>NC_056627.2:225613499-226939749 GCF_002870075.4 Lactuca sativa
AGAGAGAGAGAGAGAGAGAGAGAGAGAGAGAGAGAGAGAGAGAGAGAGAGATGGGGTGGGACCCCTTCCATATTAAATATTATTTATTTATTTATTTAAAAAAAAATAATTAAAAATCTCATAAATGGTCCCTATGTAGTGAAATGACAAAAATGCCCCTGACTTAACGGCTAAATGGTAACAGAGTTAGCCGGAAGGACAAAATGTTAAAAGTTTTGAAACCACAGGGACGATCCATGAGGTTTTTTGATCTTAGGGACTAAACTTGATATTTTCGAAAACCATAGGGACCATTTTTGAAGTTTTGTCTAAAAAAAAACCATATTTCACTATTCACTCTTGATTCTCTATAACTTCTTTACTCTTCTGATTTATGTATTTAAGGACATATCCATAAAATTGAGGTTTAAAATATATGTGTTTGTTCAAGAACAAACCCATAAAATCCGGAAACAAAACCCCAAGAACATAAACACATAAATGTTGCCGAAAATCCACGCAAACATACCTAAAAATTTCCCGACCATATGAACATACACATAGACATAGTGGTGGAGGTAGTAGGGGGACAGGTGGATGTTGAGCCCTTTTAATCCATTTTGTTTAATTGGATTACAAGTCTACAACCAGCTAAAATTCATTATATTTAAAGTTCACCGATCATTTTAATCCCTTTTATTTTAAAATCAATCTCTTTTAAGCCACTCTTATTTTAAAAACATGGAATTACCCTTGTACATACACTTCAAATTTGAACATCCCTAGTTCATCTCAGATCTTATATGAAAACCATTTTTCAATTTTTGGTGTTCTTTATCAAACCCATCCTAGAAATCAAGATTTTGTTGTTGATTTTTATTCTTGTTTGTGAGTGTTCCAAGAAGCAAGAGTTTGTTGCTGTGTTTTTGTTATGTTTCTGTGTGCGTGAGTTTTTTAGTCAAAAATAGAGATTTAGCATATATATTTTGGATAAATAATACATATCTAGATAATTATTTACTATTTAAATTATAAATTATAATTAACCACAGCCATGGTAATATATTTTTCAATTATTATTAATCATAAATAATTAAGATATTTGTTAAAGAAATATAAATAGTTATTTGATGTATTTGTGACCATTTTTGAAAAAGAAATAATGATATTGAGTGTATGATAATTGCAAAAAGCTATTTGCCACAATTATAAGTTTATAACCGCATCTTCGATGGTTATTTTCCAAAAAAAGAAAAAATTAATAAAGATCGTATTATTTTTTATTTAACAATTTTTTCAACAAATTATTTCTTGAATGATTAACCTTTTCAAAAGATTTTTTTTCTAATATTAATTAATTTTCCTTTATATTTCTTAAATTTTTTTATTAAAACACTCATATATATAGTTTATTATTTTACTAACATTTGTAGGGTGTAGGGTATTTTTCTTCCCAAAACTATAAAAGATAATAACATTTTCACATGTGTAGTTAGAAAATAAAATAACGATGAACCGTAATGTTTTATAACATTTGATATTTTTAAATTTTGAAAGTTTTGATGACTACTTTAAATTATATAGCTTTTTCATAAAATATATTAATTTTTATTTTGTTTATTAAATCAATTAATTAAATAAATGTAAAACATAAAAAAATATCTAAAATCTAAATATATTTAAGGTATAAAATAGAATATTATTACATGTAGGGATCAAGTATGACATAACCTTAAAAAATATTAAAATGTTTGGAGTCGCCTAGAAAATAAGTCTTCTTTTTCCAATAATAAAATTCTTTTTAAAATTTTATTTAGATAGTAAAAATCTTTAGAGACAACTACTATTAAAATGCTCTAAAACTATGGACGAGTGGATAATACAAGCATACATTATAGATGCAATTGTGTAGTATCCTCATCTTTCATTATCATATTATGCAGTATAATACAAGCATACATTATGCTTTTTGTTTTCTTCACTGTCATAGCCCGTGCCAACATTTTTAATATGTCTCAACGTCCTTTAAGGACCCCAAACGCACGTTCTACGTTATTTCTTGCTGATTCTTGTGCCGCCTTGAACAGTTTCTTTTTGTCAGTTATTGGATGTGGATATGCCTTTACGAATACAACCCATGTTAGATATATTCCATCGGCAAGACAGTAACCATGCTTGTAGTGTTCACAAGCTTTTGTAACAACCGCCCATTTCGCGTGGTCTTTCAACCACTCCCAAGCTTTTTGATGAGGAAAGGTTTTCTGATTAATAGTACTCCGATACTCGCTCAGTGAAGCTTTTAAAACATCAGCCTCAGATTTTTCGCTAGCCACATTGTTCATCCTACGGTTATAGATGCAATTGAAAGCGTTACATTTCTTTTGCAGGTTTTTCCATTTTGAGTTTACTTGGGGTCGTGTCCAATCCGAACCTCCAGTTTGAACATTAAAATGCTCTAGAACCCGATCCCAAAATGCATTGAACCGTTGTTGGTTTCCACGCTTTTTATCTTGAGAACAATCGACATATGCCCTAGCCATAGCCAACTTTTCGCGTTACACCCATTTCTTTGACTTCTGGCAGTTTGTAAAGGTGCGTTTTTTCTCAACAACATGTTGCAACTCCTCGCTAGTTTCTTCTTCGTTTCTTTCGGGAACCGGATCGTCACTAGCAGGGCCATGCCATATACATAGGCGAATTGGGTTGTCGCCTAGGGGCAGCAAAGAAAAAGGGGCAAAAATTTGATCCGGTAATTAATATTGTATATATAGTTTGGCCCACAGTTTAGTCCTGGTTCAATTCAAAGGTGTTTGGGGGCGTCATCTTGAGCGTGCAAGCATCTTCTTGAGAAGCCAATCGTCGTCTAGAAAAACGCGTCGTCCAGATCGAGGAGCAGAATCTTTAATCGACTGAAGTATCGATCATTCTCGTTATAATTTCTCTACTTCTCTCTTAAACCTAGTGTCTACGACATAGAATTTCTTTATTTCTCATTCCAATTTAAGATTTCTCTACTTTGATTTTTACTTTCTCATTCTTTACTTCGCATAACCACAATCCGGTAATATTATTTTTGAAGCATATAGTCACCGAAAATATGAAGAACTATAAGGTTTTTGATTTCTAAATTGGGTTTGTGTGAGGTCAATTTTTGAATTCTCGTCTCTTTCGTTCTGTTTTCATTTCCCATTCCAACTCCTGAAACCTACTACAACCAATTTCTCTACTTCTCCTTCTAATTTCTTTCTTAATTTTTCTACTACTCATTCTAATTTCTGACTGGTTTATGAGTTTGATTTTTTTTTTTCTGATTTCTGAAGCACAGACCACAAAAATATGAAGAAACTTAAGGTTTTCGATTCTAAATTGGGGTTGGGGGAGTTGGATTTTCGAATTCTGGTATATCATATTCAGTTATTTTTCTTATTCCAATATCTGATGTGTTTTAAATGTTTTTGTTTGTTTGTTTCAGGACTTGGACTATTTGCTATTTGTTGGACGATGATTACAGTAGAAAGAGTGAAAATTGATTTCATTTTTGTAGCTATAGGTTTGATTCTGACTTTTTGTTGTAGTTTCAAATTAAATTTCTAGTCTTGTAGAGTTTATTTATAAACTTTTGTGTTCTGATTATCAGATATGAATCAATAGGCATATAATTTTCTATTGAACTTATGTTTTGGACTTTCTAGAGGCAACAAAAGGTATAATTGTATAAATTGATTTCATTGTTCCTAAGAGAAAGTAATTTTAAAAGTAGATGCATATTTCTGATTCTATTGTGAGGTTATAGTAGAAAAGAAGTTCAAATAGAACATGTATCCATAAACTACCATGATATAAGAAAGATCGAATGGATATGCAATTTTTAGCATCCAAATTTTATAAAATATTGATTATTATAAAATAAAAGATGTTTTTGCTTCAAAAAAATGCATAAAGATATCGTTTTAAGTGATCTTTGTTGGTTTTTTTTCCATATTATTTGTTTGATTATAAAGTTTATTGTATTTATGATTTAATAATTTTTTTATATAAACGTTTTCTTTATCCAACGACATATACAAAAGGGCATAAAATTCTATTTTCGCCCTGGGTAGTAAAAACCAATAGATCATCCCTGGTCACTAGAACTTTCAGATTCTACGTTCTAAGAATCATGGAACTGGAAATGCTCGGGTTGGGAAGATTGGAATTGAGTTTCTGGAACCCTTTGAAAAAACTGATTACATGGATTATAACTCGGATTTTCCTCTGAAAGCGTAAATGTGTTGTAAGATTGTTGTACCGGGTAATATTGTTGTGGATAGTTTTGGTTTTGTTGGTAATTTTGGTATTGTTGATAGTTTAGATTTGGGTTTTGAAAGGTTGGAGAAGAAAATGGAGTATTTTGACTTGAACCGCGTTGCGTGGATTTGCGTCTTTGGTTAAAACCGGTTTGTTTACCTTTGCTCGGGAATCCATTGAAGGTAACTGGAGGAATTGAACCAATTTGTATAATATTTCCAGACAAACCACACTACAAATAACACTACAAATAAGTAAATTTTATATTCATCATAAACTTATAAAAAGAAAGCAATATATATATATATATATATATATATATATATATATATATATATATATATATATATATATATATATATATATACTCACGGGTTGGTGAATATTGTTCAAAAGCTAGTCACATCCAATAAATTAAATTAAAGTTGGCAGGATTCTTGCATGCAATGAATAGTCAAAGAAAAGGTTGAATAGTCAAGGAAAAGTTAAAGCATTTAATTCACGGGTTGGTGAACCCGATAGAAACAAACAATTCATCCAAACCGCTAAACCAAATGAACAAGTAGTCGTCTGTTGACGATACCAGGGGTACCGCCCTAACCCATTTCGAAACTTTGAAACGACACCGTGAGCCCTTATGAATGAAACATATAAAAGGCTTGTTAGAGACGGTAATGTTTTCAATTTTATTATTTTTATTATTATTATTATTATTAATTGACCCTGTTTAATACGGTTCCATTTTACTCCTCTAATTATATTTAATCTTTAAATATTTATTATTTTTTCAATCGAGATTTAATACTACCTATTTTAATTTTATGTATTATAATATATTTATTTTATTAAAAAAAATATGCCTTTTCCTTTTGTAAATATTATGTGCATAAATAAATAAATAATAACAAATTAGATGAAAGGGTTTTATTAAATATTTCACAAAAATAAAGGTAAATAGGTTAATTTTCAAAAACACTTTTTAAAGTCGTCAATGATTAGAGATGATTTAAGTTAATATGTTTTCGTTGATAAAGTTATTGAAAAGATATGACAAATCAAAAAAAAAAGGTAGAAAACGGGTCAATCGTTTTGGATACACTAAGCAACACTTTACATAAATCTAAACATCACATGACTCGCAATAATTCAATAACATCATGTCTTTATACAAAAAACAATTCTCTATTTAACCAAAGGATACAATATTGAGATGAGCATAATGTATATACAAAGAAAGACTGTAAGCTCGTATATACCATTTTAGCACACATTTTTACAGTAATTGAAGGGATGTTTATGAACATGGAAATTGATCAAGATGCAATCAAAATGTAAATTTTACCAGAGATTTACCTCACAAGTGACTGTTTTCTTTCAAAAAAAAAAATACCTTTCTATGTTGAAAGTATGCTATTCAAGAAACCCCTGACAACATCAAAATGTAAATTTTACCAGAGATCAATCAACATTTATACGCATATCAATCAACACTTTTAAAAAAAAAAAACAAGTCTTTTTTTACAATATGTAAAAGTGTAAATTTAAAAGAAAAAAAATGGTTTGTACTTGGCAAATTTTGTGTGTAAGCTAGGTTGTACTGTGTGCATTTGACTAAGACTGATGTCAATGAGACAAAAAGTGAAACTTTTTCTCCTTGTTGACAATCTTTTTTTATGCAAAAGACGTAAATGCCCTCCTTATTGAAACATAACCTAAACATCTACTTTTAAAAAACAAAAGTGTTTTATTTGCAGTTTGCTAGCAATAGAATTATGGTTAATAATGTCAATATTTAATCTTGAAAATAAAAAGAAACTTACCAGAATCCTGAAGCTTTCTTAACTTGATCTCTGCAAGAAGAGGGCAAGAATGTCATTACAATATAATAAAAGGGTTTTCACTTTTCACATAGTAATTATGTGTATGTGTATTATGTACCTTGTTTTTCCTTCAAATGCATCATTAACTTCATCACCAGTTGGCCTACTAGGAAATGTTGACAAGATGACATATTTCTCTTTTCCATTTGCTTCATTTATCCTTTTAAACAGCTCATATCGATATGGATAAGCCATCCTGCAATTTTTTTTTATCCATATCACTACAATTTTCTATTTAAAAAATATATATATTATAAAAATTCTGCATATCTTATACAAGATATAACAGGTTTAATGTTTAAGTTACCTTAAAGCACCCATAATTGGATATTGTGTTCCTGAATAATAGAGAAGCCGAAACTGGTAGCATATTTCAAAAGATGCAGCATACTCCAGTCTTTTTTCTCTACCCATCGTCTAATTAATTATAAAATAAAATAAAAACTGACTTAGAAATTATCATAATTATTGGATTAATGTTCCATGAAAAGCTCATAAGCTTAAAGAACTTACTTGCATAATACCACTTGATGCTGGTAAATCCTACACATAAAAAGTTTTAATGGTGTATTAGTACCATTTTTATCAAGAAAGACACTACAATAGATCAATAAAAGGGTATTTTCGTAACTTAACATAATTTTCATTCCAAATATATATAGATAAAAAAAAGATATATATACATTCAATACTCAAGGGACCAACCTTGAGTCTAGGGTTGATAAGAATGACTGGACGACTACCAGCAGCATCAGTCATTGCTCTAAGATCCTGCATTATCCAACATCATGACTTGTCAATTGACATTTATGCCCCCGACAATTGGTATGCGTTTGTTACACTTATGAGGATGAGAAGGGCATTCACGTCTTTTTGCACAGACGAAAAACAAGAGCGGTTCCATGTTTCACCTTTTGGGCAGGACAAAAATTTTGCAAGTTTTGTCCCGTTGACATCAGTCTGAGTCCTAGCCCAGTGCATGCCAAACACAAACACAGTACAACATGTTCTGTCAAATACAGTACAACCTGTTCTGTTCTATCATGTCATGTCCTGTGTTAGTATTAAATATTTGATCTGAGGTTTTTACATCGATAATGCAATTTCCCATAGCATTTTGAGGAGCCACTAGAATGAAGATGTCATCTGCTTCATCAACATCTCTTCCACCTGTACAATGCCAAAAAAACTTATATAGATCTTTAGCATTATAATACACATTATCTCAATAATTTGAAATCCAACATTATTTATTTTTGCAAAAGAGCACCTATAGCACCAATGTTTATGAAGGTCCCCATGGCTCCATCATTACCCCAATCCATGTACTCCAAAATCTTTCTTGTTCCTGCCAGCTGTAATGGCATTCCTGCAAGTGCTCCTTCTCCCATGGATCCTTGAACAGAAACCTGCATGAAGATTGTTTCTTGAAATGTTTCTGATATGATTTAATTCCATCCATTTGCTAATCAAACATGCCATGGAATGGAATCTCCAATTCCAATTCCAATTCCAATTCCATCAGAACCATGATAAGCATACCTTAACACGCTTTCCATCATCTGAAAATGATAGAGCAAGAACTCTAACAAGTTCCATCAAAGTACCTATCCGATATACATCCTGTACATAAATATAATTTATATTTATATTTTATAACAATTCAATTATTTGAGAAATGAAGTGTTCCTCACTGTGTTGGGGTTAAGCTCTGGAATATTGATCTCCACCTGCCAAATACAAGTTTATGCTTACATTAAACTTAATAATGTCTTTCTTTTATCTTTTTGTAGGGTTAATTACAGAAAGAACTTGTAAATTTTTTAAAACTACTGGTTTTTTTATACATAGATGATAAGGCTTCAACATGTATTGAGTCTCAAATCTCAATAGTAGTAAACTGACCTTCACTCGAGTTTTTCCATCCTTGATAGCTCTTTGGGTAGCTTGAAGCACATCATTATAAAAGTAATCCCTAATTTCTCTAGAATGAGGGATGTTATTTAAGTTTGTAGGAATCCCTCTCCAATTTTCCTATAAAACGACAAGATAGCAATGATGAGATTTAGGAGGGCATTCACGTCTTTTTCACAGTACAACATGTTCTGTTCTGTGTCATAATCTGTGTAACAATTATAACCACATACCTTGGTTGAAGCCGACTTATTGAACTGGCTATCAAGTTTACTTATATTTCCTGATTTAGTAAAAAACAAATGAAAACAACACCATGTGATACAAAATCATATTTCAAAAACATTCTAAAACTTGCCTGATTTTTCTGTCTCTTTCTCTTTCTCAACTTGCAAAAGCAAAGAACTTATTTCTCCAAAAATTACATCTTTAGAACGGTTTCCATCAATCTAAAACAAAATGAAAGAATCACTAGTTACATCATAAAAAAAACAATTTTTTTATGTAAAATCTATGTTTACATACCTTCTTCAGAAGGTCTGAATACGTGGATACAATCGCTTCCACATTCTTTTTATAAATCTGCAAACGTGATTTCACTTTTTCTTCAGTGTCATCAGGTCGAGTTATAAGTCTTGCTTTAATTTCCTCAGTTTCTGGAGGGAAATTCTTTATATGGTAAATCTTCCCTGTTTCAGGGTCCATTCTTCTACCAACACATCTATCAATTAGAATTTCATCAGGGACCTGCGTTTAGGGGATTAAATTATAACTCATAAAGAATTAATAAAAACATATGTCTTAAGTTTATATTATAAGTTTATAACTTACATCTAGAACAATGAACAC
The DNA here is from genome assembly GCF_002870075.4 of Lactuca sativa. Lineage (NCBI taxonomy): Eukaryota > Viridiplantae > Streptophyta > Magnoliopsida > Asterales > Asteraceae > Lactuca > Lactuca sativa. The sequence goes on from NC_056627.2 coordinate 225,622,409, forward strand.
ATCTGGTCTGATCTTCATCTTCTCCAGAGATTCTGCTTGGGGAAAACTGCGTGGAAAACCATCTAAAAGCCATCCTTTTTGTTTTGTATCATCTCTTGAAAGTCGCCCAATCACCATCTGTATAATAAAGTGTCTGTTTATCTAATTTGGAAAGAAAGTGAATGTGATTTAAATTAAGTTAGTGAAATGATATTATATACATTTGTGACAAGTTCATCTGGAACAAGGCGTCCTGAATTCATGTACTCTTTTGCTTGATTTCCAATCTCAGAACCTGCTGCTACTTCACTTCTAAGTAGATCTCCAGTTGATATGTGAACCAATCCAAACTAGAACAAAAAAAAAAAACATAAAATTGGAGATATAAACAAACACAAAAGAGAAAATTTTGAACTCACCTTTTGAACAATCATTTCACACTGAGTCCCTTTGCCTGATGCAGGTGCCCCTGATATCATAACCTTCAAGGGCTCATTTTGTGAGCACCTCACCTTCAGTACCTATTGAAAGTATGAGACAGATAGAGAGAAGAAGTTGTAAGCTTCTAAAATCAATGGCTTTTCATAGGCATTTTCACAAACAGCTGATATGGGTATTTACAGGTCACCAATATTGCGCCCATAATTACAGATAGTTGGTATAAGAAATCAAGAAGAACAAAATGGTGTTTGGTGTGATGAAAATTTTCCAGTAATAAGTCATCCAGTTATAGGATTTATGTAACGAAAAGAAGTAATTTCCAAAAGAAAACATAAACATGGGTAATGAAAGACTGACCTTTGTTCTTGGCGAAATATTGAAATGGGTATGCTTGTAAGCAATGACTTTAGGAAGGTTTTGGTGGTATTGTGAAGAAGAGTGCAACGATGAAGATGACGATGACGATGATGATGATGATAGTGTGAGAGATGAGGGGTAAAGAGTATAACCGGGAGGTGGTGTGAATCGGGTATTTTGGCAATTGAAAGAAGAAGTTGCAGGGTAGTTCAGCATGATGATAAACGGGAAGGAGCTTCTCTGCGATCGTGAGGAGAGAGGAGAATGGACTAAGTTAACAGATAAACGGTCGCCACATATTCTTGAACATGTAGGGATCGCGTCACAGCGTCATTTACTCTTCTAAGTAAAAAAAATAAAATTAAATAAAATAAAAGCTTTGTTTATAAATGTTTACTCTTCTAAGTAAAAAAAATAAAATTAAATAAAATAAAAGCTTTGTTTATAAATGTTTGTTTTTATTGGATACGGAAAAATAGGTTGCTTATTGTTTATTGTTTAATCCCAACTCAATAAGCAAATTTAAGTGTTTGGATAAGATTTAAAAATCAGCTTATTGAGGTAGAAATAAGTTAAATAAACTGATTTTAATAAGCAATGAGGGAATGTTTATTGCTTATTGCTCATTTTACTCATATAAACTGTTTTGTTTGCTAAACACTTACAATGCTTATTGCTTATTGCTTATTGTTTATTCCTACCACAATAAGCTAATCCAAACATATTTAAAAAATATATTTATTCTCACCGCAATAAACAAATAAACAATAAACTAATAAGCTAAAAACTATTTATCCAAACACCCCCTAAGTCCCAATTTTTTTGTTTTGTTCATTTAATATCAATGTATCTATAAAATCAAACCGACTAGCCATCCCAACCCAAAATTAGAAGGTTGGATTGACATTTTTAATTCATTTAATTTAAACTAGTGAAAAATGTATCTATAAAATCAAACCGACCAACCATCCGATCCCAAAATTAGAAGGTTGGATTGACATTTTCAATCCATTTAATTTAAACTAGTGAAAAACCCCACTCTACGGGGTTCGAAACGCAGAAGAAATGGACAAAACGAGAAGATTTTATTGAGTTACATTCAACTGTCAAATCATGAACATTACCCTATCTTTAACCAAAAAGTGCAACCTCTATGAAGAGCATTAGTCATTCACATCCATTCGTACAAAAACTCATTCAGTCAAAATCCAAGATTCTAACAAAGGGCAATGTACTTTGTGGGTCATTGGATTCTCCATTTTGTTTACCATCTTCAGAGTCCCCCTGGGAAAAAAAAATTTAAATGCTATTAATGACACTGTAAGTCTGTCACCAATTAATATTACTGATATCAAAATGTAAGTAGAATGTTAACATGGGTAACAATCTATAAGTAAAATGCCATTATGTATGAAAATGAGAGCTAACCCTTTCAAAATGTTAAGTATTAAAACTCGTTATTCTGGATTTAATTATAGAATTGATTAAATACTATTTTACATATAAGAAGTTAAATATGTTAGTTTTAGTTTCTAGCTACAGTCATAAAAGCATATTTTGTTCACCAATCTCTTGTGAGTAAAAGACATAAGGGCAAAATTGTAATTTTAATAAAATTTACAGCAAGGCAGTTAAATTTAAAGATACACCAAGATTTCCATCCCGATCTTGGAGGGATTATTTCACAGGGTAGTTGAATTTTTCTTCTTTCACAAAACCGATACAATTGAAAAGTAGCGTACAAAAAAAGATATACATACCTTCTTAATATTTGTAATTGCAAAATGGCCAAAGTTATTGCTAAAAGTAGCGACCCCCTAATCATTTGCCTTTTAAACACTCTCAAATCCCAATCACCTAAAAAAATTTAAATAAAAATATATATTAAATTCATTCAACTTTTTTCAAAAAAAAAAGGAAGAAGAAGAATTCGACTTCCATTTCACTTGCATACCTCACAATAGCCGACATGGTAACTTCCATTAAACTCCATGTGCTACCTTAGTTATAACCTGATGAAGTTCACCCAATTAATTATTACAAAATTATAAAGATATAACGTAAATGAACAAAAAAACTACTTACTGTTTTTATTACAAAAAAATACTTACTGTTATAAAGATATAAGCATGTTACTGTGTTATCCCTTTTGTAGAAAACAAATATACATCAGACTATAACCTTGTTGTCTTCACCAGGAGCTTGACCAATGCTCCATCAATCATAATTCCATTTTCGCAGCTTTTTGGGATCAGCTACATAAGGTGTCAAAGATCTAGAGCAGTCCATAGTAAAGTAATATATATATATATATATATATATATATATATATATATATATATATATATATAACCAAAATATTCAACTAATCATAAGGAAAAATGTAAGTAAATAAGTAAATCCGTAATTAGTACCGCTGCCATAGATATGGTTAGATCTTTTATGGGGGATGCTATGTTGCAATATTGTTATTATCAACATCCAGGATTCAAAACGAAAAAACAAATTAGGACTCATCAACAAATACAACAGATCAGCCTCAAGTCTTCCAGCTTTCTAATGAAAATTAAGATCATATTGTTATTATCAACATCTAAGATTAAAAAAAAAAAAGAAGGATTTGTGTATGCTTATCTTATCAAGAATCAGTGACCATGTGTTGTTTACCTGCCATCTCTGTATATAAAAGCCTTAAGGGAGGATTTGATGATGCTTTGGATGAGCAGGGGGCATGAGTAGCACACCAGTTGTTATAACTCTGAACTTACAGCCAAGAATAAAGACAAGAACATATAGATGATAGAACAAATTTTATATTGAATGAAACCAAATAAAGGAAAAGACAAAGGACTATTGGTTGATTCAAGTATACCTTAATGAAGAAGGTTGTTTGAAGTTGTATGTACGATAGGCAACATAAACGCAAATAAAATTTATAATTATGCCTCAACCTGGAATTGCTATAATCTGCTGATTTCTATCTAACCTACAACCAAATATTAAAATAAAATAATAAAACCTGCATAAATCGGTTTTTCACAAATGATTACTTTTTAAGTGGTGATGGTGGTTATAGTGCATTTGCATGGAACAGAAGCACAATGGTAGCCATTACTATAGGGGGTTTGATGGAATATCTACCAAAAAAGTTGTCCAAAATTGGAATCATTTATTGAAATCAGTTAGATAAGGTGTTTACGAATGATAAGAAAGATACAATTAGTATCCATATTAGTTCTTCTAAAAAACAAATTGATATAGAGTTGCAATGTCAAAAATAAATTTTTTCAATCAATTTGGAACTGGGAAGTAACATTCAAATATATAGTATATAAAATGGACCAAAATTATGTTTATAGTTACAAACAACTTCCATAGAGTTTTCTAAAATTGATGATAAATGATGACACACAGAAGGAGGATGGTAGAAAATTCTATAATATCATGATTCCTCTCAGACATTTAACCAAACATTTGTTAGGCCATACTCAAATATCTCATCAAATTGTAATTATTTACATCTGATACCTAAGAAACATCTGTAACATCCCGACTCCTAGGTATAATATTTATTAATTTGCATTCATATTGTCAGAGCAACTCGACGAGTTGGAGGCTCCAACTCGTCGAGTAGAGGGATAAATGGTCGCGTGATTTTTAGAGTCTACTCGACGAGTTGGTGGACCCCAACTCGATAAGTAGGAGCTGAGTGTGAAAACCATAATTTTCAGGGGTTGTGTCCTATTTAAAGGACCTTAAGCCTTCATTTCCGCCTCCTTGATCATTTTGACACCTTGAGAGAAACCCTAAACGAGTTGGTATCATATGTAGAGAGAGAGAGAGAGAGAGAGAGAGAGAGAGACTAAAAGTGTGTGATTTTGGTGCATTCTTGGAAGGAGATAGAAGAGCATAAGGCTTGGAACGAGAAGAAGCCTTTGGATCTAATGTTCTTTCAGTGCTAGATGCTTTTTGGAGGTAAAAAGATATCACCTTGATCATTGTTTGATTAGATCTCTTCTTAGGTGTGACCATTTCCATCTTCCTTTTTGAGCCTTTGAGTTGTTAAGCATGCCATGAATTTGAAACTTCTAGGCAGTATGAGGCCCCTTGGGCCTAAAGATCCAAGCTTTAACAAGCTATTGGCGAAGATTTATGCATTAAGCCTCCATAGAGCTTTGTTTTGGGCACTTTGAGCCCTAGGTGCCATGCATGGACGTAAAGCTTGCATCTTTACGTGGTATTTCAGCCTTGGGAGGTTAGATCTAGAGTTTGGGGCTTTAGTTCTACTTAAAATCTTCTGAATGAGAAAGGGACTTAAGGGAATCGACGAGTGGATGAGCAAACTCGACGAGTCGGTTAGGGTTTTCCCTGATAGTTTGGACGCGTTACAACTCGACGAGGTAAGTTGGAGTTTTCCCGATTTTCTAAAAACAGGAGGAACTCGACGAGTCGCGTAGATGCACTCGATGATTTGGGTCAACATGGACTGTTGACTCGAGCGTTGACTTCTGTTGACTTTTAGGGTTTGGTCAAGACATGAGTAAAGAAGACCATGGAGGGGTAAAATAGTCTTTCACCATTTTCGAGAGTGAGAAAAGGGGTTAACCTAATTTTTTTAGAGTTGTGGTTATAAAGTGTTAATTAGAGATGATTATATTATGTAGGTGGAGTCTAGATTGTTCGTGGGGTACTACATCTACTTGCTTACTTACGAGGTGAGTCTTCTCACTATACTTACCTGAGCGATAATACTGTGTGATCGGAGGGTCTTATTTGAGTTATCGACCGAAGGGTCCTATGTGCTTATATTGAGTTATGTGAAATTACGCATTTTGTCTTTGTGATATATATTGTATTATTTTGTGCTTTACTGAGTTAGGACCGGAGGGTCCAAACCGAGTTGTGAGACCGGAGGGTCTTCATTGAGATACAGGACTAGAGGGTCCAACCCGAGCTGTGAGACCGGAGGGTCTTCACTAAGACACATGACTGGAGCGTCCACACCGAGCCGTGAGACCAGAGGGTCCTCACCGAGACACATGACTGGAGGGTCCATGTCGAGCTATAGCCATGAGAGGCTTATTATTTGTGTATGTGGTATTTTGGGGAACTCACGAAGTTTCGTGCTTACCGTGTTGTGTGGTATGTGTTTTAGGTACTTCTCAGGATTGAGGGAAGGCGCCGACTTGATTGTACACACACCTGTTCGAGATTTTGTTTGAGGATTCTGGGATATTATCAGTCATATTGTTGAAATGTGTTTTGAAAACTGATACATTTGTGATTTTGTGAAATGTGATATTGATTTTTATGTGGTTTAAAAATGAAAATTTTGTTTGAAAATTTAGAGTGTTACAACTTGGTATCAGAGCCTTGGTTTGAGGGATTCGGATGTACTCTCGGGTATGTCTGGACTCAAACTGAGGATTTGAGAAATTTTTCTAAAAAGAAAGGATTTTTCTAAAACGAGTAAGAGTTAAAGAGAAAACGAAATAGAGCAGTGTGTACGATCAGCTAGAGCCAGAGTGGCGATTTCCCAAAATACCTTTACTTGTTTACATTATGAAATATTAGAGCTGAATGCTAGAGGATAGGCTGTGTACATTCAGAAATTAGGGTTAGAGTTGCCTGATTCATGATGCCTTAGCCTAGGGGATGTTATTGATTGATATTATCTGCTATTTTCTCTATGTATGTGCTGAGTAGGAGTACTTAGCAGGAATCTTTTAGAGAGAGCCTTGAATCGAGGAGTAATCTAGGAGAGATACCTAGATGAGCATTTGAGGAGTCTACTGAGAGAGTAGTTTGATATCCGTGAGGGATAAAGTACTTGTGAATTAGGATCATAGGAGGAGGACTTGGGACGACTACATGTTGGTATGGAAGGTAGTATTAGGCCTGTACTACTGAAAGCACCAGATTTGTATGCGACCCAAGTAAGAATCTTAGGATGCTAAGGAGCGTGTTGGGGTGGGTAACCGAGTGTGTGTGTGTAACATCCCAAAAATCCGAACCAACAATTTTTCTTTAAATCATTACCAAATCCATATTCATAAAAACATATCATAAGTCATAACATGAATTTAGAGTATCATTTCCAAAACATATTTTCATTATCAGAGTAAACATCCTAGGTTGACTAAACAATGGTGTGTGCCATGCGATCACCCCGAGCTCTTCCCTTCGCTACCAGAAGTACCTGAAACCAAAACTGAAAACTGTAAGCACGAAGCTTAGTGATATGGGCACATTTAGTTATAAAATTCATGCATTATCTTAATACTTTATGTTGTTTTTGTCTCATATAATGAACAAAAGGTGCTTAATTAGTTTAGAATTTCATTTTTCAGCAACAATGACATGCTCTGGTGGAAAAGGAAGCAGAATGTAACACCCAAAATCTGGAAGGCCAAGAAAGGAAAGAAAACCTTAATTTTAAGGGGCGACTCCGCGAGTCTAAGGAGGAACTCGGCGAGTCCGAGCGGGATCCGGGTCGAGGAGTAAGTGACCAACTTGGCGAGTCGGCTAAGTGGACTCGGCGAGTCCGGTCTGTGCGAGGAAAACCCTAAATTCGGGACTTGGAGCCTATATAAACGTCTTAATCTTCTTCCTAGGGTTCCTTACTGCCTCTTTAGCCCTGGATACCAAACCCTAGCCGTCATATCCTCTATTTGAGCCATTTGTTGCCTTGGAAGGTGCATTAGAGCTTGGAAAAGGAAGAAGGAACTTGGAGGAGCAAGAAGGAACTATAGATCTGGGACTGTGAGTTCATTCTGAGCATTTGGAGGTAATAAACTAGTTCTTGGACCCTTTTTGCACCTAGATCTATGTGTGGTTGTTGGGGCTCTTTAGCCATAATGTTATTATTTTGAGTTAGAAGCCGGATCTGGAGTTGCTACTTCAGATCCAAGTGTGTTATGGACTGGAGAAGCATAAAGTATCAGCCCTTGAGTCGATTTTGAAGCCCCTTGGCCTTAAACCCAAGTTTATGGTGCATTTTGCCTAGATCTCCATCTCTACACGTAAAGTTTGCAACTTTACGTGGGGAATATGCTTGGGAAGGGTAGATCTACAGTTTGGAGTGCATGCATGACTCAAAAGTCCCCTGCATGTATGTAGATCTGAATGGACTCGGCGAGTCCTTTGAGTGGACTCGGCGAGTAGCATGAAGATGAGGAGGAACTCGACGAGTGGGATGAACAACTCGTCGAGTCGGATGATGTTGGGCATGAACTCGGCGAGTTGGAGGAACAACTCGGCGTGTTGGATGAAGATTGCCTGGTATTCGACGATTCTGTTCTTGGACTCGGCGAGTCAGGTCGCGTAGCCCCAAACCCTTCGAGTGGAGACTCGAACCAGTGAGTCGGGTGGAGACTCAGCGAGTTGGACAGGTCAGGACTCGGAAATCGTTGGACTCGGCGAGTCATGGACTCACTCGGCGAGTCATGTCGCGAATGGAAGGACCCTGGGTATGTGAACTCGACGAGTCAGTAGGTGGACTCGGCGAGTAGGGTTGACCTGGAAGGTTGACTTTGACCAGGACTTTGACTTAGACCAGAGTTGGCTTGGTTGTCTTTCAGGGGGTCAGTTAGACTAAGTGTTGCATTGATATTGATAGCTCGAGAAGCTAGTAGAGCAGGAGTTCAGTGAGTGGTCGGGCAGCAGCTAGTGGGATCATCAGCAAGTTCAGCCAGTGCAGGTGAGTTTCCTTTTGTATGAATGGGTCTACGACCACAATGCCGGCCCATGTAGTTATGAGTAGAAGACCCGGGGGTTAGCCCTAGGCATAGTATGCTAGTATGATATTCGGGACGAGGTCCAATGATAGAGGGTGGGTGCCCAAGGAATGGTTTATGTGATAGTTTATATTTGTTGTCTGTGTGATACTTGTATGTGCCTGGTAGGGAGGTGAGTGTGGGTGAGGTCCCGTATCTCACTAATAGCAGAGTGTGGATGGTGTTCCATATCTCAGTAGCAGCAAAGCAGGGGCGAGGCCCAAGTTAGGAGAGGAGTGAGTGTGGGCTGGGTCCGTATCTCACTACCAGCAAAGCAGTAACAGGTTGAGGCCACAGAGGAATACCTTCTAGGAAGCTTTTAAGCCATTCAGCTTCTTCAGCAGCTTTATCTAAAGCAACAAACTCTGCTTCCATTGTAGAACGAGTATTCACAGTTTGCTTAGATGATTTCCAAGAGATAGCAGCTCCACCAAGAGTGAACACATATCCACTTGTGGATTTTGCCTCAGAAGTATTGGAAATCCAATTTGCATCACAATACCCTTCAAGAACAGGAGGATATTTCGTGTAATGCAGTCCATAGTTCATTGTATGCTTTAAATATCTAAGCACTCTTACTAATGCATACCAATGATCTTTCCCAGGATTGTGGGAGTAACGACTCAATCTACTTACACTATAAGCCAAGTCCGGTCTAGTACAATTCATAATATACATCAAGCTGCCGAGAACTTGAGTATATTCTAACTGAGCTACAGTATCACCTTTATTCTTCTTTAGATGACTAGAAGCATCAAATGGGGTGACAACCGGCTTGTCATCATAGTGTCCAAACTTCTTGAGTACACTTTCAATATAATGGGACTGAGTAAGAGTATATCCATCTGGTCTTCTTTGAACTCTTATACCAAGGATCACATCTACTACTCCCAAGTCTTTCATGGAAAAGGAGGAGTGTAGCATTTTCTTGGTTTGATTGATCACATCCACATTAGTACCCATTATAAGCATATCATCCACATACAAGCATATGATGACATAAGCATTCTTGTATTGTTTGACATAAACACATTTATCACATTCATTTATTCTAAATCCATTAGAGAGTAATGTGTTGTCAAACTTCTCGTGCCATTGCTTTGGAGCCTGTTTTAGTCCATAAAGTGATCTAACTAACTTACAGACTTTGTTTTCTTGACCTTTAACCACAAACCCTTCAGGTTGATTCATATATATCTCTTCATCTAGTTCACCATATAAGAAGGCAGTTTTCACATCCATTTGGTGTATTTCCAAATTATGAATGGATGCAATTGCTACTAATGTGCGAATTGATGTAATTCTTGTAACAGGTGAATAGGTGTCAAAGAAGTCTTGACCCTCTTTTTGACGATACCCTTTAGCTACTAAACGAGCTTTGTACTTCTCTATGGTACCATCAGGTCTAAACTTCTTCTTGAATATCCATTTGTGCCCAATTGGTTTTTGCCCATGTGGCAAATCCACCAATTTCCAAGTGTTATTTTGCACAATGGAGTCAATCTCACTTTTGATTGCCTCTTTCCAGTAAGGAGCTTCAGAGGAGTCCATAGCTTCCTTATATGTTTGTGGTTCCTTATTCACTACATAGGTCATGTAATCAGGTCCAAAATCTTTGGCTATTTTGCCCCGTTTGCTTCTTCTAGGTTCTAAGTTGTCTTCTTGAACCTTTGAAGAATTCTCTTCATTTGATTGTAAACTTTTGTCTGGAATCGTATCATTCAGTCCATCATCTAGAGGTCTTTTCCTAGAGTAGGTAACCTCTTTTCCTTTATCCTTAAAAGGAAAAGTATTTTCAAAGAATTCAGCCTCTGCTGATTCCATGATGGTTTGGTTATGGATATCATCAACATGTGATTTATACACAAGAAACCTGTATGCTGCACTATTCATGGCAGGGCCAAGATAGATGCAATCTATGGTTTTTGGTCCAAGTTTAGTCCTCTTAGGAAGAGGTACTTGAACCTTAGCAAGGCAACCCCACACTTTCATCCTTTTATAAGAGGGTAACCTCCCTTTCCATAGATGATATGGTGATTTATCACTCTTTTTATGAGGAATTCTATTAAGTATTGTATTTGCTGCAAGACATGCTTCTCCCCACAGATTATGTGGTGCTCCAGAAGTAATTAACATTGAATTAATCATGTTTTTCAATGTTCTATTCTTTCTTTCTGCCACTCCATTTTGTTGAGGAGTATATGGAGCAGTTGTTTGATGTATAATACCGTTTAAAGAACAAAATTCAGCAAAGTCTTTGGATTCATATTCTCCTCCTCGATCAGACCTTAGAATTTTGATCTTTTTGTCAAGTTGATTTTCAACTTCAGCCTTGTAATTCTTAAAATAATTCAAGGCTTCATCTTTGGTATTTAACAAATAAATATAACAATACTTACTGCAATCATCAATAAAGGATATATAATAATTCTTTCCTCCTCTTGTAGGTGTTGCTCTAAAATCACATAAATCAGAGTGGATTAAGCCAAGTATTTCATTAGATTTTTCAACCGATTTATGAGGATGTTGTGTAAATTTTGATTCTACACAAACCTCACATTTTATATTTTTATCTAATGAACATTTTGGTAACATGCTAAGTTTTGCCATTCTTTGAATAGAACGAAAATTAACATGTCCCAAACGAGAATGCCACAAAATTGAAGGATCATGCATATACATAGAAGAGGGGCTAGTAGTGCCCATTATTGCATTAGCATTAATATTGGTTACATCATTGTTTGGTGTTTCAACACCATAGTACAAAGGTAATACACTGACTTTGAAGAGACCCTCACTAAGGTATCCCTTTCCAACATACATCCCACCCTTGGTGAGAACAAATTTATCAGATTCAAATACAAGTTTGAAACCTTTGTTACTAAGAATAGGACCAGAAATCAAATTCTTAGTAATTTCAGGAACATGCAAGACATCACATAAAACAAGTTCTTTTTCAGAAGTCAATTGTAGTTTCACTTTTCCCTTTCCTTCAACTTTTGCAGTAGAGCCATTCCCCATAAACATTGGTTCAGAATCCGAGACTTTCTGGTATGTAGAAAACATGGTTCGGGAGTTGCAAATGTGCCTTGTGGCTCCAGTATCAATCCACCAATCCACACAATTGCTAACCATGTTGGTTTGAATCACAGCAACAAATTGATTTGGTGATTCAACCATGTTGGCTTGACCAGAATTTCCTCCACCAGAATTGCCACCATTGTTTCCATTGTTTCCTCCATTGTTCCCTCGATTATTTCCTCCATTGTTTCCTCCTTGACCCCTCCTGAATCTGCAATCTTTGGCCTTGTGTCCAATTTTGCCACAAACATAGCATGGACCAGAATTCTTCTTGAAATTCTTCTTGTTAGGGCCATGATTTTTGCCATCTTTGGAAGAGTTTTTGGAGCCTTGCTTCCCTTTCTTGTTGTTGTGCTTTGTCCTTGAAGTACTTGCTTCTCCAACAAAGTTTGCACTTGGTTCCAAGGAATTTGCATCTGCCTTCTCATTCAATCTGTTATCTTCTTCCACACGAATTCTCAACACAAGTTGCTCAAAACTCATGTCATCAGTTAAGTGCTTAAGATATAATTTGAAATTCTTCCAAGAAGGAGGAAGTTTTTCAATGATTGAACCAACAAGAAAATTAGAGTTTATACCCATACCTTCAACTTCAAGATCATGTGCAATGACTTGAATTTCCTCCACTTGTTTGAGGACAGATTTGGTATCCACCATCTTGAAATTCATGAACTTTCCAATCACGAATTTCTTGGAACATGCCACTTCTGTTTTGTATTTCTTTTCCAGTGATTCCCATATCTCTCTTGCAGTAGTCATGGTAGAGTAGATATCATAGAGAGAATCATCCAGGGCATTTAGAATATAATTTCTGCAATTATATTCATTTGTGTTCCAAGTTTCCACAGCCCTTTGATGTTCTGCCATTTGGGCTTCACTGGGTGGTGTTGTTCCTTCTGCAGTGGTTGTACCAATAGGAGGAGAGGGAGAATCATCAGTGAGAACATTGGAAATATGAAGAGTTGTTAGATAAAACAACATCTTCTGTTGCCATCTTCGAAAATCTGAGCCTTTGAATTTCTCAGGCTTTTCCACATGTGTTTTGATGATGGATTGTTGATCCATTCTTCCACTTTTTAATTTCTGTCTTAGAATGTTATGACAAAAGTATACAATCAACAAGATTAACAGAAATAAAACAAACGAAATTGAAATATATGTATGAAATATACAAGAATCAGTTTGCAGAAAACATACTTGATGGTTTATGCTTACAACAGAAACACAAAAACGAAATTATGTAGATTGAGGCCTGCAAATTGCAGTGTCCTAAGACAGAAATTTCCCTGGTGGGGATCTGTCTAGAGGATACAACAATCAATCAAGAACTTCTCTTGATTCTGACGAAATTCCTATGTTCCCTTCATCTTTGGAAGAACGAATTTTTAAAGAGAATTCTGTGGTGTGAATGATGATATTTTTCAACCCCTTTCAGATGAATGAAACAGGTATTTATAGGTATTAGTTATGACAGTTGGAAACTGTCAAAACCGAAAATAACTGTTAAAAACCTGTCATTCAGTAATTACGAATTTAATAATAAAAAAAAAAATAAAAATTAATTTCGTAATTAAAAATTATCTAATTAATCAGGAAGACCCCAAGAGCCCCAAGGCCCAAGGCCCATCTTTTGACCATTAAATATTCTCTTGATATTAGCCCATTTTCAATCCAATTAGGCTAATCCAACACCACAACCCAAGCCCAATATGCTTAACCCCTTACTTGACCCATTTAGTTAAATGAGTAGGACTAGACATATAAGGTGGGAGAAGGTTTTCTCTTCCACCAATGTGGGATAAGTCCCACATTGTAATTTTGTAGTCAAAGTTCCAACAGGAGCTTCTCTGCGATCGTGAGGAGAGAGGAGACTGGACTAAGTTAACAGATAAACGGTCGCCACATATTCTTGAACATGTAGGGATCGCGTCACAGCGTCATTTACTCTTCTAAGTAAAAAAAATAAAATTAAATAAAATAAAAGCTTTGTTTATAAATGTTTGTTTTTATTGGATACGGAAAAATAGGTTGCTTATTGTTTATTGTTTAATCCCATCGCAATAAGTAAATTTAAGTGTTTGGATAAGATATAAAAATCAGCTTATTGAGGTAGAAATAAGTTAAATAAACTGATTTTAATAAGCAATGAGGGAATGGTTATTGCTTATTGCTCATTTTACTCATATAAACTGTTTTGTTTGCTAAACACTTAAAATGTTTATTGCTTATTGTTTATTCCTACCACAATAAGCTAATCCAAACACATTTAAAAAATATATTTATTCTCACCGCAATAAATAAATAAACAATAAACTAATAAGCTAAAAACTATTTATCCAAACACCCCCTAAGTCCCAATTTTTTTGTTTTGTTCATTTAATATCAATGTATCTATAAAATCAAACCGACCAGCCATCCCAACCCAAAATTAGAAGGTTGGATTGACATTTTTAATTCATTTAATTTAAACTAGTGAAAAATGTATCTATAAAATCAAACCGACCAACCATCCCATCCCAAAATTAGAAGGTTGGATTGACATTTTCAATCCATTTAATTTAAACTAGTGAAAAACCCCACTCTGCGGGGTTCGAAACGCAGAAGAAATGGACAAAACGAGAAGATTTTATTGAGTTACATTCAACTGTCAAATCATGAACATTACCCTATCTTTAACCAAAAAGTGCAACCTCTATGAAGAGCATTAGTCATTCACATCCATTCGTACAAAAACTCATTCAGTCAAAATCCAAGATTCTAACAAAGGGCAATGTACTTTGTGGGTCATTGGATTCTCCATTTTGTTTACCATCTTCAGAGTCCCCCTGGGAAAAAAAATTTAAATGCTATTAATGATACTGTAAGTCTGTCACCAATTAATATTACTGATATCAAAATGTAAGTAGAATGTTAACATGGGTAACAATCTATAAGTAAAATGCCATTATGTATGAAAATGAGAGCTAACCCTTTCAAAGTGTTAAGTATTAAAACTCGTTATTCTGGATTTAATTATAGAATTGATTAAATACTATTTTACATATAAGAAGTTAAATATGTTAGTTTTAGTTTCTAGCTACAGTCATAAAAGCATATTTTGTTCACCAATCTCTTGTGAGTAAAAGACATAAGGGCAAAATTGTAATTTTAATAAAATTTACAGCAAGGCAGTTAAATTTAAAGATACACCAAGATTTCCATCCCGATCTTGGAGGGATTATTTCACAGGGTAGTTGAATTTTTCTTCTTTCACAAAACCGATACAATTGAAAAGTAGCGTACAAAAAAAGATATACATACCTTCTTAATATTTGTAATTGCAAAATGGCCAAAGTTATTGCTAAAAGTAGCGACCCCCTAATCATTTGCCTTTTAAACACTCTCAAATCCCAATCACCTAAAAAAATTTAAATAAAAATATATATTAAATTCATTCAACTTTTTTCAAAAAAAAAAGGAAGAAGAAGAATTCGACTTCCATTTCACTTGCATACCTCACAATAGCCGACATGGTAACTTCCATTAAACTCCATGTGCTACCTTAGTTATAACCTGATGAAGTTCACCCAATTAATTATTACAAAATTATAAAGATATAACGTAAATGAACAAAAAACTACTTACTGTTTTTATTACAAAAAAAACTACTTACTGTTATAAAGATATAAGCATGTTACTGTGTTATTCCTTTTGTAGAAAACAAATATACATCAGACTATAACCTTGTTGTCTTCACCAGGAGCTTGACCAATGCTCCATCAATCATAATTCCATTTTCGCAGCTTTTTGGGATCAGCTACATAAGGTGTCAAAGATCTAGAGCAGTCCATAGTAAAGTAATATATATATATATATATATATATATATATATATATATATATATATATATATATATATATATATATATATATATATTCAACTAATCATAAGGAAAAATGTAAGTAAATAAGTAAATCCGTAATTAGTACCTCTGCCATAGATATGGTTAGATCTTTTATGGGGGATGCTATGTTGCAATATTGTTATTATCAACATCCAGGATTCAAAACGAAAAAACAAATTAGGACTCATCAACAAATACAACAGATCAGCCTCAAGTCTTCCAGCTTTCTAATGAAAATTAAGATCATATTGTTATTATCAACATCTAAGATTAAAAAAAAAAAAGAAGGATTTGTGTATGCTTATCTTATCAAGAATCAGTGACCATGTGTTGTTTACCTGCCATCTCTGTATATAAAAGCCTTAAGGGAGGATTTGATGATGCTTTGGATGAGCAGGGGGCATGAGTAGCACACCAGTTGTTATAACTCTGAACTTACAGCCAAGAATAAAGACAAGAACATATAGATGATAGAACAAATTTTATATTGAATGAAACCAAATAAAGGAAAAGACAAAGGACTATTGGTTGATTCAAGTATACCTTAATGAAGAAGGTTGTTTGAAGTTGTATGTACGATAGGCAACATAAACGCAAATAAAATTTATAATTATGCCTCAACCTGGAATTGCTATAATCTGCTGATTTCTATCTAACCTACAACCAAATATTAAAATAAAATAATAAAACCTGCATAAATCGGTTTTTCACAAATGATTACTTTTTAAGTGGTGATGGTGGTTATAGTGCATTTGCATGGAACAGAAGCACAATGGTAGCCATTACTATAGGGGGTTTGATGGAATATCTACCAAAAAAGTTGTCCAAAATTGGAATCATTTATTGAAATCAGTTAGATAAGGTGTTTACGAATGATAAGAAAGATACAATTAGTATCCATATTAGTTCTTCTAAAAAACAAATTGATATAGAGTTGCAATGTCAAAAATAAATTTTTTCAATCAATTTGGAACTGGGAAGTAACATTCAAATATATAGTATATAAAATGGACCAAAATTATGTTTATAGTTACAAACAACTTCCATAGAGTTTTCTAAAATTGATGATAAATGATGACACACAGAAGGAGGATGGTAGAAAATTCTATAATATCATGATTCCTCTCAGACATTTAACCAAACATTTGTTAGGCCATACTCAAATATCTCATCAAATTGTAATTATTTACATCTGATACCTAAGAAACATCTGTAACATCCCGACTCCTAGGTATAATATTTATTAATTTGCATTCATATTGTCAGAGCAACTCGACGAGTTGGAGGCTCCAACTCGTCGAGTAGAGGGATAAATGGTCGCGTGATTTTTAGAGTCTACTCGACGAGTTGGTGGACCCCAACTCGATAAGTAGGAGCTGAGTGTGAAAACCATAATTTTCAGGGGTTGTGTCCTATTTAAAGGACCTTAAGCCTTCATTTCCGCCTCCTTGATCATTTTGACACCTTGAGAGAAACCCTAAACGAGTTGGTATCATATGTAGAGAGAGAGAGAGAGAGAGAGAGAGAGAGAGAGAGAGAGACTAAAAGTGTGTGATTTTGGTGCATTCTTGGAAGGAGATAGAAGAGCATAAGGCTTGGAACGAGAAGAAGCCTTTGGATCTAATGTTCTTTCAGTGCTAGATGCTTTTTGGAGGTAAAAAGATATCACCTTGATCATTGTTTGATTAGATCTCTTCTTAGGTGTGACCATTTCCATCTTCCTTTTTGAGCCTTTGAGTTGTTAAGCATGCCATGAATTTGAAACTTCTAGGCAGTATGAGGCCCCTTGGGCCTAAAGATCCAAGCTTTAACAAGCTATTGGCGAAGATTTATGCATTAAGCCTCCATAGAGCTTTGTTTTGGGCACTTTGAGCCCTAGGTGCCATGCATGGACGTAAAGCTTGCATCTTTACGTGGTATTTCAGCCTTGGGAGGTTAGATCTAGAGTTTGGGGCTTTAGTTCTACTTAAAATCTTCTGAATGAGAAAGGGACTTAAGGGAATCGACGAGTGGATGAGCAAACTCGACGAGTCGGTTAGGGTTTTCCCTGATAGTTTGGACGCGTTACAACTCGACGAGGTAAGTTGGAGTTTTCCCGATTTTCTAAAAACAGGAGGAACTCGACGAGTCGCGTAGATGCACTCGATGATTTGGGTCAACATGGACTGTTGACTCGAGCGTTGACTTCTGTTGACTTTTAGGGTTTGGTCAAGACATGAGTAAAGAAGACCATGGAGGGGTAAAATAGTCTTTCACCATTTTCGAGAGTGAGAAAAGGGGTTAACCTAATTTTTTTAGAGTTGTGGTTATAAAGTGTTAATTAGAGATGATTATATTATGTAGGTGGAGTCTAGATTGTTCGTGGGGTACTACATCTACTTGCTTACTTACGAGGTGAGTCTTCTCACTATACTTACCTGAGCGATAATACTGTGTGATCGGAGGGTCTTATTTGAGTTATCGACCGAAGGGTCCTATGTGCTTATATTGAGTTATGTGAAATTACGCATTTTGTCTTTGTGATATATATTGTATTATTTTGTGCTTTACTGAGTTAGGACCGGAGGGTCCAAACCGAGTTGTGAGACCGGAGGGTCTTCATTGAGATACAGGACTAGAGGGTCCAACCCGAGCTGTGAGACCGGAGGGTCTTCACTAAGACACATGACTGGAGCGTCCACACCGAGCCGTGAGACCAGAGGGTCCTCACCGAGACACATGACTGGAGGGTCCATGTCGAGCTATAGCCATGAGAGGCTTATTATTTGTGTATGTGGTATTTTGGGGAACTCACGAAGTTTCGTGCTTACCGTGTTGTGTGGTATGTGTTTTAGGTACTTCTCAGGATTGAGGGAAGGCGCCGACTTGATTGTACACACACCTGTTCGAGATTTTGTTTGAGGATTCTGGGATATTATCAGTCATATTGTTGAAATGTGTTTTGAAAACTGATACATTTGTGATTTTGTGAAATGTGATATTGATTTTTATGTGGTTTAAAAATGAAAATTTTGTTTGAAAATTTAGAGTGTTACAACTTGGTATCAGAGCCTTGGTTTGAGGGATTCGGATGTACTCTCGGGTATGTCTGGACTCAAACTGAGGATTTGAGAAATTTTTCTAAAAAGAAAGGATTTTTCTAAAACGAGTAAGAGTTAAAGAGAAAACGAAATAGAGCAGTGTGTACGATCAGCTAGAGCCAGAGTGGCGATTTCCCAAAATACCTTTACTTGTTTACATTATGAAATATTAGAGCTGAATGCTAGAGGATAGGCTGTGTACATTCAGAAATTAGGGTTAGAGTTGCCTGATTCATGATGCCTTAGCCTAGGGGATG
The DNA here is from genome assembly GCF_002870075.4 of Lactuca sativa. Taxonomy (NCBI): domain Eukaryota; kingdom Viridiplantae; phylum Streptophyta; class Magnoliopsida; order Asterales; family Asteraceae; genus Lactuca; species Lactuca sativa. The sequence goes on from NC_056627.2 coordinate 225,641,262, forward strand.
TTATTGATTGATATTATCTGCTATTTTCTCTATGTATGTGCTGAGTAGGAGTACTTAGCAGGAATCTTTTAGAGAGAGCCTTGAATCGAGGAGTAATCTAGGAGAGATACCTAGATGAGCATTTGAGGAGTCTACTGAGAGAGTAGTTTGATATCCGTGAGGGATAAAGTACTTGTGAATTAGGATCATAGGAGGAGGACTTGGGACGACTACATGTTGGTATGGAAGGTAGTATTAGGCCTGTACTACTGAAAGCACCAGATTTGTATGCGACCCAAGTAAGAATCTTAGGATGCTAAGGAGCGTGTTGGGGTGGGTAACCGAGTGTGTGTGTGTAACATCCCAAAAATCCGAACCAACAATTTTTCTTTAAATCATTACCAAATCCATATTCATAAAAACATATCATAAGTCATAACATGAATTTAGAGTATCATTTCCAAAACATATTTTCATTATCAGAGTAAACATCCTAGGTTGACTAAACAATGGTGTGTGCCATGCGATCACCCCGAGCTCTTCCCTTCGCTACCAGAAGTACCTGAAACCAAAACTGAAAACTGTAAGCACGAAGCTTAGTGATATGGGCACATTTAGTTATAAAATTCATGCATTATCTTAATACTTTATGTTGTTTTTGTCTCATATAATGAACAAAAGGTGCTTAATTAGTTTAGAATTTCATTTTTCAGCAACAATGACATGCTCTGGTGGAAAAGGAAGCAGAATGTAACACCCAAAATCTGGAAGGCCAAGAAAGGAAAGAAAACCTTAATTTTAAGGGGCGACTCCGCGAGTCTAAGGAGGAACTCGGCGAGTCCGAGCGGGATCCGGGTCGAGGAGTAAGTGACCAACTTGGCGAGTCGGCTAAGTGGACTCGGCGAGTCCGGTCTGTGCGAGGAAAACCCTAAATTCGGGACTTGGAGCCTATATAAACGTCTTAATCTTCTTCCTAGGGTTCCTTACTGCCTCTTTAGCCCTGGATACCAAACCCTAGCCGTCATATCCTCTATTTGAGCCATTTGTTGCCTTGGAAGGTGCATTAGAGCTTGGAAAAGGAAGAAGGAACTTGGAGGAGCAAGAAGGAACTATAGATCTGGGACTGTGAGTTCATTCTGAGCATTTGGAGGTAATAAACTAGTTCTTGGACCCTTTTTGCACCTAGATCTATGTGTGGTTGTTGGGGCTCTTTAGCCATAATGTTATTATTTTGAGTTAGAAGCCGGATCTGGAGTTGCTACTTCAGATCCAAGTGTGTTATGGACTGGAGAAGCATAAAGTATCAGCCCTTGAGTCGATTTTGAAGCCCCTTGGCCTTAAACCCAAGTTTATGGTGCATTTTGCCTAGATCTCCATCTCTACACGTAAAGTTTGCAACTTTACGTGGGGAATATGCTTGGGAAGGGTAGATCTACAGTTTGGAGTGCATGCATGACTCAAAAGTCCCCTGCATGTATGTAGATCTGAATGGACTCGGCGAGTCCTTTGAGTGGACTCGGCGAGTAGCATGAAGATGAGGAGGAACTCGACGAGTGGGATGAACAACTCGTCGAGTCGGATGATGTTGGGCATGAACTCGGCGAGTTGGAGGAACAACTCGGCGTGTTGGATGAAGATTGCCTGGTATTCGACGATTCTGTTCTTGGACTCGGCGAGTCAGGTCGCGTAGCCCCAAACCCTTCGAGTGGAGACTCGAACCAGTGAGTCGGGTGGAGACTCAGCGAGTTGGACAGGTCAGGACTCGGAAATCGTTGGACTCGGCGAGTCATGGACTCACTCGGCGAGTCATGTCGCGAATGGAAGGACCCTGGGTATGTGAACTCGACGAGTCAGTAGGTGGACTCGGCGAGTAGGGTTGACCTGGAAGGTTGACTTTGACCAGGACTTTGACTTAGACCAGAGTTGGCTTGGTTGTCTTTCAGGGGGTCAGTTAGACTAAGTGTTGCATTGATATTGATAGCTCGAGAAGCTAGTAGAGCAGGAGTTCAGTGAGTGGTCGGGCAGCAGCTAGTGGGATCATCAGCAAGTTCAGCCAGTGCAGGTGAGTTTCCTTTTGTATGAATGGGTCTACGACCACAATGCCGGCCCATGTAGTTATGAGTAGAAGACCCGGGGGTTAGCCCTAGGCATAGTATGCTAGTATGATATTCGGGACGAGGTCCAATGATAGAGGGTGGGTGCCCAAGGAATGGTTTATGTGATAGTTTATATTTGTTGTCTGTGTGATACTTGTATGTGCCTGATAGGGAGGTGAGTGTGGGTGAGGTCCCGTATCTCACTAATAGCAGAGTGTGGATGGTGTTCCATATCTCAGTAGCAGCAAAGCAGGGGCGAGGCCCAAGTTAGGAGAGGAGTGAGTGTGGGCTGGGTCCGTATCTCACTACCAGCAAAGCAGTAACAGGTTGAGGCCACAGAGGAATACCTTCTAGGAAGCTTTTAAGCCATTCAGCTTCTTCAGCAGCTTTATCTAAAGCAACAAACTCTGCTTCCATTGTAGAACGAGTATTCACAGTTTGCTTAGATGATTTCCAAGAGATAGCAGCTCCACCAAGAGTGAACACATATCCACTTGTGGATTTTGCCTCAGAAGTATTGGAAATCCAATTTGCATCACAATACCCTTCAAGAACAGGAGGATATTTCGTGTAATGCAGTCCATAGTTCATTGTATGCTTTAAATATCTAAGCACTCTTACTAATGCATACCAATGATCTTTCCCAGGATTGTGGGAGTAACGACTCAATCTACTTACACTATAAGCCAAGTCCGGTCTAGTACAATTCATAATATACATCAAGCTGCCGAGAACTTGAGTATATTCTAACTGAGCTACAGTATCACCTTTATTCTTCTTTAGATGACTAGAAGCATCAAATGGGGTGACAACCGGCTTGTCATCATAGTGTCCAAACTTCTTGAGTACACTTTCAATATAATGGGACTGAGTAAGAGTATATCCATCTGGTCTTCTTTGAACTCTTATACCAAGGATCACATCTACTACTCCCAAGTCTTTCATGGAAAAGGAGGAGTGTAGCATTTTCTTGGTTTGATTGATCACATCCACATTAGTACCCATTATAAGCATATCATCCACATACAAGCATATGATGACATAAGCATTCTTGTATTGTTTGACATAAACACATTTATCACATTCATTTATTCTAAATCCATTAGAGAGTAATGTGTTGTCAAACTTCTCGTGCCATTGCTTTGGAGCCTGTTTTAGTCCATAAAGTGATCTAACTAACTTACAGACTTTGTTTTCTTGACCTTTAACCACAAACCCTTCAGGTTGATTCATATATATCTCTTCATCTAGTTCACCATATAAGAAGGCAGTTTTCACATCCATTTGGTGTATTTCCAAATTATGAATGGATGCAATTGCTACTAATGTGCGAATTGATGTAATTCTTGTAACAGGTGAATAGGTGTCAAAGAAGTCTTGACCCTCTTTTTGACGATACCCTTTAGCTACTAAACGAGCTTTGTACTTCTCTATGGTACCATCAGGTCTAAACTTCTTCTTGAATATCCATTTGTGCCCAATTGGTTTTTGCCCATGTGGCAAATCCACCAATTTCCAAGTGTTATTTTGCACAATGGAGTCAATCTCACTTTTGATTGCCTCTTTCCAGTAAGGAGCTTCAGAGGAGTCCATAGCTTCCTTATATGTTTGTGGTTCCTTATTCACTACATAGGTCATGTAATCAGGTCCAAAATCTTTGGCTATTTTGCCCCGTTTGCTTCTTCTAGGTTCTAAGTTGTCTTCTTGAACCTTTGAAGAATTCTCTTCATTTGATTGTAAACTTTTGTCTGGAATCGTATCATTCAGTCCATCATCTAGAGGTCTTTTCCTAGAGTAGGTAACCTCTTTTCCTTTATCCTTAAAAGGAAAAGTATTTTCAAAGAATTCAGCCTCTGCTGATTCCATGATGGTTTGGTTATGGATATCATCAACATGTGATTTATACACAAAAAACCTGTATGCTGCACTATTCATGGCAGGGCCAAGATAGATGCAATCTATGGTTTTTGGTCCAAGTTTAGTCCTCTTAGGAAGAGGTACTTGAACCTTAGCAAGGCAACCCCACACTTTCATCCTTTTATAAGAGGGTAACCTCCCTTTCCATAGATGATATGGTGATTTATCACTCTTTTTATGAGGAATTCTATTAAGTATTGTATTTGCTGCAAGACATGCTTCTCCCCACAGATTATGTGGTGCTCCAGAAGTAATTAACATTGAATTAATCATGTTTTTCAATGTTCTATTCTTTCTTTCTGCCACTCCATTTTGTTGAGGAGTATATGGAGCAGTTGTTTGATGTATAATACCGTTTAAAGAACAAAATTCAGCAAAGTCTTTGGATTCATATTCTCCTCCTCGATCAGACCTTAGAATTTTGATCTTTTTGTCAAGTTGATTTTCAACTTCAGCCTTGTAATTCTTAAAATAATTCAAGGCTTCATCTTTGGTATTTAACAAATAAATATAACAATACTTACTGCAATCATCAATAAAGGATATATAATAATTCTTTCCTCCTCTTGTAGGTGTTGCTCTAAAATCACATAAATCAGAGTGGATTAAGCCAAGTATTTCATTAGATTTTTCAACCGATTTATGAGGATGTTGTGTAAATTTTGATTCTACACAAACCTCACATTTTATATTTTTATCTAATGAACATTTTGGTAACATGCTAAGTTTTGCCATTCTTTGAATAGAACGAAAATTAACATGTCCCAAACGAGAATGCCACAAAATTGAAGGATCATGCATATACATAGAAGAGGGGCTAGTAGTGCCCATTATTGCATTAGCATTAATATTGGTTACATCATTGTTTGGTGTTTCAACACCATAGTACAAAGGTAATACACTGACTTTGAAGAGACCCTCACTAAGGTATCCCTTTCCAACATACATCCCACCCTTGGTGAGAACAAATTTATCAGATTCAAATACAAGTTTGAAACCTTTGTTACTAAGAATAGGACCAGAAATCAAATTCTTAGTAATTTCAGGAACATGCAAGACATCACATAAAACAAGTTCTTTTTCAGAAGTCAATTGTAGTTTCACTTTTCCCTTTCCTTCAACTTTTGCAGTAGAGCCATTCCCCATAAACATTGGTTCAGAATCCGAGACTTTCTGGTATGTAGAAAACATGGTTCGGGAGTTGCAAATGTGCCTTGTGGCTCCAGTATCAATCCACCAATCCACACAATTGCTAACCATGTTGGTTTGAATCACAGCAACAAATTGATTTGGTGATTCAACCATGTTGGCTTGACCAGAATTTCCTCCACCAGAATTGCCACCATTGTTTCCATTGTTTCCTCCATTGTTCCCTCGATTATTTCCTCCATTGTTTCCTCCTTGACCCCTCCTGAATCTGCAATCTTTGGCCTTGTGTCCAATTTTGCCACAAACATAGCATGGACCAGAATTCTTCTTGAAATTCTTCTTGTTAGGGCCATGATTTTTGCCATCTTTGGAAGAGTTTTTGGAGCCTTGCTTCCCTTTCTTGTTGTTGTGCTTTGTCCTTGAAGTACTTGCTTCTCCAACAAAGTTTGCACTTGGTTCCAAGGAATTTGCATCTGCCTTCTCATTCAATCTGTTATCTTCTTCCACACGAATTCTCAACACAAGTTGCTCAAAACTCATGTCATCAGTTAAGTGCTTAAGATATAATTTGAAATTCTTCCAAGAAGGAGGAAGTTTTTCAATGATTGAACCAACAAGAAAATTAGAGTTTATACCCATACCTTCAACTTCAAGATCATGTGCAATGACTTGAATTTCCTCCACTTGTTTGAGGACAGATTTGGTATCCACCATCTTGAAATTCATGAACTTTCCAATCACGAATTTCTTGGAACATGCCACTTCTGTTTTGTATTTCTTTTCCAGTGATTCCCATATCTCTCTTGCAGTAGTCATGGTAGAGTAGATATCATAGAGAGAATCATCCAGGGCATTTAGAATATAATTTCTGCAATTATATTCATTTGTGTTCCAAGTTTCCACAGCCCTTTGATGTTCTGCCATTTGGGCTTCACTGGGTGGTGTTGTTCCTTCTGCAGTGGTTGTACCAATAGGAGGAGAGGGAGAATCATCAGTGAGAACATTGGAAATATGAAGAGTTGTTAGATAAAACAACATCTTCTGTTGCCATCTTCGAAAATCTGAGCCTTTGAATTTCTCAGGCTTTTCCACATGTGTTTTGATGATGGATTGTTGATCCATTCTTCCACTTTTTAATTTCTGTCTTAGAATGTTATGACAAAAGTATACAATCAACAAGATTAACAGAAATAAAACAAACGAAATTGAAATATATGTATGAAATATACAAGAATCAGTTTGCAGAAAACATACTTGATGGTTTATGCTTACAACAGAAACACAAAAACGAAATTATGTAGATTGAGGCCTGCAAATTGCAGTGTCCTAAGACAGAAATTTCCCTGGTGGGGATCTGTCTAGAGGATACAACAATCAATCAAGAACTTCTCTTGATTCTGACGAAATTCCTATGTTCCCTTCATCTTTGGAAGAACGAATTTTTAAAGAGAATTCTGTGGTGTGAATGATGATATTTTTCAACCCCTTTCAGATGAATGAAACAGGTATTTATAGGTATTAGTTATGACAGTTGGAAACTGTCAAAACCGAAAATAACTGTTAAAAACCTGTCATTCAGTAATTACGAATTTAATAATAAAAAAAAAAATAAAAATTAATTTCGTAATTAAAAATTATCTAATTAATCAGGAAGACCCCAAGAGCCCCAAGGCCCAAGGCCCATCTTTTGACCATTAAATATTCTCTTGATATTAGCCCATTTTCAATCCAATTAGGCTAATCCAACACCACAACCCAAGCCCAATATGCTTAACCCCTTACTTGACCCATTTAGTTAAATGAGTAGGACTAGACATATAAGGTGGGAGAAGGTTTTCTCTTCCACCAATGTGGGATAAGTCCCACATTGTAATTTTGTAGTCAAAGTTCCAACAGGAGCTTCTCTGCGATCGTGAGGAGAGAGGAGACTGGACTAAGTTAACAGATAAACGGTCGCCACATATTCTTGAACATGTAGGGATCGCGTCACAGCGTCATTTACTCTTCTAAGTAAAAAAAATAAAATTAAATAAAATAAAAGCTTTGTTTATAAATGTTTGTTTTTATTGGATACGGAAAAATAGGTTGCTTATTGTTTATTGTTTAATCCCATCGCAATAAGTAAATTTAAGTGTTTGGATAAGATATAAAAATCAGCTTATTGAGGTAGAAATAAGTTAAATAAACTGATTTTAATAAGCAATGAGGGAATGGTTATTGCTTATTGCTCATTTTACTCATATAAACTGTTTTGTTTGCTAAACACTTAAAATGTTTATTGCTTATTGTTTATTCCTACCACAATAAGCTAATCCAAACACATTTAAAAAATATATTTATTCTCACCGCAATAAATAAATAAACAATAAACTAATAAGCTAAAAACTATTTATCCAAACACCCCCTAAGTCCCAATTTTTTTGTTTTGTTCATTTAATATCAATGTATCTATAAAATCAAACCGACCAGCCATCCCAACCCAAAATTAGAAGGTTGGATTGACATTTTTAATTCATTTAATTTAAACTAGTGAAAAATGTATCTATAAAATCAAACCGACCAACCATCCCATCCCAAAATTAGAAGGTTGGATTGACATTTTCAATCCATTTAATTTAAACTAGTGAAAAACCCCACTCTGCGGGGTTCGAAACGCAGAAGAAATGGACAAAACGAGAAGATTTTATTGAGTTACATTCAACTGTCAAATCATGAACATTACCCTATCTTTAACCAAAAAGTGCAACCTCTATGAAGAGCATTAGTCATTCACATCCATTCGTACAAAAACTCATTCAGTCAAAATCCAAGATTCTAACAAAGGGCAATGTACTTTGTGGGTCATTGGATTCTCCATTTTGTTTACCATCTTCAGAGTCCCCCTGGGAAAAAAAATTTAAATGCTATTAATGATACTGTAAGTCTGTCACCAATTAATATTACTGATATCAAAATGTAAGTAGAATGTTAACATGGGTAACAATCTATAAGTAAAATGCCATTATGTATGAAAATGAGAGCTAACCCTTTCAAAGTGTTAAGTATTAAAACTCGTTATTCTGGATTTAATTATAGAATTGATTAAATACTATTTTACATATAAGAAGTTAAATATGTTAGTTTTAGTTTCTAGCTACAGTCATAAAAGCATATTTTGTTCACCAATCTCTTGTGAGTAAAAGACATAAGGGCAAAATTGTAATTTTAATAAAATTTACAGCAAGGCAGTTAAATTTAAAGATACACCAAGATTTCCATCCCGATCTTGGAGGGATTATTTCACAGGGTAGTTGAATTTTTCTTCTTTCACAAAACCGATACAATTGAAAAGTAGCGTACAAAAAAAGATATACATACCTTCTTAATATTTGTAATTGCAAAATGGCCAAAGTTATTGCTAAAAGTAGCGACCCCCTAATCATTTGCCTTTTAAACACTCTCAAATCCCAATCACCTAAAAAAATTTAAATAAAAATATATATTAAATTCATTCAACTTTTTTCAAAAAAAAAAGGAAGAAGAAGAATTCGACTTCCATTTCACTTGCATACCTCACAATAGCCGACATGGTAACTTCCATTAAACTCCATGTGCTACCTTAGTTATAACCTGATGAAGTTCACCCAATTAATTATTACAAAATTATAAAGATATAACGTAAATGAACAAAAAACTACTTACTGTTTTTATTACAAAAAAAACTACTTACTGTTATAAAGATATAAGCATGTTACTGTGTTATTCCTTTTGTAGAAAACAAATATACATCAGACTATAACCTTGTTGTCTTCACCAGGAGCTTGACCAATGCTCCATCAATCATAATTCCATTTTCGCAGCTTTTTGGGATCAGCTACATAAGGTGTCAAAGATCTAGAGCAGTCCATAGTAAAGTAATATATATATATATATATATATATATATATATATATATATATATATATATATATATTCAACTAATCATAAGGAAAAATGTAAGTAAATAAGTAAATCCGTAATTAGTACCTCTGCCATAGATATGGTTAGATCTTTTATGGGGGATGCTATGTTGCAATATTGTTATTATCAACATCCAGGATTCAAAACGAAAAAACAAATTAGGACTCATCAACAAATACAACAGATCAGCCTCAAGTCTTCCAGCTTTCTAATGAAAATTAAGATCATATTGTTATTATCAACATCTAAGATTAAAAAAAAAAAAGAAGGATTTGTGTATGCTTATCTTATCAAGAATCAGTGACCATGTGTTGTTTACCTGCCATCTCTGTATATAAAAGCCTTAAGGGAGGATTTGATGATGCTTTGGATGAGCAGGGGGCATGAGTAGCACACCAGTTGTTATAACTCTGAACTTACAGCCAAGAATAAAGACAAGAACATATAGATGATAGAACAAATTTTATATTGAATGAAACCAAATAAAGGAAAAGACAAAGGACTATTGGTTGATTCAAGTATACCTTAATGAAGAAGGTTGTTTGAAGTTGTATGTACGATAGGCAACATAAACGCAAATAAAATTTATAATTATGCCTCAACCTGGAATTGCTATAATCTGCTGATTTCTATCTAACCTACAACCAAATATTAAAATAAAATAATAAAACCTGCATAAATCGGTTTTTCACAAATGATTACTTTTTAAGTGGTGATGGTGGTTATAGTGCATTTGCATGGAACAGAAGCACAATGGTAGCCATTACTATAGGGGGTTTGATGGAATATCTACCAAAAAAGTTGTCCAAAATTGGAATCATTTATTGAAATCAGTTAGATAAGGTGTTTACGAATGATAAGAAAGATACAATTAGTATCCATATTAGTTCTTCTAAAAAACAAATTGATATAGAGTTGCAATGTCAAAAATAAATTTTTTCAATCAATTTGGAACTGGGAAGTAACATTCAAATATATAGTATATAAAATGGACCAAAATTATGTTTATAGTTACAAACAACTTCCATAGAGTTTTCTAAAATTGATGATAAATGATGACACACAGAAGGAGGATGGTAGAAAATTCTATAATATCATGATTCCTCTCAGACATTTAACCAAACATTTGTTAGGCCATACTCAAATATCTCATCAAATTGTAATTATTTACATCTGATACCTAAGAAACATCTGTAACATCCCGACTCCTAGGTATAATATTTATTAATTTGCATTCATATTGTCAGAGCAACTCGACGAGTTGGAGGCTCCAACTCGTCGAGTAGAGGGATAAATGGTCGCGTGATTTTTAGAGTCTACTCGACGAGTTGGTGGACCCCAACTCGATAAGTAGGAGCTGAGTGTGAAAACCATAATTTTCAGGGGTTGTGTCCTATTTAAAGGACCTTAAGCCTTCATTTCCGCCTCCTTGATCATTTTGACACCTTGAGAGAAACCCTAAACGAGTTGGTATCATATGTAGAGAGAGAGAGAGAGAGAGAGAGAGAGAGAGAGAGAGACTAAAAGTGTGTGATTTTGGTGCATTCTTGGAAGGAGATAGAAGAGCATAAGGCTTGGAACGAGAAGAAGCCTTTGGATCTAATGTTCTTTCAGTGCTAGATGCTTTTTGGAGGTAAAAAGATATCACCTTGATCATTGTTTGATTAGATCTCTTCTTAGGTGTGACCATTTCCATCTTCCTTTTTGAGCCTTTGAGTTGTTAAGCATGCCATGAATTTGAAACTTCTAGGCAGTATGAGGCCCCTTGGGCCTAAAGATCCAAGCTTTAACAAGCTATTGGCGAAGATTTATGCATTAAGCCTCCATAGAGCTTTGTTTTGGGCACTTTGAGCCCTAGGTGCCATGCATGGACGTAAAGCTTGCATCTTTACGTGGTATTTCAGCCTTGGGAGGTTAGATCTAGAGTTTGGGGCTTTAGTTCTACTTAAAATCTTCTGAATGAGAAAGGGACTTAAGGGAATCGACGAGTGGATGAGCAAACTCGACGAGTCGGTTAGGGTTTTCCCTGATAGTTTGGACGCGTTACAACTCGACGAGGTAAGTTGGAGTTTTCCCGATTTTCTAAAAACAGGAGGAACTCGACGAGTCGCGTAGATGCACTCGATGATTTGGGTCAACATGGACTGTTGACTCGAGCGTTGACTTCTGTTGACTTTTAGGGTTTGGTCAAGACATGAGTAAAGAAGACCATGGAGGGGTAAAATAGTCTTTCACCATTTTCGAGAGTGAGAAAAGGGGTTAACCTAATTTTTTTAGAGTTGTGGTTATAAAGTGTTAATTAGAGATGATTATATTATGTAGGTGGAGTCTAGATTGTTCGTGGGGTACTACATCTACTTGCTTACTTACGAGGTGAGTCTTCTCACTATACTTACCTGAGCGATAATACTGTGTGATCGGAGGGTCTTATTTGAGTTATCGACCAAAGGGTCCTATGTGCTTATATTGAGTTATGTGAAATTACGCATTTTGTCTTTGTGATATATATTGTATTATTTTGTGCTTTACTGAGTTAGGACCGGAGGGTCCAAACCGAGTTGTGAGACCGGAGGGTCTTCATTGAGATACAGGACTAGAGGGTCCAACCCGAGCTGTGAGACCGGAGGGTCTTCACTAAGACACATGACTGGAGCGTCCACACCGAGCCGTGAGACCAGAGGGTCCTCACCGAGACACATGACTGGAGGGTCCATGTCGAGCTATAGCCATGAGAGGCTTATTATTTGTGTATGTGGTATTTTGGGGAACTCACGAAGTTTCGTGCTTACCGTGTTGTGTGGTATGTGTTTTAGGTACTTCTCAGGATTGAGGGAAGGCGCCGACTTGATTGTACACACACCTGTTCGAGATTTTGTTTGAGGATTCTGGGATATTATCAGTCATATTGTTGAAATGTGTTTTGAAAACTGATACATTTGTGATTTTGTGAAATGTGATATTGATTTTTATGTGGTTTAAAAATGAAAATTTTGTTTGAAAATTTAGAGTGTTACAACTTGGTATCAGAGCCTTGGTTTGAGGGATTCGGATGTACTCTCGGGTATGTCTGGACTCAAACTGAGGATTTGAGAAATTTTTCTAAAAAGAAAGGATTTTTCTAAAACGAGTAAGAGTTAAAGAGAAAACGAAATAGAGCAGTGTGTACGATCAGCTAGAGCCAGAGTGGCGATTTCCCAAAATACCTTTACTTGTTTACATTATGAAATATTAGAGCTGAATGCTAGAGGATAGGCTGTGTACATTCAGAAATTAGGGTTAGAGTTGCCTGATTCATGATGCCTTAGCCTAGGGGATGTTATTGATTGATATTATCTGCTATTTTCTCTATGTATGTGCTGAGTAGGAGTACCTAGCAGGAATCTTTTAGAGAGAGCCTTGAATCGAGGAGTAATCTAGGAGAGATACCTAGATGAGCATTTGAGGAGTCTACTGAGAGAGTAGTTTGATATCCGTGAGGGATAAAGTACTTGTGAATTAGGATCATAGGAGGAGGACTTGGGACGACTACATGTTGGTATGGAAGGTAGTATTAGGCCTGTACTACTGAAAGCACCAGATTTGTATGCGACCCAAGTAAGAATCTTAGGATGCTAAGGAGCGTGTTGGGGTGGGTAACCGAGTGTGTGTGTGTAACATCCCAAAAATCCGAACCAACAATTTTTCTTTAAATCATTACCAAATCCATATTCATAAAAACATATCATAAGTCATAACATGAATTTAGAGTATCATTTCCAAAACATATTTTCATTATCAGAGTAAACATCCTAGGTTGACTAAACAATGGTGTGTGCCATGCGATCACCCCGAGCTCTTCCCTTCGCTACCAGAAGTACCTGAAACCAAAACTGAAAACTGTAAGCACGAAGCTTAGTGATATGGGCACATTTAGTTATAAAATTCATGCATTATCTTAATACTTTATGTTGTTTTTGTCTCATATAATGAACAAAAGGTGCTTAATTAGTTTAGAATTTCATTTTTCAGCAACAATGACATGCTCTGGTGGAAAAGGAAGCAGAATGTAACACCCAAAATCTGGAAGGCCAAGAAAGGAAAGAAAACCTTAATTTTAAGGGGCGACTCCGCGAGTCTAAGGAGGAACTCGGCGAGTCCGAGCGGGATCCGGGTCGAGGAGTAAGTGACCAACTTGGCGAGTCGGCTAAGTGGACTCGGCGAGTCCGGTCTGTGCGAGGAAAACCCTAAATTCGGGACTTGGAGCCTATATAAACGTCTTAATCTTCTTCCTAGGGTTCCTTACTGCCTCTTTAGCCCTGGATACCAAACCCTAGCCGTCATATCCTCTATTTGAGCCATTTGTTGCCTTGGAAGGTGCATTAGAGCTTGGAAAAGGAAGAAGGAACTTGGAGGAGCAAGAAGGAACTATAGATCTGGGACTGTGAGTTCATTCTGAGCATTTGGAGGTAATAAACTAGTTCTTGGACCCTTTTTGCACCTAGATCTATGTGTGGTTGTTGGGGCTCTTTAGCCATAATGTTATTATTTTGAGTTAGAAGCCGGATCTGGAGTTGCTACTTCAGATCCAAGTGTGTTATGGACTGGAGAAGCATAAAGTATCAGCCCTTGAGTCGATTTTGAAGCCCCTTGGCCTTAAACCCAAGTTTATGGTGCATTTTGCCTAGATCTCCATCTCTACACGTAAAGTTTGCAACTTTACGTGGGGAATATGCTTGGGAAGGGTAGATCTACAGTTTGGAGTGCATGCATGACTCAAAAGTCCCCTGCATGTATGTAGATCTGAATGGACTCGGCGAGTCCTTTGAGTGGACTCGGCGAGTAGCATGAAGATGAGGAGGAACTCGACGAGTGGGATGAACAGCTCGTCGAGTCGGATGATGTTGGGCATGAACTCGGCGAGTTGGAGGAACAACTCGGCGTGTTGGATGAAGATTGCCTGGTATTCGACGATTCTGTTCTTGGACTCGGCGAGTCAGGTCGCGTAGCCCCAAACCCTTCGAGTGGAGACTCGAACCAGTGAGTCGGGTGGAGACTCAGCGAGTTGGACAGGTCAGGACTCGGAAATCGTTGGACTCGGCGAGTCATGGACTCACTCGGCGAGTCATGTCGCGAATGGAAGGACCCTGGGTATGTGAACTCGACGAGTCAGTAGGTGGACTCGGCGAGTAGGGTTGACCTGGAAGGTTGACTTTGACCAGGACTTTGACTTAGACCAGAGTTGGCTTGGTTGTCTTTCAGGGGGTCAGTTAGACTAAGTGTTGCATTGATATTGATAGCTCGAGAAGCTAGTAGAGCAGGAGTTCAGTGAGTGGTCGGGCAGCAGCTAGTGGGATCATCAGCAAGTTCAGCCAGTGCAGGTGAGTTTCCTTTTGTATGAATGGGTCTACGACCACAATGCCGGCCCATGTAGTTATGAGTAGAAGACCCGGGGGTTAGCCCTAGGCATAGTATGCTAGTATGATATTCGGGACGAGGTCCAATGATAGAGGGTGGGTGCCCAAGGAATGGTTTATGTGATAGTTTATATTTGTTGTCTGTGTGATACTTGTATGTGCCTGGTAGGGAGGTGAGTGTGGGTGAGGTCCCGTATCTCACTAATAGCAGAGTGTGGATGGTGTTCCATATCTCAGTAGCAGCAAAGCAGGGGCGAGGCCCAAGTTAGGAGAGGAGTGAGTGTGGGCTGGGTCCGTATCTCACTACCAGTAGGAGCATGGACGGGGTTCCATGACTCATCAGTAGCAGGTCAGGGGCGGGGCCCAGAGATAGGCGAGGCCTTAGGACAAGATCTGTTAGTATGTGTTTAGCTTATATGATATGTTTAGGTGCTATTCTATGTTAGTGGGCGAGGACCTGTGATAGGCGAGGCCTAAGTGAAAGAGATCTATATCCGAGCGGGGCTCAAAGCCAGGCGGGGCCTGGAGCGGCGGGTCCGTTGTAGTGGGCGAGGCCCGAGGTAGGGGGCGAGGCCCAGGATAGCGGGCGTGGCCCAGTATGTGCAGTATGTGGTTATGCATGGTATGTGGTAGGGTGGGGAACTCACTAAGCTTCGTGCTTACGGTTTTCAGTTTTGGTTTCAGGTACTTCCGGTAGCGGAGGGAAGAGCTCGGGGTGATCTCATGGCACACACCATAGTTTAGACAGCCTGGGAATGTTTACTCTGATAACGAACATGTATATTGGAAACGAATACTCTGTTTATGTTTTGAAATGATGAATTTGCTTAGAGTAATGTTTTATTAAAAGAAATTTTTAGCCTTGAATTTTGGGACGTTACAAGTTGGTATTAGAGCCTTGGTTTGAGGGATTCGGGCATACTCTTGGGTGTGCCTGAACTCAAACTGAGGGGTCGGATAAAAAGTTTCCAAAAATGAAAAGTCAGTTTTGTAAAAAGAATTTTGAGAACGAAAAACAGTTTTAGAAAAGCAAAATGAATTCAGAAAGAGAAGAATTTTGAAAAGAGAAAAAAGGGTGTGGTGCATGCAATCAGCCGAGCTCAAGTAAGTACCCCAAAATACCCATACAAGTTTATGATTTGATTATCAGTTGATAGAACAGCATGCTAGAATAGGACTAAGGATCTAGGGATGATGCCTTATGTGCCTGTTATTTGTGCTTTTGAGCTGCATGATAGTGCTGATTAGACAGTAGTAGGATAGCCTGTTTAGGTTATGCCTTAGTTTATGAGTTTGTGTTGCATGCTAGTTCAGTTTCTTGCTATGTGAATATGATTGTTTGAGTATGTTATGGTTAGATTTTCCCTTGTCCGAATGCTGCTTGCTTTGTGCATTGTCGGATTCTGAACGATGGGAGTTAGCCATTAGGTGGATACGACACACCACATGTGATCAGGGTTGAATAATCTCAGAGTGTTGGATTTGGTCCTATTGCGCAACTCTTGTCTGAGTCTAACCGTTGTAGGGACGAGTCTATTACTCGAAGGATTATCTGAGCCTCGTCACATGTGATGGTATCCAGGTGATGGCTAATTGGCATCGCGAGGAGGCCTTCAGCAGCCGAGGACTGGTTTGAGCTGAGTTAGAGGTTTCCCTAGGGTAAGCCTAGGATGAGATAGTGCTGGGAGCAGTAGCAGTGGTTAAGGGACCTGGTGGAGTCAAAGCAATTCCTAAGGAAAGTACGGATAGATGTGGAAGGTAGTATGGGCCCGTACTACTGAAAGCAGAGGATCCGTACTCGATTCGGGAAAGGCCGAGACAAGACCGGGAACCTGGTAGGGTGTGTTTGGTCTTGCATCAGTGATGAGTATTCTGATAGTGGTTGTGGTATATTTTCAGCATAGTGACGTTGCGAGAGAGACCAGCGGGCGGATCAGGCACCAGAGAGGGATCGGGTTCGGGTTCAGGGGCCGAGCAGCTCGAGGAGCGGATGAGAGAGTTGATATCAGCTGAGGTTACGCGCAGTATTCTAGCTCAGACTCCTGTGATCTTTGGCACAGTCAAGGAGGGTATACTGGAGATCTTGGATGAGAGGCTGGGAGCCTTCCGTACCGAGATGATGGCCTTGTTGGGAGCGCGTACCTTGACATTTCGAGAGTTCAGGGCCTGCGGGGCACCAGATTATCATGGGGCTAGGGACCCCATTGCTAGCAGCAGATGGTTGGCTGATGTTGCCAATGCTTTTCGTACGATCAAGTGTCCCGAGGGGGACAAGGTTAGACTCGCCTCCTGTCTTCTGAAGGACAGAGCGAGGGATTGGTGGGAGGAGATTGGTCATGCTTTGGGGGATGATGCCGCGTTGGACGCGATGACTTGGAGCGATTTCTCAGCCAGGTTCAAGGCGGAGTTTTCGCCGATTATTGAGGTGCAGCAGTTGGCACGGGAGTTTCAGGATTTGACGCAGACCACTAAGACTGTGGCGGAGATCACCGCCAAGTTCAGGGAGAGGGCTCTTCTTGTACCGCAGTATGTCGCGGATGAGGAGATGAAGAAGGCTCGATACCATGAGATATTGAGAGATGACATCAGGGAGTTCGTGAGCAGATCCAACTGTAAGACGCTGGAAGATATGATTTCTTGGGCTAGAGAGAGGGAAATTGATTTGGAGCAGATCCGGAAGAGGAAGTCGGATGAGGTTCAGGTAGCTGCAGGTTCGAGCAAAAGGCCCAAGGGATCGGATTCGAGATCGAGGGATCATCAGGACCGCAGTCGGTGCAGAAAGTGTGGCAGGGCGCACGGGGGCGCGTGCAGGAGTGGTAGCGGTGGTGAGTCTGGCTGTTTCAAGTGCGGTAGGACTGGTCATTTCAGCAGGGATTGTACTGTCACCACCGCGTAGGGATCAGACTTGATATGTTTTCACTGCAACCAGCGGGGCCACAAGAAGGCCTAGTGTCCCAGTTTGTTCTCGGCAGGACTGGTGATGGCACCCGCCCCTGCAACCTTGAGGATCACGGATGGCTGTCAGGGACGGGTAGAGGCACCTGCAGCAGGGAGCAAGGCTTTTCAGATGACGACCTTGGAGACGCGAGCAACGCCGGACGTTGCAGGTATGTAATTTCCATTTTCGGTTCTTTTATTGTGCATGATTAGATTGTTATGGTTCTGCATCATTATCGGTAAAAGTATTTTATTTTGAGTGGTTGATTGTGATCGAGTTATATGCCATCTGCATACCTTGGATATTTGTATGGTAGTTAGGGGATGTGCTCTATTGGAGAAGGTTTCGAGGGATGCAGTAACTGTAGCATGCTTGGAAGGAATTTGGTACGTCTCGCTAGTTCGGAGTGGTATAGTGTTAGAGATGGATTGGTTAAATCCCTAGCTATGGCGGGCTTGGGTTCCTCAGTAGATGGATTATGGAATGGTAGCAGAGATCGGGATCTCTTTTGAGTATTGAGCAGCAAGGGGTGAGCAGGATCGAAGTGGGGGAGAATCCTCCGAGTGTGCCCAGAGAGGAGCACGCAGACCCAGAATGAGTACGTGACCCCCGAGAAGGAAAAGAAGTAGTTCATCGTTTGATGGTTTGAGGATTCAGGTTTGGGAGTTTGAGAAACTCCCCATCAGTTAGTGCGTGTGTTGGTAATGGTTAATGCGTGGTTGGGAATTCAGGTTGTGGATCGCCCGAAGGACTCGAGGGAGTCGGAGTGAGGATCTTGAGAGTTGATGGCACATGGGTGCCTTTGTATTAGCAGTCAGTGGTAGGAAGTGATGTAAGACTACGGGGCAGCCGTAGCATTCACTAGCAGTCAGTGGTAGGAGGTGATGTAAGACTACGGGGCAGCTGTAGCATTCACTAGCAGTCAGTGGTGGAAGTGTTGTAAGACTACGGGGCAGCCGTAGCATTCACTAGCAGTCAGCAATGGATGGTGATGTAAGACTATGGGTAAGCCGTAGCATTCCTTAGTAGTTTCGTTAGCGGAGTTGGGGCGAGGCCCTTATCTCCTAGTGATCAGGTCGGGATCAGGAATGGGTAGTGGATGAGAATGATAGGGAGTTGCCTGTATAGCCCTAGAAAGGTGAGACCTTGGGAGAGGCTGCTCCAGGATATAGTTGGGTGAGACCCGTGGGCAGGGCCCGTATGAGATTAGTAGTGTAGATGAGACCTGGGAGCAGGGTTGCTCAGTAGTATGGTTGGGTGAGACACGTGGGTGAGGCCCGTGAGTTTAGCAGCACAGGTGGGACCTGGTAGGGACCTTAGTGTCAAGTTAGGGGATCGGGGATCCCAGGTTTGTAGTGCCTGAATAGCAGAATAGATTGAGCAGTTATAGGTGGTCGAAGTTTCTTCGGAAGTCGCTGGGAGTGACTAGTGGTGGTGTTGGGACTAGCTACCGGTGGGAGCCGGTAACCCAGACATTGATAGGTTGGTAGAGACCAGGGTGGTCTCAGTTCATCCGGAAGGCAGACAAGGGATAGCAGAACTTTCAGTCAGTTGTACTGCGGGTAAGCAGAGTATGGTGGAATTCAGTTAGTTGAATTGAGGGGTGCTCGGCACAAAGTTTTGGCAGAGGGGAGTGTCAGTGGTAACTGATGGCGATGACCCGTATTGGTAATAGCGGGGGTGAAGGAGTTGGTGAAGGATAGGGTCTTCGCAATGATAGAAGGAATAGTTAGTTATGGAGTTTTGCCTTGGGAAGGCAAGGAATTGTGCAAGGAATGAAGGGGGTGAACCCCTATAGGTTCAGTGCAGTACTCGGTGAGTACCAGAAGGATTGTCGGTTCAGTAAGTTGTGTTTCCAGAATGTTCAGGGCCAGGGTTGACCCGAGATGATTATCCGCAAGGTTTGATGCTACTCAGAATGATCGGACGGAAGGCCAGCGAAGGTAGGCGGCTGGTGTTGGAATAATTGGTGGAGTATTGGAGGCATATCAGGCGTTGGGCCATAGCAAACTTCGAGGACGAAGTGTAGTTTAAGTGAAGGAGAGTTGTAACACCCAAAATCTGGAAGGCCAAGAAAGGAAAGAAAACCTTAATTTTAAAGGGCGACTCGGCGAGTCCAAGGAGGAACTCGGCGAGTCCGAGCGGGATTCGGGTCGAGGAGTAAGTGACCAACTCGGCGAGTCGGCTAAGTGGACTCGGCGAGTCCGGTCTGTGCGAGGAAAACCCTAAATTCGAGACTTGGAGCCTATATAAACATCTTAATCTTCTTCCTAGGGTTCCTTACTACCTATTTAGCCCTGGATACGAAACCCTAGCCATCATATCCTCTATTTGAGCCATTTGTTGCCTTGGAAGGTGCATTAGAGCTTGGAAAAGGAAGAAGGAACTTGGAGGAGAAAGAAGGGACTATAGATCTGGGATTGTGAGTTCATTCTGAGCATTTGGAGGTAATAAACTAGTTCTTGGACCCTTTTTGCACCTAGATCTATGTGTGGTTGTTGGGGCTCTTTAGCCATAATGTTATTATTTTGAGTTAGAAGCCGGATCTGGAGTTGCTACTTCAGATCCAAGTGTGTTATGGACTGGAGAAGCATAAAGTATCAGCCCTTGAGTCGATTTTGAAGCCCCTTGGCCTTAAACCCAAGTTTATGGTGCATTTTGCCTAGATCTCCATCTCTACACGTAAAGTTTGCAACTTTACGTGGGGAATATGCTTGGGAAGGGTAGATCTACAGTTTGGAGTGCATGCATGACTCAAAAGTCCCCTGCATGTATGTAGATCTGAATGGACTCGGCGAGTCCTTTGAGTGGACTCGGCGAGTAGCATGAAGATGAGGAGGAACTCGACGAGTGGGATGAACAGCTCGTCGAGTCGGATGATGTTGGGCATGAACTCGGCGAGTTGGAGGAACAACTCGGCGTGTTGGATGAAGATTGCCTGGTATTCGACGATTCTGTTCTTGGACTCGGCGAGTCAGGTCGCGTAGCCCCAAACCCTTCGAGTGGAGACTCGAACCAGTGAGTCGGGTGGAGACTCAGCGAGTTGCACAGGTCAGGACTCGGAAATCGTTGGACTCGGCGAGTCATGGACTCACTCGCCGAGTCATGTCGCGAATGGAAGGACCCTGGGTATGTGAACTCGGCGAGTCAGTAGGTGGACTCGGCGAGTAGGGTTGACCTGGAAGGTTGACTTTGACCAGGACTTTGACTTAGACCAGAGTTGGCTTGGTTGTCTTTCAGGGGGTCAGTTAGACTAAGTGTTGCATTGATATTGATAGCTCGGGAAGCTAGTAGAGCAGGAGTTCAGTGAGTGGTCGGGCAGCAGCTAGTGGGATCATCAGCAAGTTCAGCCAGTGCAGGTGAGTTTCCTTTTGTATGAATGGGTCTACGGCCACAATCCCGGCCCATGTAGTTATGAGTAGAAGACCCGGGGGTTAGCCCTAGGCATAGTATGCTAGTATGATATTCGGGACGAGGTCCAATGATAGAGGGTGGGTGCCCAAGGAATGGTTTATGTGATAGTTTATATTTGATGTCTGTGTGATACTTGTATGTGCCTGGTAGGGAGGTGAGTGTGGGTGAGGTCCCGTATCTCACCAATAGCAGAGTGTGGATGGTGTTCCATATCTCAGTAGCAGCAAAGCAGGGCGCGAGGCCCAAGTTAGGAGAGGAGTGAGTGTGGGTTGGGCCCGTATCTCACTACCAGTAGGAGCATGGACGGGGTTCCGTGACTCATCAGTAGCAGGTCAGGGGCGGGGCCCAGAGATAGGCGAGGCCTTAGGACAAGATCCGTTAGTATGTGTTTAGCTTATATGATATGTTTATGTGCTATTCTATGTTAGTAGGCGAGGACCTGTGATAGGCGAGGCCTAAGTGAAAGAGATCTGTATCCGAGCGGGGCTCGAAGCCAGGCGGGGCCTGGAGCGGCGGGTCCGTTGTAGTGAGCGAGGCCCGAGGTAGGGGGCGAGGCCCACGATAGCGGGCGTGGCCCAGTATGTGCAGTATGTGGTTATGCATGGTATGTGGTAGGGTGGGGAACTCACTAAGCTTCGTGCTTACGGTTTTTAGTTTTGGTTTCAGGTACTTCCGGTAGCGGAGGGAAAAGCTTGGGCTGATCGCATGGCACACACCATAGTTTAGACAGCCTGGGAATGTTTACTCTGATAACGAACATGTATATTGGAAACTAATACTCTGTTTATGTTTTGAAATGATGAATTTGCTTAAAGTAATGTTTTATTAAAAGAAATTTTTAGCGTTGAATTTTGGGACGTTACACGGAACTAGCGATTGGAGGCTTGGATCTTCGATTTTGAAGAAAGAAGGATGTTGCTGGATAGCTTGACCCCTCATCAGTGTTTTGGTCATATCTCATGAACCGTAACTCCGATTGACAAGATTCACAATGTTCTGAAAACTAGACACAATTTCGGACGACTTTCATGTTTTGAGAAAATGCTGATTCCAAAGGGACTCGGCGAGTAGGCCATCAACTCGACGCGTTGGTCATAAGTTTCACGATTCTTGACTTTGCCTTGCCGTACACGGGATTTTAAGTGATGGACTCGGCGAGTAGGTCACTGGACTCGCCGAGTAGCCCCGATTTTTAGAGTATATATATATATATATATATATATATATAGAAACGCTTCTCATTCGAACCCTAACGAATGGGGGAAGTTTAGGACGATTTTTGGAGGCCAGAAGGGTTTTTAGAAGCTGTGGTTTTCAAGATTTCAACCTAGATATCAACTTGGAAGAAGATCAAAGGCAATAACACACTACTTTTATCTTAATCTTTTGCATAAACCATGTTTCAATCATTAGATTATGTTTTTAGTTTGTTATTTGCTGTAGATATGAGCTAAAAACTCATAACTTCTATTTAGGATAGATGATTTTGTGATTATGGTTTGATTTATGGTAGGATTGATTTAATATTGGTGAGTTTGTTGATTCTAGCTTGTTAAAGAACCTTATGTGTGAATGATAACTATTTTTCTGTTAATAGGAAGATAATTGAGCTGCATGAACATCTCTTAGTTGTTAACCTTATATGTTTATGTGACCACTTTATCATATGTCTAGGATTAATGAACATGAAACTAGAATTAATAAGAAAAATAGGTAAATTCATGTGTGAGCTTGTGTGATGACCATCAACAAAAGGTTAACTAAAGGACCAAATTAGTTAACCATTACAAGTCTAAATTAACCCGAATAAATAACCTAGTGAATTGAATTAAATTAGACAACTGGGCACTGTTTGAGTTATTTTGTTCTCTAAGGATTAGTGCAGCGAAAGTGAATCTAATCACTTGAATCGGTAGCGAATAAAAGAATTAATCCATTGCACTATTACCATAATATCAACCATAGGATCAATTGAGTTGAACTAAACAGAAGTTCCCTTCGTTATTGAATTTAGTTGAATCTTTGTTTATCTAGTTCTTAGTTTCTTAGTTTAAATTTTAGTTAATTGTTTAAGTTTCTAGTCTTGCAAAACTAGAGAAAACCCATTTTCTATTACTTGTTTTATTTAGATAATATTAACATTTATTTTAATTGTTTACCGTTCCCTGTGTTCGATACCCTACTTGCTTGAACTATATTACTAATCGATAGGTACACTGCCTTTCATGTGTTTATTTTGTGTCTAAGTTAGTAGGAGTAAAACTAATTTGTTTCACACACATCAAGTTTTTGGCGCTGTTGCCGGGGAACGGTTCTAAATAGTTAATTTTATTTACTAATTCTTATCATTTTTTTTATTTGTTGATTAATTTTTTTAGTTTAATTTTTATTTATTATGTATTTTCCAAATCTCGATGCTTTTGATGCTTTTCTTGAGTAAGTAGTGCAGGTAAATGAGCAAAAAGATGAGGACTATGAATCAGATGATGATTTGAAGAAATTTGGAAGATGGTTAGATAACTTCTTGACTAACGAAGAAGAGCAATCTGAGTCACAAGAGGTAAAGTTACAAGATGATGAATTTAATCCAGAAAGAGATTTGGAGGAGCTGGAAAGGTTGCTAGCAGAGAGGTCAGACGAAGAACAAGAACAAGCTGAATTGCAGGAACCAAGCTGTGGTTTGACCATTACCACGACATGGTCCCCTGTTCTTCCGGTTTGTGTTTCGAAGCATGGGGTGACGATTCCAACTTTGGAGAAAGTTCTAAATCACGATCCATTTATGATTAGTATCCAACCGGTTCCAACCCTTGTCAATATTCTTGGGTTTTATGAATTCAAGCTCGTTTGGCTAATTTTTGAAGCAAAGAGTCGAATTTTACAAATTGGTCCACCAAAGAAAATATTCAATGCAACGAATAGATTGGAATTGAGTTTATTGGAAATTTATTAAGTTGGGAGTCCAGCTAAAGACTCGCACAAAAAGAAGCGCTTGCGGGAGGAAACCCGTCATTAGAGTTTGCTTTTCTTTTTCTTTTTAAACTTCTAGTTTATTAGGGTAATTTAGGATTTTAATTTTGATGTTTGTTTTCATTTTTCTATTACTTGTGTGTTGTTTTGATCTTTTCAGTTTGAAGCTTAGGATTGCATGTGAGGGTCTAGAGTCAAGGCTAAACGAAACGAGAAATCGAGTCTAGGCGAGAGAGGAAACGAAGTTTGGAGTCAAGCCATGAGTCCAATTGATAGAAGGGTTATAGAGTGTTTATTCACTGAAGAAAAATGAGGGGAAGTATTAGTTTATATAACCCCCATACATCAGAAACGGACCTGGGTAGAATACAAACTTTTCCACACAACGATCTACTCGCCGAGTGTATCTTATGGACTCGACGAGTCCATGTGAAATTTCGCGACTTTTCTACCAGTCAAGCTACAACTCGGCGAGTTAGCATATTTACTCGACGAGTCACTCTTTAATTATATTTTCAAGATTTGACCACATTTGATACGGGCATTGGTTCTTTTCTTTGGAGATCATTTTCTGAGCATTTCCAAGAATTTTTCCCTTATATTTAGAGTTGTCAACCACACGAGATTTGACACCCAAGGCATGGATGCACTGTTCCCATGCCAAAGTCAGCTGAAGTTGGAGCTTTACATGAAGAAGATCAACCTCGTGATTACTATCCCAGGGGAGTTTGTTCCAATTCTCTCTTTCCTTTTATGTTTTTTTTATCATGCATAATATGCAATGGGGACATTGCATAAATTAAGTGTGGGGTAGGGGGTTCGTTACATTAGTTAAAATTTTAGTTAAAATTTGAAAATTTTGAAAATTTTGCACTAAAATTGCTAGGGCTAAATTAGAAAATTTTGGTAAAAGCGATTAGGGTTCGTGCTAGTATTGTGTTTGATGATTCCTTGAGGACCTAAATGTTTAGTTGAGTCTATATACGTTATAGTGCATTTGTGGCCCCCTTTATTCTAGTGAAATCATGAGACAAAAACACAACCTCGCTTAGTTTGAGGATCGCAACATGTTTAGCATCGTGTACCAGAAATGTATCCAAGAAAGCTTAAGTAGCCATTGCACACTAGACTAATGCCTTTAACCAATAAAGGATGAAGTTAAATTCCCTTGCTTAAGCATATGTTTTTCTAGGTTTTTAGTTTTGAATGGAAAAAGTATGTTGAAAAAAAGAAAAAAAGAGAGAAAAAAAAAGAAAAAAAAAGAAAAAAAAAAGTTGAAAAAAAAAGAGTGATGAAATGTTTGAATAAAGAATCTACAAAGCTATGAAGACAAAGAAGAATATCATGAAGAAAAGCTACAAAGTATAAGAGATTCAATCAAAAGTTGTATTTGTAATTTTCTTTTCTAGGTTATTTTATCATATGTATGCTTGGGGATTTAACAAAAAATGACTTGAGGTTAAGAAAGTTTTCTGGGGATGGATTCGGAGGGATGCATAAAATGAGCGTTGTTCAAAAGAAGTGAGCAAGTGTTTATGAGGATTGTAAGTATTTATAATTGAGGGGGGTCCTTAGGAAAAAAATTAGACACAAATGCATGCGTTCTGGTCTTGGCATAATGACTGGGTTCAATTGGGATTGTTTTATGTAATATTAGTGTACTAAAATTCAGTTTTGCTTGGGGGCAAGCAAAGGTTAAGTGTGAGGTATTTTGATATGGGCATATCTAGTTATAAAATTCATGCATTATCTTAATACTTTATGTTGTTTTTGTCTCATTTAATGAAAAAAAGGTGCTTAATTAGTTTAGAATTTCATTTTTCAGCAACAATGACATGCTCGGGTGGAAAAGGAAGCGGAACTAGCGATTGGAGGCTTGGATCTTCGATTTTGAAGAAAGAAGGATGTTGCTGGACAGCTTGACCCCTCGTCAGTGTTTTGGCCATATCTCATGAACCGTAACTCCGATTGAAAAGATTCAAAATGTTCTGAAATTTAGACACAATTTCGGACGACTTTCATGTTTTGAGAAAATGCTGATTCCAAAGGGACTCGGCGAGTAGGCCATCAACTCGACGCGTTGGTCAGAAGTTTCACGATTCTTGACTTTGCCTTGCCGTACACGGGATTTTAAGTGATGGACTCGGCGAGTAGGTCACTGGACTCGCCGAGTAGCGCCTGTTTTCAGAATATATATATATATATATATATATATATATATATATATATAAACGCTTCTCATTCGAACCCTAACGAACGGGGGAAGTTTAGGACGATTTTTGGAGGCCAGAAGGGTTCTTAGAAGCTGTGGTTTTCGAGATTTCAACCTAGATATCAATTTGGAAGAAGATCAAAGGCAATAACACACTACTTTTATCTTAATCTTTTGCATAAACCATGTTTCAATCATTAGATTATGTGTGTAGTTTGTTATTTGCTGTAGATATGAGCTAAAAACTCATAACTTCTGTTTAGGATAGATGATTTTGTGATTATGGTTTGATTTATGGTAGGATTGATTTAATATTGGTGATTTTGTTGATTCTAGCTTGTTAAAGAACCTTATGTTTGAATGATAACTATTTTTCTGTTAATAGGAAGATAATTGAGCTGCATGAACATCTCTTAGTTGTTAACCTCATATGTTTATGTGACCACTTTATCATATGTCTAGGATTAATGAACATGAAACTAGAATTAATATGAAAAATAGGTAAATTCATGTGTGAGCTTGTGTGATGACCATCAACAAGAGGTTAACTAAAGGACCAAATTAGTTAACCATTACAAGTCTAAATTAACCCGAATAAATAACCTAGTGAATTGAATTAAATTAGACAACTGGGCACTGTTTGAGTTATTTTGTTCTCTAAGGATTAGTGCAGCGAACATGAATCTAATCACTTGAATCGGTAGCGAATAAAAGAATTAATCCATTGCACTATTACCATAATATCAACCATAGGATCAATTGAGTTGAACTAAACAGAAGTTCCCTTCGTTATTGAATTTAGTTGAATTTTTGTTTATCTAGTTCTTAGTTTCTTAGTTTAAATTTTAGTTAATTGTTTAAGTTTCTAGTCTTGCAAAACTAGAGAAAACCCATTTTCTATAATTACTTGTTTTATTTAGATAATATTAGCATTTATTTTAATTGTTTACCGTTCCTTGTGTTCGATACCCTACTTGCTTGAACTATATTACTAATCGATAGGTACACTGCCTTTCGTGTGTTTATTTTGTGTATAACTTAGTAGGATTAAAACTTGTTTGTTTCACAAACATCACTTAGTGAGTTCCCCAACCTACCACATACCATACCATCACAAGGCATACATACTGCATATACTGGGCCACGCCCGCTACAACGGCCCCACCGCTCTAGGCCCCGCCTGGCTTCGAGCCCCGCTCGGATACATATCTATTTCTTTTAGGCCCCGCTTGTCTCTGGGCCTCGCCCGATAACCACATATAGTACCAAATAGCATATAACACATAACTGAACATACCCTACTACATTCTTGTCCTTAGGCCTCGCCCCTGTCCTGTCACTAGTGAGTCATGGAACCCCGTCCAAGCTCCTTTGATAAGTGAGATACGGGCCACACCCACACTCACTCCATGCCTATCTCGGGCTTCGCCCCTGCTCTGCTACTAATTAGATATGGAACACCATCCATACTTTGCTATTTGTGAGATACGGGACCTCGCCCGCCCTCACCCTCCTATCGGGGACATACATGCATCACACAGACAACAAGTATACTCTAACATGCAAACCATTCCTTGGGCACCCGCCCGACATCGGACCTTGGTCCGGAATATCATACTAGCAAATAGTGCCTAGGGCTAACCCCCGGGTCTTCCTACTCATAACTACATGGGCCGACATTGTGGCCTTAGACCCATTCACACAAAGGGAAACTCACCTGCATTGCTGAACTTGCTAATAACCCTCTTGCTACTGACCGACAATTCTCTGAACCGCTGCTCCACTAGCTCCCCGAGCTACCAATATCAATACATATAAAACTTAGATCCAAAAATACCTCTAGAAGCCAACTAAGTCCATTCTTGACAAAGTCAAAGTCCTAGTCAAAGTCAACCTTCCTGACTGACCCTACTCGCCGAGTCAGCCCGTTGACTCGTCGAGTCGTTATACTCAGAAACTCACCCAATACGCCTCAACTCGCCGAGTCACCCCGACGACTCGTCGAGTTCCACGATCTCCGAGTCCTATCCTGCCCAACTTACTGAGTCCCCACTCAACTCACCAATCTAAGTCTTAACCAGAAGGGGTTAGTGCTTCATGACCTGACTCGCCGAGTCCAAGAACAGACTCGCCGAGTCCATGACAATCTTCAACAGACTCGTCGAGTTGTTCTTCCAACTCGTTGAGTCCATGCCCATCATCATCCAACTCCTCGAGTTCACCCATGTGACTCGTCGAGTCGCTTCAGTCCTTAATCCATACAGTGGCTTTTCGAGCCATGCAGGGGCTCCAACTCATAGATCCACTCTTCCCAAGTCTATTCCCCACGTAAAGGTGCAAACTTTACGTGAAACCAAAGAGATACGGGCTTAAAACACTCTAGGGCTAGGTTTTGTGACCAAGGGGCTTCACGAACAACTTATTGGCATAAACTTTATGGCTTTCTGGATCCTTAATTGCCTAGATCTGAGGTAGCAACCTCAGATCTACTCCAAACTCAAAATAAACCTTCTCCATACTCAAAATGCCTAGATCTCAATCATAAGATATATCTGAATGCAATAGGTCAGCTTATTACCTCAGAGGATTCTGAAAAGCCACACCAACTCTGGATCTAAAGCCAATCCTTGAACCACCAAAGGTTCCCTTCCTCCTTCTTCCGTCAAATCACCCAAAATGGCAAGAAAGATTGAATGTGCTAAAATGGGGGCTTAGGGTTTCGTGTTCTGGATAAGAGAGGCTATAGAGAACACTAAGGGAGAGAATGCAATGTTTATATAGTGCACAAAGTCCCGGATTTAGGGTTTTCGTCTTCAGACCGGATTCGACGAGTCCTCTTGCCGACTCGTCGAGTCGGCCACTTACTCCTCGACCCAGATCCCGCTCGGACTCGTCGAGTTCCACCCTGGACTCGACGAGTTGCCCCCTTGACTTAGGGTTTTCCTTTCCTTTCTTGGTCCTTCTGATTATGGGTGTTACAACTCTTCCCCACTTAAACTAAACTTCGTCCTCGAAGTTTCTCTACGGCCAATATTCTCGGGTTAACCCTAACCCTGACCATCCTGGGAACACCACTTACTCAACCGACAAACCTTCTGGTACTCCCGAGTACTTATGCTGGATACCCTAGGGGTTCACCCCTTTTCCTTGTGCATTTTTTGGCCTCCCTAAGGCAACGTTCCATAACCAACTACTTCCTCTGTCACTGCGAAGGTCCTATCCTTCACCAACTCCATTCCCCCTTCCCCGCTACTGTTGGATTAGTGTCTAAGTCCATAACTATTTTGGTATGTACTTGACCCGATGGTGCATGGTCCTTTTGGGTTGCCTTCACCAAAGCAACTTGATAGGATGAATTATGGAGAGAAAGGATTAAATATGATTTATTAATATATTATGGGAATAATATATTAAAGGAGAAATCATATTGTTTAATTAATATTAGTCAAGAATTAATTAGTAATTAGTTTTGTGACTAAAAGAGATTAATTAAACTTAAGGGACTGGAATTGTAATTATAAGATAATTGCAATTTGGGCCATGGATTGCCTTGAATCAAGAGGTGGACGAATTCTATGGGGAAACCCATAAGGAAATCATCCATGGGCTTGATTAAAGGAGTCTATGGGTTGCTTAGGGCTTAAGCAACCAAATTAGGGTTTCCTTGTTAGATAACCCTAATAGCCTCACTATATATAGAACCCTTAAGGCTCAAAAACGTGGACAAGCATCTTGCTAGGGTATTCACACGGTTTTGGCAGCCTCCATCCTCTCTCCTCTTCATCCTCTTGCTTATGGTGTTTGTGAGCCATTAGAGGAGTGACACTTGTGACTCTAAGCCTTCCAAAGTCAATTCAAGGAGGAATTGGGATTGTTATTACTACATAACAATCAAGGTAATATCTTAAACCTAATTATATGTTAATATTGATTTCCATATGCTAGAATTAGGGTTTATAGTCTTGGATTCAAAGCATGTACAATAGAGAAACCTAGATCCAAGCATTAGGGTTTGTATGAGCACATAGGATGTCTTATGCCCATAACCCATCAGTGGTATCAGAGACTAGCTTGGTTTCAATTGTATTGATGCGCTGTATAACTGGAAAATTCGTTTTTTGGGTTTCTGGAGGCTGGACTCGCCGAGTCCATGGCTGAACTCGCCGAGTCCATGCAGACTCGCCGAGTCCAAGCCTGACTCGCCGAGTCAGCTCGTCAGATGGAGGGTATTTCGAGATTTCTTGCTGTTTTTGCTTATGGATAGTTACCTTATCATGTTAGATCAATATTAATCCGATTATATGATATATTTGACTATATTTTTGATCTAATTGAAGATATTTATCAATTAATAAGATAATTGTTTCCTTATAAGATAATTGATTAATTATTTTGACTAAATTGATAAATTGTTTTGCAAGAAATCATTAAATAAATCAAATATGGATAATTATGTAATTAAATGTTAATTTAGATTATTTGTTATTTGATCCTTGTTGTTATGAAATGTTTCATATTTTCCCCTTTAGGTTTTATAGTTTAAATTTGAACCCAATAGTTTTGTTGTTTTGAAATTTAAATAGTTAAAACCCTAATGTTTTGAAAAAGGTTTCAAAACTTGCCCTCAAGTTTTGGAATTTAAATTTTGATTAAATGGTTTAATTTTGATGTATATTTAAATTCTAAACCCTAATGTGTTGAAATGTTTCAAAACTTGCCCTCAAGTTTTGGAATTTAAAAGTTGATTAAAAGTTTAATTAGGAATGTTAAATTCTAAAACTCTAGTATAGTTTTGAAAAAGTTCAAATCACACCCTTATGGTTTTATTAATTAATTAAGGTGTATAATTAAAAGAGGTTTAATAAATCCATAAAAGTTTTGGTTTAAAATTTAATTGAATTAAAAGTATAATTGTTAAATTAGACCACCTAGTATTTTAAAAGTGTAAAATACACCCTATACTATATATATAACATTAAAAGTATAACATTATATATATGTATGAGTAAAAGTCAGTCTTACCGTTAGTAGGCCTCATTCACGAAGCTGGTCTATAAGGGGTGTTTAAGGAAATTGCCTATAAAATGGCGATTGAATGGGTATCCACTCTTACCCATCGCACTCTTGACTAGTGGAGGGTCGTTAGCCGAACGGGTAGGATAGGACAAAACCTTCCATTATAAGTATAATGAAGTATAAAAGTAACTAAATGTTTTCATAAAATTCCCAATCTTAGTTACTTAGGCAAAAGTGAATTGATGCAACACTTTGTGCCCTTGCGAAGACATTAGTGGAGCATGTGTGGTTTACCGGCACACTAAATGGTTCTAAGAAAAGGTAGCAAAGGGTGACTCAATGTTTGTCATAGTTCGGTGGAGCGTGTGTGGTTTACCGGCACATCGAATAGGTGACTGTAACATGTGAGGGCACCATGTAAGTTTGCATGGTTATTCACACCCGCTTTGTGATCCTCGGCATCCCAGTCACAAACTAGAGGGGCATATCGAGATTTAAACATGCCATTGAAATGTTCAATGAATCTCAAAGGATCTAGGAGTTTTCATAGATTTAAAACTTAAATTTCTTTTTCGTTTTTCGTGGTGGAAATTAGTGAATCGTCATTCACTTACCTTCAAATATTCTGCAATTAGGGTTACGACATCCCTCTCCCGAGTTGTAGAATATTGTGTTGGGTCCTAGCCTTAGTATTTCATTTGGGTGATTTACTAAGGACTCAATCTATCAACTAACTTGAATTTCATTTTCTCCCGTTTTGTAGATGTCAAAGTTCGACAACTATGGTCTTCCCGAATCCCGTGGAACAAGCATTCCACGTGAAGATGATATTCCACGATTCGATCGAGGAACAAGAAATCATACTTCACTTCCTCCTCCTCCTCCTCCAATTATTCTCCCTAACCCACAAGATTGTAAAATTGAAAGGTTCAATATCACTCAAGCCCTTTTGGCATGTAAACATAAAGAAGGAAAGTCGGTGTGTGCACACGTCCTACGGATGAAGTCGCACATTGATAGACTAAGAATGTTGGGATCCGTTGTCTGTGAGGAAATAGCTGTTGATTGGGTTCTTCAGTCACTTCCCAACTCGTATAGTGAGTTCGTAAGAGAGTACTATATGATGAACCATGACGTGACCCTTATAGATCTCACCTATATGCTTATTGCTGCTGAATCAGCAATGATTTGGCGCAATAGGAAAGCAAAGTTGATTGGTGAATCTGCCTTCGAAACCTCTATGGATATAGACAATGGCAACGAAAGACATGCTATGATCGAAAAGTTTGATCACAAGAGAAAGACAATGTCTGAAGTAGTTCCATGTCATGTTCCAGAAGAGTCAATTTGCTTTCATTGCCAAGAGAAAGGGCATTGGAGACAAAGATGCCCCATTTACCTAAGAGATCTAAGAGATGGGAGAGTCGAAACGTATGGCTCTAATTTAGGTAAAATCCATTGACTAACTCTTTTAAGCTTCATTCTAGATTCTGAATACATAATGTGATAAGATTACAATTGATGTTTTGTAGGATCAAAGAAAAGAAAGGAAGCTTAAGGGAAGAAGTGAGCAGAATCTAATTGTGAAGGAATGGATTTCGATCGCGTTTCTCGAAGATTAGATTCTTGAGCTACTACTTAGAGTTAGAATCAGATTGTTAAGAAAGATGTATTAGCATAAGTTTTTCAATGAGTTGCATTGTAAGGACAAATTTTTCCGCAATAAAATAAATTTTGATTTTAAAGTTTATTTATTTTTCCTTACAATGGCGTGTATGAAAAATTGATGTTAAAATGTTTCTATTATTAGCAATAATGGATTTGGTTCTTATTATGTTATTTATGGAAAGTTGAGAATTTACCAAATAGGGAGAGTTTCTCATCGCCCAAGTTTCAATTGGACAGAAACTTGGAATCATGCAACGTGGATGCACGATGAATGAGAAATTTCGTATTTGGAAATTAGACTAATTCATTGACAAGGTGTCAAGTGAAGGACTAGGAGATCGAGTACACAAAGTTGCATTTTGATCAAGTTCACCATAAGAGTAACAAAGATATTCGTCATGATTTAC
This sequence comes from Lactuca sativa, assembly GCF_002870075.4. Lineage (NCBI taxonomy): Eukaryota > Viridiplantae > Streptophyta > Magnoliopsida > Asterales > Asteraceae > Lactuca > Lactuca sativa. The sequence continues at coordinate 225,674,360 of NC_056627.2, forward strand.
TAAAGGTTTAGTAAATATGAATATACTTACAAGATTAAGTGTAATTCTGAATTGAGTGAAAAAGTTCAAATCAATAGCAGAACGAATAAGAAGAATCAAGTAGGCAGAAAGATAAAAGTTTCTCCATTCTAATAAGAAGGGAGAGTAGCTTTTATGCTTTATGATATGTCTTAATGATTAAGAACCATATCTCAATTGATCCTCTAAGTGAGTCTTAGTACAATTTTATGTCTAAGAAGAGGAATCAAGGATTGAAGAAATGGTTAAATCAAGAAATCTATCATACTTCGTTCCAATAACAAGTCTTAAAGTTAAGACTGTGACAATGAGTGACAAGTATTAAGAAGGTTTATAACATTCATCAATTGTGGAAAGTTGTGATGTCTTGGATAAGACAAAGACCAAATAGGACCAAAGTTATGAAGTGTTTTGTCTTGATAAAAGCTACACTAACTCTTGAATATTTGTTTGTCAAGAAATGTTAATTGACAAGAGAATCTTATATGTCAAGGAGTCAGTGGGAGTCTTAATGGTCTTGAAAGATTTCAAGAACAAATCAAATAAACCTTATCGATCATCACTAGCACACGAGTTGAGGTTTACAACCTATCGTGAAGACATTATTTTGTTTCTGTGCCAATCCAATCGAGTTAATTATGCATGTGAGTCCTATGAGTTCTCATTTGAATGCATAAAAGGCAAGGACCTTGATCAATGGAAAGTACATTGATAGGAAAAGGTGAGCTGCTTAACTACTTGGAAGACGTGGTGGGCAGCTGTGCTACCATAAGGCAAGAAATCAAGATTAAGAAAGTTCGATCCATATGAGTTTGAATTTGTCGTAAACTTTGGTTTTAACAAATTCACATGGATAGGAACACATACACCATTTAAATCTAAGTGTCATAAGATTTCCTCCTTCATGAAAATGATTGTGAGGAAATGCTTTCACTAAGAAAGATTTTAAGAAGATAGTGATTATAAAATTGCATTCTCGAATTCGATTATGGTTACAGTATCCCTTTCCATAATTTGAATTGTGAGGTTTGGCAATTAGTCTTAATTATTTAGACACACATATGAACTATCGAAGGCAAAGGTGTATAAGTTCAAAAAGCCTTGATAAAAGATTATCAAAGAACTAAGTATTAGAAACATGAACTTAAGAAATTCAATAAGTATTGTCTTTCTGGAAGTTGAGATGTTTATGAATACATGTCGAAGCTAGTGGGAGCATAAGTGTTATGTTTTACAATAATCATCATGATAGTGGGAGCATAAATGCTATGATTGTATGATTATTAAGGAAAGTATTGCAAGGTTAGCAATATTAATTATAGAAAACAAGAGTCATACTTTGCAAAGTTGTAAGAGTTAAAAGGTTGTTTTGCTATAATTAAGGGAGAGAATATTATGCTTCATTTCAAGGCTTAGGTTGTGGAATGTTAATAAAATTTAGTCAAGGGTACAAAGTGTGTTCTTAAAATTTCGATTATGATTACGGCATTCCTCTTCACAATTCGAATTTTGAGAACATAGCAAATAAAACATTATGTGTCGTGTCCCATACGCTTCGGGTATAGGATCGATTGCAAATGCTTTAATGTTTGACCATTCTAAAAATTTTCCAAATGTCTAGCGCATTTAGAGGGAAAAAGGACTAGAATCGGTTTTGACTAAAATAATTAAACAACTATCAAAGGATAATCCAAAGTTCGACGAGGATTGGTCACTTGTGAGTAGTTGGAAGCATGGTATTGGATGGACCATATCGACATTATTATGAATAGAAAAGATTCTATTAAGAATAAGTTGTCATATAGAAAATATAGAAATGTTTCCATATTGGATGGACAATATCGACATTATTACTAATAGATAAGATTCTATTAAGAATAAGTTGTCATATGGAAAATATGTAAGTGTATCCATATTGGGAATTGAATATTGAAAAAATCTATGTCTAGTTTAGAAACTTTTATGCAAAAGGATGTTCAAAGGAATGTACTTTGAGTGAGAGACATCATATCTAAGGAATTGTCTTGTAACAATCTCCGATAGAGAACTTTGTAATATCATTGGCAATAGTCTTTGTGACGTTGGTGCAATGACATTACAAAAGGATCATTGCATAAAGTGTTAGAATCTAGCATATTCTATAAGTGGCAAGTATTTGGTATTCTTACACTTATGAAAAAGGATTTGGAGTTGTGAAATGAGAATGGTTGGAAATGTGTTCAATTTGATCTATTTCACAAAAGTAAGAACCATAGGTAAACATTGTGTGCATGCTAAGAGCATGGGACAAGTGTAATAATTCAAGTAAGAAGTTGATTACCCGAAACGACAAATAATGAGTAATCGATATGGTGATAAATAAAAGGCGTTTTATTTATGCTCAAGGGTTTGAGGCCATATGGGATTAGTATTATTCTTGTGTTTCACATTTGCATGTTTTGACTTCCAGAATAATTGAGTTTATTAAGAATAATCAAATTATTCGAATGGGCCACAGTTATTCATATGTTGGAAGTAGATATGAATGAAGACTGTTGTGAATAGGTGTGTGGATTGTCTAAAGAGTATTAGACATAAGCAAATGTTTGCTACAACGTTCATGAGTGCTTATGAATGTGATTTGAGCATTGGATTAAACCCACACTCACTTGGATCACTCCATGAATTGTATCACGAGTGATTGGTGAGACGATAACATCTTATATTCTTGAAACCGAAATGTGTGAGTTGTATCTTGCAAATCGGTTGCACATTGATAACATGTAAACGCACCAGTAACTTGGTGTCATAAAACATATTGTTGTGTGTAATTCGGTGAGTGAGTGCAAGCAAGCATTGTATCAAAGTTTATCCATTCCTTTTATCCAAAGTGGGATAAAAGCGATATCTTTGGGCCCCTCGATGATTTAGTGATGACAAACGTAAATGCTCGGCCGGGCTAGGGCTAATTTGATTTGTTCAATTAGTCAGTCGTCATAAATCGGTATCGAGATATAGTACAAAGATAATGATTTGAAATCATATCTCATATGATATCTAGAATGGAGGAATATATGATCCCTTATCTAAGGACATGCGTATCTGATAGGATCAGAGTTGACAGCGACTTTGGAAAGCTACGATTGCAGATCAGGATCTGAAGTCATACGCAAAATAGTTATTAGACTTATCCAAGTGGGAGACTGTTAGATTAGTGTCTAAGTCCATAACTATTTTGGTATGTACTTGACCCGATGGTGCATGGTCCTTTTGGGTTGCCTTCACCAAAGCAACTTGATAGGATGAATTATGGAGAGAAAAGATTAAATATGATTTATTAATATATTATGGGAATAATATATTAAAGGAGAAATCATATTGTTGAATTAATATTAGTCAAGAATTAATTAGTAATTAGTTTTGTGACTAAAAGAGATTAATTAAACTTAAGGGACTGGAATTATAATTATAAGATAATTTCAATTTGGGCCATGGACTGCCTTGAATCAAGAGGTGGACGAATTCTATGGGGAAACCCATAAGGAAATCGTCCATGGGCTTGATTAAAGGAGTCTATGGGTTGCTTAGGGCTTAAGCAACCAAATTAGGGTTTCCTTGTTAGATAACCCTAATAACCTCACTATATATAGAACCCTTAAGGCTCAAAAACGTGGACAAGCATCTTGCTAGGGTATTCACACGGTTTTGGCAGCCTCCATCCTCTCTCCTCTTCATCCTCTTGCTTATGGTGTTTGTGAGCCATTAGAGGAGTGACACTTGTGACTCTAAGCCTTCCAAAGTCAATTCAAGGAGGAATTGGGATGGTTATTACTACATAACAATCAAGGTGATATCTTAAACCTAATTATATGTTAATATTGATTTCCATATGCTAGAATTAGGGTTTATAGTCTTGGATTCAAAGCATGTACAATAGAGAAACCTAGATCCAAGCATTAGGGTTTGTATGAGCACATAGGATGTCTTATGCCCATAACCCATCAGCTACTTCCAGTACGGGTCATTACTGACAGTGTCCACTGGACACTTCTCCCTACTATAACTTAGTGCTGAGTACCCCTCGATCAACTAACTGAATTCCACCATAGTTTGCTTACCATCACTGCCACTGACTGAAAATTTCTGCTGTCCCTTATCCGCCTTCCGGATGAACCGAGACCACCCTGGTCCCAACTGATCTATCAATATCTGGATTACCGGCTCCCACCGGTCGCTAGCCCCAACACAAACTTCTAGTCGCTCCCAATGACTTCCGAGGAAACTTAGGCTACCTAATACTACCCCCTATACTCCGCCACTCTGGCGCTACAAGTCCTGGGATCCTCGATCCCCCTATCTCGACCTTAAGGTTCTTATCAGGTCCCACCTATGCTACTAAAACTCACGGGCCTCGCCCACGGGTCCCACCCGACTGCACTACTGAGCAACCCTGCTCTCAGGTCTCACCTATACTGCTACTCTCATACGGGCCTCGCCCACGGGTCTTACCCAACTACATCCTGGAGCGGCCTCTCCCAAGGTCTCACCTTTCTAGGGCTATGTAGGCAAGCTCCATACCATTCTCATCCACTACTCATTCCTGATTCCTACCTGGATCACTAGGAGGTAAGGGCCTCACCCCAACTCCTCTAACTAGGAGATACGGGCCTCCGCCTACACTCCGGTAACTAAGCTGCTAGGGAATGCTACGGCTTACCCGTAGTCTTACAACACCTTCCATACTCACTGGCTGTTGGTGGAAAATGTTGCGGCTCTCCTGCCGCTCTACCATGATCTGCATGCTGTCTCTACCACTGACTACTAACACGAAAGAAAGCATCCCATGCTAACCATTCTCAAAATCCTCATTCCAACTTTCCCGAGTCCTACAGGCGACCCTCCAACCCGAATTCCCAACAAGATACCAACCATCTCGAATACATGAACCAACTGTTGGGAAGTCTCCCAAACTCCCAACGCTGAACTCCTCAACCCATCAATCGCTGTGCTACTCCTTTTCCTTCTCCGAGGTCGTGTACTCATTCTGGATCTGCGTGCTCTTACCCTAGAACACTCGGAGGGTTTTCCCCCACTTTGATCATGCTTATACCTTAATGCTCAATGCTTGAGAAGAATTCCCAATCTTCTCTGCTATACCGCAAACAATCTGCTGAAGAACCAAGCTTTCCATAGCTAGGGATCTAACTGATCCATCACTCAATAACACCTTCCTGAATCCAGCAGGTCACTACTGAGTTCCACACAAGCATGCTATAGTTGCTGCGTCCTAAGTAACATGCTTCCATAAGGCACCACCCCCTAACTACCACTTTATTATCCAAGGTATGCAGATGACATACAACCAAGTCACAAGCAATCCGCTCAATTCTAAAATACTTATACCATAACGATGCAGATCTATAACAATATAATCATGAACAAAGAAAGCAGAAAACGGAAGACACATACCTGCAACGTCCGACGTTGCTCGCGCCTCCCAGGTAGTCATCTGAAAAGCCCTGCGTCCTTCCGCAGGCGCCTCTGCTCGGCCCTGACGGCCGTTTATGATCCTCAGAATTGCAGAGGCAGGTGCTATCACCCATCCTGCCGAAAACAAACTGGGGCGCTGGGCCTTCTTTTGGCCCCGCTGACTACAGTGGAAACATATCAAGTCTGATCCCTGTATGGTGGTAGCAGTACAATCCCTGCTAAGATGACCATTCCGGCCGTACTTGAAGCAACCCGAATCTCCACCACTACCACTCCTACATGCACCCTCGTGCATCCTGCCGCACCTCCAGCATCGGCCGCGGCTCTGGTAATCCCTCGATCTCGAATCTGACCCCTTGGGCCTTTTGCCCGAACTTGTGGCTACCTGAACCTCATCCGGCTTCCTCTTCCAGATTTGCTCCAAATCTCTCTCTCTCTCTCTCTCTCTCTCTCTCTAGCTTGAGCAATCATATCCTCCAACATTTTGCAGCTGGACCTGCTCATAAACTGCCTGATGTCATCCCTCAATATCTCGTGATATCGGGCCTTCTTCATCTCCTCGTCCGCAAGATACTGCGGAACAAGGAGGGCCCTCTCCTTGAACTTGGCGGTGATCTCCGCCACAGTCTTAGTAGTCTGCGTCAAATCCTGAAACTCCTCTGCCAGCTGCTGCACCTCAATAATCGGCGAAAACTCAGCCCTGAACCTGGCCGAGAAATCGGTCCATGTCATCGCGTCCAACGTGACATCATCACCAATGGCATGGCCAACCTCCTCTCACCAATCCCTCGCTCTGTCCTAAAGAAGACAGGAGGCGAGTCTGATCTTATCCCCCTCGAGACACCTGCTCGTACGGAATGCGTTGGCAACATCGGCCAACCACCTACTGCTAGCGATGGGGTCCCTAGCCCCATGATAATCTGGTGCTCCGCAAGCTCTAAACTCTCGGAATGTCATAGTACGTGCTCCCATCAAAGTCATTATCTCGGTATGAAAGGCTCCCAGCCTCTCATCCAAGATCTCCAGTATACCCTCCTTGAGCGTGCCAAAGATCACAAGAGTCTGATCTAGGATACTGTGCGTAACCTCTGCTGATATCAACTCCCTCATCCGCTCCTCGAGCTGCTCGGCCCCTGAACCCGAGCCTGATCCCTCTCCGGCGCCTGATCCGCCCATTGGTCTCTCTCGCAATGTCACCATGCTGAAAACATATCGCAATAACTACCAGAATACTCATCACTGCTTAGGGATCATACACACACACTACAAGTTTCCCGGTCTCATCTCGGCCTTTCTCGAATCAAGTACGGATCCTCTGCTTCCAGTAGTACAGGCCCATACTACCTTCCACATCTATCCGTACTTTCCTCGAGAACTGCTTCGACTCCACAAGGTCCCTTTTCTACTACTACTGCTCCCAACACTATCTCATCCTAGGCTCACCCTAGGGAAACCTCTGACTCCACCCAGACTAGCCCTCAGCTGCTGAAGGCCTCCTTGTGATGCCAATTAGCCATCCCCTGAATACCATCACATGTGACGAGTCTCAGATAATCCTTCAAGTAAAAGACTCGTCCCTACAACGGTTGGACTCAGACAAGAGCTGCGCAATAGGGCCAAATCTAGTACTCTGAGATTATTCAACCCTGATCACATGTGACGTGACGTATTCACATAATGGCTAACTCCCATCACTCAGAATCCCATAATGTACAAAGCAAGCAACATTCAGACAAGGGAAAATCTAACCATAACATACTCAAGCAATCATAATCTCATATCAAGAATCTGTACTAGCATGCAACATAAGCTCATAAACTCAGGCATAACCTAAACAAGCTATCCTACTACTGTCTAATCAGTACTATCATGCAGCTCAAAGCACATATAACAGGCACATAAGGCATCCTCCCTAGATCCGTAGTCCTAATCTAGCATGCTGTTCTACTAACTGATAATCATAACATAAACTTGTATGGGTATTTTGGGGTACTTACTGGAGCTCGGCTGATTGCATGCACCACACCCTTTTCTCTTATCAAAGTTCTTTTTCTTTCTGAATTCTTTTCGCTTTTTCTAAAACTGTTTCATTTCTAAAAACTCTTTTTTTTACAAAACTGTCTTTTCATTTTGAAAACTTTTAGACCAATCTCTTAGTTTGAGTTCAGACACACCCGAGAGTATGTCCGAATCCCTCAAACCAAGGCTCTGATACCAACTTGTAACATCCCAAAAATCCGAACCAAAATTTTTTCTTTAAATCATTACTAAAGCCATATTCATAAAAACATATCATAAGTCATAACATGAATTCAGAGTATTATTTCCAAAACATGTTTTAATTATCAGAGTAAACATCCCAGGCTGACTAAACAATGGTGTGTGCCATGCGATCACCCCGAGCTCTTCCCTCCGGTACCGTAAGTACCTGAAACCAAAACTGAAACCGTAAGCATGAAGCTTAGTGAGTTCCCCAACCTACCACATACCATACCATCACAAGGCATACCAAATGCATATACTGGGCCACGCCCACTATTTCGGGCCTCGCCCGCTACTTCAGACCCCGCCCGCTACAACGGCCCCGCCTCTCCAGACCCCGCTTGGCTTTGAGCCCCGCTCGGATATGGATTTGTTTCTTTTAGGCCCCGCCTGTCTCTGGGCCTCGCCCACTAACCACATATAGTACAAACTAGGATATAACACATAACTGAACATACCCTACTACATTCTTGTCCTTAGGCCTCACCTGTCTCTGGGCCTCTCCCCTGTCCTGTCACTAGTGAGTCATGGAACCCCGTCCAAGCTCCTATGATAAGTGAGATACGGGCCACACCCACACTCACTCCATGCCTATCTCGGGCCTCGCTTGTAGCACCTGATTCTTGGTACGTATTCTTTTATTTAATTCTTTGTACATTTTGCATCTTGGCCTTGGACTCGACGAGTCAGAGGATCGACTCGCCGAGTAGAAGCGGGAAGGGGCACAGGGTTTAAGTTGTGGACTCGCTGAGTTAGGTCTCGGACTCGGCGAGTAAGCTGTTGTTCGGACAAAAACCCTAATCCAGGAGTGTGCACCCTATTTAAACACTCTAACTCGGCCTCCCTTGCCCCTAACACTTCCAGAAGAGCTATAGAGCGAAACCCTAGCCCCCATATTGTTCTTGTGAGTGATTTTGGCCTTGTGAAGGAAATTTGGAGCTTAGAAGAAGAAGGTGTAGGTTGAAGGGTGCTAGGAGGGGAAGTAGATATGAAATCTACTCTGTGGAGGGCTTCCATTCAGGTAGAAAAGTTCCTACCTTGATCTCTAGTTCATTAGATCCCCTTTTTGGCCCTAGTTTGTGGTTTTTAAGCCCTAAAACTTCAAACTCTATGTGTTTATGTTCTATGATCCGAAAGTACTTCAAATTTAGACCTTATGGTCGTATTAGAAGTTTAAAGTCTCTATGGTTGAAGTGATTGAGGTCCCTATTGAGTGTATGACCTTATAAAGAGCTTGGATTTTCCTTTTGGAGCTTATAGGGCCATGCATGCACGTAAAGTTTGCAACTTTACATGATAAGCATGCCCTAGGAACATAGATCTACGGTTTGGAAGCGTTGCATGTCTCAGATTTGGCCTATATGGGTAATGGGTCGAAGGGACTCGGCGAGTTCTATGAAGATGGCCTTAAACTCGGCGAGTTGGATGAACAACTCGGCGAGTCATATGAACAGTTATTGAGTTGAGAGGGGTTTAAGTGTAGAAGGTCCAACCCTTTGTCACTGCTCGCGGAATTAGCAACTTAGCGTGTAGCAATAGTCCCAGAAACCCAAATCCTCATAAAGAATGCCCTGGTGAGGATTTGGAAGTGAGTAGGAGATCTGCTCGTGGGACTTGGCGAGTTGTTCTTCAAATTCGGCGAGTCGGATGAGTTTCCTTGAGGCTTTTGAATGGGAGAAGAACTCGTCGAGTTGTCAGCCCAACTCGACGAGTAGAGTCGCAGATGGGGACGAGTAGAGAGTGAGGGAATCGGCGAGTTGGTGGCCCAACTCGGCGAGTCAGGTCAAATGGAAGTTGACTTTGACTTTGACTTGAATTGAGGGTAAAATGGTATTTCTACCCTATGTATAGAGATCCGTTTCTAACTGAGTGTTTGTGGGGTTTGTAGCCGGAGGATTTCTGGAGCAGCAGCGGACGGAGGTTTCCCGCACTGATTATCAAAAGCTACTTGTATGAGGTGAGTTACCTTCCAGTAGGGGTGGGTCTAAGGCCACAATTCCGGCCCACCAATGAGGAGTATTTAGAAGATAATTGTCTTTGTGATAATTTATCTTGGTCTGGTATGCGTTTGGTTATGAGTTATATCTGTATGGTAGGTTACATGATAGGGATAGTTTCCATGATAGTGGTCCTTAGGACCAAGGGGTAGGTCAGTACCCAGATATGCCTGACTGTGTGCTTATATCTTACTATTGTATGCTACTGGCAGGGGGTGGAATAGTCCCCAATTATCGATTGAAACATACTGATGACGATTACCGGTTGAAAGATACCGATGACGATTACCGGTTGAAAGATACCGATGGTATTGTATGGTATGTGGTATGATGGGGGAACTCACTAAGCTTTGTGCTTACGGTTTAAGTTTTTGGTTTCAAGTACCTCTTCATCTAAGGGGAAGGAGCCGGTGGCGTAACATGACATCACACACGCACATTGGATTTTCCGCATGGTGTCTTCTGGGATTGTACTCTGATATGTTATTTGCTTATGTTGTGGGTTTGAAACATGAAACTTGATTTTATGAGATGACGTGTTGATTCAATATTTTCTAGTGAATGTTTTATGAGCAACTTAATTAAAAATGAAAATTTTGGACTTGAATTTTGGGACGTTACAAGTTGGTATCAGAGCCCTGGTTTGAGGGATTCGGGCATGCCCTCGGGGGTGTCTGGACTCAAACTAAGGGGCTAAAAGATTTTTCTAATAAAATGGTTTTCTAAAAATCTAAACGGAAGGGTTTTATGAAAGACAAGGTGTGTGATGCATGCGACCGACCGGGCTCAAGTAAGTTTTCCCCAAGATACCCATACATGTTATGTTATGCTATATGGCGTTGATTCAGAATTGCATGCTAGAATAGGACTAAGGATCTAGGAAGATGCCTTGTGTGCCTGATATATGATTCTGATAATTGCATGCTAGTTAGGGCTAAGGATCTAGGAGGATGGCTTATATGCCTATTGTATGAGCTGTATGCTAGGACTGTTTAGTCAGCAGTACGATGACATGTATAGGTTATGCCTAATTTGGTTACTCAATGCACGAATGCTGCTTGCTTTGTGCTATGGGGGTTATGACTATTTCCAACTAACTAAGGAGCGGATATGTAACAGTACCTGCAAGTTAGTTAGGGGGAAATGGTAGGGGCTCCTGGTGCAGCTGATGGCAGAGGGTAGGTCGGAGAGTGCCCTAGGGAAGCCTAGGATGAGGTTAGTGGAAAGGGTATCGGTAAAGGGACTTGGTGAAGTCGAAGAAATCCTTGAGGAAAGAATGGGTAGATGTGGAAGGTAGTTTGGGCCCATACTACTGAAAGCAGAGGACCCGTACTCGAACGAAGGAGGGCCTAGATAAAACTGAGAATCTTAGGGAGTGTGTTAGATCTCTCGAGTATATGTATGATCCTGAATTTTATGTGTGTATTTTGAGTATGGTGACCACACGACATGGAGCAGGAGGTTCCGGATCAGGATCAGGCTCGGGTTCGGGATCCGAGAAGGTTGATGACAGGCTATGTGAGTTCATCGCGTCTGAGATCACGAGAGGCGTCCTTGAGTCGACCCCTATCATCTTCGGGTCGATCAAGGAGGGGATAGTTGAGCTGATGGAGGAGCGTCTCCAATCATTTATGAGTGATATATCGTCTAGCCAGATGGGTACGCACACACTGTCCTTTAAGGAATTTCGTGGGAGTGGTACACCGGATTTCCATGGGGTGAAAGACCCCATTGCTGCTAGGAGATGGATCACAGACATTGAGTTTGCGCAGCTGACGAGCTTCTGCCCATAGGGGTCGAAGGTGAGATATGCAACAGGATGCTTGCGAGACAAGGCTAGAGATTGGTGGGAGTCTGTTGGTGACTCATTGGGAGCCTCGACTGTTGAGGCTATGACTTGGTCGGACTTTGTGACCATATTTAGGGCGGAGTTTGCGCCAGCTGTGGAGCTTTAGCGGCTGGCCAGAGAGTTTTTGGATATGAGGCAGACTATGGAGAATGTGGCGGAGATCACCGCCAAGTTCCGGGAGAGGGCATTGCTGGTGCCCCAATATGCGGGTGATGAGGATATGAGGAGGACCCGCTACCATGACATGCTACGAGCTGACATTCGGGAGCATGTTAGTTTTTCAGCTTGCCCTACCTTGGATTCCATGATTGCTAGGGCCAGGGAGAGGGAGGTTGATCTGGAGCACGTCCAGAAGAGGAAAGTAGTGGAGGGGCTGACGACTGGGGCTTCGGGGAAGAAGCCCAAGGGATCTAATGGTAGGCCGAAAGGCTAGGCAGGACGGGACCGCTGTGGGAAACGCGGTCGGTCACACGGAGCTTGTCGCACTGGGCCAGGTTCGGACTGCTATAAGTGTGACAAGGTGCGACATTTTGGCAGGGATTGTACTGCCCCCGCCCCTGCGGTACAGATGACAGATCTGATTTTCTTCCATTGCAATCAGAGGGGCCACAAAAGGGCCAATTTCCCGAGATTGACAGCAGCGTCAGCAGCACTGCCAGTAGCGGCGCCGGTCTCAGCGACGGTGCAAGTTACAGATGGCCGGAAGGTCAAGACAGAGGCTCCATTGGTGCGGAGCCGAGCATTTCAGCTGACAGCCGAGGAGGCACGCGCTGCACCTGATGTGGTGACAGGTATGATTCTTTCCCTCTGATCTTTTTTTTTTTTTTTTTTTTTTTTTTTTTGTGAATGTGTTATTGATAGGTGCTCTGTTTAGGATCGTTCCATGTGAACGGCATCCCAATTATGGTGTTGTTTGACTCGGGCGCTACCCGATCATTTGTGTCTCTTGCGCTTAGCAAGAGATTCTCCGAGTCTTCGGGCATGTTGTATTTCCCTCTAGAGGTAGAGATTGCAGACAACCGTTCGGTGCGGGCATCGACGGTATTTCGAGATTGTGTGCTGAGGTTATTTGAGGAGCCCTACTTGGTAGACTTGGTTCCCATTCCATTGCGTGGGAACAAGGTGATTATAGGCATGGATTGGCTCAGCCCTAATGGGGCAGTGATCGACTGCGTGCAGCAGTTGGTACGCATCAGGACCCTAAGTGGGGGAGAGCTGGTGATTCAGGGCGAGAGGCCACAGCAAGGACCAACTTTATGTTCAGCAGCGAGAGCTAGACGTTACCTCCAACAGGGTTGCGCAGGTTATGTCGCGTATGTTATGGATATCCAGGAGACGGGTAGGGCGACGGTGGATTATGTACCTGTGGTACGAGAGTTTGCGGACGTATTCCCCGAGGAGTTTCCTAGGATACCTCCGGAACGACAAGTGGAATTTTGGATCGACCTAGTCCCTGGTGCGGCTCCGATAGCCAAGGCACCGTATCGATTGGAACTCGCGTAGGTGCAATGGCAGCACTGTAAAGGATCGGAGTGGACTTGGGAGCCAGTGGATGAGATCATGGAGCATTACCCCGAGCTGTTTCAGGATCGAGCAGCAGACTTCGAGGACGAAGTCTAAAACATGTGGGGGAGATTTGTAGCACCTGGTTCTTGGTACTTATTCTTTTATTTAACTCTTTGTGCATTTTGCATCTTGGCCTTGGACTCGGCGAGTCAGAGGATCGACTCGCCGAGTAGAAGCGGGAAGGGGCACGGGGTTTAAGTTGTGGACTCGCCGAGTCGGGTCCTGGACTCGGCGAGTAAGCTGTTGTTCGGACAAAAACCCTAATCCAGAAGTGTGCACCTTATTTAAACACTCTAACTCAGCCTCCTTTGCCCCTAACACTTCCAGAAGAGCTGTAGAGCGAAACCCTAGCCGCTATATTGTTCTTGTGAGTGATTTTGGCCTTGTGAAGGAAGTTTGGAGCTTAGAAGAAGAAGGTGAAGGTTGAAGGGTGCAAGGAGGGAAGTAGATCCAAAATCTACTCTGTGGAAGGCTTTTATTCAGGTAGAAAAGTTCCTACCTTGATCTCTAGTTCATTAGATCCCCCTTTTGGCCCTAGTTTGTGGTTTTTAAGCCCTAAAACCTCAAACTCTATGTGTTTATGCTCTATGATCCGAAAGGACTTCAGATTTAGACCTTATGGTCGTATTAGCAGTTTAAAGTCTCTGTGGTTGAAGTGATTGAGGTCCCTATTGAGTGTATGACCTTATAAAGAGCTTAGATTTGCCTTTTGGAGCTTATAGGGCCATGCATGCACGTAAAGTTTGCAACTTTACGTGATAAGCATGCCCTAGGAAAATAGATCTATGGTTTGGAAGCGTTGCATGTCTCATATTTGGCCTATATGGGTAATGGGTCGAAGGGACTCGGCGAGTCCCAAAGTGGGACTCGGTGAGTTCTATGAAGATGGCCTTAAACTTGGCGAGTTGGATGAACAACTTGGCGAGTCCTATGAAGATTGCTTGGAACTCGATGAGTTGTTCTTCAAACTCGGCGAGTCATATGAACAGTTACTGAGTTGAGAGGGGTTTAAGTGTAGAAGGTCCAACCCTTCATCACTACTCGCGGAATTAGCAACTTAGCGTGTAGCAATAGCCCCAGAAACCCAAATCCTCATAAAGAATGCCCTGATGAGGATTTGGAAGTGAGTAGGAGATCTGCTCGTGGGACTCAGCGAGTTGTTCTTCAAACTCGGCGAGTCGGATGAGTTTCCTTGAGGCTTTCGAATGGGAGAAGAACTCGTCGAGTTGTCGGCCCAAATCGACGAGTAGAGTCGCGGATGGGGACGAGTAGAGAGTGAGGGAATCGGCAAGTTGGTGGCCCAACTCTGCGAGTCAGGTCAACTGGAAGTTGACTTTGACTTTGACTTGAATTGAGGGTAAAATGGTATTTCTACCCTATGTATAGAGATCCGTTTCTAACTGAGTGTTTGTGGGGTTTGTAGCCGGAGGATTTCCGGAGCAGCAGCGGACGGAGGTTTCCCGCACTGATAATCAAAAGCTACTTGTATGAGGTGAGTTACCTTCCAGTAGGGGTGGGTCTAAGGCCACAATGCCGGCCCATCAATGAGGAGTATTTAGAAGATAATTGTCTTTGTGATAATTTATCTTGGTCTGGTATGCGTTTGGTTATGAGTTATATCTTTATGGTATGTTACATGATAGGGATAGCTTCCCTGATAGTGGTCCTTAGGACCAAGGGGTAGGTCAGTACCCAGATATGCCTGACTGTGTGCTTATATCTTACTATTGTATGCTAGTGGTAAGGGGTGGAATAGTCCCCAGTTATCGGTTGAAAGATACCGTTGACGATTACGGGTTGAAAGATACTAATGATGAATACCGGTTGAAAGATACCGATGATGATTGCCGGTTGAAAGATACCGATGGTATTGTATGGTATGTGGTATGATAGGGGAACTCACTATGCTTTGTGCTTACGGTTTCAGTTTTTGGTTTCAGGTTCCTCTTCATC
Organism: Lactuca sativa; assembly: GCF_002870075.4. Lineage (NCBI taxonomy): Eukaryota > Viridiplantae > Streptophyta > Magnoliopsida > Asterales > Asteraceae > Lactuca > Lactuca sativa. Next base: position 225,689,474 of record NC_056627.2, read on the forward strand.
TAAGGGGAAGGAGCCGGCTGCATAGCATGGCATCACACACACATTTGATTTTCCGCACGGTGTCTTCTAGGATTGTACTCTGATATGTTATTTGCTTATGTTGTGGGTTTGAAACATGATACTTGATTTTATGAGATGACGTGTTGATTCAATATTTTCTAGTGAATGTTTTATGAACAACTTAATTAAAAATGAAACTTTTGGACTTGAATTTTGTGACGTTATATCGCCCCTGCTCTGCTACTAATGAGATATGGAACACCATACATACTTTGCTATTTGTGAGATACGGGACCTCGCCCGCCCTCACCTTCCTACTGGGCATATACATGCATCACACAGACAACAAGTATACTCTAACATGCAAACCATTCCTTGGGCACCCGCTCGACATCGGACCTTGGTCCGGGATTATCATACTAGCAAACAGTGCCTAAGGCTAACCCCCGGGTCTTCCTACTCATAACTACATGGGCCGACATTGTGGCCTTAGACCCATTCACACAAAGGGAAACTCACCTGCACTGCTGAACTTGCTGATAACCCTCTTGCTGCTGACTGACAATTCTCTGAACCGCTGCTCCATTAGCTCCCCGAGCTACCAATATCAATACATATAACACTTAGATCCAAACATAACTCTAGAAGCCAACTAAGTCCATTCTTGACAAAGTCAAAGTCTTGGTTAAAGTCAACCTTCCTGACTGACCCTACTCGCCGAGTCAGCCTGTTGACTCATCGAGTCCTTATACTTAGAAACTCACCCAATACGACTCGACTCCCCGAGTCACGCCGATGACTCGTCGAGTTCCACGATCTCCGAGTCCCATCCTGCCCAACTCACTGAGTCCCCACTCAACTCACCAATCTAAGTCATAACCAGAAGGGGTTAGTGCTTCACAACCTGACTCGCCGAGTCCAAGAACAGACTCGTCGAGTCCATGACAACATCAACAGACTCGCCGAGTTGTTCTTCCAACTCGTCGAGTCCATGCCCATCATCATCCAACTCCTCGAGTTCACCCATGTGACTCGTCGAGTCGCTTCAGTCCTTAATCCATACAGTGGCTTTTCGAGCCATGCAGGGGCTCCAACTCATAGATCCACTCTTCCCAAGTCTATTCCCCACGTAAAGGTGCAAACTTTACGTGAAACCAAAGAGATACGGGCTTAAAACACTCTAGGGCTAGGTTTTGTGACCAAGGGGCTTCACGAACAACTTATTGGCATAAACTTTATGGCTTTCTGGATCCTTAATTGCCTAGATCTGAGGTAGCAACCTCAGATCTACTCCAAACTCAAAATAAACCTTCTCCATACTCAAAATGCCTAGATCTCAATCATAAGATATATCTGAATGCAATAGGTCAGCTTATTACCTCAGAGGATTCTGAAAAGCCACACCAACTCTGGATCTAAAGCCAATCCTTGAACCACCAAAGGTTCCCTTCCTCCTTCTTCCGTCAAATCACCCAAAATGGCAAGAAAGATTGAATGTGCTAAAATGGGGGCTTAGGGTTTCGTGTTCTGGATAAGAGAGGCTATAGAGAACACTAAGGGAGAGAATGCAATGTTTATATAGTGCACAAAGTCCCGGATTTAGGGTTTTCCTCTTCAGACCGGACTCGACGAGTCCTCTTGCTGACTCGTCGAGTCGGTCACTTACTCCTCGACCCAGATCCCGCTCGGACTCGTCGAGTTCCACCCTGGACTCGAGGAGTTGCCCCCTTGACTTAGGGTTTTCCTTTCCTTTCTTGGTCCTTCTGATTATGGGTGTTACAGTGTGTGTTGAGCTCGTATCTGATGATTTTGTGTTTGCGTTTCAGAGACAGTATGGTGATTTCCCGCAACAACCTCGGGAGCAGTTGTACCAGTAACAAGGAGATCCACATGATCATTCATGAGGAGGTGGCCACAATTATTTTAGAGGCGATACCAAAGATGTTCGGGTCTATTAGGACCACGTTGATTGAGACATTCGATGAGCGATATGCTGCTGTCATGGAGGCTGTTACTGCTGTAGCCACCGTGGCTATAGCTGCTGCTAGACCACATGGAGGTGACTCGTTGTTATTCCGTGAGTTTAGCAACACGAAGCCACCAGAGTTTGGTTGGACATAGGACCTGATCGATGTCATGAGATGGATCTCCGACATTGTGGGGTGTTTCTATATGTGTTCATGTCCAGAGCATCTGAGAGTTCGGTTCGTGCTGAACTAACTTCGCTTGGGAGCGAAGAACTGGTGAAAGTTTGTGACGACTGCTTTTACCCTTGCAGATCATGCTGCAGTGACTTGGGAAAGGTTCACCAAGTTATTCAGAGATGAGTATGTTCCCCAGGTGGAGAGGGAGCGTTTAGCATAGGAGTTTCTATTTCTTAAGCGGAAGACATAATCAGTGACAAAGATTATGAGGATGTTTCATGAGAGGGCGTTGTTCTGCCCTGAGCACGTGTCTACTGAGCAGGCACGTGTGAGTTGGTATTTGAGCATCTTGAGGAGGGATATTCGGAAGTTCGTGGCGAACTCGTCTTATCGGACTTTGGCTAAGTTGCAGACCAATAACAGGATGAGAGAAATGAGCTGGAGATTCAGATCAGAGAGGAGGGAGAGGAGCAGGAGAGGGATATGAGACCAGTGCAATCGCAGCCGGCGACGAAGCGGGCTAAGTCTGCTGATTCGAGAGCTGGAGGCCAGAAGGGCCACACTTGTGGCAAGTGCGGAAAAAGTCACGAGGGGTCTTTCCAAGAGGGGATTTGCTACAAATGTGGCAAGGAGGGGCATATGGCGAGGAACTACCCCAACGGATTTTCGGTTTGCTTTCACTGCAACTAGACGGGCCACCGAAAGGTCGAGTGTCCCCAGCTTACTCAAGGATTAGCCCACGCTTCTGCTCCTGCTGCTTTACGTGTTACTGATGGTCGGCCGGGGAAAGCCGAGCCTCCGAGAGCTCGTGGGAGAGTATTCAAGTTGACTGCGGAGGAGGTTCGCGTATCGCCTGATTTTGTTGCTGGTACATATCTCATTATGTATGTTATTTTGAGATTTGTTTATGCTTATAATGTGTTGTATATAGGTACTTTTCTTGTGAGTTCTGTGCCTGCTTTGGTGTTATTTGACTCGGGTGCGAGTCGATCTTTCGTGCCTTTATCCTTTAGTCGTCACATTAGTGTCAGACGCGAGGTGTTGAGTCGACCACTGAGGGTTTCTATAGCTGATGAGCATGCAGTTTTAGCCACTGATGTATTTCGGGGATGTGTATTATAGGTTTTCGTATTGAGTTCACATTAGATCTGGTGTCGATAGCGATGGCCGATGTCTGTGTCATAGTGTGCATGGATTGATTGAGCTGGTTTGGAGTTGTGATTGACTGTGAGCGTCAGATGGTGACCATACGAAACCCTAGTAGGGGAGTACTTACTGTGTATGGTTAGGGGACTAGATCTGGATCAGCTTTCTGCTCTGCCACCTGGGCGAGGCAGAGTTTACACCAGGGATGCATGGGTTCTATAGCATATGTGATGGATACAAGGGTTGCCACTGAGAGGCCAAGTTCTATCTCCGATGTTCCGGTTGTGTGTGAGTTCCTGGATGTTTTCCTTGAGGAATTACCAGGTGTGCCTCCCGAGAAGCAGGTGGAGTTCTAGATCGATTTGATTTCGGGTGTGACGCCTATTAACAAGGCACCTTATCGCCTTTCACCACCCGAGATGCAGGAGTTATCCTCGCAGCTCCAGGAGCTGCTAGGGAAGGGTTTTATTAGGCTGAGTAGCTCGCCGTGGGGGGCGCCGATCCTTTTTGTCAAGAAAAAGGATGGTTCACATCGGATGTGCATCGACTTCCAGGAGTTGAACAATTTGACGGTCAAGAACCGTTATCCACTACCGAGGATCGATGATTTATTCGATCAGTTGCATGGGGCGTCTTAGTTTTCGAAGATTGATTTGAGATCTGGGTATCATTAGATGAGAGATTGCGAGGAGGATATCCAAAAGACGACCTTTAGGACTTGTTACATGTACTATGAGTTTGTGGTGATGCCTTTCGGACTAACCAACGCACCGGCAACGTTCATGGACCTCATGAACCGGGTGTGCAGGCCCATGTTGTACAGGTCGGTGATCGTGTTCATCGACGACATTTTGTTGTACTCAGCCCAAGAAGCATCTTCGGGATATTCTTGGAGTATTGAGGATAGAGAGGCTTTATGCCAAATTCTCCAAGTGTGATTTATGGTTACGGGAGGTCCAGTTCTTGGGACACCTCGTTAACCAGAATGGGATTTTGGTCGACCCGGCCAAGATTGAGATAGTTATGCGATGGGAGGTGCCGAGATCCCCTTCCGAGATCAGGAGTTTTTTGGGCCTGGCAGGCTACTATCGGAGGTTTATAAGATATTTCTCCAAAATTGCCGTTCCTCTCACCAGATTGACCAGGAAGGGTGTTACTTTGGTTTGGGGCCCCAAGCAACACGCTTCATTCGAGACTCTTCACTAGAGATTGTGCGAAGCTCCAGTCTTAGCCCATCCTGAAGGAGTAGAGGACTTCGTAGTCTACTGTGATGCGTTTATATCAGGGATGGGTGCCATGTTGATGCAGATGGGACACGTGATAGCATATGCGTCGAGGCAGCTAAAGCCTCATGAGACGAGGTATCCCACCCATGATTTGGAGTTGGGGGTGGTGGTGTTCGCCCTCAAGATCTGGCGCGACTATCTTTATGGTGTCCGGTGTACCATATATACGGACCATAAGAGCCTGAAGTACTTTATGGATCAGCCCAACTTGAATATGAGACACAGGAGGTGGTTGGATGTAGTCAAAGACTATGACTGTGAGATTTTGTAAAACCCTGGCAAGGCTAATGTGGTAGACGATGCCCTGAGTCGTAGAGTAGTGAGTGCTCCGATACGAGACATGTGCATGAGGATGACGATGATGACCCCCGTCTTAGATACCATCCGAGAGGCCCAGGTGGAGGCCGTGAGACCAGAGAACCGTAAGAGGGAGTGGGTGATCAAGCAAATTTCTAAGTTTGAGACAGATAGTCGGGAGCTTTTGACCTTCCGTGGGCGGATATGGGTGCCATATACGGGTGGAGATCGACGTATTTTGAGGGAGGAGGCCCATAGGTCAAGATTCTTGATCCATCCGGGGGCCGCCAAGATGTATTTGGACTTGAAGAGGGATTATTGGTGGCCCTGTATGAAGAGAGATATGGCATGGGTAGTCGAGAGATGCTTGAGCTGTCGATAGGTAGAGGCGGAGCACCAGCATCCTCATGGCTCATTGCAACCTCTAGAGATTCCCCTGTGGAAGTGGGAACAGATTTCCATGGATTTTATTACCAAATTACTGAGGACCGCATGGGGTGTCGATGCAATATGAGTGATTGTAGATCGGTTGACGAAGAGTGCTCACTTTCTGGATATTAGTGAGAGCTCTTCTATTGAAAAATTGGCCAAAATCTATGTTCGAGAAGTGGTGGCATGGTATGGGGTGCCAACATCGATAGTGTCAGATCGAGATGTGCGTTTCACTTCCAGGTTCTGGAAGAAATTTCATGAGGAGTTGGGTACTGTTGGGTTTTGAGCATTCTGATACTCCTAAGTGTACATGCAACCCTAAATACCTTGGATCAATGTTTTATCTATTATACATGCAAATATGAATATTCCAAGGTATTACCCTATCTAGCATATAATCTTTTGATACTTGGGTAATATAACAAGTTAGAATACATACCTCTTGATGTAGCTTGACTCCATGAAGCTCGAGAGCCTAGTGCCCAAAGTGTGACACCTCAAATGGTTCACACAACATCATCAACACTTGGAATAACCATGAGAAGAGATACATGAACTCTAGAAATCGGCTTGACTTATTGTGTATACACTAGTGCCAATTTGACCTGCCAATGGGGTCTTTATATAGTGTGGCTATTAGGGTTACACCATGTAACTCATGACTTTACCCATTCCTTATGCTCCATGGGTTTTAGCCTCCATGGAGTATCCATGGGTCACCACTTGGGTTATACCCAACATAAGGAATCATGGATCATAAGCCCACATATATATGAATGAATGATTTACACAATCAATACCCATATATTTAATTAGTCTCTTTTGATCAAAAATTAAGTCCAAATTAATTCTTGATCAATACTAATTAAATCACATAATTTCATATTAATATATTAAAACTTATAATATATTAATATGTCACAAATTTCCTCTCCTCACAAATGGTCTATCCAAATGTTCCGATGCCATGCAACCTAAATGAACCATGCCGAGTCGGGTCAAGTACCTACCAATTATAGTTATGGACTTAGACACTAATCCAACAGGTACCCAGTTGCATTTCAATACCGCATATCACCCGCAAACGGACGGTCAGAGTGAGCGGACGATTCAGACGCTCGAGGACATGCTACGTGCATGTGTTATGGACTTCATTGGAAGTTGGGACACTTACTTTCCCTTGGCTGAGTTTTTGTACAACAACAACTATCACTATATTATTAGTATGCCTCCTTTTGAGCATTTATAAGGGAGAAGGTGTCAGACTCCCATTTGTTGGGGAGAGGTAGGGTAGAGAGTGATGGGGAGCACTAACATAGTGCTTAAGACGACAGAGCGGATCCAATAGGTCAGACAGAGGTTACTAACGGCCCAGAGTCGTTAGAAGAGTTATGCACACTGGTGACATTCAGAGCTAGAGTTCCAACTTGGGGATTTTGTCCTCCTGAAGGTATCCCCATGGAAAGGGGTGACTCTGTGACAACCCGAAATTTATTCCGTCATTTTTAACCCCTCCTTCCGTTAATAAGCCTCGTTTTATTAAACTGTCCGTTAACCTTTTGGACTGGTTAAATAATGTGGGACTTTTATAATGACTTGGTAAGGGTTGAAACAAATTAGAAACACCCACAATATTCCCTTGAAAATTTTTAGTTTCAACCAAGTCAAAATACGACCATTTAATCGGGTGCGACCAAAATCCCTGTTTAACGGCAGTATCTAGTAGATTTCCTCTGAGCCGCAAGTCAAACCCCTATATAAGGGTGAGTGGAGTCCGTTTGAGACTTTCCACTCTCTCTCTACACTCTCTCTCTACAACTTGTTTTCGAGCCAAAAACGCCCGTTTCGAGCCCCAAACTAGTAAGTAATCTATCCTAACTTGTTGTATAGCTTAGTTAACATGCAAATTCGTGTTTAAGACATAAAATAGGGGCAAGATTATGTGTTTAATGACCCAAAAACACTCTTGGACCGTGAACACCCTTAAGTGGGGTTTTTAAGCCCCAAAACCCCTCTAAATTACCCCTAGGGCTTATATATGACTTGTAGAATTGCATATACGAGCTTAGAACACCAAAACCTTATGATATGGAGAGTAAACATGAGTTTACGGCCCAAGAACACTCTTGGGCCATAAACCCCTCTTCATAGGCCGTGAACACCCTTTAAGGTGTTAGAAATGCCCTCAAACACCTCCTATGGCCTTGGAAAATGTCTAAAAGCAACCACCATTGAAGTAAAGGCATTAAACATCAAAGAATCATTGGACATAGGAGTTTACGGCCGTAAACCCCCCTAGGATTGGTCCATGGGCCGTAAACTCCCAAAGAGTGCCCAAATGATGCCCTAACTTCTTCATTTGACTTGGAAAAATGCATAAAACTTTATTTCCTACCATTTAAGACCCTAATACACCAAAGGAATGTGCATATAGGAAATTACGGCCGTAAACTCCTTGTTTAGGGCCGTAAACTCCTCAAATGGTCCATTTAGAGCCTTAAACCCCTTCATATGCCTTATATTTGGACCTAGCCTAGTTCTATGAGAGATATAAGAACTTGAAGCATCCTAGAACACACCACCATGAGTTTACGACCGTAAACTCATGGGGATATGGTCTTAGGGCCGTAAACTCTATAAAGAGTTTACTCTTGAAGAGTAAGCTCCCTATCTAGGCCATACACACCCTTAGATGTTACCCGGGACACTCCTAGCACTTGACCAAAGTTTTTTCCGCATTTTAGGATGCGTATACGTGTTTAATTAGTATTACATTTACTACTTGTATGTAAACATATGTCATCATATGTTAATAGGTCACTAAGTGTGTTCAAGTCTTTACTTGACACCGAGCACCCAATCGGCACTTTCGTTCGATCCGCTTACAACAGGTGAGTTCATACCCCTGAATTAACCTTTTAAATGTTTTTACATGCTTTTAGGGGGGGGGGGGATACAAGTTAAAACATGCCAGTTATCATATTAATCACATGTGATTGATAACCCGCATGCACAAGGATTTATTACACTGTCAACTGTTTTACCAAGTATGATACTGTAAATGGTTTTTCCAAGACGTTTTTACTTGTTTAAATCTTTTCTCAGATTATCTCTAGCGCTGTATGTTTTACTTCAAAACCAGTTACAGCAGTATTTTAAACAAAGGTTTTCTTTACCTATATTGTTTTATCAAAGTTTCATTCAAAACTTGTTTATGAAAGGTTTTTCAAAGGATTTCCAAAGGTTTTCAAACTTATTTTACAAAAGAATACCAAGTCTTGATTTTCTTAAGTGTAAAGGTTTTCCAAAGTTTTCATCGAAGTTTTCTTCCATGTTTTTATACTTCTACTTCGTTAGATACTACTACTTCGTTATGCTTCTACTTCGTTAGATACTACTACTTCATTATGCCTCTACTTCGTTAAATGCTCCTACTTAGTTAAATGCTACTACTTTGTAAATGCTTCTACTTCGTGAAACGCTTCTACTTTGTTAACGCCTCTACTTCGTGAAACGCTTCTACTTTGGTAATTCTTCTACCTCATGCAACGCTTCTACTTTGTTAAACGCTTCTACTTCGTTAAACACTTCTACTTCGTTAAATGTTTCTACTTAGTTAAATGTATGCTTGTGCTTGTATAGTTATATAAATAATGTTTAAATGACTTAGTAAGGCTAGATCGCCCTATTTCCTTTTCCTCATTTGGATGTGGTCTGGCAGGATCGGATATCCGTCCGAAGGTCGTTTAATCATTAATTATATATTATGTATACATGTATAGACATATAGGTTTACATCGGCCAGTTCATTCCCCTTGGGTAGCAAGGGCATCCTCCTACTCGTCACTCATAGATCAGGGACACTAGTAACTATTATAGGAATAGTTAGGAAGCTCTATTCACTCCTTTTAGTACGCGAATTCCAAAAGAGTCAGTTCAGTTGTGAGTCTCTATCATTAGTCCAACACTTACATCATAATTCACTGTACGAGATGCATCTTCAAGACACGGATCTCCCCGTCGTCGCGTTAGTAACCAGAGTCTCCTGTAGGGAGAACGGGCATTGTGTGTATAGATCTATACGGGACTGACACTCCCGCACCCTGATTGCTAGCTACAGTCCACGACCTACCAAGCCAAGGGGTGACAAATGTCATATTTATTTCGACGCTTGCAGGGCGTCAAGTTCTCTAGTGTCAATCAGTATGGTTACGAGTATCTCCATGTTTACCTTATAATTCATGGCCTTAAGGTAACGAGAATTAACACTGTATTTCTGAGACAACACTTTTAGGATCATTCCCATTGTTAGACCTTGCTAGCTGTATCTTTCATTTGATACTGTCTGGGGTCTGTGCTTCTTTGTTTTAGACCTTGCTAGCTGTTTCTTTCATTTGATACTGTCAGGGGTCTGTGTTTCTTTTAGACCTTGCTAGCCATATCGTACATTTGATACCGTCTGGGGTCTGTGTTTCCTTTTGTTAGACTGAGCCAGGCATATCATTCAGTCGATACTCTCCTGGAGTCTATGATTTCTTTGCCTTAGTCAGCAGTATTTTCTGCTGAGTCATATGTTATTTTCCCTTAGTACTTTTACTAGTGATATTCTCCTACTTTCTTTAAAGTCAAATACCGTATTTTGGTAATGATAATATTTTAGGGAATTTCTCTTTAAAACATAACACTGTCGAGTCTTGGTAGAAGACTGCTTTTAATTAGAAAATATAGGATTTTCTGGAAAGGACTCTAATACACCGTTGATTCTAAACTACTACTTTTATAAAGTTATTTGAATAAAAGGCTCACTTACACAAATGACACTAAATACTTATGAACTCACCAGCATTTATAAAAATGCTGATACTCGCTTTCAAAATAACTTGTATTCTCAGGTCAACAATAGACAGGTACATCCCAGGAGCTTTTGGTGAAGACAGTTTAGTACCAAGCTGCACCTATATTATTACTTGTATTACTTTAATGTCTCTATGAAATGTAACCTATGTAAAAATATTACTATTAATGCAATGGTTGTTGTACTTTGATTACTATACTGCATATGTTGTGATACTTGACATGATGTCATCCACCCCAGAACGTTTCCGCCGTTCCGGTTTTGGGGTGTGACAGATTCGATTCAGGAAGCGGGGAAAGCCTCGCCCTAGATACATCGGTCCATTCTGAGTGATTCGATTCAAGAATTCCAAATTCCTGCCATTTACCTAAATCTGTTACATTCTAAACTTAAATGCATTGATCCTCTTGTAATGATTATGCATAAAGTCACAAAGACTTGTCAACAGACATTACATAGTATTCCAATGGAGATCAATCCATGGAAACGAAGTCTCAAATTCAAAGTACATTGCTTTGAACATCCTTCATGCATTAAGTTTCCTAATCTTACACAAATTTAATGAATAACTTCCACCTATTGGAACATTTCCATATTCCCCTTTTGACTATTACTCCTGAACAAGAGTTGACTCGTTTTAGAATATGTCAATATGGTCCTTCCAAAATTAGCACTATATTGTCAAGTGTCCCTGAGCAACCAATCCTTGGTAAACCTTAGATTGTCCTCGACAATTGCATAATTATTTTAGTCATATCCAATTCTAGACCTTTTCCCTTCTTAATGCCCTAGACATTTGGAAAATTTTAGAAAGGATGAATATTATAGCACATGCAATCGATCCTTTATCCGAAGCATATGGGACACGATATATGATGTCTCACATAAAGACATAATACTATTTGCTACAATATTTCTATTTGCCAAGTTCTCATAATTTAGAACGCAAATAATGTACCCATATATAGAATTTCCTTATGTTGAGCCATTCCAACACAGAATTCACACACACACACACACACACACACACATATATATATATATATATATATATATATATATATATATATATATATATATATATATATATATATATATATATATCCTTGACTAACTTTAATTAAAGTCTCACGATCTAAGCTTATAGATTTGAGATAAAGTATAATTTCCTCTCCCTTAATTATAGCAAAACAATTTTTTCCCAATTGAAACCTTTTTGTTTTTCTATAATTAACATTGATAACTTGCAACCCTTATCATAATTATCATGCTCCCACTAACATGATGATTATTAGCATAACGCTTATGCTCCATCTAGAAATCAATACTTTATTAACTTTCTTACCAAAGTTCAGACTTCTGATACAATATGCTTTGATAAAAACTTAATCAAAATCATACACCTTTCCTTAGATAGCACACATGTGTGTCTAAAAAATTTCAAAACTATGAAAAAGGATGCCATAATCACAATCTCAATTGTTTAGAACTTTGCCATTCCTCACAAGTCCATGTTAGCGTGTCACACTCCAAAACCGAGAACGGCGGAAACGTTCTGGGGCGGAGGACGACATTTAATGTATCACAACAATGTAAAGTAGTAAACAAGCAACAACATCATCCATTGCATTAATAATACAATTTTAATTACAAGTGTGTTCTTTCATAGTATAATACAACATAATAAATAATCAAAATAAAAAAGGAGTCTTGATTTCTCCGTCTTCACAAAACCTGGTCGTCGTACCTGTCTATTTGTGACCTGAGAATACAAGTTATTTTGAATGCAAGTATCAGCAACAAAACTGGTGAATTCATAAGTATTAATGTGTCTTTGATTTGTAAATACTGTAAAGTAAAGACTTGTAAAAATTTGGAGAAAAGTATGAAAATGTTTGTAAGCAATCGTAAACATTTGAAAACCCTAGGAAATCCTATATTTCCTACTAGTATAAAAGTAGTCTGCTACCAAGACTCGACTGTTTTGAAAGTGATTGTAAACTTTTGAAAACCATAGAAAATCCCATATTTCCTACTAGTATAAAAAGTAGTCTTCTACCAAGACCCGACTGTTTTCTAAGTAAGCATCACTGTAAATGTGAAGATTTTCCCTGTTTAACAATTATTATAAAATTATAGTCTACCTCGCCGTTTATGCATACGAGTTGCAATATAAAGGTAATGAGGAAAATAGTCTATCTATATCAAATATGTCCTACCTCGTCGTTCATGTGAATGTGTCACAAAATAAAGGAAGGAGAATAATATAATAACTAAAGATGTATCCTTTTGCATTAGGATATTCACGGCGTGGAAACTCGCCGAACAGTACAACCGTGGACACCTGTCGACGCTCCTTTTCCCTACTGTAGCTAACAACTTTGGGTGTGGAATGGTAAGTCCCGAAACTTTGGTAACAGATCCTATGTAATGGTATCTATTAAACGTATTAATGTAGACGTGTTCATGTAAGCGTATCTCTATAAACGTATCAATGTAAACATATCTCTGTAAGCATATCTATGTAAACGTATCTATGTAAATGTACTCATGTGAGCGTATCTATGTACACGTATCCATGTAAGCGTATATATGTAAATGTATTCATGTAACATGTAATGTATTAGTATAGACTCATGAATGAACCGACTCTTGTGTGATTCCTTGTACTTGGAATTGTAAGTAGTATCTCCTAACTATACTTATTATAGTTACTAGTAATGTATGAGTATAACCGGAAGTATACCTTTGCTACCCAAAGGTTTTGAACTGACTAATGGAACCTTTATACCTATATATGTATACATGATATATAAATAGTATTTAGACGACATTCGGACGAGCAAGCGATACCCTAAGGCCTCATGCCAACAAGGAAAAGGAAATAAAGCGAGCTAACCATCCTAAGTCCTTTAAACATTACTTATATAACTATGCATATATGGGCATGCATTTGACATTATAAAAGTATAAAACAGGTTTTGTAATACCTTTGAAAAGCTTAATAACAAAGAAATGTTGACTTGATATCAGTTTATAAAACGATTGAAAGTATTTTGTTTGATAAGACAGTTTAAGTATAAGGAAAACCTTTGTTTGAAAACACCTTTGTAACAGAGTTTAAAAGGAAGCTTAGAGTGTGTAAGATAGTTTGATAAAGAGTTTTAAACATGTAAAAATGTTTAAGAAAGTCATTTGAAGAAATGTGTTTGGTAAAACAGTTAATGTATAGTAAATCCATTTGCATGCTAGTTATTAATCACATGTGATTGATATAATAACTTAACACGATTCAACTTGTATTCCCCCCATAAAGCAGTTATAAACATTTAAAAACATTTAAAAGGTTAATTAAGAGGTATGAACTCACTTGATAGATTGAAGAAGGTGAGACGAAAGTCGAGCAGAACTTCGACTGGAAAGAAGTCGATTTCTCAGAAATCTCGGGACTTCGGGACTTGCGTCATGTTTTGGAGGTGTTACCGGGGCTTAGGGGTAGTTTAGAGGGGCTTAATAGGGTGTAGAAGTAGGAGAAATGATAGAAATGAACAACCAAAGCCGGCTGCCCTCGATTCCTATTTATAGGGTGAATTTTGGGTCTCACGTCGTGAGTTTTTCATAACTCACGTCGTGAGTTTGGTCCCAAATCGTCAAGGCATGTGTCACACGTGAAGTGGCTCTGGAAAGTTCATTCAAGGGGCTCACGTTGTGAGTTTTACAAAACTCACGTCGTGAGTTCTAACACAGAGTCGGGATTCGTGCCCCGAACTTCAGAAATTCATAACTTTCGCATCCGAGCTCCGTTTTCGACGTTCTTTATATGCACGCGTAGGTGAAATTATGCTCTACAACTCTCGTTTAGACTCCGTTGGATAATTTTGACTTTATTTTTCATATATTATTAATATATTATCTTTATATTATTTTTAGTAGGCCGAGACACGAAAACTCCGTCATAAATCCATAACTTCTTCATCCGACGTCCGTTTTCGTCAGACTTTTTACCGTTGCACTACTATTGTTGAGACCTTCAATTCTCATTTAGTTTGTGTCGGCTAAAATTCTCTCGATCTCTATTTCGGTTTTTTAGCTGTCTACTGCTATATCCGGATCTTGGAAAAATCATAACTTCCTCATACGAAGTCAGATTTGGACGTTCTTTTTACGTACGTTTACGGTTTAATGATGTCTACGAATTTCATTTAGATACTTAAGGCTAAAATTTATTGTATTGACACTTCACGTATTACGTCTATCAGTGTTGCCGGTTTTGCCGAGAATCTTTCGTTGGTCATAACTTCTTCGTTATAACTCGGATTTTAGGGTTCTTTATATGTACGGAAACCTTGATACGATTCCTACTACTTTATTTTACCCAAATAAGATTTTAGGAAAGTTAAATTTTGACCTAAATTTGACTGGTGTTACATTTTATTGTCTCGAAATATTGGGTTGTCACATCATCCCCCCGTTAGAGGGAATTTCGTCCCGAAATTAGAGTTTAAGCAGAATTAATAATCATGCTATGGATAGAAGTTTTATTTGATCCTTTTGTTCCTAAGTGAACTCGGGTCCCCGCTTGGCATTCCAGCGAACCCTTCACTATTAGGATACGACTTTTCTTCTTTCGTTTGACTTCACTGGTGTGATAACTCTTCTTGGTTGAATGTATGTTGAATGTTTTTGTGGACTGTGAAAATAGTACAGCTTGTACCCTACAAGTAGTGTCTCCAGATCTTCAGAGCAATTAACGCTGCTCCTGACTCAAGATCATGTGTTGTATAGTTAACTTCCTGTATCTTAAGCTGTCTTGAGGTATAGGCAGTGACTATTCCTCTTGCATAAGAACACAACCAATTCATACTGATTATGACGTCAAAACCTTGTGGTAATTTAGATGTCGTGAAGATCTAAAAGAAAGTATGATTACTCATGAATTAAGGAAAAATAATAGGTACTTTTGTTCCATCTGTCTCTCTTGTCCCGATCGGCGGGAAGGGAATGTGTTTGGCTTTTAAGTTTATTCGCATGGCAGCATGATCACTCATAGTCTTAGGCATTCTCCATCCTGAAGTTCATATGAGAACTCATATATTGTTCATAAATCATAGTTTCACGTATACGAGTCGTATATAATTAAGATTGAAAAGGTAGTCGAATTAATGATTCTTTTTTAAGCCCACATCCCAACGAGGAAAAGAAGTTAAAGTGGAATCATCAATTCTAAACCTGTAGAACCTTGATTATATACCACCCCTATGTATACATTCTTCAGCAATAGATTAACCGTATGGGTCTTTGGATTGAATGTGACGTACTGTATGAGTGGTACTTCGGGGAGGTTTGCTGAGTTTTTCTTCGGAAGGGATAAGAAACATGAGGCACTCTATGCATGAGTACTTCGGAGTTCTGGAATGACGGCTTCGATAGAAAGACATTTTCGGAGAAGGAGACGTATGCACGGAATTGGTATTGTGCAGATCGAATTGACTCAAGTTTTATGATAATGTCAGACTTACTTAAAAGTAAAAGACACTAGATTTGATCATAAAGGCATTACAGACAAAGCACAACAGTGCAACTTTGAACAGAGTTACAGTACTTTAGAGTAACTACAGGAATACTACTACGATCAAAATATACTACAAAAGGCAAGTATACGCAGCACGAGGGTCCCTTAACTGACGGGATCTCGCAAAAGATAAGACTCGAGTTGCACTAGTTTTAAAAATGTTTAAAAAAACATACATAATACTGACGATTGGAAGTGAACCTATACTATAGTAGGGTCCTTTCGTTGCCTCTTTCCATTATGAGGTCAAGCTCCTCCGGATTCGCCGTCGTTCTTCTCTGTTGGACAGTCCCTCTTGAAGTGTCCCATTATGCCACATAGATGGCATATTAGAGAGATTTCAACTTTGGTGGTTGAAGTAATGTGTTGGATTTGAGTCCTGCAGCAATTGGTAGTATGTCCGTTCTCGTTATATTTAAAGTAGTGTAACGGACGACAACTACCCATATGATGGAAGCTGCACTTATTGCATTTCGGTAGGTTTCCGGCATACTGCCTAGCTGTTGTAGGGACAATTGGGATACCAGAAGGGATGGTAATAGGAGGTATAGATGTCGTTGCTGCAAAGGTTGCCACAGGTTATTGTCTTTTGCTCGTCCCTTGGGGTGATTTGCCTTTAGCTTTAGCCCAGAACTTTCGTTTGTTATTCTTGGGCTTGGGATTCGGGGTGTCGTGGTAGTTTGTTACTCGCCGAGGTACTTGATTGTTACTTGGATTGGAATTATTGTAAACAATCCCGCTAACATTCACGTTGTTAGCGTTAAGGTGGGTCAGAACAGCTGACACGGCAGCCGAGACTGCAACTTGGAAGGTAGCTGCATCAATCTGAAGAGTTGTTGTTTGGTTGATGGGTTGACCGTTTTCTTCGGCGACATGATTCTGTTACATGGAAAGAAAATGAATTTGTGAGCGAGTATGGTTGAACCTAGACATAGTTCGATCGTTCATGTAAAGAGTAGAAGTATGTTCTTGAAGGTTTGACCTACATCCCTAGTCCTAGTACAAATTAGAAGTAAATTAATAGAATGGTCTCAAAATGTTTATCGTCCAAACCAGGGTATTATTGGTTGGTGGATAACATGATCCAACCTTTGAAAGAGACTTGGAAATGATTCCGGAGTTAAATTACCATAGTCCAATAACTTAACTAGATGGGGTTTCAGATAGACTCCAATGAAAGCATGATGAAAGCATTTGAACAAAGATTGACACAGAAGGTAGCCGACTGTCGATATCATCGATGTTTAACATGTAATAGGTTTAGGAAATTGACCTTGTTGTAGGTCTTACATCATATTCGGAGTAGAAAAGTCTTTGACAGCATAAAGACTTAACTAAAAGTACTTATAGTACAAGGTAGTCACATAGAAAGTACTACACAGAACATAGACAGGAACACGGTTCTTTAAAACAAAGAAGGAAGTAAGGTATCTCCTACTGGCGACGGTCACCCCTATGGCGAACCTTTAGTTCGGCTAGTTGACGTTCCATATCAAGCAGATATCTTTCATACACCCTCTAGCGTACTTGGAGCTCTATGACTTCGGCTCGGGTTTCAGCTAGTGCTTGCAGCAGGGTCTCATGGTTTCTATCAGATCTCTCACTTGTGTGATCAAGGCGATTGGTGCAAGTGTTATGCATTCTTGCATTGGCATTAACCTCTTTGATACGTTGGAGAGCCGTCCTGCCCTGAATTTCGTTTCGGGCAACTCTACGGATTAGGATTTGTAGAACTCTGTCTGCTGAGCTCCCTTCGTTTACGTTGCAGAAGCTTCGGTCTCCATTAAACGACATAGGTTGATCTTGCTCTTCGCTCCATGTTTCCAAGCATTCTACCCAAGGAGGCGTCAGGCCATGAAAAGCCGGACGAGGGTTAGGATTTAGAAATGGAGCTACCGGGGGTAGGTTCTCAACCTCGGGTTCGGAGTTATCAACATCCGAAAGGTCTTTAGCATGGTGATCATTCAAAGGGATTGGATGATCATTCTCGGGTTCTTCTTCAAACCATCCAACATTGCCTTCGTTCGGAAGGTACGGGTTGCCGTGGGGATGGAGTCCAGCCATGTTATCTACGCGAGAATTGGGGGTAAGGAAATAACTATTAGACGAACTATCTAGATAATTATTAGAAAATATTCATTAGTTACATCACTATTTGTAAAGTGCATACCACTTATATGAAATCAAAACAGGATAGGCCTTCGAATAAGTGACCTTAACTCCAAATTCATAAGGAACCGAGGTAAAGCAAAAATTTCACAGATTCTAAGTCTATGACATCCTAGTTACGTATAACCTTAGTGTATCCACTTAGCAACTATCAAATTAGTAATGAAGATCCTTTTTAGTTCTCAAGTAAGTAATTATAGTAACACAAAATACTCCTATAGTATTTTAGACTTATGTTATGTTATAATGTTCTCATTGTGGTAGTGTTGGTAAGTTTTTAGACTTGTTGACACATCACAACCATTCTTGGGCATGTGCTAATCACTCCTCAGACTAGCATAGTTGATCAGGCTATGCCACTCCCAAGACTGACCATACATCCCCGTGCTTACCTGTGATATTCAACAATCGTAATACTTTTGTTCTTGTCTTTGTGACACGGATTTTAGTATGAATGCAGGCACGTATACTTAGTTAAATATTTTATTATTTAAAAGTATAAACTCTTGGTCAGAGTATTTTTAATCCCATTGTATTTATTGTTAGTATATCTTTTATGGGTTGATATACTCAATTCACTATAAACAATGCTCTGATACCAATCTGTCACACCCCAAAACTGAGAACGGCGGAAACGTTCTGGGGCGGAGGACGTCATGTAATGTATCACAACAATGTAAAGTAGTAAACAAACAACAATATCATCCATTGCATTAATAGTATAATTTTAATTACAAGTGTGTTCTTTCATAGTATAAGACAACATAATAAATAATCAAAACAAAAGAGGAGTCTTGATTTCTCCGTCTTCACAAAACCTGGTCGTCGTACCTGTCTATTTGTGACCTGAGAATACAAGTTATTTTGAAAGCGAGTATCAGCAACAAAGCTGGTGAATTCATAAGTATTAATGTGTCTTTGATTTGTAAATACTGTAAAGTAAAGACTTGTAAACATTTGGAGAAAAGTATGAAAATGTTTGTAATTTGGAGAAAAGTATGAAAATGTTTGTAAGTAATCGTAAACGTTTGAAAACCCTAGGAAATCCTATATTTCCTACTAGTATAAAAGTAGTCTGCTACCAAGACTCGACTGTTTTGAAAGTGATTGTAAACGTTTGAAAACCATAGAAAATCCCATATTTCCTACTAGTATAAAAAGTAGTCTTCTACCAAGACCCGACTGTTTTGTAAGTAAGCATCACTATAAATATGAAGATTTTCCCTATTTAACGATTATTATAAAATTATAGTCTACCTCGCCGTTTATGCGTATGAGTCGCAATATAAAGGTAATGAGGAAAATAGTCTATCTATATCAAATATGTCCTACCTCGTCGTTCATGTGAATGTGTCACTAAATAAAGGAAGGAGAATAATATAATAACTAAAGATGTATCCTTTTGCATTAGGATATTCACGGCGTGGAAACTCGCCGAACAGTACAACCGTGGACACCCGTCGACGCTCCTTTTCCCTACTGTAGCTAACAACTTTGGGTGTGGAATGGTAAGTCCCGAAACTTTTGTAACAGATCCTATGTAATGGTATCTATTAAACATATTAATGTAGACGTGTTCATGTAAGCGTATCTCTGTAAACGTATCAATGTAAACATATCTCTATAAGCGTATCTATGTAAACGTATCTATGTAAATGTACTCATGTGAGCGTATCTATGTACACGTATCCATGTAAGCGTATATATGTAAACGTATTCATGTAACATGTAATGTATTAGTATAGACTCATGAATGAACCGACTCGTGTGTGATTCCTTGTACTTGGAATTGTAAGTAGTATCTCCTAACTATACTTATTATAGTTACTAGTAATGTACGAGTTTAACCGGAAGTATACATTTGCTACCCAAAGGTTCTGAACTGACTAATGGAACCTTTATACCTATATATTTATACATTATATATAAATAGTATTTAGACGACATTCGGACGAGCAAGCGATACCCTAAGGCCACATCCCAACGAGGAAAAGGAAATAAAGCTAGCTAACCGTCCTAAGTCCTTTAAACATTACTTATATAACTATACATATATGGGCATGCATTTGACAATATAAAAGTATAAAACAAGTTTTGTAATACCTTTGAAAAGCTTAATAACAATGAAATGATGACTTGATATCAGTTTATAGAACGATTGAAAGTATTTTGTTTGATAAGACAGTTTAAGTATAAGGAAAACCTTTGTTTGAAAACACCTTTGTAACAGAGTTTGAAAGGAAGCTTACAGTGTGTAAGATAGGTTGATAAAGAGTTTTAAACATGTAAAAACATTTAAGAAAGTCATTTGAAGAAATCTGTTTGGTAAAACAGTTAACGTATAGTAAATCCATTTGCATGCTAGTTATTAATCACAAGTGATTGATATAATAACTAAACACGATTCAACTTGTATTCCCCCCCATAAAGCATTTATAAACATTTAAAAGGGGTAGGAACTCACTTGATAGATTGAAGAAGGAGAGACGAAAGTCGAGTAGAACTTTGACTGGAAAGAAGTCGATTTCTCGGAAATCTCGGGACTTCGGGACTTGCGTCGTGTTTTGGAGGTGTTACCGGGGCTTAGGGGTAGTTTAGAGGGGCTTAATAGGGTGTAGAAGTAGGATAAATGATAGAAATGAACAACCAAAGCCGGCTGCCCTCGATTCCTATTTATAGGGTGAATTTTGGGTCTCACGTCGTGAGTTTTTCATAACTCACGTCGTGAGTTTGGTCCCAAATTGTCAAGGCATGCGTCACACATCAAGTGGCTCTGGAAAGGTCATTCAAGGGGCTCACGTCGTGAGTGTTACAAAACTCACGTTGTGAGTCTTGACACAGAGTCGGGATTTGTGCCCCGAACTTCAGAAATTCATAACTTTCGCATCCGAGCTCCATTTTCGACGTTCTTTATATGCACGCGTAGGTGAAATTATGCTCTACAACTCTCGTTTAGACTCTGTTGGATAATTTTGACTTTATTTTTCATATATTATTAATATATTATCTTTATATTATTTTTAGTAGGCCGGGACACAAAAACTCCGTCATAAATCCATAACTTCTTCATCCGACGTCCGTTTTCGTCAGACTTTTTACCGTTGCGCTACTATTGTTGAGACCTTCGATTCTCATTTATTTTATGTCGGCTAAAAGTCTCTCGATCTCTATTTCGAGTTTTTAGCTGTCTACTGCTATATCCGGATCTTGGAAAAATCTTAACTTCCTCATATGAAGTCAGATTTGGACGTTCTTTTTACGTACGTTTACGGTTTAATGATGTCTACAACTTTCATTTAGATACCTAAGGCTAAAATTTATTGTATTGAAACTTCGCGTTTTACGTCTATCAGTGTTGCCGATTTTGCCGAGAATCTTCGGTTGGTCATAACTTCTTCGTTATAACTTGGATTTTAGGGTTCTTTATATGTACGAAAACCTTGATACGATTCCTACTACTTTATTTAACCCAAATAAGATTTTAGGAAAGTTAAATTTTGACCTAAATTTTACTTTTGTTACATTTTATTGTCTCGAAATATTGGGTTGTCACATACTGTGCTGGTTGACCACACACGCTCTACTAACGACTTTGAGAATGCAAATATCATGTTCGCTATCTCCTTAAAATCTACTTAGTGAAAGCGTTTCCTCACCATCATGTTCATGAATCGGAGAGAAAACTTATGACACTTAGATTTTATGGTGTATGTGTTCCTATCCATGTGAGTTTGTCAAAACCATAATCACAAGACAAAGTTAGTGACAAATCCAAACTCTTATGGATTGAATTTGTGCAGTCTTAACTTCTTGCCACCTGGCAGCTGAAGGGCCTTCCATTGCTTCCAAGCTGTTATGCAACCAATTGAGAACTCTCAGAACTCATATGCAAAGCCTACTTTAACTGGAATGAACACATAAATAGAAATATATCAACATGATAGGTTATAAACCTCACGTCGTGTGCTAGTGTCAAACTACATATTTTTATTCTTGATTAGATCTTGACATTCTTTCAGGATCTTTAAGACTCCCACTGTCCTCTTGACATATAAGACTATCATGCCAAATATTCAAGAGATAGTGAGGATTTTTTTTATCAAGATAAACACTTCACACAAATGGCCTTAGTCGGTCTTTGTTTTATTCAAAACATCACAACTTACAAACTTCAAATGTACAAGAGTAGAAACCATTTTACTCTTACAATTGACAAGTGTTATCTTTCTTTAAGATCTGTCACTCAAGTTACAATATTGGAGTATGACACTAAGAATTGTTTTGGAACAAAGTATGACTCACCTTCTTGATTTAACCATTTCGGCAGTTCTTGATTCCTCTTCTTAGCGATAGGAATGCACTAAGAGAACCAATTACGATATGGTTTCTTAATCATTGAGATGATCACAAACCATGATACTAAAGTACTCTCCCATCTTTTCAGATTTGAGTAACTTTTATCCTTCTGCCTAATTTGATTCTTCTCATTCGTTCCACCATACATCGAAACTTTTCCAATGTTTTAGAATTATACTTAAGCTTGTAAGTATAACCATATTTACTAAACTTTAGTAAATCATGACGAATAGTCTTATTGATCTTTTGTGGTGGACTTGACCAATGCACAAGAATGTGTACTCGATCCCTTAGTCCGTCACTTGACTCACATATACATGTGAACAAGAAATTAGTCTCAATTTCCAAAGATGAAAATTCTCATTCATCATACTATACAACTTGTATGATTCCAAGTTTCTATCCAACTAAAAACTTGGGTAATGAGAATCTTTCCTTATTTGGTAAATTTAGACACTACCACAAATGAAAGAATCAAATTCATATTTCCATTATTGCTATCAATGAAATCATATAAGCAACGATTTTTCACAAATGCCATTGTAAGGATACTTAGAAAAATAAAAAATTTTCCTTTTATTTTAAGATTTGCGCAAACTTATCCTTACAGTGCAAAAGCATATGAAAACCTTGTTGTTATCTATTCCTAAACAATGTATCATAACTCCTAAGCAACAACTCAAAATTATGATAACCGAACCATGCGATCGAAATCCATCTTCGCGATCAGAATCAGCGTATACTTCCTTTAAGTTTCTTCACTTTTCTTTGATTCTTCAAACATCAACATGTGACCCAGTCACATCAGGTAATAAGAATCTTAGAATAGAAACTTAACAGAGTTAGATAGTTGGCTTTACCTGAAGTAGAGTCAAACTTCTTGACTTGATCAAACTTATGATCTTTCAGGTAAATAGGCAGCTTTGCAATCAATGCCCCTTTCTTTGGCAAGAGAAACTTATGGACCCTTTGGGAATGGTACATGGGACTATCGCAGACTTGCCTTTCTCTTTACCATTTGGTCAACCGAGTTGACTATGGTCAATCCCTTTCCTTGGGAAGAGAGGGCTTTTCTAGATATCTAATGTTACCATTATCAATGTCCATGGTAGATTGGGAAGATGATCTGCTAATCAAATTTGCTTTACCAAAGCTCCAAATCATTGCTGATTCAGCAGCACCAAGCAAATAGATAAGATCATTAAGGGTCATGTCATAGTCTTCTACATAGTAGTCCTAAAGGTAACTCACTATGTGCCTTAGAAAGTGATTGAACAACCAACTTTCTTAAGACTTTGACACCCAACTCTCTCGGCTTGTCAATATGTGACTTCATCTCCAAGATGTGAGCACACATAGACTTTGCTTGCCATTAGGGCTTGAGTGACCTTGAACTTGTAGGTTAGGGAGAATAATTAGAGGAGGTGGAGGGAGTGAATAATGATTTCCGGGACATCATCTTCATTAGGAAAGCTTGTTCCAAGAGTTCTTGGGAAGATCATAGATGTCTGAACCAGACATCTTTTGGAATATTTTCAAGATAGTTGATTTAAAGTCCTTAATATAACACCCACTATGAAATATTAAGGCTAGGAACCAACATAATAATTTTATAACTTGGAAGAGGGAGGCCGTAATCCAATCTATAAAATATTTGAAGGTAGGTGAATGACGATTCACCAATTTCCACCATAAAAATGAAATAATTTAATTAGGTTCTAATTGGATTTGAAACTCCTAGATCTTTTGAGATTCATTGAGCTGTTCAATGGCATGTTTCAATCTCGATTGTGCCCTTTCAGATTTTGTGACCGGGATGCTGAGGATCACAAAACAAGGTGTGAATAACCATGCAAATATACTTGGTACCCTTAATAATTTTCCCCTTAATCGATGTGCTGGTTAACCACACGTGCTCCACCGATACAATGATAAACACTAAGTTACCCTTTGCCTACCTTGTTAAATCCAACTAGTGTGCCGGTTAACCACACATGCTCCACTAACCGACTTAAGCAAAGTGCAAAGTGTAATTTCATGGGTTAGCACCAAATTCACATTATCCTAAAGTAACTAAGATTGGGAATTTATAAAAGGTTTAGTTACTTAGTATTTATCATTAATACTTTTAATGAAGGGAGAATTCTAGTCCTTGTCCTACCCGTTCGGCTAACGACCCTCCACCAATCAAGGAAGCGGTGGGTGAGAGTGGACACCCATTAATCTGCCATTTTATAGGCAATAACCTTATACCCCCGTCATAGACCGACTTCGTGAATGAGGCCTACTAACGATAAGAATGACTTACTCTTATACACACACACACACACACACACACATATATATATATATATATATATATATATATATATATATATATATATATATATTATTAACTTATAATACTATAAAGTATAAGGGTTGAATTTTAACTTTTAAAATTGTAAGGGCTTAACTTGGAATTAAAGTATTCATAAGGGAAAACTTTTCAAATTCCAAAAATTGAGGGCAAGTTTTGAAACTATTCAAAACAATTCAACCCCATAACTTATGTGTTTAGAGTAGTTTTAATTCAAAAACTCTTCAAGTTCCATAACTTGAGGACAAGTTATGGAAGACTTTAAACTATTAAAAGAATATGACTTTTCTTTATTCCTAATCTATGAAAATATTTATGATTTCTATGAATCTTAAATGTGACTTTCCGTATAACTTAAGGACAAGTTACAAAAACATATTTTAGAACCAACTCTTAGATTAATTTGGATTGAAAACAACAATTTCACATAACTTTTATATTAATCTAAGCAACTCATAAGAACAAGATAATTCAATCAAACTTTTTCATGTAATTAGCCTAACCATTAAACTAATACAAAACATGAATCTATTGACAATTATCTTTGAAATTGGATTAGCATGAACATTACCACACCAAAAACAGGTTTATAAGTTGAAAAACAACTTAGGGTAATGTTCCTAGTCCAATTCTAGCCAAAACAGTCGAAGATATGTTGTCTGGGGGTCCAACTCGTCGAGTGCATGAACCAACTCGGCGAGTTGGATGAATTTAGCCTTGGACTCATCGAGTCCCTTCATGGACTCGGCGAGTCTGTTGAGCAGACAGCAACAAACTTCGATTTATCAGCCAATTTTGCAAGTATAACAAGAAAACAAGTTTAGGATCTGATACCACTATTGGGTTTTGAGCATTCTAACACTCCTAAGTGTACATGCAACCCTAAATACCTTGGATATATGTTTTCTCTATCATACATGCAAATATGAATATTTCAAGGTATTACCCTATCTAGCATACAATCTTTTGATGCTTGGGTAATATAACAAGTTAGAATACATACCTCTTGATGTAGCTTGACTCCATGAAGCTCGAGAGCCTAGTGCCCCAAGTGTGACACCTCAAATGGTTCACACAACATCATCAACACTTGGAGTAACCATGAGAAGAGATACATGAACTCTAGAAATCGGCTTGACTTATTGTGTATACACTAGTGCCAATTTGACCTGCCAATGGGGTCTTTATATAGTGTGGCTATTAGGGTTACACCATGTAACTCATGACTTTACCCATTCCTTATGCTCCATGGGTTTTAGCCTCCATGGAGTATCCATGGGTCACCACATGGGTTATACCCAGCATAAGGAATCATGGATCATAAGCCCACATATATATGAATGAATGATTTACACAATCAATCCCCATATATTTAATTAGTCTCTTTTGATCACAAATTAAGTCCAAATTAATTCTTGATCAATACTAATGCCTTCTTGTGTATACACTAGTGCCAATTTCACCAACCAATGGGGTCTTTATATAGTGTGGCTATTAGGGTTACACCATGTAACTCATGACTTTACCCATTCCTTATGCTCCATGGGTTTTAACCTCCATGGAGTATCCATGGGTCACCACTTGGGTTATACCCAACATAAGGAATCATGGATCATAAGCCCACATATATAAGAATGAATGGTTTACACAATCAATCCCCATATATTTAATTAGTCTCTTTTGATCACTAATTAGGTCCAAATTAATTCTTGATCAATAGTAATTAAATAACATGATTTCATATTAATATATTAGAACTTATAATATATTAATATGTCAAAAATGTCCTCTCCTCATAAATGGTCTATCCAAATGTTCCGATGCCATGCAACCTAAGTGGAGCATGCCGAGTCGGGTCAAGTAGATACCAGTTATAGTTATGGACTTAGACACTAATCCAACAGGTACCCGGTTGCATTTCAATACCGCATATCACCCGCAAACGGACAGTCAGAGTGAGCGGACGATTTAGACGCTCGAGGACATGCTACGTGCATGTGTTATGGACTTCGGTGGAAGTTGGGACACTTACTTTCTCTTGGCTGAGTTTTTTGTACAACAACAACTATCACTCCAGTATCAGTGTGCCTCCTTTTGAGCTTTTATACGGTAAGAGGTGTCGGACTCCCATTTGTTGGGGAGAGGTAGGCAGAGAGTGATGGGGAGCACTAAGATAGTGCTTAAGATGATAGAGCGGATCCGATAAGTCAGACAAAGGTAACTAACGGCCCAGAATTGTCAGAAGAGTTATGCAGATTGGCGACATTCAGAGCTAGAGTTCCAAGTTGGGGATTTTGTCCTCCTGAAGGTATCCCCATGGAAAGGGGTTATTCGATTCAGGAAGCGGGGAAAGCTGGGCCCTAGATACATCGGTCCATTCAGAGTGATCGCGCGAGTGTGTAAGGTAGCTTATCAGTTAGAGATTCCTGCAGAGTTGAGCCGGATTCATAACACTTTCCAAGTGTCCCAGACAAGGAAGTGTGTAGCTAATGAGACGACAGTGGTCCATTTAGAGGACATACAGATTGACGATCGCCTGAACTACATTGAGAAGCTGATAGCGATATTGGATAGGAAAGTGAAGGTATTGAGGAATAAAGAAGTGCCCTTGGTTCAACTTCAGTGGCAACACCGGAAGGGATCCGAGTGGACTTGGGAGGCGGAGTCCAAGATCGGGAGCAATACCCAGAGTTGTTTTCGGAGGATGACTTCGAGGGCGAAGTCTGATTCTAGTGGGGGAGAATTGTAACATCCCAACTCCCAGGTATAATATTTAATTAATTTGCATCCATATTGTCAGAGCAACTCGACGAGTTAGAGGCCCCAAATCACCGAGTAGAGGGATAAATTGCCACGTGCTTTTTAGAGTCTACTCGACGAGTTGGTGGACCCCAACTCGACGTGTAGGAGCTGAGTGTGAAAACCCTAATTTTCAGGGTTTGTGTCCTATTTAAAGGACCTTAAGCCTTCATTTCCGCTTCCCTGATCATTTTGACACCTTGAGAGAAACCCTAAACGAGCTGGTACCATCTGTGTTTGTGTGTGTGAGAGAGAGAGAGAGAAAGAGAGAGCAAGAGACTAAAAGTGTGTGATTTGGTGCATTCTTGGAAGGAGTTAGAAGAGCATAAGGCTTGGAGCAAGAAAAAGCCTCTGGATCCGGTGTTCTTTTTGTGCTAGCTGCTTTTTGGAGGTAAAAAGCTAACTCTTGGATAATTATTTGATTAGATCTCTTCTTAGGGAGTTTGTGACCATTTCCATCTTCCTTTTTGAGCCTTTGAGCTGTTGAGCATGCCATGAAGTTGAAACTTCAGATTTGGGCAGTATGAGGCCCCTTGGGCCTAAAGATTCAAGCTTTATCAAGCTATTGGCCAAGATTTCGGCATTAAGCCTCCATAGAGCTTTGTTTTGGCACTTTGAGCCATAGGTGCCATGCATGGATGTAAAGTTTGTAGATTTGCGTGGTATTTTAGCCTTAGGAGACTAGATCTAGAGTTTGGGGTTTAGTTATGCTTAAAATCATCTGAATGAGAAATGGACTTAAGAGACTCGATGAGTGGATGAGCTAACTCGATGAGTCGGTTAGGGTTTTCCCCGATAGTTTGGATGCGCTACAACTCAACGAGTTGATGAGACAACTCAATGAGTTGAGTTGGAGTTTTCCTAATTTCCTGAAAACAGGAGGAATTCGATGAGTCACGTAGATGCACTCGACGATTTGGGTCAACATGGACTGTTGAATCGAGCATTGACTTTTGTTGACTTTTAGGGTTTGGTCAAGACATGTGGAAAGAAGACCATAGAGGGGTAAAGTAGTCTTTCACCCTTTCCTAGAGTGAGAAAAGAGGTTAGCCTAATTTTTTAGAGTTGTGGATATAAAGTGTTAATTAGAGATGATTATATTATGTAGGTGGAGTCTAGATTGTTCGTGGGGTACTAGATCTACTTGCTGACTTACGTGGTGAGTCTTCTCATTATACTTACCTGGGCGGTAATATTGTGTGACTGGAGGGTGTTATTTGATTTATCGACCGAAGGGTCCTATGTGCTTATATTGAGTTATGCGAAATTACGCATTTTGTCTTTGTGATATATGTTGTATTATTTTGTGCTTTATTGAGTTAGCACCGGAGGGTCCAAACCGAGTTGTGAGACCGGAGGGTCTTCATTGAGATACAAGATTGGAGGGTCCAACCCGAGCTGTGAGACCGGAGGGTCTTCACTAAGACACATGACTGGAGGGTCCACACCGAGCCGTGAGACCAGAGGGTCCTCACCGAGACACATGATCGGAGGCTTCATGTCGAGCTATAGCCATGATAGGCTTATTATTTGTGTATGTGGTATTTTGGGGAACTCACTGAGCTTCGTGCTTACCTTGTTGTGTGATATATGTTTTAGGTACTTCTCAGGATCGCGAGTAGGGACCGGCTTGATTGCACACACACCTGTTCGAGATTATGTTTGAGGATTCTAGGATATTATTGTTGGATAAGGTGTCTAAGTCCATAACTTATTTGGTATATACTTGACCCGACCCGACATGGTCCATTTGGGTTGCACTTCACCCTAACAATTTATATGGATAATCTTATCAGAATAGTATGTTTATGATTTATTAATATATTATACGTTATAATATATTAATATGATGTCATGTTATTTAATTAGTTTTAGTCTTAAATTAATTATGAATTAATTTAGTGATTAAAAGGAAGACTAATTAAACATGGGCTATTGCATTTTATATAATGTGGGCTTAAACTCATTACGAATGGGCTAAGCATGCATGGGGGTCCATGGATGATCCATGGAGCTTTTAACCCATGGATGCTTGGAAAGGAAAATACATGGGTTATTAGGGTTTACCCTAATCCTCCACACTATATAAAGATGCACATATTGGAAGAAATGGCAATTAGTTGTGTGAGACTTTGTGGTGGCCGATTTCTACATAACATATTATTCTCTCAAGGTTTTTCCAAAGTTTGTTGTGATTTGTGATTCCACTTGAGGCATTCACACTATTGGTGCTAGGCTCTCAAACTCCAAGCAATCATTCACTATCAAAAAGGTATGTCATTCTTATAGTATTTTATGGTTCTAGTTCTTCATGCTATGCTAGTTAGGATGTAAACCTTGGAAATTATTATTTGCATGTATTTTTAGAGAAAACATAGATCCAAGGTTATTAGGGTTGCATGCACACCTTAAGAGTGTTAGAATGCTCAAAACCCAACAGTGGTATCAGAGCCTAGGCTTGTTTTCTTGAATACTTAATGCAAATTGCTGAAAACGTCGAAAAACTGCATTCTGCACAGCCGACTCGCCGAGTCCATTCATGGTACTCGCCGAGTCCATGTTTATATTCAACCAACTCGCCGAGTCAGTTCATGCACTCGACGAGTTGGCAGGCCTGAGTGCAGATTTTCGAGTTTTGGTGCTGGAATTGGTCTAGAATCATTACCTTAAACTTTTTTGAACTTATAAAAACTGTTTTTGATGTGGTAATGATGATGGTGGACGAATTTCAAAGTTATAATCAAAGTTTCAAGTTTATATATGCTTATATGATTCTTGAAAGTTGTTGATTATGAATGTTCATGAACTTATGAGTTTTGATAGATCATAGGAATTATGTGCAAATTGTTTGATAGTATAATTCTTGATCTTTATGACATTGAATGAACTCCATAACATGTCCTCAAGTTATGGAATTCCAAAAGTTTTCTTTTAAATATTTTTTAAGAAGTCATAAGTTACACTTTTGAAGAGTTTTTTTTTTCTAATAAATGTTTTTATGGACTCCATAACTTGTCCTCAACTTATGGATTTCCAAGAGACTCTTCATTAAAAGTTTTAAACACTTAATTAAAACTCATAAGTTATGAATATCCAAAAGTTTTTGAATTGTTCAAAACTTGCCCTCAAGTTTTGGAATTTGTAAAGTCTCACACAAACTTTAATTCCATACCCTAGAAGTTTTAAAAGTTAAAATTTTACCCTTATGCTATTATAAGATTAATGGTTAATATATATATATATATATATATATATATATATATATATATATATATATATATATATGTATAAGATTAAGTCGTTTTACCGTTAGTAGGACTCATTCACGAAGCCGGTCTATAAGGGGGGTATAAGGTTGTTGCCTATAAAATGGCAGCTTAATGGGTGTCCACTCTCACCCACCGCTTCCTTGATCGGTGGAGGGTCGTTAGCTGAACGGGTAGGACAATGACTTTAAATTCTCATTAAAATTATAATGATTATTATAAAGTAACTTAATATTTTAATTCCTAATCTTAGTTACTTTAGGAAAAATGTGAACATGGTGCTAGTCCATGGAATTCACACTTTGTACCTTACCAAGTCGTTAGTGGAGCGTGTGTAGTTAACCGGCACACTAACTTAGACTAGTAAGGATCACGAAGGGTGACTTAATGTTTGTCATGGATCAATGGAGCGTGTGTGGTTAACCGACACATTGATTAGGTGATAATATTAAGGGTACCAAGTGAATTAGTATGGTTATTCACACCTTGTTTTGTGATCCTCGACATCCCAGTCACAAAATTTAAGAGGGCACACTCGAGATTGAAACATGCCATTGAAAAGTTCAATGAATCTCAAAAGAATCTAGAAATTTCAAATCCAATTAAAACCTAACAATTATTTTGTTTTTCATGGTGGAAATTGGTGAATCGTCATTTGCCTACCTTCAAATATTTTATAGCTTGGATTACGGCATCCCTCTTCCAAGTTATAAAATATTGTGTTGGGTCCTAGCCTTAATATTTCATATTGGGTGTTATATTAAGGATTTTGAATCAACTAACTTGATTATCTCCCATTATAGATGTCTGGTTCAGACAACTATGATCTTCCCAAATCTCATGGAACAAGCTTTCCTCTTAAAGATAATGTCCCTCAACATCATGCTTCTCTTCCTCCACATCCTCTATTTATTCTCCCTAACCCACAAGTTTAAGGTCACTCAAGCCCTATTGGCAAGCACAGTCTATGTGTGCTCACATCTTGGAGATAAAGTCACATATTGACAAGCCGAGAGACTTGGGTGTCAAAGTCTTGTGAAAGTTGGATGTTTAATTACTTTCTTGGTAACATAGTGAGTCCCTTTGGGACTACTATGAGACAGACTATGACATGACCCTTAATGATCTTATCTATTTGCTTGGTGCTGCGGAATCAGCAATGATTTGGAACACTAGTAAAGCAAATATTTTTAGAAGGTCAACTTCCCTAACCTTAAATGGACATTGACAATGGTAGCATTGGATATCTAGAAAAGGATTTCTCTTCCAAATGGAAAGGGATTGGCCATAGTCAACTCGGTTGACCAAATGGTAAAGAGAAAGGATAAGTCTGAGATAGTCTCATGTGCCATTACCAAAGGGTCCATATGTTTTATTGCCAAAGGGAGGGACACTGATTGCGAAGCTGTCATATTTACTTGAAAGATCATAAGATTGATCAAGTCAAGAAGTTTGACTCTACTTCAGTTGAAGTCCACTGCCTAACTCTATTAAGCTCCTATTTGGAGATTCTTATTACAAAATGTGAATGGGTCACATGTTGATGTTTTTAAGAATCAAAGAAAAGACAGGAAGCTTAAAGGAAGTATATGCTGATTCTGATTGCGAAGATGGGTTTCGATCACATGGTTCGATGATCAGAGTTTTGAGCTGTTGCTTGAGAGTTATGATATATTACTTAGGAATAGATAACAACAAGGTTTTCATATGGATTGTAAGGATAAGTTTTTCAGCAAAGTTTTTAAAATAAAAAAAGGGGTTTTAATTTTATTTATTTTAAAAATATCCTTACAATGGCATTTGTGAAAAATTGTTGCTTATATGTTTCCAGTAATAGCAATATTGGAAAGTGGATTTGATTCTTTCATTTGTGGTAGTGTCTGAATTTACCAAATGAGGAAAGGTTCTCATCACCCAAGTTTCAATTGGACCGAAACTTGGAATCATACAAGCTGTATTGTATGATAGATGAGAATTTTCATCTTTGGAAAATTAAGACTAATTCCTTATGTGAGCAAGGATAGGTCTAAAGGGATCGAGTACACATGCTTGTGCACTGGTCAAGTCCACCACAAAGATTGATAAGACTATTCGTCATGATTTACTAAAGCTTAGTAAATATGGTTATACTTACAAGTTTAAGTATAGTTCTGAAGCATTGAAAAGTTTTCAATGTGTGATAAAACGAATGGGAAAGAATCAAATTAGGCAGAAAGATAAAAGTTTCTCAAATCTGAAAAGATGGGAGAGTACTTTAGTATCATGTTTTATGATCATCTTAATGATTAAGATACCATATCACAAATTCATACTCTAAGGACATCTTAGTGCATTGTTATGACTAAGAAGAGGGGTCATGAATTGTTGGAATGGTTAAAATCAAGAAGATGAATCATAGTTCGTTCCAAAACAACTCTTAGAGTCATACTCCAAGATCGTAACATTGAGTGACATAAAGTAAGGTTTAAAACACTTATCATAAAGTAAGTGTAAAATGTTTTCTACTCCTGTACATTTGAAATTGGTAAGTTGTGATGTCTTGGATAAGACAAAGACCAACTAAGACCAGTTATATGAAGTGTTTATTTTGATAAGAATCCACACTATCCCTTGAATATTTGTTTTGTCAAGGAATGGTCCTTGACTAGGGAAACTTATATGTTAAGAGGACAGTGGGAGTCTTAAAGATCCTGAAAGGATTTCAAGATTTAATCAAGAGTAAAACCTGATTTTTATCACTAGCACACGAATTAAGGTTTCCAACCGATTAAGTTAACATAATTCTTGTTTCTGTGTCTGTTCCTATTAAGTTGACTATGCATGTGAGTTCTATTAGTTCTAAACTGTGTGCATAACAGCTTGGAAGCATTGGTGGGCCTTGTGCTACCAGGTGACAAAAAATTAAGATTTAACAAGTTCAATCCATATAAGGCTGAATTTGTCACTAACCTTTTCTTGTGATTATGGTTTTGACAAATTCACATGGATAGGAACTCATACACTATAAAATCTAAGTGTCATAAGGTTTCCCTCCGATTCATGAAAATGATGGTGAGGAAACGCTTTCACTAAGTAGATTTTAAGTAGATAGAAACTGTGATATTTGCATTTTCAAAAGTCATTAGTGGCGGGTGTGTGGTTAATCGACACGCTAACATGGACTTGTGAGAAATGTCAAAGGTCTAAACAGTTAAGACTATGATTACGGCATCCCTTTTCATAGTTCTGGAAATTGTAAAGACACACATGTGAGCTATCTAAGGAAAGGTGTATGAATCTAAATTTCAGAAGTCCAACTGATTTATGGAAATATGTCAAAGCTAGTGGGAGCATAAGTGTTATGCTAATAATCATCATGTTAGTGGGAGCATGATAATTAAGATTAGTATTGCAAGCTAGCAATGTTAATTATAGAAAAACAAAAGTTTCAATTCGTGAAGTTGTAGGGGTTGAAAAAGTCGTTTTGCTATAATTAAGGGAGAGGAAATTATACTTCATTTCAATTCTAGAAGCTTAGATTGAGATTTTAATCATCTTTAGTCAAGGACATATATATGAATTTTATGTCTGAATGGTTCGACTTAAGGAAATTCTATATATATTGCGTTCTCAAAATTCGATTATGACTACGACATCCCTCTTCATAGTTAAATTTTGAAAACATGGCAAGTAAAAAAATATTGTAGCAAAAGACTGGTCTAGTATCATGTCTTTATGTGAGACATCATTAATTGTGTCCCATATTCTTCGGATATAGGATCGATTTCATGTGCTATAATATTCATCCTTTCTAAATTTTCCAAATGCTCAGGGCATTTAGAAGGGAAAAGTCTAGAACTGGATATGACTTCAGTGATTAAACAATTGTCGAGGACAATCTGAGATTTGCCAAAGATTAGTTGCTCAGGGACATTTGGAAGTGTAGTGTTAATTTTGGCAGGACCATATTGACATTTTCTGAAAAGAGGCAACTCTTGTTTAGAACTGATAGTCAAAATGGAATATGGAAATGTTTCCATAGGTGGAAGTCATTCGTTCAATCTCTATGAGATTAGAAAAATTAATGCAAGAAGGATGTTCAAAGCAATGTACTCTGAATATGAGAATTCGTTTCCATAGAGTTGATCTTCTTTGGAATACTCTGTAATGACTGTGGACAAGTTTTGTGTCTATGTGCATAATCATTACAAGAGGAACATTGCATAAAAGTTTAAAATCTAACAGATTTTTGGTAAATGGTAGGAATTAGGAATTCTTACATTTTCAATAAGGATTCGGGATTGTGAAATGAGCATCATTGGAATCATGTTCAATTGATCTATTTCACAAAAGTAAAGATCATAGACAAACATAGTGTGCATACTTGGAGTATGGCATAACTATTGTTTAGAAAAACAAAGTGTACATGCTAGGAGCATGGGACGACTATTGTTTTATTCAAGTATTAAGTTGATTTTTTGAAACATTATACAATGAATGATGTGTAATCAATATGGTGATAAATAAAAGGTGGTCTATTTATATTCAAAAGGGTTCTGAGACCATATTGGATTCGATTATTATTGTGTTTCAATTTGCATGTCTTGACCTCCAGAATAGCTAGGTTATTCTTTCCGAATAACTAAGTTATTTAAACACTCCACAATCGTTCATATGATGGAAGTAGGTATGAATTAAGACTGTCATGAATCGAGTTTGTAGATGGATAAATGTGTTTAGACATAGCAATGGTTGCTACAACATTCATGAGTGCTAATAAGTTATGAGTATTGGAATTAACCCACACACACTTGTATCACTTCATGGAATTTATCTCGAGTGATCGTGAGACGGTAATATCATATAAGTCTTCAAACCTAGAGATATGAGTTACTGCCTATAAGTTAATTGTGCATTGATTGCACGAAAACGCATTAGTAACTTGATGTTATAAAACGTGCCTTTGTGTACAATTCAACAAGTAGTAGAACAAGCATATGAGTCGAATTTATCTGTTCCTTCTAGAAATAGAAGCGATATCTGGGCCCCTCGATGATTTTGTTTTGACCTATGTACCGGGACCGGTCAGAACTAAGTTGATGTGTTCAATTATGTTCTTTGTCAAACAAATCGGAAATCAGGAAACAAACTGCTGGACAATAAGTACGACGTTGTTCCATGTATTTGTCCGGCTGATATCATGAGAACAGAGGATTATATGATCACTTATCTAAAATGGCGCTTCATAGTTCAATAGAGTTTTTGAGAGCTACGATTGCTGGTTGGTTCCTAAAGTAATATACGCAAATACAGTTATTAGACTTATCCAAGTGGGAGACTGTTGGATAACGTGTCTAAGTCCATAACTTATTTGGTATATACTTGACCCGACCCGACATGGTCCATTTGGGTTGCACTTCACCCGAACAATTTATATGGATAATCTTATGAGAATAGTATGTTTATGATTTATTAATATATTATAAGTTATAATATATTAATATGAAGTCATGTTATTTAATTAGTTTTAGTCTTAAATTAATTATGAATTAATTTAGTGATTAAAAGGAAGACTAATTAAACATGGGCTGTTGCATTTTATATAATGTGGGCTTAAACTCATTAGGATTGGGTAAGCATGCATGGGGGTCCATGGATGATCCATGGAGCTTTTAACCCATGGATCCTTGGAAAGGAAAAGACATGGGTTATTAGGGTTTACCCTAATCCTCCACACTATATAAAGATGCACATATTGCAAGAAATGGCAATTAGTTGTGTGAGACTTTGTGGTGGCCGATTTCTACATAGCATATTATTCTCTCAAGGTTTTTCCAAAGTTTGTGGTGATTTGTGATTCCACTTGAGGCATTCACACTATTGGTGCTAGGCTCTCAAACTCCAAGCAATAATTCACTATAAAAAAGGTATGTCATTCTTCTAGTATTTTATGGTTCTAGTTCTTCATGCTATGCTAGTTAGGATGTACCTTGGAAATTATTATTTGCGTGTATTTTTAGAGAAAACATAGATCCAAGGTTATTAGGGTTGCATGCACACCTTAGGAGTGTTAGAATGCTCAAAACCCGAGGATTAGTGAGTTCCCCCAAAATACTAATGCCATACAAACTATATCAACATCATATAAATAAACAACATGCATAGTGAGCCATCATCCTGACTACACGGCCTCGCAAGGCCATTAGTCTATCTAGACCACTCTCTGAGCCATCGACACGTCTGGACCACCTCTCAGGGTCTTCAGCCTATCTGGACCGCTCGCAGGGCCTTCGGACTGACTAGTATGCCCTCTCGAGCCTGCAGTCTATCCGGTCCGCCTTTGGTATGTTGGCCTTTAGCACAAAGCAGGTCCACCTCAACCCAACCCCCAAATCAACAATCATGTGCACATAAATATCATATGCTAGCATATATAACAGTCAAACCGATCTAACAGATCACTAATCATAACAACATCCTTTAACCAGGATACTGACCTAACCAGTCACTAAGATAGCATTATCCTATATACCAGGATACCGACCTAACTAGGTCACTAAGCATATCACCATCCTAACTACCAGGATGTAAATCAATAAGCATATCATGTAATAAACCCATATACAAATCCGAAAAGGGTCGACATTGGTGCCTTCGACCCTGTTATTATATGAGGACAACTCACCTCACAAGTAGCTCGGGATGATAAATGTCCAACTTCCCAAATACAACTCCAAACTCAATCACCTACATCCACAAATGATCCACTTTCATAAATTCCCAAATTACTATAATACTCCCAGAAGTCAAACTGGCCAGCCCTTGGTTAAAGTGAAAGTCAACGGTCAAGATCAACAGTCCATGTTGACCCGACTCGTCGATTCTTCCAGAACTCGAGAAATCAAGAAAACCCTAGTTGAATCGCCGAGTTTCTAGAAAACTCGTCGAGTTCATGCCATGTCTAAACATCGGGAAAACCCTAATTGACTCGTCGAGTCATCTCACTGACTCACCGAGTCCATGCAAAAACCAAAAACAACCAATCTTCATTTGACTCGTCGAGTTGACCATGCAACTCGTCTAGTCCCTTCAGTCTATTTCTCATTCAGACGTTTTTAAGCTACCCTAAAGCTCCAAATTGTAGATTTAGCTCCCTAAGGCGTAGTTACCACGTAAAGTTGCAAACTTTACGAGCATGCAAGGTCTTAAAGTCCAAAACCAAGCCAATGAAGAAGTTCTACGTAAGGAGAAGGCCATAACTTACTAAAGATTAGAACTTTATGACTATAAGGACTTAGAGGAGTCCAAATCTGAAGTTACAACTTCAGATCATGCCCAATACCCGAAATAACCCACAACCAACTAGAAATGGCCCTAAACCTTTGCATGAAGAGATCTAGCTAGAGAGAAGTCAAGGTAACGACTTGTTACCTTCAAGATGATGCCAAGATGAAGTAGAAATCATATCTACAAGCTT
The DNA here is from genome assembly GCF_002870075.4 of Lactuca sativa. Lineage (NCBI taxonomy): Eukaryota > Viridiplantae > Streptophyta > Magnoliopsida > Asterales > Asteraceae > Lactuca > Lactuca sativa. The sequence continues at coordinate 225,727,611 of NC_056627.2, forward strand.
CTCCTTGCTCCAAGCTCCTTAGACTTCAAGCTCTCTTCACAAAATCCACCTTCCAATCTTCTTAACACACAAAATGGAGAGTAGACACGATTATGGTTTTTTGAGCTCAAGGGGGATGGTAAGGGAGGAAGAGGGAGGCTAATGACCCTTTAAATAGGGTGGTATAACCTTAGAAATTAGGATTTCCTTTTCCAGCTCCTACTCGTCGAGTTGGGGTCCACCAACTCCTCGAGTAGACCTCCTAAATCACAAGTCCTGATCCGCTTCTACACGATGAGTTGGGGCATCCAACTCGTCGAGTAGGTCTAAGAATATGACTATAAGCTTGAAATAATTATACCTGGGAATCGGGGTGTTACAGAACGGTGGCGTCATATCCAAGGAGATACCAAAAGGAGAAAACGAAAACGATTAAAATCATGGCAATGAAGTGATCTAGAAGAAAAAATAAGCGGTGGAAGCTGCAATTTGATTGGAGGATTTGGCGGTGGTAAAGGAGAAGATGAGTCGTGTACATGATGAATAATATCTTTGAATGTTTAAGAAAAAAAAACAAAAAAGAAAAAAATAGATGTGGTCCAATCAAAAGAGAGTACTATTCATAAGGAGTACTCTCTTTTAATATATCATATAATGGGTTAACACGTCAAACCCATTTAATTAAATTTGAATAAGTTGGGTTGAATACAAATTATCAACTTGTTTTCAACCTGTCAAACCCAATCTAATTTAATGTATATTTAGTATAATAATTATGTAAATAGTATTAAGTATTAATCTAAAGATTAATTTATAAATTAGAATGTTGTTTTATTATTTATGTTTTATAAAAAAAATACAATCTTATTCCCATCTTTTTTCTCGGTGTCGACAACACTTGCCATTATTCAAAACCATTTTAAAATTATATATTTTTAATGTTATTTGAATAATTTGTTTGTATTTGACTATTTGTGAAGTGATGTCACAACTAGCAAATTTGGGTTAAGATGTTGGTCCTTGTGCGAGACAATTCCTCCATGTAAACTTGTAATAACCCATTTAGTGAAATTCAAACTACGATGCCATTAAGTTCATACTTTCGGTGATCAATAAGCCAAATCCAATCATTTTTGGGCCTTAGCCCAAGGAGTTTCGATCCAAACCCATTATGGGACCAAGACATTTTATTGGGCCTTTTTGGGCCGAAAACATATACTAGGACCTTAATTGGGCTGAGAATTACTATTTTGGGCCCTTTGAACCTAAAACCCTTTTTGCTAAGCTTTAATGGGCCGAGAATCATTATTGGGCTAAACCAAAAATAGAAACTACTTGCCTTGGGCCGATTGGTGAGCCCATTTAAAAAAAAGAGAAAAGATGGGATTAATGAGCTAGTGACACCTTACCATTAACCCACATACACTCATGCACATTACACATGAATATCTAGGCAATTAAGTGTTAACCATTAAGTAATGACCACTTAACCTGCTCTCTCCACCCTCCCTCTATTTATGGCTGAAAACCCCCCACCATCACTCTCATTTTTCACTTCAAATACACCAAAAATCCTCTAATCTCTTCTTAGAACACAAAGAAACCCTTCCATCTTTCCATCTAAAATCATGAGTGTGTGTGTGTGTTTTCAAGAAGTCCTCTTCAAGATCCATAAATTGCTAAGTTCTTGTCTAAGTCAAGAGTTTTTACTTCATGTTTATGCTTAGAACTTTCCATTTACACACTTTGTTGTGTGTCAAAATCCTTAGAACACCCATATTTTCGAGATCTCTTCTGGGCACAAGCTAGGTTCAAAGTTTCATCTTCTTCTTCATCTACATCTTTAAAACCCCAAGGTGAGCTTCATACCCCCATATCTTTCGTATTTTTCATGTTTTTGGGGAGGGGATACAAGTCAACTCTCGTTTAACCGTTGGATATTTACATGTACCATTGTGTTATGTGTTTAACTTTTGGATCTTTACTTGAACATGAAGTTTATCACTTAGATCTTCAAAAAAAACCATGATAAAAGTATGTGTTGTATTATATATTATATGTAAACTTATAGATCTAAGATTATACACTTAAAATAGCAAAAACAAGTGTTGTGTTCAAACATCTATAACCTAAACTCAAAAATCAACTCTTAATAGAAACGTTTTGGACTAATTATAGACTGTTTTGACCACCTTAATTATAATATTTTTCAAAACTGTTTTACATGAAAAAGTTCAGGTTTATACCTTTAAAATGACTACTCTCACGCGTTCATACAAATTTTCTACAAATTTTGGCGATTTTTACAAAACTTTCTATCATTTAATGAATGATTTCAGACCAATCTGTGAAGATGAACATTTTCACACTAGTTGAGGCCATTAAAAATTATAATAAAAATTATGAACAAAGTCGACTCATTTTCCAAACTCTTAGAGTTTACGGATCCAAATTCTGACTTACCATAATTTTTCTACAGTTTTTCTAAAAACAGGGACAGAAAAGTCAAAAACAAGAAATTGTTTTTATCATGCTAAAAGCACTTATACTGTGTTAGATGCAAGTTTATATGACTTATATATAGTTTTAAAACATCTAGACATGTTAACTTAGATGTATTTATATATTTATATGATTATATAAATTGTCTTGACAAACCAACATAGTAAACTATATTTAGCATAGTTGAAGGTCGCAAAGCACACTTTCAAAGGACACATAATTATTTAAAATCATAATTATCTTATTTGCAAGTAAAACGGAGTCATAGTTCACGTAAAATCTATTAAGTCTCTTGTGGGACATTGCGTTTGACACCTATCGAGTGTACAACCATAGCCTGTAGTTATAACAAGAGTCTTTGGAGGGAGAGTGGGAGTTTGTGTATAGATATATACGGGGTTGACACCCCACATCTGAGCTGTTCGCTACAGTTAGACTAGGCTAGTCTAGGGTGACAAAAACCTTACCTTAAACACGTCGGCGTCTGAAAAACGTCATGACAAGAGGAATTGTCATTTTCGAGTATGGTTATAATGACTCACACAGGGAATAACAATACGATTTTGGTTTATGGGATGCTTACACTTCATCAGTTTTATTAAGATATAGTACTGCAAATCATTTTTCAAGTATTCAGTTTCTTACACTTCTGGTCTTAGGGTTTAAGTGTACAACACTTTTACAAGCATAAAATATCAGATTTTCTGAGAACGTTCGCTTTACTTTTACAAACAAAAGATAACAAAGGACAGACATGCATATATTCATAGTTTTGGAACCAAACTTACAAATCATTTTCATAGAAAATATCGGATTTTCTAAAAGAACTAAGAGAACTGTTATAAACAAGTGTAAATCCATTTTTATACAAAAATTCTTATGAACTCACCAACTTTTTAGTTGACGCTTTTCAAAACGACTTGTATTCTCTGGGAACCAGTAAAAGGTAATCAACTCTGCTATGAGATCACGTGGTGCGACTTCAAGAAATTTTACTTCTTGTTATTTTTGTGTAATTGTTAAACAAGTAGAATGTGTAATACAATGAATGTTGGTATATTGAAATGTATGATGTTTGGTTGCTATGTTTCATTCATATTCAATTGTTATGATACCGTACAATGACGTCAACCGCCCCAGGACGTTTTCGTCGTCCCGGTTCGAGGGTGTGACAAGTGATATTGTGGTTTTGCGAAATTTTAAAATTTTATTTATGTTTGGAGTTAATTTAAATGATGTAATCTTTATTTAGTTTATTTATTTTTTTTATTTTTAAGTGGATTAACCTAGGGTGGAATTGGTATGATACCAATTCGTTTTTCCTTAAACCGTGTGCGTACCAACTATAATTGGTATAACAAAATTTCTACAGGTACCGTATCGGGTATACTTGGTACTCATATATTTTACTACCAACAATTTTGGTTGGTACAAACTGGAAATGATATATACCGACTTCTTGTAATTTTTTATTTTAAGATTTTAAAATAAGCAAATACATTGAGTAATTTTTGACGTTTAGTAAATAAAATTTGTTACGTAGTTCTTTTAATCTACAAAAGAATTCTATTGAAGTAATGCTAAAGTAACGTTTTAATTTTGTGTTTTAATGTGGTAATAACTATTGATTAATGTGACCAAATAACTTATATAACGATCTTAAAATTGTAAACACTAAACACAATTAACAATTGAAATATACAATTTTGTTTTTATATATATATATATATATATATATATATATATATATATATATATATATACACACACACACACACACACACACACACAATATGAATTGGTTGGTAGGGTATTACTATGGTATTCAAAGATTTGTATCATTACCATACCAAGATTGTTTAATTGGTACGATACTACCAACCAAACATGTTGGCTACCAAATACATTGGCTACCAATTTTTCTTGGTTCGGCTGGTAGCATGTTCGTTGGTTTTCCATGGTATAGTTTTGATAGCCCCACATTAACCCATGTTTACCCCACATAATTGATAAGTTGTGTTGGGAAATACATAAACATGTCAACCTAGTGACAACTTATTTATCCGAAAAGTTAGGTTGGGTTGAAAAATTCAACCCATTTAAATAAACAAGTTGAATTGGATTCAAATGTCCAATCCAATTATTAAATAGGTTGTAACATTTGATTTTCAGGTATTTCCATTTCAGTCCTTGGTTTAATTGCAGTTTACATATTTGACCCTTTATGTCAAAAACCTTGCATTTCAGCCCGTATGCTCGTGTACATGAGGTATGTACAACGTACTATTGGATTTGGTGTCTAAGCACATAACTATAACTGATATGTACTTCACCCGATAGTTACATGGTCATTTTGGGTTGCGTTCACCAGTGCAATTTGATGGGATGGTTTATGAGATTAAGGTTATTTTTGATTTATTAATATATTATAAGTATAAATATTAATATGGTTATTTAATTAGTATTATCCAAGAATTAATTTGGTATTAATTTTGTGGTCAAAAGAGACTAATTAAATATGGATGGATTGATTATGTAAATCAATGATATTTATAGTATGGGCTAAGAGATCCATGATATGTAAGTGGACTAAACCAATAATATAACGCATGGATAGTCCATGGAGGTTAAACCTATGGATCATAGGAATGTGGAAAGTCATGGATCATTAGGGTTTGTAAAGTGTAACCCTAGCACTTGCCACAACTATAAATAGCCCCCTCCATGTTCCAAAATCAGTTGCACCAACCATAGAGACAAGTAGCTTATTCTCTTAGAACATCCTTTGGATATTGGTTTTTGTGAACCATTAGAGGCATCACACTTGAGGTGCTCAAGTTTCCAAAGGTCAAGAACTCTAACCTACTCAAGAGGTATGCATCCTAACTATGTTTTAATTACATATAACTTCAATTGTATGCTAGCTAGGGTGAATGCTTTGGAAAAAGAAAATGCATATATAATTAGAGAAAACATTTATCCAAAGCATTTAGGGTTGCATGTGCACTTAGGAAGTGTTATAGTGCTCAAAACCCAACAGTGGTATCATAGCTTAGGGTTGTTTTCAATTATACTTGTTGCTGCTTGTTGTTAAATGCTTTAAAAATCAATTTTTTGGCTGTCTGGACAGTGGACTCGTCGAGTCCACTGACGGACTCGCTGAGTCCAAGCACTAATGCAACCAACTCGTCGAGTTTGTTCTTGCACTTGACGAGTTGGTGCTCCAGAGTGTAGTTTTTCGAATTTTAAGGCTGGAATAGGACTAGGATCATTACCTAAACTATTTTTGGACTTATAAACCTGTTTTTGATGTGGTAATGATCATGCTTATCCAATTTAGAAGATAATTGTCAAAGTTTCACGTTTTGTATTTGTTTATATGATTATGCTAATTACATGAAATTTGTTTGATATGAATTATCTTGTTCATATGAGTTTAATCTAGATCATGGACATTATTTGACATGCTTGTTAGTTTATTTGATGATCTTTATGGCCTTTAATGTAGTCCATAACTTGTCCTCAAGTTATGTAAAATGAAAAGTTTTTCTTTTCAAAATATCATTAAAATCAGAGGTAATGTATTTGAAGAGTCTTTTTCCCATAAATAGTTTTATGAACTCCATAACTTGTCCTCAAGTTATGGATTTTCATGAATCTTTTCATTAAAGCCTATATTAAACTCATATCTTATGGATTCCAAAAGTTTCTTGAATAGTTCAAAACTTGCCCTCAAGTTTAGGCATCAAGTCTGCATGATCACCTAGGTTTAGGAAAAGGCTTCTCACATTGTCCACCTCTCACCCTCACCTCGTGGTCTATAAAACCTCTCAACTCATCATCCAACTCATATTCCATCTATTACATCTACCCATGTTTTACCCCAACAATATCGTAGATATAAAATACATATACAGTTTAAATCATTTAAAACATGTATAAAATCGTTCATCCAGCATAGACAACAAGTATTCAGATAATATGCACACATAGCACATAATTTATATAAAATACTTCATATCTATGTGTAAGATGAAATTAACTATGCCCTCACCTTAAAGGTGATGACTCGGTACTTGGACAACACTTCGTTACTGTTAAAACAATTTCCCTTGGACAAAACCTAGTATCATTACCACTAGAGTTTAGTCTAACGTTAACCGCGACTAATTAATAGTCTAGTTATTATTACTATTATATAAGCGTTAAGAAACACTCTTATATAACTCATAATAATAGCCCAAATACTCATTATAAGTTCCTAATAATGTTTCTATATTAAAACATAAGCTAAACTAAAGATAGGGTAGGCATAGCTCACTTACAACGGGTTTTTCTCAAAACCGGGCGCTGCTGGAGCAGCGTTCCTGAGCCGAAAGGCTCTTCTTCTCGGAGCCGTTGGGCGCACCGGGGCGTTTCTATTTATAGGAGGCTGGAGGGTCACTCAAGTCGTGAATTTTTGATATTTACGTCATGAGCCAGGCTGGCTACAGCCAGACAGAGCCTGGTGCTGACACGTGGCATCGCACACAAGGTGGAAATCAACCGATTTTCAAAAATTCATAACTTTCGTATACGAACTTCGTTTTCGACGTTCTTTATATCTACACGTAGGTAAAAACAAGATCTACAACTTTCATTTAGGTTCCATCGGCTAATTCTCGACTGATCTCAAATTTAATAGTAGGAGGAGTTTAGACTGCTAAATGACCGCGAAGAATTCGTAACTCCTTCATACGGAATCCGTTTTCGTCTATCTTTTTACTGTTGAGTTCTTATTAATGAGATCTTCAAATCTCATTAAGGTTGCGTAAGCCAAAAACCGCTCGAACTAAAATTCGAGTTTCGGGCCGTGCACTGCTAAGCCGAATCTTAGAAAAATCATAACTTACTCATACAAAGTCAGATTTGGGCGTTCTTTTTATGGATGTTCTCGGTGTAACATATACTACAACTTTGGTTTAGATCAATAAGGCTAAAAAGTCCTCCATCGTAAATTCACTATTTACGTCTCCCGGTGCCGTGCCGGTTTTGCCGTAAAACTTCGACAGGTCATAACTTCTTCGTTATAACTCGGATTTCGACGCTCTTTAGATGTACGGAAACCTTGTAACATATAATTCAACTTGGTTAAGATTATTTATTCTAAATAATATTTTGCCAAAAAGTCATTTTTGACACTTATTGCCTCTAATTTAACTAGCGCGGATCTGCGGGCGTTACATTTGAGTGGTTGGGATAGGAAATGTTGGAGGGATGGATACTGGGATGGTAACAGGTGGAGGGGAAGGAGGCTGGGAGCGAACTGGAATTTCTAGGGTAGGGGAGCGAGGCGGAGTATCACCTCGACCCGAAGCCTCATCATCAGAGCTTTCGCTCTCAGATTCTGAAAGAGGAGCAGACTTATGTTTGGGAGGAACATACTCTGAGTCTGAATCACTGGAAGATTGGAGTATAAGCTTCCAATCAGGCTTCTTCTGTTGAGATTGGGATGGAGCATCCTTTTCAGACATTCGCTTCTTAGGGGTTTGCCCCTTGGTTGGTTTGGAAACATGCGTCTCTTTCTGGGTGTCAGGTTTCTTTCCCCTTTTCGCTGGCTTGTCAGCTTCTTCAATGGAGCGTACCATGGCTGGCGTTAGCTCCCATGGACCCAAAGACGGAATCTTTCGATATTGTTGCAGAACATTACTCGTTGCAGAGACACAAGCAAGCATGGTATCAGGAACGGATCCAGTGAAGGAGTACTTGGTGGGATCTGTGACGATTATCTTGGTTGTGTGAAAAGTGGAGATGGAGGAGAGAAGAGAATCCGCCATGATTGGAACGTGAAGACGATCCATTGCCTACTTAGTGATTATAGACCAATATCAGCCACAAGAGATCTATGAGTGCCTGGACAAAGAGACCAAGCTTTTAACCAGTTGTTGCCAAATAATGTTTCCATAATCCAAATCTATCCCATGGTACAGTCCATATAGCACAGTCATAAAAGACTTGATCGCCCCATCTGAGCCGGCGCTTAGCTTAGAGAGCCCTTTAAACAGCAGAGTGAAAAGGCCATTCCATTGAGGAGGAAGGCATGACTTCTTGAACTTGGTAATGGTGGTGAGGGTTTCAGTATACCCCATTTGATAAAACATAGCGAATAGTTGACCAGTGGTGATGGATTCAGGGTTTACCAGGGTTTGTTCTTGAGAAAGACCAATTAGGGCACATAAGCGGTGCTTGGAGATGGAAGTCTTCTCGTTGTGGACTTCAAAGTGAATCCTTTCAGTAGTTTTGTCGTAATATGTAATGGAGTAGATGAGTGAGAGGCAGGACATTGGTACGACTTCAACTTTGGTCAGAGCATCGACGAGAGGGGAGTATTTGAGACACTTGACGACATATAGCATGTAGGGTTCATAGATAAAAGGAGTGAGATCGATGATCATGTTTCGTTGAGGTTTGATGGTGAGAAGGGGTTGGCGAACAGAGGTATCATGAACTGAAGAAGAGTCTGCCATTGTAGAAGCATGGAGAAGATGATGAACAGTAATAGAAATCACCTTTGTTCTTTGTGAGAGTTTTGTAAGTGATAAAGAGGAAAAGATGAGCGTGCCAAAACCTTTTATACTTACAAGGAGGAGAGAGAAAAATCCGGCTGATATCTTGAATTATTTCAAAAAGAGCGCGTGACTTGACGGATGAACAGTTGTCATACCGGTGATGACGTAGGAAAGAGAAAGGACATTTCCTTTTTGCACGCCATCCCATAAAAATCGCTTTTTCAAATCAACAAAACGATTGGATAACTGCTGAATCAGCATCCTCTTTATGCCAATCGTCACCCCAAATTACATTTGAAACGCCATTGCCTATTGTGCTTTATTGAACAGCCTTAAAAGAACCAGATTGTGGAAAATTAAAAATTTTCGTGCATAGGGTGTAAAATATAAAGAAATAAAGCAAAATTTTTGTGATAATTGGTGATGTCTTAAAGAGACATAAAACAACTGATTCTGGGCAGGAATCACTTCCTTCAAAGTCAAGAGAGACATTAAAGTGCTTGTTTGGTTTCCCATTAAATAACGATCAATAACTTATGAAGAAGTATTGAAAGGCATCTTTTTAGAGATTATAAAGGGTGGCTTTCGCTTCAATTCATAATTTCGATACTTGACATAAGACCGAAACTGAACGAAGTACTTGTGAGATCAATGTGATCTGTTGAACAAGTAAGTAGGATATATGTTATAATGATAAAAGAAAGTATAGAAATCTCAAAAACACAAATAAACTGGATCTTTAGGGGAAGAAAAGCCTTGGTTTTAGACAAATTCATAAAAGATTACTCAAAAATAAAAAGAGATTTCATTAGGTAACAAGTAAGATATTGAATATGATAATTCACCGTCAATTCATTATTGGTGTTGAATTGTGGGTTTCACTTAGTACATAGTGGCACAAAACTAAGATGATTAACACAGATTTTGTATAACCATAAACCTCAGTGGTAAATACTGAGAGTCTCAAGGGTTATATTGGTGAAACGAAGTATAATGGAGAAAAATGATGGAGATGGTATAAGAAGCGAATGTACCTCTGCTATGAAAAAGAAGGACCAAGCAGAAAACTCTAAACTCAATATGAGTAGAGTAAGGTAGCTCATGATTAGAGTGAATATTGCAGCCTGGTTTGGGAAAACATGATTTGTATATATCATGTTATTAAGGCTTCACTCAAAATCTTTTGAGGCTTTAGTCAACATACAACAGCATGCTTCTAAGGACGTGTGGATAGTGTGTACAAGAGACATTATTCCTTGTGGATATTCATTATTGAGAATAACACTTCAAAAAAAAATTGATTAAAACAAAAAATATTTTTGTATTTTGTGAAAAAGATTTAATTGAACCAAACAACAATATATTTTTGAGTTTTATAAAGATAACACTAAAAAGAAGTATCGAAAAGAATGTACATGGAAATACCATCAAAATGCCTTGAGAAGAAAAAGAAGCGAACGAGTACAGAAGGACCGAACGTTCGGTTCATTTCGGTTAGTGGTTGAACTTCACCCGAAATAGACCGAACCCGAAATAGACCGAACGTTCGGTTCATTTCGGTTCGCTCTATTTCGCTTGTTACCTTTATTGAAGCGAAGGCAATTTTGGTACGGATTCTGCTTCCATCATTCCTAGGCCTTGTAAAATCTTAATTAAGCTCGCTTCAGGTAAAGCCTTAGTGAATATATCTGCCAGTTGATCAGTTGTCCTGACGAAGTGGATTTCCACGTTGCCATCTTCGACGTGATCTTTGATAAAGTGATACCTTAGTGCTATATGTTTAGTCTTTGAGTGTTGCACTGGGTTGTGACAAATCCTAATTGCGCTTTCAGAGTTGCAAGATAGTGGGATTTTCTTCATGTTTAGCCCGTAATCCCTAAGTTGACTTTGTATCCATACCACTTGAGATGTGCATGATGCTGCAGCAATGTATTCAGCTTCTGCAGTGGAGAGAGAGACACAAGTTTGTTTCTTCGATTTCCAGCTAACCAATTTACCATCTAGAAATTGGCATCTTTGTCACACCCCCAAACCAAGGATGGCGGAAACGTCCGGGGGTGGAGGACTTCATGTAGAGTATCACAACAACGAGTATAATAGTGCTCAAAGTAAATACAACCATCATAAATATAATTGAAAACGTTACACCAAAGTATATGTTTACATGATTCGAAACAATTACATTATGAAACAAAATGAACTGTTTAACGTTTTATCGTCCCATCCTCAAAACGTTGTTGGTTTCTTGTTTTCACTGAATTCCTGAGAATACAAGTAGTTTTGAAAAGTGTCAACACAAAGGTTGGTGAGTTCATAAGAGATTTTATTGGAGAAGTAGACCGTTTTCCTTGTAAAAAATGATATGATATGTATTCAGAAAATCCGATATTTTCTTTATAAAGTTTATGTAATGTAGTCTCATAACCGACGACCAAAATGTACAAGTAACTTTTCTTATTAAAGGAAAATAAAATGCGCTTGAATTGTCATAAACGCGCTTGAATTAAATGAAGTTCCTGCAAAGTCTTATGTTTATTAATACTTTATGTATATATAGTCCTAATTCTCAGGACCGAGAAAATAACAAGTATTGTCTATACTTAACGTTATAAATGTGGTTTCAAATGATGTGTAGTCATAAATACCAAAACCGAAAGTGTACAGTAATATCGGTACTTATTGAGATAAAAAGTGATTTTAAAATCGACATAAAACCCATTTAAGTTTTATAAACATCCCGTAAACTTTATGTATTGTTATATCCTTATGTGAGCCGCTATAATCATACTTAAGACTAAATGAACCTGCCACGACGTTTCTCAGGCGTCGAAAAACTGAAATGACAATTGTCACCCGTAGACCTGCAGGTCCAACTGTAGCTAGCAACAAGATGTGGGGTGTCAAACCCAATATAGATCTATATACAACTATCACGTTCTCCCTTCGGGAGACTCTGATTATAACGAACAGGATTTTATATCCCGCACTCGGACGTACGGAAAGAGAATGTCTCACAATTTAGGTTAACAAGTTTACAAGTTGTATGCGGGAGTGTAAAATCTTTCTGTATGAATGTACCCTTTTCGTACGTGTGTGTTATGTGATGTATCATAAACTATACCTATTATAGTTTATCCAAAATGTTTGTAATATGTAAGAACTCTTTTATGAAAAAGCGTTAGGATTATGAAATCCATTAAACTATGCTTTTTATAGTTTATATATATATATATATATATATATATATATATATATATATATATATATATATATATATAAGTGTTCTAAATGACTGAGTAATCTTATCATGAATGACTTATTTTCAGTTTCTGATGATAAAATTTACAACGTATCACATTCAATACTTAGAACTTGACATTATACACTTTGCTCAACATAATACAAAGTGTTATAAAAATTACAAGCTGTTAACAAATTTTCAGCCTTTCTACACTGTTTTTGAAAATTCATAGAAAAATCATACGAAGTCGAAAACTAAATCCGTAAATTCTGGGAGTTCCCAAAATGTGTGTAGTTTACTCATAATTTTTATCATGATTTTTAATGACCTCCAACTTGGGTGAAAAAGTCCATAATCACAGACTGGTCCGGATTGGTGTTTGAAATGATAGGCAGTTTTGTAAAAATCAGCATAAATTGTAGAAAAATCGTATGGAGATGTGCAAGTAGTCATTTTAAAGCTAAGAACTGGAACTACTTACACCTAATACAGTTTTGAAAACTAAAATGTTTAAGTGGTCCAAAACAGTCCGTGAATGGAGCTGAACTTTTCTGATGAAGGCTGTTAGAAAAGTGTAGTTATGTTCTTGGTGTTTTAACTTGTATTCCCCCCCTAAAAACTTGAGAAAACATGAAAATATGGGGGTATGAACTCACCTTGTGTGATTTCAGTAGATAAGTGTTGAAGAAGAGAAGTGTTCAACCCAAGAACACTTGAAGAATCGCTTGAAGATTCGAAGCTCTAACACAAATATAATGAAGTTTTGTGTAAGATATCCATGATTTGAGTGGAAATGATTGAGATAATCATAAAGGAAATGGATTATGCTTACCAAATGTGGAGGAAAAACTCAAGATCAGCCCTTGAATCTCGGATTTCTAGAGAGAGAAGTGAGAGAGAAAAGAGTTTGATCTTCTTGTGAAATGAGAGCAAATGAGAGAAAATGAGGAGAGAGGATGAATATCCAGCTCTCAAAACGTGGAGATGGCTTGTGAGGGGGGTAAAAAGTACAAGGAAGTGACAAGGTATGGTGGGGAGGAGTGTGGGTTAATCATGGAGTGGGTATGGGGTTGCTTGTGTCATAAAATAAGGTAAAGTCAACACTCTACCTTTGTACTTTACCTACTCTTATTTGGATAAGATTTTACCCTTAAAATATGATTAAATCATTAATTTAGGGGTCTTATATTTTAAAATAAAGTTTTGGGTGAAAATCTCATGTTAAAATAATTAAAAACGGGTTTAAAACGCAAAATTACGCGAAACCGGGTGAAAAATGAGCTTTCCAGCGAGACCCTTCGGACCTAGGCCGAGGTTCGGTCCCTAGGCCGAAGTTCGGTCAGGTGTGTGCATGGTTCGGAGGCGAGAGACGCGAGCCAGAAGGAAGAAGCGAAGCGAGGATTGGTCCGAGGCTCGGTCCGAAGCGAAGCGAAGTCAGGCGGTTCGGTCCGAAGGGAAGCCAGAACCGAAGGAACTGTTGTGAACAGTAATGAACAGTACCTTCGGGTTCGGTTATTCCTCTTATGCGATGTTCGGCTCGGATGAACAGTAGTCTCGGTTCGGCTCATGAACAGTACTCTCGGTTCGGACCTTCATGAATAGTACTTTCGGTTCGGTTCATGAATAGTACTTTCGGTTCGGTTCATGAATAGTACTTTCGGTTCGGAGGGTTCGTTTCCTTAAGTCCGTTTTTCGCGTAGACTTCAGTTTTTGGGCTGTTTTCGCCAAATTCGAGGGTCGGGATGCCCTGAGTGATTATAGAAAGTTGGGAGAGATTTCGAGAGAGATTTGAGAGAGATTCCACATACTCAGAGAGATTTGGGAGAGATTTGACATTCTTGGAGAGATTTCACATACAAAGAGATATGTGGGAGAGATTTCACATACTTAGAGAGATTTGGGAGAGATTTGACATACTTGGAGAGATTTGGGAGAGATTTGACATACTTGGAGAGATTTGGGAGAGATTTGACATACTTGGAGAGATTTCACATAGAAAGAGATATGTGGGAGAGATTTCACATACTTAGAGATATTTGGGAGAGATTTGACATACTTGGAGAGATTTGGGAGAGATTTGACATACTTGGAGAGATTTCACATACAGAGAGATATTTGGGAGAGATTTCACATACTTAGAGAGATTTGGGAGAGATTTGACATACTTGGAGAGATTTCTCATACAAAGAGATATGTGGGAGAGATTTCACATACTTAGAGAGATTTGGGAGAGATTTGACATAAGAAGAGATAGAGTGAAAACGATTCAGAGAGGTTTCATTGGTGACCTTTTTGAGTGTTCGGCTTTGCAATGCAGGGTCCGTAAGTCCCGTTACGCCTTGTATAAGGATCTTGCGTACTCCCGATGAGTATGCAACATTGTTTTATCGGTTTGGCTCTCTACGTACCACCGTTTTAGGTTAAGGAGATCTAGATGTACGCACTTTTCAATTTATGATTTCTCGATAGAATAGAGAGTTGTTTAGAAATTACATAACGTAAACTCTAATACTCATGGAAAATTGAGTTGACCGGTTTGACTTGTTGACTTTGGTTGACTTCGACTTGACCGAAAATTGACGGTTGTCACATCATCCCCCCGTTAGAGGGAATTTCGTCCCGAAATTTGAATTTAGGCAAGGAGTTTGTTAATTACTAAGATCGGCTATACATTATTTTGATTCTGACTAAGAGATGAGTTATTATACATGAAAACTTAGCTTATACACATTATGATATAACCAATACTAGGCGGATAGCAAAATGTGTGATTCTACTTCAGTTTCACATCCCAACGAGGAAAAGAAACTAAGTCAGAATTCTCACATTCTATTATCTACCAGGTATTCGTTATACATAACCGGGGAATGTATAAGTGAGGAAATCATAACAAATAACTTAGTAATCTTTCTTACTACGAGGGTATATAAGCAAGTCACTTACAACGACAACGCTGAACTGATCCTAGTAAGAATGGCACATCCTATGAATACTGCGAACGGGTTGGTCCTATCCGAGGGGTATCACTACGGACTTGCAGTGTCCGCATCGAATTTGGAGGGCTGTCCTCGGACATCCTTTTTCCAATACTCGCGACTGGTGATATTCAGATCTCAGGTCCGTTTCCAAAAGGGTACCTCGTTCCTTGTGGTTGGTCGGCCTATTCGTTTATGTGAGGCAGATAGTAAAGGTTTCTACTGGAGATATTGTCAGGGCCTCTGAAGTTAATAGAACTATGAGCAATTTGCCTTTTTATTTGAAGAATAAGAACAGAGCTTTCCAGGGTGAGAAGCTTGGTTCCTCAATTTTATTGTTGAGTAGTTCGACAGGTTTGACCTAAGAGTTCTTGTAGCTCGGTAGGAAGCATGTGGGTTTGGTTTACACGATTAGGCCTTCTAGATGGTAGGACATTTACTCGCCCTCCTGGGCAACCTTGGCCCGAAGTTCATGGCAGAACTTATACCATATCTTTCCCAAGCTTCTGTGCTTGGACCTTGTCTGCTACATGCGTGACATTCCCAAAGGTCTCCTGTAAGCACTTGTGATAAGGTTTCGGGAAGTATAACACTCCTCTGGTGCATGTCTTGGGGTTCCACAGCGAGAGATGATCCGTAGGTTCGTGCTGGATGTTTATGAGAGACGAAGGTTTCGATGCTTGGAGGGGTTAGGTGAAAGGTCCTTTTGTAGATGTTAAATTGGGAAGATGAGGGCTATATCAATGAAAATTGGTTGAAGACAGCAATATCTTTTTAGATAAAACTAGCTAAGCTGCATTCGCAAGAAGAGATCACTAGAGTGATAGAGTATCTTGTGTTTCTTTTCAGGGTGATTCATTTTGTTTGATGTTATCATTATTGTAGATGATTCACACCATAGTGTCTAGTACTGGCAGTGGGTGTGTTTCGAGAATTAGTAATGATATTTGACATCATGATCCCTGACAGGTCTCCCTATGATCAAATGGCATATGAACGTCGTATGTGATCTGATGTTGGCGAAATCGTCGAGTGGGTGGCCCCACTCAGTTCTTACTACTAGACACGGATTTGGAGTCGGGATGAAATTATTTGTTTCAAGACTTCAGTATTTTGATTATAACTAACCCCGATGTATGTACAAAGTCATCACATCTTACAGGTAATGATCCTAAGATCATATATGAATGTATTTGGTTCGATTTAAACGAGAGAGTATTTTAACTACTTTTAGAAAGTCATGGATTTTAGCAAGCATAACAATTTCATTACAAACATATGGTACTTAAACGTTTTTGTCGTTGGAAACATTACAAAAGTCCTATTATGGTTTCCTACTGATCCTGCCGGTTCGTTTGTTATGCTCCTCCGCTTTCCCCGTCATTCCTCTCAGTTGGACAGTTTCTCTTGAAGTGTCCCGTTTCACCACATAGGAAACACACTGGAATTACTTTGGTAATGGGGGTTGATTTGATATACTGAGTCGGGGTCCTATAGAAACGGGCGGTGTGCCCTTTCCTGTTGCAGTTTTTTTACAGTGCAATTCTCGGCAAGCCCCTGTGTGATGGAATCCGCACTGGTTACACTTTGGGAGTGAACCCTTATATGGTCTGGCCGGCGTTTGGGTGGCAGACCCCGTGGCTAGTGTGGAGGCATGTGTCGTGACTGCTGTCGTGATGGTGGGGGTGGCCATAAGTTGTTGTCTTTTAGTGGATCTTTGAGATCGGTGGCGCTCTTTCATGTTCCAAAACTTTCTCTTCTTGTTCGTAGGTTTGTGACCTGAGGTATTTTCGCTGGCGGACACCCGTTGGTGTTCCTGAATATTACCACTATCTGTATTGTCAGTACCGCTTCCATTTCTGCTGGCGTTGTTAGTATGGAACTGTGCCATGACGGCTGCCACGGCTGCCGTGACTGCAGCCTGAAAAGTAGCAGCGTCTATCTGTAGAGTTGGCGCCTTACTAGCTGGTTGGTTGCCTCTTGGTGAAGACATAGCTCTGTTTCACGATGGAAAAACATCTTCGTTAGTGGAAATGATTATCTTAAGTGCATCCTTACAATTTATATTAACGCATATAAATTTTTGCACATTACTGTACTACTCCTAGTGTTTCCGCTAACATTCTTGAAATGGGGTTACAACAGTGGGTAGGGGTAGGTTTCATATGGGCGTCAAGCTTTACCCATCTTAGAATCATGTGTGTCCAAACACGCTTGGCTGAGGAGTTTTGATGGGACCCAGTGCATTAGTGTTGGTATGGTCGCACCCCTAAGTCTATGATGAAGGAACTTCTCAACAAAATGTTTAAGGGTGAGATGATAATGAGTTTTTAGAATGGCTATACGTCGTGAGTTTCTAACTAAGTTTTATCTTATATCGATTTGTAACGTAATTTGGTCGTTAAGGGCGTTCTGAAAACAATTCATAACGGGAGTCTTTATATGGTAAACCCATGAATTTTTAGTAGTTCTGCATCCAAGTGGAGCCTTATAGTTGACCCAGGTTAGGTCCTTATTATGACTAATTGGAGCATGTTCTCGAAGATTTGACCTGCATCCCTATGACGCAGTCCTAATACAGAGTAGAAGTAAGTTTAGGTAGTGATCTTTTGATGTTGGTTGTTTGAAACCGGGTTCCATTGGTTGGTGAATGACATTATCCAACCTTGGAGAGAAGATCAGGAACGATTCCGGAGCTAGATTACTCTAGTCTTACAACTTGAATAGAGTGGGTTTTAGGCAGGCTCCTATCGCAGCATGATGGGAGTGTTTGAACAAAAAGGTGACACAGAACTCGGCTGATTGATACGTCATTGATGTTTAAGATGCAACAAATTAGGGAAAATTGACCTTGTAGGGGGGTCTTATATCATATCGAAGCAGGGGTGTCTTGGCCGCCTAAAGGCCTCACTAAAGGTACCTACAGTACAAGATAGTTTCATAGGGAATGCCACATAAGGCATAGATAGGAAAAACGATTCCTTTTTAACATGAACTGAAGCAAGGCATCTACTACTGGCGGCGGTCATTTTTCTTGTGATCTCTCAGTTCAGCTAGCTGCCGCTCCATATCAAGCACGTGCCTTTCATACACCCTCTGGCGTACTCGGAGTTTTATGACATCGGTTCGTGTTTCAGCCAGTGCTTGCAGCAAGGTTTCATAGTCTTCCTCAGACTTTTCACGAGTGTGCTCAAGGCGATTGGTGCAGATTGTATGTATTCTTGCATTTGCATCAACCTCTGCGATACTATGGAGAGTTGTTCTGCCCTGAATCTCGTCTCGGGCAACTCTACGGACCAGGATTGGAAAAATTCTATCAGCTGGGGTTCCTTCGTTTATGTTGTTGAAGCTTCGATCTCCATCGAACAACATAGGTTGGTCTTGCTCTTCGCTCCAGATTTCCAAGCACTCTACCCAAGGAGGCATCGGGCCTTGAAAAGCCGGTCGAGGATTGGGATTTGGAACACGGGTCATCGAGGATAGGTTCACCATTTCAGGTTCGGAGTCAGAACCATCAGCAAGGCCTTCAGCTTGGTGACCATCCACAAGGATTAGGTGATCATTCTCTGGCTCCTCTCCGAGCCATTCAGTATTGTTGTGGTTAGGGTAGTACGGGTCGTCGTGGGGATGAAATCCAGCCATGATATCTTCGCGAGAAATGGGGATATAAGGAATAACTAAGTAGATATACTAATTAGATAATTATAAGATGATCTTTATCAGGTATTTCAATACATTGTTTAGTGCATACTAGTCATATGTATTTGGGACAGGATAGACCTTCGAATAAGCGAACCTAACTCTAAATCCCCAATCCAACGAGAACAGGAAGTAAAGCAAAGATCCACAGATTCTAAGTCTATGACGTCCTGGATACATATAATTTTAATGTATCCACTAAGCAATTATTGACCTATTGATAAAAATCTATTTAGTTCTCAGATAAGTAATTATAATAACACCAAATACCCCTATGGTATTTCATTGTGGTAGTG
The DNA here is from genome assembly GCF_002870075.4 of Lactuca sativa. Taxonomy (NCBI): domain Eukaryota; kingdom Viridiplantae; phylum Streptophyta; class Magnoliopsida; order Asterales; family Asteraceae; genus Lactuca; species Lactuca sativa. Next base: position 225,746,851 of record NC_056627.2, read on the forward strand.
TTGGTAAGTTTTTAGACTTGTTGCCATATCACAACCATTCTTGGGCATGTGCTAATCACTCCTCGGACGAGCATAGTTGATCAGGCTATGCCACTCCCAAGACTGACCATACATCCCCGAGCTTACCTGTGATATCCAACAATCATTACTTTTGTTTTGTTCTAGAACGATGTTGACCCTAGTATGTATGCATGCATGTATACTTTTAATAAGAAACTACTTATTTCTAAAAGTATAGTTGTTTTGAAAACATAAAATCAGAGACTCTAGTCCCAATGCATTTATAGTTTGTATATCTTATGTGGTTCGATATACTGAGTTCACTATAAACAATGCTCTGATACCAATCTGTCACACCCCCAAACTAAGGATGGCGGAAACGTCCGGGGGTGGAGGACTTCATGTAGAGTATCACAACAACGAGTATAATAGTGCTCAAAGTAAATACAACCATCATAAATATAATTGAAAACGTTACACCAAAGTATATGTTTACATGATTCGAAACAATTACATTATGAAACAAAATGAACTGTTTAACGTTTTATCGTCCCATCCTCAAAAAGTTGTTGGTTTCCTGTTTTCACTGAATTCCTGAGAATACAAGTAGTTTTGAAAAGTGTCAACACAAAGGTTGGTGAGTTCATAAGAGATTTTATTGGAGAAGTAGACCGTTTTCCTTGTAAAAAATGATATGATATGTATTCAGAAAATCCGATATTTTCTTTATAAAGTTTATGTAATGTAGTCTCATAACCGACGACCAAAATGTACAAGTAACTTTTCTTATTAAAGGAAAATAAAATGCGCTTGAATTGTCATAAACGCGCTTGAATTAAATGAAGTTCCCGCAAAGTCTTATGTTTATTAATACTTTATGTATATATAGTCCTAAGTCTCAGGACCGAGAAAATAACAAGTATTGTCCATACTTAACGTTATAAATGTGGTTTCAAATGATGTGTAGTCATAAATACCAAAACCGAAAGTGTACAGTAATATCGGTACTTATTGAGATAAAAAGTGATTTTAAAATCGACATAAAACCCATTTAAGTTTTATAAACATCCTGTAAACTTTATGTATTGTTATATCCTTATGTGAGCCGCTATAATCATACTTAAGACTAAATGAACCTGCCACGACGTTTCTCAGGCGTCGAAAAACTGAAATGACAATTGTCACCCGTAGACCTGCAGGTCCAACTGTAGCTAGCAGCAAGGTGTGGGGTGTCAAATCCAATATAGATCTATATACAACTATCACGTTCTCCCTCCAGGAGACTCTGATTATAACGAACAGGATTTTATATCCCGCACTCGGACGTACGGAAATAGAATGTCTCACAATTTAGGTTAACAAGTTTACAAGTTGTATGCGGGAGTGTAAAATCTTTCTGTATGAATGTACCCTTTTCGTACGTGTGTGTTATGTGATGTATCATAAACTATACCTATTATAGTTTATCCAAAATGTTTGTAATATGTAAGAACTCTTTTATGAAAAAGCGTTAGGATTATGAAATCCATTAAACTATGCTTTTTATAGTTTATATATATATATATATATATATATATATATATATATATATATATATATATATATATACGTGTTCTAAATGACTGAGTAATCTTATCATGAATGACTTATTTTCAGTTTATGATGATAAAATTTACAACGTATCACATTCAATACTTAGAACTTGACATTATACACTTTGCTCAACATAATACAAAGTGTTATAAAAATTACCAGCTGTTAACAAATTTTCAGCCTTTCTACACTGTTTTTGAAAATTCATAGAAAAATCATACGAAGTCGAAAACTAAATCCGTAAATTCTGGGAGTTCCCAAAATGTGTCTAGTTTATTCTTAATTTTTCTCATGATTTTTAATGACCTCCAACTTGGGTGAAAAAGTCCATAATCACAGACTGGTCCGGATTGGTGTTTGAAATGATAGGCAGTTTTGTAAAAATCACCATAAATTGTAGAAAAACCGTATGGAGATGTGCAAGTAGTCATTTTAAAGCTAAGAACTGGAACTACTTACACCTAATACAGTTTTGAAAACTAAAATGTTTAAGTGGTCCAAAACAGTCCGTGAAAGGAGTTGAACTTTTCTGATGAAGGCTGTTAGAAAAGTGTAGTTATGTTCTTGGTGTTTTAACTTGTATTCCCCCCCTAAAAACTTGAGAAAACATGAAAATATGGGGGTATGAACTCACCTTGTGTGATTTCAGTAGATAAGTGTTGAAGAAGAGAAGTGTTCAACCCAAGAACACTTGAAGAATCGCTTGAAGATTCGAAGCTCTAACACAAATATAATGGAGTTTGTGTAAGATATCCATGATTTGAGTGGAAATGATTGAGATAATCATAAAGGAAATGGATTATGCTTACCAAATGTGGAGGAAAAACTCAAGATTAGCCCTTGAATCTCGGATTTCTAGAGAGAGAAAGTGAGAGAGAAAAGAGTTTGATCTTCTTGTGAAATGAGAGCAAATGAGAGAAAATGAGGAGAGAGGATGAATATCCAGCTCTCAAAACGTGGAGATGGCTTGTGAGGGAGGTAAAAAGTACAAGGAAGTGACAAGGTATGGTGGGGAGGAGTGTGGGTTAATCATGGAGTGGGTATGGGGTTGCTTGTGTCATAAAATAAGGTAAAGTCAACACTCTACCTTTGTACTTTACCTACTCTTATTTGGATAAGATTTTACCCTTAAAATATGATTAAATCATTAATTTAGGGGTCTTATATTTTAAAATAAAGTTTTGGGTGAAAATCTCATGTTAAAATAATTAAAAACGGGTTTAAAACGCAAAATTACGCGAAACCGGGTGAAAAATGAGCTTTCCAGCGAGACCCTTCGGACCTAGGTCGAGGTTCGGTCCTTAGGCCGAAGTTCGGTCAGGTGTGTGCACGGTTCAGAGGCAAGAGACGCGAGCCAGAAGGAAGAAGCAAAGCGAGGATTGGTCCGAGGCTCGGTCCGAAGAGAAGCGAAGTCAGGCGGTTCGGTCCGAAGGGAAGCCAGAACCGAAGGAACTGTTGTGAACAGTAATGAACAGTACCTTCGGGTTCGGTTATTCCTCTTATGCGATGTTCGGCTCGGATGAACAGTAGTCTCGGTTCGGCTCATGAACAGTACTCTCGGTTCGGACCTTCATGAATAGTACTTTCGGTTCGGTTCATGAATAGTACTTTCGGTTCAGTTCATGAATAGTACTTTCGGTTCGGAGGGTTCGTTTCCTTAAGTCCGTTTTTCGCGTAGACTTCAGTTTTTGGGCTGTTTTCGCCAAATTCGAGGGTCGGGATGCCCCGAGTGATTATAGAAAGTTGGGAGAGATTTCGAGAGAGATTTGAGAGAGATTCCACATACTCAGAGAGATTTGGGAGAGATTTGACATTCTTGGAGAGATTTCACATACAAAGAGATATGTGAGAGAGATTTCACATACTTAGAGAGATTTGGGAGAGATTTGACATACTTGGAGAGATTTCTCATACAAAGAGATATGTGGGAGAGATTTCACATACTTAGAGAGATTTGGGAGAGATTTGACATACTTGGAGAGATTTGGGAGAGATTTGACATACTTGGAGAGATTTCACATAGAAAGAGATATGTGGGAGAGATTTCACATACTTAGAGATATTTGGGAGAGATTTGACATACTTGGAGAGATTTGGGAGAGATTTGACATACTTGGAGAGATTTCACATACAAAGAGATATTTGGGAGAGATTTCACATACTTAGGGAGATTTGGGAGAGATTTGACATACTTGGAGAGATTTCTCATACAAAGAGATATGTGGGAGAGATTTCACATACTTAGAGAGATTTGGGAGAGATTTGACATAAGAAGAGATAGAGTGAAAACGATTGAGAGAGGTTTCATTGGTGACCTTTTTGAGTGTTCGGCTTTGCAATGCAGGGTCCGTAAGTCCCGTTACGCCTTGTATAAGGATCTTGCGTACTCCCGATGAGTATGCAACATTGTTTTATCGGTTTGGCTCTCCACGTACCACCGTTTTAGGTTAAGGAGATCTAGATGTACGCACTTTTCAATTTATGATTTCTCGATAGAATAGAGAGTTGTTTAGAAATTACATAACGTAAACTCTAATACTCATGGCAAATTGAGTTGACCGGTTTGACTTGTTGACTTTGGTTGACTTCGACTTGACCGAAAATTGACGGTTGTCACAATCTTCCAGTGGTTCTTTTACAATCTAATCCACAACCACCTAAGTCAGCGTCTGAGAATGCTTGAACAAAGAATCCTGAGTTGGCTGGATACCACAGACCGAGAGAAGAGGTGCAGTTCAGATAGCGAAAGATGTTTTTCACGGCTTGCAGATGAGGTTCACGGGGGTTATCTTGGAATCTGGCACAGTAACAGACTGAACACATGATGTTAGGTCTACTGGCTGTGAGATACATCCAAGACCCAATCATTTGACGATAGAGTGTCACATCAGCAGCTGGCATTTCCAATAAGGGTGTAAGCTTTGTTCCAAAGGCCATTGGCACTTTCACTTTGGAGTCTCCCATCATACCAAACATAGCCAATAGTGTCTTGGTGTATGCCTCCTGATTAATAAAAATGCCTTCGGGTCCCTGTGTAATGTTTAAGCCAAGGAAAAAGTTAATTGGACCCATTGAGCTCATCTCAAATTTAGTTTCCATCAACTTCCTGAATTCAGCTGTTAAGCTGGGATTCGTGGAGCCAAAGATGATGTCATCAACATAAATTTGGACTATCATAAGGTGGTTACCTTCTCTTTTGCGAAATAAGGTTGGGTCAACCGAACCTTGTTTGAATTTAGACACTTTTAAGAATCGAGTGAGAGTTTCATACCATGCTCTGGGAGCCTGTTTTAGGCCATATACCGCTTTGTCAAGTATGTAAATGATCTGGATACTTCTCGTTCACGAAACCTGGCGGTTGCTCAACATACACAGTCTCTTCAAGTTCTCCGTTGAGAAAGGCACATTTGACGTCCATCTGATAGAATTCAAAGTTCTTGTGTGCAACATAGGCAAGAAAGATACGAACAGACTCTAATATTGCAACAGGAGCGAAGGTCTCTTCATAATCGATGCCTTCTTTCTAACAGTAGCCTTTGACAACCAACCGAGCTTTGTTGCGAATGCCATTTCCCTCCTTATCCATCTTGTTTCTAAATACCCATTTGAGACCGACAACCGAAGCATCCTTGGGAGTTGGAATAAATCGCCATACTTTGTTTCTTTCAAACTCATTTAACTCATCTTGCATGGCTTGAACCCAGTCTAAATGATCAAGGGCGGAATTAACGGTCTTCGGTTCAACTTTGGAAACAAAGGAGTTGAACATGCAAAACTCTACTTGTGAAAAGAGTGCAACTTGTTTCGCTTTGATTTGAGATAGAGTTAACACCTTTTCTGAAGATTCCCCAAAATTTTGACTTTAAGGATGATCTTTGGTCCATTCAATAAGCGGTGGGTAATTTGGATCACAAGTGGGATCCACTTCTGCATTGATTTCTTCTTCCAATTCTGACAGAATGTCATCATCATTGACGTTGGTGTTCTCTCCCTCGAAGGATAACGTCTATTCAGTATCTGGATTAGTATCACTTCCTTCGATTGGATTCTCAAAGGAGCTTGAAGATTGTGATGATAGACTCTCCCCCAGGAACGATGAACCTTGATCGTGTTGAAGATATGGACCCTCCCCCTGGACATTAGGAAGATCATTTGAAGGTTCGCTTGCTTCTGGCCTCTTGGTTTCTTTGGGTTGATCATCAGCCATCTTTTGAGCAGCATCGTCGATGATTCGTTTTAGATTATCAACCTTGTTGTCTTTCGCGGTTGATTCAGACTCAATCGCCATTTGAGGCTCATAAAAAAGAAGCAAATATTGCTAAAAAAGATTTGAAATAGAGGTAGTAACTTGACCATTCTTTGGAAAGATTTCTTGCGTTGCACCTTCTGTTGATTTCATCTTCTTAACATAGCTATCGTCAAAAGTGACATAGTATGTTTCTTCAATCTTCTTAGAGCGCTTATTCAGAACTCTATACGCCTTAGAATTCAGGGAGTAACCTAAGAATATTCCTTCTTCAGCCTTAGCATCAAACTTGTTTCGATTCTCTCTGGAGTTGAAGACGAAGCATCTTGAACCGAACACATGAAAGAATTTCACATTCGGTTTATGATTGCTCAAAATCTCATAAGGAGTGATGGAGAATCGCTTGTTCAAATATGATCTGTTCTGAGTATAACAAGTACTAGCAATTGCATCAGCCCACAAATACAAAGGCAAGGATGCGAAGCATAGCATTGTTTGAGCTGCTTCACACAGAGATCGGTTTCGTGTTTCAACGATACCATTCTGTTGTGGAGTGTATGGGGCTGAGAAATTATGATTCGTTCCCTTCTTAGCAAGAAAATCTTCAAAATCTTTGTTCTTGAATTCCAAGCCATTGTAGCTTCTCACGTTACGAACAACTTTCCTTAGTTGAGTCTCTACCTGTTTTATGAAGAGCTTAAGCTTTGGAGTAGCTTCAGACTTTTGCTTCAAAAAGAACACCCATATAAATCGAGAGAAATTGTCCACTATAACCAGAATGTACTTGTTTCCACCAATGCTTTCAATGGATGAGGGACCACACAGGTCAATATGTAACAGCTCCAAAAGTTCTATCCCCTTTGTATTGATAATAGAAGGATGACTTTGCCTACTTTGCTTTCCCATTTCACAGGCAGCACATAGATGTTCTTTGTCAAATTTTAGAACTGGAAGACCTCGAACATGATCACCTAAAACCAGCTTGTTGATATCCTTGAAACTCAGATGAGAGAGTCTTCGATGCCATAACCAGCTTGCATCTGAGTGAGCCTTTGTGAGTAAGCAAACTGATGGTTTACCTCGAATTGGGTTGAGGTTCAAAGGATATATTTCCCCCTTTCGCTTTGATTTCAGCAGAACGCTATTAGATTTCTTCTCGACAATCTCTGAGCCTTCATCATCAAACGATACCTTCAATCTAGTGCCAGTTACCAGCTATGATACACTGATAAGGTTGTGTTGGAGCCCTTCAACATAAGCCACTTTTCTTATAGAGAAATCGCCATTAGTGATCATTCCATAGCCTTTGATAGTGCCAAATGAGTTGTTGTCGTACTTCACAATACCACCATCCTTGAGAGACCGAAACTCCCTCAGTTCTTCCTTCCTCCCTGTCATGTGACACGAGCAACCACTATCAATATACCATTCTTCGTCAAACTGCTCGTCACATATAACCTGCAAAATATTAAGCAGATTTAGGAACCCAAAGTTTCTTGGGTCCTTGTGAGCCTTTTACAATACAGGGAATAGTAAGAGAAATATCAACCAAGTATGTACGTTCAATTAAATCTGTTTCATCTCTTCTTTTTATGGTGAAAACTCTAATTTTGGTTGGTTTAGATTTAGTAGGATTGGGATTTTTGGTGTTGACGTCAACATTCTTTTGGATCTCTTTTGGACGTTTGTTATCTTCTGGAAAGAGCTTTCCTTTTCCCTTTAAATCTTTTGAAGAAAAAGAATTATTAGAATGTGAAGGTTTAGAGGTGGCATTGGATCTTCTTTGTTTCTGATTAAACTTGTAGGAATGAGGACCAAAACTTCTCTTTCGGTTGCTATTGGGTGGAGAACCGAAACCGCTCTTTCAGTTGATGTTGCTCCGAGGACCGAAACTCTCCTTTCGGTCGAGGGACCGAAACTACCCTTTCGGTTCCTTTCAGTTGAGGGACCGAAACTACCCTTTCGGTTCCTTTCACTTGAGGGACCAAAACTACCCTTTCGGTTGATGTTGTTCTGAGGATTGAAACTCTCCTTTCGGTACCTTCCGGTGGAGGGACCGAAACTACCCTTTTAGTTCCTTGATTCCTCTTGAGATTTGTGCTTCCTTTCGATCCTTACAAAGTGAGGATTTTGTGATCTCCAAAACTGTTTTCTTTCTGAGAGATTCTTCTTGTATCTCAGATTTCGTTGGTGTTTTTGATCAGCTACCTATTTTGGATTTCTGTGGATGTTAGCCTTTTTCTTTGAAGCAGGAGCATAGTAGTCACTCTTTGTTGAGGATGTTTGTGCAGGTTTGCCCAATGATGTTTTGGTTCCACTTGTGCTTGGCACATCATATCTTGCAGGCTCATTTAGTGGTTCGGGTACATATCTACCTTTCACTCTCCATGACGTCTTCTGAGATAGGCCCTTCGTCTCATCAGCGTTGTCTATTGGTGCTGACCAGAAGAACTCGTCACATCCGGTAGCATTATCTTCTTCCACCATAGCTGTCAATTCTGCAGTTTGTTGTGGAGTGTCTCCTGGGTCCATGTAGACTTGATTTGGAGTGGTTTGTACTTTTTGATACACAACAGGTTTTGCTTTAAGAGTTTTGGTCTTGTCTGTTGATGAGCGAGCGAACTCAACAGAATTTTCAGAAATCAAAATTTTTACGTGTTTCAGGTTCGCTGTTGACAAATTTTGAACAGTCCACCAAATCTTCTATAGAGATTTCACTCAGATCATCATCCTCATTAAGTTCAGATGCATTTTCAACATCAATTTTATTTTCTGAACTTAATTTGGCATTCAAAGAGTCAAATTTCTGTACAGTTTCGGTTCTTAACTTCAGTCTATCATTCTCATCTAACATATTTTTAAGCATGTCCTTGTGGTCTTTGGACTTTATGTAGGATTCAATTTTGTCAAGACCATTTTTATATGCAGGAGAGACCTCGTCAGAAGATACAACGCTTTCACAGTTGTAGGCTTCAGCATCGATTTCATCCTCCTTTAACTCAAGGAAAGGCAAAATCATGCGATGTATCTTCTTTCCTATTTCACAATCAAGATGCAACCGAGTGATATTAAAATAAAGTCTTTTAGAAATCAAACAAAACACATTTCGTTGTTTTAAAAGTTAAAGATTGTCTCTTTGCAAATAAATCGAATCATCCTTAGACCTAATCAACTCTTTCTCCTTCTGCTCAATCCACATCCTCCTTTCCTCACTCTTTAATGATATCCTACTAATTTGATCAGTTAAGTTAGAATTTGTGACACGGGTTTGGGTGAGACTGCTACTTATGCTTGAAAATTTAGATTTTAAGTTATTTAATTCCTTTTCATAGTTAGTAACAGGTATATTTAGAGAAGCAAGAATATTTTGTACCTTCTTGATCACCTCATCACATTCGTTGATATGTGGACTGACAGTTTTAGCAGCAAAACACTTGTCCTCTCGCTCCTTCTCACCTTCTATCCCACCATCGGTTGTATATCCTCTCATTTGAGACACACCTTCGGTCACCATAAAACACCTTCCTGTTACAGGTTCTTCTTTCTCTAGCATCGCCTTCCCATGAGTGGGCTTTCTGACTTCTTCATCCTCTGAATTTGTGGACCATACATCCACACCACCAAATTCATCGCGATTGTCTGTATCCTGTATAATCAAAGCATTCATAGTAACATTGTTAGCAATAGACTTTATTTTCTTGATTTCCTCCAGTCGTCTCAGGAGGCTCGCTTCCTCATCGTCATCATCTATCTTTTCTGCTTTCTTTTTCAACATACAGTCTTTTGCAAAATGGTTCTTGCCTCCACAGTAATGGCAATCAAATCCTAAGTCTCCACCAACTTTCATTTCTTTCTTTGACTCTTCAGACTTCGACCCCATCTTCGGTTCCTCCTAGATCTTTTCGGCGCTGTAACTTCCCTGCCAATTTCGGTTCTTGTTGGTTGGGAATTTCCTTTTAATGAATTTTCTAGGATTGGATACCATCATGGCATATTCTTCACCAGTTAGATCATAATCGGAAAGATCCAATTCCTCTTCTTCTTCAACAAAGCTTTTTTCCTTTAGAGACAAGGGCTAAAGAACCAAAACTGGAATCCACAGTCGTTTCCTTAGACAATGCACTTTCATGGGATTTTAAAATACCCGCTAGTTTTGCCAGAGAATACGACTTGAACTGTTCATGTGCTTTAACAGTAGATACAACAGCCATCCATTCGGGTCTAAGACCGTTCATGAAAGTAACCTTTTGTTCAATAATTTTCCTTTCAATTCTATGCTTTATCATCTTACTTAAAAGATGATTAAAGCGATCAAAAGCTTGAACCAGTTTCTCTTTGGGCTTCTGCTTGAAATCACCAAATTCAGAAAGCATGAGAGTTTGAATTGAATGTTCCAGATCTTCATCAGTGGAATACAATTCTTTTAATCTGTCCCAAATATCCTTAGCAGTAGCACAAGAACTTACCAAACGAAACGTATCTGACTGCAAAGCAAACCTAATCATCCTCAAGGCCTTGATGTTGCATTGAAACTTTTCCTTCTCGTCTTAAGGAATATCTTTGACATCGTTAACAAGCTGATTGTACTCCTTCTGAGTTTTGACAATCTTTGATGTGCTTGAGTGAGCAAATGGGCCAACAATGATTGCTTCCCAGATCAAGTACCCATTATCCTCCGATCCAATCACATAATCTTCAAAGTGATGCGTCCAAACTTCATAATCTTGAGTATACAAGATTGGAATCCTTGTCGTAGAACCAATGTTGTTGGAGATGTTGATTGGATTGGTTTGAGTATCATCCATGGACATTGTTACCTGTTTAAGATCAGACTTGTAATATATCGTTAGGTTAGATCAACGATTAATGAGATACGTCAATATGGAATGACGACTCAATTAATATCAATCAATGCAGAATTAAAAACCATAATAACTTCTTCGACAGAAGAGATGTGTATGAATTACACAGTCTCCTGCTCTGATACCAATTGAAGAAAATAAATCTCAGATCGATTAGATCTTTCACAGGTAAGAATATGAAAATCAAACAAGAGAAGCACAATAATGATATGAACACAGAATGGAATCAAAGATGTGCTTATGATTCAAATAAAGTCATGCCTCAGCAGAGCTCGATAAAGAGCTTCCACTGTAGAGGCAAGCTAGGGTTTACAAGGAACTCAATGAGAAAATAATTAAAGCGTTAACAACAAAGACTGCATGCATGCGGCTGATATACTAAACCCTAGAACAAAATATGCACGGTTGGACATGCCCAATACTGGCAATCAAAAATGGGCTAAGGACCGAGCCCATGACGCAACATAATAATCCCAACATTACCTACCTTCAAATATTTTACAATTGGATTACGACATCTCTCTTCACAATTTTAGAATATTGTGTTGGGTCCTAGCCGTAATATTTCGGTTTGGGTGTTATATTAAGGACTTAAATCAACTAACTTGAATTTCTCCCTTGTAGATGTCTAGCTTAGACAACCATGGTCTTCCCGAATCTGTTGGAAAAAGATTTCCACATGAAGATGATATTCCATAATATCATGCTTCACTTCCTCTACCCCCTCCAATCATTCTCCCTAACCCACAAGTTCAAAGACTTGAAAATTTCAAGGTCACTCAAGCCATACTTACAATGAAACATCATGATGGAAGGTCTGTGTGTACTCACGTCTTGGAGATGAAGTCACATATTGACAGGATGAGAGCATTGGGTGTCGTTGTCTCGAGGAAGTTGGCTGTTGACTGGGTTCTTCAATCAATTCCTGAGTCATATAGTGAGTTCATTAAAGATTACTATATGATAGATTGCGACATGACCCTTATCAATCTTATCTATTTTTTAATTGCGGCTGAATCAACAATGATTTGGCGTAATGGTAAAGCAAACTTGATTGGAAGATCTACTCCCCAAACTTCCATGGATACTGACAATGGAAACATTGAAAGTCCAGAAAAGTCTTCTCTTCCCAATGGAAAGGGATCGGCCATTGTCAACCCGGTTGACCAAATGGTAAAGAGAAAGGCTAAGTCTAAGATTGTTTCGTGTACCATTCCAAAAGAATCTGTTTGCTTTTATTGCCAAGAGAAGGGACATTGGTTGCGAAGCTGCCCATGCTACCCGAAAGATCTAAGAGACGGTAAAATCAAAAATTTTGACTCTGCTTCAAGTAAGTCCACTTTCTAACTCTATTAAGTTCCTATTTGGAGATTCTTAATGCATGATGTGACAACGTCACATTTTGATGTTTTGTAGGATCGAAGAAAAGAAAGGAAAGTTAAAGGAAGAGCAAAATGAATCTGATCGCAAAGAAATGGATTTCGATTACATGGTTCGATGATCGGATGTTTGAGCTACTGCTTAGGAGTTATGATAGATTGCTTAGAATTTGTAATAGCATAGTTTTAATTTGTAATTGCATTGTAAGGAAAAGTTTCCCGCATTTTATAAATAAATAAAAATTTTGTTTTTATCTTATTCTATATCTCATTGCAATGGCATTTATGAAAATTGATGTTTGTATATTTCTATCGTTAGCAATATGAATTTGATTCTTTCATATGTGGTAGTGTCAAAATTTACCAAATAAGAAAATATTCTCTTCACCTAAGTTTCAGTTGGCTAGAAACTTGGAATCATGCAACTTGTATTGTTTGGTGAATGAGAACTTTCATCTTTGGAAAATTTTGACTAATTCCTTGTTCACATGTATATGTGAGTCAAGAGAAGGACTAAGGGATTAGGTACACTTGGTTGTGCACTGGACCAGGTCCACCATAAAGAACGATAAGACTATCCATCATGATTTACTAAAACTTTGTAAATATTGTTATGCTTACAAGATTAAGTATAATTGTGAATCATTGAAAAAGTTTCAGTGTATAGCATGACTAATAAGAAGAATCAAATTAGGCAGATAAAAGTTTCTCCAATGTGAATGGATTGGAGAGTAAAATGTTTTTCATGTGTGTACATTTATAATTGGTAAGTTGTGATTTCTTGGTAAGGACAAAGACCAACTAATACCTACTAAGTGAAGTGTTGTTCTTGATAAGAACCACACTAACCCTTGAATATTTGGTTGTCAAGGAATGTTTCTTGACAACGAGAATCCAATATGTCAAGAGGTTAGTGGGAGTCTTAAAGATCTTGACAAGTTTCAAGAACTAATCAAGAATAAACCTATTGTTAATCACTAGCACACGACTTGAGGTTTGTAGCCTTTCGTGTTGACATATTCTTGTTTCTGTGCCCATTCCGGTTAAAGTTGACTATGCATGTGAGTTCTATGAGTTCTTAATTGTTTGCATTGGGCAAAGCACCCTGGTCAGTGAAAGTTCATTGATCAGTAACAGTGATCTGCTGAACAACTTGGAAGACATGGTAGGCCCTTGTGCTACCAAGAGGCAAGAAATTAAGATTGAGTAAGTTCAGTCCATATGAGGTTGATTTTGTCACTAACCTTGTTTTGTGATTATGGTTATGACAAATTCACATGGATAGGACACACATAAACCATAAGATCTAAATGTCATAAGGTTTCTCTCTAATCCATGAAAATGATTGTGAGGAAATGCTTTCACTAAGTAGATTTTAAGAATTAGCAATTATGGTATTTGCATTCTCAAATTCGTTTATAATTACGACATCCCTATTCATAGTTCGAATTGTAAGAAATGGTAAATAAAGTTTGGACATTTGAAACTTATTGCTCTAAGTTCCTAAATAGTTTAGACACACATATGAGCTTTCTATTAAAAGGTGTGTGAGCTTAGATGAAGGCTTATCGAAGCATCTCGTGTCAGAAATCTGAACCTTGGTATGAAAGTCAATAAGTATTGATTTGTAGAAGTCCAACTCATTTCTGAGTACATGTTGAAGCTAGTGGGAGCATAAATGTTAATTATAGAAAAAAACAAAGTTTTCAATTCGCAAAGTTGCAAGGTTGAAAAAATGTTTTGCTATAATTAAGGGAGAGGAACTTATACTTCATTTCAATTCTAAAAGCTTGGATTGTGAGATTTTTAATCAAATTTTAATCAAATTCAGTCAAGGACATATATGAATGTTATGTTGAAAAGATTCGACATAAGGAAATTATATATATGGAAATGTTAATTGCATTCTCAAAAGTCGATTATGATTAAGGCATCCCTCTTCATAGTTTGAATTGTTAGAATATGGCAAATATAAATATTATAGCAAAAGACTGGTCAAGTATCACGTCTTTATGTAAGACATTATGAATCGTGTCCTATATGCTTTGGATAAAGGATCGATTGCATATGCTATAATATTCACGTGTTCTAATTTTCCAAATGCCTAGGGCATTGAGAGGGAAAAAGGACTAGAAACAGATACAACTAAAGTGGTTAAACAGCTGTCAAGGACAATCTAAAGTTCGCTAAGGATTGGTTGCCTATGGATAGTTGGAAGTATAGTAATGAATGGGCCATGTTGATATAATTCTAAATAGATAGGATTCTGTTAAGAATAGATAGTCATATGTCAGTTATGGAAAAGTCTCCATAATAGGAATTGGATATTGAGAAAGTTAGAAACTCTTATGCAAGAAGGATGTTCAAAGGAATGTACTTTGAATTTGAGACTTCACTTTCTTGGAATTGTCTTGTAACAATTTCCAATGGAAATTTTTGTAATATCGTTGGTCAGGTCTCTGTGACTTTTTGTACATATACATTACAAAAGGAATCTTTGCATAATAGTTTAGAACTAACACGTTCTAATAGTGTCAAGAATTTGGCATTCTTACGCTTAAAGATTTGGAATTGTGAAATGAGTTTAATTGGATATGTTATCAAATTGATTTATTTCACAAAGTAAGGACCATAGTTAAACATAGTGTGCATGCTTGGAGCATGGGATTACTATTGTTTTAATTCAAGTATCAAGTTGATCATTCGAAACATTATACAACGAATAACGAGTAATCAATATGGTGATTAAATAAAAGGTGTTTTATTTACACTCACAAGTTTTGGGGCCATATAGGATTAGTATTATTCTTGTGTTTCACTTTGCATGTTTTGACTTCTAGAATAATAAGATTATTCAAACTATCCACAGTCGATCATACTTTGGAAGTAGGTATGAAAGAAGACTGTCATGAGTTGGCTTGTATGATTGTCTAAGGAGTTAGTCATAGGCATAATAACAAGTTTGCTACACCATTCATGAGTACTTCTGAAATAAGATTAGAGTAATGGATTCAAGCCGCACTCACTTGAATCACTTCATGGAATTTATGACGAGTTATCGTGAGACGATAATATCATATAACTCTTCAAACCTAGATATATGAATTGTTGACTATGAGTTGGTTGTCCATTGATAGTACGAAAACACATCGGTAACTCGATGTTATAAAACGTGTTGTTGTGTATAATTCAATGAATAGTTAGTACAAGCATATGAGTCGCAGTTTATATGTTACCTTTTATCCTAAGAGGATTAAAAGCAATATCTTTAGCCCCTAGATGATTCTGTTTTGACTTATGTGTCGGGCCCGGTTAGAACTAAATTGATGTGTTCAGTTGTGTTCTATGTCAGACAAATCAGAAATCAGGAAGCAAACTGTTGGACAATAAGTATGACACTATTCCATGTATTTGTCCAGCTGATATCTTGAGAATAGAGGAGTATATGATTCCTTATCTAAAGGATGTGTCACTGACTAGGTCAGAGTTGACAGCGGCTTTTGGAGGCTTATGATTGCTAAGTCGGATCCTGAAATGCATAGGCATCTATAGTTATTAGATTTATCCAAGTGGGAGACTGTTGGATTTGGTGTCTAAGCCCATAACTATAACTGGTATGTACTTGACCTAATTTTTACATGGTCATTTTGAGTTGCGTTCACCAGTGCAATTTGATGGGATGGTTTATGAGATTAAGGTTATTTTTGATTTATTAATATATTATAAGTATAATATATTAATATGGTTATTTAATTAGTATTATCCAAGAATTAATTTGGTATTAATTTTGTGGTCAAAAGAGACTAATTAAATATGGAGGGATTGATTATGTAAATAAATGATATTTATAGTATGGGCTAAGAGATCCATGATATATAAGTGGACTAAACCAATAATATAACCCATGGATAGTCCATGGAGGTTAAACCTATGGATCATAGGAATGTAGAGAGTCATGGATCATTAGGTTTTGCAAATTGTAATCCTAGCACTTGCCACAACTACAAATAGCCCGCTCCATGTACCAAAATCAGTTGCACTAACCATAGAGACAAGTAGCTTATTCTCTTAGAACCTACTTTGCATATTGGTGTTTGTGAACCATTAGAGGCATCACACTTGAGGTGCTCAAGTTTCCAAAGGTCAAGAACTCTACCCTACTCAAGAGGTATGCATCCTAACTATGTTTTAATTACATATAACTTCAATTGTATGCTAGCTAGGGTGAATGCTTTGGAAAAAGAAAATGCATGTATAATTAGAGAAAACATTGATCCAAAGCATTTAGGGTTGCATGTGCACTTAGGAAGTGTTATAGTGCTCAAAACCCAACACGTACATGATCAAGCCTTGGAAACGTGGGAGTCATGCTAGTACATTAGGCGTACTTTATAACATCCCGAAATTCAGGTTCAACCATTTAACCCTTCTTCTTTTCCAAGTTGTCATATTAGGTCCCTTTGTGATAAGTGCTAAGCTTGTGAGTACGCTGGGCGTACTAAGGAGTACGCTGCGCATACTCACGCACTTATTTTGTACGTGGATTCCTCCGGGTATGCTGGGCGTAACCGACCCATATCCAAAACCCTAGTATGACTTGAGGGCTATAAAAGGAATGAGATGGTCTTGTCCCTCAGCCACCATCTTACATAGAGAAACCCTAAGAGAGTATTCCCTTCGTTTTGAGCTTGGGTGTGAGTGTTCTAAGCTTCAAAGTGCCATTTCAAGGTGGTGAAAGAGAAAAAGAGGCCATTATGGAAGCTAGAAGTTGGTGGACAAGTGTAGATCTGAGGACTACAAAGGTTGGAGCTTCTTCTTGGGGTAAAAAGTTCAGATCTTTCCTTGTTGTTTGTGTGATGTGCTTCTTGGACCAATTTCTAAGGTTTTTGGTCCCAAGATGGAGACTTTATGAGCAAATAGTCTCCATTGTCCTAGATCTATCATATTCCAGGACTATATGACTTGTATGTTCATAAAAATGCAATATTAGACGTGAATGTTGAGCCATGCAAGAGATCTAGACTTTTGTAGGAGAAAGGAAAGGTGTTAGAAGGTGTGGGGAACCTTTATAGCCATGCAAAGGCTTAAAGGTTTCGACTTTATGGAATAAGAGGTATTAGAATGGCCAAATCTGGAATGTGGGATTATGTCTTAACTGTTTAAGACATTAAAATGAGGAATGTAAGAAACTGGGATTTACGTTGGGCGTAATCCCAGTATGCGCCCCGTAGAGGGTCGCGTTCCCCGTTTATAGAGTGCAAGGGTACGCCCCGCATATTGCTTGCTGTTGACTTTTGTTGACTTTTAGGGTTTTGGTCAACATGTGGACTTTTGTGTCAGGGAGGGGTAAATGGTCTTTTACCCTTCTGTGGGATTGTAGAAAGAGGTGTAGCATAGCCTTGAGAGCCGTTAATGATTTGGAATGATTATTTGTTGTGAGTAGGCGAGGGTAGGTCGTCGTTTCGAGATTCAGAGATATCGAGCACGTGAGATTCTAGACATCATACGAGGTGAGTCTTCTCACTATACTGTACCTGGAAGGGTACCTATGTGTGACCGAAAGGTCTGGTATGCTATGAGATATATGTGTTGTATGCTATGAGTTGTCTATTTCGTATGCGCTATGTATGTGATATGTATGCTATGTTTGATATGGGCCGGAAGGCATTATGATGTGGACCTGAAGGTCAGGGAGTTATGGACCGGAAGGTCAACACGGGTAGGACCGGAAGGTTTACCGGGTTGGGACGGAAGTCCTCTGAGACACATGGACCAGAAGGTCATGTGGAGTATGGCCTGGAAAGGCGTATGTGTGTAAGTGGTATATTGGGGAACTTACTAAGCTTCTTGCTTACAGTGTTTATGTGTAATGTGTTTCAAGTACTAGTGAGGACCGTGGGAAGGCGCCAACATGACTCATACACACACATGCAGATTTGGATATGATTGATATTGGGATTGATATGTTTTGTATTATGACTATGTTACATTGGATTTTATGGTTTGTCTTGGATGAAATTATGTTTTAAAGAAATGAAAACAATTGTTTTCAAAATTTACGTTGTTACAAGTTGGTATCAGAGTGTTGGTTTGAGGGATTCGGATGCACCTTCGGGCGTAACTGAACTCAAACTAAGGATTTGTGGAAAATTTTCAAATGATAAAAACTAATTTTTCTACAAAGCATGAGATTTTGAGACAAGCAGAGCGGAGCAGTGTGTACGGTCAGCCAGCGCCCGAACGGTGAACCCCCCCAACATGCCCTTGCGTTATGTGTTATGAGATATGATATGTTATTTTATGCATGCTATAGCTAGCTAGGTATTCATATTAGGACTAGAGTGGCCTGATTTTGTGATGCCTTAGCCTAGGAAGGATTGTGCTGCTATGTGGTGCTTGAGAGCGAGTAGGTAGCAGTGGGGGGCTGATAAGAGGTCTACCGAAGGGTAGCCTATGCCAGTGAGATATAGAGTACTTGTGATCTGGGATCCAAGGAGGAGGACTTAGGGTGAATACTGATGCGGTGTAGGCGGTAGTATAAGGGCCCGTACTACCGAAGGCACCGGAGCAATGTGCACCCTAAGTAAGAATCCTTTGGGTACTAAGGAACAAGTAGGGTCGAGTTATCGAGTGCGGGCATGATTAAATGCGTCTTTGATATTATTATGTTATATTTCAAAGACATCATGTTTGGGACACGCAACAGAACTGAGGCGAGCGGTGTGAGTGACAAGGAGCTTCGTCAGATGATCCACGATGAGGTGGCTGCGGCGATCAGGGCCGAGATTCCGGAGATGTTTGGGTCTATCAAGACCACACTAATTGAGACTTTCGATGAGGGGTACGCCGCGGTGACTGAGGCTGCAGCCGCTGCAGCTACAGCAGCTGTGGCTGTTGCCAGGCCTTAGGGATGTGACTCGTTGTTGTTCCGGGAGTTCAGCAACATGAAGCCACCCGAGTTTGATGGGACGCATGATCTGATCGTTGCGATGAGATGGATTGCTGATATTGAGGGATGCTTCTATACGTGTTCATGTCAGGAGCATCTAAGGGTACGATTCGCTTTGAACCAGCTTCGCTTGGGAGCGAAGGATTAGTGAAAGTTCGTGACATCGAGCTTCACTCTTGCAGAGATTTCAGCGGTGACCTGGAAGAGGTTCACCACCATGTTCAGAGACGAGTATGTTCCCCCGGTAGAGAGGGAACGGTTGGTTCAGGAGTTCTTGACCCTTAAGCAGGGTAATGATTCGGTTACTGTGGTCACCTGGAAGTTTCATGAGAGGGCGATGTTCTGCCCTGAGCAGGTGTCTACTGAGCAGGCACAGATGAGCCGATATTTGGGCATTCTAAGGAGGGACATTCGGGAGTTCGTGTCGAACTCAACGTACCGGACATTTTCTGAGCTCCAGGAAAATGCCCGGAAGAGGGAGATTGAATTGGAGACTTAGGCCAGGGAGGAGGCCGAGTCTCAGAGGATGGATCGACGACCGGCTTAATCTCAGCCGGCAGCCAAGCGGACCAAGTCCGCTGATTCGAGGACTGGAGGCCAGAAGGGCTGCACTTGCGGGAAGTGCGGAAAGGGTCGTGAGGGGGCCTGTCGATCGGGTGCTTGCTACAAATGTGGAAAGGAGGGGCATATCGCCAAGGATTTCCCCAAGGGATTTATGGTTTGCTTTCATGGCAACGAGTGTGACATCCCCATTTTTCACGGCCAGAAAAGACCGATTTGTTTATGCTTTGTTTTATAAATCAGAGTAATTGTTTAAAGAAAACGGTTGCGGAATTTGTTCCCAAAACAAAATATGATAATAACTTATCAAAACATTTCTCAAAGAGAATTTATTTTCATTTAATAATAAAACCTCGGGATGTCATGTTCCGATACAGACATATAAGCATAAACAGAACTTACATTTAATTACACAATTGATTTATATCTCCTTTAAATCTCTCTGTGAAATATGTCTTCGTACTAATACCTGTGATACAAAGAAAACTGAGTGGGTCAGGCTTGGGAGCCTGGTGAGCATATAGGGTTTTCATCCCACAATGTTATATCATATATTTATAAATATAGAACATTCAAACCTGCACAATTTCACCATATAAAGACAACTCTTAACCCACCCCATTGATCCTCACAATGACACGATCTAAACTCTCGCATCTAATATTTTTCCTCTTTACCTGATCCCTACTCATGGATCTAAAACTACCCGATCCATACCCACGGATCTAAAACTACCTGATCCATACTCACGGATCTAAAACTACCTCCTGATCTGATCCATACTCCCGGATCAATAATTGTACCCAATCCATACTCCCGGAATAGGGACAATTAACTATACCTTAATCCTGATCTGATCCATACTCCCGGATCTATAACTTTGCCCAATCCATACTCCCGGACTAGGGACAATTATCTTAATCTTAATCCATATCTGATCCATACTCCCGGATCTATAACTGTGCCCAATCCATACTCCCGGACTAGGGACAATTAACTTAGTCTTAATCCATACTCCCGGACTAATAGCAAGTTTATCTCTTTACCTGATCCATACTCACGGATCTAAAACTAACCTCTAAATCTGATCCCTACTCACGGATCTAAACTGACCTCTTGATTTGATCCCTACTCACGGATCTAAACTAACCTCTTGATCTAATCCATACTCGCTGAATAACTAGATCAACAACAACAACATCGGGGCCTCTCATCTGTTTATCACTCATCAACTGTCTCCCCATGTTCTACCCAACATATTAGTAGATAAAAATATATATTTTTATCCATAGTTTGAAACCTGTATAACATTCTCATTCAATACCTATTCCACATAACAGATGAGGCACACCCACATAACACGTATTTCATAGAGAATAAATCAGATCTATGAGATAGAAGAAAGTGAATATACATTCACACACATAACAACAAAACTATACACATAACACGTATTTCGTATAAAATACTTCATAATTATGCGTTAGAAGAAAGTAACCACACACTCACTTGATTAGAAGATGATCGGACAGCACTACGACTCGCAGAAGTAGTAATCCTCAGCAGATCTGGAAGATCTCTTCAAAAATCGAACTTCTCGCGGGCAGAGCTTCGACTCGGGAACCGCACTTCTCGGGATCTTCGGGGTCTCGGGACTTGCCTCGGGGCTAGAGTATAATACCGGGGCTTCGGGATAGCTTCGGCACGAAAAACGATGCAAAAGACTAGAGAGAAGAGAAGAAAATGAACAACAAAGAAGGCTGTCTTCGGATCCTTTATATAGAGGCTGGAGCCTCGGAGTACGCGGGGCGTACAGGCGGACGCAGCGCGTACGCGTCCGAAATCGTCATTGCATGCGTCATCCGAAGTGTCGACACTATGCTGAGTACGCGGTAGCGTAACCTCGTACGCGGGGCGTACTCCGGATCACACCGGTGACTCGGCTTCGGATAATGCTTCCGATTTTGAATTAAAAATAAATATAAAATGATTAATAAACTTCGGAAATTCATAACTTCTTCATACGAACTCCGTTTTCGACGTTCTTTATATCCACGCGAAGGTGAGACCATGCTCTACGACTTTCGTTTAGACTCCGTCGGCTAATTTTGACTTTATTTTTATTAATTATTTTTAATAGGCCGCGACATAAACTTTCGTTATAAATTCATAACTTCTTCGTTTGACGTCCGTTCTCGCCTAACTTTTTATCGCTTCGATACCAACAATGAGATCTTCGATTCTCATTTAGATTGCTTCGGCTAAATACCGCTCTAACGTAAATTCACTTTTTACGTTGCATTGCGTCGTGCCGGCTCTGTCGCGAAACTTCGACGGGCCATAACTTCTTCGTTATAACTCGGATTTTGGCGTTCTTTATATGCACGGAAACCTTGTGACATATACTACCACTTGGTTAAGATTAATCCTTCTAGATAATCTTCCGTCAAAAAGTCATTTTCGACGCTTATTGTTTCTAAATTGACTAGCCCTGATCTACGGGCGTTACAATTATCTCCCCCTTAGGATGATTACGTCCCGGAATCATCAACGAAATAGGATTCGCATACTGATTCCATAAGTTATCTTTCCATTCTAAGTAATAACCTTGATGCTCAATCCTGCATCTGCTCTTCGTACTATCTTGGACTTTCAATCATAACCTTCGAGTTACAAAATAAGTCCTTATTGCGAACTCTTTCTTCTTCTTAGGATAAATATATTCCTTTATCCAATGTAACAAACCGATGGGTCGTGCTCTATCGACCTCTCATCGCACGATGCGACGCTTAGACTCGGTCTTTAATAAAGTTAAATTCCAGAATGGAATATACCTTCCTTCATATTCTAATGCGATATAATCACATTTCAGCATGTAGCATTTCTGCCTACAAACTTCTTTTAACAACGAGAGCGACACTATCAATCGCATTAACTTCAACCTTCTGACTTAAGTCAGATGTTACATCTAACTTGGTCCTCTAGACCACATAACATACTCCTCGCCGTCGAACTCAAATTAAACATGACCACTAGGGTCGGAACAAGAACCATCTTACTAGTCATCACCGAAACAATGGTAATGACATACCAGAATAAAATGGAATCAATCACTAGTTTCTTGGTAACCTTGCGACTTTCCCTGATCCAAGTGCGAGTCCTGTGCTTCCGGTAGTATATGCATCTACTACCTTTCACACCTACTCATACTCGTCCCAAGTATTATCCCGCAGTCGACCAAGTCACCATACAAGAAAATCACATAATCAATCAACACATCAGATAGCAAAACTAGGGTTTATATTATTTCCTTGAAACGGTTACACAAAAGTTCAAGTTCACCCTATACTATGCCTCTAATAGGCTACACCACATGTTACTTTTCATATCGCTACTTTATATCTTGATCTTTGGATATAAAATCCTCATTCCTGATTCCTTGCATTGCCATCTGCTTCATCAAGGATCATGTGGAATGCTTTTGGTTTCGGTGGTGCATTTGGCCTTATAGCCTCTTCTCTTCTTGGGCAGTTTTGCTTGAAGTGCCCTTCTTCGCCACACTTAAAGCAGACTTCTCTTTTGGTTGGGCATTTACTGGCGTAATGACCAGTCTTCCCGCATTTAAAGCAGGTCATTTCTTTAGAGCATTCACCAATGTGCTTCCTTTTGCACTTGTCACACCATTGTGCTCCTCCCTCGAGCTTCTTTGAATCATACTTCGAAAATTTTCTCTTCTCATCGGACCTTGAAGATCCTTCCATCTTTCTTTTCTCACCCACCTCGTTTCTCTCCAGACCCCTTTCCTTTAACTGGGTCTCCACATTTTTAGCTGCTCGGACTGCTGTCTTCAAAGTAGTTGCCATCTTGACCGTTGGGCCAAAGTCGGCAGGCAGTCCATTTGCGAACCTCTCAATTTTTGAGAGTTCAGATGGCACTAAGTATGGAAATAACTTCATCTTTTCGGTAAATGTAGTAGCATAATCATCAATGCTCAATTTACCTTTCTTCATGTTCTGGAATTCATTGTTCAGATCAATCAGATCTATCTCTGAGCAGTACTGCATCTTTAACTGCTCCAGGAATGATTCCCAAGACATCTTCAGGGCTTCCCCTCGAGGCATCATATCTGCCAGTAACTTCCACCAGCTCAAGACTCCGGTCTTTAGTTGTCTAACTGCAAAGACAGTCTTCTGTTTGTTGCTACAGTCGCAACTCTCAAACACCATCTCCATTTCGGAGATCCAGTCCATAATCTCAACAGGCTTTGGGCTCCCAGAAAGACTTGGCGGTTTGGCGCCCAAGAAATTTTTATACATACGCCCATCCCTGTTTCTTTCCCTCGCTGGGTCATTCCTTTCTACTACTGGGGGTTCTGCTCGTCCAACCGTCCCACTGTAGTTACCTCCCTCTGAATGCCCTCCATTCACTTCAGGCTCTTCCACTTGAAGTGACACTTCCTCACGATTCTGTTGGAGTAATCGCCTTGTCTCCTCCATTTGGCGATCCAACATTATCTGTATCATCGCTTGCACCCCAGCCATTGTCATCGGCTCTGGTGCTGCTGCTACAACAGGTGCTTGCTCAACCACAGGTGGTTGATTCCTGTTTTCATCAGCATTTCCAACCCCACTTCTTGTTCTCACCATTTTTGATCTACACACCCAATAAGGTGAAATTAGATCCTTATTCACGATAGATATTCAAATCATCCTTATCACTCCGAAACGTTTACATGCTAGTTCTAATATCGTAGACGTACGCTTAGAATCCTAAACACATAAGGTTTCCAGATCTGGTCGGCAATAGACCATAGATCCGAACAAATAATAGCATCAATATAGCTATCACACAAAACATTTAGCACATAAAAGCATTTTAGGCATCATTCCTAAAATGAACTAGTGCTTGTGTCAATTTAGGTGTACTACCTAACATATTTTAGACACACTCCTCACAATCATTACTTAGCATTCTAAGTTTAAGTCTCGAAATTTCCTACAAATTCCTAGTTCGCTTAAACTAATGCTCTGATACCAACTGTGACATCCCCATTTTTCACGGCCAGAAAAGACCGATTTGTTTATGCTTTGTTTTATAAATCAGAGTAATCGTTTAAAGAAAACGGTTGCGGAATTTGTTCCCAAAACAAAATATGATAATAACTTATCAAAACATTTCTCAAAGAGAATTTATTTTCATTTAATAATAAAACCTCGGGATGTCATGTTCCGATACAGACATATAAGCATAAACAGAACTTACATTTAATTACACAATTGATTTATATCTCCTTTAAATCTCTCTGTGAAATATGTCTTCGTACTAATACCTGTGATACAAAGAAAACTGAGTGGGTCAGGCTTGGGAGCCTGGTGAGCATATAGGGTTTTCATCCCACAATGTTATATCATATATTTATAAATATAGAACATTCAAACCTGCACAATTTCACCATATAAAGACAACTCTTAACCCACCCCATTGATCCTCACAATGACACGATCTAAACTCTCGCATCTAATATTTTTCCTCTTTACCTGATCCCTACTCATGGATCTAAAACTACCCGATCCATACCCACGGATCTAAAACTACCTGATCCATACTCACGGATCTAAAACTACCTCCTGATCTGATCCATACTCCCGGATCAATAATTGTACCCAATCCATACTCCCGGAATAGGGACAATTAACTATACCTTAATCCTGATCTGATCCATACTCCCGGATCTATAACTGTGCCCAATCCATACTCCCGGACTAGGGACAATTATCTTAATCTTAATCCATATCTGATCCATACTCCCGGATCTATAACTGTGCCCAATCCATACTCCCGGACTAGGGACAATTAACTTAGTCTTAATCCATACTCCCGGACTAATAGCAAGTTTATCTCTTTACCTGATCCATACTCACGGATCTAAAACTAACCTCTAAATCTGATCCCTACTCACGGATCTAAACTGACCTCTTGATTTGATCCCTACTCACGGATCTAAACTAACCTCTTGATCTAATCCATACTCGCTGAATAACTAGATCAACAACAACAACATCGGGGCCTCTCATCTGTTTATCACTCATCAACTGTCTCCCCATATTCTACCCAACATATTAGTAGATAAAAATATATATTTTTATCCATAGTTTGAAACCTGTATAACATTCTCATTCAATACCTATTCCACATAACAGATGAGGCACACCCACATAACACGTATTTCATAGAGAATAAATCAGATCTATGAGATAGAAGAAAGTGAATATACATTCACACACATAACAACAAAACTATACACATAACACGTATTTCGTATAAAATACTTCATAATTATGCGTTAGAAGAAAGTAACCACACACTCACTTGATTAGAAGATGATCGGACAGCACTACGACTCGCAGAAGTAGTAATCCTCAGCAGATCTGGAAGATCTCTTCAAAAATCGAACTTCTCGCGGGCAGAGCTTCGACTCGGGAACCGCACTTCTCGGGATCTTCGGGGTCTCGGGACTTGCCTCGGGGCTAGAGTATAATACCGGGGCTTCGGGATAGCTTCGGCACGAAAAACGATGCAAAAGACTAGAGAGAAGAGAAGAAAATGAACAACAAAGAAGGCTGTCTTCGGATCCTTTATATAGAGGCTGGAGCCTCGGAGTACGCGGGGCGTACAGGCGTACGCAGCGCGTACGCGTCCGAAATCGTCATTGCATGCGTCATCCGAAGTGTCGACACTATGCTGAGTACGCGGTAGCGTAACCTCGTACGCGGGGCGTACTCCGGATCACACCGGTGACTCGGCTTCGGATAATGCTTCCGATTTTGAATTAAAAATAAATATAAAATGATTAATAAACTTCGGAAATTCATAACTTCTTCATACGAACTCCGTTTTCGACGTTCTTTATATCCACGCGAAGGTGAGACCATGCTCTACGACTTTCGTTTAGACTCCGTCGGCTAATTTTGACTTTATTTTTATTAATTATTTTTAATAGGCCGCGACATAAACTTTCGTTATAAATTCATAACTTCTTCGTTTGACGTCCGTTCTCGCCTAACTTTTTATCGCTTCGATACCAACAATGAGATCTTCGATTCTCATTTAGATTGCTTCGGCTAAATACCGCTCTAACGTAAATTCACTTTTTACGTTGCATTGCGTCGTGCCGGCTCTGTCGCGAAACTTCGACGGGCCATAACTTCTTCGTTATAACTCGGATTTTGGCGTTCTTTATATGCACGGAAACCTTGTGACATATACTACCACTTGGTTAAGATTAATCCTTCTAGATAATCTTCCGTCAAAAAGTCATTTTTGACGCTTATTGTTTCTAAATTGACTAGCCCTGATCTACGGGCGTTACAACCAGATTGGCCATCGGAAGGCCGAGTGTCCACAGTTGCATCAGGGGTCAGCATAGGGATCTGCACCTGCTGCTAGGATTACCGAGGTTTGAGCGGTGAAGGCCGAGGCTCCGAAGGCTCGTGGGAGAGCTTTCCAGTTGACTGCGGAGAAGGTGCACGCAGCGCCTGATGTTGTGGCTGGTATGTATTCTGTATTTATCTTTTTTTTTTTGTGATATTGTGCTTATATTATGATATGCGTAGGTACTTTTCTTGTGAGTTCTGTACCTGCTTTGGTGTTATTTGACTCGGGTGCGAGTCGGTCATTTGTTTCCTTGGCATTTAGTCAGCACATTAGTATCCGTCGAGAGGCATTGAGTCGACCTCTGCGAGTTTCCATAGATGATGAACGAGCAGTGTATGCTACGAATGTGATTCGAGGATGTATCCTTGAGATATTCGGTGTGGAGTTCCTGATAGATCTGGTCCCAATTGCGATGGGGGATGTGTGTGTTATAGTGAGCATGGATTGGTTGAGCCGATTTGGAGCTGTTATAGACTGCGAGCGTCGGTTGGTGACGATACGAGACCCCTATGGGGGAGTGCTTACGGTGTATGGCGAGGGAACTCGATGTGGGCCAGCGTTTTGCTCGGCCACCAGGGCGAGACAAAGTTTGCAACAGGGCTGCAGTGGATTCGTAGCATTTGTGATGGACACGCGAATGGCCACTGGGAGGCTAGGTTTGATTGATGAGGTTCCGATAGTGTGCGAGTTCCCGGATGTTTTTCCCGAGGAATTGCCGGGTGTGCCTCCCGAGAGGCAAGTGGAGTTCCGTATCGATTTGGTTCCGAGAGTAGCACCTATCGCCAAGGCGCCTTATCGTCTCGCGCCGCCAGAGATGCAGGAGTTATCCTCGCAGCTTCAGGAGCTGCAAGGGAAGGGGTTTATTCGACCGAGTAGCTCGCCTTGGGGAGCACCGATCCTTTTTGTCAAGAAAAGGATGGTTCACACCGGATGTGCATTGATTACCAGGAGTTGAACAAGTTGACGGTCAAGAACCGTTATTCGTTGCAGAGGATGGACGATCTGTTCGATCAGCTGTAGGGGGCGTCTTGGTTCTCCAAGATAGAATTGAGGTCGGGTTATCATCAGATGAGGGTTCGGGATGAAGATATCCAAAAGACAACGTTCATAACTCGTTATGGGCATTACGAGTTCGTGGTGATGCCTTTTAGGCTCACCAATGCACCAGCTGCGTTCATGGATCTCATGAACAGGGTGTGCAGGCCGATGCTGGATCGGTAGGTGATCGTATTCATTGATGATATTTTGGTGTATTCGAGGTCTAGAGAGCAACATGAGGAGCATTTGAGGGAGATCCTTGGAGTTCTGAGATCGGAGAGGCTTTATGCCAACTTCTCCAAGTGTGAGTTCTGGTTACGAGAGGTTCAGTTCTTAGGACATCTCGTCAACCATAATGGGATATTGGTCGATCCGGCCAAGATTGAGGCAGTCATGAGGTGGGAGGTGCCGAGATCGCCCACTGAGATCAGGAGCTTTCTGGGATTGGCCGGGTATTATCGGAGATTTATTAAGGATTTCTCCAAGATCGCCGTGCCACTTACGAAGATGACCCGGAAGGGTGTCGTTTTTTCCTGGGGTCTGGAGCAGCAGACCTCATTTGAGACACTTCGCCAGAAGTTGTGCGAATCCCCGGTGCTCGCACTCCCGGAAGGGATAAAGGATTTTGCGGTATACTGTGATGCATCGATATCCAGTCTGGGAGCAGTGCTTATGCAGAGGGGGGCATGTGATAGCATATGCATCGAGGCAGCTGAAGCCTCATGAGTCGAGGTATCCCACCCACGACCTGGAGCTAGGGGCTGTGGTGTTCGCCCTCAAGATCTGGCGTCACTATCTGTATGGGGTTCGGTGTACCATATACATGGACCACAAGAGTCTGAAGTACTTGATGGATCAGCCCAACATGAATATGCGCCAGAGGAGATGGTTGGATGTGGTAAAGGATGATGATTGTGAGATCCTGTACCACCCGGGCAAGGCTAATGTTGTAGCCGATGCTTTGAGCCGTAGGGCGGAGAGCGCCCCGATACGAGACGTTTGTATGAGGTTGACAGTGATGACTCCGGTGTTGGACACCATTCGAGGGGCCCAGGTGGAGGCCGTGAGACCGGAGAACAGAAAACGGGAGCGGGTGATCGGGAAGGTATCGGAGTTCGTTACCGATAGTTGAGGACTTATGACTTTTCAGGGCCGGTGGGTACTGTTTGTGGGCAGAGCGCGTACCATCTTGATGGAAGAGGCCCATAGGTCGAGGTTCTCGATCCATCCCGGGGCCACTAAGATGTTTTTGGACCTAAAAAGGGATTATTGGTGGCCCTGTATGAAGAGAGATGTCGCATAGTTCGTGGAGAGGTGCTTGACATGTCGCAGGGTTAAGGCCAAGCAACAACGTCCACATGGTAAGTTGCAGCCATTTTAGATTCCCGAGTGGAAGTGGGAGCAGGTTACCATGGATTTTATCACCAAATTGCCAAGGACTGCTAGAGGTGTCGATGCAATTTGGGTGATTGTGGACAGGTTGACGGACAGAGTGAGCGGACGATTCAGACGCTCGAGGATATGCTTCGGGCATTTGTATTGGATTTCGGAGGGAGTTGGGACACGTATTTGCCCTTGGCTAAGTTTTCCTATAACAACAGCTATCACTCGAGCATTGGTATGCCACCCTTTGAGATGTTGTATGGGAGGTGGTGTCGGACCCCCATTTGCTGGGGTGAAGTAGGGAAACGTGTGATGGGTACTACAGAGATAGTGCTTCGGACGATGGAGCAGATACAACAGGTCAGACAGAGATTGTTGACCGCTCAGAGTCGTCAGAAAAGTTATGCAGACAGGCGACGATCCGAGCTCGAGTTTCAGATTGGGGATTTTGTACTCCTGAAGGTGTCTCCTTGGAAAGGAGTGATTTGATTCAGGAAAAGGGGCAAGCTAGGGCCCCGATATATTGGGCCGTTTATAGTGATTGCGAGGGCAGGCAGAGTAGCATACCGATTAGAGCTACCTGCAAAGTTGAGTCGGATTAATAATACCTTCCACGTGTCTCAGTTGAGGAAGTGTATAGCCGACGAGTTGGCGGTAGTGCCACTGGAGGATATTTAGGTGGATGCGGGACTGAATTATGCTGAGAGACCAATTGCGATTTGGGATCGGAAGATCAAGGTTCTGAGGAAGAAGGAGGTGCCATTGGTGCAGGTTCAGTGGCAGCATCGGAAGGGGTCCGAGCTGACGAGGGAGTCAGAGTCAGAGATGCGGGAGCAACATCCGGGGTTGTTTTCGATATAAGACTTCGAGGGCGAAGTCTGGTTCTAGTGGGGGAGAATTATAACATCCCAGAATTCAGGTTCAACCATTTAACCCTTCTTTTTTTCCAAGTTGTCATATTAGGTCCCTTTGTGATAAGTGCTAAGCTTGTGAGTACGCTGGGCGTACTAAGGAGTACACTGCGCGTAGTCGCGCGCTTATTTTGTACGCGGAATCATCCGGGTACGCTGGGCGTGCCTAAGGTTATGCCAGGCATAACCGACCCAGATTCAAAACCCTAATATGACTTGAGGGCTATAAAAGGAATGAGATGGTCTTGTCCTTCAACCACCATCTTACAGAAAGAAACCCTAAGAGAGTATTCCCTTCGTCTTTAGCTTGGGTGTGAGTGTTCTAAGCTTCAAAGTGCCATTTCAAGGTGGTGAAAAAGAAGAGGAGGCCATTGTGGAAGCTAGAAGTTGGTGGACAAGTGTAGATCTGAGGACTACAAAGGTTGGAGCTTCTTCCAGAGTTAAAAAGTTCAGATCTTGCCTTATTGTTTGTGTGGTGTGCTTCTTGGACCAATTTCTAGGTTTTTGGGTCCCAAGATGGAGACTTTATAAGCAAATAGTCTCCATTGGCCTAGATCTATCATATTCCAGGACTATATGAGTTGTACATTCATAAAAATGCAATCTTGGACGTGAATGTTGAGCCATGCATGAGATCTAGACTTTTGGAGGAGAAAGGAAAGGTGTTAGAAGGTGTGGGGAACCTTTATAGCCATGCAAAGGCTTAAAGGTTTCGACTTTATGGATTAAGAGGTATTAGAATGGCCAGATCTGGAATGTGGGATTATGCCTTAACTGTTTAATACATTAAAATGAGGAATGTAAGAAATTGGGATTTACGATGGGTGTAATCCCAGTACGCACCGCGTAGAGGGTCGCGTTCCCCGTTTCTGGAGTGCAAGGGTACGCTCCACGTACAAGAGCTGGTACGCCCCGCGTACTGCTTGCTGTTGACTTTTGTTGACTTCTAGGGTTTTGGTCAACATGTGGACTTTTGAGTCAGGGAGGGGTAAAATGGTCTTTTACCCTTCTGTGGGATTGTAGAAAGGGGTGTAGCATAGCCTTGAGAGTCGTTAATGATTTGGAATGATTATTTGTTGTGATTAGGCGAGGCTAGGTCATCGTTTCGAGATTCAGAGATATCAAGAACGTGAGATTCTAGACATCATACGAGGTGAGTCTTCTCACTATACTGTACCTGGAAGGGTACCTATGTGTGACCGGAAGGTCTGGTATGTTATGGGATATATGCGTTGTATGTTGTGAGTTGTCTGTTTCGTATGCGCTATGTATGTGATATGTATGCTATGTTTGATATGGGACGGAAGGCATTATGATGTGGACCGGAAGGTCAGGGAGTTATGGACCGGAAGGTCAACACGGGTAGGACCGGAAGGTTTACCGGGTTGGGAAGGAAGTCCCCTGAGACACATGGGCCGGAAGGTCGTGTGGAGTATGGCCTGGAAAGGCGTATGTGTGTAGGTGGTATATTGGGGAACTCACTAAGCTTCTTGCTTATAGTGTTTATGTGCAATGTGTTTCAGGTACTAGTGAGGACTGTGGGAAGGCGCCAACATGACTCGTACACACACACAGGCGGATTTGGATATGATTGATCTTGGGATTGATATGTTTTGTATTATGACTATGTTACGTTGGATTTTATGGTTTGTCTTGAATGAAATTATGTTTTAAGGAAATGAAAAAAAATTGTTTTGAAAATATATGTTGTTACATACTTGTGGTATGCAAGGCGTAATTGCTAATCTCCTAAAACCTAATTTTAGGGGTTTGCTCCCCATTTAATCCACCTTATGCCTCCCTTGGAGATTTCATATCGGCGTCAACTCCTTGGAAACCCTAATCTTGCGCCTAGGCCTTGTGTGTGAAGATTTTTAAGCTTGTTAGTGATTTTGGTGCTCTCTTGTTGAAGAAGAAGACTATTGAAGAAGGTGGTGTTGCTTTCAAGCTTTTGGATCCAGAAACTACCTCAGCTTGTGCATATTTTGATGGTATAAAGTTCATACCTTGATGTGTTTCTTTCCAGATCTCTTAAATGGATTATTATGAGATTTTTTTCCCAAGCTTGGATATTTTTTAGTATTGTGTACTCTAGAGTACATTAGCTGTCCTTTCATGTGTTTTAGGTATTATAGCTGGTGCACTCCAGAGCACATTAGTTTTCCTTTCATGTGTTTTAGGACTTTAAGATTCATAAAATGTTTGCTCGAAGGTCCTTTTCTTCCCATGCAAGAGTGTAATGGTTTTGGGATTGACTTAAGCTAGGGTTTTGAGGTTTAAGCTTATTTTAGCCATGCAAAGGCTTAAAGTTATGGACTTTATGGATTAAGAAATTCTAAGGAGGTCATATCTATGTTTGGATTGCAAGTCTTAATTATTAAGACATTTGGGAGTGATTTTTGGGATTAGACGACGTACACCCAATGTAGCCAGGCTCAACCCCAACCCATCTGATTCTTCGAGTACATGGATCGTAGGAAGCATACGCCCAACGTACATGTTGGGAGGTTGACTTTTTGCTAACTTTGACTTTTGGTAAAAGTTTTAGGGTTTGGACAATGAGAGGGGTAAAATGGTCTTTTGACCATATGTAGCATAGTTATGGGATTGGATATATGAGTTGGGATGTGGACCTTAATTATTAATTAGGGTTAGTGTTATTAGGTAGATTATAGTTCCAACAGTTCGGGTGTGAGATTTATCTGTCATCGGTATCAGGTGAGTCTCCTCTATTATTCTTACCTGAGTGGTAGAATATATGTATCTGTGATGACTATCTGATTCTAGATGTTATTAATGTTTTATGATGTTTATGTGTGACTGAGACTTCAAATAGTCTCTAGGGTTGTCGATAACCTATAGAGCATGGTTTTTGCCCACTGGAACTGCTGATAGTCCCCAGGGTTGTTGATAACCCAAGTTGTTTATTTATACTGTGTTGTATGTGGTATCTTGTGGAACTCACAAAGCTTCGTGCGTACACTTGTTGATTATATGTGTTTCAGGTACTTATGAGGATCGTAGGAAGGCGAATGTCTGATTATACACACTCGCTGGGAGATTTGTTACTGGGCATTTTGTGGCACTCTGATATATTGTGATGATGATTTGTATTTGATGCTTGTGTTTTTTCTGATAACTTGGTTTATAAACAATATTTTGGGTAATTTAAAAATTAAAATTTTGGTTTGAAATTTGAGGTGTTACAGTTTGGTATCAGAGCCCTGGTTTTAGAGATTTTGATGAACTCTAGGGTAATTCCAAACTCAAACTAAGGATCTGAAGATTTATATAAAAACTTTTCAAGGAAATGAAGATTTTTGCACGAGAAAAACTCTATGAAGCAGTGTGTACAATCAACCAAAGCTCAAGCGGTAGTTTCCCAAAATATCTCAATTTATGTTATGAGCAATGTAGAGCTGATATCTTATGAGATGATAGAACTGCATGCTAGTTAGTGGTAGGCTATGGATCCTACATGAATGGTGTGATAGGGTTTCCTGATTTGTGATGCCTTTAGCCTAGGAGTTAGTCCTTATGAGATTGAATCTGTCATTGCTATTTGCTTGGTGTATGTTGTATAATTGTACATAGTTAGGATTTTATAGCCTTAGAATGCCTAATTTAGCCTTTCTTCCTGTTCCTTGTTTGGTTGTGGATTTAAGGTAGAATCATTTATTTGAATGTATATCGAGTCTTGTATTGTGTATGATTGGCATGCACAAAGCAAATTGCGAGGACATCGAAGATCTTGTAAGGCAGAGCAGTGCAGGGGAGCAGTCTAGAATGAGTGTATAGATGCTTAGTAGTGGTTCCAAGGAACCAGCAGGGCGAGTGTATAGCTGATCTTGAGAAATAGAGTCCTTGAGAGGATGAATTAAGAAAAATACGGGTTAGTGTGGAAGGTAGTATTGGGCCTGTACTACTGAAAGCATCGAATCTGTACGCGGCTCAAGAATAAATCTTAAGGAACTAAGGAGCTTACAGGAGTGTGTGGATGTTTGTGTATTCACTTCAACCTGATTCTGATGGTTTTTCTTGTGTGTTTTAGTATGGTGGTTACCTGAGGTTCAAGCTCCAGTGACCGCGAGAGGCCGAGTGCTAGTGATGATTAGATCCGTAGGATTGTTGCCACTGAGGTGGATGTGACAATCAGAGGGGCTATACCATAGATGCTTGGGTCTATCAGGAACATGATGATTGACACTTTTGATGAGCGTTATTCCATCGTCACTGAGGCTGCTGTTGCCGCAGCCACCACAACTGTTGTTGGTGCGAGACCACAGGGGGTGATTCGTTGTGGTAACTGGAGTTCAAAAACACGAAACCACCTGATTTTGATGGGACTCGGGATCCAATTTCTGTGATGAGATGGATTTCTGATGTTGAGGGTTCTTTTTACACTTTCTCTTGTTCAGAGAATTTGAGGGTTCGTTTTGCACTGAATCTGCTTCTCTTGGAAGCGAAGGATTGGTGGAAGTTTGTGACAACAGATTATACTCTTGCGGAGCATTCTACGGTGACTTGGGAGAGATTTAGTGAGATGTTCATAAATGAATTTGTTCCAGTGGTTGAGAGAGAGATGTTGGCCCCAGAGTTCCTGTCTCTCAAGAAGAAGACAAAGACGGTGACTAAGATCACCAGTATGTTTCATGAGAGGGCCCTATTCTGCCCTGAGCACGTATCAAATGAGTAGGCATGTGTGAGATGATATATAAGTATTCTGAGGAGGTATATCCATGAGTTCGTGGCGAACACTTCATATCAGACATTAGCTGAGCTGCAGACCAATGAAATGAGGAGAGAGATTGAGTTGGAGACCCAGGATAGAGAGGAAAGGGAGGTACCAGTGAGGGATGGGAGACCAGTGCAGTCCCAATCGGTGACTAAGCAGCCCAAGCATGCTGACTCGAGAGTTGGAGGCTAGAAGGGATGCACTAGCAGTAAGTGCGGCAAGGGGCATAGGGACCCTGTCGATCAAGGACTGCTTGATACATGTGCGACAAGGAGGGGTATTTGGCTAGGGATTTCCCCAAGGGATTTCAGGTTTGCTTCAATTGCAACTAGAAGGGCATTTAAGGGCCGAGTATCCTCAGCTTGCATCTAGGGCAGTTCAAACTCCAACCTCCGCAACCCTGCATATTATTGATGGCCGACAAGGGAAGGTCGAGGCTCTGAGGTATCGAGGGAGAGCATTTCAGTTGACAACATTGGAGGCCTGAGCAGCTCTAGATGTCGTGGCTGGTATGTGTTCTTTATTATTCTGCTGATTTATTTATGTTGCTTATGTTATTGTTCACGTAGGTACTTTCCTTTTGAATTTTATACCTGCGCTTCTGTTGTTTGAATCGGGTGCGAGTCAGTCTTTTGTGTCATCATCTTTTTGCTATGGTTTTAGTATTGCACAGGAGGCCTTGATCAGGTCCTTGAGAGTCTCTATACCTGATGAGCGTCCGGTCTCCACTACTGACATTGACCGGGGTTGTGTGTTAGATATTTTTGGTGTTGGATATCTAATAGATTTTATCCCTATTGCAATGGTAGATGTTTATGTGATAGTGGGTGTTGGTTGAGCCAGTTTGGGGGCTCTAAATGACTTTGAGCAACAGATGGTGATGGTTCGAGATCCTAGTGGGGAGTGATGGCCTTTTACAATGAGGGAACTAGTTCATGATCAACTTTCTATTCAGCTGCCAGGGAAAGGCAGAGTTTACACCATGAGTGTATGGGTTATCTGGCATATGTAGTGGATACCCGGGTTGATGAGAAGAGATCAGTTTCTATTTCTAATGTTCCTGTTGTGCGAGAGATCCCCGATGTTTTCCCCGAGGAACTTCTTGGTGTGCCTCCTAATAGGCAAGTGGAGTTACAGATTGATCTGATCCCGAGTGCGACACCAATTGCCAACGCACCATATCGTCTTGCACCTCCTGAGATGCAGGATTTATCTTCTTAGCTTCAGGAGCTATTAGGAAAGGAGTTTATCCTCTCGAGCAGTTCTCTGTGGGGAGCACCGATCTTTTTTGCCAATAAGAAGGATGGTTCACACCATTGTGCACTAATTACCAGGAGTTGAACAAGTTAACGATGAAGAACCGTTATCCATTGCCAAGGAATGATGATCTTTTCGATTAGCTGCAGGGGGCATCTTGGTTTTTCGTGGATCGATTTGAGGTCTGGTTACCACCAGATGAGGGTGCAAGAGGAGGATATTTAGAAGACGTCCTTCCGAACTCGTTACAGGCATTACGAGTGTGTGGCGATGCCTTTTGGAATC
This sequence comes from Lactuca sativa, assembly GCF_002870075.4. Lineage (NCBI taxonomy): Eukaryota > Viridiplantae > Streptophyta > Magnoliopsida > Asterales > Asteraceae > Lactuca > Lactuca sativa. The sequence goes on from NC_056627.2 coordinate 225,783,484, forward strand.
ATCAACACACCAATGACGTTCATGGATCTCATGAATCGGGCATGTAGGCCCATGTTTGATCGATTGGGGACCGTCTTCATCGATTACATTCTGGTCTGTTCTAAGACTAAAGAGCAGCATGAAGAGCATTTGCATGAGATTCTCGGAGTTTTAAGGATGGAGAGGCTCTATGCCAAGCTCTCCAAGTGTGACTTCTAGTTGCGCGAGGTTTTGTTTCTAGGACACCTCGTCAACCATAATGGTATCTTGGTCGACCCAGCCAAAATAGAGGTGGTGGGAAGTGTCGTAGTCTCCATACGTGTCACAACTAGGAATTTTGGTGTCTTGTAACTACAACACCTATAACAACTATGAATCAATAACATGAAAGCATGCATGATGCTTATTCTATAACAACAAAACTTCATCAAATACTTCATTCTAGCACTACAAATGGTCAACAAAGAATTGGAAACCTTTGAAATCCCGATTTAAGTCCATTTTGGACTAGGATTTCCTTATTGGGCCTAATGGACTAATAAGCTTCCAATTTATCCATCTTGAACCTAGAACTCTCTAATGGACCCTAATTGGACCCATATACACGAAACATAATATTTTGGGCCTTAATGGGTCACAACCAATTTAATTTAGCTCTAATAGGTCATAAAGATATTACTTTGATTTATTTGGGCCGATGTGACAACCCTATATTTCGATTCTATGTAATGACTTAAAAAGCAAAGTATTGTAACTAGTTTTGAAAATAATGAAATTAACTTTGAAAATAAAAATGTACAAAAGTCTCTATTTGGTTACCTACTATGTTAGATATCATTAAACCGTTATTGTACATAAAAACAACGTCCAAATCTGACTTCGTATGAGGAAGTTATGAGTTTTGCAAGTTCGGCATAGCGATAGACAGCTAAAAACTTGAAACAGAGATCGAGCGACTTTTGGCCGGAATGACCTAAATGAGAATCGAAGGTCTCGATAATGGTTTTTCAACGGTAAAAAGTTTGGCAAAAAAAACATCAGATAAAGAAGTTATGGATTTCTAACGAACGTTTCTTACCCCGACCTTTTAATAAATAAATAATAAAAATAATTTCAAAATTTGCCGACGGATTCTAAACGAAAGTTGTAGAGCGTAGTCTCACCTACACGTGGATATAAAGAACGTCGAAAACGGAGTTCGTATGAAGAAAATATGAATTTTTGAAGTTTACTAAATAATAAAAATATAAATTTAAATCAAATTTCGGTATTATCCGAAGGAGGAGTCACCGGGCCAATCCGAGTTACGCCCAGCGTACTCGAGGACTAGGCCTCGGATCGTCCACATCGCCCCCTATGCGAGGCTATGCCCCGTCCCATCCGAGCTCCGAGGCAGTCGAGGATGTTGTCACGCATGACGCACGTGTACGCCCAGCGTACCGAGGCGGTTCCCAACCCCTATAAATGGGATGCGAGGGTTCTGGGGAAAATGCTCATTTCCTCTCATTTTTCTTGCATTTTTGCCTCGTTTTCCGTGCACGTGATATCCCGAAGCCCCGGTTTCCATACTCAAGCCCTGAAGGTCATTTGTGCTCCCGAGATTATTGAGAATCCGGAGAAAATCTGCTTTCTCGAGTCAAAGTTCTGCTTGATTTTCATCTCGCCTTCTTCGATCTTTCAAGTGAGTTCATACCCCTATAAACTATGCTTTTAAATGTTTGATAAATATTTTTTATACAATATTAGGGGGGGGGGGGGGGAGGGGAATGCAAGTAAAACACGCGGTTATTATCGTGTATAACTTAACAATTCACTATATAAACTTTTTATCTAAGTAATCATATGTGATTCATAAACTACTACATGAGTATTCTCGTATGAAATATATATTTTAAATAACACCTTGTCTTGTGGAAATAAAACGTGTTTATATATATATATATATATATATATATATATATATATATATATATATATATATATATATATATATATATATATATATATAAATCAAATGCTCCATTTTTACATTAGGTATATGTGATCAGTCAAGTCACATTACGTGTTATACATTACATAATGAGTGAGCATTACACTAGGGTTTACTATACGAACTAAAAACACACTTTGAAAAACTATAATAGGTATAGTTTACGAAATATTCTTCATACCTAGGGCTAAAATTGAAAATACTTCAACATCAGGACGCTAAAATTCTCCCCCACTTGAACTAGACTTCGTCCTCGAAGTTGTCCACCACAAATAAATTAGGATAATGCTCTCTCATCTCTGCCTCTGGCTCCCAGGTCCATTTGGAGCCTTTCCGATGTTGCCACTGAACGCTTACAAAAGGTATCTCCTTGTTTCGTAGTTGCAGAAGTGCATGTTGGACGATGAGGAAGTGGTCCATTTGGATGATATTCAGATCGATGAGTGCCTGAATTATGTTGAGAGGCCGGGTAACGATAATGGAGAGAAATATGAAGGTTCTACACAACAACATCTTCGATAATACCCTGCTAATCCCAAGAAACTCCTGATCTCCGAAGGAGACTTTGGGACCACCCACTGCATAACCACCTCGATTTTGGAGAGATAGACCAAAATCCTATCCTGATTAACGAGGTGACCCAAGAACTGGACTTCTCGTAACCAAAACTCACACTTCGAGAAGTTGACATATATTTGTTCTCGCCTCAAGACCCCCAAAAGCTCTCGAAGGTGCTCTTCGTCTTACTCTCTGGTCTTGGAATACGCCAAGATATCATCAATAAAAACAATAACTGATCAATCGAGCATCAACCTGTACTCAATTCATCAAATACATAAGTCCATAACTATTTCTAGTATAAACTTGATCCGGTATGGCATGGTCCATTTGGGTTGCATGACATCATGCACTTGGGTAGACTAAAATGAGAGAATGGACACTTATGGTTTATTAATATATTATAGGTTATGATATATATAAATAATATTATGTAGTTGGTATTGATCAAGAATTAATTTAGAATTAATTTTGTGATAAAAAAGGAGACTAATTAAATATATGGGGTAATTTTGTAATCATCCATTTCTTTAATAGTGGGCTTGTAGTCCATGGTGTATTGAGTTGGGCTAAAACCCATGAGATGCTCCATGGTGGATTTGAACCCATGGATCCAAGAAATGAAAAGTCATGTCATTTAGGGTTTACATGGTGTAACCCTACTTGTAATACACTATAAAATGGATGTGTTAGCTACCAAAATCGGCCACTAATGAAGAGCAAGAGGGCATAGCCGATTTCTAAGTGTGTTGCATTTCTCTCTAAGTTATTCCAAGTGTACTTGGTGTTGTGTGAAGCATTTGAGGCATCACATTTGGGGTGCTAGGCTTAGAAGGTCTCAAAGGAATTACAGCAACAAAGGTATGTATTTCTTACTAGCTTTCACATTTAAAAGTTCCCCATGTATGCTAGATAGGTTATGAACCTTGAAAAATCCGATTTTCATGTATCAACGTTAAACAGAGATCCAATGTTTCTAGGGTTGCATGTACACCATAGGAGTGTTAGAGTGCTCAAAATCCTTTAGTGGTATCGGAGCCTAGGCTTGTTTACTTGATACTTGATGCAAACTTATTTTTCAAAAGCTAAAAACTGCCCAGACAGGAAAATTCGACGATTTCTGGCCAAAAAACTCGCCGAGTTCATGTGTTATTGCCTGAACTCGACGAGTTCCTTGATGAACTTGACAAGTTTGTCATCCAGTGAGCAGCTTTTGGAACTTTGCTGCTGGAAATGAACTAGAAACATTACCCTAAACTGTTTTGGTGTTATAAAACTTGTTTTAGATGGTGTAGTGGTTATGATAATCCATTTACAAAGGCTAATATCAAAATACCATGTTTATATGTGTTCATATGATTCTTGAAGGTTTGATATGCATGTCCATGTTCTTATGAGTTATTGTTAGATCATAGGAATTACTTGCTAATGATTAATTATTGATCAATTATGTGTTTAATGGGATCCATAACTTGTCCTCAAGTTATGGATAACCAAGAGTCACTTTCTTTTAATGTCCATTTAAAACACATAAGTTACATAAAAATGAAGAGTCTTCACTTTTATGAACTATTAACTCATAAGTTATGAAATGAAGAGTTTTGAATAGTTTCAAAACATTCCCTCAAGTTTTGGAATGTGTAAAGTTGCACATTTAAGTATACTTTCATTCCAAACCCTTAGAGTTTAAATGTTAAAATTCAACCCTTATACTATTATAACATTAATGGTTAATACTTATATATATATATATATATATATATATATATATATATATATGTATATATATATATATATATATATATATATATATATATATATATATGTATAAGATCAAGTCGTATTACCGTTAGTAGACCTCGTTCACGAAGCCGGTCTATAAGAGGCTATAAGGTTGTTGCCTATAAAATGGCTGCTTAATGGGTGTCCACTCTCACCCACCGCTTCCTTGATCGGTGGAGGGTCGTTAGCCGAACGGGTAGGACAATGAATTTAATTCTCATTAAAAGCATAGTGATTATTATAAAGTAACTAAAGGTTTTATAATTCCCAATCTTAGTTACTTTACGAAAATGTAAATATGGTGCTAACCCATGAAATTCACACTTTGTACCTTACCAAGTCATTGGTGGAGCGTGTGTGGGTAACCGGCACACTAACTTGGACGAGTAAGGATAACAAAGGGTGACTTAATGTTTATCATAGATCGGTGGAGTGTGTGTTGGTAACTGGCACATTGATTAGTTGATAATATTAAGGGTACCAAGTGAGTTTGCATGGTTATTCACACCTTGTTTTTTGATCCTCGACATCCCAGTCACAAAACTTGAAGGGCACATTCGAGATTGAAACATGCTATTGAAAAGTTCAATGAATCTCAAAAGAACCTAGGAATTTCAAAACCTTTTAAAAACTAGTTATTTATTTCGTTTTTGTGGTGGAAATTGGCAAATCGTCATTCACCTACCTTCAAATATGTTACGGCTTAGATTACGACATCCCTCTTCTAAGTCATAATATATTGTGTTGGATCCTAGCCTTAGTATTACATTTTTGGTGTTTTATTAAGCACTCTATATATCTAATCTAAACTTGTTTTCTTCTTTTCAGATGTCTTCCAACAACAATGCTTCGGGCTCCAAACCTACAGGCTCATTCTCTCTCATGAATCTTTGTAGGAGAGTCATCTTCGATGGCATAAACTTTATGGATTGGATCTGTAACATCAGGATGGTCACTCTTTACAAGGACAAGGAATATGTCCTCGATAAGGAGCTTAAGGAAATCGATGAGTCCACTGCTACTCCTGAGGAAATCGCTGAATTCAAGACACATGAGAGAGATGCCACTAATGTGCCATGCATCATGATGGCCACAATGTTAGCCGAACTCCAAAAGTCCTATGAGGACTATTATCTTTTTGAGATGCACCAGGATTTGATGGAAATCTACCATCAAAGTGCTCGTTAAGAACGGTATGAAATGATCTCCTCCATGATCACAACCCGAATGAAGGATGGTGAATCCATCACGGGCCACATGCAAAAGATGCAAAGGTATGTGGACCGTTTGCTGAAACTGAATGTTAACTTTCCTGAGGAGTTGGCAATTGACATCATTTTGCACTCCTTACCTTCTCGTTATGACCAATTTCGAATTACATACCATATGAACAAGGAGGAAGTTACTCTCAGCAAACTTCAGGGACTTTTGAAGACTGCAGAAAGTGGTCTTAAAGGTAATTCGGTTGTTACTTCTACTCCTACTCCTACAACTACCTTTGTTTTGGATATCGGGCAAGGCAAAGGGAAAAAGAAGAAGACCCCTTTGAAGGGTACCAAGGGAAAGTCTCTTGAAGGCTCCTCATCTGGAACCAAAAGTGGTTCTAATACTCCTTCTGGCAATCCCAAAGAGGCTGAATGCTTCTATTGCTAGAATAAGGGGCACTGGAAGCGAAACTGCCCAAAATACTTGCGAGATGTCAACGATGGGAAAGTAAAACCATCCCATGCAGGTATATACACTATATTGTCTAATAACTCACCATATTCTAACTCTTGGGGTCCTTAATACATGTCGTGGTATTCACATATGTTCTAATTTGCAGGGCCTAAGAAGAAGTGAGGATGTGGAGCACGGAAAGATAAACCTAATCATGGGGGACAGGAAGGCTTCACATGTTACCAGGATTGGAGTTTATACATTGTTGCTAAGTAGTGGGTTAAAGTTAGATTTGAATAAATGTGTTTACTCATATGAAATGGCGAGAAATATTATTTCCTTTCATGCTTTGTACAAACAAAGGTTTACCTTTCCTTTTGATAATGAATATGGTAGTATTAATGCTTTCTTTAATAATGTTCTTTATTTTAAAGCATTACCTTGTGATGGTGTGTATGAAACTGTGTCGGTTGTAGATAAACTAGGAAATAATGTATTGTGTATTGATTCTTCTACTAGCTTGGATAAAGCATCATTATGGCATTGTCATCTTGGTCATGTAAGCAAGAACTGCATAGGCCAACTCAAAAAGGATGGAGTCTTGGAGTCATTTGACCTAAAGTCAGATGATAGTTGTGAGTCTTGTTTGCGTGGGAAAATGACAAAATCACCCTTCACTGGTACTTGTGCAAGGGGTGAGGATTTATTGGACCTTGTACATACTGATGTATGTGGACCCTTCAAAACTAACACAAGGTATGCTAATCGCTACTATGTGAGTTTTACTGATGATTTTATTAGATATGGTTATGTCTACTTAATCAAGTATAAGTAAGAGACTTTTGAAAAGTTTAAAGAGTTTAAACATGAAGTAGAAAATCAATTGGGCAGGAACATTAAGATGCTTCTATCCGATCGAGGTGGTGAGTATCTTAGTATAGAGTTCCTCGACTATCTTAAAGAGTGTGGGATTGTCTCATAATTGACACCTCCTAGGACACCACAGTTGAATGGTGTCGCTGAGAGGCATAATCGGACCTTGTTCGACATGGTTCGCTCCATGATGAGTCAAGCTTCTCTACTAATCTCTTTTTGGGGGTACTCCTTAGAGACTGTCGGCCATATCCTTAATCTAGTCCCTACAAAGAAGGTTACCAAAACACCTCATGAGATGTGGACTGGGAAAGTTCCCAATTTGGAACACATCAAGATTTGGGGTTGCGAGGCTTTCGTGAGACCTGAGACTCAAGATAAGCTCGAACCTTGAAGTAAGAGATGTGTTTTCATCAGCTACCCATAGAAATCCTTTGGTTACCTCTTCTACAGACCTAGTGAGAATGTGGTCTTTGTGGTAGGAAGAGGGGTCTTTCGATAGAGAGAGCTCATAAGCAAAGGAAAAAGTGGGAGGCAGATTGACCTTATAAAAATTCAAGAGTCAAGTGATGAAGGAACCTCAAATCCTAGGAATCAAACTGAGGAAGAAACTCCTGTTGATCAGGTTTATGAGTCTCTGCCTCTGAGGCGTACCACGAGGGTTAGGAATGCACCTAAGCATTACTATGGTTTCCATATCACTGTGGAAGGTGATACATTTATCAGTGAAAGTACACTGGTAAATTTGGATGAAACTAATAGATTTAAGGAAGCCATGGCAGCCCCGGAGTCTGCTAAGTGGAAGGAGGCTATGGACAGCAAGATACAGTCCATGTATGACAATCAAGTTTAGAACTTGGTTGACAATGTACCTGACCGTAAGATAGTCGGGTGCAAGTGGATCTTCAAGAAGAAGACTGACTTGGATGGTAAAGTGCATACTTATAAGGCGCAACTAGTTGCAAAGGGTTTTACTCAGACTCAGGGTATTGATTATGGTGAAACCTTCTCACCAGTAGCGAAGATAAAATCTATTAGGGTCATACTAGCCATTGTTGCATTTCATGATTATGAAATATGGAAAATGGATGTCAAAATCGCTTTCCTTAATGGAAAGCTGGCTAAGGATGTTTACATGAGTTAGCCAGAGGGTTTTGTCAATGCGGAGTACCCAAATAGATCATGCAAGCTTGAGAAATCCATTTATGGATTGAAAAAAGCATATAGTAGCTGGAATATTTGTTTCAATGAAAAGGTCAAAGAGTTTGGTTTCTCAAGAAGCGAAGATGAGTTTTGCGTATAATTCAGAGCTAGTGGGAGTATAGTTAGCTTTTTGGTATTGTATGTGGATGACATACTACTCATAGGAAAAGACATCCCAACCATGCAGGAGGTGAAGGCCTGGCTTGGGAAGTGCTTTGCTATGAAGGACCTTGGAGAAGCTGCCTATGTCCTAGGGATAAGGATATTAAGAGAAAGGAGTAAAATACTAATTGGACTTAGTCAGAGTTCTTACTTGGATAAGGTGCTGAATAGGTTCAGCATGCAGGACTACAATAAAGGAGATTTACTAATCCAGAGTAACGACAAGCTGAGTAAGACTCAGAGTTCGAGTACAGAGGCTGAGATAGCTGAAATGAGTCGAGTATCGTATGCTTCCATTATAGGCTCGATCATGTATGCTATGCCTTGTACTCGTCCTGATGTGGCTTTTGCTTTGAGCATGGTCAGCAGATATCAGGGGAACCTTGGAAAGGCTCACTGGTCTTCGGTAAAGAACAATCTCAAGTATCTTTAGAGGACTAAGGACTGGGTCTTTGCCTTCGGTGGGAGTGATGACTTGAGAGTGGTTAGCTATAGTGATGCTAGCTTCCAAACTGATAGGGATAATTTCCGATTTTAGTCAGGCTGGGTCTTTACCTTGAACGAAGGAGCAATTACTTGGAAAAGTTCCAAGCAGGAGACGGTAGCTGATTCAACTTATGAATCAGAGTACATAGCAGCGAGTGAAGCAGAGAAGGAAGCTATATAGCTGAAGAACTTCATTGGAGACCTTGGAGTTGTACCAGCTATAAAGGAGCCGATGGAAATTTTCTATGATAGTGAAAGTGCAGTTGCTTTAGCGAAGGAACCAAGGGATCACGGGAGATCCAGACACATCAACAGAAAATACCATTTTATCAAATATCAAATAGAAGAAGAACTCCTCATGGAAAAGAGGGTATCATCGAATGAGAACCCAACAGATCCCCTCACGAAGGGACTAATTAGGGTTAAGCATTTACAGCATGCGAGGTGCACTAGGCTGAAGGATGATATTAGTTTTACAGATTAGATAGGTATTTCTGAAACTTGTAAAATGTAATCGACATTTGATGATGAATAAAAGTTGTTGTTTATTTATGAATAAAATGTTGCTATCTTTGTCAATTATTTACTATAGTTTCAGATTGGCATGTTTTGACTTCCAAAATAATTTTTTTATTCAAAATATCCACAGTCGGTCATATGTTGGAAGTAGATATGAATCAAGACTATCATGAAGTTGGCTTGTAGATGTCTAAGTAGTTAGACATATCAAGAGTTACCACGACACTCATGAGTGCTCATAAGTTTTGAGTATCGGATTCAACCCACGCTCACTTGTATTACTTCATGGAATTTATCTCGAGTGATCGTGAGACGGTAATATCATATAATTCTTCAAACCTAGAGATATGAGTTGTTGACTATGAGTTGGTTATACATTGATTGTACGAAAATGCATTGGTAACTCGATGTTATAAAATGTGCCTTTGTGTATAATTCAACAAGTAGTAGAACTAGCATATGAGTCGAAGTTTATCTATTTCTTCTTAGATTAGAAACGATATGTGGGCCCCTCGATGATTTTGTTTTGACCAATGTACCGAGCCCATTCAGAACTAAATTGATGTGTTTGATTAAGTTCTATGTCAAACAAATCGGAAATTGGAAAACAAATTGCTGGACAATAAGTATGACATTGTTCCATGTATTTGTCTAGCTGATATCATGAGAGCAGACGATTTTGTGATCACTTATCTTAAATGGCGTAACGTCATTATCTCAGTTCCGAGAGACCTTGAAAGAGCTACGATTGCTAATTAGTTCCTGAAGTCATACTTGCAGTAATAGTTATTAGACTTTTCCAAGTGGGAGAATGTTGGATAAGGTGTCTAATTCCATACCTATTTCTAGTATATACTTGACCCGGTATGGCATGGTCCATTTGGGTTGCATGACATCACGCACTTGGGTAGACTATAATGAGAGAAAGGACACTTATGGTTTATTAATATATTATAGGTTATAATATATTAATAATATTATTTAGTTGGTATTGATCAAGAATTAATTTTGTGATCAAAAGAAGACTAATTAAATATATGGGCTAATTGTGTAATCATCCATTTCTTTAATAGTGGGCTTGTAGTCCATGGTGTATTTAGTTGGGCTAAAACCCATGAGACGCTCCATGGTAGATTTGAACCCATGGATCCAAGAAATGAAAAGTCATGTCATTTAGGGTTTACATGGTGTAACCCTACTTGTGACACACTATAAAATGGATGTGTTAGCTACCAAAATCGGCCACTAGTGAAGAACTAGAGGGCATAGCCTATTTCTAAGTGTGTTGCATTTCTCTCTAAGTTATTCCAAGTGTACTTGGTGTTGTGTGAAGCATTTGAGACATCACATTTGGGGTGCTAGGCTCACAAGGTTCTCAAAGGAATTCCAGCAACAAAAGGTATGTATTTCTTACTAGCTTTCATGTTTAAAAGTTCCCCATTTATGCTAGATAGGTTATGAACCTTGGAAAATCAAATTTGCATATATCATAGTTAAACATAGATCCAATGTTTCTAGGGTTGCATGTACACCATAGGAGTGTTAGAATACTCAAAACCCTTGACATTGGTGAGCCCAAATGACATCACCACGAACTCATAATGCCCATAACGAGTACGAAATGCTGTCTTCGCCACATCCTTCTCTTTCACCCTCACCTGATGATACCCGAACCTCATATCGATCTTGGAGAACCAAGATGCACCCTGCAACTATTCAAATAGGTCTTCAATGCACAGAAGGGGATAACGGTTCTACAATGTCAACATGTTCAACTCTCGGTACTCAATGCACATCTGGTGTGAACCATCATTCTTCTTGACGAAAAATATCGGCGCTCCCCATGGTGAACTGCTCGATTTGATGAAATGCTTGCCTAACAGCTCCTGAAGCTAAGCGGACAACTATAGTATCTCGAGCTGTGCCAAACAATATGACGCCTTGGCAATCAGAGCCACACCTGACACTAGGTCAATCCTGAACTCAACCTGTCTCTCAAAAGGCACACCGGGTAATTCTTCTGGAAATACGTCAGTGAACTCTCTGATGGCCAGTACATCTGAAATCTGAAGTTTGCTCCCCTACCGGGGTATCAATTACATACGCAAGATAACTCATACAACAATTTTGAATATACTGTCGAACCCTAGAAACAGAGCAAAAAGCTGACCCAATCCTGGTACCCTCCTCGTAGATAACTAGTTCGAACTACCACCCGTTGGCCATCGCAATCTATCATTGCACCAAACTTGCTCAGCCAATCCATCTCCACTATTACACATACGCATCCCCCATGGGAATTGTAATCAAATCGAACGGATAAGGTACCTGAATAATCTCCAAAATACAACCCTGATAAACCCTACATGTAGAAACCACATGCTCGTTGGTGATAGAAACCTACAATAGACACTCTAACTCTCCAATAAGCATATAAAACTCCCTACCAAATGTCTAGGATACAAAAATTTTTGACTCGCACCCAAGTAAAAAAGCACAAGCCAGGCAAAGAATTCACTAGGAAGGTACCTAACATAATAATAAACGTAAACATACCATAAATAACTTGATAGAATGTAAATAGAAACATACCAATAATGACATTTGGGACTACCCTGGCCTCCTCGGAAGTGAGCTGGAAAGCACGACCTCAAGCCCTCGGGGGCTCTACCCTACCCTAGCGCCCATTGGTGATCTTCAGAGTGGCCGGCGTAGGGGCCTACGTCGATTTGGCTTCGAGCAATGGACAATTGACATTCACATGGCCAACCTGATCACAATGATAGTAAATCCTGGTGCTCGGTACTGGGGTCGGCTAGTGACAATCCTTCGCAAAGTGCCCATCTCTTCCACATTTGTGGCATCCAGCAGATGATCGACAAGGACCTTCATGAACCTTGCTGCACTTCCCACAAGTGTGACCCCTCTGACTCCTAGATCTCACATCAGCGGCCTTGAACCGCTTAGCTGCAGGCTGCAACTGCACAGGGGCCTGCCTCAGCTCCTTCATCTGGAGCTCCATCTCAATCTCCCGCCGCCTCATGGCCTCCTGTAACCCAATGAGTAAACTATATCTCTTAGTGGACACAAACTGACGGATATCCATCTTGAGCATGCTCAAGTACTGGGTCTTCTAAGCTTTCTCAAAAGCAGCAAACTCCAGGAAAAACAGTGCTCTCTAAGTGAACATCTTGGTGATCTCGGTTACTGACTCCGTTCCCTTCCATAGGTCCAAATACTCATGGTCTAACCTTTCTCTTTCTTTATTTCTTTCTTTCTCTCTCTCTCTCTCTCTCTATCTCTCTCTCTTTATCTTTCTCTCTCTATCTCTCTTTCTCTCTCTCTCTCTCTCAACCAAAAGGATGTATCTCGAGCGGAATATATCAAACAACTACTCCCATGATACATCAGCTTTCTGCTCGAGAGTATACGAGCTAGTCACAAATCTCCATGAATCCTTCGCTCCAGACCGAAGAATGTTCAGATTGCACTTGACCTTCTGGTCAACTGGGTAGGAGCAAGTAAAGAAATATCCCTCCATATAGGAAAACCACCTCATGACAATGATCGGATCCTAAACTCCATCAAACATCGGGGGCTTCATATTATTGAAGTCCCGGTACTAGAAGGCTTTATCCCCACCAATCCCCATAGCAGTGATGGTTGTGGTAGCTGCAACAACGACCTCTAAAAGTGCAGTATATCGCTCATTGAGGAACTCAATCATAGCAGTTTTGATAGACCTAAACAACTTCGATATCTATCTGCAGACAACAATCACAAACTTAGCAGAGATTAATGCCTTAATCTGCTTCTTAGTCATCCATGGCCTATCCTGGCCACTCGCTACTGCTCCTGATCCGGATCGTGACTCAAATCGCCTCGTAACCACCATACTGAAAATAAACCAAAATATATCAGATGAGGCATAATTCATACCATGGAGGTATTCCAAATAATGAAACCCTATGGGGTGGTGACTTCCCTGCTACGCATGCGGATCCTGTGCTTCCGGTAGTATGTGCCCATACTACCTTCCACACATACTCGTATTTATCTAAGAGGATTATCACAGCAACCTTAATAGCACACACTAGCAAACACATACATCCTATTCCCACTCCTTGGAGAAAGGCTATACATTCCTCAACTAGTCTGACAAACCACATAAATCATCCAAGAAACTTCCACCAACTCTGTAGTACTCATGTATGCTAATCATACATAACACTGGACTCCACAGAAAGTCAAATACTTGATTCTATCCTAAGACCACAACAACAAAAGGAATAGGAAATAAGGCCAAATCAAACCTTCTTAGGCTCTAAACTCTTAGTTATGCATACTTTTGACGCATACACTAAGCAACTATAGTAATGATGTCAATTTAATTCAAGAATAACCCTAGGCTATCATGTATCATATGTAAGGAAATTCTATCATGTGATTCCTAAAGATCCCTAGCCTAACAATAGCATGTTGTTCAAACATAAACATAATATCAATAACAGTTTGGTAACTTAGGGTATACTTACTGGCTCCGACTAATCGTACACATCACACCCTTCCTTGGTTACTTTTGAAAATAAATTTGAAAATCATTTTTAAAACTTTTCTAGTTCCTTAGTTTACTAAATTGTAACATCTCAAAAATCACAACAAATTTGAACTTCTAAAAAAAACTCATTTACTAAAAAGAAGTGTTTAGAGAAACATTTTTCCAAAAACATTATTCAAAATCAGATTCTTCCAAGATCAACAACATGAAACCAAGGACGTGTATGGTCACACCTTTGCCTTCCCACGGTCCTTAGAAGTACAAGAAACAAAACTAAAATTGTATTCCAACGCTTAGTGAGTTCCACTAAGGTACCACCATATAAACATATCATACAACATCATGCATATAGAGCCTTCAACATGACTGGACTGTCTCACCGGGCATACAGCCCATCTAGATTGTTCCCTGAGCCTTCGGCCTGACTGGTCTGCCTTACAGGCCTTAAGTCTATCTAGACCGCCCTGGGTATCTTGGCTTTCAGTCTATCAACTGGTCGGCCTCAACCTAGTAAACCATAACATATCAATGCATAACAGGATCAACAAGTAATAGATAACACATGTTATCCTATAGATCTACCAATATAATCACATAACCAGCAGCACATAACTCCTCATAACAGCATATAACATCTCAAGATATCTAATCTAATGGGTCGGCCTTGGTGCCTTCGAACCATAAGTACAGTGATGAAAACTCACCTCACATTATGATGAAAGTTAAACAATACATTGCTCCAAATACCAAATCTACAGGTCACCTATTCAACAGATAGAGACTAAGGCTCAACTATAGCTCAAAATACCCAAAATAAACTTAAGTCAAACTTTGTCAACCATGGTCAAAGTCAAAGTCAAAGGGAACGAGTCAAGGAGTCAACTTGGTCCAATCAGTCGAGTATGTGGGGCGTACTCAGCACCTACATTGAGCGTACTCGAGCCTTGACTAGAATCGGTAAATTAACCGCGTACGTGCGACATATGCTAAGGTACACATGACATATGCCCAAAACTCCATTTTCTCAATAAGTGCATAATGCATTAAGCTCTCACGGCCAACATTCAGATCCAAGGCCAAAATACCACTAAGAGTCATAAAGTTTCCAACTTTATGACTTTGCATGTCCATTAAGTGCTTAATACACAAAATCTCAACATCTTAACGCCTTAATACCTTCTATAGCATGCATGGAGCAAAACTAAGCGTCAAAACCACATTTTTATGACTCAAGACCCCTCATAAGGTCTAAAAGGACGACTTATTTGGTTAAAAGCATGCCATGTTCAATATCACCATATTTGGGAGCAAAAGTGTTCTAAGTGTAGAAATGGCTAGATCTACAAGATAGGGTGATCAAGCAAGGAGCTTTTTACCTTTTGGAGGTAGCTAACAGGTGAAGAATGCCGGATCCAAGCTTCTCCCCAAGGTTCAAGTCCTTGTACCAACTTCTTCTTCATCAAGAACACTACCAAAGCACACAAATGAGCTCAAAGTACGCCTTCCTCATTTAAGGTTTGCTTGAGGTCATTTTTTCTCAGATGGAGGCTAGTGTAGGAATGAGAAATGAGAGATAATGATGATTATATATGGAAAAAAACTCTAAAAGTTAGGGTTTGAAGGTTAACCACATACACCATGCATACGCGGTGAACGCCCAACATACTAGGGTCCGCCCCAGTATGCCTAACATACACAACTTACTCTCAACATACTAACCTTCTGGCTAAATTACCAAAATGTCAATATGGGCCATTCTTGCAATCTTTTTGAAACCCAAGGGTCAAATGAAATATTCTTCATACTTAGGGCTAAAATTGAAAATACATCAAAATCAGGACGTTACATTAATTATAGTCATAAGTCATTATTATGATCTATAATTAATATTTGTCAGTGATTATACTAATTGAACTACTTATGGGAGTAATTTCTAGACTAGATTTAGTGAGGTGTTTAAAGTGGGATTTATAAACTATATACTATGTATACCAAACGGACCCTACCTTCGATATGATCATACCTGGTTATTCCTTACTTGATGGATCTTGATGAAGACATTGGGATTATTGAGGAATCTAGACTATAATTATTATAGCCTCCAAGATTATGAAACTCGACTAAGGCTTAGTGATTTATACGTCTAGATCTCTTTGGAAGTATGAAGAAAACCGCTGTTGAAATGATCAATCATTCATTTTATCAAGTGAGTGCGTAGTTCGTTTCATTAACATGATGTAATACAAATATTAATTAGAGTATTAAATATGTGTTGGAATTCGTAACTGAATTGTATGCTTATTACCTGGATTATATGCTAAGATATATATATATATATATATATATATATATATATATATATATATATATATATATATATATATATATATATATACGTTATTATGTGCGAACCAAATATGGTTCTATTTTATTTTAGGATATGTAGATAAATACTATATAATAATATTAAAGTAGCATTGTTGAGAAGATAAACAAATAATAATACCTAATACTCTATAGGGAATATATATATACACTAAAGATACGTTAGTGTCACCAAGAATAGAGTTGATATTAGAAGTTGGTTACTAGCATTGTAATCTAGTCTAGGGACAAACTTAGACTTATGGAAGATACCTAGTTCAATTAAGTTTGACATTGGGTAGTCTCATTAAGAGAATGTGCCTAATCTAGGAACGGGGAGTAAAGTTCCGTTCCATGACACTCTCAGGTGTCGATGTACGGTAGCTCCACACAGGATTACGTTGTAGTTTTCCCCTTGGATATCCGAAAATGGCAGATCATGTTCAGATAACTGTATGGTATGTTTGGTCACTTCCAAGAGTAGGTGACAACACTTGATCATTCTAGATAATCTTATGAATACGTTGGTGGCGTGAACTCATTACTCACAAACATAGATGAAGTGGGATACCATATTCATCAAATACTCTGATGACGCATATGTCTTTATGACTATACCGGCTAAGGAAGTCCCTAGCTGAGTAGTCAAGCTTTTCAGCTCCTCACTAGGAGAGATAATTCCTCCCTGATAATCTATGAGGATCGATAGGAATAGATAGGTGGGAATGTAAATCTATATAAGGAATGTATGGTAATAGTTGATTTTATGTGCCTAATAATTAAGGAATAGTATCATAATACTATTGTCGGATTGAAATCCCTATGCAACTCACCATGTTTTCCAAACTGAACCACTCAGTTTATATGCATCACATGTATCAAGATTTAAGCTAGTGGAACATGATTAGGATGCTGATTAATTAAGAGATAACTTGCAATATTATTCAGGACCATCAGGTTTTTATGCTATAACTTATGTATATGTATTGATTATAAAATCCTTAGGGTTTTAACATTCTAGAAACAAAACATTTGTAATCAAAATAATCTTTTGTACTGGGATTTTCCACAAATATAAATAAATGATTTTTAAAGCATAAAGAAAGGTTTTAATTGGTTCTGAAAATTAGAGGATGTCACACAATATCATACCGAAATCATACTTCAGGCAAGCACATCAACATCAAAATATAGAAGCACTCAAAATCAAGACATATACCAAATTTCAGTTTCAAACATCTAAACACAAAAACAAACAACTTATACCGTAATTTCATATATTATGAAACAACTTTTACCATCTTCATACAATCAATTTCAAACAATTATACAAATCATCATAGTAGGCATACAAGATATCACAATTTCATAAGATTATCCAACAAAAAAAACAGAAAAAAAACATACCTATTTTGTGGCAGTGATAGCGGGATTTCTCTCGGGTTGACTTCAATGATGGTCCTTCGGTGGTGGCTGGTGGTCACCGGAAAACAACATATCAGTAAAGAACGAATCAAACATCCTTACATGTTCTGTGGGCAGTGGTAGCCGGTCGTCGGGGGTAGACTTTAACGGTGGTCGGTGGTCCACCGATGGTGGCTAGTGGTCACCAAAAAACAGAAATCAGTAAAAAAACTCAAAAATCAAACATCTTACCTATTGTTGATGGTCAGTGAGAGGTTGGAAGGAGAGTGAGGTATGCGGTGGTCCTTTGGTGAGACCCTAACCGAAAAACAAAGGAAACAGGTGGAACATTAAGCACCTAAATGAAAATTAAACCTCAAAAAGATGAGAAAATCGAAATTATGGAATTATTTTACCTATACTGACGATCAAAGGTTAAGGAGGAGGCACAATTTCTCATTTGCAGGTGGGATTTCGAAAAAGAAGATGTGAGATACGGTGGCTGCAAATGCGGGAGACGAAACACTCAAATAATGGTTAAAACCCTTTACCGAAGACATGTCATCGGTATAAGCATTAAGTTATACGATGTCGTATCATTTTCTCACAACTACAAAAATAATAAAAAGTAGGAACCCTATGCCGATGACATGTCATCGGTAGAGATTTCACACAGATCGACATTTTCTTTACTGACAACCTGTCGTCAGGCAATGTTACACGAAAACGATGTCGATTTTATTTACTGAAACACGAACTATAAAAAATTGGACATTATAATTTCGTTGCTTATATCGGCGACTTATCGTCGACATAGTTTTTAGAAAACTGCGGAAAAACTTTTCATTCACACCTAGCCTATTCAGACAATATGTTGTCGGCATAGAGTTCCAGGTCAAAGAAAGTTGGTCAATTCTGGTAAACTCTGTACCGACAACATATGTCGTATGTACTGATGTCGTCGACACAAGTGGTAATTCTTGTAGTGGAGGAGGAGAGAGGAAATAAGAAGGAAATTTGATTCCTATGCTTATAGCTAATGCGGTCAATGAAATTTCCAAGCCAATGCGTCCTATTTATACTTTAGGTAACTTGCAGACAAAACAAGATTTGAATTGATTAAATAATAGATTTAATCCTAGTTCAAATCCTTTCTTTATATGAAACTAGGAGGCTTCAAGAAAACCTTATAACCTTCCAAAAATGTCCATACCATGGATAATGATAGAATTGCTTATTTTTTTCAACTATTGAACAATTACAATTCACCCCTTACATCTGTAATTAATCCCAAATTAATTCCAGATGAATTCTGACTAATAATTAATTAATTCTAATTGATTTCACATTAATTTATTAATCATATAAATTATAAAATCAATTATTTAACAATTAATCTCATATTAATTTATTAACCACATAATAAATCAACAAACCAACTATTTATTTCCAATTAATATATTAATCATATAATATGTTAACAACTCGTTTCCCCATAATTTCCAATGCATTTACTAATCATATAATAATCTAATAATTTATACTTCTCTCTCATAATATCATTTCTACCTATTTCTGGTCATGAGGGCAACCCAAAATAGACTTTACTTCTAATTACGATAATACAGCAATTTAGTTATGAGTTTAGAAACCTTAATCCAACAATATGCTATGTATCAATTATGAAATTCTTAGAGTTTTAGTATTTTGAAACAATCATTTGTATTCAAAATGTTTTAATATATTGGAATTTTCCACAAATAAAAATATTATGATTTTGAAAGCATAAGAAAGGTTTTTTTTTGGTTTTAAAAAATAAGCAATATCACATAGTAAGTTTCTCATTTCTAGACATTAATCCATAAACATGTGTTACTCTAGTTTTTATCACTACAAGAAAAAGACCCTTTTACGACGCGCAAATTACGACACTCAATGATTTATGTTACGCAAAAGAGAGTGATGTTAAAAAAGTGTCATCTATTAAAAAAATTTAAGGATTTAGGTCACGCATTATTGCGTGCCCTTAAATTAGTGTCAAAAGAAAAAAAATTAAAAACACGGAGGGCGCTGTATCTTAAATGTGCGCCCTCTATAAGTGTCGCTTTATATTTTTAATGAAAGGCGCGTTTAATAGATACGGGGGAAATGAAATCCCAAAAATTTTGAAAACCCGCTTGAATTTCTCTCCATTTCTCTCTCTGGCGATCATCCACAACCCTAGCTATCTTATTTTCTTTCCATTTTTCTCTCTCACGATCGAAGGACAAAACAAGACACAAATTTCACTTGCAGAAGAGTTGGTGATTTCTCTCCATTTCTTTTCGAGTTAGGAACAAAGGCACATAGAACGTAAAAGAGGAGGAAAAAGACACACACACACACACATTGTGTGTGAGGTGCGGCTGCCACAACTTTCACTTCCAGAAGAGTTGCTAAGAATTGGTGATTCCATCTAGGGTTCGACAAGCTTAATCAATATCTCGACATCTTACCTCCTACATCGTATTTCTTCAACCATCTGTGACCATTCTAGAGCTTAACATGTTCTTTAGCATTCTAGGGTTTGACATCTGTTGAGATTCTTTGACATTGTTCACTTGCCTTCTAACCTTTCTCTGGATAGGCATCGACTCCAAGGTAAGAATAGATCTGTTACATTACTTTATACAATCCTATCATCGATTTGGTTTAATTTCATTTTCCATGCTCTGATTCTCGTCTATTCATAAAGAAAATTTATGCATTCTAGCCATTCGATGAAATGCCTGACTAAAATTAAAAAATTCTAGAATCAGAATAAGAATTGTTAATGTCTTTTAAATAAACGTATCAAAAGCATCTTCCTTCACGTTTTTTGAAAAACGTATTGGAAGAAAAATTAAATAAACAAATATAAAAAAAACATTTTTCCATATTTTGGTATATTATGCTAATTTTCCTTCGCTCCTTTTTGGGAACAGATGGTGTATGTTTTGCTTATATACAAGTCTTGTCATTTTGACTTATTGATCACATACATGTTTGACTTTTAAATGACTTGAAGTATCAGGAATCCTTATCTTGTTATTTTCACTTACTGATCACATGAATGACTTGAAGCATCAGTAAGTAAACTTCACTTGTATTCTGCATTTGATTGTTCATATTACACGTCTATACACTTTATAGCAATTATCTTGTGTTTCCTTAAGTATAGTTTTAGCTGTTCCTGGTTTGTAGGCATAAGGAAGGGTAAAGGGTGTACCATGAAGCCTCTTATCTCTGTTTGCCACCAGGTATCTGATATTGGACACCTTGATCTCCAACTACATTGAAAAACCACCTGTCAAGTGAAGTCAATAAAAGGAATTTTAGGATGAAGTGCATACAATACAATAAAAATCTTTTTTTTTTAAAAAAAATGAAAGGTAAATTGGGAAAGAATCTCTGGGGTGAAGAATTAGTTATATTAGCGGAAGCCTCAATGGAACCAACTGTAATATATGTAAAACAAGTGCTTGATATCATAAGCAAGGCGAGCAATAAGGGTATAAAAGGAATTGCACACATACCAGGTGGTGGGTTCATAGATACCATCTGTCGTGTTTTCGGTATAGGGCTTGGTGCTCTTGTTTATAACGACTCTTGTTCGGTTCCCCCTGTTTTTAAATGGATCCAAAAGGTATTTAAGTTTTTTTTGGTATTAAAAAAAGTTGGTTATTTGTTTTTTTCTAATGATGTTTCTGGTTTTGCCCCTTTTCAGGCTGGAGGGATTGAAGATGGTGAAATGAAAAGGACTTTTAATATGGGAATTAGGATGGTTTTGGTTGTTAGTAAAGAGGTTTCTGAAAAGGTAGTTAAGGAAGAAGGTGAGATGGTGTATCGTGTTGGTGAAGTCTTTTTAGGTAATAAACAATTTGACATCATTACCCTTGAGTAGTTTAAAAATGGTTCTGAATTATTTGATGTTTTGAATTTTATTACCAGGGGAAAAAGTGGAATCCACTCCGTGAGAGGTTAGATAGCTATGATTTTTTTATTAAAGAACAATTGTATGTTTTTCTGTTTTTTTTCTACTTAGTTCACTAACAGACATTACAGTTAAACTATCTATAGCTAGCTTTAATTTTCTATAGTTTTTTTCCTACAGTTTGGGTCCTTGTACAGTTTTTGTCACTCTAATAGTTTTAGTCCATGTAACATGTTGCAATAGTTTTGGTCCTTGTGCTTTTGTCTCATTTATAGTTTTTAACCCTGTAACAACTGCATTAATTTTTCCTTGGCAATATGCTCACCAAATGATTAAAAGTTCTTTAAAGTGTTCCTTGTGGTATATCTTTATTCTAAGTCATGACTTTTTTTGATTGAATAACTATGCCAGATTCTCCACGTGATTCAGTTCAATTTATTGAATGCTCACCTTCATCTTGCCCTCGTGCCTTGCCAGGTACCATGTCACTTTATTTATAACTATTTCAATAAAAAAAGAAACTAACAGTTTATATATATACATTATAAGTAACGTTGCTTTGTTTTTTTAATTGCAGGATGGAAAGATTGAAGCTGAAGTTAAACTTACTGGAATCTTAAGCTGAGGAGCATTACAACTAGGAGAAGTTAGAAAATATGGGACTACAATTGCACCAGGACTATATGCACCAGTTCACCAACATTTTTTTGTTGCTAGAATGGACATGGCAGTTGATTGTAAGCCTGGAGAAGCATACACTCAGGTTTGGAATTTTACCTATTATTCTTTTTAAAGAAAACTGAGACCATTTAATAGTCTTATATATGACACAAGCATCTGTTGTGTTTTTTGTATTTTTAGGTTGAAGCTGATGTTAAAGTTGAAGAACCAGGAAAAGACAACGTTCACAACAACACATTCTACACACAAGAAACACTGAATCACAAGCAATGCGGGATTGTAATCCGTTATCTGCTCGCCATTGGATCGTAAGTCTATTTATATTTAAATTACATGGATTCCATATTTTCAAACTTTTTTTCTTTTTGTAATTTTTATTTGAATGAATTCCAAAAATATCCAGGTGAGAAATACACGAACGGTGAATAGGACCGAAAAATTGCTAACTTTCATGGGAGAATAACTATCTGGACTCAACCTTCCCATGTAAGCTTTGCCTGCTTTACTTCTAGTATCTTCTTTCACTATTTGTGTACATCTTACCTCCTGCTTACCTCATTCTTTTGGGAGTTGTTGTTTTTGTATGCAAGTAAGAATATTGGTTTAAGGTTTGTTTTTCTTTACTAGAAAAAGTATTTGTAGAAAAGATTAGCCATTCTTTCTGTTTGGGCTAAGTTTATCATGTGGAGTACTACAATAGGTTCTTAATGAATTAAGTCCTTGACCCCCATTGGGGTGTGCTTTATGAAGAAGATGTAAGATATGCGTCAATTTCTCATTTTTCATTAATGTCTTATCAATCATTATTTAGCAAATAGTTTATGGGCTATATATAACTGAGATTTAATATTAATAAAACAGTTAACTGGTCATAAGTCTCACACTATGAACATTCTTGTCAATAATGCTCCTGGAGTTCTCAACCTGGTCACCGAAGTTATATCCAGAAAGGGTTACAACATCCAGGTTTGGTTTTTTATCCTTATAGTATAATTTTTTAGGTGAAATGTTTACTTTTTTTTAAATAACAATATTTAAAAATAAAAAAATGTCAACTTAACATGGTTATTCTAATGGATTTCCAGGCATTAGACAAGTGTCAACTTAAAACTACCATCATGAATCTTCCACATTTGCCCAACCTAAACTTTAGATATCATATTTGTCCTTCTTAATGTTTTAAAATATAAAATTTGTCCAAATATGTTTTTTAAATAGTTTTTATTATTTAATAAACCATTTTTACAATTTAAAATCACTATAATTGAAAATAATAACTTAATGGACCATAATACCCTTCCTTTTAAAATTGTAGGAATCTTTCCGGCGAGGTTTTATGCTTTGGTTGTTTTCCTCAATTCGTCTTCCACTCTTCCTCATGATCACCTGTGGACGTTCGCCTCTAGACATCTTCCTTTTTGCCTTTCATCGCTTCCTTCTTGTAATTGTTAATAAGCACCAGGTAATTATTCCCTTTCCATATATCCCCTTCTTTTTTGGCAACTGAATCAACACTTATGCGTCTACAATATTGAATTCTTGAAACCATGTAGTATCTTCACAATGCCTTTTACATATATGTCATTCGATTAGGTTAATACTCCAAAGAAAAGACTTAATTTTGGTTCTGCACTTCTAATTTTCATTTAAACCGCAGGTTACCATACAGTGGTGTTAAGGTCAATTTAAGATAATATCTTTGTCAGGTTGTTTATTGCACTTAGATAGCAATGATAACCATATAAAACCAAGGAAATTGAGTTATTTGCTATCAAATGCCAAATGTGTTTCGGTGAATAAAATTCCTACTGTTGACAGGAAGAGATACATGGAGCAATTAGAATACCTTTTCAATACTTTGTAGGTAATACTTTAGTATAAGTCTCTATAATAATTCCTTTAGATGTAAACAAATTGGTATATAACTCAATTCTTTTCACTGGGGTTGTTTACTGTTTGATTCAGTTGAATTTTTTTTATACCCAGGTTGGTGGTGGTAGCAGCAGGGGACAAAATGCACCCACCCAGGTAAAAACTCACATAGTGGCTTTTTGTCTTGATTTATCTAGTTCTAGTTGTAGATTTGAATGATTTATCGGATGGTTTTGACTGAGTTTTCTATGCGAGTTCAGATTTTATGGTTCTTTGCACATCACAGCTGGTAAATGGATTCATGTGATTTAGAAGGTAAGGGTATTGTTGTCTATTTAGTTATTTTTTAGATTTTAATGATTTTAAAATGTAAAAAAGGATTACCAAATAATAAAAAATATTTAAAAAATAGATTTGGACAAATTAGATATTTTAAAACATTAATAATGGAAAATATGATATTTAGAGTTTAGGTCGGGCAAATATGATATTTAAACGTTTAATAAGGTTATATACAGAATTCTCCCTAACTTTTTTGGCTGGGGTTTAGTGATTGTGTTTTTGGAAGCTGCCAATTATCAAATAAAGAAGGAAGTGTACAAACCTTAGGATAATAACATTTCAATTGTTTATAATATAATTAATATTATACTATTTTCATGACACAGAAAGTTATAAATGGAAGTGTTGTTAATTACTGGGCTTGTATCAACTTCTCAAGAATTATTCCAGATGGTGCTACTCACAGTTTTTGTCATCAGTTGCTCCAAATGTGCCAAGAATCTGGCATGGTATGTATATAATCAACTCAGATATTATCTTGCATAAATTAAATATTTCAATTATATACAAAATGTTGGAAATTTCATGAATTTAAAAGTGAAAGTGTGGTTCAGTCTATTCTGCAAGACCAGATCAGGTCAAGAAGGCTTTAAAGCACGTGTATATAGCCACTGTAAGGCTTTAAAGCACGTGTATACAACCACTGTGTGGCTCTTTCCATAAACATCTTTTGAAAATGGTTTCTCAGTGTTTTTTTCATGGATGCAGTTTCTTGGAAATTGATCTAGGCCATTTGAAAGTGACGAATGAAGTTAGTTGGCATGGACCTGCGGAAGATCAAGCATCTGTTCATTGTGACTACTTTCTCGGATTTCCTTTTCACCAGCTGTCTTGCCATGAATTTGGGTGAACAACCTATCCTCCCTCCTCATTTTTGTGACATAAACTAAAATGAAGTCAACTCATGTTGCAGTTCCTTACATTATGATGACATTAAATTTTGATATACGTGGGTTTAGACCATTTAGTGGAACAAATTTTTCTTCTTCAGAATCCATTAACTTCACTGCTGACATTTTTAAAGGTGATGCACACTTTTTTTTTCTTCTTAATTGATTTCTTTTACTATGTTTTGAAACAGTTGTTCACTTGTTTTAAAGGTGATGCACACTTCTTTTAAAGGTGTCATTGTTCTCATTTAGTTAGTTGTTCTCATTTGGTAGGTTTAAAAGTAGAATGTCCCAATAAGAATTAATTTAAAAGTAGAATGAAAATGACAAGTGATTTTATGTTGTGTTTACAGGGTTGATGAAAGCGAATAGCTCAGGAATTAGAAGAGGAAAAGAAAGCTCAAGCTGAAAGAGATAAGATGCTGCAAATGCAAGTGTTGCATTCTTCATTTCAATTGTTAGTATACAACACAGAGTAGATTAGATGAATGTAAATTTATATATTGTAAGAAATAGAATTGTATGACATTAAATTTTATGCAATGGATTGTATTTTTTATATGGTATTTTATTTCTATTATGAGACAGTAAAAGTAAATTTAATTTAAAAATTAATAAATATATGAATATATTTTTTTTAAACATTTAAATTTACGATACGCAAAAATGTGTGTCATCTTCATTTATGACATGGCCTTTCTTGACAGGGGCTTTCTTGATACGCATTGCGTGTCATTAACACGCGCGTCGTAAGGTTACGACACGCGAATGCGTGTCGTCTTCCTTTATGACAGGGCCTTCCTTGATACGCATTGCGTGTCGTAACCGCGCGTCGTAAATGCGTGTCGTAAATGCGCGTCGTAAATGCGCGTCGTCTCTAGACGACGCGCAAATGCGCGTCGTCTATCTTTATGACATGGCCTTCCTTGACACGCGTTTGCGCGTCGTCTGAGCCATTTACGACGCGCAATGAGCGTCGTAAAAGGCCTTTTTTCTTGTAGTGTATAAATGCATCTTGACTTGCTGACATACCAATTAATTTTTTCTCAACAGTTGCCCTCACACAATCCAACCCTTTATTGCATTTACCATGAGCTGTTACAACAAAACTTTCAAACTTCTCACTACTTTCATCAGTAGACATGGAAATATATTGGCTTAAAAAAAATCAAATTTAGAATCTATATCACTCTACAAGATTTTTTATAACCAATTTTTGGAATGTTTTACCTCCATTAGCAACTTGTTTCTTTTGTCATGTATCCTAAAAACAGCCCATGCATAATGACCTAGTTAATGTTTTCAGTGAGTTGGACCAAGATTATAATTTTACTTCATAACTTTAGTATGCAGTACACGTTATGACATAGTTGATTTTCACCATTCTTACAAGAAACTAGATTGATCCTTTGCCTTCAATTTTGACCTTCAAACCACCTATAACCTTCAATTGCTTGGTTGAGATCTTGAAACTTAGTCTTGTCACTGATCATGTTATTACTCACCCTATTATCAAGATACCACATATTGGATTGATTTTGCTCTTTTTCAATTATAGTTATTAATCATGGGTTGACCTTTTCTTCATTCAAGACACTTCTTTTTTGGGCTCACTATCACATATTACTACCTGTAAGAACAAGGATTTGATTACGCAGGGACAAGGTATGAAAACTTAAACCTTGAGTTAATGCTTAAGATCAATGTCTGCTTCTGATTATGTGTTCCAGTCAAGTCTGGCAAGACCAATCAAAACTGAAGATGTGAATCAAGAAAGTACTTCAAGTATTAAATATGAAACTATGAGTATAATCAAAGTAAAGACAATAAATGAACAAGGAGAATGTTTGAAAGAGTTTGATTAGAGAGAAAGGTGAAAGTGAAGTAAATGTGAGTATAACTATCTTTGGAGAAACAATCCATATTGTATTATTATCATTAAACACTCCTTATATAGGAAAAGGAGTTACATTGTACATACCAAGATGTGTACAAAGGACTGGATAAAAGTATAATTCCTGACACTCTGATTATCCATTTTGAAAAAAAAAGACTTAGTCCTATGTAAAGTTACATCAAGCAAAGCAAGAAGAATAATTAATAAAGGCAGATATACTATTCCGGAACAACTCTTCACTTCACACCACAAAACTAAATTTCTGATTTAATCACTATTCTGGACATCATCTCGATTTCGCACTTGAAAGCATTACGAACTACCAGATCATTTTGTACCAGAGACTACTTTCGGATCTTCTTATTGAATGATGGCTAGAGGTTCACTTTCAGGTACTAACAATCTCCCCCTAAGTGAACTTACCAATCTAGCCTGCTAGTTAGATTTTTTTTTGATAAAGATATACACCCAATACAACTAATCTCTGAATTCAATGTACCACTACAACTGATTTCTGAACTTGGCTTTTACATGTTCTGGTGTCTCGGACTTAGATGCACGATTGATGAAATTCCGAAGCACCTTGGTGGGAACCAAATGTTTATCAAGGACTCAAAATAAGTCCTTCTTGTTGGTTTTTCTCTGGAGATACATGAACCCTAACACTGGTTCGTCAATTGGTCCCTCTGCCAGTTTCTCAGCTTCTAGCAACTTGAAGTCAATCTTAGCCAAATATTTCCTGGTTCCGTACAAGTGGGCTAATTCAAAATAACAATGAAAAAATTTAGCAACATAATCTTTGAGAAAGCTCAGAGAAACATGATAAGCTCCCATGCTAAGATCATCAACTTAGTGCATTCTGAAGTATGCTATAATGGTCAGGATTTCTTTTGGATTGAGTGCAGTGAAGTCGGGGTTAGTTATGTTCATTTGTGTTGGTTTGTTTCAGAATATGTGGTATCAGAACAACACACAGTTCACCTCGAAGTTTGTCAAGATTTTTCTTCCAAGACCATACTTCTTTTAAAGGAAATGCATTCTTGGAATAAAAGGTCTTCAAAATTTCTCGTTCTGTTCTAATGATCAACTGTGGATCATCTTCCGGGTGGAGAGGAGTGAACTTTGTGTAGAACTTCTGTAAGGAGAGAGAGGAAGATCAATCTGGTCTGAATCATTGTTGGGGAGATCATAGTACATAAATGGTACTATATCCAGATCATGAATGATCCCTTCACAACATAGAGGAGAGAGCCCTAGCATCATATTAGGATTGTCTTTGAGGTTTTGAATCCAGATGCCTTCCTCAAGAGCTTGGTTGATCTCTTCTTTGGACCAGCCATATTTTTGTTTTGGAAGAGGTTCGCAGTGATGGACTTCCAAGATGGGCTTTTTTCCTTTGTCTTTCTATTTGTTGAGGACGGAAAGGATATGTTGCATGTTCTCATCTACAACAAATTTAGTGGAGAGGAAGGCAGGTTATCTTCCAGAATATCAACCGGCTTCCGGGGTGGAGAACCTTCATCACTCGGAGCAACCTTTGGTGAAGGAATTGGAGGTAGCATTGATGTCGTGGATCGAAAGGCGTCAACAGCTAGTTAGGTTTTAGCCTTTGCCATTTCTCGACTCTTTTGAAGTACATCGGCCAAATTTGATGGCCATGATAATGCTGACCAAATCCTTTGCTCTTCCACTGAAAGCACCTTTGCTGGAAAAAAATTCGGAGTTGAGAGCCCTATGATGGCATTGGAAATGTACGTATTATCATCATCATCACCATCATCATCATCATCATGTGGAGAACCTAAAAGAACATGAGGTGAATCATCAGAGTCTTCATCTTGAGTTGGAACTCCAAGACGGGTTTCCAGGGTTGATTTCTCCAGTTGGGTCCTTCTCCCCCTGTTGCAATGGAGGATCCTGTAACCGGTGCAAGCAACGAAGATTATTTATGTTCCAAGAATCATTTGAGAACCTTTTGAAAAATTGTGTTGATTTGCAAAGTCAAGGCATCATAGGCTTCAGCCGTCGGAGCCTGAGCTTTGAGGCAATCGAAGAGAAGACCACGGACAGAGAGCATTTTGTCAAACTTGTGGTTTGGAACGTCGACGATGTTCCAAGATGCTCTGAGAAGCTTGATAAGGACTTGTTTCATGATCAGGTTAAATTTATATTTCTTCCGGATCTCCTTCTCTAACCTTTGAATCTATTTCTCATGACGTACATGAGTTTGTTTGATGAGTTCATTGGTGGAACAGATTAAATCATTATGTACATTGAGCATTTTGGTGATGGTGTCGAGATAGTGATGGAGAGAGGCATCATATTTCTGTTCTACATCCTCAATAGTGTTCTTGAGACAGAGGGAGATGAGCTGATCAAGCTGAGCTTCCCTTTCAGCAGTAGTGGGCCCGGACTTGTTTGCTTCAAACAAGGAGTTGAGGATTACACCAGGCTTAGGATCCATTCTGGAAACCTTTTCATCAATCTTTGTGTTGAGTCCGGCCACAAAAGTTTCTATAGCATTAACCTTCTTCATTGTATCAATGAAATTATCTTGGAGTTCTAGGAGGGCAAAAGGATCAACGTAATTTACAGCGGATGATCTTGTGTCCGAAATGGAAGTTCGGGACTTGTTTTGTCATCATCTAGCATGGCTGGTCCTTTGGAAGGGCCAACATGAGCTGCATCGGCATTGACATGCTTGGGAGTAGCCTTTGTTTCAGTTCTGTGATGCGTTTGGTGAGCTTGGTCCTCAGTATTGATTTCTTCTTCAACCGGTTCGAAAGAGGATAAGGAGATTCCGAAGTCAAGATCCGACCTTGATGAGGATGGATTTGATGAAAAGAAAAATGAGGTGAACTGAGGATGAGAAACAATCGAAATGCCTTTGTCAGCGAACATAACTTCATTGTAAAGCTCTTCATTTGGATCGGAATGTAGACCATCAATAGGTTGAGTCTTGAAAGGAATGTTAGTGATGATGTTGCTTTGTGTCTCTCCGGAAGAAAACTTGAGATCTGCTATGTCATCAGTTGGAGGAACAAAGGGCAAGTTGCTTTGGATGGCCCTATTTCTCATTGAAATGAGAGTTGCTTCGAATTGAAGCCTGGTGAGTTCCAGATGCCTCGTATGAGCACTGTTAATGAAATCTTCCCACAATGGATCATTAGCTCCTAGTCATCATATACCCTTCTCGGCTATCAGACCAGTTGTGGCACCTGGGATGTGGACCTTAATTATTAATTAGGGTTAGTGTTATTAGGTAGATTATAGTTCCAGCAGTTCGGCTGTGAGATTTATCTATCATCGGTATCAGGTGAGTCTCCTCTATTATTCTTACCTAAGTGGTAGAATATATGTATCTGTGATGACTATCTGATTCTAGATGTTATTAATGTATTATGATGTTTATGAGTGACTGAGACTTCAAATAGTCTCTAGGGTTGTCGACAACCTATAGAGCATGGTTTTTGCCCACTGGAACTGCTGATAGTCCCTAGGGTTGTTGATAACCCAAGTTGTTTATTTATAATGTGTTGTATGTGGTATCTTGTGGAGCTCACAAAGCTTCGTGCTTACACTTGTTGATTATATGTGTTTCAGGTACTTATGAGGATCGTAGTAAGGCGAATGTCTGATTATACACACTCGCTGGGAGATTTGTTACTGGGCATTTTGTGGCACTCTGATATATTGTGATGATGATTTGTATTTGATGCTTGTGTTTTTTCTGATAACATGGTTTATAAACAATATTTTGGGTAATTTAAAAAGGAAAATTTTGGTTTGAAATTTGAGGTGTTACAGTTTGGTATCAGAGCCCTGGTTTTAGAGATTTTGATGAACTCTAGGGTAATTCCAAACTCAAACTAAGGATCTGAAGATTTATATAAAAACTTTTCAAGGAAATGAAGATTTTTACATGAGAAAAACTCAGTGAAGCATTGTGTACAATCAACCAAAGCTCGAGCGGTAGTTTCCCAAAATATCTCAATTTATGTTATGAGCAATGTAGAGCTGATATCTTATGAGATTGTCACACCCCGAAACCAGAACGGCGGAAACGTTCGGGGGCGGATGACGTCATATTCAGTATCATAACAGTTCATAGAAAGGAAAGTACACACCACCATACATATATAAAGGTTTTAAAATTTTTTACATCATTGTATTCATTACATGCTCAAAAGATAAATGCATAAACATCTTTCAAAAGAAGTAATTAACGCCAGCGCGTTAATCCCCAAAAGTTGATTTCCAAACCTACTTAACGGTTCCCTGAGAATACAAGTTATTTCAAAGAAAAAGTGTCAACAATTAAGTTGGTGAGTTCATAAGTGATTTAGAAACATTGAATGCCATTCCAAAATGAGTGTATATTTTCCAAGAAAATCCCTTATTTTCTTATAAAAGAATGTAGTGCATCAGAGTATTTATGTTGAAAAACGTAGGTAATTGAACCAAGAAAATCCCTTATTTTCCTAATAGTTGTTTGGCTTGTATATGGGAAAATCCCATATTTTCCTAAAATAGTAGTTTGTTTAATGTCCAAGACTAAAAATTGGAAGCAATCCACATGCTTTAGAAGATTTTAAACATAGATTTATATAATAAATCTATCAGAAGATTTCAGTTTGTTAGATAAGGAATAGCTTTAATAGCTACTCGTTCATCAAATAGAAGTACTATAATAGTTGTGTATCCGATGATTTTTATAACCATACTAAACATAATATGCATGTAGCGACGTTCTTCAGGCGTCGTAGCGTTATGACAAACTGTCACCCCAAAGGAAGGATTGTAGCTAACAGTCAGGGTGCGGGATTATGACTTCCCGTATAGATCTATACACATTTGACACGTTCTCCGAACGGGAGACTCTGGTTATAGACAGGACTTGTAGCGATACCCTCTAACAAAAGACAATATTTGAAGATGTACACGTCTCATGGATTCTCAACTAAGTCTGTATTAAAGTAATAGTTTTGTATGCAAAGTTTATCCTTTTTCACAATGTTTGACAAAACATAAATCATAAGTTTTTAGAATGTATAAAACGGTTTAGCAACGAAGGATACTTTGGAATTACTAAATACTTTGTATAAATCTAGTGCATGCAAAGTATGACCAGAGTTTTCACATAGTAGAACTAAATCACAAGTGATTCGTTTGATAAAAACGAGTAAAGTGAAATTTTATGAAATACACGATAATAACCTTATGTTTACTTGTATTCCCCCCTAAAAGAGTATAAAAGCATTTAAAATGTATTTAAAGTGTGTTTGAAGGGGGTATGAACTCACTTGAAAGTTTGAAGATAGCGAGATGGAAAACCGGGCAGAGTTTCGTCTCGGGAAACGGATTTTTCTCGGGATTCTCGGGAATCTCGGGAGTAAAATCGACCTTCGGGACTCGAGCAAAATGACCAGCGCTTCGGGTTAGAACGGGCACGGAAAATGAGGCAAAACGTAAGAGAAATGAGAGGAAATGAGCAAATTTTCCGGAAACCCTCGCATCCCTTTTATAGGGGCTGAGAGGCCTCGGTACACTGGGCGTACGGGCATACGCAGCGCGTACCCGTGCGTCATGCATGAGCGAGTCCTCGACTGCCCCGGAGCTCGGATGGGACGGATCGCTAGGGGCGACGTGGACGGACCGATACCAAGGCCTTCGCGTACGCGGGGCGTACGAGGCTACGCAGCGCGTAACTCGGATGAGGACGCTGACTCTTCCTTCGGATATTACCCGAATTTTGATTTAAATTTATTTATAATTTATTTAATAAACTTCAAAAAATCATATCTTCTTCATACGAACTCCGTTTTCGATTGTCTTTATATCCGCGCGTAGGTGAGACTATGCTCTACAACTTTCGTTTAGACTCCGTTGGCAAATTACGAAATTATTTTTATTATTTATTTATAAAATATTGTGATTAAGGAATTTCTTTTAAAAATTCATAACTTCTTTATCTGACGTCGGTTTTTGCCAGACTTTTTACCGCTGAAATACCATTGTCGAGACCTTCGATTCTCGTTTAGGTCATTTCGACCAAAAGCTGCTCGATCTCCGATTCGAGTTTTTAGCTGTCTGCTGCTAAGCCGAACTTGGAAAAATCTTAACTTCAATATACGAAGCCGGATCTGGGCATTCTTTTTACGTACGATCCCGGTTTAATGATATTAAACATAGTAGGAATTTAAATAGATACTTTTTGGGCATTTTATTATCAAAGTTAATTTTATTAACTCCAAGGTGGTTACAATACTTGACTTTTTTGGTCATTACAAAGAGTTGAAATATCGGGTTGTTACATGATCCCCCCGTTAGAGGGAATTTCGTCCCGAAATTTGAATACAAAAGAGAAGTCTTAGGGGCTGAGGAAGAGGTGCGGATATTTCTGTTGCATTTGGTCTTCCCGTTCCCATGTGAACTCGGGTCCTCTCTTAGCATTCCATCGAACCTTTACTATTGGAATGCGACTCTGTTTAGTTCGTTTAACTTCCCTATCCATGATCTCGACGGGTTCTTCCACAAAGTTAAGATTTTCATTTAGTTCGATTTCATCGAGAGGAATTACAAGTGTTTCGTCGGACAAACACTTCTTTAGGTTCGATACGTGGAATACTGGATGTACTTTGTTAAGCTCGATTGGAAGTTGGAGTTTGTAGGCCACTGGACCAACACTTGAAATGATTTCGAAGGGTCCAATGTACCTAGGATTTAGCTTTCCACGCTTTCCAAAGCGTATCATGCCCTTCCAGGGTGAGACCTTCAGTAGTACACGGTCGCCAATATGGAATTCCAAGGGTTTACGTTATTTGTCGACATAGCTCTTTTGCCTATCCCTTGAGGACTTCAGTCGTTCTCGTATTTGCACAATCTTTTCAGTCGTTTCTCTGATGATCTCCGGACCAGTGAGGGTGCTATTAGGGACTAGATCTTTTGCCAACTGCGTGTCGCCCACTTCCGTCCAGCACAGAGGTGATCTGCACTTATGGTCGTAAAGGGCTTCAAATAGAGCAGTTTGGATACTAGTATGATAGATATTGTTATAAGAGAACTCGAACAAAGGTAAGTGAACATCCCATGCCTTACCAAAGTCGATTACACATGCTCGCAACATGTCTTCCAAGGTTTGGATTGTCCTCTCACTCTGTCCGTCAGTTTGTGGGTGGTATGCTGTACTCATATCCAACCTTGTTCCCATGGATTTTTGCAATGATTGCCAGAATCTGGAAGTGAATCTGCTGTCTCTATCTGAGATGATGGACATCGGTACTCCATGAAGTCGTACGATCTCCCGGATGTAGGTTCTTGATAGCTTTTCCATCCTATCAGTTTCCTTGATCGGTAAGAAATGAGCGGACTTGGTTAATCTGTCGACGATCACCCAAATAGTATCTTGGCCACCCTGAGTTTTGGGCAGCTTCGTTATAAAGTCCATAGAAATCTTCTCCCATTTCCACTCAGGTATTTCAGGTTGTTGGAGTAGACCTGAGGGTTTCCGGTGTTCTATTTTTAATTTGGCGCAAGTCAAACACTTGCTCACATAGGTAGCAATCTCCGCTTTCATGTTTGGCCACCAGTAGAGTTGCTTGAGATCTAGATACATCTTGTCTGACCTTGGGTGTACGAGTATGGTGTCCTGTGTGCCTCGCTCATAACTACCTCTCTGAATCCACCAAAATTGGGCGTCCAGATCCGGTTCATGAGGTAGCGTGCTCCGTCACTCTTGATTTCTAAGTTCTTGTCCATTCCCCTAAGGGCCTCACCTGTCACGTTTTTGGGTTTCAAGGCCTCTATTTAAGCTTCCTTGACTTGCGCTGACAGGTGCGAATGGATCGACATGGCTAATGACTTCACTCTTCGGCCAGAGTACTCCTTTCGACTAAGGGCATCAGCCACGACGTTTGCCTTTCCCGGATGATAGCGAATCTCACATTCGTAGTCGTTGAGCAATTCGACCCAACGTCGCTGTCTCATGTTTAACTCCTTCAGGTCGAAGATGTGTTGGAGGCTCTTGTGGTCTGTAAAGATAGTGCACTTGGTACCGTATAGGTAGTGCCTCCAGATTTTAAGAGCGAAGACCACAACTCCAAGTTCTAAGTCATGAGTGGTGTAATTGACCTCATGCGTTTTCAGTTGTCGTGAGGCATATGAAATAACCTTTCCCCTCTGCATTAGCACACAGCCCAGTCCTTACTTCGAAGCGTCGCAATACACCACAAAATCTTCGGTCCCCTCTGGAAGA
Source organism: Lactuca sativa (assembly GCF_002870075.4). NCBI lineage: Eukaryota > Viridiplantae > Streptophyta > Magnoliopsida > Asterales > Asteraceae > Lactuca > Lactuca sativa. The sequence continues at coordinate 225,818,909 of NC_056627.2, forward strand.
GAAAGGATGGGTGCATTGCAAAGGGCCTGTTTCAAAGTCTGAAATGCAACATCTTGCTTTTCTCCCCAGTTGTAGGTCACACCTTTCTGGGTTAAAGCGGTAAGAGGCTTTGCGATGCTGGAGAAATTCTGGATGAACCTTCGATAATAACCAGCAAGACCTAGAAACTGGCGAATTTCGGTTGGTGTAGTTGGTGCAGACCAGTTTTCGATAGCCTTGATTTTTGCGGGGTCCACGTGGATTCCTTCTTTGCTGACCACATGACCGAGGAAGTCCACCTTTCTAATCCAAAACTCACATTTTGAAAATTTTGCATAAAGTCTCTCAGTCTGTAACGTCTCTAAGACTTGTCTCAGATGTTGACTATGTTCTTCTTTATTCTTTGAATAAATGAGTATGTCGTCTATGAATACTATCACAAATTTATCCAAGAATGGACGACATACCCGATTTATTAGATCCATGAATACGGCCGGGGCATTGGTTAGTCCGAACGGCATCACTACGAACTCGTAATGTCCGTATCTCGTTCGGAAGGCCGTCTTGGGAACATCACTCTCCAGGACTCGCAGCTGGTGATATCCCGACCTCAGATCGATCTTGGAGAAGTAGTTGGCTCCTTGGAGTTGATCGAATAAGTCGTCGATTCGGGGTAGGGGGTATCGGTTCTTGATGGTAAGTTTGTTGAGTTCTCGGTAGTCGATGCACATCCTGAACGATCCATCCTTCTTTTTCACGAACAACACGGGTGCTCCCCATGGCGAGAAGCTTGGCCTGATGAATCCTTTTCCAAGTAGTTCATTCAGTTGGCTGGATAGCTCCTGCATCTCTGTCGGGGCTAATCGATAGGGTGCTTTGGCTACTGGGGTAGCTCCGGGAACCATATCGATTCTGAACTCGACTTGTCTTGCGGGTGGTATTCCTGGAAGGTCCTTGGGAAAAACGTCAGGAAAATCGCATACGTCGGGCACATCCTTGACGTCCTGGACTTTGCGCTTCACATCTACAACATGTGCCAAAAACGCGTGACACTCCTTGCGTAGGTACTTCTGAGCTTGGATACTTGAGATGATACTAAGAATGGTACTAGGTTTGTCGCCCAAGACAAAGAAGGTTTCGTCGGTTGGCAGATTAAGGCGAACGGCCTTATCGTAACATAAAATGTCCACACGATGTGAACTAAGCCAATTCATGCCAATGATGACATCGAAACTCTTAATCGAGAATGGCATGAGGTTGATTGGAAAGGGATTATCGTTTAGAGTTAGGGTGCAGTTTAAATATATCTCCTCAGTGCCTTCAGTTTTCCCGTTGGCCATTTCTACTATGAATGGTTCACTTAATGACTGTGGTATTGGTTTTAGCATGCCTTTAAAGTCGTGACTCACAAAACTCCTTTCCGCTCCACTATCAAACAAAATGCATGCATACGAGTTATCGAGAAGAAACGTACCCGTAACAACAGTAGGGTCTGCAACGGCTTCATCTTGTCCCATTCCGAAAACTCGGCCCCTTCTGCCGGTATTCTTGTTGTTTGCCTTCGGGCAGTCCCTACGGTAGTGCCCCGTGTCTCCGCACTCAAAGCAGGCGCGGCTTACTCTGGTATTAGCAGTGGGGGCAGATTGTTGGGTTGGCTCTTTGCAATAGCGGGCTGTATGTCCCTTCTTATTGCACCTGGTGCATTGAAGGTCACGGCAGAGGCCGTGGTGGTGGAAGTTGCATTGGTTGCACTTTGGAAGTTTCCCATTGTATGAGCTTGTGGGGGCAGAGTTGGTAGGTACAGTAATCGCGTGGGTCGCTACTACTTGTTGTTTCTTGGGATTCTCTAGGAGGGTTTGTCCCCTCCTCCTGTTCCAAGGCCTACTCTGGCCCTGAGCCTCCTTAGGTGGATTTGCGGTTGCTGCAATGGTACCTTGTTTTACTCCGTGGTCGATAAGTCGTTGAGCCAGGCGTTTAGCACTGTTGTAGGTAATAGGGTTGGAAGCTAGGACATGCCCTTGAATCTGGGGTGACAACCCCCAAATGTACCTTTTGACCTTCTTTGATTCTGGGTTGACCATGGTAGGGCACAAAGCAGCGAGGTCATTGAACCTAGCTGTGTAGGCGACTAGATCAGACCCAGTCATTTTCAGATTCCAGAGCTCCTGCTCAAGCTTTTGCACTTCGCCTCTTGGGCATTATTCTTCTAGTAGTAGAATCTTCAGATCTTCCCAACTCATGGCGTTAGCGACAGTAAGCGTCACTGAATTCACATGGCTTTTCCACCAAGTGAGGGCTCGATCTATGAAGGTGCAAGCAGCGAACTTAACCTTGTTTGTTTCTTGGCACGATCAGATCTCGAAGACTGTTTCGGTCTTTTTGAACCATTGCATTAGTTAAATGACTCCTCCAATGCCATTAAAAGTCTTTGGCTTTGAGTTGGAGAACTCCTTGTAAGTACATTCCCTTACATGACCCTGGCCGGTGCCACGATTGAGATGATTCGTGTTGCTTCCTGTACCTCCATTTGCATTGGAGTTTATTTGCGAAAGAGCTGCTGTTACTGCTGCTGTGATAGCAGCCTGGACCATGGCCGGATCATATGTTAGTGGTGGAGGTGGTGGTGGGGTTGCGTTTGTACGTGCTGATCTACGAGGAGGCATTGCGCTGCCAAAAGAAAAATGAGAGATTATAAGTTTTGGTGGTTGCAAGTTAAATGATATTGAGTTAACTTCCTTTAATAGTTTAAGAATTTGGTTTAGCTAACACAGGGTTTTGAGCTTGATTCATAAATAACGTTTGAATAAATGTACTTATGAATTGAACGGACTACACATAATTAAAACAAGAAAGAGATATGCCCTATATATATATATATATATATATATATATATATATATATATATATATGTATATATATATATATATATATATATATATATATATTAAACATATAGTTGTGTTACATCCGATTTTAGACAAAACTTTTTGACCTTTCTAAAGGTCTCCGATTACAGAAAGTTTTAAAGAAAATTATATTCTTATCCGAAGTCCTAATTTATAACAAAATTTGAAATCCTGGCAAGCACTATTTGCGACGTAGGTTGCGCTTGGAGCTTGACTCCACATCTGATTGCTTCAATTCCATTAGACGCCTATCAAAAGTGGCTTGTTGCTCCCTTAACTCGGCTAGGGCTGCAATCATTTGTGCCTGAAATGCCTCAGTTTGGAGTTGGGCATGGTCCTGAATCCCATCCAGCCTACGGATGTTAGAAGTGTGAACCTGTACTTCTACGTTGATCTCGCGGATCCGGTTGGCTTGAACTCCGGATTGATAGCATTGGTTGGCTAGTTTGCCAACAATGACCGGAAGTGCTCGGTCTGCCGATCCCCCGCCTCTGACATCATAAAAGTCTCAACACATGCCGTAGGGAGGGCGTAAGCTTTATTGTCGGCTCCAATGGTGGAGGTGACTTCCCCACACAGGAGTGGGTCCTTGGAAGTTCCTCACATGGACAGGAGGTTGTGGGGGCGGTGGATTGATAACCTCTGGCTCTGAATCTGTACCAGAGTCATCTCCCTCATCCAATTCTATCGGCTCTTCGTCTTCTTCGGGATCTTCTTCAATCCATCCTCGATTACCTTGGTTGGGGTAGTAGGGGTTATTGGGGTGATGGAATCCAGCCATTTAGTCTGTACGAGAATAGGGTTAAGAATTTACTATAAGCTAGAGCACATGAAATTTACCCTTAAGTTTAATGGTTGATGACAACACAAAAACTCCCTTAGTATTATGTAATGATGTGCTTTTGGTAAGTTTTAAAATTGTTGTCCACTGCAGACACTCCTTGGCACATGCTAGTCGACTCTCGGACAAATATAGTTGATCAGGCTATATTCTTCCCAGTTCCGATTACATGTCCCAAGGCGTACCTGTACTGCACAACTTATTTATAATACTTCTAAAGTTATCCGATATGAAACTGTTATTAGTATGAAATGAGTGCATGCCTACTTTAAAAACTAATTAAATTTAATTTCAAAAGTATGACTCTTCTCAGAGTGTTTTTGCCCAGCTGAGTTTATAGTTGTATACCAAAAAGGAATGGTTTTGATATACTTAATTCCCTATAAACAAAGCTCTGATACCAATCTGTCACACCCCCAAACCAGAACGGTGGAAACGTTCGGGGGCGGAGGACGTCATATTCAGTATCATAACAGTTCATAGAAAGGAAAGTACATACCACCATACATATATAAAGGTTTTAAAAATGTTTACATCATTGTATTCATTACATGATCAAAAGATAAATGCATAAACATCTTTCAAAAGAAGTAATTAATGTCAGCGCGTTAATCCCCAAAAGTTGATTTCCAAACCTGCTTAACGGTTCCCTGAGAATACAAGTTATTTCAAAGAAAAAGTGTCAACAATTAAGTTGGTGAGTTCATAAGTGATTTAGAAACATTGAATGCCATGCCAAAATGAGTGTATATTTTCCAAGAAAATCCCTTATTTTCTTATAAAAGTATGTAGTGCATGAGAGTATTTGTGTTGAAAAATGTAGGTAATTGAACCAAGAAAATCCCTTATTTTCCTAATAGTTGTTTGGTTTGTATACGGGAAAATCCCATATTTTCCTAAAATAGTAGTTTGTTTAATGTCCAAGACTAAAAATTGGAAGCAATCCACATGCTTTAGAAGATTTTAAACATAGATTTATATAATAAATCTATCAGAAGATTTCAGTTTGTTAGATAAGGAATAGCTTTAATAGCTACTCGTTCATCAAATAGAAGTACTATAATAGTTGTGTATCCGATGAGTTTTATAACCATACTAAACATAATATGCCTGTAGCGACGGTCTTTAGGCGTCGTAGCGTTATGACAAACTGTCACCCCAAAGGAAGGACTATAGCTAACAATCAGGGCACGGGATCATGACTTCCCATATAGATCTATACACATTTGACACGTTCTCCGAACGGGAGACTCTGGTTATAGACAGGACTTGTAGCGATACCCTCTAACAAAAGACAGTATTTGAAGATGTACACGTCTCATGGATTCTCAACTAAGTCTGTATTAAAGTCATAGTTTTGTATGCAAAGTTTATCCTTTTTGACAATGTTTGACAAAACATAAATCATAAGTTTTTAGAATGTATAAAACAGTTTAGCAATGAAGGATACTTTGGAATTACTAATACTTTGTATAAATCTAGTGCATGCAAAGTATGACTAGAGTTTTCACATAGTAGAACTAAATCACAAGTGATTCGTTTGATAAAAATGAGTACAGTGAAATTTTATGAAATACACGATAATAACCTTATGTTTACTTGTATTCCCCCCTAAAAGAGTATAAAAGCATTTAAAATGTATTTAAAGTGTGTTTGAAGGGGGTATGAACTCACTTGAAAGTTTGAAGATACCGAGATGGAAAACCGGGCAGAGTTTCGTCTCGGGAAACGGATTTTTCTCGGGATTCTCGGGAATCTCGGAAGTAAAATCGACCTTTGGGACTCGAGCAAAATGACCAGGGCTTCGGGTTAGGACGGGCAAGGAAAACGAGGCAAAACGCAAGAGAATTGAGAGGAAATGAGCAAATTTTCTGGAAACCCTCGCATCCCTTTTATAGGGGCTGAGAGGCCTCGGTACGTGGGGCGTACGGACGTACGCAGCGCGTACCCGTGCGTCATGCATGAGCGAGTCCTCGACTGCCCCCGAGCTCGGATGGGACGGATCGCATAGGGGTGACGTGGACGGACCGAGACCAAGGCCTTCGCGTACGCGGGGCGTACGAGGCTACGTAGCGCGTAACTCGGATGAGGACGCTGACTCTTCCTTCGGATATTACTCGAATTTTGATTTAAATTTATTTATAATTTATTTAATAAACTTCAAAAAATCATATCTTCTTCATACGAACTCCGTTTTCGATGGCCTTTATATCCACGCGTAGGTGAGACTATGCTCTACAACTTTCGTTTAGACTCCGTTGGCAAATTATGAAATTATTTTTATTATTTATTGATAAAATATCGTGATTAAGGAATTTCTTTTAAGAATTCATAACTTCTTTTTCTGACGTCGGTTTTTGCCAGACTTTTTACCGCTGAAATACCATTGTCGAGACCTTCGATTCTCGTTTAGGTCATTTCGACCAAAAGTCGCTCGATCTCCGATTCGAGTTTTTAGCTGTCTGCTGCTAAGCTGAACTTGGAAAAATCTTAACTTCGATATCCGAAGCCGGATTTGGGCATTATTTTTACGTACGATCCCGGTTTAATGATATTAAACATAGTAGGAATTTAAATAGATACTTTTTGGGCATTTTGTTATCAAAGTTAATTTTATTAACTCCAAGGTGGTTACAATATTTGACTTTTTAGGTCATTACAAAGAGTTGAAATATCGGGTTGTTACAGAGATGATAGGACTGCATGCTAGTTAGTGGTAGGCTATGGATCCTACATGAATGGTGTGATAGGGTTTCCTAATTTGTGATGCCTTTAGCCTAGGCGTTAGTTCTTATGAGATTGAATCTGTCATTGCTATTTGCTTGGTGTATGTTGTATAATTGTACATAGTTAGGATTTCATAGCCTTAGAATGCCTAATTTAGCCTTTCTTCCTGTTCCTTGTTTGGTTGTGGATTTAAGGTAGAATCATTTATTTGAATGTTTATCGAGTCTCGTATTGTGTATGATTGGCATGCACAAAGCAAATTGCGAGGACATCGAAGATCTTGTAAGGCGGAGCAGTGCAAGGGAGCAGTCTAGAATGAGTGTATAGATGCTTAGTAGTTGTTCCAAGGAACCAGCAGGGCGAGTGTATAGATGATCTTGAGAAATAGAGTCCTTGTAAGTTAGGGTCTTGAGAGGATGAATTAAGAAAAATACGGGTTGGTGTGGAAGGTAGTATTGGGCCTGTACTACTGAAAGCATCGAATCCGTACGCGGCTCAAGAATGAATCTTAAGGAACTAAGGAGCTTACAGGAGTGTGTGGATGTTTGTGTATGCACTTCAACCTGATTCTCATGGTTTTTCTTGTGTGTTTTAGTATGGTGGTTACCCGAGGTTCAAGCTCCAGCGACCGCGAGAGGCCGAGTGCTAGTGATGATTAGATCCGTAGGATTGTTGCCACTGAGGTGGATGTGACAATCAGAGGGGCTATACCATAGATGTTTGGGTCTATTAGGAACATGATGATTGACACTTTTGATGAGCGTTATTCCATCGTCACTGAGGCTGCTGTTGCCGCAGCCACCACAACTGTTGTTGGTGCGAGACCACAGGGGGTGATTCATTGTGGTAACTAGAGTTCAAAAACACGAAACCACCTGATTTTGATGGGACTCTGGATCCGATTGCTGTGATGAGATGGATTTCTGATGTTGAGGGTTCTTTTTACACTTTCTCTTGTTCGGAGAATTTGAGGGTTCGTTTTGCACTGAATCTGCTTCTCTTGGAAGCGAAGGATTGGTGGAAGTTTGTGACAACAGATTATACTCTTGCGGAGCATTCTACGGTGACTTGGGAGAGATTTAGTGAGATGTTCATAAATGAATTTGTTCCAGTGGTTGAGAGAGAGATGTTGGCCCCAGAGTTCCTGTCTCTCAAGAAGAAGACAAAGACGGTGACTAAGATCACCAGTATGTTTCATGAGAGGGCCCTATTCTGCCCTGAGCACGTATCAAATGAGTAGGCATGTGTGAGATGATATATGAGTATTCTGAGGAGGTATATCCATGAGTTCGTGGCGAACACTTCATATCAGACATTAGCTGAGCTGCAGACCAATGAAATGAGGAGAGAGATTGAGTTGGAGACCCAGGATAGAGAGGAAAGGGAGGTACCAGTAAGGGATGGGAGACCAGTGCAGTCCCAATCGGTGACTAAGCAGCCCAAGCATGCTGACTCGAGAGTTGGAGGCTAGAAGGGATGCACTAGCAGTAAGTGCGGCAAGGGGCATAGGGACCCTGTCGATCAAGGACTGCTTGATACATGTGCGACAAGGAGGGGTATTTGGCTAGGGATTTCCCCAAGGGATTTCAGGTTTGCTTCAATTGCAACTAGAAGGGCATTTAAGGGCCGAGTATCCTCAGCTTGCATCTAGGGCAGTTCAAACTCCAACCTCCGCAACCCTGCATATTATTGATGGTCGACAAGGGAAGGTCGAGGCTCTGAGGTATCGAGGGAGAGCATTTCAGTTGACAACAGTGGAGGCCTGAGCAGCTCTAGATGTCGTGGATGGTATGTGTTCTTTATTATTCTGCTGATTTATTTATGTTGCTTATGTTATTGTTCACATAGGTACTTTCCTTTTGAATTTTATACATGCGCTTCTGTTGTTTGAATCGGGTGCGAGTCAGTCTTTTGTGTCATCATCTTTTTGCTGTGGTTTTAGTATTGCACAGGAGGCCTTGATCAGGTCCTTGAGAGTCTCTATACCTGATGAGCGTCCGGTCTCCACTACTGACATTGACCGGGGTTGTGTGTTAGATATTTTTGGTGTTGGATATCTAATAGATCTTATCCCTATTGCAATGGTAGATGTTTATGTGATAGTGGGTATTGGTTGAGCCAGTTTGGGGGCTCTAAATGACTTTGAGCAACAGATGGTGATGGTTCGAGATCCTAGTGGGGGAGTTCTGGCCATTTACAATGAGGGAACTAGTTCATGATCAACTTTCTATTCAGCTGCCAGGGAAGGCAGAGTTTACACCATGAGTGTATGGGTTATCTGGCATATGTAGTGGATACCCGGGTTAATGAGAAGAGATCAGTTTCTATTTCTGATGTTCCTGTTGTGCGAGAGATCCCCGATGTTTTCCCCGAGGAACTTCTTGGTGTGCCTCCTAATAGGCAAGTGGAGTTACGGATTGATCTGATCTTGTGTGCGACACCAATTGCCAACGCACCATATCGTCTTGCACCTCCTGAGATGCAGGATTTATCTTCTTAGCTTGAGGAGCTATTAGGTAAGGAGTTTATCCTCTTGAGTAGTTCTCTGTGGGGAGCACCGACCTTTTTTGCCAATAAGAAGGATGGTTCACACCATTGGGCACTAATTACCAGGAGTCGAACAAGTTAACGATGAAGAACCGTTATCCATTGCCAAGGAATGATGATCTTTTCGATTAGCTGCAGGGGGCATCCTTGTTTTTCGTGGATCAATTTGAGGTCTGGTTACCACCAGATGAGGGTGCAAGAGGAGAATATTCAGAAGACGTCCTTCCGAACTCATTACAGGCATTACGAGTGTGTGGCGATGCCTTTTGGAATCATCAACACACCAATGACGTTCATGGATCTCATGAATCGGGCATGTAGGCCCATGTTTGATCGATTGGGGACCGTCTTCATCGATTACATTCTGGTCTGTTCTAAGACTAAAGAGCAGCATGAAGAGCATTTGCGTGAGATTCTCGGAGTTTTAAGGATGGAGAGGCTCTATGCCAAGCTCTCCAAGTGTGACTTCCAGTTGCACGAGGTTCTGTTTCTAGGACACCTCGTCAACCATAATGGTATCTTGGTCGACCCAGCCAAAATAGAGGTGGTGGGAAGTGTCGTAGTCTCCATACGTGTCACAACTAGGAATTTTGGTGTCTTGTAACTACAACACCTATAACAACTATGAATCAATAACATGAAAGCACGCATGATGCTTATTCTATAACAATAAAACTTCATCAAATACTTCATTCTAGCACTACAAATGGTCAACAAAGAATTGGAAACCTTTGAAATCCCGATTTAAGTCCATTTTGGACTAGGATTTCCTTATTGGGCCTAATGGACTAATAAGCTTCCAATTTATCCATCTTGAACCTAGAACTTGTTGGATTAGTGTCTAAGTCCATAACTATTTTGGTATGTACTTGACCCGATGGTGCATAGTCCTTTTGGGTTGCCTTCACCAAAGCAACTTGATTGGAGAAATAAATAAAGAGAGAGGTTATTATGATTTATTAATATGTTATAAGAATAATATATTAAAGGAGAAATCATATTTGTTTAATTAATATTGGTCCAAGAGGTCCTTAAAATTGGTCCAAGAAATCATATTTGTTTAATTAATATTGGCCCAAGAAATCATATTTGTTTAATAAAGAGAGAGGTTATTATGATTTATTATCCTTGTTAAAGGATGGACGAATTCAAGGATAAAGATATCCTTAAAATCGTCCAAAGGTCCAAGAGATAAGGGTTTTCCAAGGCTTATCTTATGGTTGCTTGATGGGCAAGTAACTAGATAAGGATAAGGACTGAAACCCTAATCCCAACCCTATATAAAGACCCCTAAGGCCTTAGGATTTCGTACACTTGATCCCTAGAAGTCCTAAGGACGAATTCTAACACCTCTCCTCTCTCCTTATACCTTCTCCATTTGCTCTTGGTGTTTGTAAGCCATTAGAGGAGTGACACTTGTGACTCTAAGCCTTCCAAAGTCAATTCAAGGAGGAATTGGGATTGTTATTGCTACATAACAATCAAGGTAATATCATAAACCTAATTATATGTTAATATGATTATTTGAATGCTAGAATTAGGGTTTATAGTCTTGGATTCAAAGCATGTTCAATAGAGAAACCTAGATCCAAGCATTAGGGTTTGTATGAGCACATAGGATGTCTTATGACCGAAACCCATCAGTGGTATCAGAGCCTTGATTGGTTTCTATTGTATTGATGCTTGATATATCTAAAAAATTCGTTTTTTGGTGTTTTGGAGGCTGGACTCGCCGAGTCCAAAGTGACTCGACGAGTCCAGGCTTGACTCGACGAGTCAACTCGTCAGATAGAGCTTATCTCGGGATTTCTTGCTGTTTTTGCATTGGGATAGTTACCTTATTATGTTAGATCAATATTAATCCGATTATATGATATATTTGACAATATTTTTGATCTAATTGAAGATATTTATCAATTAATAAGATAATTGTTTCCTTATAAGATAATTGATTAATTATTTTGAGTAAATTGATAAATTGTTTTGCAAGAAATCATTAAACAAATCAAATATGGATAATTATGTAATTAAATGTTAATTTAGATTATTTGTTATTTGATTCTTGTGCTTTGAAAAGTTTCATATTTTGCCCTTTAGGTTTTATAGTTTAAATTTGAACCCAATAGTTTTGTAGTTTTGAAATTTAAATAGTTGAAACCCTAATGTGTTGAAATGTTTCAAAAACTTGCCCACAAGTTTTGGAATTTAAAAGTTGATTAAAATTTTAATTAGGAATGTTAAATTCTAAAACTAGTATAGTTTTTAAAAAGTTCAAATCACACCCTTATGGTTTTATTAATTAATTAAGGTGTATAATTAATAGAGATTTGATAAATCCATAAAAGTTTAGGTTTACAATTTAATTGAATTAAAAGTATAATTGTTAAATTAGACCACCTAGTATTTGAAAGTATAAAATACACCCTATACTATATATAACATTAAAAGTCTAACATTATATATATGTATGAGTAAAAGTCAGTCTTACCGTTAGTAGGCCTCATTCACGAAGCTGGTCTATAAGGGGTGTTTAAGGAAATTGCCTATAAAATGGCGATTGAATGGGTATCCACTCTTACCCACCGCACTCTTGACTAGTGGAGGGTCGTTAGCCGAACGGGTAGGATAGGACAAAACCTTCCATCATAAGTATAATGAAGTATAAAAGTAACTAAATGTTTTCACAAAATTCCCAATCTTAGTTACTTAGGAAAAAGTGAATTGATGCAATTCCATTAAATTACACTTTGTGCCCTTGCGAAGACGTTAGTGGAGCGTGTGTGGTTAACCAGCACACTAAATGGTTCTAAGCAAAGGTAGCAAAGGGCGACTTAATGTTTGTCGTAGTTCGGTGGAGCGTGTGTGGTTTACCGGCACATCGAATAGGTGACTGTAACATGTGAGGGCACCATGTAAGTTTCCATGGTTATTCACACCCGCTTTGTGATCCTCGGCATCCCAATCACAAACAAGAGGGGCATATCGAGATTTAAACATGCCATTGAAAGTTCAATGAATCTCAAAGGATCTAGGAGTTTTCATAGATTTAAAACTTAAATTTCTTTTTTCGTTTTTCGTGGTGGAAATTAGGGAATCATCATTCACTTACCTTCAAATATTCTGCAATTAGGGTTACGGCATCCCTCTCCCGAGTTGTAGAATATTGTTGGGTCCTAGCCTTAGTATTTCATTTGGGTGATTTACTAAGGACTCAATCAATCAACTAACTTGAATTTGTTTTTCTCCCGTTTTGTAGATGTCAAAGTTCGAGAACTATGGTCTTCCCAAATCCCGTGGAACAAGCATTCCACATGAAGATGGTATTCCACGATTCAATCGAGGAACGAGAAATCATGCTTCACTTCCTCCTCCTCCTCCTATTGTTCTCCCCAACCCACAAGATCGAAGAATTGAAAGGTTCAATATCACTAAAGCCCTATTGGAAATAAAACATGAAGATGGTAAACCCGTGTGTGCCCACGTTCTAGGAATGAAATCACACATTGATAGGTTGATATTGTTGGGTGTGTCATTCCCAGATGAGTTGGCTGTGAATTGGGTTTTGTAGTCACTTCCTGAATCATATAATGAGTTCAAAAGAAAGTATTATATGATGAATCATGACGACAACCTCATTGACCTAACTTACATGCTCATTGCTGCTGAATCAGAAATGATTTGGCGAAGCAATGGAGCGTATTTGTTGGAAAAGTCAACCGACCATGCTTCTGAGGACGTTCTAAAAGAACTGACCTACGTTTACTGCCAAAAGAAAGGGCGTTGGATACAAGTCTGCCCAAAGAGCCTGAAGAGTCCAGAAGATGGGAGAGTCAAAGAGTATGGTTGCGCTTCAGGTAAAATCCACTATCTAACTCCATTAAGTTCCTATTCATTAATTCTTAATACATAATGTAATAAGATTGCATTTGAATGTTTTACAGGATCGGTGAAAAGAAAGGAAGCTTGGTGAAAGAGCAAGATGAATCTAATCACAAGGAATGGATCTTGATCGCATGGACTTGAAGATTAGATTTTGATCTTAGATAGTTATGATAGAGTTGTTAGAATTTTTTTTCTTTTGAAATACATAGTTTTCAATGGATTTTGCATTGTAAGGACAAATGTTTTCCGCTGCTTTTATAAATAAAATAAATTTTTGTTTGACTTATTTATTTATTTGTTTATTTCCTTGCAATGAAATCGTTATGAAAATTGGTGTTTGCATATTTCTACAACAAATGGATATGATTCTTATTTATGGTGTTTATGGAAAAGTCGAGAATTTACCAATTAGGGAGAGTTTCTCATCGCCCAAGTTTCAATTGGACAGAAACTTGGAATCATGCAACGTGGATGCACGATGAATGAGAAATTTCGTATTTGGAAATTGGACTAATTCATTGATAAAGTGTCAAGTGAAGGACTAGGAGATCGAGTACACAAAGTTGTGTGTTGATCAAAGTCCACCATAAGAGTAACAAAATATTCGTCATGATTTACTAAAGGTTTAGTAAATATGAGTATACTTATAAGATTAAGTGTAATTCTGAATTGATTGAAAAAGTTTAAATCAATAGTAGAACGAATAACAAGAATCAAGTAGGCAGAAAGATAAAAGTTTCTCCATTCTAAGAAGAAGGGAGAGTACCTTTTATGCTTTATGATAGGTCTTAATGATTAAGAAACATATCTCAATTGACCCTCTAAGTAAGTCTTGGTACAATTGTATGTATAAGAAGAGGAATCAAGAATTGAAGAAATTGTTAAATCAAAAAGTCAATCATACTTCGTTCCAAATCAAGTCTTAGAGTTAAGATTATGACATTGAGTGAAAAGTATTAAGAAGGTTTATAACATTCATTAATTATGGAAAGTTGTGATGTCTTGGATAAGACAAAGAACAACTAAGACCAAAATTATGAAGTGTTTTGTTTTGATAAAAGCTACACTAGCTCTTGAATATTTGTTTGTCAAGAAATGTTTTGACAAGAGAATCGTATATGTCAAGGAGTCAGTGGGAGTCTTTATAGTCTTGAAAAGTTTCAAGAACAAATCAAATAAACCTTATCGATCATCACTAGCACACGAGTTGAGGTTTACAACCTATCGTAATAACATTATTTGGTTTCTGTGCCAATCCAATCGAGTTAATTATGCATGTGAGTTCTATAAGTTCTCATTTTGAACGCATAAAAGGCAAAGCACCTTAATCAATGAAAGGTACATTGATAGGAAAGGGTGAGCTGCTTAACTACTTGGAAGATGTGGTGGGCAGCTGTGCTACCATAAGGCAAGAAATCAAGATTAAGAAAGTTCGTTCCATATTAATTTGAATTTGTCGTAAACCTTGGTTTTAACAAATTCAAATGGATAGGAACACATATGCCATTTAAATCTAAGTGTCATAAGATTTCCTCCTTCATGAAAATAATTGTGAGGAAATGCTTTCACTAAGAAAGATTTTAAGAAGATAGTGATTGTAAAATTGCATTCTCGAATTCAATTATGGTTACGGTATCCCTTTCCATAATTTGAATTGTGAGGTTTGGCAATTAGTCTTAAGTGTTTAGACACACATATAAACTATCGAAGGCAAAGGTGTATAAGTTCAAAAAGCCTTGATAAAATATTATCAAAGCATTAAGTATTAGAAACATGAACTTAAAAAATTCAATAAGTATTGATTTTGAAAGTTGAGATGTTTATGAATACATGTCGAAGCTAGTGTGAGCATAAGTGTTATGTTTTATAATAATCATCATGATAGTGGGAGCATAAAAGTTATGATTGTATGATTATTAAGGAAAGTATTGCAAGGTTAGCAATATTAATTATAGAAAACAAGAGTCATACTTTGCAAAGTCGCAATAGTTGAAGAATTGTTTTGCTATAATTAAGGGAGAGAATATTATGCTTCATTTCAAATCTGAAGGCTTAGGTTGTGGAATGTTAATAAAATTTAGTCAAAGGTACATAGTGTGTTCTTAAAATTTTCGATTATGATTACGGCATCCCTCTTCACAATTCCAATTTTGAGAACATAGCAAATAAAACATTATGCATCGTGTCCCATACGCTTCGGGTATAGGATCGATTGCAAATGCTTTAATGTTTGACCATTCTAAACTTTTCCAAATGTCTAGCGCATTTAGAGGGAAAAAGGACAAGAATCAGTTTTGACTAAAATAATTAAACAACTATCAAAGGAGAATCCAAAGTTCGACGAGGATTGGTCGCTTGTGAGTAGTTGGAAGCATGGTATTGGATGGACCATATCGACATTATTATGAATAGAAAAGATTCTATTAAGAATGAGTTGTCATATGGAAATTATGGAAATGTTTCCATATCGGATGGACCATATTGACATCATTACGAATAGATAAGATTCTATTAAGAATGAGTTGTCATATGGAAAATATGGAAACGTGTCCATATTAGGAATTGAATATTGAAAATCTATGTCTAGATTAGAAACTTTTATGCAAAAGGATGTTCAAAGGAATGTACTTTGAGTGAGAGACATCATATTTAAGGAATTGTCTTGTAACAATCTCCGATAGAGGACTTTGTAATATCATTGGCAATAGTCTTTGTGACTTTGGTGCAGTGACATTACGAAAGGATAGTTTCATAGAATGTTAGAATCTAGCATATTTTATAAGTAACAAGAATTTGATATTCTCACACTTATGAAAAAGGATTTGGAGTTGTGAAATGAGAATGATTCGAAATGTGTTCAATTTGATCTATTTCACAAAGTAAGAACCATAGGTAAACATTGTGTGCATGCTAGGAGCATGGGACAAGTGTAATAATTCAAGTATGAAGTTGATTACCCGAAACGACAAATAATGAGTAATCAATATTGTGATAAATAAAAGGTGTTTTATTTATACTCAAAGGTTTGAGGCCATATGGGATTAGTATTATTATTGTGTTTCACATTTGCATGTTTCAACTTCCAGAATAATTGAGTTTATTAAGAATAATCGAATTATTCGAACGGGCTACAGTTGTTCATATGTTGGAAGTAGATATGAATGAATACTGTCATGAATTGGTGTGTGGATTGTCTAAAGAGCATTAGACATAAGCAAATGTTTGTTGCAACGTTCATGAGTGCTTATGAATATGAATTTGAGCATTGGATCAAACCCACGCTCACTTGGATCACTCCATGAATTGTATCACGAGTGATTGGTGAGACGATAACATCTTATATTCTTGAAACCGAGATGTGTGAGTTGTATCTTGCGAATCGGTTGCACATTGATAATATGTAAACGCACTAGTAACTTGGTGTTATAAAACATATTGTTGTGTGTAATTTGGTTAGTGAGTGCAAGCGAGCATTGTATCAAAGTTTATCCATTCCTTTTATTCAAAGTAGGATAAAAGCGATATCTTTGGGCCCCTCGATGGTTTAGTGATGACAAACGTAAATGCTCAGCCGGGCTAGGGCTAATTTGATTTGTTCAATTAGTCAGTCGTCATAAATCAGAAATCGAGAAGTAGTACAAAGAGAATGATTTGAAATCATATCTCATATGATATCTAGAATGGAGGAATATATGATCCCATATCTAAGGACACACGTATTTGATAGGATCAGAGTTGACAGCGGCTTTGGAAAGCTACGATTGCAGATCAAGATCTGAAGTCATACGCAGAATAGTTTTTAGACTTATCCAGGTGGGAGACTGTTGGATTAGTGTCTAAGTCCATAACTATTTTGGTATGTACTTGACCCGATGGTGCATGGTCCTTTTGGGTTGCCTTCACCAAAGCAACTTGATTGGAGAAATAAACAAAGAGAGAGGTTATTATGATTTATTAATATGTTATAAGAATAATATATTAAAGGAGAAATCATATTTGTTTAATTAATATTGGTTAATAATTAATTAAGAATTAATTTTGTGATCAAATGTAATTAATTAAACTAGAGGGGCTGAATTGTAATTATGTGATAGTTGCAAAATAGGGCAATGGTTATCCTTGTTAAAGGATGGACGAATTCAAGGATAAAGATATCCTTAAAATCGTCCAAAGGTCCAAGAGATAAGGGTTTTCCAAGGCTTATCTTATGGTTGGTTGATGGGCAAGTAACTAGATAAGGATAAGGACTGAAACCCTAATCCCAACCCTATATAAAGACCCCTAAGGCCTTAGGATTTCGTACACTTGATCCCTAGAAGTCCTAAGGACGAATTCTAACACCTCTCCTCTCTCCTTATACCTTCTCCTTCTCCATTTGCTCTTGGTGTTTGTAAGCCATTAGAGGAGTGACACTTGTGACTCTAAGCCTTCCAAAGTCAATTCAAGGAGGAATTGGGATTGTTATTGCTACATAACAATCAAGGTAATATCATAAACCTAATTATATGTTAATATGATTATTTGAATGCTAGAATTAGGGTTTATAGTCTTGGATTCAAAGCATGTTCAATAGAGAAACCTAGATCCAAGCATTAGGGTTTGTATGAGCACATAGGATGTCTTATGACCAAAACCCATCAGAACTCTCTAATGGACCCTAATTGGACCCATATACACGAAACATAATATTTTGGGCCTTAATGGGTCACAACCAACTTAATTTAGCTCTAATAGGTCATAAAGATATTACTTTGATTTATTTGGGCCGATGTGACAACCCTATATTTCGATTCTATGTAATGACTTAAAAAGCCAAGTATTGTAACTAGTTTTGAAAATAATGAAATTAACTTTGAAAATAAAAATGTACAAAAGTCTCTATTTGGTTACCTACTATGTTAGATATCATTAAACCGTTATTGTACATAAAAACAACGTCCAAATCTGACTTCGTATGAGGAAGTTATGATTTTTGCAAGTTCGGCATAGCGATAGACAGCTAAAAACTTGAAACAGAGATCGAGCGACTTTTGGCCGGAATGACCTAAATGAGAATCGAAGGTCTCGACAATGGTTTTTCAACGGTAAAAAGTCTTGCAAAAACAGACATCAGATAAAGAAGTTATGGATTTCTAACGTACGTTTCTTACCCCGACCTTTTAATAAATAAATAATAAAAATAATTTCAAAATTTGCCGACGGATTCTAAACGAAAGTTGTAGAACGTAGTCTCACCTACGCGTGGATATAATGAACGTCGAAAACGGAGTTCGTATGAAGAAAATATGAATTTTTGAAGTTTACTAAATAATAAAAATATAAATTTAAATCAAATTTCGATATTATCCGAAGGAGGAGTCACCGGGCCAATCCGAGTTACGCCCAGCGTAACAGCGTACACCCAGCGTACTCGAGCACTAGGCCTCGGATCGTCCACATCGCCCCCTATGCGAGGCTATGCCCCGTCCCATCCGAGCTCCGAGGCAGTCGAGGATGCTGTCACGCATGACGCACGCGTACGCCCAGCGTACCAAGGCGGTTCCCAACCCCTATAAATGGGATGCGAGGGTTCTGGGGAAAATGCTCATTTCCTCTCATCTTTCTTGTGTTTTTGCCTTGTTTTCCGTGCACGTGATATCCCGAAGCCCCGGTTTCCATAATCAAGCCCCAAAGGTCATTTGTGCTCCCGAGATTCTCGAGAATCCGGAGAAAATCTGCTTTCTCGAGTCAAAGTTCTGCTCGATTTTCATCTTGCCTTCTTCGATCTTTCAAGTGAGCTCATACCCCTATAAACTATGCTTTTAAATGTTTGATAAATGCTTTTTATACAATATTAAGGGGGGGGGGGGGGGGAATGCAAGTAAAACACTCGGTTATTATCGTGTATAACTTAACGATTCACTATATAAACTTTTTATCTAAGTAATCATATGTGATTCACAAACTACTACATGAGTATTCTCGTATGAAATATATATTTTAAATAACACCTTGTCGTGTGGAAATAAAACGTGTTTATATATATATATATATATATATATATATATATATATATATATATATATATATATATATATATATATATATATATATATATATATATATACAAATCAAATGCTCCATTTTTACATTAGGTATATGTGATCAGTCAACTCACTTTACGTGTTATACATTACATAATGAGTGAGCATTACACTAGGGTTTACTATACGAACGAAACACACACTTTGAAAAACTATAATAGGTATAGTTTACGAAATATTCTTCATACCTAGGGCTAAAATTGAAAATACTTCAACATCAGGACGCTAAAATTCTCCCCCACTTGAACTAGACTTCGTCCTCGAAGTTGTCCACCACAAATAAATTAGGATAATGCTCTCTCATCTCTGCCTCTGACTCCCATGTCTATTTGGAGCCTTTCCGATGTTGCCACTGAATGCTTACAAAAGGTATCTCCTTGTTTCGTAGTTGCAGAAGTGCATGTTGGACGATGAGGAAGTGGTCGATTTGGATGATATTCTGGTCGATGAGTGCCTGAATTATGTTGAGAGGCCGGGTAACGATAATGGAGAGAAATATGAAGGTTCTACACAACAACATCTCTGATAATACCCTGCTAATCCCAAGAAACTCCTGATCTCCGAAGGAGACTTCGGGACCTCCCACTGCATAACCGCCTCGATTTTGGAGAGATAGACCAAAATCCTATCCTGATTAACGAGGTGACCCAAGAACTGGACTTCGCGTAACCAAAACTCACACTTAGAGAAGTTGACATATAGTTGTTCTCGCCTCAAGACCCCCAAAAGCTCTCGAAGGTGC
The DNA here is from genome assembly GCF_002870075.4 of Lactuca sativa. Lineage (NCBI taxonomy): Eukaryota > Viridiplantae > Streptophyta > Magnoliopsida > Asterales > Asteraceae > Lactuca > Lactuca sativa. Next base: position 225,838,617 of record NC_056627.2, read on the forward strand.
TCTTCGTCTTACTCTCTGGTCTTGGAATACGCCAAGATATCATCAATAAAAACGATAACTAATCAATCGAGCATCAACCTGTACTCAATTCATCAAATACATAAACACCTTAGGCACATTGTGTTGGATAAGGTGTCTAAGTCCATAACTATTTCCGGTATATACTTGATCCAGTATGGCATGGTTCATTTGGGTTGCATGACATCATGCACTTGGGTAAACTAAAATGAGAGAATGGACACTTATGGTTTATTAATATATTATAGGTTATGAAATATAAATAATATTATGTAGTTGGTATTGATCAAGAATTAATTTAGAAATAATTATGTGATAAAATGGAGACTAATTAAATATATGGGCTAATTGTGTAATCATCCATTTCTTTAATAGTGGGCTTGTAGTCCATGGTGTATTGAGTTGGGCTAAAACCCATGAGATGCTCCATGGATGCTCCATGGTGGATTTGAACCCATGGATCCAAGAAATGAAAATTCATGTCATTTAGGGTTTACATGGTGTAACCCTACTTGTAACACACTATAAAATGGATGTGTTAGCTACCAAAATCGGCCACTAATGAAGAGCAAGAGGGCATAGCCGATTTCTAAGTGTGTTGCATTTCTCTCTAAGTTATTCCAAGTGTACTTGGTGTTGTGTGAAGCATTTGAGGCATCACATTTGGGGTGCTAGGCTTAGAAGGTCTCAAAGGAATTCCAGCAACAAAAGGTATGTATTTCTTACTAGCTTTCATATTTAAAAGTTCCCCATGTATGCTAGATAGGTTATGAACATGGGAAAATCCGATTTTCATGTATCAAAGTTAAACAGAGATCCAATGTTTCTAGGATTACATGTACACCATAGGAGTGTTAGAGTGCTCAAAATCCTTTAGTGGTATCTGTCACACCCCCAAACCAGAATGGCGGAAACATTCGAGGGTGGATGACTTCACGTAGTATCACAACAATTGAATATTGTAAAGAAAGTAACACAACCATCATATATATAATGAAAACGTATATTGTTGCGTTATACATATTAGCAAAAGAATATTACAATATGATGATAAATGTTCATAAATGAAACGTCCTTAGCGTTCTTTCTTCAAAAGCCGGCAGTTACCTGTATTACTGATTCCCTGAGAAATACAAGTGGTTTTGAAAAAGTGTCAACAATTAAGTTGGTGAGTTCATGAGTGTTTCGAGTTGAAAAGTATATCCTTTTTGGTAGTAAATCGGTAAACGAGGTTTTCAGAAAATCTAATATTTTCTATAAATGATTCGAAAAGTTCCCAGAGTTGGAAATGTGTTGGTATCTTTCGTACTTGAATGATAAAGATAACTTTGTATGAAAAGTAATGTAGAAAACTGCAATGCATATATGAATCTCATAAATCAATCTTGTTTTTATACTTTTTATGTGAGTTTTATAACCATACTATTGACACTGACGGCCTGTAACAACATTCTTCAGGTGTTGTAGTGTTATGACATTTGTCACCCCAGACCTGCCGGTCTAACTATAGCTAGTAGTTTAGGTGTGGGGTTGTCAATCCCGTATAGATCTATAGACAAGTATCACGCTCTCCCTCCAAGAGATTATGGTATATAATACAGGACTTGAAATGCATACACATGAGTACGTTGAAGTTTGAAATTCTCACATTACTTTGTATAAACGGATTTACGATAAAAATGTCTTTACTTCATTTGAAAAGTATTTCATTTGTCAAGATGTATATGTGAAATGTATGAATAACTTGTTAACTATACTCATTATAGTTCCTCAAAAGTATGTTTCCATTTAGTAAGAATAACTATTTGATATAATAGCCCTTTTTAAACATAAAGATGTTTGTATCAATATCCTATAAAATAGATGTTATAATTTGTTTATAAAACGATACTTTGACTTGTAATGTACTTGTATCCCCCCCCCAAAACATGAAAAGAATTGAAAAGTAGGGGTATGAACTCACTCGTTAAGTTTGAAGAGAGAGGCTAGAGTTGAGCAGAATTTCGACCGCGGAAAGTTGCGTCTTCGGGCTCTTCGGGGATCTCTGCAGCGTAGATCTTTCGTCGGGGGCTCGAGTGCCGAAACCGAGGTGATGGAATGGTCTCTGGAGCTTAGAAGTATGGGAGAATGACTGAGGAATTGAGAATGGTGTGCAAAAACTCGAAGCTCAACCTCTCTATTTATAGGCTGGAAACTCCTCGTACGCGGCGCGTACCTCCGAAGTACGCTGGGCGTACGCAGTACGCGGGGCGTAATAATGCGTCATGGCTTATGACTCGGGTCTAGCTAAGCGTAGAGGGGGCAGCCGATGGGACTCGACTCTGGGCCTAGTACGCGGGGCGTACTCCCATATTACGCGGGGCGTAATTCTGGCTTCCGTCTTCTAAATTCCGTAACTTTCGCGTACGAACTCCGTTTTTCGCGTTCTTTATATCCACGCGTAGGTGAGATTATGCTCTACAACTTTCATTTAGACTTCGTCGGCTATTTTTGACTTTATTTTTAATGATATAATTTTAATAGGCCGGGACTCCTAAAGTCCGTTAAAAATTCATAGGTTCTTTATTCGATGTCGGTTTTCGTTTGTCTCTTTATCGTTTTATTACTACTGTGGAGATCTTCAACTTCCGTTTAGGTGGCGATAGCTAAATAACGCTAAATCTTCAATTTGAGTTTTTAGCCCTCTACTATTGTTACGAAACTTAGGAAATTCGTAACTTCTTCATACGAAGTCCAATTTGGGCGATCTTTTTATGCACGCTCACCTTTCAACGAGATCTACGACTTTTGTTTAGATACTTAAGGCTAAAATGAATTTTATTGAGCTTTTACTTTTTACGTCAAATAATGTTTTAACGGTGTATCGTAAATATACGAGTGGTTATAATTTCTTCAATATAACCCGGTTTTGAGTGTTCTTTATGTTTTTGGAAACCTTGGCATGATATCTAATATTTGATGCATCCCAACTTAGATAATTAAACGCCTTTATTTTTTAGGTTAATTTCGTTGTATTTGACTTTTGAGCGTTACACTGCTTTTGGAAAATATAGGGTTGTCACAGTATCAGAGCCTAGGCTTGTTTACTTGATACTTGATGCAAACTTATTTTTCAAAAGCTAAAAACTGCCCAGACAGGAAAATTCAACGATTTCTGGCCAAAAAACTCGCCGAGTTCATGTGTTATTGCCTGAACTCGACGAGTTCCTTGATGAACTCGACAAGTTTGTCATCCAGTGAGCAGCTTTTGGAACTTTGCTGCTGGAAATGAACTAGAAACATTACCCTAAATTGTTTTGGTGTTATAAAACTTGTTTTAGATGGTGTAATGGTTATGATAATCCATTTACAAAGGCTAATATCAAAATACCATGTTTATATGTGTTCATATGATTCTTGAAGTTTTGATATGCATGTCCATGTTCTTATAACTTATTGTTAGATCATAGGAATTACTTGCTAATGATTAATTATTGATCAATTATGTGTTTAATGGGATCCATAACTTGTCCTCAAGTTATGGATAACCAAGAGTCACTTTCTTTTAATGTCCATTTAAAACACATAAGTTACATAAAAATGAAGAGTCTTCACTTTTATGAACTATTAACTCATAAGTTATGAAATGAAGAGTTTTGAATAGTTTCAAAACATTCCCTCAAGTTTTGGAATGTGTAAAGTTGCACATTTAAGTATACTTTCATTCCAAACCCTTAGAGTTTAAATGTTAAAATTCAACCCTTATACTATTATAACATTAATGGTTAATACTTATATATATGTATAAGATCAAGTCGTATTACCGTTAGTAGACCTCGTTCACGAAGCCGGTCTATAAGGGGCTATAAGGTTGTTGCCTATAAAATGGCTGCTTAATGGGTGTCCACTCTCACCCACCGCTTCCTTGATCGGTGGAGGGTCGTTAGCCGAACGGGTAGGACAATGAATTTAATTCTCATTAAAAGCATAATGATTATTATAAAGTAACTAAAGGTTTTATAATTCCCAATCTTAGTTACTTTAAGAAAATGTAAATATGGTGCTAACCCATGAAATTCACACTTTGTACCTTACCAAGTCATTGGTGGAGCATGTGTGGGTAACCGGCACACTAACTTGGACGAGTAAGGATAACAAAGGGTGACTTAATGTTTATCATAGATCGGTGGAGTGCGTGTTGGTAACTGGCACATTGATTAGGTGATAATATTAAGGGTACCAAGTGAGTTTGCATGGTTATTCACACCTTGTTTTTTGATCCTCGACATCCCACTCACAAAACTTGAAGGGCACATTCGAGATTGAAACATGCTATTGAAAAGTTCAATGAATCTCAAAAGAACCTAGGAATTTCAAAACCTTTTAAAACCTAGTTATTTATTTCGTTTTTGTGGTGGAAATTGGCAAATCGTCATTCACCTACCTTCAAATATGTTATGGCTTAGATTACGACATCCCTCTTCTAAGTCATAATATATTGTGTTGGATCCTAGCCTTAGTATTACATTTTTGGTGTTTTATTAAGGACTCTATATATCTAATCTAAACTTGTTTTCTTCTTTTCAGATGTCTTCCAACAACAATGCTTCGGGCTCTAAACCTACAGGCTCATTCTCTCTCATGAATCTTTGTAGGAGAGTCGTCTTCGATGGCACAAACTTTATGGATTGGATCTGTAACATCAGGATGGTCACTCGTTACAAGGACAAAGAATATGTCCTCGATAAGGAGCTTAAGGAAATCGATGAGTCCACTGCTACTCCTGAGGAAATCGCTGAATTCAAAACACATGAGAGAGATGCCACTAATGTGGCATGCATCATGATGGCCACAATGTTAGCTGAACTCCAAAAGTCCTATGAGGACTATTACCTTTTTGAGATGCACCAGGATTTGATGGAAATCTACTATCAAAGTGCTCGTTAAGAACGGTATGAAATGATCTCCTCCATGATCACAACCCAGATGAAGGATGGTGAACCCATCACGGGCCACATGCAAAAGATGCACAGGTATGTGGACCGTTTGCCGAAACTGAATGTTAACTTTCCTGAGGAGTTGGCAATTAACATCATTTTGCACTCCTTACCTTCTCGTTATGACCAATTTCGAATTACATACCATATGAACAAGGAGGAAGTTACTCTCAGCAAACTTCAGGGACTTTTGAAGACTGTAGAAAGTGGTCTTAAAGGTAATTCGGTTGTTACTTCTACTCCTACTCCTACAACTACCTTTGTTTTGGATATCGGGCAAGGCAAAGAGAAAAAGAGGAAGACCCCTTCGAAGGGTACCAAGGGAAAGTCTCTTGAAGGCTCCTCATCTGGAACCAAAAGTGGTTCTAATACTCCTTCTGTCAATCCCAAAGAGGCTGAATGCTTCTATTGCTAGAATAAGGGGCACTGGAAGCGAAACTGCCCAAAATACTTGCGAGATGTCAACGATGGGAAAGTAAAACCATCCCATGCAGGTATATACACTATATTGTCTAATAACTCACCATATTCTAACTCTTGGGGTCCTTGATACATGTCGTGGTATTCACATATGTTCTAATTTGCAGGGCCTAAGAAGAAGTGAGGATGTGGAGCACGGAAAGATAAACCTAATCATGGGGGAAAGGAAGGCTTCACATGTTACCAGGATTGGAGTTTATACATTGTTGCTAAGTAGTGGGTTAAAGTTAGATTTGAATAAATGTGTTTACTCGTATGAAATGGCGAGAAATATTATTTCCTTTCATGCTTTGTACAAACAAAGGTTTACCTTTCCTTTTGATAATGAATATGCTAGTATTAATGCTTTCTTTAATAATGTTCTCTATTTTAAAGCATTACCTTATGATGGTGTGTATGAAACTGTGTCGGTTGTAGATAAACTAGGAAATAATGTATTGTGTATTGATTCTTCTACTAGCTTGGATAAAGCATCATTATGGCATTGTCATCTTGGTCATGTAAGCAAGAAATGCATAGGCCAACTAAAAAAGGATGGAGTCTTGGAGTCATTTGACCTAAAGTCAGATGATAGTTGTGAGTCTTGTTTGCGTGGGAAAATGACAAAATCACCCTTCACTGGTACTTGTGCAAGGGGTGAGGATTTATTGGACCTTGTACATACTGATGTATGTGGACCCTTCAAAACTACCACAAGGTATGCTAATCGCTACTATGTGAGTTTTACTGATGATTTTATTAGATATGGTTATGTCTACTTAATCAAGTATAAGTAAGAGACTTTTGAAAACTTTAAAGAGTTTAAACATGAAGTAGAAAATCAATTGGGCAGGAACATTAAGATGTTTCGATCCGATCGAGGTGGTGAGTATCTTAGTACAGAGTTCCTCGACTATCTTAAGCAGTGTGGGATTGTCTCACAATTGACACCTCCCAGGACACCACAGTTGAATGGTGTGGCTGAGAGGCATAATCGGACCTTGTTGGACATGGTTCGCTCCATGATGAGTCAAGCTTCGCTACCAATCTCTTTTTGGGGGTATTCCTTAGAGACTGCCGACCATATCCTTAATCTAGTCCCTACAAAGAAGGTTACCAAAACACCTCATGAGATGTGGACTGGGAAAGTTCCCAATTTGGAACACATCAAGATTTGGGGTTGCGAGGCTTTCGTGAGACCTGAGACTCAAGATAAGCTCGAACCTCGAAGTGAGAGATGTGTTTTCATCAGCTACCCACAGAAATCCTTTGGTTACCTCTTCTACAGACCTAGTGAGAATGTGGTCTTTGTGGCAGGAAGAGGGTTCTTTCGATAGAGAGAGCTCATAAGCAAAGGAAACAGTGGGAGGCAAATTGACCTTATAGAAATTCAAGAGTCAAGTGATGAAGGAACCTCAAATCCTAGCAATCAAACTGAGGAAGAAACTCCTGTTGATCCGGTTTATGAGTCTCTGCCTCTGAGGCGTACCACGAAGGTTAGGAATGCACCTAAGCATTACTATGGTTTCCATATTACTGCGGAAGGTGATACATTTATCAGTGAAAGTACACTGGTAAATTTGGATGAAACTAATAGCTTTAAGGAAGCCATGGCAGCCCCGGAGTCTGCTAAGTGGAAGGAGGCTATGGACAGCAAGATACACTCCATGTATGACAATCAAGTTTAGAACTTGGTTGACAATGTACCCGACCGTAAGACAGTCGGGTGCAAGTGGATCTTCAAGAAGAAGACCGACCTGGATGGTAAAGTGCATACTTATAAGGTGTAACTAGTTGCAAAGGGTTTTACTCAGACTCAGGGTATTGATTATGGTGAAACCTTCTCACCAGTAGCGAAGATAAAATCTATTAGGGTCATACTAGCCATTGTTGCATTTCATGATTATGAAATATGGAAAATGGATGTCAAAATCGCTTTCCTTAATGGAAAGCTGGCTAAGGATGTTTACATGAGTTAGCCAGAGGGTTTTGTCAATGCGGAGTACCCAAATAGACCATGCAAGCTTAAGAAATCCATTTATGGATTGAAACAAGCATATCGCAGCTGGAATCTTTGTTTCAATGAAAAGGTCAAAGAGTTTGGTTTCTCAAGAAGCGAAGATGAGTTTTGCGTATAATTCAGAGCTAGTGGGAGTATAGTTAGCTTTTTGGTATTTTATGTGGATGACATACTACTCATAGGAAAAGACATCCCAACCTTGTAGGAGGTGAAGGCCTGGCTTGGGAAGTGCTTTTCTATGAAAGACCTTGGAGAAGCTGCCTATGTCCTAGGGATAAGGATATTAAGAGAAAGGAGTAAAATACTAATTGGACTTAGTCAGAGTACTTACTTGGATAAGGTGTTGAATAGGTTCAGCATGCAGGACTACAAGAAAGGAGATTTACTGATCCAGAGTAACGACAAGCTGAGTAAGACTCAGAGTTCGAGTACAGAGGCTGAGATAGCTGAAATGAGTCGAGTATCGTATGCTTCCATTATAGGCTCGATCATGTATGCAATGCATTGTACTCGTCCTGATGTGGCTTTTGCTTTGAGCATGGTCAGCAGATATCAGGGGAACCTTGGAAAGGCTCAATGGTCTTCGGTAAAGAACAATCTCAAGTATCTTTGGAGGACTAAGGATTGGGTCTTTGCCTTCAGTGGGAGTGATGAATTGAGAGTGGTTAGGTATAGTGATGCTAGCTTCCAAACTGATAGGGATAATTTCCGATTTTAGTCAGGCTGGGTCTTTACCTTGAACGAAGGAGCAATTACTTGGAAAAGTTCCAAGCAGGAGACGGTAGCTGATTCAACTTATGAATCAGAGTACATAGCAGCGAGTGAAGCAGAGAAGGAAGCTATATAGCTGAAGAACTTCATTGGAGACCTTGGAGTTGTACCAGCTATAAAGGAGCCGATGGAAATTTTCTATGATAGTGAAAGTGCAGTTGCTTTAGCGAAGGAACCAAGGGATCACGGGAGATCCAGACACATCAACAGAAAATACCATTTTATCAAATATCAAATAGAAGAAGAACTCCTCATGGAAAAGAGGGTATCATCGAATGAGAACCCAACAGATCCCCTCACGAAGGGACTGATTAGGGTTAAGCATTTACAGCATGCGAGGTGCACTAGGCTGAAGGATGATATTAGTTTTACAGATTAGATAGGTATTTCTGAAACTTGTAAAATGTAATCGACATTTGATGATGAATAAAAGTTGTTGTTTATTTATGAATAAAATGTTGCTATCATTGTCAATTATTTACTATAGTTTCAGATTGGCATGTTTTGACTTCCAAAATAATTTTTTTATTCAAAATATCCACAGTCGGTCATATGTTGGAAGTAGATATGAATCAAGACTGTCATGAAGTTGGCTTGTAGATGTCTAAGTAGTTAGACATATCAAGAGTTACCACGACACTCATGAGTGCTCATAAGTTCTGAGTATCGGATTCAACCCACGCTCACTTGTATTACTTCATGAAATTTATCTCGAGTGATCATGAGACGGTAATATCATTTAAGTCTTCAAACCTAGAGATATGAGTTGTTGACTATGAGTTGGTTATACATTGATTGTACGAAAATGCATTGGTAACTCGATGTTATAAAATTTGCCTTTGTGTATAATTCAACAAGTAGTAGAACAAGCATATGAGTCGAAGTTTATCTGTTCCTTCTTAGATTAGAAACGATATCTGGGCCCGTCGATGATTTCTTTAATAGTGGGCTTGTAGTCCATGGTGTATTTAGTTGGGCTAAAACCCATGAGATGCTCCATGGCAGATTTGAACCCATGGATCCAAGAAATGAAAAGTCATGTCATTTAGGGTTTACATAGTGTAACCCTACTTGTGACACACTATAAAATGGATGTGTTAGCTACCAAAATTGGCCACTAGTGAAGAACAAGAGGGCATAGCCTATTTCTAAGTGTCTTGCATTTCTCTCTAAGTTATTCCAAGTGTACTTGGTGTTGTGTGAAGCATTTGAGGCATCACATTTGGGGTGCTAGGCTCACAAGGTTCTCAAAGGAATTCCAGCAACAAAAGGTATGTATTTCTTACTAGCTTTCATGTTTAAAAGTTCCCCATGTATGCTAGATAGGTTATGAACCATGGAAAAGCAAATTTGCATCTATTATAGTTAAACATAGATCCAATGTTTCTAGGGTTGCATGTACACCATAGGAGTGTTAGAATACTCAAAACCCCTCACATTCGTGAGCCCAAATGACATCACCATGAACTCATGATGCCCATAACGAGTACGAAATGTTGTCTTCGCCACATGCTCCTCTCTCACCCTCACCTGATGATACCCGAACCTCATATCGATCTTGGAGAACCAAGATGCACCCTGAAACTATTCAAAGAGGTATTCAATCCACAGAAGGGGATAACGGTTCTACAATGTCAACATGTTCAACTCTCGGTACTCAATGCACATCTGGTGTGAACCATCATTCTTTTTGACAAAAAATATCGGCGCTCCCCATAGCGAACTGCACGATCTGATGAAATGCTTGCCTAACAGCTCCTGAAGCTAAGCGGACAACTCTAGTATCTCGAGCTGTGCCAAACAATATGACGCCTTGGCAATCGGAGCCACACCTGACACTAGGTCAATCCTGAACTCAACCTGTCTCTCAAAAGGCACACCGGGTAATTCTTCTGGAAATACGTCAGCGAACTCTCTGACGGCCAATACATCTGAAATCTGAAGTTTGCTCCCCTACCGGGGTATCAATTACATACGCAAGATAACTCATACAACAATTTTGAATATACTGTCGAACCCTAGCAACAGAGCAAAAAGTTGACCCAATCCTGGTACCCTCCTCGTAGATAACTAGTTCGAACTACCACCCGTTGGCCATCGCAATCTATCATTACACCAAACTTGCTCAGCCAATCCATCTCCACTATTACACATATGCATCCCCCATGGGAATTGTAATCAAATTGAACGGATAAGGTACCCGAAGAATCTCCAAAATACAACCCTGATAAACCCTACATGTAGAAACCACATGCTCGTTGGTGATAGAAACCTACAACAGACACTCTAACTCTCTAATAAGCATATAAAACTCCCTACCGAATGTCTAGGATACAAAAATTTTGACTCGCACCCAAGTCAAAAAGCACAAGCCAGGCAAAGAATTCACTAGGAAGGTACCTAACATAATCATAAACGTAAACATACCATAAATAACTTGACAGAATGTAAATAGAAACATACCAATAATGACATTTGGCGCTACCCTGGCCTCCTCGGAAGTGAGCTGGAACGCACGACCTCAAGCCCTCGGGGGCTCTACCCTACCCTAGCTCCCATTGGTGATCTTCAGAGTGGTCGGCGTCGGGGCCTACGTCGGTTTGGCGGCGAGCAATGGAGAATTGACATTCACATGGCCAACCTGATCACAATGATAGTAAATCCTGGTGCTCGGTACTGGGGTCGGCTAGTGACAATCCTTCGCAAAGTGCCCATCTCTTCCACATTTGTGGCATCCAGCAGATGATCGACAAGGACCTTCATGAACCTTGCTGCACTTCCCACAAGTGTGACCCCTCTGACTCCTAGATCTCACATCAGCGGCCTTGAACCGCTTAGCCGCAGGCTGCAACTGCACAGGGGCCTGCCTCAGCTCCTTCATCTGGAGCTCCATCTCAATCTCCCGCCGCCTCATGGCCTCCTGTAACCCAATGAGTAAACTATATCGCTGAGTGGACACAAACTGACGGATATCCATCTTCAGCATGCTCAAGTACTGGGTCATCTGAGCTTTCTCAACAACAGCAAACTCCGGGAAAAACAGTGCTCTCTAAGTGAACATCTTGGTGATCTTGGTCACTGACTCCGTTCCCTTCCGTAGGTCCAAATACTCATGGCCTAACCTTTCTCTTTCTTTATTTCTTTCTTTCTCTCTCTCTCTCTCTCTATCTATCTTTCTCTCTCTATCTCTTTTTCTCTCTCTCTCAACCAAAAGGATGTATCTCGAGCGGAACATATCAAACAACTGCTCCCATGATACATCAGCTTTCTGCTCTGGAGTATACGAGCTAGTCACCAATCTCCACGAATCCTTTGCTCCAGACCGAAGAATGTTCAGATTGCACTTGACCTTCTGGTCAACTGGGTAGGAGCAAGTAAAGAAATATCCCTCCATATAGGAAAACCACCACATGGCAATGATCGGATCCTAAACTCCATCAAACATCGGGGGCTTCATATTATTGAAGTCCTGGTACTAGAAGGCTTTATCCCCACCAATCCCCATAGCAGCGATGGTTGTGGTAGCTGCAACAACGACCTCTAAAAGTGCAGTATATCGCTCATTGAGAAACTCCATCATAGCAGTTTTGATAGACCTAAACAGCTTCGGTATCTATCCGCAGACAACAATCACAAACTTAGCAGAGATTAACGCCTTAATCTACTTCTCAGTCAACCATGGCCTATCTTGGCCACTCTCTGCTGCTCCTGATCTGGATCGTGACTCAAATCGCCTCATAACCACCATACTGAAAATAAACCAAAAAATATCAGATGAGGCATAATTCATACCATGGAGGTATTCCAAATAATGAAACCCTATGGGGTGGTGACTTCCCTGCTACGCATGCGGATCCTGTGCTTCCGGTAGTATGTGCCCATACTACCTTCCACACATACCCGTATTTATCTAAGAGGATTATCACAACAACCTTAATAGCACACACTAGAAAACACATACATCCTATTCCCACTCCTTGGAGAAAGTCTATACATTCCTCAACTAGTCTGATGAACCACATAAATCATCCATGAAACTTCCACCAACTCTGTAGTACTCATGTATGCTAATCATACATAACACTGGACTCCACAGACAGTCAAATACTTGATTCTATCCTAAGACCACAACAACAAAAGGAATAGGAAATAAGGCCAAATCAAACATTCTTAGGCTCTAAACTCTTAGTTATGCATACTTTTGACGCATACACTAAGCAACTATAGTAATGATGTCAATTTAATTTAGGAATAACCCTAGGCTATCATGTATCATATGTAAGGAAATTCTATCATGTGATTCCTAAAGATCCCTAGCCTAACAATAGCATGTTGTTCAAACATAAACATAATATCAATAACAGTTTGGTAACTTAGGGTATACTTACTGGCTCCGACTAATCGTACACATCACACCCTTCCTTGGTTACTTTTGAAAATAAATTTGAAAATCATTTTTAACACTTTTCTAGTTCCTTAGTTTATGCTTGGATTCACACGAATGTTTCTCCACATCGCTCAAACAAAGGCTCTGATACTAAATTGTAACATCTCAAAAATCACAACAAATTTGAACTTCTCAAAAACAACTCATTTACTAAAAAGAAGTGTTTAGATAAACATTTTTCCAAAAACATTATTCAAAATCAGATTCTTCCAAGATCAACAACATGAAACCAAGGACGTGTATGGTCACACCTTCGCCTTCCCACGGTCCTTAGAAGTACAAGAAACAAAACTAAAATTGTATTCCAACGATTAGTGAGTTCCACTAAGGTACCACCATATAAACATATCATACACCATCATGCATATAGAGCCTTCAACATGACTGGACCGTCTCACCGGGCCTACAGCCCATCTGGATTGCTCCCTAAGCCTTCGGCCTGACTGGTCTGCCTCACAGGCCTTCAGTCTATCTGGACCGCCCTGGGTATCTTGGCTTTCAGTCTATCAACTGGTCCGCCTCAACCTAGTAAACCATAACATATCAATGCATAACAGGATCAATAAGTAACAGATAACACATGTTATCCTATAGATCTACCAATGTAATCACATAACCAGTAGCACATAACTCCTCATAACAGCATACAACATCTCAAGATATCTAATCTAATGGGTCGGCCTTGGTGCCTTCGAACCATAAGTACAGTGATGAAAACTCACCTCACATTATGATGAAAGTTAAACAATACATTGCTCCAAATACCAAATCTAAAGGTTACCTATTCAACAGATAGAGACTAAGGCTCAACTATAGCTCAAAATACCCAAAATAATCTTAAGTCAAACTTTGCCAACCATGGTCAAAGTCAAAGTCAAAGGGAACGAGTCAAGGAGTCAACTTGGTCCAATCAGTCGAGTATGTGGGGCGTACTCAGCACCTACATTGAGCATACTCAAGCCTTGACTAGAATCGGTAAATTAACCGCGTACGTGCGACATATGTTAAGGTACGCACGACATATGCCCAAAACTCCATTTTCTCAATAAGTGCATAATGCATTAAGCTCTCACGGCCAACATTCAGATCCAAGGCCAAAATACCACTAAGAGTCATAAAGTTTCCAACTTTATGACTTTGCATGTCCATTAAGTGATTAATACACAAAATCTCAACATCTTAACGCCTTAATACCTTCTATAGCATGCATGGAGCAAAACTAAGCGTCAAAACCACATTTTTATGACTCAAGACCCCTCATAAGGTCTAAAAGGACGACTTATTTGGTTAAAAGCATGCCATGTTCAATATCACCATATTTGGGAGCAAAAGTGCTCTAAATGTAGAAATGGCTAGATCTACAAGATAGGGTGATCAAGCAAGGAGCTTTTTACCTTTTGGAGGTAGCTAATAGGTGAAGAATCCCAGATCCAAGCTTCTCCCCAAGGTTCAAGTCCTTGTACCAACTTCTTCTTCATCAAGAACACTACCAAAGCACACAAATGAGCTCAAAGTACACCTTCCTCATTTAAGGTTTGCTCGAGGTCATTTTTTCTCAGATGGAGGCTAGTGTAGGAATGAGAAATGAGAGATAATGATGATTATATATGGAAAAAAACTCTAAAAGTTAGGGTTTGAAGGTTAACCACATACACCATGCATAGCGGTGAACGCCCAACATATTAGGGTCCGCCCCAGTATGCCTAACATACACAACGTACGCTCAACATACTAACCTTCTGGCCAAATTACCAAAATGTCAATATGGGTCATTCTTGCAATCTTTCTCAAACCCAAGGGTCAAAATGAAATATTCTTCATACTTAGGGCTAAAATTGAAAATACATCAACATCAGGACGTTACATTAATTATAGTCATAAGTCATTATTATGATCTATAATTAATATTTGTCAGTGATTATACTGATTGAACTACTTATGGGAGTAATTTCTAGGCTAGATTTAGTGAGGTGTTTAAAGTGGGATTTATAAACTATATACTATGTATACCAAACGGACCCTACCTTCGATATGATCATATCTGGTTATTCCTTACTTGATAGATCTTGATGTAGACATTGGGATTATTGAGGAATCTAGACTATAATTATTATAGCCGCCAAGATTATGAAACTCAACTAAGGCTTAGTGATTTATACGTCTAGATCTCTTTGGAAGTACGAAGAAAACCGTTGTTGAAATGATCAATCACTCATTTTATCAAGTGAGTGCATAGTCTGTTTCATTAACGTGATGTAATACAAATATTAATTAGATTATTAAATATTTCTTGGAATTCGTAAGTGAATTGTATGCTTATTACCTGGAATATATGCTAATATATATATATATATATATATATATATATATATATATATATATATATATATATATATATATATATATAGTGTGTTATGTGCGAACCAAATATGGTTCTATTTTATTTTAGGATATGTAGATAAATACTATATAACAATATTAAAAGTAGCATTGTTGAGAAGATAAACAAATAATAATACCTAATACTCTATAGGGAATATATATACACTAAAGATACGTTAGTGTTGGAATAGTGTCTAAGGCTGCAACTATATTAGGCAAGTATTTTACCCGGTTGTGCATTGTCCTTTTGGGTTGCCTTCACCATAGCAACTTGATAGGATGATTTATTAAGAGAGAGTAAATATTATTAATATATTATGAGAATAATATAAAGAATAATAATATTTTTATTTGATTAATATAAGTCATAGAATTAATTGGAATTAATTTGGTGACTTAAAGAGATTAATTAAATAAGAGGGTATAAACTGTCAATTGTTTGATAGTTAAGCTTTAGACTGTAAATCCTTATAGATATACAAGGGACGGATTCTAGAAGCTAGGATAGCTTCAAAATCGTCCAAGAGTTATCTATGGAAAGGATTTGGATAGCCTTAAGAGAAGATTATCCAATTAAGGTTTATATTGTAACCCTTAAGGAGTCTACAAGTATAAATAGACCCCATAGCTAAGGCAAATCGGCACTTCACCTAAAGTAAGAGAACCCTGGCCGATTTCCTCCCCTCTCCTCTCTCCTAAATCATCTTCCTTGCTATTGGTGTTTGTAAGCCATTAGAGGAGTGACAATTGTGACTCTAGAAGCTCCAAGACAACAAGATCAACAAGGAATTCAAAGGTATGGTTCTAGATCTGTTTCAATGTTGTTATTTAACCTAATTAGTCATTAGAAGTCTTGGATTCAAAGCATGTTTAATTAGAAAGCCTAGATCCGAGCATTAGGGTTTTGCATGCGCACATAGGAAAGTTCTTATGGCTAAAACCCATCAGTGGTATCAGAGCCTAGCTTGGTTTTCATTAAATTGTTGCTTGATTAACTAAAACTAAACTGAAAAATTCGATTTTTGTGTTTCTGAGTCATGGACTCGGCGAGTTCCAAAGTGGACTCGGCGAGTTGGCCTGACTCGGCGAGTCCCTTTGTGCACTCGGCGAGTCCAAGCGTCAGGAATGGCCAGATTCGGGATTTTTTCATAATTATCTTATGGAAACTTACCTTAATCATATTAGATCAACCCAAATCCGATTTTTGATATATATGTCTATTATCTTGATCTAATTAAAGGTATTTATCAACTAATAAAATATTTAATTTCCTTATATGATAATTAATTAATTATTTTAATTGTTTTGGTAATTATCTTAAAAAGAAATCTTGAATAAAATCAAATATAGATAATTAGGATATTAATTGTTAATTGGAATTATTTGTTATTTGATCATCCATGTTTTAAATGTTTAAAACTTGCCCTCAAGTTTTGAAATTTATATTTATGATTAAAAGTTTTAATTTAGACAACTTAAATTTCAAACCCTAGATTTTAAAAGGTTTAAAATACAACCCTATACTAATATGATATTACTAGAATAATATGTATACGTATAACTAAATGCTATTCTTACCGTTAGTAGGCCTCATTCACGAAGCCGATCTATCAGGTGGGTATAAGGTTGCGGCCTATAAAATGGTGCTTAATGGGTGTACACTCACACCCACCGCTTGCTTGATTGGTGGAGGGTCGTTAGCCGAACGGGTAGGATAGGGCAACCTTATCCTCTCATTAAAAGTATAATAGTAATACAAAGTAACTACACATTTTAAAATTCCCAATATTAGTTACTTTAGAAAAAGTGAATTGATGCAATCCCATGAAATTACACTTTGCACCCTTGCTAAGAAGTTAGTGGAGCGTGTGTGGTTTACCGGCACACTAATTGGTTCTAAGCAAAGGTGGCAAAGGGTGATTCATTGTCTATCATAGTTCGATGGAGCGTGTGTGGTTTACCTGCACATCGAATAGGTGATCGTTACAATGAAGGCACCATGTGAATTTGCATGGTAATTCACACCCGCTTTGTGATCCTCGGTATCCCAGTCACAAACAAGAGGGGCATATCCAGATTTAAACATGCCATTGAATAGTTTCAATGAATCTCATCCGAACCTAGGAATTCTCAATACACTTAGGACTAATAGTTTAAGTTTTGTGATGGAGAATTAATGAATCGTCATTCACTTACCTTCAATTTATTTGCATGTTAGATTACAGCATCCCTTTTTCTAGTATTTAAATGTTATTGTTGGATCCTAGCCCTAATTTTTCTTACTGGGTGATAATTAGGGATTCTTATTCTAATCTGTCTTTGTCCTTTTTCTTTTGTAGATGTCGAACGCAAACAACGCTGCTGCTAGTTCTTTCACGTTGATGAGCCTTTGCCAAAAGGTCACCTTCGATGGAACGAACTTTAGCGAATGGATAAGATACATTCGCACCATTGCTCGCTATGAGGATAAGGAGTATGTCCTCGATGAGAAGCTCGAGAAGATCAACCCTGAAATCGCTACTCCGGCCGAAATCACCGCTTTCGAAACTCATGAGCGAGATGCAACGAAGGTACATTGCATCATGATTGCCACCATGAACTCTGAATTCCAAAAGTCCTACGAGGACATGTACCCGTACGAGATGCACCAAGACTTATTGGAGAGATACCACCAGAACGTGAGACAAGAGCGTTATGAGATTTTCACCAACATGATTTCTGCTAAGATGGGTCATGGAGAATCTCTTACCGTGCACCTGCAAAAGATGCAAAGGTATGTCGACCGCCTTCGCAAGTTAAATGTTGACTTTGGGGAAGACTTGGCGATCGACATGGTGCTTCACTCTTTGCCTCCGATGTACAATCAATTTAGGATGACCTACCACATGAACAAATAGGAGGTCACCCTAAGCAAAGTCCAAGGTCTCTTGAGGGTTGCTGAGAGCAACTTCAAAGACAAGTCTGTTGCATCAACTCCCAATCCGCCTGCTGCTCCTGTGTTGGCTATTGGTCAAGGAAAGGGAAAGAAGAGGAAGGCTTCATCGAAGAACTATCGCAAGGTCAAAGCCCGAGATGGTGCCTCTTCTAGTGGGACCAAAGTTGATGTGACATCCCCAAAATCTCGGCCAGAAAAGACCGATTTTCACTTATGCTTTTAAAATAATTTCAGAGTAAATCCTTTTGATTTGAAAGAGTTGCGGAATTTGTTCCCAAAAACAAAACATGATAAAACAATGTTTACCAAAGCATTTCATAAAAGAAATGTATTTTTCATTATATAATCAAAACTCGGGGTGTCATGTTCCGATACAGACCAATAAGCATAAACGATAACATTACAAGTCATTCAACAAATATATACATATACAGACTTGTAAACAAAACAACTGATGGTTCATCCATCTCATGCCCTTGCGCCACTTCCTGTAATACAAATAAAACTGAGTGGGTCAGGCTTGGGAGCCTGGTGAGCATATAGGGTTTTCAACCCACAATAAATAATCATATTTAATTTTCACCAACCAACAATAACCCAATTACCCATTCCCGTTATTCTCACTTTATGTCCCTAAGACAACTAACATAAGGGACCTAGTCTAAGAATATTTCATCGGGGCGACAACACATGCTTCGGGGGTACCTCAACAATATAAGTCAAATAAGGCAACCATGAGGGGGATGGAGTACAGCGAATGAACACCCAAGTTCATTAACACCTACAGGTGGCGAACCTGCTAATGTTTCCAGAAGACTATCTAGAAAAGTATGTGGTCGTCATCTAAACTCCGCTAGATGACTAAATCAAACAACAACGAGGCGTCTCATCTGTTTATTACACACCAACTATCTACCCATGTTCTACCCAACATATTAGTAGATAAAAATATACATTTTATACATATTTTAAAAACCTGTATAGCATGCTTTAATCAACACATATTTCACATAACAGATGAGGCGCACACACACATAACACGTATCTCATAGAGAATAAATCATACCTATGAGTAAGAAGAAAGTGAATACACATTCACACATATAAACAACAATATACTTAATACACTCGAACCATACTTGTATTATTATCGTGTTTTATGAAAGGTAGTATACACTCACTTGATCAGAAGATGATCGGACAGCACTACGGCTTGCAAAAGTAGTAATCCTCAGCAGATCTGGAAGATCTCTTCAAAAATCGAACTTCTCGCGGGCAGAGCTTCGGCTTGGGAACCGCACTTCTCGGGATATTCGGGATCTCGGGACATGCCTCGGGGCTCAAGAATAATACCGGGGCTTCGGGATATTTCTGGCACGCAAATCGATGCAAAACAGGAGAGAGAAGAGAGAAAATAGCAAAAGAACTCGCCCTCGGATAATACCGGATTTTTCAATTAAATTTAAATACAAAATATTTAATGAACTTCGGAAATTCATATCTTCTTCATACAAACTCCGTTTTCGACGTTCTTTATATCCATGTGAAGGTGAGACTACTCTCTACAACTTTCGTTTAGACTTCGTCGGCAAATTTTGAATTTATTTTTAATAGGCCGGGACAGAAAAACTTCGTTATAAATTCATAACTTCTTCGTTTGACGTCCGTTCTCGCCTAACTTTTTATCGCTTCGATACCAACAACGAGACCTTCGATCCTCGTTTAGATTGCTTCGGCTAAAAACCGCTCGATCTCAAATCGAGTATTACAAGCTGCATACCGCTAAGCCGAAACTTCGATAAATCATAACTTCCTCATACGAAGTCAGATTTGGGCGTTCTATCTATATTTGGAAACCTCGTTTCAACTACTACAACATTAACCCAAGATATTAAGTTTATTTTACACTTCAATTTTGACGCTTATTTTTATTCTTAATTAATCAAACCACATAATTAAGCAATTAAGCACAAAACACACTATACTTAAATAATACAATCTTATTATTTCAAAATGGGTTACAAAGGTTAACCTAGACTATTACATTGCTAAAAGTGGCAAGCCCGGAAACACGAGCGTTACAATTCTCTCCACCTTAGAATGATTCCGTCCCCGGAATCACACATCAACAAACAAATGCGGATAGCGACTCAACATGTCACTCTCCGTCTCCCGGGTGAGATTCGGCCCATTCGTGTGTTTCCATCGGACAAGCACTAACCCAACCATTTTGCGTCGCAACTTCTTAGTCTTTCGGTCAACAATTGCCTCTGGTTCTTCAATCAACCTTTTGTTCTCATCAATTCTCAATTCAGAAATTGGAATTATATCGGGAACTTCTCCCGTGACCTTCCTCAAATAACACACATGAAAAGTGTTGTGAATTCCATTCAGTTCTTCGGGTAATTCGAGCTTGTAAGATTGGTTCCCAACCCTCTGAAGAACTTTAAACGGTCCAATAAACCTTGGACTCAACTTTCCCCTTTTACCAAATCTTATAAGTCCTTTCCACGGAGAGACTTTAAGCAAAACCGAATCTCCAACCTCAAAAGTCATCGGTCTTCGCTTTTTGTCAGCATAGCTCTTTTGACGATCCTGAGCCGCTAACATTCTTTCCCTAATTATTTTCAACTTTTCAGCAGTTTGATGAACCATCTCTGGTCCCATAAACTGCTTTTCCCCAGCCTCAAGCCAACAAGACAGCGTACGAAACTTCTGTCCATACAAAGCTTGATAAGGTGCCATCTTAATGCTCAAGTGAAAACTATTATTATAGGAAAATTCTACCAAAGGTAAATGTTCATCCCAATTACCTAGGAATTCCAAGGTACATGCTCTCAGCATATCTTCAAGTGTTTGTATCGTTCTTTCACTCTGACCATCAGTCTGTGGATGGTAAGCTGTGCTTAAACATAACTTGGTACCCATTTCCTCTTGTAGACTTTTCCAAAACCTCGAGGTGAAACGGCTATCACGATCCGATACAATCGTGATGTGAAACAATCATTTGTATTCAAAATGTTTTAATATATTGGAATTTTCCACAAATAAAAATATTATGATTTTGAAAGCATAAGAAAGGTTTTTTTTTTGGTTTTAAAAAATAAGCAATATCACATAGTAAGTTTCTCATTTCTAGACATTAAGCCATAAACATGTGTTACTCTAGTTTTTATAAATGCATCTTGACTTGCTGACATACCAATTAATTTTTTCTCAACAGTTGCGCTCACACAATCCAACCCTTTATTGCATTTACCATGAGCTGTTACAACAAAACTTTCAAACTTCTCACTACTTTCATCAGTAGACATGGAAATATCTTGGCTTAAACAAAAATCAAATTTAGAATCTATATCACTCTACAAGATTTTTTATAACCAATTTTTGGAATGTTTTACCTCCATTAGCAACTTGTTTCTTTTGTCATGTATCCTAAAAACAGCCCATGCATAATGACCTAATTAATGTTTTCTGTGAGTTGGACCAAGATTATAATTTTACTTCATAACTTTAGTATGCAGTACACATTATGACATAGTTGATTTTCACCATTCTTACAAGAAACTAGATTGATCCTTTGCCTTCAATTTTGACCTTCAAAACACCTATAACCTTCAATTGCTTGGTTGAGATCTTGAAACTTAGTCTTGTCACTGATCATGTTATTACTCACCCTATTATCAAGATACCACATATTGGATTGATTTTGCTCTTTTTCAATTATAGTTATTAATCATGGGTTGACCTTTTCTTCATTCAAGACACTTCTTTTTTGGGCTCACTATCACATATTACTACCTGTAAGAACAAGGATCTGATTACGCAGGGACAAGGTATGAAAACTTAAACCTTGAGTTAATGCTTAAGATCAATGTCTGCTTCTGATTATGTGTTCCAGTCAAGTCTGGCAAGACCAATCAAAACTGAAGATGTGAATCAACAAAGTACTTCAAGTATTAAATATGAAACTATGAGTATAATCAAAGTAGACAATAAATGAACAAGGAGAATGTTTGAAAGAGTTTGATTAGAGAGAAAGGTGAAAGTGAAGTAAATGTGAGTATAACTATCTTTGGAGAAACAATCCATATTGTATTATTATCATTAAACACTCCTTATATAGGAAAAGGAGTTACATCGTACATACCAAGATGTGTACAAAGAACTCGATAAAAGTATAATTTCTGACACTCTGATTATCCATTTTGAAAAAAAAAGACTTAGTCCTATGTAAAGTTACATCAAGCAAAACAAGAAGAATAATTAATAAAGGCGGATATACTATTCCGGAACAACTATTCACTTCACACCACAAAACTAAATTTCTGATTTAATCACTATTCTGGACATCATCTCGATTTCGCACTTGAAAGCATTACGGACTACCAGATCATTTCGTACCAGAGACTACTTTCGGATCTTCTTATTAAATGATGGCTAGAGGTTCACTTTCAGGTACTAACAATCTCCCCCTAAGTCAAGTTACCAATCTAGCCTTCTAGTTCGATTTTTTTTATGAAGATATACACCCAGTACAACTAATCTCTGAATTCAATGTACCACTACAACTGATTTTTGAACTTGGCTTTGACATGTTCTGGTGTCTCGGACTTAGATGCACGATTGATGAAATTTCGAAGCACCTTGGTGGGAACCAAATGTTTATCAAGGACTCAAAATAAGTCCTTCTTGTTGGTTTTTCTCTGAAGATACATGAACCCTAACAATGGTTCCTCAATTGGTCCCTCTGCCAGTATCTTAGCTTCTAGCAGCTTGAAGTCAATCTTAGCCAAATATTTCCTGGTTCCGTACAGATGGGCTAATTCAAATAACAATGACAAAATTTAGCAACATAATCTTTGAGAAAGCTCAGAGAAACATGATAAGCTCCCATGCTAAGATCATCAACTTGGTGCATTCTGAAGTATGCTATAATGGTCAGGATTTCGTTTGGATTGAGTGCAGTGAAGTCGGGGTCAGTTATGTTCATTTGTGTTGGTTTGTTTCAGAATATGTGGTATCAGAACAACACACAGTTCACCTCGAAGTTTGTCAAGATTTTTCTTCCAAGACCATACTTCTTTTAAAGGAAGTGCGTTCTTGGAATAAAAGGT
Organism: Lactuca sativa; assembly: GCF_002870075.4. NCBI lineage: Eukaryota > Viridiplantae > Streptophyta > Magnoliopsida > Asterales > Asteraceae > Lactuca > Lactuca sativa. Next base: position 225,861,742 of record NC_056627.2, read on the forward strand.
CTTCAAAATTTCTCGTTCAGTTCTAATGATCAACTGTGGATCATCTTTCGGGTGGAGAGGAGTGAACTTTGTGTAGAACTTCTGTAAGGAGAGAGAGAGGAAGATCAATCTGGTCTGAATCATTGTTAGGGAGATCATAGTACATAATTGGTACTATATCCAGATCATGAATGATCCCTTCACAACATAGAGGAGAGAGCCCTAGCATCATATTAGGATTATCTTTGAGGTTTTGAATCTAGATGCCTTCCTCAAGAGCTTGGTTGATCTCTTCTTTGGACCAGCCAGATTTTTGTTTTGGAAGAGGTTCGTAGTGATAGACTTCCAAGATGGGCTTTTTTCCTTTGTCTTTCTGTTTGTTAAGAACGGAAAGGATATGTTGCATGTTCTCATCTACAACAAATTTGGAGGAGAGGAAGGTAGGTTATCTTCCGGAATATCAACCGGCTTCCGGGGTGGAGAACCTTCATCACTCGAAGCAACCTTTGGTGAAGGAATTGGAGGTAGCATTGATGTGGTGGATCGAAAGGCGTTAACAACTAGTTAGGTTTTAGCCTTTGCCATTTCTCGACTCTTTTGAAGTACATCGGCCAGATTTGATGGCCATGATACTGCTGACCAAATCCTTTGCTCTTCCTCTGAAAGCACCTTTGCTGGAAAAAAATTCGGAGTTGAGAGCCCTATGATGGCATTGGAAATGTACTTATTATCATCATCATCATCATGTGGAGAACCTAAAAGAACATGAGGTGAATCATCAGAGTCTTCATCTTAGAGTTGGAACACCGAGACGGGTTTCCAGGGCTGATTTCTCCAGTTGGGTCCTTCTCCCCCTGTTGCAACGGAGGATCCTGTAACCGGTGCAAGCAACGAAGATTCTTTAAGTTCCAAGAATCATTCGAGAACCTTTTGAAAAATTATGTTGATTTGCAAAGTCAAGGCATCATAGGCTTCAGCCGTCGGAGCCTGAGCTTTGAGGCGATCGAAGAGATGACCAAGGACAGAGAGCATTTTGTCAAACTTATGGTTTGGAACATCGACGATGTTCCAAGATGCTCTGAGAAGCTTGATAAGGACTTGTTTCATGATCAGGTTAAATTTATATTTCTTCCGGATCTCCTTCTCTAACCTTTGAATCTATTTATCATGACGTACATGAGTTTGTTTGATGAGTTCATTGGTGGAACATATTAAATCATCATGTACATTGATCATTTTGGTGATGGTGTCGAGATAGTGATGGAGAGAGGCATCATATTTCTGTTCTACATCCTCGATAGTGTTCTTGAGACAGAGGGAGATGAGCTGATCAAGCTGAGCTTCCCTTTCAGCAGCAGTGGGCCCGGACTTGTTTGCTTCAAACAAGGAGTTGAGGATTACACCAGGCTTAGAATCTATTCTGGAAACCTTTTCATCAATCTTTGTGTTGAGTTCGGCCACAAAAGTTTCTATAGCATTAACCTTCTTCATTGTATCAATGAAATTATCTTGGAGTTCTAGGAGGGCAAAAGGATCAACGTAATTTGCAGCGGATGATCTTGTGTCCGAAATGGAAGTTCAGGACTTGTTTTGTCATCATCTAGCTTGCTGGTCCTTTGGAAGGGCCAACATGAGCTGCATCGGCATTGACATGCTTGGGAGTAGACTTTGTTTCAGTTCTGTGATGCGTTTGGTGAGCTTGGTCCTCAGTATTGATTTCTTCTTCAACCGGTTCGAAAGAGGATAAGGAGAGTCCGAAGTCAAGATCCGACCTTGATGAGGATGGCTTTGATGAAAAGAAAAATGAGGTGAACTGAGGATGAGAAACAATCGAAATGCCTTTGTCAGCGAACATAACTTTATCATAAAGCTCTTCATTTGGATCGGAATGTAGACCATCAATAGGCTGAGTCTTGAAAGGACTGTCAGTCTGTCAGAGATGATGTTGCTTTGTGTCTCTCCGGAAGCAAACTTGAGATCTGCTACGTCATTAGTTGGAGGAACAAAGGGCAAGTTGCTTTGGATGGCCCTATTTCTCATTGAGATGAGAGTTGCTTCGAATTGAAGCCTGGTGAGTTCCAGATGCCTCGTATGAGCCCTGTTAATGAAATCTTTCCACAATGGATCATTAGCTCCTAGTCATCCTGTACCCTTCCCGGCTATCAGACCAGTTGTGGCACCTGAGGTTGGAGGGACTACTCCAGCCTCGGAATGCTTGAGGTCCAAAACAGGGATCTCAAATCGTGCATGTGTAGAACGAATTGGGTTTTCCAAATAGACACGTGGGTTTGTTCCAGGGGGAGCAAGGAAATTTGGTCAACACCAGTAGCACCTTTTTGGGAAGGTGAGGGTGGATTATATGCAGACTCCCCATGCGTGTGTATGTGTTATTGAAACTCCAAAGGGTACTTCAGAAGAGTGGGCAGGTGGGGTTAGAGGATGGCCAAAGTCATCCGGAATGTATTTGGTTCTTTCCTGTTGAGAGGAAGAACCGACTTTGGTTCTCTTTTTGGCCTTAGGCTGAGAGGGAGAAGTCTTTCGCTTAGCTAATTTATTTTTCTTACCGCCTGAGGGAAAAGGCTTGTCCACTTTTGGAGTGGGCTCAATGGGGACCAAGGTAGATTGTGTTGGGCTATACACAATTGAGGTCTCCTTGTGATGTTTCAAATGAATTGATCCTGAAGGTCAGACAACCAACATATGTTTCGGTAATCGTCTAATGGGTTTGAAGGACATGTGGTCCAGAATGCGGTAATTTCTAATAGTTTTGAAGGACAAAAATACCTTTCTTGGAATCGTGTTGAAGGGAATTGGTTCATTCCGTTCACAATACATTTGTTGGATCATCAGGGCCCAAAACCTTGGACTTGAAATTTAGTTGTGCTTCCTATTGATGGCAAACTTCTGAAAGTCTTGCCACAGGACTTTAGGAAGATCTACGGTGTTGCTCTTGCTGGAGAAGATACTATAAACCACACAATCTTTGCATAGAGTTTCTGTACCTCCATGCTTTCTAGACAAACCCCAGACAATGAAATGCATCAGGACTGTACAAAGCCCCTGAAAAGCTTATTTCTTCAATTTTTTGGCTTTATATTCTTCGCCATAACCGATGTGAGTGAGAAACAGTTGGAATTCTTTTGCTGTTGGTTCTTGGACATTGAAGTGTGCAGGGTTCTCGTCTACTCAATCGCCTTCAGAAACGTCAATTTATGAGCAGGTACAATTCGATCACATGTTATTTTGGTTTCAAGAACATCATTCTCGATTTTGATGTGTTCAAAAGTTGTGTGAAGAAGATGAAAAGGAAGTGGAGGTTCTGGAATCTTGGTGAGAGGAACTGCAATGGGATGATGAAGAATGAACTCAATCATGAATCCGATGGACTCGTCGAAGTCCATGGGATCTAGGGAAAACAGTTGTGTCGTATCTCTGAGAAAGGGTTTGTTAGATTGAGATGATGAAGATCCTTTTGATGATTTCTTTTTAGGATCTGGTTTGGAAACTGCAAGAGCAGGTTAAGAAACTTTGGGAGGAGATTGGGAAGACGTCATTGTTGCAGGAGATGAAAGCTTGAAGAACACGGTTGAAATTGTAGAGAAGAGAGAAGAGTTTGAGAGTGTAAAAGTGAAAAGGATATGAAGAGGGGGTTTTATAGGGTTAGAGTGAAGATGGTTCTGGTCTAGAAAAGGTAATGATGAAACCCGGATATGGACACGAATCGCATTTATTATGTTGCCGTTTTTGGATGAGTTGACCTGTAATGACTAAGGATGCCAATGGCTTGATGTGAAAAATAGAAACCATCACTTTGTTGATGTGATGTTTACTTTACAGAGACGTGTGCGACATGGAGCGAGTTTCGAGGGTGAAAAGATAATCTTCATTAAAAGTAACCGTTAAAGAAAAAACGTTTCATATGAATACCTTTTGGACTTCATCATGTGATTTGATATCGGAGCCGTAAGGTTCCGGAATGTTTTGAAAACAATTTCTGACCCAGAAGAGTTTGAAAAACTATTTTGAACGATCTCGGAACATGAGAAAAGCTCCGAGATAGAGTCCGGAATGAAAACACTTCAGTCATAAGGTCCGGAGTGAATTTTTTTGAAAGAGATTTCAGAGTCAAGGGTCTGGAGTGAAAAATTATTTAAAGAGATTTCGGATTCAAGAGTCCGGAGTGAAATTTTTGAAAAATTATGAGATCTGATATTGGACAAGATAAGAGAAGAGAGTTCAATACTGTTCTGGACTTGATTTCCGAGATTATCTTATGAAGAAAGTTCAGAGGTGAGATTGATACCAATTTGAATATATTGGTCATGGACTCCACATGACAAAATGAGTTGTACAACTTACAAATACAAGAAGAGGTTATATAATAGACACGTAAAATGATCCTATTTATTCTGAGAGGCAATAGTTCCAAGATGAGAGAAAATTTGGCTTCAGAACATTCTACTTTTTGATGTTGCCATCAGAGAGTGCAAACCTATTGAAAGAACTGAGGATCAGGCATTATCATACCCATTTTGTTCAGAAAACCATTGAATTTTGTTTCGTCTAATGCCTTAGTAAATACATCAGGATTTTCATCATCAGATGGAACAAAAATAAGTTCGATGTTACCATTTAAAACTTGATCATTAATAAAATGGTACTGTATATCAATGTGCTTCATCAATGAGTGCTAAATTGGATTTTGCAATATTACAATGGCACTTTGCGAATCACAATAGATTAGGATTTCTTGAAACCGGTAACCATAATCCAAGAGTTGTGATTTCATCCAAAGAACTTGAGATATGAGGAGAGTTAGTTTTGACAGATTAAGTATTGAAAATGTGCTTTTCGAGGTAGGACTGACCACTTGCTTATGTTCTACTAATTGGAAGGATTAGAAGGTCTTTTGACAATCTTAGTGGGTACGAAAGTGCTATATGACTCCTAGTTGGTGGAATGGCAGTCCGAGATACACTCTTTTTGGAGTTCTTAAGGAATCTTGATTTTGTCTCGACTTAATTTCCTTTTTGAGAGCATTTTTGGCTTCTACCTTAGGATCAATAACATATTTCCTATTCAACATGGGTTTCTTTTTGCAGTTGAAGGGAGACTAGGAAGTTTGACCAACAGAGGGGTTGTCAAACACAAGTTTGATTGACACAAATTTGGTTTTGGAGACCACTTGTGAATTAGACTCACATGAATTAGATGAATTATCAACGTCACTATCTGATGATGCCCAAAAACATTCAGAAGTATCAAGTTCAGTTGTCTCCAGAATGATTTCTTCAACAACACAGTTGTTAGGAGGATTGTGGTTCGGAGTTTGAATAACAATGCTTGGAATACTAGAGTGGGATTCCGAGGTCTGATTCAGGTCCAGGTTTGTCAGAGGCATGAAATTGGGACACCTGAAAACTATAGGCTGAAACTCAGGAATCAGTGATGCAAATTGGTCAGAAGTCTCAGGAAGAGGTGACAAAGGTGAGACGGGGGTGTCCAAATGTTTGATGTTCGGAACGTATCCCATAAAATTTAGGTTTTGGAACTCTTTCAAGGGACGAGCAATAGGTTTTGGAAACTCACTTCCGAGACTAGGAGATTTTGACCAAGGATGAAGAAAATTGTGAGTCATCCGTTTATTTGCTTCAAGAATGTCAATGGAGTTATGTAAAGCATCTATTTTAGCATTGAGACATTTGTTGTCAGAAATTAAAACATTTCTTTCAGAATAAGTGATATCACATTTGTCTTTAAGAATGTTACATTCATCTTGTGACATTACAAGCTCTCGTTTTAAAGACTCTATTTTCAACTTCTTATCCTTGAAACTAACCTAAGACAACTTAATTCACTCTCCTTCTTCTCACTGGCTTCTATGGTTGATTCATAGGCTTTGTAAATGATGTTCATATCTGATTGGATCTGAGTTAGATAAGGTTCCCAAAGAGATAAGTCAAAATTATTATCAATAATCATAAATTTTATCTATTGAACGATCCTTCTACCAGGTGGATCATTGGTAGCCATGTAATAGTAGTTGGGTTCAGCATCTTCATAATCTTCCTCTGATCCAGATGACTAGTAGCCTTCATCACATTCAATTGTTTGTCTAGCCACTAGACACATGTTTCTACCAGCACTTATGTCATCATCATCTCCAGAAGACCAATACCCTTCCACATCTCTTGATATAGTGGTAATAAAGGCTTTTTCATTCTCTACCAATTCTTGAGCTCGACGTGCATAGTAAGCAGAGTCGTTGATCTTTGGTTTCTGGGGGACTTCAAATAAACAATCTTTGGCAAAGTGGTTCTAATGACCACATTTGTGAGAAACCATCTTGGGTTTGTCAGACTTCGGAGTTTGTGAAGATTCCGAGGTGTGATCTGGTGTAGGAATGTTAGGTTTTTAAGCTGGTGGGTGTTCTGGTTTTTTGAATGGTTGATGAAACATCCCAAAAATCATGACCAAAAATTTCATTTTTAATTATTAAATAAACCATAGTTATTACAATCAATCCATCCAAAAACATAAGTCATAGTATCAAATTAGAGTATCGTATCAAAACATCAGAGTGAACATCCCAGGCTAAACATCATGGTGTGTGTAATGCAGTCATCCCAGCTATTCCCTTTGCTAATAGAAGTATGTGAAACCAAAACTGAAAACTGTAAGCACAAAACTTAGTGAATTTCCCCCAAACTACCACATACTATACATATAATTATGTTACTTGGAGATATAGGCCCCACCCACAAACAATGAGATACGGGCCCTGCGCACACTTGGCTAACTAGGAGATATAGGCCTCGCCCATACTCCGCTAACTATGAGATACGAGCCTTACCCAAACTCTGTTATCTTTGAGATACGGGTCTCGCCCACACTCTGCTATCTATGAGATACAGGCATCGCCCACCCTAAGCTATCTATGAGATACGGACCTCGACCACACTCATTTATCTATGAGATACGAGCCTCGCCCACACTCAGCTAACTAAGCACACATACAAGTATCACACAGATAACAAGTATAACCAGAATCTACCAATCCATTCCATATCTTTAGTCAAGAAATGCTACGATACGAGCCCTTCCCACCCTTAGCTGCTAATCTACACACATAACATACACAGGCCGACATTGGTGCCTTCAACCCATTCAAACCAGGAGGAAACTCACCTCAATCGTTAGATGCTAGCTGAAACATCCTTGTCCGGAATCAGCTCTACTCACTCCCTGAACCAAAACAACCCCTTAGATACCATCCATACTCACAAACCTTAAGCATCAACTCTGGTCAAGTCAAAGTCAAACTCAAGTCAAATTCAACGCTCTGAGTTGACTCAGCTCGTCGAGTTTACCCTTCAATTCGCCGAATTCCCATGAATCACAATATCGTGAAATCGCGATCCGACTCATCGAGTTTTCCTCTAACTCACCGAGTTCCTTCTTTTCAATAGAAACGAGACTTTCCCAGTTCAACTCGTCGAGTTCCCTTGTGGACTCGTCGAGTTCCTTCAATCGAATCGGGAGAATTCCAAACCAACTCGCCGAGTTCCCTTGTGGACTCATCGAGTTCATCCGTCTGTCAACCGTTCTTAATGCATTAAGCCCTTATTCATTTGATCTAGACCCTAAACTCCGGATCTAAACTGGAAATACACCTAGAAGGGTAAAGTTTCCAACTTTACCTGTTAAGGTCATCTCCCAATGCATAAAACTCAAACCCTAATTCAACATGGCTTAGATGCAACTCCAAAAGCCATCAAAACTTCAAGATAGACCTTGAGGTCATAGATGTAGACTCAAGGAACAAAAATGATAATGTAAAGTCTTCAACTTTATCGACATTGATGTCCATAGAAGCTTCAAAAGACCAAAATGATGGTCTAAAGGTTGCATGGACCTCCATGGCCATAAGGTTAGCACCTTTATGCCATGAAAATCCCTTAAGGCCCTAGATCTGAAGTGTTCCCCACTTGGGACGTCCAAATCCCAAGAATCATGTCATTTGGACCAGAAATAGAAAAATAACCCCAAAAAGGAGATCTAAGCAACTACAAGGAAAGGTTTAAGCTTTATACCAGCAAAATGTCGTGGATAAGGCAAGGATTATGGATCTATATGCTCCTTCTTGTGTCTCCAAGCACTTCCTTCTTCCAATAGCTTCAAATACACACCAAAAAACTCAAAAATAGCTCACAAACATGAAAGGTTTAAGACATTTAAATAGGGTGCAAACCTCGGGAATTAGGTTTTCATATCTGCCAGACTACTCGTCGAGTTGAGGCCTCCCAACTCGTCGAGTAGGTTACTTAAATTACGCGGACCTTATGATCTCTACTCGACGAGTTTGGGGCTACCAACACGCCGAGTTGCTCTATAAAATGGAATTAATTTAATTTAAATACATATCAGGAACCAGACGTTACAATTCCCCACCACTTGCCTCAGACTTCGTCCTCAAAGTCTGATGTCTCGAATAAATCTGGATAATGCTCTCTTATCTCCTCCTTGGGCTCCCAAGTCTACTCTAACCCCTTATGGTGCATCCAGTGCACCTTCACTAACTGTATAACCTTGTTCCTCTAGGTTTTTGTCTTCCGATCTAGAATCGCCACTGGCCTCTCAATGTAGTTCAGGTGTCGTCCACCTGGATATTCTCCAAAGGCACAACGACAGAATCATCAACTAAGCACTTCCGCAGCTGGGGGACATGAAAAGTAATGTGGATCTGACTAAGCTCGGCTGGCAGATCCAATCGATACGCAACCCAACCCACCCGAGCCAAAACCCTGAACAGAACAATGTACCTGGTGCCTACCTTGCCCCACTTCCTGAACCGGATGACACCTTTCCAAGGTGACACCTTCAGGAAAACCATGTCCCCCCTACCTGAAACTCTAGGTCTTATCAGTGCTTGTCGTCATAACTTTTCTACTGACTCTGAGCAGTCTGGGGCCTGCTCCAGACCTGCTGGATCTGCTCTGTGGTCTTGAGCACTACCTCAATACTCCCCATGACTCTCCGACCGACCTCGCCCCAACAGATTGGGGTCCTACACTTCCTCCCGTAGAGCATATCAAATGGAGGTCAATCTATGCTAGCATGATAACTATTGTTATACAAAAATTCCGCTAACGGAAGATATGTATCCCAACAACCGCCGAAATCCAATACACATGCACACAACATATCCTCGAGAGTTTGGATCATCCTCTCACTCTACCCATCAGTTTGAGGATGAAAATTTGTGCTGAAGTGAAGACGAGTACCCATCTCGTCATGAAACCGCTTCCAAAACCTGGATGTGAAATGAATATCTCGGTCTGACACAACCGACACTGGTACTCCATAACATGCCACCAACCTCACGTATATAGATCTCGACTAGCTTCTCAGCCGATATACTCTCCTGGATCGGGATGAAATGAACACTCTTGGTTAACCAATCCACAATGACCCAAATCGAATCCACTCCATGTGTGCTCGTGAGATGCTTCGTGATGAAATCCATAGTGATATTTTCCCATTTCCACATGGTAATATCCAAAGGATGCATCTTGACATGAGGTTGTTGGTGTTTGGCCTTGACTTTCCTGCAAGTCAAGCACCGCTCCACATACCATGCTATGTCCTGCTTCATGTAGGGCCACCAATAATCAGGGCGAAGATCCCGATACATCTTCATCGTGTCGGGATGAATGGAGAACCTAGACTTGTCGGCCTCCTCCATCAGAATCCGTTCCAGCAACGGAGTAATCACTGTCATCCTCAGGCATATGTCTCGGATCGAAGCTACAACTGTCTTATGGATGACAGCATCGGCCACCACATTGGCCTTCCCTGGGTGGTAGAGGATCTCACAATCATAGTCCTTCACCACATCTAACCATCGATGCTGCCTCATGTTTTGATTTGGCAGGTCCATCAGATTCCTCAGGCTCTTGTGGTCCCCATAATTAGTACAACGAACCCCATAGAGGTAATGTCGCCAAATCTTGATGGAGAAAACCACGACCATAACTCCAAATCATGTTTTGGGTAATTTGCCTCATGAGGCTTCAACTTCCTCGAAGCGTACGCTATCAGGCGACCACGCTGCATCAGCACTGCACCCATACCCATGATCAAAGCGTCACAGTAAACCACAAAATCGTCGAATCCCTCCGGCAAAGTCAGAATCGGTGCCTCACATAACTGCTGTCTCAGAGTCTCAAAGTTGCCTGCTACTCAGGCCCCCAACAGAATGTCACTGACTTCTTGGTCAGCCGGGTCATAGGAACAACGATCTTAGAGAAATCCTGAATGGTTCTTTGATAATAACCCGCCAAACCAAGAAAAATATGAATCACAGATGGAGACCTCGGAACCTCCCATTGCATCACGACCTCTACCTTGGCTGGATCGACCAGTATACTGTTCTGGTTGACAAGGTGTCCTAAAAACTGCACCTCGCGCGACCAGAACTGTCACTTGGAGAACTTTGCAAAACGTCTCTCCCTCCTCAGCGTCTCCAGCACCTCCCTCAGGTGCTCCTTGTGTTGCTCCTGAGTCTTGGAATAAACCAAGATGTCATCGATGAAGACTATCACAGACTACTCCAACATCGGTTTGCACACATGGTTCATGAGATCCATGAACGTGGCAGGAGCATTGGTGAGCCCAAATGGCATCACTACGCACTAATAATGACCATAGAGAGTCCTAAAGGTTTTCTTCTGCACATCGTCGTCCCTGACTCGCATCTGGTGATAACACGATCGCAGATCAATCTTGGAGAACCAAGATGCACCCTGAAGCTGGTCAAATAAGTCATCAATCCTCGGGAGGGGATAACGGTTCTTCACCTTTACCTCATTTAACTCCCGATAATCTATACACATCCGATGTGACCCGTCCTTCTTCTTCACAAACAGGATCGGGGCTCCCCTTGGCGAACTGCTCAATATGATAAATCTCTTGTCTAACAGCTTCTGCAGCTATGTAGACAACTCCTGCATTTTGGGAGGAACCAACTGATATGGTGCCTTGGCAATCATAGCCGTACCAGGAACTAGGTTAATCCTGAACTCTACCTGCCTCTTTGGAGGTATCCCAGGAAAATCCTCTGGGAACATGTTCGGGTACTTCTGCACAATCGGTACATCATACACGGTCACCTTACACTTATCCTGGGTAGCCATAACATAGGCGATGTACCCGTACAACCCTACTAAAGGTAGCATCTCACCCTCGCTGTCGAACACAAAGTCGGTCCACATTGCGCCCTCTTGCCATGAGTCACTAACCCTCCCCCACTTGGGGTCCAAACTTGCACTAGCTACTGATCACAGTCGATCACTTCCCTATCGGGGCTCAACCTTTCCATACCCATGATAACCTTATTCCCTCGCAGGGGAATGGGAACTAAATCCATGGAAAACTGTTCATCAAACAACTGCAGTGTACATCTCCGGTGAACCGTCGCAACCCGTACCATCCTATCATCCGCGATCTTTACATCAAGAGGACGGTCCTGCTCCCCCGAAGCTCCAACAAATCGCTTGCTAAGCGCGATCGACACTAAAGATCGGGTAGCCCCTGAATCGAATAGTACCAGAGCAAATATGTCATTCACTAAGAACGTCCCTATAACAAAACATATAAACATAAGAGACAAATCAATATAAATAAAAAGATAAGGAGAAGATACATACCCGTCATAACATCGGTAGCTGCACGTGCCTCCTCTGCTGTTAGCTGGAAGGCCCTGCTCTTCACCACAGGCGCCTCTGTCCGGCCCTGACGACCATCAGTAATCCTCAATGTAGCAGGAGCGGGTACTGCCACCTGTCCTGTTGCTAATAAACTCGGGCATTGGGACCTCTTGTGGCCCCTTTGATTAAACTGAAAGCAAATTAGATTAGATACTATAGTAGTGGTGGTAGTAGTACAATACCTGCTAACATGACCAGTTCGGCCGCACTTGAAGCAGCCCGAACTACCCGTCGTGCACGTCCCTTCGTGCGTCCTACCACACTTGCCGCACCGGCCTCGGCCCAGCTGGCCCTTCCCTTGGGTATCCACCTTGGGATTCTTGCCCGAACCCTCGACACCATATGTCGTGTCTGGTTTCCTTTTCCTCTCCATATCTAAATCAATCTCTCTCTCTCTCTCTCTCTCTATATATATATATATATATATATATATATATATATATATATATATATATATATATATATATATCATATTCTCCAGCGTCTTGCAGCTGGATCGAATCACAAACTGTCGAATGTTGCTCCTCAACATCTCATCATACCAGGCCTTTTTCATCTCCTCATTCGCCACATATTGCGGAACGAGAAAGGCGCTCTCCCTGAACATAGCAGTGATCTCCGTCACCGTCTCAATCGTCTATCAGAGATCCTGGAACTCCCGCGCAAGCTGTTGCACCTCGATCACAGGTGCGAACTCGGCCCTGAACCTGGTTGAGAAGTCGCTCCAGGTCATATTGTCAAGGGAATCATCACCAACCGCATGCCCAACCTCCTCCCACCAGTCGCGTGCTCTGTCTTTCAGGAGATAGGAAGCAAGTCGAACCTTGTCCCCCTCAAGACATCTGCTGGTGCGAAAGGTGTTGGCGACATCCACCAACCACCTGGTACTAGCAATGGGGTCCCTAGCCCCATGGTAGTTTGGAACCCCACAAGCTCGGAACTCTCTGAATGTCGTCGTGCGCGCCCCGATCATCGCTGCCATCTCAGTGCAAAATGCACCTAGTCCCTCATCCAAAATCTCCAAAATGCCCTCCTTGACCGTACCAAAAATCACAGGAGTCTAGTTAATGATATAGTGTGTGATCTCAGATGAGATGAACTCCCTCATCTGGTCATCGAGCTGCCAACTGGCCTAGTGCGTAGCGTCACCATACTGAAAATACACCATAAAACAATCATCAAAATACTCATCATAACTCGAGGGATCATACATGCTACAAGTTCCATGGTTTCATCTCATCCCTCCTTGAGTCGAGTATGGATCCTCTGCTTCCAGTAGTACGGGCGCATATTGCCTTGACTCTACCAAGTCCCTTTTCAGTACTACTGCTTCACGCGCTAATCTCATCCTACGCTTATCCTACGGAAATCTCCGACCCACTCTCTGCCATCAGCTGCATAAGAAGTCCCTACTACCTTTCCCTAACTAGCTTGCACATACCATTACATATCACTAAGACTAGATAATTCTTTAAATGAGAGGTCTCTCCCTACAACGGTTGGACACAGACAAGAGCTGCACAATAGGGCTAATCCTAACCTTCTAAAATTATTCATTCCTCGTAATATGTAACTTAACGTATTCATTTACTATTTAGTTAAAGACAACTAGAACTCCAAAAAATCACAAATGAAGCAACATTCGGGCATCGAGTAAACCAAATCAAGCATATCCTATTCATGCCATCATATCATGAACTAATCAGTACTAGAATGCAGTTCAATAAGCTTATACAGTAGGCATACAAGCCATCCTTCCTAGATCCTTTGCCTTAATCTAGCATGCAATTCACATATTCACAATTCATATCATAACATAAATGTGTATGGGTAATTTCGAAGATCTTACTTGAACTCGGTTGATTGCATGCGCCACACCCTTTTCTTCCTCTTTTTAGAATCCCTTTTTTTATAAAAATGGTTTTCTTTTGAAAATTTTCATACCAAGTCCTCAGTTTGAGTTCAGACACACCCAAGAGTGTGCCCGAATCCCTCAAACCAAGGCTCTGATACCAACTTGAAACATCCCAAAAATCATGACCAAAAATTTCATTTTTAATTATTAAATACACCATAGTTATTAAAATCATTCCATCCAAAAACATAAATCACAGTATCAAATCAGAGTATCATATCAAAACATCAGAGTGAACATCCCAGACTAAACCTCGTAGTGTGTGCAATGCAGTCACCCCGAGCTATTCCTTTTGCTACTGGAAGTACCTGAAACCAAAACTGAAACCTGTAAGCACGAAGCTTAGTGAATTTCCCCAAAACTACCACATACCATACACATAATTATGCTACTAGGAGATATGGGCCCCACCCACACTCAAGAATATACGGGCCCCGCCCACACTTGGCTAACTAGGAGATATGGGTTCGTCAACACTCCGCTAACTATGAGATGCGAGCCTCACCCACACTCTACTATCTATGAGACACAAGCCTCGCCTACACTCTGCTATCTATAAGATACGGGCCTCGCCCGCCCTCATCTATCAATGAGATATGGGCCTCACCCACACTCAGCTATCTATGAGATACGAGCCTCACCCACACTCAGGTAACTGAGCATACATAAAAGTATCACACAGACGGCACATATAACCAGAATGTACCAATACATTCAATATCCATACTCAAGCGATACTAAGATACATACCCTGCCCACCATTAGCTGCTAATCTACACACATATCATACACAGGCTAGCATTGGTGTCTTCGACCCGTTCAAACCAGGAGGAAACTCGCCTTAAACGTCGGATTCTAGCTGAAATGTCTCTGCCCAGAATCAATTGTACTCACTCCCTGAACAAAAACAACCCCATAGATACCATCAATACTTATAACCTTTAAGGGTCAACTCTGGTCAAGTCAAAGTCCAAGTCAAGTCAAAGTCAACGCTCCGAGTTGACTCAACTCGTCGAGTTTACCCTTCAAATCGCCGAGTTCCCATGAATCACAGTATCATAAAATCGCGATCCAACTCATCGAGTTCCTTCTTCTCAATAGAAACAAAACTTTCCCAGTTCAACTCGTCGAGTTCCTTCAACCAAATCGGTAGCATTCCGAACCAACTCGTTGAGTTCCCTAATGGACTCGTTGAGTTCATCCGTCTATCAACTCTTCTTAATGCATTAAGCCCTTATTCATCAGATCTACACACTAAACTCCGGATCCAAATTGGAAATACGCCTAGAAGGGTAAAGTTTCCAACTTTACCCATTAAGGTCCTCTCCCAATGCATAAAACTCAAACCCTAACTCAAAATGACTTAGATCCAACTCCAAAAGCCATCAAAACATCAAGATGGACTATGAGGTCATAGATCTGGACTCAAGGGACAAAATGATCATGTAAAGTCTTCAACTTTATCCACATACATGGCTATAGAAGCTTCAAAATACCAAAATGATGGTCTAAAGGTTGCATGGGACCTCCATGGCTATAAAGTTGGCACCTTTATGCCATGAAAATCCCTTAAGGCCCTAAATCTGAAGTGTTCCTCACTTGGGACGTCCAAATCCCAAGAATCATGTCATTTGGACCAAAACTAGCAAAATAACCCCAAAAAGGAGATCTAAGAAACTACAAGGAAAGTTAAAGCTTTATACCAACAAAATGTCGTGGATGAGGCAAGGATTATGGATCTATATGCTCCTTCTTGTGTCTCTAAGCTCTTCCTTCTTCCAATAGCTTCAAATACACACCAAAACACTCAAAAATAGCTCACAAACACTCAAATAGATTTAGGGTTTGGGACTTGGAGGCTGGAAATGAGGCCAACATAAAAGGTTTAAGACATTTAAATAGGGTGCAAACCCCAAGAATTGGGTTTTAATATCTGGCAGACTACTCATCGAGTTGAGGCCTCCCAACTCGTCGAGTAGGTTACTTAAATTATATGGCCCTTATGATCTCTACTCGACATGTTTGGGGCTCCCAACTCTTCGAATTGTTCTATAAAATGGAATAAATTTAACTTAAATACATACCAGGAACCAGGCGTTAGAGTCGAGCGTTATTTTGATGAGGATCCTGGAAATGGTTGGGATATGGCTTGTTAAAAGGAAGATTGTATTTCATGGAAAGCAAAGTAAACTCTTGTTAGAAACAGAGTTCGGAGTCCATATCTTCAAGGTTAAGGTCACCATTTAATTGATATTTGTTATTGGTAGGAGTTGGCATGGTTGGAGGTGAGGGTGAACATGTGGGATATATGGAACAACAGTAGTGATAGGGTCCGAGACAGTGGGGTTCGGAATTTGAGGATCATAAGAACTAACAAGAGCTAATGGACCTCCTGTGAGTTCTCATACAGTTTGCGAAACATTTGATTCATGACCTTTAAGCTTATCGAACAGTTGGTAGAGCTTCAGCTTTTTCAGAGATCCATCACTCTGAAGACATGATTTAACATTTCCCCAGCCCTTTCAAAGGCTGTTAATGAACTTGAGGTTGTATTTAAGTGGGGTTCGGACTATCCTATGAGTTGTCATGTTGATGACGACGATTCAGTATATGTTTGAGGCTAAGGCAATAGATTCACTAGGAGTTGTAGTGAAAGTGTCGAACTCATTGACAACAAAGGTTACATGCTTATCCTTCATGTTCTATAATCCCTCGAACAAGTCTTGAAGTGTGTCCCGAATCTCTTTAGCAGACTTGCACAGTTTAATGTGCTCAAAAAGAGAAGGTGGAACACCAAACACTATTTCCGAAAAGGCAACTTGATCTGCGTGGAGCTTTTTGAGGTCATCAGCAGTAAGAGGTGCCTGACGTTGTTCATCCTGTCCCATGAGAGTTGAAGCATCATCTCTAACAATAGTTCGAACTGGAACATGTGGACCTTCTTTAACGGATCTCTATATAGCTTCACCTTTTTCTTTTCCAAGTAAAAATCTTTCCATTCTGACTTTCCAGTGATCATACTCTTCAACAACTACCAGCGGGGCACGTGTAGGGTAACCCACGCTATTTGTTGTTTGCATTGAGTGCATTTGTTTAGAATTAGAAGCATCCATTGAAGTTAAGATATCTTGAGCAAAAGTGTTATATAGAAGAACTTTTATCCTGAACACAGAAATGATCGAAATACCAAGGTAATCTCGAATCAACTATAATCTTTTCTTATGGATTCAAAGGACAACCACTCAAGCTCTGATACCAATTGTAAGAGCAAAGATCTGATTGTGCAGGGACAAGGTTTGAAAACTCAAACCTTGAGTTAATGCTTAAGATCAATATTGCCTGCTTCTGATTAAGTGTTCGAGTCAAGTCTGGCAAGACCAGTCAAGACTGAAGATGTAAATCAACAAAGTACTTCAGGTATTAAATATGAAACTATGAGTATAATCAAAGTGAAGACAAGAAATGAACAAGGAGAAGTTTGAAAGATTTTGATTAGAGAGAAAGGTGAAAGTGAAGTAAATGTGAATATAACTATCTTTGGAGCAACAATCTGTCTTGTATTCTTATCATTAAACACTCCTTATATAGGAAAAGGAGTTACATCGTACATACCCAGATGCATACAAAGGACTGGATAAAAGTATAATTCTTAACACTCTGATTATCCATTTTGACAAAAAAGACTTAGTCCTATGTAAAGTTACATCAAGCAAAATGACAAGAATAATTAATGCAGACGGATATACTATTCCAAAAACTCTCTTCACTTCGCACCACAAAACTTCATTTCTGAATTTAATCACCATTTTGAACATCATCTCTATTTCGCACTTGAAAGCATTCCGGAATACCACATCATTTCCTACCAGAGACTGATTTCGGATCTTCTTATTGAATGATTGCTAGAGGTTCACTTTCAGGTACAAACACTACCATTAATAAAGTTGTTTTTATCATCGATGTGACCTTGGGCTTAGTTAGCTTCTTGTTTCCTTTCTCGTCGTTGGTTCTCACATTATGCATCAGAGTGCCCAAACTCATAGCAACTATAACACTTGATGTGACTATTGCCATAATTATCAATTGTACCTCGAGTGCCTTCATGTAACTGATGGTTGTTGCCTCAGCCTCACATGATTTTCATAATTTTCACCATGACCTCTTCCCCCAACTATGTTGGTTTTGCATCTTGCTGTGATTGCTTTCCTGCGTGGAACGAGTATGCTTTTCTTTTTCTTTTTCTTGCCTTTTTTCCATTCTTGGAGGGTAAGCAACAACTTTCTCACCTCAGGTTCTTGATGAACCTTGATTTTAATTTCATCAACTTTCAATCTTCCTACAACCTCTTCAAAGGTGATAGTATCAAGATCACCAAATTATTCAGTTATAGATGCAAGTTGAACACACTTTGAGGGTGTAACACATAAAATCTTTTTTTTTTCTATATATGCTTATTCCAATGTTTCACCAAGAGCTCGAATATTTTTCACAATACCTCCAATTTTAGTTGAAAAATCATCCACGTCCTTTGATTTTCTCATGCCCAACATATCAAACTCGAATTCGAGAGTTTGAACTTTCGTTGTGGTTACTCGATATGCAGATAAGTACATAGTTTTGAGAGTGTCTCAAGCTTCTTTTTTCGATTGCTTCTTCGATATCCTTAATAAGACCTCTTCAGGAATGGCTTGGTTGATAGTATCCATTGCCATCTTGTCTTTCTTCACACTTATGGGATTTTGCGGGTTCTTTGTTTTGATGGCCTCCCGCACTTCTTAGGATTGCATGTAAATCATCTTTATGGACCATGTTGTGTAGCCAGTCTTTGGCAACATTGGATATTGGAGGGTAATTAATCCTTCTTTATTTGATATCATTGCACCAGATTCAATCTAATACCAATGTTGGGTTTAAACTAGATAAACGCTTTGCTTGAAACAAAAAGGAAAATAACCGAACAAAGAAGGAAAAGAAGGAAGAAAGGAAATTTAATGTTTATGCTTAAACTCTTATTAAAAATTGAAAACATTACATCTATTTCTTGGAAAATAAAATACTCATAAACTTGGTAAACAAGTAATACTTGATGAGCAAGTAATAGAGTCCTAAGTAAACTCAAACTAAAGTTTCTTTATTTTACCCATACTCCTAAACTTCTGAATTATTTTCAAGGTATTTTTCCAAAAATCACACTAAATTAGCAAACAAAATACTAAATTTTTTTTTTTTTTTTTTGGTTTTGATGAAATGCGATGACATATACATCATCATTCTCTACTTGTTCTTAGCACTCTCTGTTGCCAAAGCGGAAGTCTTGATGAGATGAAGAGATTCCTCTAGATCATCACATAGCCTTTGAGGGTCTGGTATGGTTTCCTCGTCTGATGATATCACAAACGTCAATTTATCCACATAACTCACTATGTGAATCATCAATGCCTGCAAAAAAACATTATTGTTATTTCTCTATTGGAAATTTCTAAAGGTTTCACTTGACGATGGTAGATAAAAAGACCAATGTCAAATTTAATATAAATGTTCTATTATTTGCTGTGTTAAATACTAGTTTATAGAAAAACATTTAACAGTCTATAAGAAAATAATAATTAATATATATATATATATATATATATATATATATATATATATATATATATATATATATATATATATATATATATATATATATATATTAAGGAAATGAAAGTTAGGAATACTAAAGTTCCTAACCTTTTGATAGAAATGGTCCTTCAATTATGGATGATGTTGCAATTGTGTCTATTTTTTTTACTTTCCAATTTTGCCACAATATTTTATGGCTTTGGCAAATTTCGTCCCTCTAAGAATAGTAAAGTTTTGCCCTTCAAACTTTGGCCACAATTGCTTGTGATGTTAACACTTTTGGTTCCTTATTCTTTTATGTTACACCATTTGGCTACAATACTTTTTAGGACTTGGCAATTTTGATCCATTATTTAATATTAATTATAGTAAGCCACAATATTTTCTACAACTTGATAGTTTTGGTCCCTTCTCTAATATTAATCTTCATTTTTCAACATCTAACCACCATAGTTTATATATTTTGTCAACTTTAGTCCCTTATGTATATTCTAAAAAATTGTCACATAAATAAACACGTACTATAAAATTTAAAACAAACAAGAAAACAATAAAAAATTCCCGACCCGTAGCAACGCAAGGATACACCTCTAGTTATTTATAATGGTTATGATAAATGAAAAATATATAAATGGAAATTATGTTGTTTGCATTAGCATGAAGAAAATATGCATTGCAACTTAACAAACTAAAATTACCAATCTACCTCTTGACATTTAAATATCATGATTCGTATATGTATATCATATCCAAAAATAAATTGTAAGTTTTTATTTTTTGTGTATGCTGTTTCGAAAAGATTTTAAACAAATTGATGGTATTAATTTAGATACACAAAATTCTTTTATTTAGCTTTCATAAAGAACATAATGTCTTTTCAGAATTCATTATGTAAGTTTTTGTTATATATATATATATATATATATATATATATATATATATATATATATATATATATATATATATATATA
The DNA here is from genome assembly GCF_002870075.4 of Lactuca sativa. Taxonomy (NCBI): domain Eukaryota; kingdom Viridiplantae; phylum Streptophyta; class Magnoliopsida; order Asterales; family Asteraceae; genus Lactuca; species Lactuca sativa. Next base: position 225,881,997 of record NC_056627.2, read on the forward strand.
TATATATATATATATATATATATATATATATATGAAATAAGATAAATAACTCTGCTGACCAAATAAGTAGATCAGTTTCCAAAAGTAAAATTTTGTTTTATTTAATTAAATCTCATCATATAAATCTTTAAATAGTCATTTATGTTCTATTAAATAAAGATCTATTGAAAAAACATTCATTTACATGCAATTTCTCCTTAATTAATTAAGTAGGAAATTAGCAACAATTATGCCATATTTCGAAGCCAGGTCTACTAACATACTCATCTGCATATAGCCGCATGCATATGTATGTGTATATGTCTCCAAAAACATATAGTTATATAACTATAATGTATATGTAGAATATATATATATATATATATATATATATATATATATATATATATATATATATATATATATATATATATATATATATATATATATATATATATATATATATATATAGAGTACAATATTAATTGTCAAAAAGAACTTTTAATGAGAAAGATGAACTCCAACATATATAAACACTTATGCACTGATATAAATACATGTACATTAAATGTATACTTACATTGGGTTGTCCATAACAACTAGGAGCAATGTAAGTCAAATCATGTCCATAAAATGTGACTTCTTGTTCTGGTCCCGGTACATTTGAGAACCACAAGGTCGTGTTAGAAAAAACCTTATGGTTTAGCTTCCCCACAGCCTGCATCAATCCCAAATTCAACATCATACCTAAAATACTAGTTATTAGTCGAGTTTCGTTCCATAACTATATCAATACAATATACAGTCATAAACCGAAACTTGATGATCTTTTATTTTTTCATTGTAAAGTAATATATTTACCTTAATGCCGAACAACTTGAGGACAAAATAAACAATAAAATAAGTGTATAACGGCTCAAAAGAAGCTTTCTTTCGATCGATGACTGCTTTGGCTTCTTTTACGTAATCTAAAGGGTTAGTTTTGAGTCCAATTTTAAACGGAAGAAGCACAAAACCGATCTGGTTGCCCCATCTTCCTAACTTCCCAGTTTTCATCGTTTCCACGAGTGTCTAGGTGCACACAAGGTAAACAAAAAAAATGTTGATTATAATGATATCAAAGGCATATGGTTGAATCTAACAATTTAGAGAAATGATGAACACACATGAATGAAATTACTAAACTCACATCGACCCTAGTGGTTGCTCTTAGGTTGAAAAAGAATGTGGCGCGAAGGCGAATGTTTTTTGGAATGAAGCTGTTTTGGTTACAATGAGCAGTCCCATTAGCATTACTGATTTCACCTGAAACGATTATTTGGATTAAATACAAACACTAAAGAAAATTAGTCATTTTGAGTTTGGAATGAAGGCCATGAGATAACAAGATAATATTTCACTAATATCAGTCGAAGTTATAAAGTAAATAATAATAACAAAGTAAATACAAATATTGATAAAAAGTAAAAACTATAACAGAATAAAATAAAGGGTTCACGTTATTTTTTTCAAACCAATTATATTAATATATTCAAAATGTCAATTTACATATTTTAATAGGAAAATCTCCAATAAAGTCTAAATATTTTGGATTGGTTTACGGTTTAGTCCTAAATTTTATTTTTTAAACATAAAAGTTCTGATTATTTTATATTTGTCAAAATTAACGAAACAATCTTTATTTCTTTTCAACAGAAAATGACAAATTGTTGTATATAATTATATAATCGGGATTTTTTTGTTAAAAAAATATATGTTGGGAATAAACCGTAAATTGACCTAAAATATTGATATTTTATCGGAGATTTTCTTATTTTTATATCATGAAATTTATCCATTTTTTGAAAGTGTTTTTGATTGGTAATTGTGACTTGGGATATTAAATTGATAGAGCACATAATTCTTTTACAAATGTAGCCAAAATTGAACATTTGTTATAAATTTGGTCTTAATTATTATTATTATTTTTTTTTTTACAAATTTGCTCTAGCTTTTTCTTACGACTTTATTTATTAGCTGTGAGACCAGTATATTATAAAGATTGATTAAAAAATATTAAATAAAGTTGTTTAAACACCATGTATTTTTAAATTAAATTTCGAAATAAATATGAGTGAAATGATGAACAACTAAGTACTTCAATATATATTAATAAAGAAAAATTATTGTCTTATTTTAAAGGAATGATGAATAAACAATTGGGTCAACATTAGATGTCCTATTGCTAACTTACAATCATTATCTAAAATTAATATTTGTAATGTATCTATTCTTTTAACTTTGGACAATGTAACATACAACTACCAATGAGTGAACATTGGTTGTCTCAAAAACTCTGAAATTTCAAGAATAAATCCGAAATCTGATGAACAATTCCGGAATTAGATTTTTTTACTTAAATCTAAATTTTTTTAACAAGTAGAGTAAATGTGAACTATATACAATATTAGAGCATGAAATCGGACATTAGATTAAAAAAAATGGACATTTCGGATGTAAGGAGAGATTTCTTCGGAAAAAAAAAATTGGTAAAAACAAATAAAAAAATACTTAAATTTGAATACCATATCTTGAATGGGCATTCGGGAGTAAGTGATCATTTTTCAAAAACCGAAAAAATTATTATTTTTTTAAAAAAAAAACTCATTTACAATGGTTAGTTTACTCAATAATTTAAAAAAAATACTAGAAATCGAAAATTAAGGTTTTTAAAACTACATTTAATCATTTTCCATTTCATATATATATATATATATATATATATATATATATATATATATATATATATATATATATATATATATATATATATATATATATATATATATATATATATATATATATATATATATATAAAGCTGCAACTCGCGTATATTTGTAAAAATGAAAAGTTATGATGATCAATTAAAACCAAATGGACTTTTAATGAGACCGAAAAAAAAATTAGGGACTAAACTTGATATTTGATAAAAAAAAATAACTTGTGCATATTTGTAAAAATGAAAAGTTGGATAACAAATATACAGGTTATGGTGATCAATTTCCAACAATTTTTATCGGGTTGATCCTAAATATTTTTTAAAGGTAAGTGTGTTGATCAAGGTTACCATCAAATTAGTGGGATGATTTATTTAAATCACCTTTTTAGAAGTGGTTATCTCTCAAGAAATGAAAATTTATAAAATATTCTTTAATTACATTGAAACTAGTTGGTAATAAATAATGTGATCCCTACGATAAATAGATTTTTTAATGAGTTTTGACATAAACATGTAATTCAAATTTCCATTGATTGTACAAATCAAATAGTTTGTTGTAAATTTATGATTTTGCCTCTTTTAAAAATAGAAACATAATGAAGTAGCTTATGGTGGATTCATTATCTTTTGTTTCAAAAAGATAAAAAGTTGGTTGTCATGAAAAAAAATATAAACAAACAATACCATTTGGTATACCCACGCCAGAGCCTAGGTGGGGGTGAAAATTAAAAAAGATAAAAAGTTGGTTGTCATGAAAAAAATATAAACAAACAATACCATTTGGTATACCCATGCCAGAGCCTAGGTGGGGGTGAAAATTAATATTCCCTCTGTTCCAATTTTATTATCCACAGACAAAAAACACACAGATTAAGAAAAACATTAATTACCACTAACTTTATATAATAGAATGACAGTTTTGTCTTTACTTTACATTTAATATTCCATTAAATGCTTAGTTGATTAAGTAATAATGAGAGAGTATTTTAATAAAAATGTTATTTATATTTAGAAGTGGATTATTATTTTGAAAAAACAAAAAAAGAAAAATAGACGATAATTTTAAGACGGAGAGAGTAATATTTTACAAGTAACAGAATTTTGAACCCTTGATCTCAATTGTGAAATTCTACACATCAACCAACTTTCATTGTGAGCGTGGAAAAAAAGGGAAATTCAAATTAAATAGGTGAATTAATGAAAATGAAAAATTAACTTAATGGTATTACTTAGGTGAAATGAAGATGGAATTGCATTGCGAATGGATATTTTATAAAAATTTGATATCAGGAATCTGAAATGTATTGAGATAGAAATGCAACAGAACTTACTATATCTACGATTCAAGTAACGTGATAATCCTGCCTGAGTGACTCCAAGAACGACATCATTGAGTGTCTGCAACATTAACGTCATCGATCACATAGATGTAGATTATCACAATTCGTTTTCAAACAAATGATCTTGAAGATCTATACAAAAAGTTATTTTCTTTAACAAGGTTTTGTGGTAAAACCATACACGTGATAACATACTTTCTTTACCAAATGTCGTCACATGTTATCACTTATTTATTTTACTTATGATTGTCTGTGCTAAAATAGAAAGATGACATGCATGTAATACGTGACACGTTTGATTAATCCCAAATTATAAACATATTAACATACCACGCCCATGACATTCTTCACCGCCTTAATGTCATCTAAGTTGACGCTCCTGTGCACAAAACGCCTTGGTCTATTCTCAACACCTAGAGTCCCTTTTAATGGGGTTTCCGTGTCTTTAAGAAACAACACGGTCAACAAAAACATCACAAGCGCAACACAGGAGTTCCACAACATTTCTAGAACTGAATAAAATCCTTTAAATTTTATGTAGCTGTAGTCTTTGTTGAAAGGAAGCGTAGGCAAGGCATTTGGATTCGATGATTTTCGTGTACAAGCAAGAAGAAGTGTCATCAAAGAAATACCATCCCCTAAGGAATGGTGGAAACGGAAAACACCTGTTCCTTCATTGTTGGTCGTCTTAATGTCAAGAATATGGAGATCCCATAAAGGTTTTGAGTCCTCAATGGGAGATTTGCTGAGGTTTGAGATATAGTCCTCAACAAAACTGTCTGGAAATTCAATGTTTGGTTCAAGTTTTGGAACGATAACATGGTCATCGATGTTCACATTTGTCGGAACCCATCTGATGCTAAGGGTTTCTTTGTTGAAAACCTAAAAATATCGATAAGCATGCAAGAATTTAGATATGAAAAAAAATTAACTGTCACAAACGAATTAAATGTGCGAAGTAATAATGTAATAAACCATTGTTTGGTTGATTTATAAAATATATAACGAATTATCTAGATATCTCGCATCGGATTAGATTAGAATAATCAAGTTATTAAACACAACAAAGATGTCGGCTAATAAAAATAAATTATCAATCTACCCTTAAGTTAAGTTATATCACTCAATAAAATAAATATACAAAAATATAAAATTATTTTTATATTATATATAAAAATATAGTCATCTAAAATAATATAATAGTTATAATTTTTTTCATTTCATCATTTAATTGACTAAAAATAATCATTTTCTTTGAACGAATGATTATTTTTAATCAATCAAATGATTATATATATATATATATATATATATATATATATATATATATATATATATATATATATATATATATATATATATATATATATATATATATATATATATATATATATATAGGGAAGAGTTATATGAAAAATTAATGATTAGGGCAACACATATTTGAACCAATGAAAACATGACAACACATCACTTCCACAATAACTTCCATAATACATTACTTGTGAAAAAAGAAATGGACACGTGTCATTTGATTATTGGTTCCGGTAGATGTTGCGCTAGTTATTTGTTTTTTCCATAGAACTCATTCATATATATATATATATATATATATATATATATATATATATATATATATATATATATATATATATATATATATATATATATATATATATATATATATATATATATATATATATATATATATATATATACTAAAAATAGTCTTTCCCTTTGAACGAAAATCGTCATGGAAGTGAATCGCATTTTATGACGAATCTTATATTTCATTCATACACAATAGCTAAACAAGGTTGTTTTTATTTCATTGTGATGACCCGTTTTATTTCAACTATGATTAGTGCATAGCAAATACTATAAAAATATATTAATTAGGTAACATCATTTATGGTGTCATAAAAATTAATTAACAACGTAAATAGCAGACACGTCTCAGGGACATATAAAACTTTTGAAATCAATGTGTTGGTAATATAACTCCTAGAGTCCCGAGTTTTAATACATTAATATTAGGTTTGCACCTAAAGTCCAAAAACAGAAGACCACTTTAAAAAGTGTCATATCAACTTAATATACGAGAGTTATTGTTAATATGGTTCCTTTAGAACGTGAGCACTTATCTTATTCTTTTGCCATAATGTCTCAAGTACAACGTAACATAATGGTGTACTACCCTCAAATTAACGTCAAATTATATTACAACCGGCTTAAAATCAAACGCACGCCCTATATGAGATAAATTATATATCAGACCATTGTTTACCTGTAGGCTTGAGAATCGAGGATGTCGAACGAGAGATTGAACAAGATTTTCTTTTAATACATCAACGTTGATCTTAGTTTTGCACCCCATAATGGATATGATGTACACATTGGAGCCAGGCTCATGGAACAACCTAGCCATAGGGCTCAAAGGTTGATATTCTTGTTCTTTAAATCTTGAACCATCTTCCGGAATTGTTTTGATCTGCGTAAGAGTGTTGAGACCTTGTGAGGAACTCATGGCTCCAACAAAATTGAAACTTTCTATATTTGGGAATGTAGTTTGAGTTCATGAATAATAACTTCCTTTTATGTAAACCCACCAGGCCCCCCATTCATTATGATGTCCATCATTATATCAAAAAATAAATTTCAAAGCCATACTTGTGGGGTATGCGACCACAAATGCCGGTGTCGCTTAGAGGCCCCCATACTTGTTTAACGTATATTAATATTAAAAACGGGTTAGTTATAGATTACTGACAGATTAGTAACGGATCAGTAAAAAGTTTGTTTTGACTAATTTTATGATAATTAACGATTTGTCAATGACTTTTTCTTATATAAAAAAACAATATTTATGGGCCAATTATCATTTTTCCCACAATGCCTTAATAAATTTACGGACCGAGCGTGACAATTAATGATCTAACTACTATCTAAAAAAAATACTAATATGTGTAAAAGTCCAAATTGATATATATTATTAATATACTTAAAATAAAATATTATTTTTAAGAATGTATTTTCAAAATCAATGTTTAATGTCCTATATGATAACTATGAAATCTATAAGATATGATTACTAAGTTGTAAATTAAATTACTAGTAACCAGTATCTATTTTATTATTAAGTTATATTTTAGATTTGATATTTATATCTTATACTTTATCTTTATATATTGTTGTAGCCAAGTTGGTAGGTAACATGCAATTTACTTTAGTAGGACATCAAACATTATATAGAACAGCGGCTGCTCTTTATGTTTCTGAAATGGGTTTGTCATAACTCAAATACTTTTGTTTTACATGCAATTTGTCCTATACATAAATTTGCGCCGGGCATCCTGGAACCCCTTCATCACCCCTATTGAGTATCACCTATTTGGGTACCCGTATAGTTTTAATTTGTTTATTTATTTGTTAATTGTTACTATTATATATATATATATATATATATATATATATATATATATATATATATATATATATATATATATATATATATATATACACGGAGTGGTTCAAATGAGAACCATAAAAGATTAAGAACCCCAAGAACCCCTTATCATAAGTAATATGTATTGTGAATACTTATTAAATATGTTAAAAATCATTATATTTGTCATTTTGGTATGTGAAAAGGGAAATTCGTAATTAATTTTTATAGTATAATATTTTCATTTATATATACATTCTTATTTTAACACACAATTTATTAAAATAAAATTTAATACAACCCTTTTACATTTTAATATACAAAATTCACAACTTAATACAATCTATATTACACTAATTGACATATTCAGATAAGTTAAACTAAAACTCTATCACCACCGACATATGCTGTCATCAACCATCTTGTGCCACCATCGCATCCATCATTCATTGAAAATCATATCTATATATAAAGTCATGTATTACAGCTTAAATACTATAGTCATGTAATTTCGTTTTTTTAGGTTTCTAATTTCTCCATTTTTGAGACTACAAAAAGCCAACACAACCCTGGTTCTTTCTTTCTTTCTTGATTATCTCAATTTTTTTTCAATGTCGGTTTGTTGAGATTAAAAAAACGATTTAACAAGAAGCAAACGTAAAGGATTTCAATAGGATCTAGCTGATTAGAGAATGTTTCAATAACTCTTATGCTTAAAGAGTATCATACCATTAAATTTCTAACAAAAAAAATTATATATTCACTAAAGTCCCAATATTTTGAACGATTTGACAAAAAAGTCCTAAAGTTTATTTTTTTTGACAGTAAAGTCCTAATTGACGATTTGACAAGAAAGTCCTAAACTTTATTTGGTTGACAAAAAAGTCCTAATTACCGGCTAACCGGGGGAAAAAGGGTAAAAGTGTCAAAAACTGCCGGTAATTTGGACTTTACTGTCAAAAAAATAAAGTTTAGGACTTTCTTGTCAAATCGATGAAAATATTGGGACTTTACTGTATATATCCCTTATATGTATCTAATCACATATGTTTTACGTGGACAATAATCATTTTTGCATTCTCGATTCACTAGTTTTTCACGTGTATTTAATCACATGTGATCAATGTATTTAATAACATATAAATCATATATGATTTGATATATATAATCACATGTGACTCGATACATATAAGAACATGTGATTATATACAAGAGAAAACCTAATGAATCAAAAACACAATAACAAATCTTTGTAGGTGGGGGTGGGGGTGGTGGCGGTGGGTGGTGGAGGCGGGGTGGTGGTGATTGGTGGTGGTGGTGTGTGGTGATGGGTGGTGGTAGGTGGGTGGGTGGTTGCAAGTGGTGGTGATAGTGACAGGTTGTGGGTGGGTGTGGGTGGTGTAGGTAATTCATTTTTGCTTCGTGATTATATGAATCTAAACACATATGGTTAAATGCATATAATCACATGTGATTATATAAATCTAATCACATATGATTTATGTGGACATAATTCATTTTTGCTTTGTCGATTCAATAGTTGTTCTCTTGTATTTTATCAAATGTGATTCTAGGTATAATCATACGTGATTAAGTACATGAGCAAAACTATTGAATCGAGAAGGAAAAAATGCATCTTGTGCACCTCAAATCATATATGATTATATACATATAATCACATGTGATTAATCACACAAAAGCAATTATTCAGTCGAAAACTGTGATTATATGTATCCAATCATATATGCTTTATGTGGATGAGATTCATTGTCACATTCTCGATTCAATAATTATTCTTTTTGCACTATAATCATATGTGATTAAATACATATAATCATATGTGATTATACGTATCTTATCACATATGATTTATACGGACAAAAAATAATGATGTCTATATAAATCATATATGATTAGATACATATAATCACATATGATTATATACATAAGAACAATTATTGAATCGAGAACACAAAGATAAATATTGTCCACATATATCATATGTGATTAAATGCATATAATAACTTGTGATTATATGTATCTAATCACATAGAATTTATGTGGAAAATATTTATTTTCGTGTTCTCGATTCCGTTGTTGTTCTTATGTGCTTAATTACATGAGATTATATGTATCTAATTAGATATGATTTATATGGACAATATTCATTTTCACATTCTTTTTCAATAGTTGTTCTTGTATATTTAGTCACATATGATTTTTGTACACAAGATTCATTTTTATGTTTTTGATTAAATAATTTTTCTTTTTATACATTAATCATATGTGATTAATACATACAATCACATATGATTAAATACATAAGAAAAAATTATTGACTCATGAATATTATCAATTTAAATCATATGCGATTTGATACATATAATCACATGTGATTAAGTACATGAGTACAACTATTGAATTGAGAAAGAAATAATGAATATTGTGTACATAAATCATATGTGATTAAATACATATAATCACATATGATTAAATATATTAGAACAATTATTGAATCGACGCAAGAATAAATATTTTCCATATGAATCATATGTGATTAAATATATATAATCACATGTGATTAAATACACAAGAACAACTATTAAATCAAGATGTGAAAAAAATATTGTCCATATAAATCATATGTGATTAAATACATGTAATCACATGTGATTTAATACACGATGCCAATTATTAAATCAAAAACACGAAAATAAATACGGCCCACATAAATAATATTTTATTAAATACATATAATCACATGTAGTTATATGTATCTAATCACATATGATTTACGTGGACAATATTCATTTTTGCATTCTCGATTCACCAATTTTCACGTGTATTTAATCACATTTGATTATATGTATTTAATAACATATAAATCATATATGATTCGATACATATAATCATATGTGACTCGATACATATAATCACATGTGATTATATACAATAGAAAGCATAATGAATCAAAAACACAATAACAAATCTTTATAGATGGGGGTGGTGGTGGTGATGGTTGTGGTGGGTGGGTGCTGGGTGGTGGTGGTGGTGGGTAGTGATGGGTGGTGGTGGTGGTGGTGGGTAGTGATGGGTGGTGGTGGCGGGTGGTGGTTGGTAGTGGTGGTGGTGGTGGGTGGTGGTTATGATGGGGATGGCGAGTGGTGGTGAGTGGTGATGAGTGGTGAGTAGTGAAGGGTAGTGGTGGCGGGTGGTTGTGGTTTGGTGGTGGGTGGTGATGGTGGTGGCGGATGGTGGTTGTTATTGGTGGTGGTGGTGGGTAGTAATGGATGATGGGTGGTGGTTGGTGGTGGTGGTTAGTGATGGGTGGTGGTGGCGGGTAGTGGTGGTGATGGGTGGTAGGTAATGGTTATGGGTGGTGGTGGCATGTAATGGTGATGGGTGGTGGTTGCAGGTGGTGCTGATGGTGGTGGCGGGTGTTGGTTGGTGGTGGTGGTGGGGGGTGGTGATGATGGTGGTGGCGGGTGGTGGCTAGTGATGGGTGATGGTGGCGGGTGGTGGTGGGTGGTGGGTAGTGATGATGGTGGGTGGTGGTGATGGGTAATGGTGGCGGGTGATGGTTGGTAGTGGTGGTGGTTATGGTGGTTGTAGTGGCTGGGTGGTAGTGGGTGGTGGGTAGTAATGGGTGGTGGGTAGTGGTTGGTGTTGACGAGTGGTGGTGGTGGCGGGTAGTAGTGATGGGTGGTAGGTAATGGTTGTTGGTGGTGGTGGTAGGCAGTGGTAATGGGTGGTGGAGGTGGGTAGTGGTGGCGGGTGGTGGTGGTGGTTAGGCGGTGATGGTGGTGGGTGGTGATGGTGGTGGCGGAGGTGGTTGGTGGTGGTGGAGGTGGGTGGTTAGTGATGTGTGGTGAGTGGTGGCTGGTGATGGTGGTTAGTGATGGGTGGTGGTGACGTGTGGTGGTGGTGGTGGGTGGCGGTGGCGGATGGTGGTGATGGGTGGTAGGTAGTGGTTGTTGGTGGTTGTAGCGGGTGGTGGTGATGGGTTGTGGTAGAAGGTGGTGGTGGTTGGGTGGTGATGGTGGTGGCGGGTGGTGGTTGTTGCTGGTGGTGGTGGTGGGTGGTTGTTGGTGATCGGTAGTGATGAGTGGTGGTGGCACGTTATAGTGGTGGGTTGTGTTGGGTGGGTGGTGACGGTGGTGGCGGGTGGTGGTTGGTGGTGGGTGGTAAAGAATAATGCGTGGTGGTAGGTGGTGGTGGTTAGTGATGGGTGGTGGTGGTGGTGGTGGGTAGTGATGGTGATGGGTGGTAGGTAGTGGTTGTGGGTGGCGGTGGCATGTAGTGGTGACGGGTGGTGGAGGTGGGTGGTGGTGGCAGGTGGTGGTAATGGTGGTGGCGGGGTGGTGGTGGTGAGTAGTGATGGGTGGTGGGTGGTGGTTGGTGGTGATGGTGGTGGCGGGTGGTGGGTAGTGATTGGTGATGGTGGCGGATGGTGGTGGGTGGTGGGTAGTGATGGGTGGTGGGAGGTGGTTGTTGGTGGTGGGTAGTGATGGGTAGTGATGGGTGATAGTGGCGGGTGGTGGTTGGTGGTGGTGGTGGTGGTTGTGGTGGGTTGGTGATGTGTAGTGATGGGTGGTGGGTAGTGGTTAGTGGTGGCGGGTGGTGGCGGAAGGTGGTGGCGGGTGGTAATGATGGGTGGTAGGTTGTGGTTGTTGATGATGGTGGCGCGCGGTGGTGATGGGTGGTGGCAGCAGGTGGTGGTTGTTAGGTGGTGATAGTGGCGGCGGAGGTGGTCGGTGGTAGTGGTGGTGGGTGGGTAGTGATAGGTTGTGAGTGGTGGTGGTCAGTGATGGGTGGTGGTGGCGTGTGGTAGTGGTGGCGGATGGTGGTGATGGGTGGTAGGTAGTGGTTGTTGGTAGTGGTGGCGAGCGGTGGTGATGGGTGGTGGTTGTGGTTGGGTGGTGATGGTGGTGGTTGTTGGTGGATGTGGTGGTGGTGGGTGGTTGTGGGTGGTGTTGGTTGGGTGGTGAGTTGTGACATCCCCAAAATCACGGCCAGAAAAGACCGGTTTGTTTATGCTTTGTTTAAAAATCAGAGTTACATTTTAAATGAAAGTGTTGCGGAATTTGTCCCAAAACAAAAATATGATAAAGATTTATCAAAAGCATTTCCATAGAAATGTATTTCATTAAAAGACTCGGGATGTCATGTTCGTACAGATCAAAAGCATAAACAGTACAATATAAGCCTTACTACATTATTTCATATCTACAGGCCTATATCCGTAATCCCTCGTCCAAAACATCACACCTATGCTCATGCGCCACTACCTGTAATACATAAAACTGAGTGGGTCAGGCTTGGGAGCCTGGTGAGCACATAGGGTTTTCAACCCACAATAAATAAGTTTATTAATTTCATCGATCAACAATAACCCGATTACCCGTTCCCGTTATCCTCACTTTACGTCCCTAAACACCTACCATAAGGGACCTAGCCTAAGGATCATCATCGGGACGGACACTACTGCTAAGGGGATTCCTCAGCAATAAATGTCCTAAAGGCAACCATGTGGGGGATGGAGTACACCGGTGAACATATCGTTCACAAACACCTACAGGTTGCGAGCCTACTAGTGTTCCACTGGACTGTCTAGAAGAGTCCGTGGTCGTCATCCATACTCCGCTAGATGACAGAATCAACAACATCAACATCGAGGCCTCTCATCATTTTATCACACATCACCTATTGCAACTACCCATGTTTTACCCCAACATTTTCGTAGATATAAAATACATATACAGTTTAAATCATTGAAAACATGTATAACAACGTTCATCTAGCATAGATAGCAAGTATTCAGATAATATGCAAACATAGCACGTAATTTATATAAAATACTTCATATCTATGTCTAAGTTGAAAGTAACTATGCACTCACTTGTTAAGGTGATGATTCCAAAATCGGGCAGCGCTTGCTTCTAACGATTCTATTTTCCTTCGACGACACCTAGCATTATTATCGCTAAATTTTAGTCTAATATTTACCGTGACCAACTATTAGTCTTAGTATTATTATTATTATATAAGCGTTAAACAATATTTTCCAACCACTATGTACAGACAGGGGCCAGACATAAAACACCGGAGGGCAGGACCATTTTGGCATATAGCACTTCTGAAATCCAACAACCCTATGCGGCCCTTTAAACCAGATTCCCCGTACCGCGAGTAGTTAAAAAAAAATATTATAACGACACTTATATAAGTTATAATAATAGCTCAAATATTTATTATAAGTTCATAATAACAATACTAATTTTAAATATAAGCTATATTAAAATAAGGTAAGCATAACTTACTTACAAGGGGGTTTTAGCTAGGAGTCGGGCTCTGCAGGGGCAGAACTTCGTCGCTGAATCTTTCTAAGAAAGATTCGTGCAGCGCTTCAGCGCTCACCTTACTATACTAAGCTACAGAAAGAGAAGTCGAATCACGAGGGACCGAAATTCTCGGGGGATAAGGAGAGAAAGACTCTTGAATCAAGAGAATGGTGCAAGAAATATGAGAGCCCAAAGCTCTTATTTATACTAATTGAATTTTCAAAAACTACCCTCCATAATTACTTAATGACCTTTTAGTTATATAAACAACTAAACACCCATCTATAATACTATTATAAATGGATTTAATGATATTTGTACTAAACTAATGTCGAAAGAACTCAACATTAGTCTTATAATGACCGCATCGTCGATACCTTTCTAATGATATATACATATGTATATATATGTGTACGTATACATGATTTATACTTTATTTTAATACGTAAATATGCTATTATAATTTGTAACTCGTTCATACGAACTCCGTTTTTGACGTTCTTTATATCCACGCGTAGGTGAAGACGTACTCTACAACTTTCGTTTAGATCACTAAGGCTAAATCTCGCTCTATCGTAAATTCACTATTCACGCTTCCCGGTATCGTGCCGGTTCTGTCGTGAAACTTCGACGGGTCATAACTTCTTCGTTATAACTCGGATTTCGGCGTTCCTTATATGCACGGAAACCTTGAGACATATTCTACAACTTTATGTAGAGATATCGGGATTATCTCACACTTTAATTTTGACACTCATTTTTATTCTTTATTAACTATACATTTATAATTAAATAATAAACACATATAATTCACATAATACTCAAATATTTCATCTTTATTACTTCAAAAAGAGTTACAAGAGTTGACCTAGACTATTACATTGACAAAAATGCTTAGCCCTGAAACCCGGGCGTTACATGAGTGGTGTTAGTTAGTGGGTTTTTTGATTGCTTGTAATTATTTTTTGATTTATACGAATATTATTTTATAATTTTAATTGAAAAAAATTGTGTTTTTCAAATTTATTTTCAAATGTTCTCGATTGAACGCTCCTATATATATATATATATATATATATATATATATATATATATATATATATATATATATATATATAAGTTCAATAGAAAACAATTATTAATCAATGAACCAATAAAACGAATTTAAAGCGCCAGAATTTAAAGCGGCAAAAGGAAGGGTTGTAGACTTTTACAATGGACACACATGCACCGGATTATAACAAAATTCACTTCCTTTTTTTCGTTTAAAATTTTTTTAGGCCATGTTTTTTATCGAAAAAAAACCGAGTATACCGTTGTTCACGTTTTTTTCGTCCTTTTTCCAAAGATATCCATGATGATATATATAGAAATCGAACTTTTTTTTCCGAAAAAAGCCCACTTCATTTTTCTTGTTGAAAAAGTTAAAGTCTAGTTTTTTCAAGGTTGTAAAAATCGTTCGACGTTAGCTATTCGATGGACTGAGGTTAATAGATTAATTGGCTAGACGGAGATTAATCGGGGATTATTAATTACTAATTTGTTAGATTTTAAAAAATAAATATGACTAATATCGTATAAAAGTTCGTAAATACCAATAATATCATAACAAAATAGGTTAATATGATAAATACAATACTAATCATACCTCAAATAGTTTCTTTTAAGATATATAACTTCTTCAAAATGTTAAAATTTCATCGGAGATTAATCGAGACCTAATCGGGATTTTTACAACATTGATTTTTTTATAGTAAAAAAAATAATATTAAATATATCAAAATTCATGTTTTTTTATACTTTTTAAACATAGATTCATATTCGGGTAAAAAAAAAACTATATATATATATATATATATATATATATATATATATATATATATATATATATATATATATATATATATATAGGTGATCGGTTGAGAACTCATAGCTTTCCGAGAACCCAAGAACTAAAAGTTGAGCGTTAGATCAAAACTAATTCATTAAGGGCATGATCGTAATCTTATAAATCTCATTTAATGTTTAATTTTGTGTGTTATTGTAAATATTACTAGACATGTCTAAAAAAATTACATAACAAATCAAATTTTCAATTTTTTTTTAAAATAGTATTTTCAATTTTGTTTAAAAAGTGCAGATTTTTTTTAATTTTTTATAGAAAACATTAATTTTTGAAAAGAAAAATTGAAAAAAAATATTTTTATAAAAAAAACTATAATTTTTTAAAAGCATTTATAAATCAATAAATTAAAAAAAATATATATTTAAAAAATACTATAATTTTTTAACCAAAAAAATCAATGTTACATTTATGCATATATGCATATTTCATATACTATAATATTTTTAAGGATATCATAAGAAAATTGATTTTCTTTAGTAATCTATAAATACAATACTTTAAATATTTTATTCGATACAAAATAAAATATAAAAAAACAAAAAAATGCTACAAAATTTCAAAGCGTTTTCATGTCTTCGTGTCAATATTTCCATATTTTCTTCAATTTTTCATTTTCACCTCTTCAATATTCACCACAATTTCTTCCAAATCCAGAAGAAAATTAAAAAGAAATTGATTGGTGCAAAAACACTCACAAAATACAGATGTGATTTACATGTGAATCATATGTAATTCATATTTGAATTACATGTATTTCATATGTGAATTACATGTGATTTACATGTGAATCACATGTAATTCATAAGTGAATTATATGTGAAACACATGTAATTATATGTGATTTGCATATGAATCACATGTGATTTACATGTGAATCACATGTAATTCATATGTGATTTACATGTGAATCACATGTAATTCATATGTGAATTACATGTGAATCAGATGTAATTCGTTTGTGAATTATATGTGATTTACAGGTGAATCACATGTATTTCATATATGAATTACATGTGAGTCATATGTGAATTACATGTGATTTCCATATGTATCACATATGATTCTTATGTGATTTACATATGAATCGCATGTAATTCATATGTGAATTACATATGATTTACATGTGAATCACATGCAATACACATATGAATCACATATAATTCATATATAAATTACATGTAATTAATTCTATATCACATTATCATGTGTTATTTTTATTAGAATGCAAAGACAAGGGTAGTCATTTGAATAATTTATATATAAGGTCATTGATCATGATTAACATCATAACATGTGCTCATTTTGCATGTTTTTGTTATGTTTTTCATTGTAGGCATGTTAAAGTATGGTCATAAAATAAATTCCATTATTGACCATCTAGAAAGCAACCCAAATTTGCAACTTAATCATGTCATATGCTACTTTGATTGTCCTCCATAAGTGACAACCATAAAATAAACAAATATGGCATGAACTTTTTTAGTATCATTAATAAATGAAAATGATTATAAAGAATTAGGACAATTACCGGTTTGTATATCAATGCGTTCTAATAATTCTCATGAAGATATTTATTGAAAGCAATCATAGCTAAAAGGGTAAAATGCATATAACCAATCTATTCATCCTCAATTGGGTTATAAGTCCTAAGATAAGAAACACTTTTTAATAAAAAAAACTTACCGACGATTCTCTTCTCAGCTCAGCATAAACTTTTGGAAGTTTGTCTAAATCAACATCATACAATTTTGGGAAAACATGTAATTTCGCAAACATGATGTACTTCTTCAGCATATCTTGAGGAAGTATCTGAATAAAAAACAAACTTTAATAAATCTAAAATACACAAAACCTAAGGGCAGTTGTGGTATGATACTGGTACCTCAAGATCCATCATCATGACAGAGGCATCAATGTCTTCTTGGGAATTGTTAATGGATTTGTCATCCAAGTTGGCACCTTTCGGTTGGTATTTGAAGTGACTATCAACCACAAACTTAGCAAGCATTTCATCCATCAGAGGGTCAACCACATCCTGTATTTGTATTAAACCATGTTTATTAACATATATATTGGTATATTAAGTTATTAGACATGGAAAAAAGGTTATAATGATATTACGTATAACCTTTACAATACATGGAACATTAAATCTTGAGACAATTGGATCTGTTAACTCAACATTTTGTGAAATTTTTTTAGAGGAATAGTATCTTCCTCCAATTGGATGAGCGTATCCATCAAAGAGATAATAAGATTTGGCATTTGGGTTAATCTCGTTACTGATAATCACAACAATAATCAACCTGTAAATACCTAACACTCCAACCATAACCATCGGCACAATTGACTTCATCACCATTATTAAATAGAAAAAAAGTCAAACCACTACATGTATTGATAAAGATGAAAATGATGAATGTGATAAATCTGAAGTATTTTTGAAGTTCTCGAGACTGGGAGGAATTCAGAATTACTTGTTATTAGAAGAGGACATGTTGGGTGGAAGTAAACGAAAGAACCTTCATCGGAGAATGTACAATCGGAGCTGCAGTTGTGGTCATTGTCCTTCTGCCGAGTAGAGTCACCAGTCGATGATTGTGAATTTAAGATGATGAATTTCTGATTTCAGTAAACAATAACAAGCACTTTCCATTTGATTAAATATTAAACCTAGATAGATTTAGAGGTACCTTGTTATCGGGATGAGTAGAGTTGAGCTATTCACCATATATGAAGGAGGATACGGTGGGGAAATCGCCATCTCCTTCACCTCTCCAAGTTCCTAGAAGATAAATCAGAGGTTCGATTGTCGGATGCACCACCCTTTGAATCTTCCCTGCTCTATCATCCATCTTCCATATTTTCCACTCGTCTATCCATTCGACAGTCGTTCTTAACAAACAAACGTTATGACTGAGTAGTTCTTTGATGGATGATGATCAATGCAAAAATCAAAGACTCGACGTTCTAGGGATTTTCTACAGTGGCAATATGAGGGAAAGTGGAGAGAGAGTTGGTGAGAAAGAGATGTGTGAGAGGATGATTAAGTCCATATCTTGAAGAAATTGTGGAGGAGTGGACGTTGTGCATTCCAAAAAGGCTGAAGACGAACATGAGAGATCGGAAGCCAGTGAAGTGGACGTTGATTTCTTCTCTAATTGGGATGCTACTAGAGGAAAAAAAAGAGAATCGAGACAACAAATACAGTGAAGAAGACGGAAATTGATTTCTTTTCCGCCGTTGAAAATTTTCTCGGTAGGTGGCCACCACCTGGATCTAGGAACAGTAGTTATGGACGAAGGTGAAAGAGAGCATGGATTTCTGAATTGCTATCGACGAGTGAGAGAGAATGAGAGATAATAAAGAGATGTGAGTTTTTAAAAATCTTATTTATCAGATCATAAATTAAAGAAATTATAATTGTGATTGTGATTCCAAAAATACCCCTATTTAATTTGATTAAGACACCCTTGCATATTTACTTTTCGACTTATTTTAAAAAGATGCCACCAAGTGTCTTAGCCATTTATTTTTTCGATCTAACGATCCACTTTTAGTTCTCGGGTTCTTGGAAAACTATAAGTTCTGAAATGATCATTCCTCTCTCTCTCTCTCTATATATATATATATATATATATATATATATATATATATATATATATATATATATATATATATATATATATATATATATATATATATATATATATATATATATATATATATAGAAGTAGGTTCAAATGTGGATGAACAAATATTGTATGGATGTAGGGATTTTTTTAATTTTAATAAATACCCTTTAATTTAGGCAAATTACTTTATTTAAAACCCTATTGCCTCTTCCATCAACACCCACAAAATCATATCGTCCCGTTTCCATCGACCTTCGGCCGCATCAACTGAGTTTTGATGCACATGTTGACCATGACCCTACTACAATCAACAAATTTTACAAGACTGAGGGAGAGAATGATAATCAAAATACCATCACCAATAGCAAAGAATTCAAACGGCTTCTGTTTCTCAAGACGCCCAAAGGTTAGTTATATTTCCTCTATTTCTTATTCAACCTAATCGATTTCTTCTACCTTAATTTCTGATTCATTGGAAGTTGATCTTTGAATAATCAAGACTTATTCATTTGGAGTAAAAATTGATTTATGATTCTGATTGTGTATGTGAATTTGTTTTTTTAATGTTAAGTTGTGATTTGTGAATCTCACATAGTTTTGACTTCGTTTTATTGAATGAACATTACTACAGACACAGTGGACTAAACATTTCTACTGACAACTCTTTTTATTTGCAACTATACTAAAAGAAGCCTACCAAGTGTTTGACAAACTGTCATCTCAATCAAACGACAATGGAGTTGCTTAAATTATTTGGATTTCCCCTATTGCGCTCATTTTTTTTCTGGTTGTAAAATTTCCTCATTAGGTGACAAATTTATTAGTTTTTCTTATTATTATGGTTTTTCCACTATTTTGCTTTCAGATTATCCCTAGTAATTTACAATAACACAAAAAAAGGAAATTATGATCAGAAGAAGCTAGAATTGGTCACTATTTTGTTAGTTTTTATTTATGGTCAAAAGTGTGCAATGACTGAGCATAGAGAACAAGCACATCATCCTTCTGAAAGATCAAAAGACAAGAACACATGTTTGTCATGAGACAATGTCACACCCCGAAAACCAAAGGCGGAAACATTTCTTGGGTTGACTCCAAGTTGAGTATCAAATCCAATGTACATAGTAAAAATAGTAAACACAAAACATTACATTACATAATATTGTTTACATCTGTTTGAAAGAAAAGTTATACAAGTGTTATATACATATATCATATGGACAAAAGCAAAGACGAGTCTTCGGAACGCTCCATCTTCTCCAAAAGGTAGCGGTGTACCTGTTTAACGCTGACCTGAGAATACAAGCGGTTTGAAAATCAGCATAAAGCTGGTGAGTTCATAAGCGGTTTAGTTTTGAAAAGAACGAGTTTCCTTTGCTTTCCGAAAAAGTTGTTGTTCAAGAAAATCCCATATTTTCTTATGAAAACAGATTAGTTATCTTTTGTTACAAATTCGAAAACGGTTTGTTATGTCATTCCAGGAAAATCCCATATTTTCCTAATAGTTTAGTTATTCGTTTGATACTTTATTCATTTCTAATCTCGTTACTAGTTGTTATGTTACTTCAGGAAAATCCCATATTTTCCTATGTGTTGAGGTTGGTTCTTAAGTTTAATTTTGAAGTACTAATGATTACCATACTCGTAGTATTAGTTAAGTATTCTAAACTCTTAGTTATTCTATATTCGAATGTCTATCATCTACTAACTTAGTTGTATTTTCAAATATTTGGATTCACCAGAAACGTACATTATAGTATTTTCGATTATTCTGATGATTTCCAAAAGAGTACATTAGTTGTATTTTTGTATCTCTGGCGACATTCTAAGGCGGATGTATTCGAAACTCAGTAGAGGTCCAGAGGCGTACTTTCGTATTAGATTCGAAACTCTGGTGACATTCAAGGCGTACACTAACTGTATATTCGAAGTCTTGGTGTCATCCAAAGGCGTTATTTCGCATTCGTAGTCCTATCTCTATTCGTATTCATATTCGTTCTATGCTATTAGTTATATTCGTATTCGCATTCGTATTCGTAATAACCTAATAGTTATATTCGTATTCGTACTCGCATTCGTGTTCGTACTATACTATTGGTTACATTCGTATTCGTATTCGTACTATCCTATTGGTTACATTCGTATTCGTATTCGCATTCGTGTTCGTACTATACTATTGGTTACATTCGTATTCGTATTCGTCTTTAGTTTATGTTTAGTATGATTTCTTTTACAAAAAGTAATATAGTTTATAACACTTTAAAAGAAATCTGTATTTAACCTGCAATTCGAAACATCAGTTATCACGATTTTCAATATTAGATACATACATGAAGTAAAACATTTGAACTGAAAATACGTTTAAGTACAAGATTTCCTTGTACTTTTGCTTGTATTCCCCCTGAAAACGTTTGAAAACCATTTGAAAAACACTTGAAAAAGGTAGGGGTATGAACTCACCGGTTGAGAAACGCGTCGGTTTGGATCCTAAACGTCAGTTCTGGGTTCGCGAATGCACAAGATTCCTATGGATTATCAAATGATATACATTTGTATCTAATTAGGACTTGATTAATTTATTTGTTAAGTTCATACACTTCTAGTTGCGGAAACACCCCATTACAAGTGTTTGGAAGGACCCGGGTGACATTTGGGGACACATATAGCTAGGATATTGAGTTTACTCTTCAAGAGTAAACTCATACATGAGTTTTCGGCCCTAATGACATATTCCCCATGAGTTTACGGCCATAAACTCATGGTGGGGTACTTTTGGTTGCTAAATGGCTTCATAACACTCGGGAATAATTGCTAGACTTGGGTTTTTGGCTTTGGAATGGATTATAACACACATAGGGACCATTTATTGGAGTTTACGACTGTAAACATGGAGTTTACGGCCATAAACGCCCCCACACACATGATCCTTAATGTTTTGGTCCTTTAATCAATCACATGTGATTCTAATGATTTTTCCAAGCCTTATATGGATTTTTGAGGGACTTTTGGAAGGGATTTTGGAGTTTATGGCCCATGAACACCCTCATGGCCGTGAAATATTATGAAAGGGTGATTTTATATGTTTTAAGGTCCAATACTTGTTTGTAAACACTTCTAGAGTTTATCCCAAGGCTTTAGGTGTGTTAAAGTGGCATTTTAACACATTTAGAGGAGTTTACTCTCCATGATATGGACTTTACGGCCCAAGCATGATCTTGGGCAGTAAACTCATGTTTAATCTACAAAAATTAAGTTCAAGGTGTTCTAAGTCCGGTCCATTAAGCCATTAAGCCATATCTAAGCTCCAAAGGTCGATTGGAAGGGTTTTTGGGCTCCAAAACCCATTATATATGAGTTCACGGCCTAGGACTGTTCCAAGGCCGTAAACTCATGAATATGGTCATATTCCATGATTTGAACTCGAATTTGAAGGCTAGAGGGGTTGCATAACAAGTTAGGGAAGGTACCTTGGTGATTAGAAGCCTTAAATTTGAGATTTGGACCCTTAAACTTGGATTTAGGAGAGAGGTTAGAGAGAGAGTAAAGAGAGGAAGAAAAAGCTTCAAATGAATGTTTAAACACGTTTAAATAGGTCCCAAAACTTGGACACGGAGGAATTCTACCCGATACCGGTATTAAACGGGGCTTTTGGTCGCACCCGATTAAGTTTCCGTAATTCGACAGGATAGAATTTAGAAATTTCAAGTTAATGATTTTGGGCCATTTTCATGAGTTTTAAATGGATATGAACACTTACGAGATTAAAATAAACTTATAGTTTATATATCTTAGCCCAAAAACGAAAACGGGACGAATCGATAAAGGCGGATTTTTACGCGCGGAACGGATTTCGGCGATGGACAACTTCGAGTTGTTACATTATCCCCCCGTTAGAGGGAATTTCGTCCCGAAATTCAAAGGTTACGATACATCTCATGAAATGAAAAAAGGTGCGTGTGGATCAGTTGTTCCGGGTTTTCACGCTCCCAAGTGGCATCGGGTCTCCGCTTAACGTTCCAGCGAACCCTCACTATCGGGACACATCTTGGTTTCGTTGGGTAGATACTTGTTAAGGACCGGGACATGAAGTACCAGAGGAATGTTACTAAGTTCTGAGGGTAGCCGAAGTTTGAAGGTTACGGAATCGTTCCTACGAGGATCACGAAGGGTGTAATGTTACTAAGTTACAGGTTTCTATAGGTATCTTTGGTGCCGACTAGTTCCCTATCGTCTTAGCTTTTGGAAGGTTCACGGGTATGACTGCTTTGCTTATCTACATAACCATGGAAAATGGTTTGACCAAAGGGCACCACTATGAACTCGTGGTGATCATATCAGATCCTGATCGCAATATTGGATATATCATCTTCCCAGAGGTTCGGCTACGAGATAGTTCCAAGAATTAGATTAATACGAGGCTTGAATAGACGTTCGGAAGGAATTCTCGAGGATTCTTGGGAAAGGCATCGGGGAAAGAGTTGCAGACTTCCCGTTTCCCGAATATCACACGGACAAGGAATGTATGGGAAACTTTCTAAGCTTTGATACACGAAGATGCGAAGGTTGGATTTAGGTTTGATGCCTAGAATTATGAGAGTCGGGTTAGAAGAAAGATTCGGACGTATGACCCTTTCGAAAACAAGAATAATAGCATGAATGAGACTCAGTCATTACATGCCATTGATCGCATCAAAGCTTTTCACGAAAAGTTTACCATTAGATCGAATGGAAAGGAATAATCATCCGAATTGAGGATAAGATCTAAGGGTATGAGATGAATGTTCTCTTTCTCACTGGCTTGTCATCTCGACGGTACATGTTTCGATTACTAACGAAGGATTTAGTTTAGAAAGATATTTGAATGAATGGTTAGCAAATTCTTACAGCATTAGAATCGAAAAGGGTTACGGGCACAAGATTTATCGAGGAGGAGTATACCTGTGGCAACGGTGGGGTCCGCGGCTGTCCTTTCTTGTCCCATAGTTAGGACTCTCCTGGTGTTGTTAGATGCTACTGTCTTAGGACAGTTTCGTCTATAATGCCCGACCTCTCCACAACTGTAGCAGGTTTGACCGATACCAGCTCCAGAAGCTTGACTAGTTGATGGGGTTGGGGTTTTGCAGCTTCGCGCAAGGTGACCTTCCTGGCCACAACTTTTACAAAACTTTGCACGACAGGGGCCATGGATGTGATGATGGTAACTACATTGATCACACCATGGGAGGTTACCGGCATATCCGGTGACAGGTGCTTGAGCTGAGGAACCTACAACAGATACAACAACAGGGGTAGTGGCAACGTGGACTGCCACTATCTGCTGATTCTTCGAGGGTTCTAGGGAAGACTGACTCTTCTTTTTCTTTTTCCAAAACTTTCTTTTCTCGCCACTCTTTTCTGTTGGTTCGGGAGTGGTGTCTGCTTCTTCTTGGTCATCATTGTAATCGATCAGGGTTTTCGCTAGACATTTGGCGTTGTCATAGGTATCTGGCTTCGCCGCTATAACGTTCCCTTTTGTTGGTTGGGTTAATCCCCAGATGAACCTCTCAATCTTATTTCTCTCCGGGGTAACTAACCCCGGACAAAGCAGTGCTAAGTCATCAAATCTGGATGTGTAGGCGGCGATATCGGAACCTTTCATCTTCAGGTTCCAGAGTTCATGCTCCAGCTTTTGGATCTCACCCCGAGGGCAATACTCCGCGCGTAGAAGTTCCTTTATAACTTCCCATCCCATAACATTGGCTACAGGTAGAGTCAGGGATTTGACTCGGCCGTTCCACCAAGTCAAAGTTTTATCGGTGAGCGTACAGGCGGCAAATTTTACCTTGTTGGATTCCGAACAGGCACAAATCTCGAAGATAGATTCGATTTACTCTAACCATCGAGTTAGAGCAATGACACCCCCTGTGCCATCGAAGAATGTGGGTTTTGCATTCATAAAGTCTTTATAGGAACACTCCTTTCGGTGTCCTTGATCACCTTCCGGGTTTTGAGTTTGGGTACCACCCCCTGAACCACTGGGGTTTAATTGAGGCAGGATGGCTGATATTGTGGCAGTAATGGCTGCCTGAAGTGTTTCCAGATCGATTTGAATAGGAGGTGGTGGCGGCGGAGGGTTGTTGGTGTTCTTCGAGCTGGGTCTTTTCCTCGGAGGCATCTTGATCTAAAAAGATCAGGAAAGGGAGGATCATAAGTCCTCTGAATTGAATCAAGAGATATAGATCAGGGGATATCTCATCAAGACAGATATAATATTAAGTGACAAAACAGGAAGGAGTTATCAAAGCAGAAAATTTTATCGCTAGAGGAATGATCAAGGAACAACGAGTATACGAGGATTTCTACTAAGGATCGGCTCGAGAAATACTCCTATAGTATTTCATGATTCATTGCAACGACGGCTCGTTGTTTGGGATATTGGGTAAGTTTTAGGTATGCTGCGTACCACAGTCACTCCCAAGCACATGTTGGCCGTGTATCGAATGAATATAGTTGGCCAGGCTATATTGATCCTAGACACAACTACATAACTGCCCACGTTTAACCGCAGTATACAACACCCATTTACTTATATTTTGTTCTACTTGTAGTTACGGATTTCGACGGTCGGTATACTTGTATACTTTTGGAAAATACTTATATTTGTAGAGTATACTTTTAGTTCAGAGCACTGAGGCCCCTTAATGTTTATAGTCTTATACCATGTAAGCTTTGGTATACTAGTTCACTATAAACAAGGGCTCCGATACCAATCTGTCACACCCCGAAAACCAAAGGCGGAAACATTTTCGGGGTTGACTCCACGTTGAGTATCAAATCCAATGCACATAGTAAAAACAGTAAACACAAAACATTACATTACATAATATTGTTTACATCTGTTTGAAAGAAAAGTTATACAAGTGTTATATACATATATCATATGGACAAAAACAAAGACGAGTCTTCGGAACGCTCCATCTTTTCCAAAAGGTGGCGGTGTACCTGTCTAACGCTGACCTGAGAATACAAGTGGTTTGAAAATCAACATAAAGCTGGTGAGTTCATAAACGGTTTAGTTTTGAAAAGAACGAGTTTCCTTTGCTTTCCAAAAAAGTTGTTGTTCAAGAAAATCCCATATTTTCTTATGAAAATAGATTAGTTATCTTTTGTTACAAATTCGAAAACGGTTTGTTATGTCATTCCAGGAAAATCCCATATTTTCCTAATAGTTTAGTTATTCGTTTGATACATTATTCGTTTCTAATCTCGTTACTAGTTGTTATGTTACTTCAGGAAAATCTCGTATTTTCCTATGTGTTGAGGTTGGTTCTTAAGTTTAATTTCGAAGTACTAATGATTACGATACTCGTAGTATTAGTTAAGTATTCTAAACTCTTAGTTATTCTACATTCGAATGTCTATCATCTACTAACTTAGTTGTATTTTCAAATATTTGGATTCACCAGAAATGTACATTACAGTATTTTCGATTATTTTGATGATTTCCAAAAGAGTACATTAGTTGTATTTTCGTATCTCTGGCGACATTCTAAGGCGGATGTATTCGAAACTCAGTAGAGGTCCAGAGGCGTACTTTCGTATTAGATTCGAAACTCTGGTGACATTCAAGGCGTACACTAACTGTATATTCGAAGTCTTGGTGTCATCCAAAGGCGTTATTTCGCATCCGTAGTCCTATTTCTATTCGTATTCGTATTCGTTCTATGCTATTAGTTATATTCGTATTCGCATTCGTATTCGTACTAACCTAATAGTTATATTCGTATTCGTATTCGCATTCGTGTTCGTACTATACTATTGGTTACATTCGTATTCGTATTCGTACTATCCTATTGGTTACATTCGTATTCGTATTCGCATTCGTGTTCGTACTATACTATTGGTTACATTCGTATTCGTATTCGTCTTTAGTTTATGTTTAGTATGATTTCTTTTACAAAAAGTAATATAGTTTATAACACTTTAAAAGAAATCTGTATTTAACCTGCAATTCGAAACATCAGTTATCACGATTTTCAATATTAGATACATACATGAAGTAAAACATTTGAACTGAAAATACGTTTAAGTACAAGATTTCCTTGTACTTTTGCTTGTATTCCCCCCTGAAAACGTTTGAAAACCATTTGAAAAACACTTGAAAATGGTAGGGGTATGAACTCACCGGTTGAGAAACGCGTCGGTTTGGATCCTAAACGTCAGTTCTGGGTTCGCGAATGCACAAGATTCCTATGGATTATCAAATGATATACATTTGTATCTAATTAGGACTTGATTAATTTATTTGTTAAGGTCATACACTTCTAGTTGCGGAAACACCCCATTACAAGTGTTTGGAAGGACCCGAGTGACATTTGGGGACACATATAGCTAGGATATTGAGTTTACTCTTCAAGAGTAAACTCATACATGAGTTTTCGGCCCTAATGACATATTACCCATGAGTCTACGGCCATAAACTCATGGTGGGGTACTTTTGGTTGCTAAATGGCTTCATAACACTCGGGAATAATTGCTAGACTTGGGTTTTTGGCTTTAGAATGGATTATAACACACATAGGGACCATTTATTGGAGTTTACGACTGTAAACATGGAGTTTACGGCCGTAAAATCCCCCACACACATGATCCTTAATGTTTTCGTCCTTTAATCAATCACATGTGATTCTAATGATTTTTCCAAGCCTTATATGGATTTTTGAGGGACTTTTAGAAGGGATTTTGGAGTTTATGGCCCATGAACACCCTCATGGCCGTGAACTCTTATGAAAGGGTGATTTTATATGTTTTAAGGTCCAATACTTGTTTGTAAACACTTCTAGAATTTATCCCAAGGCTTTAGGTGTGTTAAAGTGGCATTTTAACACATTTAGAGGAGTTTACTCTCCATGATATGGAGTTTACGGCCCAAGCATGATCTTGGGCAGTAAACTCATGTTTACTCTCCAAAAATTAAGTTCAAGGTGTTCTAAGTCCGGTCCATTAAGCCATTAAGCCATATCTAAGCTCCAAAGGTCGATTGGAAGGGTTTTTGGGCTCCAAAACCCATTTTATACGAGTTCACGGCCTAGGACTGTTCCAAGGCCGTAAACTCATGAATATGGTCATATTCCATGATTTGAACTCGAATTTGAAGGCTAGAGGGGTTGCATAACAAGTTAGGGAAGGTACCTTGGTGATTAGAAGCCTTAAATTTGAGATTTGGACCCTTAAACTTGGATTTAGGAGAGAGGTTAGAGAGAGAGTAAAGAGAGGAAGAAAAAGCTTCAAATGAATGTTTAAACACGTTTAAGTAGGTCCCAAAACTTGGACACGGAGGAATTCTACCCGATACCGGTATTAAACGGGGCTTTTGGTCGCACCCGATTAAGTTTCCGTAATTCGACAGGATAGAATTTAGAAATTTCAAGTTAATGATTTTGGGCCATTTTCATGAGTTTTAAATGGATATGAACACTTACGAGATTAAAATAAACTTATAGTTTATATATCTTAGCCCAAAAACGAAAACGGGACGAATCGATAAAGGCGGATTTTTACGCGCGGAACGGATTTCGGCGATGGACAACTTCGGGTTGCTACAGACAAGAACATCTGTTTCACATGGTGGTATTTTATCAAATTTTTTTACAATAGGAAAATTCCATTTAGTCCTTAATGTGGTGCTTCTATTAAAAAAATTAATATAATGCTTTTGGCTAACAATTGGCTTTCTACTACATCATTTATTAGAACACAATAATCTTTTTTTTTTGTGGTGGGGGTTATAATTGACTCAATGCAAATCATAAATTCCAAGGAATGAAGAGCTTGATTCATTATTGTTTGTCTTCATTTGTTTTTTATTATAACTAATCAATTTTGATTGACTATGTAAGTTCTATAAAACTCACTCATTCATTATTTGTTCACCCATTTCGGTTTCTAACATGATATTCAACAGGGTTACATAAACTTTGGAGTTGCTTACAGAATACATGGTGCTTCTTGATTTATCCCTCGAATTTAAAAAGATTGATTTCCCCTCACACTTCCTAAAGCATTCACATGTTGAAAGTTGCAACTGAGTTGCCCTATTTTCTTTTTCTTTCTCTATGACTTACTAATTGTTACGGTTTCAACTTTTAATATTTGATTTTTTTAATGATGTTGGAGCATCTTATCATGAATTTGATTTTGATGCTGCTGAATTGGATTTTTTCTATCAGATTTATAGAAAATGTGAAGATTTAGGTAGCATCCTAAAAGTGTTTGATGAAATTTCAAAGAGAAATGTGTTATGGAAAAATATAATCTATTTTGCCAAATCTATTCTGAAGTGAATGTATTCTTATAGTCATATTTTATGAAATAGATTCTTATATTTGTATGTGTTTAGTTTCAAGATCACTCAGAATGTAGCAAAGTTGTCTAGAACAACAATGATGGATGCAAATTAAGAGACAATTTCATGACATTGTATTCTTTTAGAATGAAGATTTTTTCAAGAATTAATCACTATAAAGCTTGTATTCTAATAGAATGTGGCAAAAATTCAAAAAATAACATTGTATTTTTATAGAATGTGACAGTAAAAACTCTTTTTTTTTGTTTATTTTTGGACCTTAGATTCTTCAATAATGTTAATAATATATTATTATTCTTGTTGTTATTCTTCGACTCATGGTTCGAAAATTTATTATTTTTCAAAATGTTTTATTCAATCGATATGTATTCTGTCAGAATTTGTATTCAATCAGAATATGTATTCTGTTAGAATATATATTTTAAACTCTTGGTCCACATTCAATCCTACATCCACACAATACTTACCATCCATATTATAACCTAGCCTTATATATATATATATATATATATATATATATATATATATATATATATATATATATATATATATACATGTTAATGTGTTTCTTATATTTATTGTGTGCTAAATGCACCAATGGGAATTTTGTAAAATTAAATAATAATTTAATTAAATAAAAATAGATATTAAATGATTTTCATAATTGTATTTATTTATATTAAATGATATCCATAATTATAATTCTCTTATTTATGGAAACTAATTAAATTCGTCACTAATATTAGCAACAACATTCTTTCATAATGAATTTGCATCTAAGTTTTCATGTATGGGTGCGTGTTTTGTTTATGGAATCACTCACTTAAAATATAACAAAGTGACATGGAATATGAAGAATGAAAGTGTATTCTAGTAGAATACACTCTCATTCTGTTAGAATATACTCTCATCCTTCTAGAATAAACTTTCATTCTACTAGAATACACTCTAGTTCTTCATGTTCTAGGCAACTTTTTTGTATTTTGAGTGAGTGGGTCATTAAACAAAATACAAACCCATACAGGAAGACAGGAAGAATTATATGCGAATTCATTCTGAAAGAATATTATTTATGATATTAATGACAAGTTTAATTAGTTTCCATCAAAAAGAATTATAATTATGGATATCATTTAATATACATATAATTATGAAAATCATTTAATATCTATCTTTATTTGATTAAATAATAATTTAATTTTTATTAAATTCTTATTGATGCATTCTAGCACACAATAGATGTGAGAAACATTTGGATATCTCTCTCTCTCTCTCTCTCTCTCTCTCTATATATATATATATATATATATATATATATATAGAGAGAGAGAGAGAGAGAACGACTCAATAGAGAAAAAAAGAATCATTTTCAGCCAATCATTTAATTAGCATATAAGCATAAAAGACACTATGACAAACTTTTAAATATGA
Organism: Lactuca sativa; assembly: GCF_002870075.4. Classification (NCBI taxonomy): domain Eukaryota; kingdom Viridiplantae; phylum Streptophyta; class Magnoliopsida; order Asterales; family Asteraceae; genus Lactuca; species Lactuca sativa. Next base: position 225,913,175 of record NC_056627.2, read on the forward strand.
TATAAGAATTCACGATAAGCAATTATGGATAATTAGATAACAATTCAACGTCATTCTTAATCGATCGTTCATCATCTAAATTTCTCCAACCTTCAACAATCATCCAACGTCAATCAATCACAGATCATCATCTTCCAACATTAATCAATCATCGATCTTCATCAATCACACGTTTGTCAACATCATTCAACAATAGACAACAAAAACTTGTTTTTCGTCTTTCAATCCAACCTTCAATTCTACTTGAATACGAGCATATCTTCAACATCTGTGATTTAATTATACCCTCAACATCATTAGATCAACATCATCGATAATCAACAACATATCCACTTCCTATCATTCGTTCAACATTGATCATAAAAAAAAACTTTAAAATTGAGGTTAGAAAAAAATCAAATCATTTAAAATTTATTTATCATATAATTCTCTATCGGTCTACTAATTTGTACGTACTCCAACTATTTTGATAAAATGCATAAACTATGTAATATACTATGTAATATATATATATATATATATTACATAAACTATGTAATATACTCAAGTCACTTTTATCGGGACTAACCCTACACACAAGAGTAGTTATAACGCAGAACGCTTTAGGAAGCAATTTTCAAAGTGGAGTAACGAGGAAGGCACTCGTGTCCACATAACACTGGCTAAACAACGCAATCCCGTCACCAAAGCTAGTACTAGCCAGTCATGCCACCAATGCGGTGAGATAGGGCACGTCAAGAAGGATTGCCCTATAGCAAAGAACTCTGGCGCAGATGGGAGGATTCTCAGGATCACAGCTGCGGGAGAACCAGCTCCGGAACCACGTTAATGTAATTTAGGCGTTTCGTTGTAACAGACTTATAAACTATCCCGAACTATGCAACTAGAGTCCTATCTTTTGTGAGATTCCGTAGGTTTAGGGATGCTTGTGCTGCGTATACTTGTCTTTTGTAGTATACCTTTTTAGCAGAAATAGTCTTGTAGGAACTCTGTTGATGGTTGCACGGTTGTGTTTTGTCTGTAAAACATCTTATGTTCAAATCTAATGTCTTTAAGTTTCAGTATGATTCCGACATTATCATGAGACTCGATTCAATTTGATCCTCACAAAAACAGCTTCATACGTACATCTCTTTCTTCTAGATCGCTTTTCCAGCGAAGCCGTTATATCAGAACACCGAAGTACTCATGCATGGAGTACCTCATAGTTCTTTTCTTTTCCGAAGAAACCCCCGAAGTACCACTCGTGCAGTACGTCAAGTTCAATCCAAGGATTCATACGATTGATCTATCATTGAGGAATGTATGCATAAGAGTGATATATAATCAAGGTTCTACAGGTTTAGAATTGATGATTCCACTTTAACTTCTTTTCCCGGATGGGATGTGAGCTTAAAGAAGAATCAGTTATTCGACTACCTTTTCAATCTTAATTATATACGACTCGTATACACGAAATTATGATTGTGAACCATGTATGAGTTCTAATATGAACTTCAGGATGGAGAACTGCTTAAGCCTACGAGTAATCACATCGTCATGTGAACAAACATAGAACCCAATACGACTCTTGTAAACAGATCACCCTATAGTCTAAACACCCACAGAGATACCAGAACAGTACAAACAACTTAACGAACTGCACATCGATAGAATAAGAAGACTAGGCTTCTCACCCTGGAGAAACCCCAGTCTTATTCTCCCAGAGATCGACGGATTGCATCGTATGTGCCTCGGATTTCGAGGACTTCGTCAAGATTTTTCATTAGAAATCGTTATCTCTGCCGCACATAGATGAAATGGTTGAGCAAATGCAAGGAAAGAATTACTTTCAGAAATGCATCTGAGATCCGAATATCACCAGTTCGAGTGTTAGGAAAGGATGTCCGGAAGACTATCTTCCGAACTCGATGCGGACACTTCGAGTCCGTAGTGATACCCTTCGGATAGGACCAATACGCCCATAGCTTTCATGAGCCAAACGAATAGGGTACGTCTTTCTTACTTGGATCAGTTCGTCTTTTCTCGATGTAATGACTTACTTATCTACCCTCGTAGTAAGAAGAAAACCCATGGAAACATTTCCTACAGAGGAACTTTTAGCGAAGTTCTCTAGGCACGAGTTTTGAAATTGAAGAGTCAAATTTCTATGACACACTGTTAGTAATGTGGGAAATTTTGAGTACTCTTTCAATTTGTCAAAACCGTTGAGCATTTGTCGACACCAGAGACGCCGACAGTCTTTCACCAAATTCTAGGTCTTACAGACCTACTGTCATAGTTCATCCAGAAACCCTCGCAAATCACAGGAAACCATACGACCTTGACCCAGCAAGGAGTGGCCCTTGATTGGGAAGTTAAGCAAGGGAAAGAACCTTTGGAGATTCCAAGTGAGAGACCAAATTCCTTAGGAAGTCTCACTCGGGAACGGCTTAATACACTTCGTAAAGCGTGGAAAGCTAAATCCAAGATAGACAGGACCTCCGAGATTCTTACAAGAATCAGTCCTGTATCTCGCAAACTAGACCTACTCTGTGAACTCAGTAACATACATTATACTCTTAGCGTCTCGATCATGAAACCATACCTTTCCATTAGGACTCTTGTAAGTCCACTCGTCGAGATCCTCGCCTTCGTATTAGAACCGTAGTGACCCTTGACCAAGAGGTCAAGTGAACGAAGCAACGCTGTCGCCCGTTAGTGAAGGTTCGTTGGGATTCCAACCGAGAACCCGATTTCACTTAGGTGCGCTAAAACCAATCGATTAGGAAGTTTCCTCCTCACGACTCGATCATTCGTACCTACTTCCTTGCCTAAATTCTAATTTCGGGACGAAATTCCCTTCAATAGGGGGATGATGTGACAACCCGAAATTTCCATTCTGAACAAACCATATCAATCCAATAGAAGTTAGAACAATTACAGTGAAATTCCAGACTTCGAGTATAAGTTTGGCAGTTTTTCAGGATTTACACTTAAGGAGATATTAGGAGAGTGGATGCACTAGGGTTTTGTGCAACACTGTTATTCCAATACTCTAGGATATTAGAGTTCATTCCGAGAATAAAAATATTTTCTGCCAAAAATCCCAGGACAATATATAGAAAAACTGAACCAAATAGTTCATTAGTTATATTTCCAATTAGAGAAAAACCAAAATTCTCTCTCACGGATCTTCGGGTTCTTATCCCAAATTATGAGTACTTCGATCTAGTTATGTTATATAGCTTAGATTGTGTTTAGAAACATCAATTACATATCAAATCTGTGAGATTCGGGAGTTTACCGCCCAAGAACGTTCTTGGAGAGTAAACTCCAATATGTGGCTTAAATGCTACCTAGTCCTTTCCCCGTGAATTGTAACTACCTTAGGCTTGTATGCTAGTGTCTATATGACTAGAAAACATCAAAATCGGAACAAGACACCAAGTTTGGGAGTTTACCGCCCAAGAACACTTGGGGAGTAAACTCCATTTTAAGGGCCAAAAGTGTCCCAATGACCCTCAAAGCTTTAGAACTCGAACTAGGACCCACCATTGCAGGTTTAGGACACCAAAAGCAATTAAAATCAATGATGAAAGGAGTTCACGGCCAAGGAGGTTCTTGGGCTGTGAACTCCATGTTTTGGGGTCAAAATGCCTTGAAACACTTCCTAAGGCTTAGGCTTGAATTAGGACAAGTACCCTAGTGTGTTTGGAGCAAGCAAACACCATTAAAACACCAAGGAAAGGGTGTTCACGGTCCAAGATGTTCCAGGGCCGCAAACTCCTTTAAAAGGTGCCAAATGGTGCCATAAATCCCCTAAAGCCTTGGACAATTTCCTTGATGCATTCCTTGATAATATAGGGACTTGAAAGCACCATAAACTTTCCCCCAAAGGAGATTACGGCCGTAATCTCCATGGGATATGGTCCCAGGGCCGTAAACTCCTCAAAGGAGCTAATAGGAAGCCCAAACACTTGATTTAGCCTTGAAACAATTCACCAAACTAGTTGTATAAATGATAGGCTTCATTTAGAGACCTTGTTGTGAGTTTACGGCCAAGAGTTTACTCCCCTGGTCCATAAACTCCAAAACATATGATCATTTGACCATAAACTCCCATTAGAGTTCTTGCACTCCTTTGTTGCAACCCATTAGCCTCCTAGCACTTGACCAAAACTGTTTTCCTCGCGTTAAAATGTTTATACTTGTATAATTAGCGTTTTAATCACTAATTATTTATATACATATGTCTTCATATGTAATTAGGATCACTGTGTGTGTCTAAAGTCTTCACTTGACACCAAGCACTTGGCCGATCCTTCTTTACGATAACAGTCCGTTGAATTCCAATCACTTACTGCAGGTGAGTTCATAACCCTTAATCAATGTTTTAACTATTTTTAAATGTTTTATGGGGGAGGATACAAGTAGAATCATGCTACTAATTATATCAATCACATGTGATTAATAAGCAACATTTAAATGATTTACTACTCATTAGCCGTTTTACCAAACAGTTTCCTTCAAATGATTTTCATAAACATTTTATATGTTTTAAACCTCCTTATTACACTGTACATTTTACTCTGTATATTACATTTCAAACTTATTTACAATTGTGTTTCAAACAAATGTTTCTTTATAATAAACTGTATTATCAAACCCATGCCTTCAAAACCGTTTTATAGATCGACATCAAGTCAATCTTTTCTTAGAAAATATTTATGTTCAAAGGTTTTTCAAATCTTATTTTATGCTTTTATATTATAAATTGCATGCCTATATATGTATAATTATATAAGAAATGTTTAAAGGACTTAGGAAGGCTATCTACCCTATTTCCTTTTTCTCGATTTGGATGTGGTCTGGTGGGATATCGGGTACTCGTCCGAAGGTCGTTTAAATATTAGTTATATAGCATATGTACATATATAGTCATAAAGGCCCTTCCAGTTCATCCAATTCCCTAGGGTAGCAAGGGTATACATCCATGTCCATACGTACTAGTTAGATTACTAGTAAGCTACCATATGGGTAGTTTAGGAAGATACTAGAACTATTACTAGAACACGATATCATACAATGAGTCAGTTCATTCATGAGTCAATACTTTCTAGAACATTACAGTACATTACTATACATGCTAGATAGAGAGAGAACACACATTACAACTAGCACACGTAGAACATTACAGTATAATTACATGATCACACTTACATGAGTACGCTTACATATACATAGAACAAACGTCACTAGGTGTTGTAGCACGGAACCAGTTCAGGATCTAACTATACTGATGAATCACAATGCAATTGTGATAGTTATATCGAGTATACATGATCATAGTAATGTGGATGCTCACGGCTTGCATACATGCTGGGGTCGTGGGTAGGTCCCAAGATCCCTTTGATAGGGGAGCGTATAGTCTGGGATCTAGACATCACAATATCCCTTATCCCTCAAATAAGGCAGTTGAGTACCGATGTAGTTATTTATTACAAATACTACAGTACTTGGAAGTATTACCCTAGATTTAAGGTAATAGGTACGGTTGTAGTTGGACGCTACACCATAGTACTATTTCTTTTCCCATTACATTCACTTCGTGATTTTTCACACGACGCACGGTAATGTAGAAACTATATTTTGATTAATGATAGTCAGATTTGGGAAAATACACTCTCTTACGTGAGCCATACACACAGATACTAGATGCCTTGGTAGAAGGATACGATTAGTAGGAAACATAGGGCTTCCTAGGATCATACAAAACATTTTTGTACTTACAGTTCATATACATTCTCAATACTTACAATTCATATACATACAAATACTTACACACAAATTAAGACACTAAAATACTTATGATCTCACCAGCTTCAAAGCTGATACTCGCTTTCAAAATTTCTTGTATCCTCAGGTCATCATAGACAGGTACCGATGCAATGATTAGGGAAGATGGAGCTCGTTGAAGACTCATCTTTCATTTTGATTTATGCTTTAGTGTTTATCAAAATTTGACAGAACACAATTGTATAATAATTATATTATTAATGCAATGGATGATGTTGTTGCTTGTTTACTACTTTTCATTGTTGTGATACTGTACATGACGTCCTCCGCCCCAGAATGTTTCCGCCTTTCTTGGTTTTGGGGTGTGACAGATTGGTATCGGAGCATTGTTTATAGTGAATTAAGTATATCAACCCATAAAAGATATACTAACTATAAATACATAAGGGATTAAAAATACTCTGACCAAGAGTTTATACTTTAAATAATAAAATATTTAATAAAGTATATGTGCCTGCATTCATACTAAAATCAGTGTCACTAGGACAGTACAAAAGAATTACGATTGTTGGGCAACGCAAGTGGGCTTAGAGACATATGGTCAAAATTGGGAAGATATAGCCTGGTCACTTTTGTTATCTGAGGGTTGTCTAGCATGTGCCTAAGTTTAATTGTGTGGTTGCAACAATGCTAAAATCTTACCAACCCTACCACAATGAGAACAGTAGAACATAACATTAAACTTAAAATACTATAGGAGTATTTGGTGTTACTATAAGTATGTTATACTTGAGAACTAAAACGGGATCTTCATTACTAAGTTGATAGTTGCTAAGTGGATACACTAAGGCTATGCTTCTATTACGTTAAATGCATGCCTATATTTGTATAGTTATATAAATAATGTTTAAAGGAATTAGGAAAGCTAGTTCGCCCTATTTCCTTTTCCTCGTTGGGATATGGTCTGGTGGGTATCGGTTATCCGTCCGAAGGTCGTTTAAACATTAGTTATATATCATGTATACATGTATAGACATAAAGGTTTACATCGACCAGTTCATTTCCCTTGGGTAGCAAGGGCATCCTTCCATTCATCATTCATAGACCAGAAACACTAGTAACTATTATAGGAATAATTAAGAGATTCTATTTACTCTTTCTAGTACAGAGAATTCCAAAGGAGTCAGTTCATTCGTGAGTCTATATCATTATTCCAGTACTTACAATAGAATTCAAAATACGAGATGCATCTTCAAGTTACAGATCTCCCCGTTGTCAAGTTGGTAACCAGAGTCTCCTGGAGGGAGAGCAACATTGTGTGTACAGATCTATACGGGACTGACACTCCCACACCCTGACTGCTAGCTATAGTCCCCGGCCGACCAAGCCAAGGGGTGACAAATGTCACATTTATTCCGACGCTTGCAGGGCGTCAAGTACTCTATTGTAAATCAGTATGGTTACAAGTATCTCTATGTTTACCTTATAATTCATGGTCTTAAGGTAACACGGTATTTTTGAAACAACCCACTTAGGATTACCGGATGTTTTAGACTTTGCTAGCTGTGTCGTTCATTCGATACTGTCTGGAGTCTGTAATTCCATGTTTTACACTTTGCTAGTTGTGTCGTTCATTCGATACTGTCTGGAGTATGTAATTCCATGTTTTGAGAGTTTGCTAGCTGCGTCGTTCATTCGATACTGTCTGGAGTCTGTATTTCCTTGTTTTAGACTTTACTAGCTGTGTCGTTCATTCGATAGTGTCTGGAGTCTGTGCTTTCTTTTGTTAAGACTCAGCCAACGTATCATTCATTGGATATTCTCTTGGAGTCTATGATTTCTTTTGGCTTAGTCAGCAGTATTACTGCTGAGGCATATGTTATTTTTCCCCTAGTATTTTTACTAGTGATATTCTCATATTTTCTTTAAATTCAATACTGTATTTTGGTAATGATAGTATTTCGGGGAAAACTACTCCTTAAAACATAAGTCTGTCGAGTCTTGGTAGAAGACTACTTTTATTTAGAAAATATAGGATTTTCTGGAAAGGACGCTAATACACCGTAGATTCTAAACTACTATCTTTCATAAAGTTATTTTGAATAACAATGCACACTTATACAAATGACACTAAATACTTATGGACTCACCAGCATTATAAAAATGCTGATACTCGCTTTCAAAATAACTTGTATTCTTAGGTCAGCGATAGACAGGTACATCCCGGGAGCTTTTGTGGAGACAGCCTAGTACTGAGCTGCATCTATGTTATGTTCTATAATTACTTTGATATTACTATAACATGTAACCAATGTAAAATTATTACTATTAATGCAATGGTTGTTGTACTTTGATTACTATACTGCATATGTTGTGATACTTGACATGACGTCATCCACCCCAGAACATTTCCGCCGTTCCGGTTTTGGGGTGTGACAATAGATGATTTCAAAAACATATCTTTAATGACTTGGACTAAATGTGTTTTACATATATAAATATGATTGGCTTAGAATAATTCCCCCATTCTCAACCTTTTATTTTTTCTCAGTTAAACTTACCTATCTCTCTCTTTCTCTCTTTCTTTCTCTCTCTCTCTTTCTCTCTGTATATATATATATATATATATATATATATATATATATATATGTATATATATATATATATATATGTATATATATATATATATATATATATATATATATATATATATATATATATATATATATATATATATATAGGGGTGGGGTTCAATAGATAACCATAATTAACCAAGGAACCAATCGTGAGCATCGGAAATCATAACGATCAACGACAAAGGAAATAGATGTACACTTTTATATTGGACGCACACACCGGATTATACCAAAAAATCCACCCTTCCATCCCGACTTCAAGAAGACCATACCTAGGAAACCTCCCCCATTGCAGCAAGTGTAGCTACCATCATCATGGTATCTATCGAGAACTCCTTTGTGTTAGGTGCAACATGAAGGGGCATACCGCTCGCATCTGTAAAACCCCGGGTGATTTCATTACATATACCATCAATGTGGCGACCAATCCAGTATGCCATCTATGTGGTGAGATTGGGCACCTCAAGCGGGACTGCCCAACTGAAAGGAACGATAATGGCGCAGGAGGAGTCTAACTCTAATGCCTAGGAAGAAGCATCAATGAACCCAATAGAATTTTGGTACGTCTCTCAATCCTAGATAACTAACCGAAAACAATAAAAGGCTAATTCTAAATGTGATTACTCTCCCGATAAGGCGAAAGTCAGAGCACGGTTGTAAGAATTCAAAATTTCATCAGGTAAAACTATAATGGCTCGGTATATACATTAAAGCCATGTATAATTAAGATGGATAGACCTCGAGTGAGTGATGCTGCCTCATTTCCTGTTCCTCGTTTGGTTGTGGATTTAGGGCGGAGTCGCTCAGTCAACAGTCCTTTCCACCTTTATTATACATGACTAGTGTATACTAGGCGATTATAGAGAGGCCTCGTGAGAATCCATTCATGAGAAGTACATTATTCCAAAACCTCAGGACCCTCTATAGTTCCGCGTCGACTCTATCAGTCCAAGTACCTGCGGCAGTGATACCATGGATGAAACCCGAGACGCCAAGAACTTGTGTGCTCGTTCGGCACATGGCCCTATCGACCCCCATTCTATGTCATGTCGATGTATGCCAACTTCGACGCCTCTATCAATCATGGTTTGACTTAGTGCAACCATGTGTAAATTCCTAGTGCTGTGTAAAAAGAACTTTCACCGTGGCTATTTCGGCAAATAAAAGATATTCTGAATTTAATAATAAAACCTAATGCAACCCGTCGGTCGTCTCTCTTATCCAAACCTTCCGAAATACCCAGGGGTAGGGTATCGCGCGTTGTTAATCAACCCCTCCCTAAACAAGATAGAACCCGAAGCGAAAGACACTGCCGATATTCGAGAAGACGATAGCCACCTGAAACCTACTCTGTAGATCCCCCAGAAAGACCTTAGCACCTCGCAATCAGATTCGATAATCAAGAGAAAGAACTCATGGGATTAACATACTACTACTGAGTATATGCATTAGAGTGATATATAATTCAGATCAATAAGATTTAAGATGTGTGCTTCCTCTCTACTGTGACATCCCGAAAATCACGGCCAGAAAAGACCGATTTTGTTTATGCTTTATAAAAATCAGAGTACTTCATTTTATAAAAAGGTTGCGGAATTTGTTCCCAGAAAAACATGGTAAATACGTTATTAAAACATTTTCGAAGAAACGTATTTATTTCATTTTAAAATGTTTGGGATGTCATCGTTAATACCGAAACATAAGCATAAACAAAACTTACAATGATTTACACTAGTGATCTACTTCTCTTTTAAATCTCTCGGTGTAATGTCACTTCACTTCGTCACCTGTGATATACATAAACTGAGTGGGTCAGGTTGGGAAACCTGGTGAGTATATAGGGTTTTCAACCCACAATAATATAATTATTATGTTCAATCAAACAATCAACCCAATTACTCATCCCCATTATCTTCTTTACTCTTTAAGGATTTAACCTAAGAGTCATCTATCCTGCATTCGTTTATTCCGAAGTCCCTTACCTCCAGGGTTATAGGACTGACACTAAATCCATAGCCGCCAATGTTCGTTCATAAAGCACTAATTCCATAGCTGCTATAGTCTATTCATCGGGTACTAAATCCATAGCTACCAGTCTTTATCTAATAGGTACTAAGTTTATAGCTACCAATTTTCAACAGGTACTAAGTCCATAGCTACCAATTCCTACAGGTACTAAATCCTTAGCTACCAGCGTCTAACTAATAGGTACTAAGTCCATAGCTACCAATTCCCAACAGGTACTAAATCCATAGCTACCAACGTCTAAAAGGTACTAAGTACATAGCTACCGGTGTTTGTCCCATAGGCACTAAGTCTATAGCTGCCAATGTATACTCACGTCATCTTCTATCTCTTATCATTAATCTACCCATCTCATACCCAACATTTTCGTATATATAAGATACGTATACAGTTTAAGTCCTTTAAAACATGTATAAAACGTTCAACCAGCATAGACAGCAAGTATTCAGATAATATGCACACATAGCACGTAGTTTATATAAAATACTTCATATCTATGTGTAAGATGAAAGGGACTATGCACTCACCTGGTAAGGTGGTGACTCGACACTCGGACAACTCTTCGTTACTTCTTAAAACAATTATTCCTTGACCAAAACCTACTATTAATGCCACTAGAGTTTTGTTTTAACGTTAATCGCGACTAATTAATAGTCTAACTAATATTACTATTATATAAGAGTTAAATAACACTCAATACAACTCATAATAATAGCCCAAATAATTAGTTTAAGGTCCTAATAATGTTATTATAATTAAATAAAAGCTATATTAAATATAGTATAGGCGTAACTCACTTACAGCGGGTTTTTATTAAAAACCAGGCTTCGCTAAAGCAGCGTTTCCAAGCCGAAAGCTTTTCTTCTCGGAGCCGTCGGGCACTCTGGGGCTTTCTTCTCGTGATAGGGAGGTTCCCTAGACTTGGGAGGGGTTTAGGGAGGTTAGAGAGAAGTTAGAGAGAGAGAGAAAGAAAGCTTATGGTGTGAAGAAAATATGAGGAGTTCACCCTGGTATTTATAGGAAGTGTATAGTAAAGTAGTCTCCAAGCTTCGTCCGTAACTTTAGCATACGAGCTCCGTTTTTGTCTGTTTTTTTACTGTTGAGTTCCTATTAATGAGATCTTCAACTTTCATTTAGACCTCGTTAGCTAATTCTCATTCTATCTTGGATTTACAAAACTGTATCGAATTCGCCGCGCTCGAAAAGTAGAGACTAAGCTTCGTCCTTAACTTTCGCATACGAGTTCCGTTTTTGTATGTCTTTTTACCGTTGAGTTTCTATTAATGAGATCTTCAACTCTCATTTAGACCTCGTTGGCTAATTCTCATTCTATCTCGGATTTACAAACTGTATCGAATTCGCCGCGCTCGAAAAGTAGGGACTAAGCTTCGTCCATATCTTTCGCATACGAGCTCTATTATCGACATTCTTTATATCCACGCGTTGGTATTTACGAGTACTACAACTTTCATTTAGATCCCGTCGGCTAAAAATCGACCGATCTAAAATTCAGATTTCGGGCTGTGCACTGTTATGCTAAATCTTAGAAAAATCATAACTTCCTCATACGAAGTTAGATTTGGGCGTTCTTTTTATCGATGTTCTTAGTTTAAAATATTCTACGACTTTCGCTTAGATCACTAAGGCTAAATCTCGCTCTATCGTAAATTCACTATTTACGCTTCCCGGTATCGTGCCGGTTCCGTCGCGAAACTTCAACGGGTCATAACTTCTTCGTTATAACTCGGATTTCGGCGTTCTTTATATGTACGAAAACCTTGTAACATACTCTACAACTTGGTTAAGATTATTTATTCTAAATAATCTTTTGTCGAAAAGTCGTTTTCGGCCCCTATTGCCTCTAATTTGACTAGCCTAGATTTGCGGGCGTTACAATTCTACTCCCTGTTCCTCGTTGGGTTGTGGGTTTGGGGTGGGGTCGCACAACTAAACATCCCGTCGATTTCAATTATATGCGGCTTGCATACGCCATGTATCAGTGATTAAGCCGAGTATGAGCTCTACCACGAGCCTTAAAGTGAAACTCTTCTTCCTATCCTATAGGATAAGAGCTAGAGTCAAGAGAACCACTGTGGGTTGAGCTACTGAAATGACCACAAATTTGAAATTTGTCGTCATACCGGTTAGGCCAACATAGTAGCTAACACCCTCAGTTGGAAAAGTAGCTCAAGTTGTAAGAGTCAAGAACATTGACTGCGACCATCCATTCACGCTTAATCCCACAAATTAAGCATCTCAGCAGATATCCCGGAAACCTGGAAGCTGCGATAACTTAAACTTTGAGAAGAATGGATGAGGAAATTAGAAGCTCCGAGTGACGGAACCCTATACTTTCTAGACTTAATCTATATCGAGGAAACTCAGAACCACCGGAAGAGTAGTTGCAGAAGATGCTCGCACTACTCAGGCACTTCGTCCACCCCGTTACCGACGAGTAGTGCCTAGGAAACTGCGCCTCCTCATGTGTAAGAAGCCAACGTCGCCCTGTAGATGATAGACTGCATTCTCCGAAGTGAATGCTAGAATGCCAATAACCACAGGATAACCTCCGCAGCCAAGAATGCTTGAATAAAGTCCGAAAGTAGGTTGCGCTAAGCCTCATAACCCAGATCCCGAAGAGATTATAGACTCGACACCAGTCTAGGTGTTTTTCAATGGGTTATACAAGAAACACGCACTTTCTGCGAAACTAGAATGAACTGACACCTTAGAGAACAGGGCATGTCTTAGAGATTCGTTGGGCTACTAGGTGTTCCAAGGAATACTATCTCTAAAGAGATAGTAGAACCACCTCCTGAAATAGTCCAGCGCTTCAGAAAATCTCAACGGGCTAAGTTAGCCCTGATCAGAGACTGCTATCCATGAAATCGCGAAGCGAGTAAGAGCATGATTCTTTCTAGTAGGAATCATACTGTGAAAGCATTCGTCAGACGATGATGAAAATCTAAAACCCTCCAAACATCGTCTGGTAAAACCCTATCTCACTGACTTTCAGAGTTTCCGTTAGAAACACCTCAAGAATCAGAAGTGCAGGTCCATTTTGCACTAGGTCAAAATAGATGCCACGAAACCAATTACATGCCAGTGTGTAGCTAATACATCCGATGATCCAGAAACCTCTGAAAGCCAATCGGTTGGAAACATGAATCCGAGGATAACCTGAGCCTTCTAAGAACCAACCCGGAGAACTACACCCTCAGTAAGAGAGAACTTTTAGAACTTCAAAATGGCAATCTCGCCAGTGATGATCTCACCATAGAAGTACTTTATGTTCTAAGTGCTGAAAAAGCTCTACCTTTCCGAAAGCTTAGGACCATCCGAGATTATTTACAAGAATCAGTCCAGCTTCTGTTAGACCACGACTACTTTTGGAATTCCATAAATTCCACAATAGTCTATTCGCGTCTCAAGCATGGACAAAGTGTTGTTTGACATGACTTGTATAAACCCACTCGTGTTGATAGCAATCATTAGGAACCCAAACTTCGTAGAAGAACCTGTAGGAGATCATGAGCCGAGAGATCAGGCGAGCGAAACAAATCCGCATCCCATTAGTGAAGGTTCACTGGAACGCCAAGCGAAGACCGGAGTTCACTTGGGAGCGCGAGGAACATTCAAATAGGAAGTACCCTCATCTCATTACTCGATTATTCATGCCCACTTCCTTGCCTAAACTCTAATTTTGGGACGAAATTCCCTCTAACGGGGGGATGATGTAACAACCTGAAATTTCTGTTTGTTTTAAACGCCGTAATTAAGTACGTCAAAAATTAGCCAAATTTATCCCAAAATATTTTTGACCGGATTTAAACCTGTTGGAATATTTTAAATAATACTCATCAAGTGAACCGAAAATAAGGAGGTATAATTTAAAATTTGCCGTGTTTAACGGAAGTCACGAAAAAAAAACCCCGTTTGCGGTTGGTGTTGGGTGGACCCCCACCCAGGCTGTAAACTCAACCCTATATAAGGGTTGAGTGGGTTTCATCCCAACCTTTTTCACACCTTAGACACCTCCTCTCTCTACTTTCTCTCTCTACAAATCGGGGTTTGGTCAAAAATCGCCCCTTCGAGCTTCAAAACGGTAAGTTAACCTTCCTAGCTTGTTGTTTAGCTTATCACACTTGCAAATTCGTGGCTTAAACATCCAAAAACCCCAAGAACAAGATTTTATGGTTTGGGAACATCCCAAAACCGTAAACACCTTGAAAGAGGGTTTTGATGCCGAAAAACCCTTCCAAACCACTCCTAGGGCTTAGTTATGACTTGGGGACTTGGATGTACGAGCTTAGAACACCAAAACCTTGTCTTTTGAGGAGTAAACATGAGTTTATGGCCCAAGAACACTCTTGGACCGTAAACCCCTCTTCATGGGCCGTGAACACCTTTTAAAGTGTTAAATTTGCCCTTAAACACATCCTATGGCTTGGAATAATGTCTAGAACCAACCACCATTGCATTAGGGACCTTAAAGTTGAAGGAAACCATGACCCTAGAAGTTTACGGCCGTAAACCCCCCCAAGGATTGGTCCATGGGCCGTAAACTCCCTTAAAGTGGTCAAATGGTGCCCTAACTTCCTTCCATGGCTTGTACATTGGACTAGAATCACTTGTGCTTAACCTAGAGCCATCAAACCACAAAAGGAAAGGGCATGTAAGAGTTTACGGCCGTAAACTCCTTAAATTGGTCCATTTGATGATTAAACCACTTCCTATGCCCTAGAATTGAACCTAGCCTAATTCCACAAGTGTTGTAAGACCTTTAAACATCCAAGGACACACCGCCCATGAGTTTACGACCGTAAAATCATGGGGATATGGTCATAGGGCCGAAATCTCCATGAAGAGTTTACTCTTGATGAGTAAACTCCCTAACTAGGCCATACACTCCCTTATTGCAACCCGATAGCCTCCTAGCACTTGACCAAAGTGTTTTCCGCACATTAGGATGCTTATATGTGTTTAATTAGTATTATTGTAACATCCCGAAATATCAAGAGTAGAGTTGAAGGGCTAAAAGAGTAATTTGGGAAAGAGTGACTCGGCGAGTCGATGGATGGACTCGGCGAGTAGAGTCGCGATTTGGTCGCGTGTTAAGTAGCCGACTCGGCGAGTCAATGAGATGGACTCGGCGAGTAGGTGCTGAGCGGAGAAAACCCTAATTCTCGGGGTTGAGCCCTATATAAAGAACATTATGTTTCCTTCTCAGCCTCTTTATCACCCCCTTGAGTCCCCGAAACCCTAATTTCGTGGAGAAACCCCATTGTTGAGCAAATTGGAGCTTGGAGAGGTGGTTGTTGAAGAGATCTTAGAGAAGAAGAGGCTTGGAGCAAGGGGCTTTGCT
The DNA here is from genome assembly GCF_002870075.4 of Lactuca sativa. Taxonomy (NCBI): domain Eukaryota; kingdom Viridiplantae; phylum Streptophyta; class Magnoliopsida; order Asterales; family Asteraceae; genus Lactuca; species Lactuca sativa. The sequence goes on from NC_056627.2 coordinate 225,928,979, forward strand.
TGGAATTGAGTTTCATTGCAGATTGGGGGTGTTCCTTTGAGGTAACATCTCATTTTTGAGCTGCTATTTCTTAGATGCATCATTTTGGGAATGTTAGAGACCATGTCCTTGGATGTATTGGAGTTTAGAGGTCAGATCTGAGGTTGCTACCTCAGATCTGGAATGGAGAAGGGTTGGAATGCATGAAAGTCCCTGTTTGTGAGTGGTTGATGGAGCTATTTTGTCGCAAACCCAAACCCTAGAGTGAAAATGCATAGATCTCTTTGAATTCATGTAAAGTTTGCCACTTTACGTGATGGATGAGTTGTAGGAGGTTAGATCTATGTTTTGGTTCAATTGCATGGCCTGGAGTGCTTCTGTTTGGATTCAGACCGGTGGTACTCGGCGAGTCACATGGGTGGACTCGACGAGTTGCTTGAAGATGACCTGGGACTCGACGAGTTGGAAGAACAACTCGACGAGTTGGATGAAGATGGCCTAGATCTCGGCGAGTTGTATGAACAACTCGGCGAGTAGGTTGAAGATAGCCTTAGACTCGGCGAGTCTGTTCTTGGGTTCGGCGAGTCTTGTCGAAGAGTCCTAATATTTTCTGGTTGAGTCGTGAATCGGCGAGTCAAGGGATGACTCGGTGAATTGTGTGCGATTGGACTCAGAGTTGTGGGACTCGGCGAGTCTCGGGGTGACTCGGCGAGTTGAGTCGCAGATTGGGGAAATTCTGAGCATGGGGACACGACGAGTCGACGGGTTGACTCGGCGAGCAGGGTCAACCAGGAGGGTTGACTTTGACTGAGGACTTTGACCTTGACCAAGGGTTGACCGTTGACTTTTAGGGTTTGGTAAGCGATGTGGCCTTTGGGCCAAGAGAGGGGTATTGTATGCTATATGTTGTACTGCATCATTTCTATGTGATTATGCTGTGCATGTTTACAGAGTTGGAACCGGAAGGTTCCTAGAGTTAGAACCTGAGGGTTCACAGAGTTTGGGTGCACGGACCCACAGAGTTATAGCCTCGAGTGGCTAATATGTGTTATGTGTGGTATTTTGGGGAACTCACTAAGCTTCGTGCTAACAATGTTTTGTGTTATGTTTGTTTTTCAGGTTTCTTTCAGTATCACGGGACGGCACCGGCTTGATTGTACACACCAGAGAAAGAGTCATGTTTTGGAGGATCCTGGTTTTCTATGCAAGTGAAAATGGAGTTATGTTTTGTAATTCGATTATGAATGAGATTTTAAACAAGTGTTTCTAAGAATTAAACGATTATTTTAAATGAAAAATTGTTTTGAAATGTACGGTGTTACAAGTTGGTATCAGAGCCTTGGTTTGAGGGATTCGGATGCGCCTTCGGGTAATTCTGGACTCAAACTGAGGAAGTAAGAAAAGTTTTCAAAGAAATCATTTTCTAAAGCGAATAAGAGTTCAAAGAGAAAACGAGAAAGAGCAGTGTGTACAATCAGCGAGAATCCCGAACGGTGATTTCCCAAAATACCCTTACTTTTGTGTTATGAGATATTTATGATGCACTTTATGAGATATTATTGCATGCTAGAGACAGGCTAGGTATTCCATATATTAGGACTAGAGTGGCCTGATTTGTGATGCCTTAGCCTAGGAATTGCTGTGTTATGCGATGTGCTTTTGACTATGTGATGAGTGCGAATATTTGATTGGGATCCTATAGGGGATTTGAGTAGAGGAGTAATCTAGGGGAGATACCTAGATGAGTACTGTGGTACTTAGAGAAAGAATAGTTAGAGCCGCGAGGGGAAGAGTTGCAGAGTTCGGTGGTATTTCCGAGGATGAGCAGAGCAAGCGGAGTTATCACCCAGAGTGAGTCATATATATTCTTCGATGCTCGAATGCTGCTTGCTTTGTGCTTTGTGGAACTCTCGACGATGGGAGTCAGCTACCAAGCGAATATGACGATATTCAGGAGGTAGATGGCTGGCATCATTAGGAGCTCTTCAGCAGCTGATGGCAGAGAAGTGTGGGAATCTTGGAAGAGCCTAGGGAGTAACCTTAGCCAGATGAGTGCACTGGCGGGGTAGAGAATTTCGCTGGGGAGCGAGCGCGCGACGGAGATTGGTGAACGAGAAGGTCGAGCAGCTACTTAGGAGCTCCGAGATAGTCTGTGTGGAAAGTATGGGTAGATGTGGCAGGTAGTATGGGCCTGTACTACTGAAAGCAGAGGACCCATACTTGATATAGGGGGTATTCTGAAGGTTCTAACAAGCGGATTGAGGAATGATGTTATGGTTCGAGTACCATGCATCGGAGCGGATCGAGGAGTGATGTTATGGTTCGAGTACCATACATCGAAACAGATGGAGGATTGATGCTATGGTTCGGGTACCATACACAGGAGCATATCGAGAAGAGATGTCATGGAATGAGTACCATGGTTCGTAGTGAATGATGCTTGTGATCTCTGGTTTTCTGGTCACGATTGATGAGGTAGAGATTGGACGCTATGGGTTTTAGGCCTGTAGGCCATGATTGAGTTTGGAGAGGCGTCCCTCGAGAGGGAAGTCGAGAGCCTATCAGAGTATTTTGGTAAGGAGTTAGAGGGAGGGGAGAATTTCGGTCTGAGTTGAGCAATCGGTCGATAGAGGAGAGGTCACCTTCTATGACCGGAGTGGTGCTATTTATGTTCGTGTGCGGAACATGAGAGGCCTGATGTTTAAGTTTCGAATTTGGGGGTAAAACCCTGCAGGTTGTCATTGATGATGATTTTGCATCAGAGTATCAGGTAGCATGTGTGCTGCGAGACAGTGATTTACCATGAGCAGATAGTCAGCTGGGACTGAGATAGTCAAGGACCACGTTACGCCTATTTGAGTATAGTAGGGCGTATTGTAGAGGTATCAGTGGGGAATCCAGTCGAATTAATCAGTGCAGTGGTTTTCTATCCATGTTGGGTATTGAAAATAGGAGTGGGTCCCTGTTCTTGGGATGATCCATGTGTTGGAACGTTGGTTGATGAGTCGAAGTGGGGAATATGATGATTTCGTGGTCCAGTCTATGAGTCAGTAATGTTATTGGACAGTTCAGTTGTTGGTATTGGATTGGTACGAGACTTGGAACGACTAGAGGTAGTCGTGACGAGAAGTTCTTGAGGATTTCATCTGAGGTTCAGAGTTATGAGATCGGTTAATTTCCTTAAAGGGGATTATCGGGTGTTGCGTAGCACTTTCCAGGGGCAGGTGCGTTATTGTTGGTGGAATTAGTTCGTGAGGTTATTGATGTGTCAGATAGTGATGGTTCGAACCCTAAGTGGGGGAGAACCGGGTGGTTTATTGAGAGAAACAGAGATTTGTGCAAGAGCGGTTAGGGGTTGGATGCAGAACCTGCGGCTTGAATTCATGAGATCATGGTCATTGGTGATTAAGGAAAGGTGCAGGGCGAGATAATGCATGTGATATATGTCTAAGAGAAGGATGGGTGTCTCCACGGCGGGTGGTCAATGATCAGGAATCTGATGGTGGTCAGAGTCGTCTCGAGTGGAAGGCTCGTAATGATGGTATGGGCAGTTGAGGACTTTTGGGTTGAAATAGGGGTAGCAGTTTATCGAGTAGCCAGTTCCCGGGCTAGGATGTGTATTCTTGCTTGAATTTTGAGCAGTAGTGGAAAGGGTTTCGGAGGATCATCAGGGTGTTCTGAAGGGTTTGCGCCTTCCTTGTATTCCAATTGAGTGTTTGGATGCACTGAAGTTGCGCATCGTGTGATATCAGAAATTTTATGGGATTCAGAGGAAATGTATTGTCGTGAGCGTATGGTGTTGGGAGTAAGGGAATCAGTGGTTGTGGCAGGATCTTGTGATGTTCTGTTTGGATATTCCGAGGTATCCGGGTATGATACCTTTATCTCGAATTTACTCGTGAATCTTGAGTTGAAACGACTTGTGGTGTATCAGGTATCTACGGATCTAGTGGGAGCCCTTCGAGTATGGGCATCCAGGGAGATTATTAAGAGAGTGGATCTTCGCAAGGGTGGGCATTTTGATATGTCGATTGCTTCCAGAGTCTGGAATGCGTATTCGAGTCGAGTATGGGTAGCTACCTGTGATAGTCTGCGGAGCATGAGCTAGTGGAGTCAGAGGGTGTTGTGATACTGCGGGGAGTCGTGGTACTCACTAGTCAGAGGGTGTTGTGATACTGCGGGGAGCCGTAGTACTCACTAGTCAGAGGGTGTTGTGATACTGCGGGGAGCCGTAGTACTCACTGGTCAGAGGGTGTTGTGATACTGCGGGGAGCCGTGGTACTCACTAGTCAGAGGGTGTTGTGATACTGCGGGGAGCCGTAGTACTCATTAGTCAGAGGGTGTTGTGATACTGCAGTGAGCCGTAGTACTCACTAGTCAGAGGGTGTTGTGATACTGCAGGAAGCCGTGGTACTCACTAGTCAGAGGGTGTTGTGATACTGCGGGGAGCCGTGGTACTCACTAGTCAGAGGGTGTTGTGACATTGCGGGGAGCCGTAGTACTCACTAGATGGCAAGAGAATGTGATGATGGAATGTTCTCCGATCAGTGTATGATGTGGAAGAGTATTGGGCTTGAGTAGCCCTAGTATTGAGTTATGGAGCCTGGGTGTTGAACCGGGGGCGAGACTGGGGTCTCTGTCTCTGTCGGGAGATGTGGCGAGATGCGCAAGGGATATGCGCAGCAGAAACCAGAGATCAGAGTTGAGGCGATCCTCGATTGGATTGTATTTTCTCGAATGAGGAAAAGAGAATTTTGTGACTTGCGCGTCCATGGGCCGAGATAGTGGTCACGGGGAGGAAGTTAGTGGGTTATTTGGATCACGATATAGATGACCTTTGGAGGCTCAACTGTGGAGTCAAAAGTTGACCTGGTGCTCAGTCTCGAAGAGGGATATGAGAAATGAGCTAGAGCTTGTCATGATGAAGTCTGAGGACACTTTAGAGCGAGCGAGCGATTCAGACGCCTGAAGACATGCTTCGGGCATGTGTATTAGATCTCGGAGAGAGTTGCGGCACGTATTTATCCTTGGTTGAGTTATCCTATATCAACAGCCATCCTTAGTGCATTGGTATGCCACCCTTTGAGCTGTTGTGTGGGAGGAGGTGTCGGACCCTCATTTGTTGGGGAGAGGTAGCGCATGGACCCAAGAGCCCTTGCGAGCAGATCCAGAGCATGTGTGATACATGGAGTAGTGGCAAGGTTGGCTAGTGGATTTCCCTGGGTAAGGGAAGAGAAAGGTATCTAACCCCCGGGGGGGAGTGTTAGTTCACGGAAGTGAAAGTAGTAGTGAGAGTAGATGATTTGGAGTATGGTGGTTGAACACTGTGTCTGGGACAGTGGTATGGAATGACATCATGATGGGATGTCTGCTGAGGACGCGGAAGGGGTTCCGTGGGTGTAGAGCCAAGAGTCTCAGGATGGATGCAGGGAGGGAGTCTGGGACTCCCAGCTTGATTCTGATCAGGGTATTGGATATGTACTAGTGGTTCATCCTGGGGGATGTTGGAGAATATCATCAGTGCATCGGGTTTTTCCCAACCTGAGGGTGCTGGGCAAGTTCAGCATGCGTATGTGATTGCAAGAGGAGAACTCGTGGTAGTGCTCTGAGATTGAAGAGTGGGTCTTTCTGTCAGCACGAAATGGATAGAGTGGGATTCGGATCGGGGATCCGATGGTTCATGGCTTTCTAGCCCTTATGGGTCGAGCGATTGTTGAGATTTGGAGCAGTGATGCATCTCAGGTAATTCTCGATTGTTGAGTGTGATTATCAGAGGGTACAGCCGGTGCCCGGTTTGAGACGGTGGTCAGGACACCGCAAGGAAAGAGGAAGTGAGTTCGAGTTCGATGGTTATGCTTTGAGGAACCTGGTCCAGTTAGGGCCAGGTGGCGCGTCGTGGGAGTATTTTGGAGTCGAGTTGCCATAGGCTTCGAGGACGAAGCCTAATTTAAGTGGGGGAGAATTGTAACATCCCGAAATATCAAGAGTAGAGTTGAAGGGCTAAAAGAGTAATTTGGGAAAGAGTGACTCGGCGAGTCCATGGATGGACTCGGCGAGTAGAGTCGCGATTTGGTTGCGTGTTAAGTAGCCGACTCGGCGAGTCAATGAGATGGACTCGACGAGTAGGCGCTGAGCGGAGAAAACCCTAATTCTCGGGGTTGAGCCCTATATAAAGAACATTATGTTTCCTTCTCAGCCTCTTTATCACCCCCTTGAGTCCCAGAAACCCTAATTTCGTGGAGAAACCCCATTGTTAAGCAAATTGGAGCTTGGAAAGGTGGTTGTTGAAGAGATCTTAGAGAAGAAGAGGCTTGGAGCAAGGGGCTTTGCTTGGAATTGAGTTTCATTGCAGATTGGGGGCGTTCCTTTGAGGTAACATCTCATTTTTGAGCTGCTATTTCTTACATGCATCATTTTGGGAATGTTAGAGACCATGTCCTTGGATGTATTGGAGTTTAGAGGTCAGATCTGTGGTTGCTACCTCAGATCTGGAATGGAGAAGGGTTGGAATGCATGAAAGTCTCTGTTTGTGAGTGGTTGATGGAGCTATTTTGTCCCAAACCCAAACCCTAGAGTGAAAATGCATAGATCTCTTTGGATTCACGTAAAGTTTGCCACTTTACGTGATGGATGAGTTGTAGGAGGTTAGATCTATATTTTGGTTCAATTGCATGGCCTGGAGTGCTTCTGTTTGGATTCAGACCGGTGGTACTCGGCGAGTCACATGGGTGGACTCGACGAGTTGCTTGAAGATGACCTGGGACTCGACGAGTTGGAAGAACAACTCGACGAGTTGGATGAAGATGGCCTTGATCTCGGCGAGTTGTATGAACAACTCGGCGAGTAGGTTGAAGATAGCCTTAGACTCGGCGAGTCTGTTCTTGGGTTCGGCGAGTCTTGTCGAAGAGTCCTAATATTTTCTGGTTGAGTCGTGAATCGGCGAGTCAAGGGATGACTCGGTGAATTGTGTGCGATTGGACTTAGAGTTGTGGGACTCGGCGAGTCTCGGGGTGACTCGGCGAGTTGAGTCGCAGATTGGGGAAATTCTGAGCATGGGGACACGACGAGTCGACGGGTTGACTCGGCGAGCAGGGTCAACCAGGAGGGTTGACTTTGACTGAGGACTTTGACCTTGACCAAGGGTTGACCGTTGACTTTTAGGGTTTGGTAAGCGATGTGGCCTTTGGGCCAAGAGAGGGGTATTGTATGCTATATGTTGTACTGCATCATTTCTATGTGATTATGCTGTGCATGTTTACAGAGTTGGAACCGGAAGGTTCCTAGAGTTAGAACCTGAGGGTTCACAGAGTTTGGGTGCACGGACCCACAGAGTTATAGCCTCGAGTGGCTAATATGTGTTATGTGTGGTATTTTGGGGAACTCACTAAGCTTCGTGCTAACAATGTTTTGTGTTATGTTTGTTTTTCAGGTTTCTTTCAGCATCACGGGACGGCACCGGCTTGATTGTACACACCAGAGAAAGAGTCATGTTTTGGAGGATCCTGGTTTTCTATGCAAGTGAAAATGGAGTTAGGTTTTGTAATTCGATTATGAATGAGATTTTAAACAAGTGTTTCTAAGAATTAAACGATTATTTTAAATGAAAAATTGTTTTGAAATGTACGGTGTTACAAGTTGGTATCAGAGCCTTGGTTTGAGGGATTCGGATGCGCCTTCGGGTAATTCTGGACTCAATCTGAGGAAGTAAGAAAAGTTTTCAAAGAAATCATTTTCTAAAGCGAATAAGAGTTCAAAGAGAAAACGAGAAAGAGCAGTGTGTACAATCAGCGAGAGCCCGAACGGTGATTTCCCAAAATACCTTTACTTTTGTGTTATGAGATATTTATGATGCACTTTATGAGATATTATTGCATGCTAGAGACAGGCTAGGTATTCCATATATTAGGACAGAGTGGCCTGATTTGTGATGCCTTAGCCTAGGAATTGCTGTGTTATGCGATGTGCTTTTGAGTATGTGATGAGTGCGAATATTTGATTGGGATCCTATAGGGGATTTGAGTAGAGGAGTAATCTAGGGGAGATACCTAGATGAGTACTGTGGTACTTAGAGAAAGAATAGTTAGAGCCGCGAGGGGAAGAGTTGCAGAGTTCGGTGGTACTTCCGAGGATGAGCAGAGCAAGCGGAGTTATCACCCAGAGTGAGTCATATATATTCTTCGATGCTCGAATGCTGCTTGCTTTGTGCTTTGTGGAACTCTCGATGATGGGAGTCAGCTACCAAGCGAATATGACGATATTCAAGAGGTAGATGGCTGGCATCATTAGGAGCTCTTCAGCAGCTGATGGCAGAGAAGTGTGGGAATCTTGGAAGAGCCTAGGGAGTAACCTTAGCCAGATGAGTGCACTGGCGGGGTAGAGAATTTCGCTGGGGAGCGAGCGCGCGACGGAGATTGGTGAACGAGAAGGTCGAGCAGCTACTTAGGAGCTCCGAGATAGTCTGTGTGGAAAGTATGGGTAGATGTGGCAGGTAGTATGGGCCTGTACTACTGAAAGCAGAGGACCCATACTTGATATAGGGGGTATTCTGAAGGTTCTAACGAGCGGATTGAGGAATGATGTTATGGTTCGAGTACCATGCATCGGAGCGGATCGAGGAGTGATGTTATGGTTCGAGTACCATACATCGAAACAGATGGAGGATTGATGCTATGGTTCGGGTACCATACACAGGAGCATATCGAGAAGAGATGTCATGGAATGAGTACCATGGTTCGTAGTGAATGATGCTTGTGATCTCTGGTTTTCCGGTCACGATTGATGAGGTAGAGATTGGACGCTATGGGTTTTAGGCCTGTAGGCCATGATTGAGTTTGGAGAGGCGTCCCTCGAGAGGGAAGTCGAGAGCCTATCAGAGTATTTTGGTAAGGAGTTAGAGGGAGGGGAGAATTTCGGTCTGAGTTGAGCAATCAGTCGATAGAGGAGAGGTCACCTTCTATGACCGGAGTGGTGCTATTTATGTTCGTGTGCGGAACATGAGAGGCCTGATGTTTAAGTTTCGAATTTGGGGGTAAAACCCTGCAGGTTGTCATTGATGATGATTTTGCATAAGAGTATCAGGTAGCATGTGTGCTGCGAGACAGTGATTTACCATGAGCAGATAGTCAGCTGGGACTGAGATAGTCAAGGACCACGTTACGCCTATTTGAGTATAGTAGGGCGTATTGTAGAGGTATCAATGGGGAATCCAGTCGAATTAATCAGTGCAGTGGTGTTCTATCCATGTTGGGTATTGAAAATAGGAGTGGGTCCCTGTTCTTGGGATGATCCATGTGTTGGAACGTTGGTTGATGAGTCGAAGTGGGGAATATGATGATTTCGTGGTCCAGTCTATGAGTCAGTAATGTTATTGGACAGTTCAGTTGTTGGTATTGGATTGGTACGAGACTTGGAACAACTAGAGGTAGTCGTGACGAGAAGTTCTTGAGGATTTCATCTGAGGTTCAGAGTTATGAGATCGGTTAATTTCCTTAAAGGGGATTATCGGGTGTTGCGTAGCACTTTCCAGGGGCAGGTGCGTTATTATTGGTGGAATTAGTTCGTGAGGTTATTGATGTGTCAGATAGTGATGGTTCGAACCCAAAGTGGGGGAGAACCGGGTGGTTTATTGAGAGAAACAGATATTTGTGCAAGAGCGGTTAGGGGTTGGATGCAGAACCTGCGGCTTGAATTCATGAGATCAGGGTCATTGGTGATTAAGGAAAGGTGCAGGGCGAGATAATGCATGTGATATATGTCTAAGAGAAGGATGGGTGTCTCCACGGCGGGTGGTCAATGATCAGGAATCTGATGGTGGTCAGAGTCGTCTCGAGTGGAAGGCTCGTAATGATGGTATGGGCAGTTGAGGACTTCTGGGTTGAAATAGGGGTAGCAGTTTATCGAGTAGCCAGTTCTCGGGCTAGGATGTGTATTCTTGCTTGAATTTTGAGCAGTAGTGGAAAGGGTTTCGGAGGATCATCAGGGTGTTCTGAAGGGTTAGTGTCTTCCTTGTGTTCCAATTGAGTGTTTGGATGCACTGAAGTTGTGCATCGTGTGATATCAGAAATTTTATGGGATTCAGAGGAAATGTATTGTCGTGAGTGTATGGTGTTGGGAGTAAGGGAATCAGTGGTTGTGGCAAGATCTTGTGATGTTCTGTTGGGATATTCCGAGGTATCCGGGTATGATACCTTTATCTCGAATTTACTCGTGAATCATGAGTTGAAACGACTTGTGGTGTATCAGGTATCTATGGATCTAGTGGGAGCCCTTCGAGTATGGGCATCCAGGGAGATTATTAAGAGAGTGGATCTTCGCAAGGGTGGGCATTTTGATATGTCGATTGCTTCCAGAGTCTGGAATGCGTATTCGAGTCGAGTATGGGTAGCTACCTGTGATAGTCTGCGGAGCATGAGCTAGTGGAGTCAGAGGGTGTTGTGATACTGCGGGGAGCCGTGGTACTCACTAGTCAGAGGGTGTTGTGATACTGCGGGGAGCCGTAGTACTCACTAGTCAGAGGGTGTTGTGATACTGCGGGGAGCCGTAGTACTCACTGGTCAGAGGGTGTTGTGATACTGCGGGGAGCCGTGGTACTCACTAGTCAGAGGGTGTTGTGATACTGCGGGGAGCCGTAGTACTCATTAGTCAGAGGGTGTTGTGATACTGCAGTGAGCCATAGTACTCACTAGTCAGAGGGTGTTGTGATACTGCGGGAAGCCGTGGTACTCACTAGTCAGAGGGTGTTGTGATACTGCGGGGAGCCGTGGTACTCACTAGTCAGAGGGTGTTGTGATATTGCGGGGAGCCGTAGTACTCACTAGATGGCAAGAGAATGTGATGATGGAATGTTCTCCGATCAGTGTATGATGTGGAAGAGTATTGGGCTTGAGTAGCCCTAGTATTGAGTTATGGAGCCTGGGTGTTGAACCGGGGGCGAGACTGGGGTCTCTGTCTCTGTCGGGAGATGCGGCGAGATGCGCAAGTGATATGCGCAGCAGAAACCAGAGATCAGAGTTGAGGCGATCCTCGATTGGATTGTATTTTCTCGAATGAGGAAAAGAGAATTTTGTGACTTGCGCGTCCATGGGCCGAGATAGTGGTCACGGGGAGGAAGTTAGTGGGTTATTTGGATCATGATATAGATGACCTTTGGAGGCTCAACTGTGGAGTCAAAAGTTGACCTGGTGCTCAGTCTCGAAGAGGGATATGAGAAATGAGCTAGAGCTTGTCATGATGAAGTCTGAGGACACTTTAGAGCGAGCGAGCGATTCAGACGCCTGAAGACATGCTTCGGGCATGTGTATTAGATCTCGGAGAGAGTTGCGGCACGTATTTATCCTTGGTTGAGTTATCCTATATCAACAGCCATCCTTAGTGCATTGGTATGCCACGCTTTGAGCTGTTGTGTGGGAGGAGGTGTCGGACCCTCATTTGTTGGGGAGAGGTAGTGCATGGACCCAAGAGCCCTTGCGAGCAGATCCAGAGCATGTGTGATACATGGAGTAGTGGCAAGGTTGGCTAGTGGATTTCCCTGGGTAAGGGAAGAGAAAGGTATGTAACCCCCGGGGGGGAGTGTTGGTTCACGGAAGTGAAAGTAGTAGTGAGAGTAGATGATTTGGAGTATGGTGGTTGAACACTGTGTCTGTGACAGTGGTATGGAATGACATCATGATGGGATGTCTGCTGAGGACGCGGAAGGGGTTCCGTGGGTGTAGAGCCAAGAGTCTCAGGATGGATGCAGGGAGGGAGTCTGGGACTCCCAGCTTGATTCTGATCAGGGTATTGGATATGTACTAGTGGTTCATCCTGGGGGATGTTGGAGAATATCATCAGTGCATCGGGTTTTTCCCAACCTGAGGGTGCTGGGCAAGTTCAGCATGCGTATGTGATTGCAAGAGGAGAACTCGTGGTAGTGCTCTGAGATTGAAGAGTGGGTCTTTCTGTCAGCACGAAATGGATAGAGTGGGATTCGGATCGGGGATCCGATGGTTCATGGCTTTCTAGCCCTTATGGGTCGAGCGATTGTTGAGATTTGGAGCAGTGATGCATCTCAGGTAATTCTCGATTGTTGAGTGTGATTATCAGAGGGTACAGCCGGTGCCCGGTTTGAGACGGTGGTCAGGACAGCGCAAGGAAAGAGGAAGTGAGTTCGAGTTTGATGGTTATGCTTTGAGGAACCTGGTCCAGTTAGGGCCAGGTGGCGCGTCGTGGGAGTATTTTGGAGTCGAGTTGCCATAGGCTTTGAGGACGAAGCCTAATTTAAGTGGGGGAGAATTGTAACATCCCGAAATATCAAAAGTAGAGTTGAAGGGCTAAAAGAGTAATTTGGGAAAGAGTGACTCGGCGAGTCCATGGATGGACTCGACGAGTAGAGTCGCGATTTGGTCGCGTGTTAAGTAGCCGACTCGGCGAGTCAATGAGATGGACTCGGCGAGTAGGCGCTGAGCGGAGAAAACCCTAATTCTCGGGGTTGAGCCCTATATAAAGAACATTATGTTTCCTTCTCAGCCTCTTTATCACCCCCTTGAGTCCTAGAAACCCTAATTTCGTGGAGAAACCCCATTGTTAAGCAAATTGGAGCTTGGAAAGGTGGTTGTTGAAGAGATCTTAGAGAAGAAGAGGCTTGGAGCAAGGGGCTTTGCTTGGAATTGAGTTTCATTGCAGATTGGGGGCGTTCCTTTGAGGTAACATCTCATTTTTGAGCTGCTATTTCTTACATGCATCATTTTGGGAATGTTAGAGACCATGTCCTTGGATGTATTGGAGTTTAGAGGTCAGATCTAAGGTTGCTACCTCAGATCTGGAATGGAGAAGGGTTGGAATGCATGAAAGTCCCTGTTTGTGAGTGGTTGATGGAGCTATTTTGTCCCAAACCCAAACCCTAGAGTGAAAATGCATAGATCTCTTTGGATTCACGTAAAGTTTGCCACTTTACGTGATGGATGAGTTGTAGGAGGTTAGATCTATATTTTGGTTCAATTGCATGGCCTGGAGTGCTTCTGTTTGGATTCAGACCGGTGGTACTCGGCGAGTCACATGGGTGGACTCGACGAGTTGCTTGAAGATGACCTGGGACTCGACGAGTTGGAAGAACAACTCGACGAGTTGGATGAAGATGGCCTTGATCTCGGCGAGTTGTATGAACAACTCGGCGAGTAGGTTGAAGATAGCCTTAGACTCGGCGAGTCTGTTCTTGGGTTCGGCGAGTCTTGTCGAAGAGTCCTAATATTTTCTGGTTGAGTCGTGAATCGGCGAGTCAAGGGATGACTCGGTGAATTGTGTGCGATTGGACTCAGAGTTGTGGGACTCGGCGAGTCTCGGGGTGACTCGGCGAGTTGAGTCGCAGATTGGGGAAATTCTGAGCATGGGGATACGACGAGTCGACGGGTTGACTCGGCGAGCAGGGTCAACCAGGAGGGTTGACTTTGACTGAGGACTTTGACCTTGACCAAGGGTTGACCGTTGACTTTTAGGGTTTGGTAAGCGATGTGGCCTTTGGGCCAAGAGAGGGGTATTGTATGCTATATGTTGTACTGCATCATTTCTATGTGATTATGCTGTGCATGTTTACAGAGTTGGAACCGGAAGGTTCCTAGAGTTAGAACCTGAGGGTTCACAGAGTTTGGGTGCACGGACCCACAGAGTTATAGCCTCGAGTGGCTAATATGTGTTATGTGTGGTATTTTGGGGAACTCACTAAGCTTCGTGCTAACAATGTTTTGTGTTATGTTTGTTTTTCAGGTTTCTTTCAGTATCACGGGACGGCACCGGCTTGATTGTACACACCAGAGAAAGAGTCATGTTTTGGAGGATCCTGGTTTTCTATGCAAGTGAAAATGGAGTTATGTTTTGTAATTCGATTATGAATGAGATTTTAAACAAGTGTTTCTAAGAATTAAACGATTATTTTAAATGAAAAATTGTTTTGAAATGTACGGTGTTACAAGTTGGTATCAGAGCCTTGGTTTGAGGAATACGGATGCGCCTTCGGGTAATTCTGGACTCAAACTGAGGAAGTAAGAAAAGTTTTCAAAGAAATCATTTTCTAAAGCGAATAAGAGTTCAAAGAGAAAACGAGAAAGAGCAGTGTGTACAATCAGCGAGAGCCCGAACGGTGATTTCCCAAAATACCCTTACTTTTGTGTTATGAGATATTTATGATGCACTTTATGAGATATTATTGCATGCTAGAGACAGGCTAGGTATTCCATATATTAGGACTAGAGTGGCCTGATTTGTGATGCCTTAGCCTAGGAATTGCTGTGTTATGCGATGTGCTTTTGAGTATGTGATGAGTGCGAATATTTGATTGGGATCCTATAGGGGATTTGAGTAGAGGAGTAATCTAGGGGAGATACCTAGATGAGTACTGTGGTACTTAGAGAAAGAATAGTTAGAGCCGCGAGGGGAAGAGTTGCAGAGTTCGGTGGTACTTCCGAGGATGAGCAGAGCAAGCGGAGTTATCACCCAGAGTGAGTCATATATATTCTTCGATGCTCGAATGCTGCTTGCTTTGTGCTTTGTGGAACTCTCGATGATGGGAGTCAGCTACCAAGCGAATATGACGATATTCAGGAGGTAGATGGCTGGCATCATTAGGAGCTCTTCAGCAGCTGATGGCAGAGAAGTGTGGGAATCTTGGAAGAGCCTAGGGAGTAACCTTAGCCAGATGAGTGCACTGGCGGGGTAGAGAATTTCGCTGGGGAGCGAGCGCGCGACGGAGATTGGTGAACGAGAAGGTCGAGCAGCTACTTAGGAGCTCCGAGATAGTCTGTGTGGAAAGTATGGGTAGATGTGGCAGGTAGTATGGGCCTGTACTACTGAAAGCAGAGGACCCATACTTGATATAGGGGGTATTCTGAAGGTTCTAACGAGCGGATTGAGGAATGATGTTATGGTTCGAGTACCATGCATCGGAGCGGATCGAGGAGTGATGTTATGGTTCGAGTACCATACATCGAAACAGATGGAGGATTGATGCTATGGTTCGGGTACCATACACAGGAGCATATCGAGAAGAGATGTCATGGAATGAGTACCATGGTTCGTAGTGAATGATGCTTGTGATCTCTGGTTTTCCGGTCACGATTGATGAGGTAGAGATTGGACGCTATGGGTTTTAGGCCTGTAGGCCATGATTGAGTTTGGAGAGGCGTCCCTCGAGAGGGAAGTCGAGAGCCTATCAGAGTATTTTGGTAAGGAGTTAGAGGGAGGGGAGAATTTCGGTCTGAGTTGAGCAATCAGTCGATAGAGGAGAGGTCACCTTCTATGACCGGAGTGGTGCTATTTATGTTCGTGTGCGGAACATGAGAGGCCTGATGTTTAAGTTTCGAATTTGGGGGTAAAACCCTGCAGGTTGTCATTGATGATGATTTTGCATAAGAGTATCAGGTAGCATGTGTGCTGCGAGACAGTGATTTACCATGAGCAGATAGTCAGCTGGGACTGAGATAGTCAAGGACCACGTTACGCCTATTTGAGTATAGTAGGGCGTATTGTAGAGGTATCAGTGGGGAATCCAGTCGAATTAATCAGTGCAGTGGTTTTCTATCCATGTTGGGTATTGAAAATAGGAGTGGGTCCCTGTTCTTGGGATGATCCATGTGTTGGAACGTTGGTTGATGAGTCGAAGTGGGGAATATGATGATTTCGTGGTCCAGTCTATGAGTCAGTAATGTTATTGGACAGTTCAGTTGTTGGTATTGGATTGGTACGAGACTTGGAACGACTAGAGGTAGTCGTGACGAGAAGTTCTTGAGGATTTCATCTGAGGTTCAGAGTTATGAGATCGGTTAATTTCCTTAAAGGGGATTATCGGGTGTTGCGTAGCACTTTCCAGGGGCAGGTGCGTTATTGTTAGTGGAATTAGTTCGTGAGGTTATTGATGTGTCAGATAGTGATGGTTCGAACCCTAAGTGGGGGAGAACCGGGTGGTTTATTGAGAGAAACAGAGATTTGTGCAAGAGCGGTTAGGGGTTGGATGCAGAACCTGCGGCTTGAATTCATGAGATCATGGTCATTGGTGATTAAGGAAAGGTGCAGGGCGTGATAATGCATGTGATATATGTCTAAGAGAAGGATGGGTGTCTCCACGGCGGGTGGTCAATGATCAAGAATCTGATGGTGGTCAGAGTCGTCTCGAGTGGAAGGCTCGTAATGATGGTATGGGCAGTTGAGGACTTCTGGGTTGAAATAGGGGTAGCAGTTTATCGAGTAGCCAGTTCCCGGGCTAGGATGTGTATTCTTGCTTGAATTTTGAGCAGTAGTGGAAAGGGTTTCGGAGGATCATCAGGGTGTTCTGAAGGGTTTGCGCCTTCCTTGTATTCCAATTGAGTGTTTGGATGCAATGAAGTTGCGCATTGTGTGATATCAAAAATTTTATGGGATTCAGAGGAAATGTATTGTCGTGAGTGTATGGTGTTGGGAGTAAGGGAATCAGTGGTTGTGGCAGGATCTTGTGATGTTCTGTTGGGATATTCCGAGGTATCCGGGTATGATACCTTTATCTCGAATTTACTCGTGAATCTTGAGTTGAAACGACTTTTGGTGTATCAGGTATCTACGGATCTAGTGGGAGCCCTTCGAGTATGGGCATCCAGGGAGATTATTAAGAGAGTGGATCTTCGCAAGGGTGGGCATTTTGATATGTCGATTGCTTCCAGAGTCTGGAATGCGTATTCGAGTCGAGTATGGGTAGCTACCTGTGATAGTCTGCGGAGCATGAGCTAGTGGAGTCAGAGGGTGTTGTGATACTGCGGGGAGTCGTGGTACTCACTAGTCATAGGGTGTTGTGATACTGCGGGGAGCCGTAGTACTCACTAGTCAGAGGGTGTTGTGATACTGCGGGGAGCCGTAGTACTCACTGGTCAGAGGGTGTTGTGATACTGCGGGGAGCCGTGGTACTCACTAGTCAGAGGGTGTTGTGATACTGCGGGGAGCCGTAGTACTCATTAGTCAGAGGGTGTTGTGATACTGCAGTGAGCCGTAGTACTCACTAGTCAGAGGGTGTTGTGATACTGCGGGAAGCCGTGGTACTCACTAGTCAGAGGGTGTTGTGATACTGCGGGGAGCCGTGGTATTCACTAGTCAGAGGGTGTTGTGATATTGCGGGGAGCCGTAGTACTCACTAGATGGCAAGAGAATGTGATGATGGAATGTTCTCCGATCAGTGTATGATGTGGAAGAGTATTGGGCTTGATTAGCCCTAGTATTGAGTTATGGAGCCTGGGTGTTGAACCGGGGGCGAGACTGGGGTCTCTATCTCTGTCGGGAGATGCGGCGAGATGCACAGCAGAAACCAGAGATCAGAATTGAGGCTATTCTTGGTTGGATTGTATTTTCTCGAATGAGGAAAAGAGAATTTTGTGACTTGCGCGTCCATGGGCCGAGATAGTGGTCACGGGGAGGAAGTTAGTGGGTTATTTGGATCATGATATAGATAACCTTTGGAGGCTCAGCTGTGGAGTCAAAAGTTGACCTGGTGCTCGGTCTCGAAGTGGGATATGAGAAATGAGCTAGAGCTTGTCATGATGATGTCTGAGGACACTTTAGAGCGAGCGAGCGATTCAGACGCCTGAAGACATGCTTCGGGCATGTGTATTAGATCTCGGAGAGAGTTGCGGCACGTATTTATCCTTGGTTGAGTTATCCTATATCAACAGCCATCCTTAGTGCATTGGTATGCCACCCTTTGAGCT
Organism: Lactuca sativa; assembly: GCF_002870075.4. Lineage (NCBI taxonomy): Eukaryota > Viridiplantae > Streptophyta > Magnoliopsida > Asterales > Asteraceae > Lactuca > Lactuca sativa. The sequence continues at coordinate 225,946,651 of NC_056627.2, forward strand.
GTTGTGTGGGAGGAGGTGTCGGACCCTCATTTGTTGGGGAGAGGTAGCGCATGGACCCAAGAGCCCTTGCGAGCAGATCCAGAGCATGTGTGATACATGGAGTAGTGGCAAGGTTAGCTAGTGGATTTCCCTGGGTAAGGGAAGAGAAAGGTATGTAACCCCTGGGGGGAGTGTTGGTTCACGGAAGTGAAAGTAGTAGTGAGAGTAGATGATTTGGAGTATGGTGGTTGAACATTGTGTCTGTGACAGTGGTATGGAATGACATCATGATGGGATGTCTGCTGAGGACGCGGAAGGGGTTCCGTGGGTGTAGAGCCAAGAGTCTCAGGATGGATGCAGGGAGGGAGTCTGGGACTCCCAGCTTGATTCTGATCAGGGTATTGGATATGTACTAGTGGTTCATCCTGGGGGATGTTGGAGAATATCATCAGTGCATCGGGTTTTTCCCAACCTGAGGGTGCTGGGCAAGTTCAGCATGCGTATGTGATTACAAGAGGAGAACTCGTGGTAGTGCTCTGAGATTGAAGAGTGGGTCTTTCTGTCAGCACGGAATGGATAGAGTGGGATTCGGATCGGGGATCCGATGGTTCATGGCTTTCTAGCCCTTATGGGTCGAGCGATTGTTGAGATTTGGAGCAGTGATGCATCTCAGGTAATTCTCGATTGTTGAGTGTGATTATCAGAGGGTACAGCTGGTGCCCGGTTTGAGACGGTGGTCAGGACACCGCAAGGAAAGAGGAAGTGAGTTCGAGTTCGATGGTTATGCTTTGAGGAACCTGGTCCAGTTAGGGCCAGGTGGCGCGTCGTGGGAGTATTTTGGAGTCGAGTTGCCATAGGCTTCGAGGACGAAGCCTAATTTAAGTGGGGGGAATTGTAACATCCCGAAATATCAAGAGTAGAGTTGAAGGGCTAAAAGAGTAATTTGGGAAAGAGTGACTCGGCGAGTCCATGGATGGACTCGGCGAGTAGAGTCGCGATTTGGTCGCGTGTTAAGTACCCGCCTCGGCGAGTCAATGAGATGGACTCGGCGAGTAGGCGCTGAGCGGAGAAAACCCTAATTCTCGGGGTTGAGCTCTATATAAAGAACACTATGTTTCCTTCTCAGCCTCTTTATCACCCCCTTGAGTCCCAGAAACCCTAATTTCGTGGAGAAACCCCATTGTTAAGCAAATTGGAGCTTGGAAAGGTGGTTGTTGAAGAGATCTTAGAGAAGAAGAGGCTTGGAGCAAGGGTGTTTGCTTGGAATTGAGTTTCATTGCAGATTGGGGGCGTTCCTTTGAGGTAACATCTCGTTTTTGAGCTGCTATTTCTTCGATGCATCATTTTGGGAATGTTAGAGACCATGTCCTTGGATGTATTGGAGTTTAGAGGTCAGATCTGAGGTTGCTACCTCAGATCTTGAATGGAGAAGGGTTGGAATGCATGAAAGTCCGTGTTTGTGAGTGGTTGATGGAGCTATTTTGTCCCAAACCCAAACCCTAGAGTGAAAATGCATAGATCTCTTTGGATTCACGTAAAGTTTGCCACTTTACGTGATGGATGAGTTGTAGGAGGTTAGATCTATGTTTTGGTTCAATTGCATGGCCTGGAGTGCTTCTGTTTGGATTCAGACCGGTGGTACTCGGCGAGTCACATGGGTGGACTCGACGAGTTGCTTGAAGATGACCTGGGACTCGACGAGTTGGAAGAACAACTCGGCGAGTTGGATGAAGATGGCCTTGAACTCGGCGAGTTGTATGAACAACTCGGCGAGTAGGTTGAAGATAGCCTTAGACTCGGCGAGTGTGTTCTTGGGCTCGGCGAGTCTTGTCAAAGAGTCCTAATATTTTCTGGTTGAGTCGTGAATCGGCGAGTCAAAGGATGACTCGGTGAATTGTGTGCGATTGGACTCAGAGTTGTGGGACTAGGCAAGTCTCGGGGTGACTCGGCGAGTTGAGTCGCAGATTGGGGAAATTCTGAGCATGGGGACACGACGAGTCGACGGGTTGACTCGGCGAGCAGGGTCAACCAGGAGGGTTGACTTTGACTGAGGACTTTGACCTTGACCAAGGGTTGACCGTGGACTTTTAGGGTTTGATAAGCGATGTGGCCTTTGGGTCAAGAGAGGGGTAAAATAGTCTTTTACCCTTAAGAGGGTGCCATGAGAGGGTTGATTCTAGTCTCGAGAGTTATATTCATGAGAGTATTTGCCTTACGTGTTAGGCGGTGGCGAGTTCGAGATTTAAGTGGGGAGAAATCTGCTTTCTGCTTGCCAGGTGAGTCTTCTCACTATACTTTACCTTGAGTAGGTAACCAGAGTTATGTGATAGAGTATTGTATGCTATATGTTGTACTGCATCATTTCTATGTGATTATGCTGTGCATGTTTACAGAGTTGGAACCGGAAGGTTCCTAGAGTTAGAACCTGAGGGTTCACAGAGTTTGGGTGCACGGACCCACAGAGTTATAGCCTCGAGTGGCTAATATGTGTTATGTGTGGTATTTTGGGGAACTCACTAAGCTTCGTGCTAACAATGTTTTGTGTTATGTTTGTTTTTCAGGTTTCTTTCAGCATCACGGGATGGCACCGGCTTGATTGTACACACCAGAGAAAGAGTCATGTTTTGGAGGATCCTGGTTTTCTATGCAAGTGAAAATGGAGTTATGTTTTGTAATTCGATTATGAATGAGATTTTAAACAAGTGTTTCTAAGAATTAAACGATTATTTTAAATGAAAAATTGTTTTGAAATGTACGGTGTTACAAGTTGGTATTAGAGCCTTGGTTTGAGGGATTCGGATGCGCCTTCGGGTAATTCTGGACTCAAACTGTGGAAGTAAGAAAAGTTTTCAAAGAAATCATTTTCTAAAGCGAATAAGAGTTCAAAGAGAAAACGAGAAAGAGCAGTGTGTACAATCAGCGAGAGCCCGAACGGTGATTTCCCAAAATACCCTTACTTTTGTGTTATGAGATATTTATGATGCACTTTATGAGATATTATTGCATGCGATAGACAGGCTAGGTATTCCATATATTAGGACTAGTGTGGCCTGATTTGTGATGCCTTAGCCTAGGAATTGCTGTGTTATGCGATGTGCTTTTGAGTATGTGATGAGTGAGAATATTTGATTGGGATCCTATAGGGGATTTGAGTAGAGGAGTAATCTAGGGGAGATACCTAGATGAGTACTGTGGTACTTAGAGAAAGAATAGTTAGAGCCACGAGGGGAAGAGTTGCAGAGTTCGGTGGTACTTCCGAGGATGAGCAGAGCAAGCGGAGTTATCACCCAGAGTGAGTCATATATATTCTTTGATGCTCGAATGCTGCTTGCTTCGTGCTTTGTGGAACTCTCGATGATGGGAGTCAGCTACCAAGCGAATATGATGATATTCAGGAGGTAGATGGCTGGCATCATTAGGAGCTCTTCAGCAGCTGATGGCAGAGAAGTGTGGGAATCTTGGAAGAGCCTAGGGAGTAACCTTAGCCAGATGAGTGCACTGGCGGGGTAGAGAATTTCGCTGGGGAGCGAGCGCGCGACGGAGATTGGTGAACGAGAAGGTCGAGCAGCTACTTAGGAGCTCCGGGATAGTCTGTGTGGAAAGTATGGGTAGATGTGGCAGGTAGTATGGGCCTGTACTACTGAAAGCAGAGGACCCATACTTGATATAGGGGGTATTCTGAAGGTTCTAACGAGCGGATTGAGGAATGATGTTATGGTTCGAGTACCATGCATCGGAGCGGATCGAGGAGTGATGTTATGGTTCGAGTACCATACATCGAAACAGATGGAGGATTGATGCTATGGTTCGGGTACCATACACAGGAGCATATCGAGAAGAGATGTCATGGAATGAGTACCATGGTTCGTAGTGAATGATGCTTGTGATCTCTGGTTTTCCGGTCACGATTGATGAGGTAGAGATTGGACGCTATGGGTTTTAGGCCTGTAGGCCATGATTGAGTTTGGAGAGGCGTCCCTCGAGAGGGAAGTCGAGAGCCTATCAGAGTATTTTGGTAAGGAGTTAGAGGGAGGGGAGAATTTCGGTCTGAGTTGAGCAATCAGTCGATAGAGGAGAGGTCACCTTCTATGACCGGAGTGGTGCTATTTATGTTCGTGTACGGAACATGAGAGTCCTGATGTTTAAGTTTCGAATTTGGGGGTAAAACCCTGCAGGTTGTCATTGATGATGATTTTGCATCAGAGTATCAGGTAGCATGTGTGCTGTGAGATAGTGATTTACCATGAGCAGATAGTCAGCTGGGACTGAGATAGTCAAGGACCACGTTACGCCTATTTGAGTATAGTAGGGCGTATTGTAGAGGTATCAGTGGGGAATCCAGTCGAATTAATCAGTGCAGTGGTTTTCTATCCATGTTGGGTATTGAAAATAGGAGTGGGTCCCTGTTCTTGGGATGATCCATGTGTTGGAACGTTGGTTGATGAGTCGAAGTGGGGAATATGATGATTTCGTGGTCCAGTCTATGAGTCAGTAATGTTATTGGACAGTTCATTTGTTGGTATTGGATTGGTACGAGACTTGGAACGACTAGAGGCAGTCGTGATGAGAAGTTCTTGAGGATTTCATCTGAGGTTCAGAGTTATGAGATCGGTTAATTTCCTTAAAGGGGATTATCGGGTGTTGCGTAGCACTTTCCAGGGGCAGGTGCGTTATTGCTGGTGGAATTAGTTCGTGAGGTTATTGATGTGTCAGATAGTGATGGTTCGAACCCTAAGTGGGGGAGAACCGGGTGGTTTATTGAGAGAAACAGAGATTTGTGCAAGAGCGGTTAGGGGTTGGATGCAGAACCTGCGGCTTGAATTCATGAGATCAGGGTCATTGGTGATTAAGGAAAGGTGCAGGGCGAGATAATGCATGTGATATATGTCTAAGAGAAGGATGGGTGTCTCCACGGCGGGTGGTCAATGATCAGGAATCTGATGGTGGTCAGAGTCGTCTCGAGTGGAAGGCTCGTAATGATGGTATGGGCAGTTGAGGACTTCTGGGTTGAAATAGGGGTAGCAGTTTATCGAGTAGCCAATTCCCGGGCTAGGATGTGTATTCTTGCTTGAATTTTGAGCAGTAGTGGAAAGGGTTTCGGAGGATCATCAGGGTGTTCTGAAGGGTTAGCGCCTTCCTTGTATTCCAATTGAGTGTTTGGATGCACTGAAGTTGCGCATCGTGTGATATCAGAAATTTTATGGGATTCAGAGGAAATGTATTGTCGTGAGTGTATGGTGTTGGGAGTAAGGGAATCAGTGGTTGTGGCAGGATCTTGTGATGTTCTGTTGGGATATTCCGAGGTATCCGGGTATGATACCTTTATCTCGAATTTACTCGTGAATCTTGAGTTGAAACGACTTGTGGTGTATCAGGTATCTACAGATCTAGTGGGAGCCCTTCGAGTATGGGCATCCAGGGAGATTATTAAGAGAGTGGATCTTCGCAAGGGTGGGCATTTTGATATGTCGATTGCTTCCAGATTCTGGAATGCGTATTCGAGTCGAGTATGGGTAGCTACCTGTGATAGTCTGCGGAGCATGAGCTAGTGGAGTCAGAGGGTGTTGTGATACTGCGGGGAGCCGTGGTACTCACTAGTCAGAGGGTGTTGTGATACTGCGGGGAGTCCTAGTACTCACTAGTCAGAGGGTGTTGTGATACTGCGGGGAGCCGTAGTACTCACTGGTCAAAGGGTGTTGTGATACTGCGGGGAGCCGTGGTACTCACTAGTCAGAGGGTGTTGTGATACTGCGGGGAGCTGTAGTACTCATTAGTCAGAGGGTGTTGTGATACTGCGGGGAGCCGTGGTACTCACTAGTCAGAGGGTGTTGTGATACTGCGGGGAGCCGTGGTATTCACTAGTCATAGGGTGTTGTGATACTGCGGGGAGCCGTGGTACTCACTAGTCAGAGGGTGTTGTGATATTGCGGGGAGCCGTAGTACTCACTAGATGGCAAGAGAATGTGATGATGGAATGTTCTCCGATCAGTGTATGATGTGGAAGAGTTTTGGGCTTGAGTAGCCCTAGTATTGAGTTATGGAGCCTGGGTGTTGAACCGGGGGCGAGACTGGGGTCTCTATCTCTGTCGGGAGATGCGGCGAGATGCACAGCAGAAACCAGAGATCAGAATTGAGGCGATTCTCGGTTGGATTGTATTTTCTTGAATGAGGAAAAGAGAATTTTGTGACTTGCGCGTCCATGGGCCGAGATAGTGGTCACGGGGAGGAAGTTAGTGGGTTATTTGGATCATGATATAGATAACCTTTGGAGGCTCAGCTGTGGAGTCAAAAGTTGACCTGGTGCTCGGTCTCGAAGAGGGATATGAGAAATGAGCTAGAGCTTGTCATGATGATGTCTTAGGACACTTTAGAGTGAGCGAGCGATTCAGACGCCTGAAGACATGCTTCGGGCATGTGTATTAGATCTCGGAGAGAGTTGCGGCACGTATTTATCCTTGGTTGAGTTATCCTATATCAACAACCATCCTTAGTGCATTGGTATGCCACCCTTTGAGCTGTTGTGTGGGAGGAGGTGTCGGACCCTCATTTGTTGGGGAGAGGTAGCGCATGGACCCAAGAGCCCTTGCGAGCAGATCCAGAGCATGTGTGATACATGGAGTAGTGGCAAGGTTAGCTAGTGGATTTCCCTGGGTAAGGGAAGAGAAAGGTATGTAACCCCCGGGGGGGAGTGTTGGTTCACGGAAGTGAAAGTAGTAGTGAGAGTAGATGATTTGGAGTATGGTGGTTGAACACTGTGTCTGTGACAGTGGTATGGAATGACATCATGATGGGATGTCTGCTGAGGACGCGGAAGGGGTTCCGTGGGTGTAGAGCCAAGAGTCTCAGGATGGATGCAGGGAGGGAGTCTGGGACTCCCAGCTTGATTCTAATCAGGGTATTGGATATGTACTAGTGGTTCATCCTAGGGGATGTTGGAGAATATCATCAGTGCATCGGGTTTTTCCCAACCTGAGGGTGCTGGGCAAGTTCAGCATGCGTATGTGATTACAAGAGGAGAACTCGTGGTAGTGCTCTGAGATTGAAGAGTGGGTCTTTCTGTCAGCACGGAATGGATAGAGTGGGATTCGGATCGGGGATCCGATGGTTCATGGCTTTCTAGCCCTTATGGGTCGAGCGATTGTTGAGATTTGGAGCAGTGATGCATCTCAGGTAATTCTCGATTGTTGAGTGTGATTATCAGAGGGTACAGCCGGTGCCCGGTTTGAGACTGTGGTCAGGACACCGCAAGGAAAGAGGATGTGAGTTCGAGTTCGATGGTTATGCTTTGAGGAACCTGGTCCAGTTAGGGCCAGGTGGCGCGTCGTGGGAGTATTTTGGAGTCGAGTTGCCATAGGCTTCGAGGACGAAGCCTAATTTAAGTGGGGGAGAATTGTAACATCCCGAAATATCAAGAGTAGAGTTGAAGGCTAAAAGAGTAATTTGGGAAAGAGTGACTCGGCGAGTCCATGGATGGACTCGGCGATTAGAGTCGCGATTTGGTCGCGTGTTAAGTAGCCGGCTCGGCGAGTCAATGAGATGGACTCAGCGAGTAGGCGCTGAGCGGAGAAAACCCTAATTCTCGGGGTTGAGCCCTATATAAAGAACATTATGTTTCCTTCTCAGCCTCTTTATCACCCCCTTGAGTCCTAGAAACCCTAATTTCGTGGAGAAACCCCATTGTTGAGCAAATTGGAGCTTGGAAAGGTGGTTGTTGAAGAGATCTTAGAGAAGAAGAAGCTTGGAGCAAGGGTCTTTGCTTGGAATTGACTTTCATTGCAGATTGGGGCGTTCCTTTGAGGTAACATCTCGTTTTTGAGCTGCTATTTCTTAGATGCATCATTTTGGGAATGTTAGAGACCATGTCCTTGGATGTACTGGAGTTTAGAGGTCAGATCTGAGGTTGCTACCTCAGATCTAGAATGGAGAAGGGTTGGAATGCATGAAAGTCCCTATTTGTGAGTGGTTGATGGAGCTATTTTGTCCCAAACCCAAACCCTAGAGTGAAAATGCATAGATCTGTTTGGATTCACGTAAAGTTTGCCACTTTACGTGATGGATGAGTTGTAGGAGGTTAGATCTATGTTTTGGTTCAATTGCATGGCCTGGAGTGCTTCTGTTTGGATTCAGACCGGTGGTACTCGGCGAGTCACATGGGTGGACTCGACGAGTTTCTTGAAGATGACCTGGGACTCGACGAGTTTGAAGAACAACTCGACGAGTTGGATGAAGATGGCATGGAACTCGGCGAGTTGTATGAACAACTCGGCGAGTAGGTTGAAGATAGCCTTAGACTCGGCGAGTCTGTTCTTGGGCTCGGCGAGTCTTGTCGAAGAGTCCTAATATTTTCTGGTTGAGTCGTGAATCGGCGAGTCAAGGGATGAGTCGGTGAATTGTGTGCGATTGGACTCAGAGTTGTGGGACTAGGCAAGTCTCGGGGTGACTCGGCGAGTTGAGTCGCAGATTGGGGAAATTCTGAGCATGGGGACACGACGAGTCGACGGGTTGACTCGGCGAGCAGGGTCAACCAGGAGGGTTGACTTTGACTGAGGACTTTGACCTTGACCAAGGGTTGACCGTTGACTTTTAGGGTTTGGTAAGCGATGTGGCCTTTGGGTCAAGAGAGGGGTAAAATAGTCTTTTACCCTTAATAGGGTGCCATGAGAGGGTTGATTTTAGTCTCGAGAGTTATATTCATGAGAGTATTTGCCTTACGTGTTAGGCGGTGGCGAGTTCGAGATTCAAGCGTGGAGATATCTGCTTTCTGCTTGCCAGGTGAGTCTTCTCACTATACTTTACCTTGAGTAGGTAACCAGAGTTATGTGATAGAGTATTGTATGTTATATGTTGTACTGCATCATTTCTATGTGATTATGCTGTGCATGTTTACAGAGTTGGAACCGGAAGGTTCCTAGAGTTAGAACCTGAGGGTTCACAGAGTTTGGGTGCACGGACCCACAGAGTTATAGCCTCGAGTGGCTAATATGTGTTATGTGCGGTATTTTGGGGAACTCACTAAGCTTCGTGCTTACAATGTTTTGTGTTATGTTTGTTTTTCAGGTTTCTTTTAGTATCACGGGACGGCACCGGCTTGATTGTACACACCAGAGAAAGAGTCATGTTTTGGAGGATCCTGGTTTTCTATGCAAGTGAAAATGGAGTTATGTTTTGTAATTCGATTATGAATGAGATTTTAAACAAGTGTTTCTAAGAATTAAACGATTATTTTAAATGAAAAATTGTTTTGAAATGTACGATGTTACAATTATAATCACTAATTGTATGTAAACATATGTCTTCATATGTTACTAGGTCATTAAGTGTGTTCAAGTCTTCACTTGACACAGAGCACTCGACCGACACTTCCATCCGATCCAATCACCACAGGTGAGAGCATACCCTTTAACTAACCTTTTAAATGATTTTAACTGCTTTTGAAAAAGGGGGAATACAAGTTGAACTGTACATTTATTAGATAAATCACATGTGATTAATAATTATATAGCAAAACAGATTTTGCATGTTAAACTGTTTATCTAGATTAAAGGTTTCTAAATCATGTTTTCAAACCTTGTGAAAGTATGAATATCCCTTTTTAGATCATTAAAGTTTATCCAAAGCTTTTCAAAGTTTGTTTACTTAAGAGACATCCAGTCGTAATTGCTGATCAAAAGTTTTCTTCACTTAAACCGTTTTATACAAATCATTTTTCAAAGTTGTTTATGAAAGGTTTTTCAAAGGATTTCCAAAGATTTTCGAAGCTTGCTTTACAAAATGCCATCAAGTCATAAATTCTTATTTTTAAAGGTTTTCCAAAGGTTTTACCAAAGTTTTCTTCTATGCTTCTATTTCGTTAAATGCATTCCTATATTTGTATAGTTATATAAATAATGTTTAAAGGACTTAGGAAGGCTAGTTCGTCCTATTTCCTTTTCCTCGTTGGGATATATCATGTATACATGTATAGACATAAAGGTTTACATCGACCAGTTCATTTCCCTTGGGTAGCAAGGGCATCCTTCCTTTCATCATTCATAGACCAGAAACACTAGTAACTATTATAGGAATAGTTAAGAGATTCTATTTACTCTTTCTAGTACAGAGAATTCCAAAGGAGTCAGTTCATTCGTGAGTCTATATCATTATTCCAGTACTTACAATAGAATTCAAAATACGAGATGCATCTTCAAGATACGGATCTCCCGGTTGTCAACTTGGTAACCAGAGTCTCCTGGTGGGAGAGCGGCATTTTGTGTATAGATCTATACGGGACTGACAATCCCACACCCTGACTGCTAGCTACAGTCCCCGGCCGACCAAGCCAAGGGGTGACAAATGTCACATTTATTCCGACGCTTGCAGGGCGTCAAGTACTCTATTGTAAATCAGTATGGTTACAAGTATCTCTATGTTTACCTTATAATTCATGGCCTTTAGGTAACACGGTATTTTTGAAACAACCTACTTAGGATTACCGGATGTTTTAGACTTTGCTAGCTGTGTCGTTCATTCGATACTGTCTGGAGTCTGTAATTCCATGTTTTAGACTTTGCTATCTGTGTCGTTCATTCGATATTGTCTAGAGTCTGTGCTTTCTTTTGTTAAGACTGAGCCAGGCGTATCATTCATTCGATATTCTCCTGGAGTCTATGATTTCTTTTGCCTTAGTCAGTAGTATTACTGCTGAGGCATATGTTATTTTTCCCCTAGTATTTTTACTAGTGATATTCTCATATTTTCTTTAAAGTCAATACTGTATTTTGGTAATGACAGTATTTCGGGGAAAATTACTCCTTAAAACATAAGTCTGCCGGGTCTGGTTAGGAGATTGCTTTTATTTAGAAAATATAAGATTTTCTGGAAAGGACGCTAATACACCGTAGATTCTAAACTACTATCTTTCATAAAGTTATTTTGAATAAAAATGTGTACTTCTACAAATGACACTAAATACTTATGGACTCACCAGCCTTATAAAAATGCTGATACTCGCTTTTAAAATAACTTGTATTCTCAGGTCAGCGATAGACAGCTACATCCCGGGAGCTTTTGTGAAGACAATCTAGTACCGAGCTGGATCTATGTTATGTTCTGTAATTACTTCGATATTACTATAACATGTAACCGATGTAAAATTATTACTATTAATGCAATGGTTGTTGTACTTTGATTAATATACTGCATATGTTGTGATACTTGACATGATGTCATCCACCCCAGAACGTTTCCATCGTTCCGGCTTTGGGCTGTGACAATAGATGATGTCAAAAATTACCAACATATCTTTAATGACTTGGACTAAATGTGTTTTACATATATAAACATGATTGGCTTAGAATAATTCCCCCATTCTCAACCTTTTATTTTTTCTCAATTGAACTTACCTATCTCTCTCTTTCTCTCTCTCTCTCTCTCTCTCTCTCTCTCTCTTTATGTGTGTGTGTATATATATATATATATATATATATATATATATATACATATATGGGGTGGGTTCAATAGATAACCATAATTAACCAAGGAACCAATCGTGAGCACTGGAAATCATAACGATCAACGGCCAAGGAAATAGATGTACACTTTTACATTGGACGCACACACCAGATTATACCAAAAAATCCACCCTTTACAAAAAAAAAAAACCCACCCTTTACAAAAAAAACCCACCACTTTTTTTCGTTTAAAATTTTTTTAGGCCATGTTTTTTATCAAAAAAAAAAAAAAAAACCGAATATATTGTTGTTCACGATTTTTCGTCATCTTTCCACAGAGATCCATGATGATATATAAAAAACAAACTTTTTTTTTTCCGAAAAAACTCACTTCATTTTCTTTAATGAAAAAAGTTAAGGTCTATTTTTTATAGAAAAAAATTAATAAATATATCAAAATTCATATTTTGTACTTATTAAACATAGATTCATATTCATGTTAAAAAAAACTATATTCCAGTTCAGATTCACTTTGTGAACTTGTTCAGATTCGTATTGTAAACCTATTCAGATTCACAGTGTGTAATAATAAATCAGATTCATAGTGTGAATCTGAACTAATCGGAGTTTTTTCACATTGTGAATGTTAAAATTTGAAATATTTACAGTTTAGATTCACAACGTGAATCTACACTGACCGAGGTCTTTTTTTTTTTTTGTGAACCTTCTCAGATTCACAATGTGAATCTGAACTGTTCGAGATTTTTCATATTGTGAATGTTAAAAATTAAAATATTTACAGTTTAGATTCACAGTGTGAATCTACATTGTTCGAGGTTTTTTTTTTTTTTTTTTAATCGCTGTTCATGTTTATTAATAGAGTACAAAAAATTAATATTTTTTGTATAATTAGTTTTTTTTTTTATAAAAAAAGCTTAAATATTGAAAAAAAAAGAAAATTAAGTGGGTTTTGTTTCGAAAAAAAAAGTTCGTTTTTTATATATCATCATGGATCTCTATGGAAAAATGACGAAAAATCATGAACAACGGTATATTTGGATTTTTTTTTGATAAAAAACTTGGCCTAAAAAAAATTCAAATGAAAAAAAGGAAGTGAGTTTTGTTATAATCTGGTACATATGCGTCCATTATAAAAATGGTTCTCTATTGAACTTTTCCCTATATATACATATGTAGTCAATACTAAATTTAACATTTCAAAATTAATTTAAAAACATGATTATATATATATATATATATATATATATATATATATATATATATATATATATATATTCATTTTGTTTCTATGTCGTTTATTATTATAGTATGTATAAAACCCATGTATTACATGAGTTCATTTTAAATAAAAAAAATATGAAATTCTAAACATTTGAGAAGTTTGAATTTATAAGAAACAAATAGAAAAATATTGAATTATTAAAATTAAATTGTTAGTTTTTTTTAAATTAAACAAATAATTTAGATAAATAAACAAAGAAAACTAATGAAACTTTAATTTAGAAAATTTTAAATTAGAAGGAAATCAATTAATGAAATTGATATGCATTTATTATAATTATTACATTTAAATATTATGTGGAAATTCATAAAATGGAAAAAACCACAAGATGACATGTGGAAAAAATTAATTGAAAATAACCACAAAATGACATTTGGCCAAATCAATGAGAGTGTGACATGTGGCAAAAAGTTTAATATTGATTAGGGAAGATATACATATAAATTTTGGATAGAAAATTGAACAATAACCTGTTTCTTTTGACTGTTTTGGTCCATGGGTTATTATTTTTTTAAGTTGTTGCTACGTTGGTTAAATTATTAACCTTTTGCCCCTTTTGGAACGTGTATTGTTATTCTTCAATTCATTTGCTTTTTCTTTCCACGTGTTTTTTCTCCTAAGTTATAGTGGTCGTTTCTCGATTTTTACTTTGTTTCTTCTCCGTTTTTCTTCTTCCTCTAAGTATGTTTTGTTTATTTCCTATGTTTTATGTTGTTTTCTGTTTTACATTTAGCCTTTTTATAAATTTCCTCTATCATCTTTCGAAATTTGTTGGTGTTGGTTTTTTTTATTATTGTTGGGTGTTGGTGATTTGTTATCATCATTATTATTTAAGTGTAATAGGATTACTTTGTTGATCAAAAGTGATCTTGATAAATATTAAATAAGTAAGGTAGGTGTGGAGTACACACATATTTAAGTTTGATCAAGTTTCAAAGTACACTGTCATTTAGGGGCGAAGCCCCTACACGAACGGGGGTCCGGGGGCAGCGCTCCTGGGAGCGGGGTCCAAGGGGCAGCAGCCGCTGGCGGGGTCCAAGGGGCAGAGCCCCTGGTTGGTTTGAACCTTCTGATTTTATGTCACTTTTTATAGTTTTATGACAATTTGAAACTGTCATATGATAGTTTTCAGACAAAGATCATAAAGTCGGTTTTGGTCTTATTTCTGGTACATACGAAACTATCATCAAAACGTTCTAAGTTCTTGTCTCTCCGAGTCTTATCTGATTAAAGAATTTTGGGAGTACCACACAAATGTTTTAATCTGAAAGTGTTTAACACAATTAACATAATTCCAAGCCTTTCTATACCCCAATTTCTAACAAAGATTAAAGCATTTGGGTGATAATGGCAAGTAGTGATTATATAAAGGATATGGCAAGCAAGTTTGACAAATTAAACAAGTTTCAAGGACAAGATTTTTGTAGATAGCAGAAGAAGATGCACTTTCTACTTACCACTCTGAAAGTGGAGTATGTTCTGAGTACACCCATGCCAGTCTTACCAGAGTCTATTGAAGATGAACATTTGGAGGTAACAAGAAGGAGATCAAAGTGGGAAAATGATGATTACATATGTCGTGGTCATAGTCTCGATGGTATGTCTAACTCTCTTTTTGATATCTATCAAAATTTTGAATCTGCAAAAGAACTGTGGGATTCTCTTAAATCCAAGTACATGGCTGAAGATGATTCTAGCAAGATGTTTCTTGTCAGTACTTTATGGGTTACAAGATGGTTGACTCCAGGCCTGTGATGGAACAATTCCATGAAATGTGAAGGCTTTTTGGGACAGTTTGCTTAACACAATCTGAAAATGGATGAAGCCATTTCTATGGCTATGATCATTGACAAACCGCCCCCTTCCTGGAAGGATCTAAAACACAATCTGAAACATAACAAAGAGGAATTCACTCTGACTCAACTTTGGAAGCCATTTAAGGATAGAAGAGTCCATAAGGACTCAAGAACTTGATAACAATCCTAAAGGCAAGAGCCAAGTTGGTTCCTCTTCTGTGAATATGCTGGAAGGAGAAAGTTCAAAGAATCCCAAGAAGTATAATGAAAAAAATGAAGTTTAAAGGAAAGGATGACAAGTCTTCAAACAAGAAGGTTAAGTTGGTTTGTTGGAATTGTAACAAACCGGGTCATTTCAAGAAAGATTGTCGTCTTCGTAAAGTGAACAAGGATGGTGTTGGACTAAGTGGATCCAAGGATCCAGAAAAGCAACAAGGTTAGATCTTTGTTTTCATGCAGAATTCTAAATATATTTAGAATTATACTTCTGTGATTTCTGAAGCATTTTATGTGCAGGATGATAGTGTTGCATGGTGGGTTGATTTGGGGAGCAACAAGTCATGTTTGCAAAGATCTATATTGGTTCAAGGACTTTCAACCATTTGAAGATGGATTTGTTGTGAAGATGGGAAATGTTGCAACTAAACCAATCAAGGGCATAGCATATGTTTTACTTACTTTTACTTATGGGAAATGTTTGTGTTTGAACAATGTTTTATATGTTCCATGGATTTGTAAGAATCTCGTGTCTGAAATTGTATTAAATAATTGTGGTTACAAACAAGTGTTAGAAAGTGACAATTATATCTTGTCAAGACATGGTTCTTTTATGGGATTTGGCTTATGTATGTAATGGAATGATAAGGCTTAATATTAATTATCCTTCTAGTGATACTTTTGTTTGCATGGCTTCTAGTAGTACTAGCAATAATTTTCATAAATCTGAATTACGGCAAGCTAGACTAGGACACATTCATTACAAGAGATTAAAAGACATTTCTAAAATGAGTTTAATTCCTGCTTTTGATATGAAAAATAATGAAAAATGTAAAACATGCATGCTAACTAAAATCACTAGACAACCTTTCAAAGATGTTGTTAGGTAAAGCAAGGTGTTGGATCTTATACATAGTGATTTATGTAATATCCGTGCAACACCTTCCCTTGGAAACAAGAAGTGTGTTGTTACTTTTATTGATGATGCATCTAGATATTGTTATATCTACTTGCTACATTCTAAGGATGAAGAACTTGATAAATTTAAAATTTATAAACAAGTTGAGCTTCATAAAAATGAATTAGTAAAACTATTGCGTACTAATAGAGGTGGTGAGTATTATAATCCATATTATTTTGAATCAACTAGAATAATACATCAAACCACAGTTCCATATACACCACAACAAAATGGTGTAGCTAAAAGGAAGAATAGGACTTTGAAAGAAATGGTTGATTCCATGTTGTCATATTCTGGTTTAAGTGAAGGGTTTTGGGGTGACGCAATGTTAACTGCATGTTACATCTTAAATAGAACTCCAAATAAAAGGAATAACAATACTCCTTATGAACTTTGGTGTAAAAAGGTACCAAATTTGAGTTATATCAAAGTTTGGGGTTGTAGAGAAGTTGTAAGGCTCACTAAATCCAAAAAGGAAAACATTGGGTGAGAGAGGTATAGATTGTATCTGTATTGGATATGATGAGCATTCCAAAGCATATAGATTCTATGTTTTAGAATCTAATGACTTTGTTTGTGTAAACACATTAATTGAGTTAAAAGATGTTATCTTTGATGAAGAAAGATTTACATCTATACCTAGACCAAGAGACATGATTCATCAATCTTCAAGCAAGAGTACTACTCAAGTTGAAGATGTTTCTAGTGGTGCAAGTTCTGTACATAAACCTAGGAAAATCACCAAAACAAGAAAAGCTAAGTCTTTTGGATATGATTTTGATCTTTATCTTGTTGAAGGAAAAAGGAATGAGACTATATGTCAATATCAATATTGTTTTAATATTGAGGAGGATCCAAAGACTTTTAATGAAGCTATGGCTTCTAGGGATGTTCATTTCTGGAAAAAAGCAATTCAAGATGAAATTGATTCTATCATGCATAACAATACTTGTGTATTGTCTGATTTACCTCCTGGTTGCAAGGCATTAGGATGTAAGTGGATCCTCAAAAGAAAAATGAAGGTGGATGGCACAATTGATAAGTATAAAGCCATATTGGTTATCCAAGGCTTTAGACAAAAGGAAGGCATTGATTTATTTGATACTTATGCTCTTGTTGCCATAATTTCCACTACTAGATTATTATTAGCTGTTGAAGCTATACATAATCTTGTGATTCACCAAATGGATGTGAAAACTGTATTCTTTAATGGTGACTTGGATGAGGAAATATACATGAAACAACCTGAAGGGTTTGTGATACCTGGAAATGAACACAAAGTGTACAAGTTGAAGAAATCATTATATGGTTTGAAACAAGCACCAAACCAATGGCATCACAAGTTTGATGATGTTGTCTTGTCTAATGGTTTTCCATTAAACCAAGCTGACAAGTGTGTATATAGCAAATTTGATACTTCTGGTAAAGGAGTCATGATTTGTTTATATGTGGATGATATGTTGATTTTTGGTACAGATTTAGAAGAAATTGATAAAACCAAGAAATTCTTATCATCTAGTTTTGAAAAGAAAGACCTAGGGGAGGCTGAGGTAATTCTTGGTATAAGAATTAAACAAGGAAACAATGGGATTTCAACTTCTCAATCCCATTACATTTAGAAGATATTAAAATTTTTAACTTTGAGAATTGTTCTCCTGTTAGCACTCCTACAGATCCTAGTCTCAAGCTTCTACCTAATAAAGGATCTCCAGTGTCTCAACTTAAATGTTCTAGGGCTATTGGTTGTATAATGTATGTCATGATTAGTACTAGGCCTGATATAGCATATGTTATGGGAAGGCTTAGTAGATATACTAGTAATCCTAGTACACATCATTGGATAGCTGTGAGTAGAGTATTCAAGTACTTAAAGGGGACCATGAATTATGGTTTAACTTATAGTGGATATCCTTCTGTTTTGGAAGGTTATTCAGATGCTAGTTGGATTAACAACTTAAAGGATCACTCCTCTACTAGTGGTTGGGTGCTTCTTCTTGGAGGAGCTGCCATTTCTTGGGCATCTAAGAAACATACTTGTATTACTAACTCAACCATGAAATCTGAGTTTGTTGCTTTGTCTGCTGCTGGTAAAGAAGCTGAGTGGCTAAGGATTTTGATTTATAAGATTTGTTTGTCGCCCAAACCGGTATCTACCATTTCTATCAGATGTGATAGTGCTACAACCATGGCTAAGGCTTATAGTCAAGTGTACAATGGAAAGTCTCGACATTTAGGTGTTAGGCATAACATGATTTGTGAGCTCATCATGACTGGTGTGATATCTGTGGAGTTTGTAAGAACTCAGTTGAATTTAGCCAATCATTTAACGAAAAGGTTAGCAAGAGATCTTGTGCACAATATGGTTGTGGGGATGGGCTTAAAGTCCACTTAGAATCCTCTATATTGAGATACCCACTTCCCATCTAATGTGATATTAAATGTTGATTTCAATGTGGAAATCTTGATATTTGAAGATTGGAACACATTATTATCATCATCCCAAGGTATGTGCTCAGTACTACAAGTAAAGGAGGTTGAATTTATATTCTTAATAGTTCTTTTGAAAAATTGCATTTTCAGGTGCAAGTATAAAAGGACTACCTATA
Organism: Lactuca sativa; assembly: GCF_002870075.4. NCBI lineage: Eukaryota > Viridiplantae > Streptophyta > Magnoliopsida > Asterales > Asteraceae > Lactuca > Lactuca sativa. Next base: position 225,964,941 of record NC_056627.2, read on the forward strand.
TAAGTATGAAGTTTAGCTGCTTCATGAAGTGAGGACTTGGCTTTGATATGCTTATTGAAGGATGGGACAAAAGCTAGCAAAATATAGTGTCAAGTTAGAACTTATGAGAATGTAAATTTTTGTGTGTATTATCTTCATGTATTCACTATGGATAGAAAGGGTTCAATCCTTAGTGATACTGTGATATTCGAATACTTGGATTGTTTAATATACTAATGTGAAATTAGATCGTCACGACATTTCATTTATGCATCAGTTAATTAAGATTACACTTAAATGGGGGAGGTTTGTAGGTGATTTGTTATCATCAATATTATTTAAGTGTAATGGGATTACTTTGTTGACAAAAAGTGATCTTAATAAATATTAAAAAAAGTAAAGAAGGTGTTGAGTACACACTTGTTTAAGTTAGATCAAGTTTCAAAGTACATTGTCATTTAGGGACGAAGCCCCTAAACGAATGGGGGTCCGGGGGCAGCGCTCCTGGCAGGGTCCAAGGGGCAGAGCCCCTGGCTGGTTTGAAACTTCTGTTTTTATGTCAGTTTTTATAGTTTTATGACAGTTTGAAACTGTCATATGACAGTTTTCAGACAAAGATCATAAAGTTGGTTTTGGTCTCATTTCTGGTACATACAAAACTATCATCAAAACATTCTAAGTTATTGTCTCTTTGAGTCTAACCCGATTAAAGAATATTGGGAGTACCACCCAAATGCTTTAATTTGAAAAGTGTTTAACACAACTCTTAGAATTCCAAGCCTTTCTATACCCCAATTTCTAACATTAGGTGTCATATTTAGCTTGCTCTGTATTTTCTCAGTTTATTTTTTTCCCTATTTTCATCTTGCTGTGTAAGGGAAGATGCCTAATCATCGTAATGAAAGTTGAATCAATGTGTTGTGTCTTCCTCTACACTTGCTGTTGTTTCTGCACTGAATTCTCTATGTTCTCGGATGATGCTTTTTGCAGATACTCTTCCTACTTATTATGATTGTAGGGATTGTGTTTGTGTTTATGAAGAAATAAAATATCAAATTACCTATATTATAAAAATCAAATACAATAAATAATACGTAGTTGAAGAAACATCTTGAATTTCACGATTGGTAAGGTACATGATCCTTCCAATTTAAAACGATTGGATTACAGAAGGCATCAAATTCTTTTCGTTCCTTTTCTTTTACCTTCGTTAAAACTTTCTAAGTTGACATTTATGATTGTACAATTATTAAAAAAAAAGTCTCCCCCGTTCTTTGTACTTTTGCAGATTCCTTAAACGAATGGTCCTTCTTCGATCATTTTCATCTCGCCATTGATTTCAAATTATCAATCTTTTTTCTACGGTTTTCCCCTTACATACTTACCATCTTTGGTTTCAGGTCTTACAAGTCGGTAGAGTGATTATGATAATTCTAGGGTTTCTTAAAGGTAACTTTGCTCTTTCAATATACAAATTTCTTTTTAAATTCTTCGAAATTTTACTCAATTTCTCTTCGATTTGTGGGAATTGGATAACATTGGTCTTATTCGAGTTCTTTAACCAATATGAAGAGAGGTGTTTATGACGCCACTGCTTTCTTTCGATGTTTCCATGAATCATATTATCTTCTTCTTAAGGTACCATGTTTTCTCCTCTCTTATCCCAACATTTCCATATCAATGTTCAATTGAAGTCATCTTTAATTTCTTTTAGGGTTTTCTCGCTTTTGACCTGACAAAAGGCTTTATTTCTCTTGAGCCAATTTTTGGTGTTGTGCTTCTCATGTTATGTTACAAAAAACCAATTTCGTCGATCCTATTTCACCCGTCTAGTCAAGGTAACACATACATACAATTGAATAACTTCGAATCGCTTGAATTTAGGGTTTGATTTGGAGAAATTTGAAAAGTCATATTGAAAGAACATATTGATAAATGCATACTTAAACACCAGCTCAAAAGAGATATGGTGATGCAAACATTTTTACATATAAACTGATGTTTATGACTCAACGATTCAATCATGCACTATCTGAGATCCTTCATTTGATTGTGTAGCACTACTAGAAAAAAAAAACCCTTTAATGACACGCATTCCATGTCATAAAAGGTATAGATGACATGCAAATATGTGTCAAGGAAGTCCCTGTCGTAAAGAAAGACGACACACATTTGCATGTCATAACCTTACAACACGTATTTACAACACACATTCACGACACACATTGCGTGTCAAGGAAACCCCTATCATAAGAGAAGAGGACACATATTTTTGCGTTTCATAATTTTAAGGGTTTTTAATTTTTTTGTAGATTTACTAATTTTCAAATAATATGACAATTAATGTATCATAATATAAAATAACATATCATACAAAAAACAATCCATTTCAGAATATATAATATTTCAAATATAAATAATCATTCTAATACTAAATAAATGTAATACAATGATATTAGGGGTCTTTCCCTAACTATATAATCTAGTTATACATTGTCATACACTTAAGTTGCATAATTTTAGTGTTTTGTCTAGTGCAAAACCCTTCTAATGTTATTTCTCTTGTTATAGCTCCAACCATGACTTTTTCATTGTTTGACCGAATATTACTTGTGATTTAGTTCCAGAATAAAAATAAAGAAAGAAAGAAAATTTTATGTTAAAAATAATAGTTTTTGAACTAGATGCTTATTTATCAACAAATTGTGAGCCATCAACAAAAAACATGCTTTATTATCAGCACCAATTAGACAAATTAAGTTATTTTCCATTCTCAATAAAACTTACAAGACTTATCATAAAATGTAAATCAAGCATAACATGCATGGATCTTGGAAAGAAACTTGTCCTTGTTTGTTAGATGATCAATTTTAATCTAATTGACATTTGACAAACTTCTATTATGCCTGCATGATTATAAATTTAATGGTGGAGTAACTTTGCTTGATCATCACATATTTAGTGGTTCATAAGGCATATAAGTTTTGTTATGCATCGTACAATGAATAAGAGAGAAGGGAGGTTACAAATATTAGACATAAAAATACATTGTAATGGAAAGGTCTTGTTGTTCTAAAAAAATCATAAATACTTCCATAGTTATAAGAAATAACAGAAAATTATATCCACAGGTGAAGGTAGTGGCATGACTTGTTGTAAAAATGAACCAAAATGTGTTACCTATTCGAGGAAAAGGTGGCACTTTAGAGGCAGCCACTTGATAAAAACCAAATGAAGATATATTATATTAATGACAAAAGTTTATTCCATTTGAGAGCCAATGAAAAAACATTAAATAAACATAGGTGAAGTTTCTAATGTTCAACTCTTTGCAACTTTTAGGTTTATTGGTATTAAAACACACTTGCGGTGTTTAAGCACTTAGTGCACAAATAATTTTGCTGGTTCCAATAATACCCTTGTTGCAGGTATGTGCAATGCAATCTAAAATGGCTTATTTTGTTATGTACTAATAAGAACACTCAAAACGCCTTCAACTATAATCTCATTAATATGCCACATTGTATGAAAGTAAGTTCTTTTATGCTTCTAAACAACATTCAATTACAACATACTAGCTTATGAGACAATATGGAAAGGCTTCTTCATAAACACCCTATTAGACATTTTGCAAATGTGTTAAGTAATAAGAAAAGTGGAGTTTGGTTTATACCATGTCATCGTCGACGGCTTTTTTACATATTGCTATGAGCTCTTGATTGCTATAGTTATCCTACCAAATAGAAACAAAACAAGGATGTTTTAGATGTTAATAACTGATACAGTTAGAAAAAACATAAATTAAGATTGGACTGATAAAACTGATATAGGTACAAAAAGGATTATTGAATATATTCCAACTCTATGAGTTACAATGCATTTGGTTTAGTTACTAAAACAAAGATGAACAATCAGATTTGAAAGAAAAAAATTGGAAATCCCAAGAGATGAATCAACAGATGTGATGATGATATTTGGTTTAAGTTGAGCTAATTAAAGGGATCTAGGCATAACTACACTCATATAAGGAAGAAAATCTTGTCCCAAACACTTAATTAATCTTGCCCATGCGTAGAGTGAAAAACTTTAATGTTTATTAAATATTAAATATATAATATACTGAATATGTTTATGTTGGAAAAAAAATTCAAATAATAGTTACTCTAAGCATGTAACTTGTGGTGGGATCATCATTTATCATTTGAGTTCCTTGCAATGGCATAAGAACTTACATCACCTTAAGTGGAGAATATTTTATGTTGAAAGGTGTGAAAGGTTACATGCTTGGTATTATCTCTAAAATTTCTTTTCCAGCAAGACTAATCATTCCATGGCTTTGGCGCAATGCACTAGATTAGCTTTAAAATTTGCATTAACTAATATTGGTTTTAAGTTGGCCACAACTGCAACATAGTACTTTTGGAAATGTTTCTATTAAAAGAGAAAAGCACCCAAATGAGGGATTTGAAACTTATAGATTAGGGTGGTGGTTATATTTTCCTTATTTTGATCATCTTGACATACCTGTGCTGAATCAACAACTGATGCTAGACAAGTCAAGGCCCTTTCTTATACCATTTGCTTCCCGTAGTACATAATAAAGAATAATGAAGAATCTGTTAACAGAATGAATAAAATCTACAATAAGGTGTATCAATTCTGTTACCTGAAGTAGCATGTCAAAAATGACTTCTTGAATGTTTTCGGTGACTGTGAACTCTTGTGGTCGAGGAATCAGAGGCTCTTCCATAATGTCATCAGGTTCTGAAGAGAAGAACCTTCATCAATGGGCACTATTCTTAGAGAATGGATAGGAGGCAGCATAAACTGGGTGGCTCGGAATGCGTCGATTATGAGCTGTTTCTTGGCTTTGGCCATTACACGACTTTTTTGAAGAACTTTTGCCAAGAATGATTGCCAGGTAACAATGGAAGAGCTTTTTAATGAGCTTGAGCCGAGCTTAAGCTTATCTAGGCACGCCCGATAAAAACGAGTCGAGCCCGAGCCCGAGCCGAGCTTGTATAACTCTTTACGAGCTCGAGCCGAGCTCAGTAAAAGAAAGCTCGAATCGAGCCGAGCTCGAGCTCGAGCCTCATATAACTTAAACGAGCTCGAGCCGAGCCTGGCCAGGCTCGGGCTCGGCTCAACCCATTTTCACCCCTAGAGGACCTGCTACATTATTTGATTGTGTTCATCCTTCTTTTTTATTTCCCTCTCCAACCTCTAAATTTGCTTATCATGTTGGACCTGGGTTTGCTTGATCAGCTCGTTTGTCGCACTCACATGTCTTCATGGATTTTGAGCATTGTAGAGGTGATGTCGATATGGTGATCCAGGCTGGAGTTGTACTTTTGCTCAACCGCTTCCAAAGTATGCTTGAATCGTAATGAGATAAGCTGATCGAGTTGTCCTGCCCTTTCTACATTCGAGGGCCCATGTTGCTTCACTTCAGATAGGGACTTAAGAATAACGTAAAATTTGGTATCGAGGCTAGAGACCTTGGCATCAACCTTGGAATCTAGCTTTTGAAAGGGTTTTAGTATACTACAACATCCTATGGTGCACATACAAGCCTAAATACCTTGGATCTATGTTTTCACTAATTATACATGCAAATGGTTTCCAAGGCATTAAACCTATAACTAGCATGCAATTGATATAAACAATACAAGATACTAGTTAGGATAACATACCTCTTTGTTGTAGCTTGATTCCATGGAGCTTAATAGCTTAGTGCCCCAAGTGTGAGACCTCAAATGGTTCACACAACACTACCAACAACTTGGAATAACTTGAGAGAAAAGTCCTCATGCTCAAAATCAGCTAGCCCTCTTATATAAATCTCTTAGGGCCGATTTCTTGAGCTATGGGGTCTTTATAGATTCTGGCTATTAGGGTTACACCATCTAACTCATGTCTTTCCATATTCTTCATGCTCCATGGGTTAAAACCTCCATGGAGTATCCATGGTTTTAGCCCAACATGAAGAACTATGGATCATAAGCCCACATATATAAGAATAAATGATTTACACAATCAATCCCCATATATTTAATTAGTGTCTTTTGATCACAAAATTAATTCCAAATTAATTCTTGATCAATAGTAAATAAATAATATGATTTCATATTAATATATTAGAACTTATAATATATTAATAAATTATAAATATCCTTTTCTCACAAAATTCTATCTACATCGTTCTGATGCCATGCAACCCAAATGGACCATGCCAAATCGGGTTAAGTACATACCAATTATAGTTATGGACTAAGACACTAATCCAACAATCTCTCACTTGGATAAGTCAAACTATTATTGCATGTATGACTCCAAAACCCGACTAGCAATCGTAGCTCTTAAAAGTCGCCTTCGAATTCTGACCTAGTCAATGACTTGTCCATTAGATAGGGGATCATATATTCCTCCATTCTAGATATATTGTGGACTGAGACATGAATTTTAATCATTCTCTCTGTCTATTTGTTGTTTCCCGATTTCCAATTTATGACGACTGACTAATTGAACAAATCAAATCAGTCCAGGCCCGGCCGAGCACTTACGTTTGTCATCACCAAATCATCGAAGGGCCCACATATATCGCTTTTATCCTTCCAAGGGAAAAAGGAATGGATAAACTTCAACTCGTATGCTTGATCTATATACTTATCAAATCACACACAAAAATGCGTTTTATAACATCAAGTTGCTGGTGCGTTTTCACATAATTAATGTGTAACCGATTTGTAGACTACAACTCATATCTCTCGGTTTGAATAATATATGATATTATCATCTCATGATCACTCGTGGTAATATCCATGAAGTGAGTCAAATGAGCGTGGGTTTAATCCAATACCCAAATCTCATTCCAGGAGCACTCATGAACACTGTAACTATGTCTAGGCCACCTAGACAAACTAAAGACCCATTCATGACAGTCTTACCTTATACCTACTTCTAAAGTATGATTGACCGTGGACGGTTTGAATAACCTAGTTATTTGGGAAGTCAAAACATGCAAAGTGAAACACACGAATAATACTAATCCTATATGGCCCCAATCACCATTGAGAGTAAATAAAACACCTTTTATTTAAACACCATATTGATTACTCATTATTCATTGTATAATGTTTCGATTTATCAACCTAATACTTGAATTAAAACAATAGTCATGCCATGCTCCAAGCATGCACACTATGTTTGTCCAAACAATAGTTATGCCATACTCCAAGTATACATACTATGTTTTTCTATGATCCTTACTTTTTAGAATGGATTAATTGAACATAATTTCAATGATTCTCTTTTCACAACCCAAATCCTTATTGTAAATGTAAGAATTCCGAATTCCAACCATTTACTGAAATCTGTTAGATTCGAAACTTATATGCATTGATCCTCTTGTAATGACTATGGACAAAAGTCACAAAGACTCATCAACATTCATTACAAAGTATTCCAATAGAGATCAATTCCATGGAAATGAAGTCTCAAATTCAAAGTACATTCCTTTGAACATCCTTCTTGCATTAAGTTTTCTAGTCTTACAGAGATTTAATGAATAACTTCCACCTATGGAAACACTTCCACATTCCCATTTTGACTATCACTTCTAAAAAAGAGTTGCCTTCTTTCAGAATATGTCAATATGGTCCTTTCAAAATTAACACTATACTTCCAATTTATCCATGAACAACCAACCTTTAGTAAACCTCATATTGTCCTCGACAACTGCTTAATCATTTTAGTCATATCCAATTCTAGACCTTTTCCCCTCTTAATGCCCTAAGCATTTGGAAAATTTAAATATTATAGCACATGTAATCGATCCTATACCCGAAGCATATGGGACACGATTCATGATGTCTCACATAAAGAGATGATCCTAGACCGGTCTTTTGCTACAATATTTTTTTATGTGCCATGTTTTCATAATTCGACTATGAAGAGGGATGCCGTAATCATATTCGAATTTTGAGAACACAATATATACAAAATTTTCTTATGTTGAACCATTCCAACATAAAATTCATATATATATATATATATATATATATATATATATATATATATATATATATATATATATATATATATATATATAACTAAAAATGATTAAAATCTCAATCTAATCTTTTAGAATTGAAATGAAGTATAATTTCCTCTCCCTTAATTATAACAAAACAACTTTTCCCAATTGACACTTTTGTTTTCTATAATAAACATTGCTAACTTGCAACACTTATCGTAATTGATTATGCTCCCACTAGCATAATAATAACCAACATAACAATTATGCTCCCACTAGCTTTGACATGTATCCAAAAATCAGCTGGACTTCTAGAAATCAATACTTTATTGACTTTCATTCCAAAGTTCATATTTCTGATACGAGATGCTTTGATATGAGTTTATGAAAATCATACACCTTTCCTTAGATAGCTCACATGTGTGTCTAAACAATTTTTAGAACTATAAAATGAGATGCCGTAATCATAGTCTCAATTGTTTAGACCTTTTCCATATCTCACCGGTCCATGTTAGTGTGCCGGTTAACAACACATGCTCCACAAACGAATTTGAGAGTGCAAACATCACAATTGCTATCTACTTAAAACCTACTTAGTGGAAGCGTTTCCTCACCATTATTTTCATGAATCGAAGAGAAAACTTATGACACTTAGATTTCTATGGTGTATATGTTCCTATCTATATGAATTTATCATAACCACAAGAGAAGGTTAGTGACAAATCCAAACTCATATGGACTGAACTTGTGCAATCTTAACTTCTTGCAACTTGGCACCACAAGGGCCTACCATTGCTTCCAAGTAGTTATGCAAACAACTGAGAACTCACAGAACTCACATGCATAGTCAACGTTAACTGGAATGGGCATAGAAATAAGAATATGTCAACACGATAGGTTACAAATCTCAAATCGTGTGCTAGTGATAAACAGCCGTTTTTATTCTTGATTAGTTCTTGAAACTTGTTCAAGATCTTTAAGACTCCTACTGACTTCTTGACATATAAGATTCTCTTGTCAAGAACCATTCCTTGACAAAGCAAATATTCAAGAGTTAGCGTGGATTCTTATCAAGACAAACACTTCACACAATTGGCCTTAGTTGGTCTTTGTTTTATTCAAGAAATCACAACTTACCAATTTCAAATGTACAAGAGTAAGAAAACATTTTACTCTACACTTGACAAGTGTTATAAACATTCTAAAGATTATGTCACTCAAGTTACATTCTTGGAGTATTATTCTAAGACTCGATTTCAGAACGAAGTACGATTAATCTATCGAGCTATCCATTTCAAAAAATCTTGATTCCTCTTCTTAGTCAAACAAATGCACTAAGATGTCCTTAGATAATCAATTGTGATATGGTTTCATAATCGCTAAGATAATCATAAAACAAGATACTCAAGTACTCTCCCATCTTTTCAGATTGGAGAAACTTTTATCTTTCTGCCTAATTTGATTCTTCTTATTCTTTCTGTCTTACATTAAAACTTTTCCAATGTTTCAGTATTATACTTAAACTTGTAAGTATAACCATATAACAATAATGAACTTAAACATAAGTTATACTCAAAGTAGGGTAAGCATAACTCACTTACAAGGGGGTTTAGCGAGGAACCAGGCTCTGCTCGGGCAGAACTTTTTAGCCAAAAGATCTTCTTCTCGGAGCATTCTGGCATTCCAGGACTCACCTCTAACACTTAGAAACTGGTAGGGAATGGAAGAGAGGGTTTGGGGGTATTGGGACATAAGAGTTGAGAATGGTGTGAAGAAATGGGGTCATTTGCGCCTCTATTTATAGGCTGGAACTCGTAAGTACGCATGGCATAATACACAGGTACGTTAGACGTACTCAGTATGCTGGGCGTACTGCTTGTTATGTTGGGTGTAACTCTGCCAAATTTCATAACCTGGTGCAAAGCCGTGGGGATCAAGGTAGGGCTGAGATGGTGCCACGTGGCACTCCGTGGTTAAACACAAAAAATAATTATCATCTAAAATCGTAACTTTTGCACACGGGCTTTGTTTTTCACGTTCTTTATATCAACGTGTAGGTAGTGACGTGATCTACAACTTTTGTTTAGACTCTATCTGTTAATTTTGACTTTATTTTTAAAGTTATATTTTAATAGGATTAAACGGTTAAAGTCCATTACAAATTCATAACTTTGTCATCTGACGTTCGTTTTCATTTGTATTTATATCGTTGAGCTCTTATTAATGAGATATTTGATTCTCGTTTAGCTTGTGTCGGCTAAAAATCGATCGATCTAAAATTTGATTTCCGGGCTGCAAACTGCTTGCCAAATCATAGAAAAATCACCACTTTCTCTAACGATGTCAGATTTGGACGTTCTTTTTACGTACATTCTCAGTTTAACGTACAATATGAATTTTGTTTACATCGTTAAGGCTAAAAAGTAGTTTATCACAAAGTCACTTTTTACTATACACAACGTCGTGTCGGTTTTGTCCCAAAACTTCGACGGGTCATAACTTCTCCGTTATAAGTCAGATTTTAGCGTTCTTTACATCTCTAGAATCCTTGTCATGAGCAATTAAACGTTCTTCAAAGATATTGGGTCAATCTATTATTTTATTTTTGATGCATATTTTTATTATTATTTTATTACATCGTTATAAGCACGTATATTACACATAAATCTCATAACACTCAAATAATTCCTCTTCATTACTTCAAAATAAGTTACAATTATCGACCCTAACTATTGCATCATAATATTAATGCTTATCCAGAAATGCAGGCATTATAGTTCACTCCTCCATAGGATGATTCCGTCTCGGAATCATGCATCAGCAAACAGATGTGGATAGGACTCATCATGTCACTCTCTATTCCCCAGGTGAGGTTCGACCTATTCGTATGTCTCCATCGCACAAGCACTAATTCAGGCATCTTACATTGCAACTTCCTTGTCTTACGGTCAATAATTGCTTCAGGCTCTTCGATTAACCTTTTATTTTCATCCATCCTTAACTCCAAAAGTGGAGTTATATTGGGAACTTCTCTCGTGAACTTCCTGAAATAACACATATGGAGAGTGTTATGAATACCATCTAGTTATTCTGGAAATTCCAATGTAACACTTGGTCCATGTACGAATTAATTATAATGTTTTTGGAAGGAACTCGACGAGTTGGGAGGCTCCAACTTGATGAGTAGAAAGCTTCCCAGCCACGTAGATTGGAGGACCTACTTGACGAGTTGGGGAGCCCCAACTTGATGAGTTCACACAGGAAATGAAAACCGTAATTTTCGGGCATTATACCCTATTTAAAGGACTTAACCTCTAGGGTTGTCCTCCTTACCAACCTCCTTGCCCAGAGAAAACCCTAGAATCGCATCCCCCTCTTATTCATTGAGTTTTGTGAGAGTTGAGTAATTGTGTGAGATCTTTGAAGGAGGCTTGGAAGAGAGAAGTATCAAGCTTGGAGGGGTGGTCTTGGATCTAGAAACTCTACGTCAAAGGCTGCATATTGGAAGTATAAAGTCATAACCTTGACATGTAGCTTATTAGATCTCATGTTTTGTAGTTTAGGGCTTGGTTTGGGACTTTGGATTGGATGTCCAATAAAAAGAGGTTTCCAGAGCTTGAGGGTGTAGATCCGGCCTCTATAAGACCTCTAAAGGATTAAATTTGCAAACTTGAATAGCCTCCGTGTCTCATTCATGCAATATGACCAGTTTGAAGCCTAAAATGGACCTTGGAGAGAGCTTCAAGCATGAATGGATGTAAAGTTGGAAACTTTACGTGATTTGACCACCTTTGGACATCAGATATGTGTTTTGGGATGACGAGATGAGATTTTAAGGGATTAACGAGTCAAGACCTTCCTTAAAGGAACTAGGGTTTGGGTTTAGAGCTTATTAGATGGTCCTTGGGGGTAAATTTGGAAACCTTTCCCTTCTAGAAATCTCTATGAAGGGGATATGAATTTTGGAACCTTTGGATTCGAGAAAAAGGGCTTAATGCATTAAGTGAGTTGACAGACTAAAGAACTCGACGATTTAACAAGGGAACTCAACGATTTGGGTTGGTGTTACCTCGATTTTGTTGAAAAATGGAGGAACTTGACGAGTTGAATCGCAACATCGCAATTATGGCTTTGGGATGGGCTTGAATTGTTACAAGGATAACTCGACAAGTTAGGTCAACTCGGAGCATTGACTTTAACCTTGACTTGACCTGGACTTTAACCTTGACCAGGGTTAACTTTTAAGGGGTTTGAAGGGTTGGGTTGTATCTAAGGAATTGCTTATGATTTGGGAGGTGTTAGAGCTAATACTCAGAGTTTGGACCTACTCAGCGGCAATTCACATTTGAGGTGAGTCTCCTCACCATACCAATGGGTCGAAGGCACCAAGGCTGGCCCATTTAGCTAGTTGTGATGATTACTGTGGAATCATTATGAATATGCCTAGTATGTATGTATGTGAATGTGTTAGTATTGTATTGGCTAGGTATTTGAAGACCCCATGGGGAGGCCGTGGTAGTTGGATATCATACCATATGGGAGACCCATGGCACACAGGTATAATACCCTGGGGGGAGCCCATAGCATCCTAGAGTAAGACCCTGGAGGGATTCCACAACATCCTTATATGTTAGTATGCATGGCTTATGTAGTATATATCTGGTTTATATGGTGATGTGATTATGTAATTTATGTGGGCTATGTTATGGGGAACTCACTAAGCATTAGCTTACACTTTGTTGGTTGTTTCAGGTAATTCTGGATCTAAGGGCAAGGGCCCGACATGATGGCACGGCGTACACTCTCCGACATTTTATTTTGGAGACTCTGTTATTATGAATAAATTATTTGATGTTATGGATTTTGAAAACAGACGTGATTGGAATTTTATATTTTATGGAAATGAGTTCGTTACTTAAAAATGAAAAAAAATATTGGAAATTTGGGTTGTTACAAGTTGGTATCAGAGCCTTGGTTTGAGGGATTCGGGCATACTCTCGGGTGTGTCAGAACTCAAATTGAGGGAATGGTAAAAATTGTTTACAAAAATCAAAGTTAAAACCTTCTTAAAACTGATTTCTTGTAAGATAAAAGGATAGTGCAACGCGTGTAATCGGCTGAGCTCAAGTAAGTGTTTTTCCCAATATGTTAGCCGTGCTATATTGATATTTGGAATGTGATAATCGGATGGATTTTGTTATGTACATGCTTTAAAAATTGTATACGGTTAGGATCTTATAGACTTAGAATAATTGATTTGGCCTTATTTCCTGTTCCTTTTCTGGTTGTGGTTCTAGGGTAGAGTCTGTTGTCTAACAATCTATTTGATCCAATTCTGTGTATAATTTGCATGATAAAGCAACCTGTTATGATTGATTGAGTTCTAGTTTGATGGGAATGGAGCAAATATTAGGATAACCTAGGATTTGAGTTATGTGGTTGTTTGTGAAATATGCTTTGTTCTAAGTAGTATTAGAGTTATCAGGTAGAGCCTTGGGGAAGGTACATGTAGGTGTGGAAGGTAGTATTAGGTCCGTACTACTGAAAGCATAGGACCTGTACCCGAACTAATGTTAGATCTTGGAGCTCATAGGAGACCGGTGTGGAAGGATACCCTTGTTGAATATATTGATCATTCTGTCTTATGGTATATCAGTGCCGTATGGTGGTGACACGTCATGGAGTAGGGGGATCAGGATCAGGATCTGGGTCGGGCTATGGTACTAACCCTATTGACCAGAGGCTGCACGAGCTTATCGTAGTTGAGGTTACGAGGGGCATCCTTGATGCTAACCTAGTGATTTCTGGGACCGTCAAGGAGGAGATGATTGAGATCATGGAGGAGCGGTTTAGGTCTTTCCAAGCTGAGATTGCGGCGGGCCAGGTCGGGGCCCAAACTCCTTCGTTTCGGGAGTTCAAGGCGTGTGGGGCGCCTGAGTTCTTTTGAGTCAGGGACCCCATAGCTAGTCGACGCTGGGTGGAAGACATGGAGAATTCCCAGTGCACGAGCTCTTGCCCCGAGGGGGAAAAAGTGGGGTTTGCTTCGTGTATGTTGTAGATGTATGTTGTAAAAGTCGAATAGTTTGTATTGTAATGATTCACATTTTGTATGTTATTTTACTAAGTCAATTTTATATGAGAAGTGTAGCATGCGAAACGTAAATGTTTAGACTTAGTATATTTTTTGTAAGTTCCCTATAAATAGGGACTTAGGCTTGAAGTAGAGAAACGATATCGAAACACAATATTTCTCTTCAGCTTACTTTGTAATCAGTCTTAATAAAACGAGATCTGATTAATATTTACTTCGTGTGTTCATCATTTTTCATCATTCAAATCTATTGTTTCTTTTCTTAATTCTCGATAACAATTCTCTTCAATTGGTATCAGAGCAGGATTCAAACTGCTTAGATCTGATTTTCGTATAAGAATCATTTGCTTTTTGAGTTGCAAAATTAACTCAAAATTTTCCGCGCATTTTTGATTTTGAAAATCATTTTTGATCTTCAGATTTGAATCGATTCTGTATTTGAATTGTTAAGTCGAGTAATCGATTAGTCATTTTTGATCAATTCATTTGATCGAATTATGAAATTCATCAGGTTTTCAAGTTTTCAGATATTTTCTGTGTTCATCAATGGAGAACTTCAACATGAATACAATGACTTCTTTCTCTCACTTGCTTGGTTCCTCAACCAAAATTCCGATGTTAATTCCAAAATACTATGATCAGTGGGCTGATAGAATGGAATATTACTTAAATGGAATTGATGAAGAACTTTGGAATTGTATCGATGGAACAGTACAAGCTCCTGCTAATGTTCAACAAATTGGATCATCCACTGCATCTCCTGATGTTGAAGAACAACGAAAACGAATGAAGAACAATGAAAAGAGGTGTATGAGGGAACTAAGAGGTGCTCTACCTCCTGTGGTTTACAATTACATTCGTAGTTGTAAAACAGCAAAAGACATCTGGAATACTCTAAAAGAGAAGTATCAAGGTAGCGAAAAGACGAAGATCAATTATGTGAAACAATGTCTGGTTGAACTGAAGGAATTCAGACAAAAGGATGTAGAAACTCTCGAAAGTTACTATGATCGTCTGAATGAGCTTATGTTTCGCTGCAATAGGTATGGTATCACTAGATCTCTCATGGAATTCAATTTAACTTCATTATGGGTCTTCGCAAGGAATGGCGAAGTGTGAGCATGATGATTAAAAATCAACAAAGTTTTGATACAACTAAACTGAACGATCTCTACAATCAACTGAAAACACATGAATGTGAGGTCTCAGAAATGTATGAAGAATCAAAACTAGCTATTGGTGGTCCTTTGGCTCTTGTTTCAAAGGTATCAGAAATGGATGAAAAAGATGGTTCAGATGAAGAAGGATTTTTAATGAACTCCGATGATGAAGCTGTAGCATTCTATTCAAACAACAGAGTTAAAAAGTTTTTCAAAAAGCCGTTTAATCCAAAAGGAAAGATGAATGATGTGAAAAATGTTGTCACAAAGACTGGAGAAGAAGAAAGGAAGAAAATGGAGAAAATTGATGAAAAAACAGAAAAATGCGAATGAAGAGAAAAAGTTGAAAGGTGATTCAAGAATTTATTGTCATTATTGCAATGGTGCGAATCATTTCGCAGCTGACTGCATGTTGCGAAAGAAAGAAGAGAAGAAAGAAAAAGCTAAAGATGAAGCATACTACTCCAAGAAGATTGAAGAATTACGTGCTAAGACCAAAGGAGTGTCATTGGTTGCGAAGGGAGAAACTGCTGAAGAAGAGAGTGGAACTTATCAGATCTGGTCTTCAGGATCTGATGATGAGGAAATGAGGCATCCCACACATGGAGCAATGTTCGCAAGTTTTGAGGATTGCGAAGAGAACATTTCAGGGAGATGTTTTGTGTCTAAATCCACTGACAAGTCACCCATGAAAACCAAGGTACGTGCAATTCTTGAATCTTTTAATATTCCTTTATCTGCTTATGATGCTGAAATTGTTTCATTTGATGATACTATGGCTTATTTTTATTATGTTATTGTGTCTGCTAGTAATGAAGCTAAGAAATTAAATGTGCAACTTAGTGAGACACGAAGAGATTTAGAAATAAAGAAGAGCAGAGTTGAGAAATTGGAATTGCAAGTCAAAAATATAGATTGTGATAGGAATAATGTTACTAACGATGTTAGGTTATTACTAGCACAAAGAAACATATATTGTAATTCTGCAAAAAGACTGTATGCAAAATTAATAGCTTTACATCATTCTTCTGATATTAGCAAAGAACAACATAGGAAACTTTTGCCTTTTCTTGAGTATGAACGTGAAAAAGTTGATGTTGTTTCTTATGATTGCGAAAGCACAATTGCTCAATTTGACAAAATACCTGATGATAGATATACTTATGGTATTGTCAAAATTGATGAATTTCTGAATGCTGATGAGTTGGTTAACATTGTCAATGAAAGTTTGACAAAGAGTGAACAAGTGAAAATCATAAAGAAGACTGAAAATTCAACTCTTTCCTCACAGTTGAATTATGCTGATATTGATGAAAATTCTGATAATATAAGTGAAATCAATGAGATAGAAGAGGAAGAAGAGGTTGATTATTCTCAATTGTCAATCATTAATATCACATCTAAGATCAAAGGTAAAGAAATAATAGTTGATTCAATAATAGAGGATGAAATTGATAAACCTTCAATTTCGCAACATTGTAAGTTTGATAATGTGGAAGTTGAAAGCTAGAAATCTGATGACACAGATGTAAATAAAGAAGAAAAGAAAATTTCAACAGAAACACCTCAAAGGGTTGTGGTTGATCAAGTGTTTGAAGATACAAAAGAATTTGACAAAATTTTAAATGATAAAGGCGCACATTATTTGGAAACTAACACTGTAGTATTTCCAAATTTTGTATGTACTGATAAAATCATTTTTCCAAATCAAGTTTTTGTCACTACAGGAAATGCTGAGAAAGTTCATCCTGAGTTTAATAAAATGATTGAAAAAGATAACCAAAAGTCCACAACTGAAGGTTTTTTCGCAAATCAAAGTACAGAAGAAAACAATTTAACCCAAAATTCTTATGTGTTTCAAGAACAAAAATCAGCACAAAAATGGGTAGTTAAAGGTGAAAAATCAAACAAAATTTTTGAAAAAGTTGAAAACCCAAAGGTTGAAGTGAAACTAAATTCTCATGAATTCAAATTGATGGTTGGAAACTATTCAACAGAAAATAATGTTTCAAAAAGAAAAGCAAGAAAAGCAATATTCTAGAAAGTTGTGTCTAATGAAAAATCAAGAGATGAAAAAGAACAAATTTCAAAAACATCATCAAGTTTTCATAAACAAATAAACTCTGTTGACAAGGTTCCATATATTCGCAAATATGACAACAATCGAAAATTTGAGAATTCGCAAAAATTTGCAAATAATCAAAAGTTTCAAAATGTTGGCAAATTCACGAATAATTCATCAAGTTTGAAGAACTCAACTCAAGCCAAAAAGAAATTTTCACCAAAACAACCAAATTTTCCAAATCCTTCAATATCAAAACCAACCAAAGTTTCATACACAAAAGGAAAATCTGATGTAAGTACGATCAATCATTGGTTTGAAGGAAAAGGAAAGAAATATCAAAGTGGGAAGTTTTCAGAAGAACAAATCAAAAATGCATTTGATAAGTTCACAAATAATTCTTCAAGTGATAGTGTATCATCTCATAATTCACAAGTTCCAGTTCAAAAATGGAAACCAGTTATCAAAAATGCGAATGTTGTGAAGGATAAGATTACAATTAATGGAAATCCAAAATTATTGAATGACTATATTTCCATATCTAGAACTGATGATGTTGATATAATGGATTCTGTTACAAACAAAGTGAAAACATGGTTTTTAAATTCCTAAAGTTTGTTTCATTCTACTAATGATGGACCCAAAAAGTCTTGGGTTCCTAAATTTTTTCAATAAATGCAGGTGATATGTGACGAGCAATATGATATCAAAATGGTACATTGATAGTGGTTGCTCTCGTCATATGACTGGAAGAAAAGAAAATTTGCGAGATTACAGAAGCTTGGAAAATGCTGGAGTTGTCAAATTTGGAAATAATCACAAGTGTCAAATGAAAGGATATGGGAAAGTCACAAATGGAAACTTCACAGTAAACAGAGTGGCATATGTTGAAGGACTTCAACATAATTTGATAAGTGTATCACAACTTGTTGTGGGTACTGGAAATCAAGTTGTATTCAATAAAGAAGGAAGTATCATTTCAAATGTCAAGACGAATGAAATACTACTCAAATCCAAAAGATATGGTGATATGTTTACACTGGATATCAAACCGATTGTGGGAAAACCAGCTGTGTGTTTACTATCAGAAGCATCCAATGATCTTAGTTGGCTTTGGCATAGAAGATTATCACACTTGAACTTTCGAAATATAAATAAACTTGTAACTGAAGATTTAGTTCGAGGGTTACCAGTACTAAAATTTGACAATGATTCTTTGTGTGCAGCTTGCGAACAAGGAAAACAACATCGAAAGGGTCATCCGATTGTGATAGATTCAAAAATAGTTGAACCATTGGAACTTCTTCACATTGATCTATGTGGACCATCAACTGTTGTAACCATAAACAAAAAGCGGTATATTTTAGTTGTTGTAGATGATTTCTCTAGATTTACGTGGGTATTTTTTCTCAGGATGAAATCTGAAGTTGCTCAGACGATGATTGATTTTATCAAAAAGATTGAAGTTAGTCTGAAGAAGAATGTAAGAAAAATTAAAAGCGATAATGGTTCTAAGTTTAAAAATCAAACTCTTGACAGTTTTCTTACAAGCAAAGGCATTTCGCATAATTTTTCATCACCATATACACCACAACAAAATGGAGTAGTTGAAAGAAGAAATCGATCTCTATGCGAAGCTGCCAGAACCATGTTGACATATGCGAATCTACCTTAATATCTTTGGGCAGAAGCTGTGTCCACAGCATGTTTTACTCAGAATTGATCATACATTCATCGAAGATTTAATGTTACTCCATATGAAATAATCAATAATCGGAAACCTAATGTAAAATTCTTTCATGTTTTTGGTTGCAGGTGCTTTATCATGAATCTCAAAGATAATTTGTCCAAATTTCAAGCTAAAGCTGATGAAGGCATTTTCTTAGGATATTCGCAGAATTCAGTTGCATACAGAGTGCTAAATAAACGAACAAGAAAAATTGAAGAAACTTTCAATTTAACATTTGATGATTACTATCTTAAACAAATTGATAGTAAAATCGATAATAAACCAATACTTATGGATTCAAATACTCAAATTGATAATTCTGAAATAAATGATTTTGATTATGACTTAATTTTTGGAATTCCTGACAGGGCCATTGATGCAGAAAATAATGCTCCTGATAATCAAACATCAGAATCCTCAAAACATACTGATGAATCAACGATAACTTGTGAAAGCACATCAGATGTTCATCGGGAACAAGAACATCAAGTTGAGGGGGAGCCTTCGCAAAATCAACAAGAATATCATTTTGAGGGGGAGTATCAAGATACAGACCATGTTGAGGGGGAGCATGATGAAACAGAGACAATTAATCTTGATACAAATGAAGAATTTCATGAAGTTAATGATAACTTTTCTGTTGCAGGATTTGAAAATGAAGATATGTATGAAGATGCACCATTAGAATTTGATCCAAATTTTCCACCACTCGAGAAATGGACACGAAATCATCCAAAAGAACAGGTAATTGGTAATCTACAAGAAGGTTTGTTGACTAGAGCTCAAATTCGTGCGAAAAATGAAGTACTGAATACAAACCAAGAACTTTGTATGTTTAATGTTTTTATTTCGAAAATAGAGCCAAAAACTGTAAAGAATGCTATGGAACACTCAGATTGGGTTGTTGCTATGCAATCTGAATTGGCTGAATTTGAACGAAACAAAGTTTGGAGATTAGTTTCTAAACCTTCTGATGTTTCAATTGTTGGATTAAAATGGATTTTTAAAAACAAAACCGACAAAGATGGCAATATTATTCAAAATAAAGCAAGACTAGTGGTAAAAGGTTATTCGCAACAAGAAGGCATTGACTATGAAGAAACATTTGCACCTGTTGCAAGACTTGAAGCAGTTCACATATTTTTAGCCTATGCAGCTCACAAAGACTTTGATGTTTACCAAATGGATGTTAAATGTGCATTCTTAAATGGAAAACTCGAAGAAACAGTGTATGTTGAACAACCACCAGGATTTGTAAACAGTGAATATCCTGATCATGTGTATGTCCTTGACAAAGCTGTATATGGGTTAAAACAAGCACCAAGGGCCTGGTACGCAACACTTACAAATTTCTTGAAACAATCTAAATTTAAACAAGGATCAGTTGACCCCACATTATTTCGCAAGAAAGTTGGGTGTCATCTAATGCTTGTTCAAATTTATGTTGATGATATTATCTTTGGTTCGACTGATTCAGCATTGTCAATTGAATTTGAAAATTTAATGAAAAGTCAGTTTGAAATGAGCATGATGGGAAAAATTAATAATTTTCTTGGTTTAAATATAAGACAGAACAGAGAAGGAATCTTAATCAATCAAGAAAAATATACGAAGAACCTGCTTGAAAAGTTTGGAATGATAAATAGCACAAAGCTCAGAGTACCTATGGCAGTAGGAACAAGACTAACTCCTTCATTAGATGCTCCGGCTGTTGATCTGACACTGTATCATAGCATGATAGGGTCTTTATTGTACTTAACTGCAAGTAGACCTGATATTATGTTTTCGGTTTGTTGTTGTGCTAGATATCAAGCTAATCCAAGAGAGCCTCATTTGACTGCAGTGAAAAATATTTTTCGCTATCTAAAGGGAACTGTTTCTTTAGGACTTTGGTATCCTACGAAAACAGGATTCTTCATTCAAGCTTTTTTAGATTCCGATCTAGGAGGATGTACTTTGGATAGAAAAAGTACGACTGGTGGATGTCAACTATTGGATGGAAAGTTAGTGAGCTGGCAATCAAAGAAACAAACTTGTGTGGCTATATCAATCGCTGAGGCAGAATACATATCTGCGGCTGCTTGCACTTCGCAAATTATTTGGATTCAGAGTCAACTTCGTGATTATGCAATAAACATGAAAAAGATTCCTTTGTATTGTGATTCACAAAGTGCAATTCGCATTTGTCACAATCCAGTACAACATTCAAAGACAAAACACATTGCTCTTCGATATCATTTTATTAAAGATCATGTGGAAGATGAGAATATTGAAATTCATTTTGTCAAAACAACTGAACAACTTGCTGATATTTTTACAAAACCTCTTGATGAAAAATCATTTGTTCGAATTTTAGCAGGTTTGGGGATGGTAAATGCGAATTCAATTTCATCAACACAAGAGTAACAATTTTGTTCAGCAGATAAGAGTCAACATCATTCAGAGGCTTCGCATGGCTTCGCAACCACATCTTTTCGCATTTGAGACCATAATCACTACGGTAAGGTTTACGCATAATTTTCTTTAATTTTGAAAAATCAAAACTACAAAAAGATTTTATTTTGTTTGTTCTTTAATTTTGAAAAATCAAAAATACAAAAAGATTTTATTTGTTTTGTTCTTTCATTTTGAAAAATTCAAAAATCACAAAAATATTTTTTCTTTAAACTGTGTGTTGAGAAATTAATACAGGGCAACAATGCGAAGAGGTCATACATTTGTGTTTCTGTGGGAAGGTATTAAATTTCTTTTACAAACTAGTTAGGATGTCCCTAGAAGCATGCTGCTGTATGTAGACCAAAAGCCTCAACATGATTCTATGTGTGACAAGAAAGCCTTAATGAAATTTTCTCAAGAAAATTTCTTCCCAAAAAGGCTTATATTCGCATAAGTCAAAACGAGCTACCTTACTCTTCTCAAATGAGTTAAGAGTTTTCTGTTTTGTCCAAATATAACAGAGGTACACTTCGATTTTTAACCAAACTTTTTAAACCAAACAATTCTTACATTCCAAATACTCAAAGATTTGTCCTTGAGGTTTTTGATCAAACCAATCAAAACCTAGACAAATCACAACTCTGTGTTTATGATCTAACATCATGAGTCCGTGATGAAAGTGAAACCCGAAAATCATACACCTTAAGGAATTGACGGGGAACTTTGTTCCAGATTTTTACGAAACCTTTGTTTCAGTATCAAAAAATTTCGAAACTTCAAATCATATTCAATTCGCATGCGTGGTCTTGATCAAATATTTACAACCAAGAATGTTTGTTACCCAACAAGATCCAAAACAAATTTTCTTTTGAATATGATTTCAGTGTAAGTTTCATTCGCAAATTCTTGTCATGATAAATATTTTCACAAGCCAACTTGTCACTGACTACACTGGTCAAACAAGTAATTTCATTTACAATTTCTCACCTTATGTTAAGGCTGATATGTAATGAAATTTCAAACCAACCCAAAATGACTTTTAAAAGAAGCCCTTAGATACTTCTTTACAAGTATTCGATTGTAATTCACGGGAAACTACACAAGCTGTTGATTATCTCTCCTGATGATTAACGAAGCAACCTTTGCCTGGGGTTTTACTGCATTCATGTTAAATTACCTTTTTGACATCAGAACATTCCAAATTTTCTTGATTCTTATCTTATTCCATTGACACATTGCACACACGAAATCCTTGAGGTTCAAAGTAAAACCAACTTAGACTGATGATTTCGCAAATCTGGCATATGACTTCACTTTAAATCCTAAAAGTGAAAGAGCCTTGCTTCCATGCGAAGGGTTTTACCGGTTCGAATTCTATAGCGGATACTTGACAGGCTGTATACTCAAAATGGTTAGTATTCTATCCGGTTTTCGAGGAGATGTGACAGTTACTTTTTGCAGCATAGTACTCTTTTACAGTAATGATCTGAGATTCAAGGTGCCACATCGGATAACATTAAATGCATCCAGCTTTAATTTCAAATCAATTTTTGAGTAACCTATAAAAGGGGGATGAAGAACACTGTGAACCGTTATGCAAACAAGAATTCTCACAAAACTTCAAAGCTTTCATCTTGATCCAAACTTCCAATTTCTTTCAAAACCTAACAATGGCAGCCACAAATTCCAACACTGATGAGGTCCTTTCTCAATCACTTATGAAGATTCAAAGCACAAATTATCAAGTTGATCCCAACGTTTCTGCGTATCCAGAAGACTTGAAGATGCTTATCGTGGCTTTGAAACGATCACCGTTATCAACTGCCATGTTCCGATCATTCCCAGTTCCGATGGTGTGGTTATCTCGTGCTGCTTCAACGGCTTCATACAATCACACGGCGGATGTGATTACTTTCAATCTCATCAACAACAAGAGGGTTAAATTGTCAAAGAACTTGTTTGTGGAGTTCTTGCAGATTCCAAACAACCCACCGTTTGTTAAACCTGTAAACTCCCAGATAATCCATATGTTCAATGAAATGGGACATCAATCGGAGTTGGAGAAGATCAGTGACTTCCGGAAGTCGGGATTACCATGCATCTGGAATTTTCTTTTTGGCATTTTCCTACGGTGTCTTACCGGAAGGTCATTCGGCTTAGATAGAGGAAGAGTCGAAGTGTATGCCATGGTAATGGGTATCTACTATGACATAAATGTCGACTACGCAACACAGCTTTGGAAGGAATTTGTGAAAAGTCTGGAAAACACGAATTCGGAGAAGGGGATATCTTGTGCCAGATACTGGAGTTTGATCCTGGAGAAAGTATACGAGAAAGAAGCAATTCCAATTGTGTCAGATGTCGAAGTTGCTGAATTTTCGCTTTACCAATTTCCAAAAGTGGTTGAAGATGATGAAGCAATATTTACAAGGGTGGTTCGCATTCCGGATGCGATGCTTCACAAAGTTTCTCCCACTCACAAAGTGTTGGTGAGATATTTGCGAAACATCGATACAGCTGATCAGACAGGTGTATTAACCGACGTTGCTACTCCGTTGAAGAAGAAGAAGGTGAGCAAGAAACCTACAAAGGGTTCATCTTCACCAACTGTGCAAGATGAAGTATCGAAGAAGGAAGTTTTACCTTCCAAGTCTGGGGTTTTAAAACAAATTCGCAAAGTGGAAGTGAGTAGTAAGGGAGTTAATATTCGCAGTATTCCCGCCCCAGTGTCTCCTGGAAAGAAACGCCAACGTGCTGAAGATGTTGCGAAAAACATGCAACGCACGCTGGGCAAGAAGAGGAAGATGGTGATTCGAAATGAATCATCAGATGAAGAAGTTGTCCCAGAAACTCCACCTGTCACAACAATGGTAAATGTTTCTTTACCAATTTCTCAAACTTCGCAAATTTCCACTACTATTTCACAAACCCAGCCACTCGAAATAGTTCTTACCAAGTCAGTTACTGAGGAGGTACCTATTTCGGATATGGTTGTCAACGTATCTGATACGGGGGCACCTATCCCGAGTGTCGCATTTCCACTACCAACATCCTTACCTATTACCACTTTATCAACCACTTCCTCCATTTTTGATCATGCCGTTCAGAATCCATTCACCAAACTTTTTCCATCCCAATCACCTGAAAATCCTCCACCTTCGCAACAAATGTCTAATCCTGAAATCGAAGGAGGTGCTTTTGGAGGAGTTCTAGATGACATTGCTTTTGATTCAGAAGAAGAAGACATTCCTGATTATATGCTGATGACAGGAAAGCAATTTAAAATACTGAATCAAAAGTTGAAGACCATTATCCAATCGCAAGCCGATTCCGGGAGAATGTCTTCGATCTCAGCAATGGAGGTGGATGTCATGATTAAAGGAGCTGAGAAAAGAATCGTGGAGAAAGTCGATCAGTCAGATAAAAACAATGAGCTGAGAGTGAAAGCACAAGGGAATAATTTTACGTCTGCAGTTCAAGATCTTAAAGCTGCTACAAAAGAACGACACATTCTTTTTGTACAAGACGTCAAGAAAGTTCGTGAGGATGTCAACTTCAAAATTCAGGAATTGAACTCTGAACTTGCGAAGGATCTTCAAGATGTGCATACGAGACAAGAAGATCTTCAAAAGCAAATTGTGGAAATTTCGTCTCAACTCCACAAACTCAACAATATTCCTGATGTTGAAGATCAGAAAGCTGCTACAATGGAGAAGTTTGATCACTTGATCAAATTAGTCACTGAGCTCAAATCAGCAGTTTCGCATTCATCATCTTCGCAAATCCTTACACCTGAATTCTTGTCTCTAAAGATTAATACTTTAGAACAAGCTATTCAGAAAGCCCTAGCTCCGCTTTCAAATTTCACTTCTTTACTTCCGAAGAGTGCTCCACCTGTTTTCACAGGGGTGCAAGGGGGAGAGAAAAGTCGAAGCAAAGAAGATGAGGCCAAAACAGTGGGAAAAGTCATTTCAACTCAACTGGTTGCAACTCTTCCAATTCCTACAAAACCGATTTCTTCAACAACAATAACCACAAAAACAATTTCCAAGGGAATTGTTATTGGAGAAAATGAAGGAGGTTCTAGCTCTCAACCTCAAAAAGATATAACAGGAAAAGGAAAAGGCATCTTATATGAAAAGTCGAAGGAGGAGATAAAAGCTGATGATGAGGCTGAATTAGAAAGAATGAGACAAGTTCAGAGCATCATGAGACAAAGAGCAAGTGATCCTCCCTCCATGAACAAAGGAGATCCTGCGAAACTTTATTCTTACGAAACTATAGAGTCTAAAGTTGTAGGAAGGGAGATGTATGAGTTCGAGAAGAAGCCTAAACGAAGTTACGATATTGCGAACTCAGATCACTATCAGCTGGACTTCCCTATTAATGAAATGTTGCTCATTACGGCTCAATACAAGATCAGTGAGAAATTTGATAATTCGGATGATTATACTCACATGAAAATTAGATTTCATGCTGTTCTTGGGAAGAATCCTGATGAAGTTTGGTCCCTCATGAAGATCAAGAAGGTGCTTACGATAAAGAAGGATGTTTTGTTTGAAGACATGCTTCAAAATTTTCGATATTTTGTCATCAGGGATGACAACAAACAATACGACTTCACTGTTGCTGATTCAAGTAGCTCTTATTCTGAAGCACATGGAAGAAAACAAACTCAAAGGCTCAGAAACATATGTGTTTAAAGTCGGATTCGCACATGTGAAGACTTATATCGACAACTATTTCGATTGTCTGGCACTTACTGATGAAGAGTTAGCAAATGTGCTAGGAAGAGAAGTTAAAGTTCCTTGGGAGGATACTTTGTCACAATCAGCTCTATCGAAGTATGTTGTGGGTGAGATATGCCTTAAACCATTTGGCATGGTGTTTTCGAGAAGAGACACTAAAGGCAAACCGAAGAAGTTCTTATTCAAAGCTTCAGAGATTGAAAGATACAATTCTTCGCAATATACGCACTTCATTGTACGTATGAACAATTGCAAGAAAAATAACGAAGGTGATAAGAAGGACTTGAAGAAAGTGATCTCCTGGTATGGAGAGGTGCGAAGAACGATTCATTCTGCAATTCAAAAGCTTTTAAGTTGAATTGTATCGATTGTTTACAAAGGGGGAGAATGTAGATGTATGTTGTAAAAGTCGAATAGTTTGTATTGTAATGATTCGCATTTTGTATGTTATTTTACTAAGTAAATTTTATATGCGAAGTGTAGCATGCGAAGCGTAAATGTTTAGACTTAGTATATTTTTTGTAAGTTCCCTATAAATAGGGACTTAGGCTTGACGTAGAGAAACGATATTGAAACACAATATTTCTCTTCAGCTTACTTTGTAATCAGTCTTAATAAAACGAGATCTGATTAATATTTACTTCGTGTGTTCATCATCTTTCATCATTCAAATCTGTTGTTTCTTTTCTTAATTCTCGATAACAATTCTCTTCATATGTTGAGGGACCGAGCCAGGGACTGGTGTGAGGAGGTGACCAACTAGGTGGGATTAGCTGGGGTGGCTCATATGTCATGGGAGGAGTTTGTCAGGCGTTTTGATTTGGAATACTTATAAAAAAGTATCGAAGGGCTTCTTTTATAAGGCTTCGCGGGTGGATAATAATTTCGTTACATATCATAACTCAATATAAGTGTGAGAAATTGTAAACGAAATTACCTGTTTGACCAGTGTAGTCAGTGACAAGTATGGTGAAAAAATTATTTTAAGTAACAAAGAATCGAACTGACACTCAGACGTAAATCATATTCCAAAAAAAAGTCCTGGATCTTGTTGGGTAAAAATGTCTTGAGTTTCGAACATTTTAGCAAGACCACACAAAAAAAAGAATATGATTTTGAGTATCGAAAAAAGATACTGAAACATCGTATCTTTATGTAAGACATTATGCATCATATCCCATACACTTCGGGTAAAGGATCGATTGCAGATGCTATAATATTTGACCATTCTAAAATTTTTCAAATGTCTAGCGCATTTAGAGGGAAAAACGACAAGAATCGGTTTTGACTAAGATAATTAAACAACTATCAAAGGACGATCCAAAGTTCGCTGAGGATTGGTCGCTTGTAAGTAGTGGAAAGTATGGTATTGGACGGACCATATCGACATTATTATGAATAGATAAGATTCTATTAAGAATGTCTTGTCATATGGCAAATATGGAAATGTTTCCATATTGGGAGTTGGATATTGAGAATCTATATCTAGATTAGAAACTTTTATGCAAGAAGGATGTTCAAAGGAATGTACTTTGAGTGAGACACATCATATCTTTAGAATTGTTTCTGATAAAGATTAGCCAAGTCTTGATGATTTTGAGCTATGACTTTACGAAAGAATCATTGCATAAAATGTTAGAATCTAGCATAAGTAATAAGAATCTAGCTATTCTTATACTTATGATAAGGATTGGGAGGTGTGAAATGAGTATGATTGGAAATGTGTTCATTTGATCTATTTCACAAAATAAGGACCGTAGGTAAACATTGTGTGCATGTTGAGAGCATGGTACAAGTGTAGTAATATTTCATGTAAGAAGTTGATTACCCGAAACAACAAATAATGAGTAATCAATATGGTGATTAAATAAAATGTTTTATTTATACCCAGAGTTTGTGGCCATATGGGATTAGTATTATTCTTGTGTTTCACTTTGCATGTTTTGACTTCCTGAATAATTAAATTGGTTCAGAACAATCAAATTATTCTAAAAGACCACAATCGTTCATATGTTGGAAGTAGGTATGAATGAATACTATCGTGAATTGGTGTGTGGATTGTCTAAAGTGTATTAGACATAAGCAAATGTTTGCTGCAACGTTCATGAGTGCTTATGAATATGATTTGAGCATTGGATCAAGCCCACACTCACTTGAATCACTTCGTGGATTTTATCACGAGTGATTGGTGAGACGATAACATCTTATATTCTTGAAACCGAGATGTGTGAGTTGTATCTTGCGAGTCGATTACACATTGATAATATGTAAACGCACCAGTAACTTGGTGTCATAAAACATATTGTTGTGTGTGATTTGGTGAGTGAGTGCAAGCAAGCATTGAATCAAAGTTTATCCATTCCTTTTATCCAGAGTAGGATGAAAGCGATATTTGTGGGTCCCTCGATGATTTAGTGATGACATCCTAAGCGCTTGGCCAAGCCGGGACTAATGTGATGTGTTCAATTGTTGTCTGTTGTCAGTCATCGTAAATTGGAAATCGAGAAACAACAAATAGACAGAGAGAATGATTTAAATCCATGTCTCAGTCTATACGATATCTAGAATGGAGGAATATATGATCCCTTATCTAAAGGATGCGTATATGATAAGATCAGAGTTCACAGTGGCTTTTGAAAGCTACGATTGCAGATCAGGATCTGAAGTCATACGCATAATAGTTATTAGACTTATCGAAGTGGGAGACTATTGGATTAGTGTCTAAGTACATAACTATTTTGGTATGCACTTGACACGATGGTGCATGGTCCTTTTGGGTTGCCTTCACCAAAGCAACTTGATAGGATGAATTATGGAGAGAGAGGATTAATTAGGATTTATTAATATATTATGAGAATAATATATTAAAGGAGAAATCATATTGTTTAATTAATATTAGTCAATAATTAATTAGGAATTAATTTTGTGGCTAAAAGAGATTAAATAAACTTAAGGGACCGGAACAGTAATTATGAGATAATTGCAATTGGGCTATGGATTACTTAATAATATATAGGTTGGACGAATTCTATGGGGAAGCCCATTAGAAATCGTCCAAGGGTTATATTAAAATGGTCCATGGGCTGCGTAGGGCTTAAGCAGTCAGATTAGGGTTTCCTAGTTGAAAACCCTAATAGCCTACATGTATATATATAGCACCCTTAAGCCCCAAAAACGTGGCTAAGAGTTCCTCTAGGGTTTCAAGACGTTTTTGGGCAGCCTCCTCTCTCCTTGTTCTTCATCCTCTTGCTATTGGTGTTTGTGAGCCATTAGAGGAGCGATAATTGTGACTCTAAGCTTTCTAAAGTCATTGTAAGGAGGAATTGAGATTGTTATTGCTACATAACAATCAAAGGTAATTCTCTAAACCCTAATTTCAGCTTATAATATGTTAGATCTAAGATTGTAAGTCTTGGATACATTGCAGGTACAATAGAGAAACCTAGATCCAAGCATTAGGGTTTGTATGAGCACATAGGATTGTTCTTATGACTCAAGCCCATCAGAAAGAACCTAAATGTCAATGTAGTGACTTTGATAAGTGGCAAATAGATCGGAGAAAGTAGTTCAAAGAAGAAGCCAACAGAAGAAGAGGAAAAAATAGAAGTTATTCCCATTGAGGATCCCCGTAGCCAAGAATGCCACACAAGCCGAAGTTCTAAAGAAGACCATTCCCTTAGTGATGCCAATAGCCACTCAACCACCATTCCCCTCCCGACTTGAGACTTCGAAGAACATGGAGGAGAAAGAGATTTTGGAAACCTTTTGAAAGGTGGAAGTAAAAATCCCTCTACTTGATGCAATCAAGAAAATCCCTAGATATGCAAAGTTTTTGAAAGAACTTTGTACCAAGAAGAGGAAATTGAAGGGAAAAGAGAAAATCTCAATGAATGAAAATCCATCCGCGGTTTTACAAAGGAAACTTCCACCCAAGTGCAAAGCCTTGGGAATGTTCATGGTTCCTTGCAAGATTGGAGATGCCACTTTTAGTATTGCTATGCTTGATCTTGGTGTTACTATCAATGTCATGCCTAATTCAGTGTATGAATCATTGAATGTCGGACCCTTAAGTGAAACTGGTGTCATAATTTTACTTGTGGAGAAATCGAGTTTCTTTACTAGAGGTGTTTTAGAAGATGTTTTGGTGCAAGTGAACCAATTGGTCTTCCTGACGGATTTCTATGTGATTGATTTAGAAGAACAAGTGTCCTCCAATGCGGATATAAACGGCTAAAATGAAGATTAATGTGTATGCGGGAAGCTTAACGGTGGAGTTTGATGGGGAAACAATAAGTTTCAATATCTTTGATGCTATGAGATATCCTAGTGATGTTTCATATTTGTGCTTTGTTGATGTTGTTGAACCATTGACCCAAGAATTGTTTGAACCATTGAGCAAAGGATTTTATTGTGGAAAATTAGCCAAGAAGTTGAAGCTCTACTCACTAGACCCTAAAGTTGAAAGATTGGTTAACAATTTGGAGATCAAGAAAACCACTCAATTCAGTTTGAAGCAAATTTAATTACCTCAAACTCACACAAGATTACCACCCACCCTTGTTCAACCACCAGAACTAGAATTGAAAGTCCCACCTCAACACTTGAAGTATGCGTACTTAGGAAACAACGGGACTCTTCCGGTCATCATTTCAACTCACTTAACCGAATATGAAGAAGAGCAACTTCTCAAGGTGTTGAAGGAACATAAAGAAGCAATGGGTTGGACGATTGTGGATATCAAGGGATTGAGCCCCTCAACTTGTATGCACAAGATCTTGATGGAGGATGAATGCAAGCCGAGTCGTGATGCGTAAAGAAGAGTTATGAAGAAAGAGATATTGAAGCTCCTTGATGCGGGGACGATCTATCCAATCTCGGATAGCAAGTGGGTGAGCCTAATGTAATTCGTGGCAAAGAAGATGGGAATCACGATGGTCGAGAACCACAAAGGTATGATGGTCCCCACCCACGTGCAAAATGGGTGGAGAGTATGTATTGACTACCACAAACTCAATTCAAGCACAAGAAAAGATCATTTTACATTGCCTTTCATTGACCAAATGTTATAAAGGTTGGCCAGAAAATCTCACTATTGTTGTCTCGACGGGTACTCTGGTTTTCACCAAATCTCGGTGGCACCGGAAGACATAGAAAAGACAAACTTTACATGTCCATTTGGCACTTTTGCCTACCGGAGAATGCCATTTGGATTGTGTAATGCCCCGACCACTTTCCAATGTTGTATGGTTAGTATTTTTTTTTTGGAATATGTTGAGAATATAATTAAGGTTTTTATGGATGATTTTACAGTATATGGCAACTCTTTTCAAGAATGTTTGACCAATCTCACCAAAATTTTAAAAAGATGCATTGAAACGAATTTGGTTTTAAATTTTGAGAAATGTCATTTTATGGTGAGTCAAGGTTGTATTTTGGGTCACATTGTATCTAAGAAAGGAATTGAGGTAGATAAGGCCAAAATTGATGTTATTCAAAGCTTACCTTACCCGACTTGTGTTCCGGAAGTTCTTTCTTTTTTAGGTCATCCCGGGTTTTACCGAAGGTTCGTCAAGGACTTTTCAAAGATAACAAGACCAATGTGCCAACTCTTGCAAAAAGAAGTTGATTTCGAGTTCAATGAGGTGTGCAAAGAAGCTTTTGACAAGCTCAAAGAGTTGCTTACAACCGCTCCTATCATGCAAGCACCAAATTAGGATCTGCCCTTCGAGATCATGTATGATGCAAGCAACTATGCTATAGGCGCCATTTTGGGGAAAAAGAATGGAAAAGCCTCCCATGTGATCTACTATGCATCAAGAACACTAGACAATGCTCAAAGCAACTACTCTACCACGGAGAAGGAGCTATTGGCCATAGTGTTCGTTTTGGTGATGTTTAGACAATACCTACTTGGTACCAAATTCATAGTGTATTCGGATCATGTGGCACTCAAGTACTTGATGAAAAAGAAAGATGCAAAGCCAAGACTCATCCGGTGGATCCTATTATTGCAAGAATTTGATTTGGAGATTCAGGACAAGAATGGAAGCGAGAACCTTGTTGCCGACCATCTAAGCCGGATCACTTCAAATGAGATTCCTTTCCCGTTGCGGGACGAGTTTCCGAATGAGCATCTCTTCTCCTTTACTCAATCTACTCCTTGGTATGCCGATATCGTTAACTTTTTATTCAGAAAAAGGTATCCCGACAAATTCACGCGTGCTCAAAATGACAAAGTAACAAGTGATGCATAGTACTACGTGTGGGATGAGCCTTATTTGTGGAAACATTGTCACGACGAAATCATTAGGCGATGTGTGCCCCAACAAGAACATCAACCCATTTTGAAATTTTGTCATGAATTTGCTTGTGGGGGAGGCTTCGGACCTAGCCGGACCTTGAGAAAGGTCCTTGAGTGTGGACTATTTTGGCCAACCTTGTCATGCGATTTGTTACTTGTTTTGCAAAAGTTGTGAATGGTGCCAAAGGAAGGGGAACATTTAACAAAAAAATCAAATGCCGCAAAATCCAATCCTTGTTTGTGAAGTTTTTGATGTATGGCGGATTGATTTTATGGGCCCATTTCCCATCTCATTTGGCAACGTTATATGTTTCTCGTGGTTTATTATGTCTCTAAGTGGGTTGAAGCCAAAGCCACACGATCGGATGATGCCAAAATGGTTATCGAGTTTTTAAAGTCTAATGTTTTTGTGGGATTTGTTGTGCCTAGGGCGCTGACTAGTGATCAAGGGATGCATTTATGCAATTAGATGATGGAAGCCTTGCTAACAAAGTTCAATGTGACCCACCATGTCTCTACCGCCTATCAACCTCAAACGAACGGCCAAGCAGAGGTTTCGAATCGTGAAGTGAAGTCTATTCTTGAGAAAACAGTGAATCCTACAAGAAAATATTGGAGTTCGAGGCTTGATGATGCCTTGTGGGCCTATCGGACTGCGCACAAGACCCCGATTGGAATGTCTCCATTTAGTTTGGTTTTTGGGAAACCATGTCATCTTCCTTTGGAATTAGAGCACCGTGCATTTTTATCAAACCCCAAAACTGGGAACGGCGGAAACGTTCTGGGGCGGAGGACGTCATGTAAAGTATCACAACACAGTATAATAGCAAACAAGCAAACAACATCATCCATTGCATTAAATATATAATTTTAATACAGATGTGTTCTGTACAGTTATAGACACCAAAAATGTAAATAAAAATAATAAGATGAGTCTTGAATGCGCTCCATCTTCTCAAAAGCTGACCTCGGTACCTATCTACTGATGACTTGAGAATACAAGTTATTTTGAGAGAGGTTATCAGCATTAAAGCTGTTGAGTTAATAAGTATTTAGTGTCGATGTTTGTATCCAAATGTTTGAACGTTGTTTAAAGAACGAATTTGTAAACGTTTGTAATAAAAGTATGTTAATGTTTGTAAGTGTTTGCAAAAGTTTGAAAGTCCTAGAAAATCCTATATTTTCTACTAAAAGTAGCCTTATACCAAGGCACAACTGTTATGTATGTTTATTTCTTGTAAAAGTGTGAAATTTCCCCAAGTGTAACTATCATTATCAAAATATAGTTTATATATTAATGTTTAAGTGAGATGATCACTAAATATATGTAAAGGGGTAAATTAATGTATTACTGTAGTGTTGTATTATCGGAACTAATGCTGTACTAACTACCTTAACCGGATTTATATCAAGGTATTATGTGATTAATTGTACCATACTATCGACTATGTAACACGACAATGTAGGACGTAAAAAGGTATGACGTTTGACACCTGCAGAACTGCAAGTCCGACTATAACTAGCAGCAAGGTGTAGGATAGCCAATCCAGTATAGATCTATATGCAAACTCACGCTCTCCCTCCAAGAGACTCTGGCTACAGCTCGGGCCATGACATTGAAGGCATGCTCCGATATAGTGGATCACATTTATGTTAACGTATTCATGTATATGTAATGTATTGTTACTCATCCTAGTATTATAATTTCAAGACTCAAGACGGCACATCCTTTCACCTATTCGTTTAAAGAATAATTATTATAATAGTCAAATGAACTTTATATTTGTTAAAAAAAAAAAAAGAAATGAAATTGACATATAATAGGAAGTGATTGACTTTTAGGGTTTGACCGAATGAAACTTTTGGGTTGTCACATCATCCCCCCGTTAAAGGGAATTTCGTCCCAAAATTAAAGTCTAAGCAAATAAAGTATTTACAGATAACTAAGCGAATAGATGAGGATATTTCAATTTCATTTGATCCTCGCGCTCCCACGTGAATTTCGGTCCTCGCTTGGCGCTCCAGCGAACCTTCACAATCGGGATGCGGCTTTGCTTTTCTTCTTGACCTCACGGTCCATGATCTCTACAGGTTCTTCCACGAAGTTGAGGCTCTCGTTGATCTCGATCTCGTTGAGTGTGATTACAAGAGTCTCATCGGACAAACACTTTTTCAAGTTAGAGACGTGGAATGTAGAATGTACGTTACGAAGTTCGTTGGGCATATTGAGTTTGTAAACTATAGGGCCGATTCTTGCAAAAATCTTGAAAGGCCCTATGTATCTCGGATTGAGCTTCTTTAGCTTACCGAAGCATATCAAGCCCTTCCAAGGTGAGACATTCAGAAGGACTCGGTCTCCCACCTGGAATTCCAAAGGTTTCCTTCGCTTGTCCGCGTAGCTTTTCTGTTGGTCTCTAGAGGCTTTCAATCGTTCACGGATCTGAACGATCTTCTCTGTCGTTACCCGAATGATTTCCGGCCCTATGAGAGTGCTGTCAGGAACTTGTCTTCTAGCTAACTGGGTGTCACCCACATCAGCCCATTACATAGGGGATCTGCACTTTCGGCCATAAAGGGCTTCGAATGGAGCAGCCTTGATGCTCGTGTGATAACTGTTATTGTAGGAAAATTCAACAAGGGGAAATGAGTATCCCATGCCTTCCCAAAGTCAATAACACAGGCTCTCAGCATATCTTCCAGTGTTTGGATGGTTCTGTCACTTTGTCCGTCGGTCTGAGGATGCTAGGCGGTGCTCATGTCTAGCCTTGTTCCTAGGGAATGTTGTAGCGATTTCCAGAATCTTGAAGTGAACCTACTATCTCTATCGGAGATAATGGATATAGGAACACCATGCAGTCATACAATTTCCCTAATGTATGTTCTCGTAAGCTTCTCCATCTTGTCAGTTTCTTTGATAGGCAGGAAGTGTGCAGACTTGGTCAATCTATCGACGATGACCCATATGGTATCAAGTCCACCCGTTGTCTTGGGCAACTTGGTTATGAAATCCATAGTGATCCGCTCCCACTTCCATTCTGGAATCTCTGGTTGTTGTAGTAAACCGGAGGGCTTCTGGTACTCGACCATAACCTTTGCGTAAATAAGGCATTTACTTATGAAGGTAGCAATCTCTGCTTTCATATTAGGCCACCAGTATAACTTTTTAAGATCCCGATACATCTTATCTGAACCTGGGTGTACGGAATATCGAGTGTTGTGCGCCTCGGTCATGACCAAGTCTTGGAAACTACCGTGTTTCGGGGTCCAGATCCGGTCCATGAGATATAAGGATCTGCCACCCTTGGCTTCTAAGTGCTTATCCATTCCTCTAAGGGATTCACTCGTCACGTTTTCAGGTTTCATGGCTTCAAGATGAGCCGCCTCAATTTGCTTAAACAAGTGTGAATGGATAGTCATCGTCAACGATTTGAATCTTCGACCATAATATTCCTTCCGACTTAGGGCGTCTGCTACTACGTTGACTTTACCCGGATGATAACGAATATCACATTCGTAGTCATTGAGTAGCTTGAACCACCATCGTTGACGCATGTTGAGCTCCTTCTGATCGAATATGTGTTGTAAACTCTTGTGATCAGTAAAAAATGTGCTTTTCGTGCCATACAGGTAATGTCTCCAGATCTTAAGAGCAAACACAACTACCCCCAGCTCAAGATCGTGTTTGGTGTAGTTGACTTCTTGTGTCTTCAACTGTCTCGAGGCATAGGCGATGACCTTACCCTGTTGCATCAGAACACAACCGAGCCCTTGATTTGACGCATCGCAATAGACAACGAAGTCTTCTATCCCTTCGGGGAGGGATAGTATTGGCACGGTGCACAAGGCTCGCTTGAGCGTTTGAAATGCTCTTTCCTGTTTCTCTTCCCAGTCAAAGGCCACGCCTTTCAGGGTCAGTGTTGTAAGAGGTTTCGCAATGCGGGAGAAGTTCTGTATGAACCTACGGTAGTAGCCAGCGAGACCTAGAAATTGACGAATTTCTGTAGGTGTCTTCGGTGCTGACCCGTTCTCAATGGCCTTAATTTTGGATGGGTCCACATGGATTCCCTCTTTGCTAACCACGTGTCCTAAGAATTCGACTCTTTGGATCCAAAATTCACATTTAGAGAACTTCGCATAGATCTTCTCCGTTCATAAAGTTCCTAGAACTTGTCGCAGGTGATCGCCACGCTCTTCCTTACTTCGGGAGTAGATCGGGATGTCATCTATGAAGACGATGACAAACTGATCCAAGTAAGGTTGACATACTCTATTCATCAAATCCATGAAGACTGCGGGCGCATTGGTCAATCTTAATGGTATCACCACGAACCCATAGTGTTCGTAACGAGTTCGGAAGGCTGTCTTTGGAACATCCTCCAATAGTACTCGTAACTGGTGATATCCGGATCTTAGATCAATTTTGGAAAAGTAATTCACCCCTTGCAGTTGGTCAAATAAATGGTCTATGCGAGGCAGAGGGTAACGATTTTTGACCGTTAGTTTGTTGAGTTCTCTGTAGTCGATACACATACGGAATGATCCGTCTTTCTTCTTAAAGAACAAGACTGGTGCTCCCTAGGGTGCGAAACTTGGTCTTATAAAGCCCTTGCTGAGCAGTCCGTTAAGTTGACCAGATAGTTCCTGCATCTCTACTAGTGCTAATCGATAGGGCAACTTGGCTCGTATCGACAACGTGAGCAAGGAATGCACGATATTCCTTACGTAGATACTTCTATGCTTGAATAATTGAGATAATACGAAGACTGGTACCGGGTTTGTCGCCGTAGATGATGAGA
Organism: Lactuca sativa; assembly: GCF_002870075.4. Classification (NCBI taxonomy): domain Eukaryota; kingdom Viridiplantae; phylum Streptophyta; class Magnoliopsida; order Asterales; family Asteraceae; genus Lactuca; species Lactuca sativa. The sequence goes on from NC_056627.2 coordinate 226,002,278, forward strand.
GTTTCGTTAGATGGGAGGTTTAGACGGACTGCTATCTCGTAGCACATGATGTTGGCGCGATGAAGAATAAACAATCCATGCCGATGATGACGTCGAAGCTTTTAATCGATACCGGCATGAGGTCGATTGGAAATAAATGGTTATCTAGAGTTAGGGTACATCCTAAGTATATGTTATTCGTGAACTCAGTCTTCCTATTAGCCATTTCTACTGTGAATTGTTCTTTAAGTGTGTACGGTTGTTGTTTAAGTATGCGAGCAAATTTATGGTTCACGAAGCTTCGCTCCGCTCCACTATCGAACAGTATACATGCATAGGAGTTATCGAGGAGAAACGTACCAGTCACCACTGTCGAGTTAGCAACTACTTCTCCATGGCCTATCGCCAGTACTCTCCCCGCTCCACCGACATTCTTTGCTTTGGGGTAGTCCCTCTTGTAGTGGCCCACATCGCCACATCCATAGCAAGCCTAGCTCACGCCAGTGCCGAGAACTTGGTTAATCAGCCTCACCGGAGATTTGCAGAAATGGACGGTGTGTCCTTTCTTGTTGCAGTTAGAGCACTGCATTTCTCAGCAGGGGCCGTTGTGGTGGAAGTTGCATTTATTGCACTTGGGCAAACTTCCAGCATACTGCTTCACCGGAGCAGCAGCAGCAGGGGTTATCGTGACATGAACTGCCACAATTTGCTGCTTTTTGGCAGCTCACTGTTTCTTTTTTTCATCCTAGAATTTCCGCTTAGTGTCAGCGGGTTTGGAGGGTTCCGAGATGGCTAGGGTTGTTCTCGCGGATGGGATTGGACTCCATGGTCAATGAGTCGCTGTGCCAGTCGCTTGACACCGTCGAAGGTAGTAGGGTTTGATGATAGGACATTTCCCTGATATGGAGGCACCAGCCCCCAGATGTACCTCTTGATCTTTTTCCCTTCCGTGGGAACCATATTGGGGCAGAGGGCCACCAGTTCGCTGAATCTGGCGGTATATGCGACTATGTTGGAGCCCTTCATGGTTAGGCTCCACAGCTCCTGTTCCAACTTCTGGATCTTGCCCCTCGGGTAGTACTCCTCAATCATGAGGTCTTTCATAGTTTCCCAGCCCATGTCGTTGGCCACTACGATAGTTAGTGCCTTCACATGGCCGTTCCACCACGTCAGGGCCTTCTCTTCAAAGGTGCATGCGGCAAATTTGACTTTCCTCGCAGCAGGGCATGAACAAATTTCGAAGAGCGATTTCGTCTTCTCGATCCATTGCGAGAGGGCAATGACTCTGCTGGTCCCCTTGAAGGACTTCGACTTGCAGTTTGTGAAATCTTTGTACGAGAAATCTCTCGAGTGCACAGGGATTTCAGCAGGAGTAGAGTCAACAGGGATCCCACCTCTGCTGGCATTAGTGGAGTGATATTGAGCCATGGCAGTTGCCACTGCTGCAGCTACTGCAACATTCAGAGTTGCGGTATCGATGACCGGAGGACGAGGCGGTGGTGGCGGAGGATTATGCCGTGGTGACTTGCGAGGAGGCATCTTTCAGTTGTAAGTTAATAAAGACGAACACGTTGGTAAGAATCAATTGTAAGTAGAGTGAGAGTGACACATGGACTAAATAGCCATAGTCCAACAGTTGGATGAGTGTATGTTTTGAGATCACAACATAAAAGAATAGTAGGAAACAAAAGTGTACAAATTTTCCCCACAGATTAGATAGCTGTTAAAATTACTGGTATTAATGATGTAACAAGTTAAAGGAAAATTGACCTAACAATAGGTCTTACATCATACCATATGGGAAAATTTTCACAGTTCCTAGATTCTTAGTTAAAGTACTAAAAATTAGGAATATTTTACAGACAAGTGCTACATAGAGCACAGATATGAAAGGCTATTCCTTAAGCAAAAAAAAAAAGATGTACTGGGCATCTTCTAATGGCGATGGGAATAACTTGGGCGAACCCTAAGGTCTACCACTTGACGAACCGCTTCTTGAAGGTGTCGCTCCTGAGCCCTCTGGCGGACTCGAAGTTCTATAACTTCGGCTCGAGAGGCAGCCATTTGTTGCTGCAGGGTCTCATTGGTTCTCCTGGTCCTTTACATTTCTTCTTCGAGACGGAGGATGCGGACTGTGTTGACACTAGAGTTGGCATCAATTTCCATGGCCCGGTTGATGGCTTCTCGACCTTGTTCAACATTACGAGCTATTCTACGGATAATGACGGGCAGAGCTCCAGCGATTCAAGTTGGTTGCCCACAAGGGTGTGGGACCTTGGAAGGCTGGTCGGGGATTGTTGTTTGGGGCTTTACCTACTGGCGGTAGGTTGTTGACTTCAGGCTCGGAGTCAGATCCATCCGAAAAGCCTTCTGCGAGGTGATCATCGAAAGGGATTGGATGCTCATCTTCGAGCTCTTCTTCAAGCCATCCAGCATTACCTTGTCGAGGAAAGTGCGGGTTGCCATGATGAAATCCAGCCATGATATCTATGCGAGAAAAGGGGTATAAGAATCTTATATAAATAGACATACTACTTAAGATAATTATAAGATAATCTATATCAATTATGTCAATACTTGTGTAGTGCATACCAGTTAAATGAAAGTAGAACAGGATAGACCTTCGAATAAGTGGCCCTAACTCCAAATCCACAACCCAACGAGGACAAGTGGTGAAGCAAAGGTCACAGCTGCTCAGTCTATAACACCTAATTCCATACAACCTTGGCGTATCCACTTAACGACTATTGACCTACTTGATAGCGACCTTTTAGTCTTCAGATAATTGATTAAAGTAACACAAAATACTCCTATAGTATTTTAAACTTATGTTCTGTTCTAATGTTCTCATTATAGTAGTGTTGGTAAGTTTCTATACTTGTTACCATATCACAACCATTCTAGGGCATATGCTAATCACTCCTCAGACCAGCATAGCTGATCAGGCTATGCCACTCCCAGGACTGACCATACATCCCCGAGCTTACTTGTGATATTTAACAATCGTAATACTTTTGTTCTTGTCATTGTGACACTGATTTTAGTATGAATGCAGACTTGTATACTTAGTTAAATATTTTATTATTTACAAGTATAGACTCTTGGTCAGAGTGTTTTAATCCCAATGGGTTTATAGTTAGTATATCTTTTATGGGTTGATATACTGAATTCACTATAAACAATGCTCTGATACCAATCTGTCACACGCCAAAACCGAGAACGGTGGAAACGTTCTGGGGAATAGGACGTCATGTAAAGTATCACAACACAGTATAATAGCAAATAAGCAAACAACATCATCCATTGCATTAAATATATAATTTTAATACTAGTGTGTTCTGTACAGTTATAGACACCAAAAATGTAAATCAAAATAATAAGATGAGTCTTGAATGCGCTCCATCTTCTCAAAAGTTGGCCTCGGTACCTATCTATTGATGACCTGAGAATACAAGTTATTTTGAAAGACTTTATCAGCATTAAAGCTGGTGAGTTCATAAGTATTTAGTGTTGATGTTTGTATCCAATTGTTTGAATGTGGTTTAAAGAACGAATTTGTAAACGTTTGTAATAAAAGTATGTTAATGTTTGTAAGTGTTTGCAAAAGTTTGTAAGTCCTAGAAAATCCTATATTTTCTACTAAAAGTAGCCTTATACCAAGGCATAACTGTTTTGTATGTTTATTTCTTGTAAAAGTGTGAAATTTCCCCAAGTGTAACTATCATTATCAAAATATAGTTTATATATTAATGTTTAAGTGAGATGATCACTAAATATATGTAAAGTGGTAAATTAATGTAGTATTGTAGTGTTGTATTATAGGAATTACTGCTGTATTAACTACCTTAAACCGGATTTATATCAAGGTATTATGTGATTAATTGTACCATACTATCGACTATGTAACACGACAATGTAGGTCGTAAAAATGTATGACGTTTGGCACCCGCAGAACTGCAGGTCCGGCTATAGCTAGCAGCAAGGTGTAGGATAGTCAATCCAGTATAGATCTATATACAAACTCACGCTCTCCCTCCAAGAGACTCTGGCTACAACTCGAGCCATGACATTGAAGGCATGCTCCGATACAGTGGATCACATTTATGTAAACGTATATATATATATATATATATATATATATATATATATATATACATATATATATATATATATAATGTATTGTTACTCATCCTAGTAACGTTGTATATGTTCTCTTTCTAATATAGTTGTATATGTTCTCATAGTAATAAGTAATGACTCATGAATGAACTGACTCCTGTATGTCTTATTGAACTGAAAGTAGTAAGTAGTATAACCCTAAACTATACCTATTATAGTTTATTAGTAAACTTCATGAATGACTGAACGTACTGAACTGAGATATAAATCTTTATGTATATACATATACACATAACATATAAGTAAGGATTCAACGACACTCGGACAAACAACCGGGTACTTTAGGACCACAACCCAACGAGGACAGGAAGTAAAGTGGGTTATCTCTCCTAAGTCCTTCAAACCTTATTTATATAACTATATATATAGTAGACATAGTTTTTAACAGTATATAATATTTAAAAACTGTAAAGGAAAGGTTTAGTACAAAAAGAGAATTTGATAAAGAGTTTGACATGTAAAATAGTTTGATAACAGTTTAAAGTCATTTGTTTGGTAAAACAGTTTAAAGCATGAAAATCCATTTGCATGTTAGTTATTAATCACATGTGATTGATCTAATAACTAACATGGTTCAACTTGTATTCCCCCCATAAAGCATTTATAACATTTAAAAGCATTTCAAAGGTTAATTAAAGGGGTATGAACTAACCTGTTGTGAGTGAATTGGATTGAAGTGTCGGACACGGTTCTAGGTGACAAGTGGAGACTTGTACACACACAATGAGCCTAGTTATCATATAACATACATATATATAACTAATTAGTCAATTTGTCACTAATAAATTAAGTTGAGACACTCTAGAACACGGAAACACTTTGTTTCAAGTGTTATAGATCACATGGGTTGCATCCAAGTGTTGTAGGGCATGGCTAGTGGGTGTAGGGTTCAAGGAAAACTCCCTAAGGGAGTTCACGGCCCTAAGGTCCTCAACAAATGAGTTTACCGTCGTAAACTCATGGGTTTATGGCTGTAAGCTCGTAGTTCCATGACCATTTGATGTTTTGAGGCTTTACAAGACCCTAAGAAGCATTTCTACTTGATGGTTAAGTCTTTGGAAGAGATTAGGGCACCATTTCCCTCATTTGAGGAGTCACGGCCCTAAGACCATTTCTTTTTGGGTTTACTGCCGTAAACCCTTAAGGATATGGTATTTTGATGTTTTCTAGTCCTAAACTTAACTAGGAATGAATCTAGGCTAGTGTCCAAGGCTTAGGAAGAATTTAAAGCACACTTTGTCACCTTTAATTGGTGCTCATGATCCAAGAACTTCTTGGGCCGTAAACACCTTACTCTTGGTGTTCTTGGGACATTTTCTTGGTGTATGGTTGATGGGTTTTGAGCATTCTAACACTTCCTAAGTGTACATGCAACCCTAATAACCTTGGATATATGTTTGTCTAATTATCATGCAAAGTTGAATTCCAAGGTTATATTCCTATCTAACATACATGGGGAACAATTTCTAACTTGAATGAAAGATAGAATAACTTACCTTGTTGTTGCTTATGTTCCTTGAAACCTTGTGAGCCTAGCACCCCAAGTGTGATGCCTCAAATGCTTCTCACAACACCAAATGATCTTGGAAAGACTTTTGAGAGAATACACACTACTTGAAATCGGCCTAGCCCTCTTGTTTCATATGTGTAGCCGATTTTGGTGGAGAATGGGATTCTTATATAGTGTTGACACATCTAGGGTTACACCATGTAAACCCTAATGTGTCATGACTCTTCATTTCCATGACCCATGGGTTTGTAACTCCCATGGAGCATCCTATGGGTGGAACCCAACTTGATAATCCATGGAGCCTCTTAGCCCACAATACAAGATATGAATGATTTACATAATCAACCCATATATTTAATTAGTTATCTTTTGATCACTTAATTAATTCTAAATTAATTCTTTGATCAAACGAATCAAATAATATTATTAATATATTAGAACTTATAATATATTAATAATCTCCAAGTGTTATTCCTCTCATTTAGTCTATTCAATTGCATGGTGCCATGCAACCCAAATGGACCATGCCGGGTCGGGTCAAGTACTGACCCGAAATAGTTATGGACTTAGACACCTTATCCAACAGTCTCCCACTTGGATAAGTCTAATAACTATCACTCCAGTACTTCAGGAACCGACCGGCAATCGTAGCTCTTTCAAGGTCTCTCGGAGCTGAGAAGATGTTGATACGCCATTTAAGATAAGTGATCATATAATCCTCTGTTCTAGATATCAGCCGGACAAATACGTGGAACAATGTCTTACTTATTGTCCAGCAGTTTGTTTCCCGATTTCCGATTTGTTTGACAAATAACTTAATTGAACATATCAACTTAGTTCTGACCGGGCCCGGTACATAGGTCAAAACAAAATCATCGAGGGGCCTAGATATCAGCTTCTAATCCAAGAAGGAACAGATAAACTTCGACTCATATGTTTGTTCTACCACTCATTGAATTATACACAAAAGCACGTTTTATAACATCGAGTTACCAATGCGTTTTCGTACAATCAATGCATAACCAACTTGTAAGTAACAAATCATATCTCTAGGTTTGAAGACTTATATGATATTACCGTCTCACGATCACTCGAGATAGAATTCCATGAAGTGATTCCAGTGAGCGTGGGTTGTGTCCAATGCTCAGAACTTATGAACACTCATGATTGTTGTAGCCTTGTCCAACACCTTAGACCTCTGCAACCAATCATGACAGTCTTGATTCATACCTACTTCCGACATATGACTGACTATGGAGGTTTGAATAATATGTTATACCAAACAAAATTATTCTGGAATTCAAAACATGCAAAAGAAATATAGTAAACGGTCGACAAGAGATAGCAACACTTTACTCATAAATAAAACACCTTTTATTCATCATCTAATGTCAATTACACTTTACAAATTTTGAGGTTATCTAACTACTAAATCTAATATCATCCTTCATCCCTATGCTTCGAGCATGCTGGAGATGCTTAACCCGAGTCACTCCCTTCGTGAGGGGATCTGTTGGGTTCTCATCCGATGATACCCTCTTTGCCACGAGGAGTCCTTCTTCTATTCGATGTCTGGTAAAATGGTATTTTCTGTCGATGTGTCTGGATCTCCCGTGATCCCTTGGTTCCTTGGCTAAGGCAAAATCACTTTCACTATCACAGAAAATTTCCATTGGCTCTTTTATAGCTGGTACAACTCCAAGGTCTCCAATGAAGTTCTTCAGCCATATCGCCTCCTTTGCCACCTCGCTAACTGCAATATACTCTGATTCACAAGTTGAATCAGCCACTGTCTCTTGCTTGGAACTCTTCTAAGAAATTGCTCCTTCGTTTAGGGTAAAGACCCAGCTCGACTGAGAGCGGAAATTATCCCTATCAGTCTGGAAGCTAGCATCACTATACCCTACAACTCTCAAGTCATCACTCCCACCGAGGGTAAGGACCCAGTCCTTAGTCCTCCATAGGTACTTGAGGATATTCTTTACCGCAGTCCAGTGTGCCTTGCCAGGGTTCCCCTGATACCTGCTAACCATGCTCAGGGCAAAGGCTACATCAGGTCGAGTACATGTCATAGCATACATTATCGATCCAACAGCCGAAGCATAAGGTATTCGACTCATTTCTGCTATCTCAGCCTCAGTGCTAGGGCTTTGTGACTTACTCAATCTGGCGTTACTCCGGATGGGTAACTCTCCTTTCTTGGAGTCCTGCATGCTGAATATCTTGAGCACCTTATCCAAGTAGGTACTCTGACAAAGTCCAATTAGTCTTTTACTCCGATCTCTCAAGATCCTTATCCCTAGAATATAGGCAGCTTCTCCTAGGTCCTTCATAGAGAAACACTTCCCAAGCCAGGACTTGACTTCCTGCAGAGTTGGGATGTCATTTCCTATGTGTAGTATGTTATCCACATACAACACCAAAAAGCTAACTATACTCCCACTAGCCTTGACATACACGCAAGAATCATCTTCACTCCTAGAAAAGCCAAATTCCTTGACCTTTTCATCAAAGCAAAGATTCCATCTGCGAGGTGCTTGCTTCAATCCATAAATGGATTTCTCAAGCTTACACACTCTATTAGGGTACTCGTTGCTGACAGAACCCTCTGGCTGACTCATGTAAACATCTTCAGCCAACTTTCCATTAAGGAAAGCGGTTTTGACATCCATTTTCCATATTTTATAGTCATGAAATGCAACTATGGCTAATAGAACCCGAATAGACTTAATCTTGGCTACTGGAGAAAAGGTCTCATCATAGTCCACTCCAGGAATTTGAGAGAAGCCCTTTGCAACCAGTCGAGCCTTATAAGTGTGTACTTTACCATCCATGTCGGTCTTCTTCTTGAAGACCCATTTGCACCCTACTGTCTTACGACCTGGTACATTCTCAACCAAGTTCCAAACTTGATTGTCATACATGGATTGTATTTCGCTGTCCATTGCCTCTTTCCACTTGGCTGACTCAGGGCCTGCCATGGCTTCCGCGTAATTGTTAGGTTCATCCAAACCTATCAGTGTCTCATCACTGATAAGTGTATCTCCTTCTACAGTAATATGGAATCCTTAGTAATGCTCAAGAGCATTCCTAACCCTTGTGGAACGCCTCAGAGGTACAGACTTGTCAATTGGCTCAACAGGAGTTTCTTCCTCAAGTTGAGTGCTAGGGTTTGAAGTTCCTTCACCGCTTGAATCTTGATTTTCTTCAAGATCAACTTGCCTCCCACTGTTTCCTTGGCTTATGAACTCTCTCTCTCTCTCTCTCTCTCTCTCTCTCTCTCTCTAAAGAAAGCCCTCCTAGCTACAAAGAGCCCATTTTCACTAGGTCTGTAGAAGAGGTAACCAAAGGATTGTTGTGGGTAGCCGATGAAAATACACCTCTCGCTTCGGGGTTCGAGCTTATCATGAGTCTCACGTCTCACGAAAGCCTCGCAACCCCAAATCTTGATGTGGTCTAGTTCGGGTACTTTACCAGTCTACAACTCGTGAGGATTTTTGGCAACTTTCTTTGTAGGGACTAGATTAAGGATATGGGCGGCAGTCTCTAAGGCATACCCCCATAATGAGATTGGTAGCGAAGCTCAACTCATCATGGAACAAACCATATCCAACAAGGTTCAATTACGCCTCTCAGCCACACCATTCAACTGTGGTGTCCTGGGAGGTGTCAATTGTGAGACTATCCCACATTCCCTTAGATAGTTAAGGAACTCTGAACTAAGATACTCACCACCACGATCGGATTGAAGCATCTTAATGGTCCTGCCCAATTGATTCTCGACTTCCTGTTTAAATTCCTTAAACCTTTCGAAAGTCTCTAACTTGTTCTTGATCAAGTACACATATCCATATCTACTGTAATCATCAGTAAAAGTCAAATAATAACGATTAGCATCCCTTGTGGCATGTTTGAATGGTCCACACACATCCGTGTGTACAAGGTCCAACAAACCTTCACCCCTCTCACAAGAACCTGTGAAGGGTGACTTTGTTATTTTTCCAAGTAAGCATGATTCGCAACTATCATCTGACTTTAGGTCAAATGACTCCAAAACTCCATCCTTTTGGAGTTGGCCTATGCGTTTCTTGCTTATATGTCTAAGACGACAATGCCATAATGATGCTTTATCCAAGTTATTATTAATAGAATCAATACACAATACATTATTTCCTAAGTTATCAACCACAGATACTGTTTCATACACGCCATCACAAGGTAATGCTTTAAAATAAATAACATTATTAATGAAAGCATTAATCGAACCAACTTCATTATCAAATGAAAAGGTGAAAACTTGTTTATACAATGCATGAAAGGAAATAATATTTCTTGCCCTTTCTGGAGAATAACAACATTTATTCAAATGTAAACTAAACCCACTACTTAGCGATAAAGTATAAACTCCAATCTTGGTGATAGGTAAAGCTTTCCTATTCCCCATGATTAAGTTTATTCTTCCTTGCTCCACATTCTCACTTCTTCTTAGTCCCTGCAAGTCACAACAAATATGAATACCACAACCGGTATCAAGGACCCAAGATTTAGAATGGGGTGAGTTATTAGAAATGATAGTGTAAATACCTGCATGGTTGGGTTTAACTTTCCCATCCTTCACATCTTGCTGGTATTTTGGGCAGTTCCGCTTCTAATGTGATTTTTCATGGAAATAGAAACATTCAGCCTCTTTTGGGTCAGAAGAAGGAGTGACGAAACCTTTCTTGGTTCCACTTGAAGAAGAGCTATCAAGGGTCCGAGCCTTGGTACCCTTAGAAGAGCTCTTTCTCTTCTTCCCTCGACTTTTCCCGATTGCCAAAACCGGAGTAGAGTTTGGAGTAGGAGTGTTAACAACCGACCTCCCCTTAGGACCTGTTTCTGCGGTCTTGAGAAGTCCCTGAAGTTTGCTGAGTGTGACCTCTTCCTTATTCATGTGATATGTAATGCGGAATTGATCATAGCACGATGGTAAGGAGTGCAAAATGATATCTATTGCAAGCTCCTCAGGGAAGTTCACATTAAGCTTCAGCAATCGATCCACATACCTTTGCATTTTCTGCATGTGGCTCGTGACGGATTCCCCATCCTTCATCATGGTTGTTATCATGGAGCAGATGATTTCATACCTTTCTTGTCGTGCACTTTGATGGTATCTTTCCATCAGATCTTGGTGCATTTCATAAGGGTAGAAATCCCCATAAGACTTTTGGAGTTCCGCTGTCATCGTGGCCATCATGATGCAAGCCACTTTCGTAGCATCCCTTTCATGTGCCTAAAAGTCAGCGATCTCCTGGGGAGTTGCAGTGGTCTCATCAATCTCCTTAAGCTCCTTGTCAAGGACATATTCTTTGTCCTCGTAGCAGGTAATCATCCTGATGTTTCTGATCCACTCATTGAAGTTGGATCCATCAAAAGTGACTTTCCCACACAAGTTCATAAGGGTAAAGGAGCCATTAGCATTAGAGCCAGAAGTAGCATTGTTTGAAGACATCTGAAAGAAAAGGGCAAGATTAGTTTAGATATTAAGAGAGTCCTTAATAAAACACCCAAATGTAATATTAAGGCTAGGACCAAATCACAATATATTATAACTTAGAAGAGGTATGCCGTAATCCAAGCTATAACATATTTGAAAGGTAGGTGAATGACGATTCACCAATTTCCACCACGAAAACCGAAATATTAAATATTAGTTTTTTGATTGGTTCTTAGAAATTCCTAGATTCTTTGAGATTCAATGAACTTTTCAAAGGCATGTTTCAATCTCGAGTGTGCCCTCCAAGTTTTGTGACTGGGATACCGAGGATCACAAAACGAGGTGTGAAGTAACCACGTAAATCACTTGGTACCCTTAAAGTTTATCACTCAATTGATGTGCCGGTAAACCACACACGCTCCACCGATACTATAATAAACCTTAAGTCACCCTTTACTTACCTTGTTAAGTCCAAGTTAGTGTGCCGGTTAACCACACACGCTCCACCAACGACTTAAACAAAGTGTAAAGTGTAATTTCATGGATTAACACCTTATTCACATTTTTCCTAAAGTAACTAAGATTGGGAATTTAATAAAACATTTAGTTACTTTATAATATTCATCATACTTTTAATGAGAATTTATAAGTCCTTGTCTTACCCGTTCGGCTAACAACCCTCCACCGGTCAAGGAAGCGGTGGGTGAGAGTGGACACCCATTAAGTTGCCATTTTATAGGCAACAACCTTATACCCACCTTATAGACCGACTTCGTGAATGAGGCGTACTAGCGGTAAGACGACTTTGTTCTTATACACATATATATATATATATATATATATATATATATATATATATATATATATATATATATATATATAATTATTAAATCATAATAATATAAGTATAAGGGTTGAATTTTAACTTTTAAAATTCTAAGGGTTGGAACTAAAGTTTTTAACATGACTTTACTTGTTCCAAAACTTGAGGGAAAGTTTTGTAAACTTTCAAAACTTTTCATTTCTTGTAACTTATGACTTTATTAAAGTAATAAAAATGAAGACTCTTTATTTTTCTAACTCTTGTGTTCTTTTAATGGTTTTAACTCAAGTGGCTTTTGGTTTTCCATAACTTGAGGACAAGTTATGGACTCCATTAAAACACATTATGATCAAGAATTAAACTACCACTTAGGTTACAAATAATTCCTATGATCATCTAAACATCATAAGATCAAGAACATGAATATGAATATGAACACTTTCATGAATCAAAACTACACTTAAAACTTTGTAATTTTGATAACTAGTTGTTGTAAATGGATTAGCAAAGACATTACACCATCTAAAACAAGTTTTAAAAATACCAAAACAGTTTAGGGTAATGTTTCTAGTCCATTTCCAGCAACTAAAGTCGAAAATCTGTACTCTGTGGCTCCTACTCGCCGAGTGCATGAACCTACTCGGCGAGTAGGTTGAAGATACAAGTGAAATCGACGAGTCACCCCATGGACTCGACGAGTTCATCAGGTAGACATCAAGTTTTTCGACTTTTTTCAACTTTTAAGCACAAATAACAAACAAACAAGCCTAGGATCTGATACCACTGATGGGTTTTGAGCATTCTAAGACTTCCTAAGTGTACACGCAACCCTAATAACCTTGGATCTATGTTTGTCTAATTATCATGCAATGTTGAATTCCAAGGTTATATTCCTATCTAGCATACATGGGGAACAATTTCTAACTTGAATGAAAGATAGAATAACTTACCTTGTTGTTGCTTATGTTCCTTGAAACCTTGTGAGCCTAGCACCCCAAGTGTGATGCCTCAAATGCTTCACACAACACCAAATGCTCTTGGAAAGACTTTTGAGAGAATACACACTACTTGAAATCGGCCTAGCCCTCTTGTTTGATATGTGTAGCCGATTTTGGTGGAGAATGGGATTCTTATATAGTGTTGACACATCTAGGGTTACACCATGTAAACCCTAATGTGTCATGACTCTTCATTTCCATGACCCATGGGTTTGTAACTCCCATGGAGCATCCTATGGGTGGAACCCAACTTGATAATCCATGGAGCCTCTTAGCCCACTATACAAGATATGAATGATTTACCTAATCAACCCATATATTTAATTAGTTATCTTTTGATCACTTAATTAATTCTAAATTAATTCTTTGATCAAACTAATCAAATAATATTATTAATATATTAGAACTTATAATATATTAATAATCTCCAAGTGTTATTCCTCTCATTTAGTCTATCCAATTGCATGGTCCCATGCAACCCAAATGGACCATGCCGGGTCGGGTCAAGTACTGACCCGAAATAGTTATGGACTTAGACACCTTATCCAACATTGGTAAGGTAATAAGTCGTACAATACAGTAGGGTGGGAGTGCTTACAAGTTAGAGGCTTGAAAAGGTGCTAAGGGCCCAAGAACACTAGTGTGTGTTCTTGGTGTTTTGGAAATCTAATGAAAACACAAAAATGGATAGATGAAAAGATGTATAATCACTAGTTGTTAGGATATATCAACTAATCAAGTCGAGAAATACTTACGTTTTCAGGAAATCGGGTGAAAACTGGTATGATAGTTGAGAGTGTTTGGGAGTTGTTCTTGAGAGTGAAAATGAGAAGTGAAGTGTTTTGGGGAGTAAACTCATGCTTAAGCATGAGTTTATGATTTTTGGGGGAATTTACGGCCCAAACATAAAAGTTTGGCTGTGAACTTCTAAGCTACGTGGTATTCACGGTTTTGAAATTTCAAGACTTGAGACGGCACATCCTTTCACCTGTTCGTTTAAAGAATAATTATTATAATAGTCAAACAAACTTTAAATTTGTTAAAAACAAATAGATATGAAATTGACTTATAATAGGAAGTGATTGACTTTTAGGGTTTGACTGAATGAAAATTTCGAGTTGTCACAATTTTGGGCAGTCAAGCAATGCAACTTCCACATTGATGAGGCGGGAAGGCATAGGAAGCTTCAACATCAAGAGTTAGAAGAATTGAGAAATGACTTTTATGAAAACTCAAGTATTTACAAGGAAAAAACAAAGCTCTTCCATGACAACTCCAACAGCCGCAAGCATTTTGAACTGGGGAATAGGGTTTTGCTTTACCATTCGTGATTGAAATTATTTCCCAGAAAATTGAGGTCATGACGGATTGGTCCATTTTTTGTGCTAAAAGTCTTTGAGCATGGAGTGGTTGAAATACAATGTGAAGAGATGGGACAAATTTTCATAGTCAATGGGCATCATTTAAAGCCATTCTACGAAGGTTTTAATGCAAATGCCCTCGAAATCATCCATTTGGATGTCCCGAAGTGTTGAACCAAGCTAGAAAGACATCTCGCCAAAGACGTTAAAGAAGGACATTTTTGGAAAAATTAATGTTTTTAGCTTTTCTAATTCTGAATAAATGTCTTACATAGATCCCTTTTGCACTTAATATTTCTTCTTCTTCATTCTTGCAGTATAGGAGTGTTGAATTCTAAACCCTGATATTCGTTTTGGTCAAAGGGCAAAAATTGAGATGTTTCAGCAAATCACAAATGGACCGCGTGTACTCAAAGGAGTGTCTGCGTGTATAAGCAAACGGATCTCGTGTGGTCCCCAAAAATGTTCGCGTCCATCTTCAAAAATTGGGGGTTTACAGAACAATTCATGCGGACCACGTGTACTCGAAGGAGTGTCTGCGTGTATAAACAAATGAACCGCGTAGCCTTGCCAAAAATCGACCGCATGAAATTTTAAAAAGAGACTATTACATAACAATTCACACAGACCGCGTGTACTTACAGCAACGTCCGCGTGACATGTTGACTTTTGTGACCCGGGTATGATCATGTTTGACCACGAATTAAACCCAAGAAAAGCTACAGTCGGCCCTCTTCTTCCCCACTTCCTTTTCTTCTTTTCCCTAAACTCCATTTCTACTCCCCCACCTTTAACACTAAAACTTGATTTCCCGTCAAACCGTCGGTCGGAATTACGTGAAACTACCACCATTCTCTCCTAATTTCTGAGATCTACAAACCCAACCCAAATACCACTTTCTTCTGTTACCGGAATCCAGGGCAGCACCACCACCATCTCGCTACTTTCCGGGAATTTTCCAGCTAACTCCAGCCACCTCTCGCAATTTCGACACCACTAATGTACTCCTCTTGGGCAAGGCTACAAACCCCACTAAAAATATTCCTCAAAACTGGACGGAAAATTTTGCCAAAATCTCGACCCGTTGCCGGATTTCTCAGGTTTTCACGGTGAATTACTTCTCATGGGGAATTGAGCAAAGCTTCAAGCTTTGGGTGGAGTGTTGCAATATTTTCAAATCCCGAATTTTCGCACGCAAATTTTCGACTTTCAAAAGTCGTGGTCACCAACGGGTACATTCTTTCCTTGAATTTGATTGACGAATATGCATGTTTTAGAACAACAATTTATATGGTATTGCATCAATTGTTTGTAGGAACTATTTCTTGGTTTTATTGTTGAACCATTTTAGAAGTCCATAGGGAGTCGATTTGTGATTTGCATTGAAATATTATTTGTTGGTATTGTTGGTCCATGTGGTTGTTAATTTCCTTGAAGGTTGATCATGTCCACATATAAAAAACGCTTGGTTGCCGCCCGAGGAAAGGCCCCCACTAGAGCTCAAAATGATGAACCCAACATTCCAAGGTTTCAGGATGCAAAGGCGACTAAAAATTACTAGAGGAGTTTTCCTATGAAGGTTGCCTCCACCAAATTTGTGTGGAAACCCACGCTCATTTCATTAGGGGTTCTTGAGGGGGTCACTTAATTGTTCGATAACATCGGGTGGGAAAACCTTCTCAAATTCATGGCACACACTTACCAGCTCCCTACTAGAGAGTTCCTTGCTGATTGCGGGTTAGATAGCGAGAGAAAAAAAGTTGCATTCCAACTTAAGGGGGACCGGACATACATTGATTTTGCAAGGATAAATGACATCTTGGGCTTACATTCCTCAAACACATTCACGGTTTTCGAAACCTTGCCTGCCGAGTTCAACCAGGAGACTTTTTGGACGGAAATCACCGGGGGGATCTTTTCATGTGCCGGTCGCGATAAAGCAACATCCATCACATTCAGTGCCTCCACATTGGCAATTGTATCTTGGTGTGCACTGTTTTTTCCTGCAAAGAAGTCGGCCAAGTCACAAAAAATGTGCTCTTTTTCCTTTGGTGCATGACACGACGTGAAAATCCACCGATCCCAGATTTTGCCTTGTTTTTCTGCCACAAATGTGCACTCATGAGAACCAAAACAACCGGTGATATTTGCATTGGAGGATTTGTCACCCTTTTAGCCTGTAGTCTTGACATTGAGCTTCTGGACGACTATACGCCCGTTGACAACAAAATGCTCTTGGATGATCAGGTTCTCACAAATGTGCATCACATCCGTCATAGGAACAGGAACAATTTTACATGGTATTGTCCTCAAGGGGTCGGATATCTTATTCTTCCCGACCCCCGAGTCTCCAACTTCACCTTCCACGATCACATTCACTGGAGACTCGTGAGGACCATCATTCAGTCATTCAATGAGGATGCGCTCCAAGCTCAAGATGATGACGATATGCATGTGGATGACAGGCCCGACCATGAGCCCACCCATTGTCCACAACTAGCCTAGCACCAAGCACCTCCTATGTAATACCCGCTCCCCCCTAATTTTGCCGAATGGTTCGAGGCTCTTTGTGTCTCTAACTAAATCATGTCTCAGCAAATGCACCATATGTGGGGGTGGCACCAATACCATAACAACTTTGAGAACATACCACTTCCTCTTCCTTATCTATAAATCTCTAATTTGCCTGTGTATCAATCAGATTCGTTTGATGGTGCGGAATGCCAATCAAACGGATGATGTCAGATCAAATAGAAGAGAAGGAGAAGAAGAAGATGATGAATCTCAATGTATTAATGAATAAAATGATGATCCTGATACAAGAGATTCACACACACACTAACACACAATAGTTCTTCTCTCTCTTGGCCGTAAACTCTCTTCGTGTTCATCAATATGTACTCCTCACCCCTAACACCTATATATATACAATGGAACATGAGCTAGGTGAACATGGGCCGTAAATGGGTTTACGACCGTAAACACAGTCGTAAACACCTTACGGTCGTAAACACCAAGTTGTTTACGGTCTAAGACACAAAAAATATATTTATCTAGAAAAGTAAAGTATAAACCATATTTTTGACCCAACAATCTCCCCCTTGGTTTATGACTTTCTTTTCTTAATTGACCCAACAAACTCCCCCTAAAAAGTAGCTAGCTTTTCTAGTTAATCTTCAATGGGAGCTTTGGCTTCAGCTTTAATCTTCGATGACTTCACGGCTTCAAGATGAACTTGATGAATCTTCAATAAATGACTTCATCTTGAGCAGTTGGGAATTTCTTCAGAATTTGACATTGAACGTATGTTGGGTGAGGAGGCTTCTTGTACTAATTCTTGAAAGATGGCGCTTTCAGCTTGGGTGAGGAGGCTTCTTGTACTAATTCTTGAAATATGGCGCTTTCAGCTTCACCTTGCTTCTGGGGTTGAAAGATAGAATTTGAAAGAATAATCTTCATTTCTTGCTCCTTCGAATGAGAAATCTTTGATGCTCACGGACGAAGCCTTTGGCTCAGAAATCTTCAACACAAACCCCATGAGTTTCATCTTCACTTGAAATCAGTTTTCAAGACAAAACAAAACTAAAAGAAAACTTAGCACACAAATTAAAACAGAAACAAAAATATTTTTGGATTTTTTATTTTTCTGAACAAGAAATAACACTATTTTTTATTTTGAATTTTCTTATTTTATATATATATATATATATATATATATATATATATATATATATATACGCTTTAATTCTCCCCTAATATTTAAATTAGAAGAAAACTATGAACAAACTTAACAAAAATAGAATGATATCTAACTTTAAGAATGATTTGGGATCAAAGTTTTTAGACAACCTTTATCCGCTTGTCGGTACCTTCTATCTTCACGTGTTTGTCTGGTCGATCCCCAGTATTGTGGTCCACTTAAACACGAAAAAATTGTGACAATTTTGGACAATTTACCAATGACATGATACATGCATATATCTAATTATAACTTTATTATCATGATTCGCCCTAATTCTTAAATAGTTTTCTATTATGACCATTTAACTGACTACAACCAGGGATATTGTTGTCCACCTAAATCGAGCAGCGAGATCTACAGACAATTTGTATGTGTTCAATTTTAAGTGTACTAGAACGTGTTTCCCGCTTTCTGATATGCCCCAGCCATCAAGAACTTCTAGAGTACTCCTTACACCGGGTGAGCAGACAATCATTCAGAGAGAGGATAGATTCAGAATTCTATTACTTATTGTTTCCGAGGGATTGAGAAGTAGAAGGTTGCATATGCTGTGTACCAGGTCGGATTGGAAGTCATGCAAAGGAGACAACATATGGCTAACAGATAAGAAGAATTTCATATATATATATATATATATATATATATATATATATATATATATATATATATATAACCTGCAGAGAAATAGAGTTGCATATGTTGTGTACTAGGTCAGATTAGAAGTCACGCAAAGGAGACAGCATATGGCTAACAGATAAGAGGAATGTCATATATATAACATGCAGAGAAATAGAGTTGCATATGTTGTGTACCAGGTCGGATTGGAAGTCACACAAAGGAGACAACATATGACTAACAGACAGAAAGAAAGAAAATGATATTCTACAGACCTAGTTTATCGGAATTTACCATTTGCCCCATCCAACCACAATTAAGGACAAAATCCGCACATCAAGGAAAAGTGAATCCACAGTTCTAGATACGGGTTATTAATGTGACCGGTAGATTCCCATGTATATCTCCCTACTCAACCTATCTGAGCGTCATGACATCAGGTTAAACGGATCTAACTAGGTCAAAGTTTGTCAAGTCCTTAAATTCATTAGGTTCAACTCTCCCTAGTCAAGTCCATTTAAAATCTTTCGTTCCTACCAGCGCATCGAACACAGAGCGTAGACAATTCAACTTAGGTACCTTACGCCAATTCAGATTGCCCGTTACCACTTGCTAATTTCATTTCCCAAAACATCTCCCTCAAACACAATTCATTTACACCATTTTTTTTGATTTTGTAATGTCTTTGGATTTTTTTTTTAATTTTATAATTTTTGTTTTGTTTTTATTTCTCCCCCTAAATTTATGCATAGGAGAGAAACGAAAATAAATGCGCAAATTTAAACTATCCTAAAACAAAAATTAGTCTTTAAAGCGAATCAGCTTAAGAAAAACTCAGGAGAATAGAGAAGAAAACGCAAACCGTAATTCACCGATTGAATCTGCATTCAGAATGTCTGAGAACAGCACGCGTAATCTCAGAACAGATCCGAAAATTCTTCATATTATTAAGCACTAACCCTATGAGTGATCCCTTCCTTTCTTCCCTTCCTGCAAAGGACACATACTCTCAAATAATGTTCTGAGTGTTGTACAGTTGAGAGATGTCCCCAATCGTATGTCAGGAGCAGCCACTAAGAACAAACCGAAGTCTGATGATATGCCTCCATAGCTGCTCCGACACAGAGCGGGATCAGTTTGTCTTTGGAACCCAGTCCATTTTGAAACTGGTTCGATCTTTTTCATCCTTGCAGGGTACTCTCTCCCATGACATATCCTGCTTATCACAAACAAAAGATATAGAAATATTAGAATATTTAGGTGATTTAGGAGATTGAGCCTTTGTTACCCATTGGTAGTTGGGTTTAACCCATTTCTTTTTCGATTCGATGGGTGCCTCGGCACTTGATTTGGAACTTGAAGCCGGCTGCCGAGATAACGTCGATCTAACCGGTCTTGGCTTCACAGGAGCATCTCTTGAATTGGGCTTCTTGGCCGTCATTCCCTTCTTGCCATTGGGATTTAGATTCTTTGCCTTGTGGGTTGGATGCTTGGCCTTGGGAGTTGAATTCTTGGCCTTCATGGCATTCCAGTCGGCATTGTCTAAACGTGACCTTGAGGGGTTTCTTTTGAAGAATCTCCCTCTTGGCGCGTTCTGCCATCCTTGTGCGCAGTAGGGAACGTATGCGCGATTAGGAGAATTTCTGGCAATGTGTCCAGGTGTTCCACAGTGAAAGCATGTCTTTTTCTTCACTGTAAAGTTATTTCTTCCTGCCCCTGGTGGCGTATCTTTGCGTTGTCTCTTGCTTTTCCCACACGCACAGTTACAACAGGAACTCCGCTTCACTGGAATTGGTGGCCTGTATTTCTCAACGGCAGGTTTCTTATGAGTAACAGAATTCGAAGCAACATATTTTGAGTTCAAGGAGTCATCGGTTTGTTCAGTAGTGTTCTCCTTGTTCTCATCTTCTGCTACTTTACCTGCACCTGAAGTAGTAACATTAGTATCTTCAATATTAATAACTCCTCCTTACACAAATCCTGCTGGTTTGCCACAAACCATGAATGGTTCGTTGGCAATCTCCTCTTTGGTCAACGGGTGATACTGATATGCATGATTGAAAGGAGGAGGTACATTATCATATCCTAAACCCTTTTGTTGGTTTTGTTTGAACTTTAATTGGGTTTCAAATAATGACTCGACTGTCTGACTTGACACAGTATAATTTTTGAAACTAACGTCTGTTTTTCCACACTTAATTTTCAAAGTGTCTAGTTCTTCAGTTACAGCAGCAAGTTGTCTCTTAATATAGTCATAATTTTTACACTTGTTGCTATACTCTTCCTGAAGCTTCCTAGAGTCCTTGGTTTTTGCTTCTAAGTCAGCCTTCAGGGGTTTCTGTCCTTTCCTAAGTTGATATCCTTCATATCTCAGGTCCTCAACTTCTCTTTTTAATAAATCAATTTGTTCTCGAAGAAATTTAATCATAGCTTCACAAGCTGGAGTACATGTAACTTCAGTGACCGGAATGCTTTCAGAACTCATTGTTTCTCTACACTTTAAAGCATCATGTTCTTGAATTACATCAGTAAGACTAAGATGATTGAGATCTTTTGTCTTCTTGATGATAGCCACATTCATATCCCACGATTTCGGAAGTGAATTCAGTAGCTTTTTGTTTATTTCAAACTTAGACAATAAGATCCAACTATATTCATCTCAGTAGTAAGTGTAGTAAATCGCTGCAACTAAGTTTCGAGGGTTACTCGAGGGATATAATCGAAAATGTTGAAATTTTTTCTTAACATATCCTGACGACTCTCTTTCATGTTTTCAACTCCCTTGTAGACCTAAAAATCAATTAAGAAGCACAACTAGAAATCAAAATCAAACTTAAAAGTCAAACCCTTTGAATACAAACCTCAAAAGTCAACCTTCAAAGTCAAATTTAAAAAGTCAAACTTGAAAAGTCAAACTCAAAAGTCAAACTGAAGAGCTAAATTTGAAAATTTAAAAGTCAAACGAGAAAGCCAAAGATTAAAGTCAAAGGTCAAACTTGAAAGTCAAAGTCAATTTTTGAAGACAAAAGTCAAAAATAAAAGTCAAAAATTAAAAACTATTTTTTTAAGTATTATTATTATTATTATTATTATTATTATTATTATTATTATTATTATTATTATTATTAATATTATTTTATGAAAAACGAATTTAAAAATAAAAAAAAAAATTAATTTTTGGGCTAAAAATGACAATTTTGCGAAAGTTGGAACCGAAAAGGAACAAAGGTGATGCTAGAGGAGTTGGTTAAGGCGTTGGTTGATGAATGGCAAGTCTCGAGTTCGATTCTCGGCAGCCCCCAAACTCGTTTCCTATTTTTTATATATGCGAAGCAAGGCGACGAAGACAGCTACGAAGCGAGGATGAGGCTGCGAGGCAAGGATGTTGTGCGAGCACGAGGTCCGTACTTCGAACCCTTTGTGACGCTGGCCGCAAACCGAGCCGTAAACCGAGGGCCGTAATCTGGGACCGTGAACTCCGAGGCCGTAAACTCCGAAGTGCTAGCCGCCGCCGAGAAACCCTAGCCGCAAACTGTTTATGGCCGAGAACCCTTCAATGGCCGTAAACCCTTCAAAAAACGACTTTTTCACCATTTTTTGCTCAAAAACTCAATCAAAAACTCGTTTTTATCAAAAATGAAAAGAAGAAACCCCCCTTAATTTTCAGAGATCTATCCAAAAACACAAGAATATTTCGAAAATAAGATCAAATTATGCCCCAAATCTGACAAAATTGACTGACACAACTTGGCTCTGATACCAATTGTAAGTCCTTAATTTGCTTGTGTATCAATCAGATCCGTTTGATGGTGCGGAATTCCAATCAAACGGATGATGTCAGATCAAATAGAAGAGAAGAAGACGAAGAATATAATGAATCTCAATGTATTAATGAATAGAATGATGATCCGGATACAAGAGATTCACACACACACACACTAACACACAATAGTTCTTCTGTCTCTCTGGCCGTAAACTCTATTCATGTTCATCCATCAGTTCCTCAGACCCTAACACCTATATTTATACAAGGGGAACATAGGCTTGGTGGACATGGGTCGTAAATGGGTTTACGGTCGTAAGTTGTTTACGGCCGTAAACTCAACCGTAAACATGACCGTAAACTCCAAAAATATTACAGAAAAATACATTTGCCTAGAAAAGTAAAGTATAAACCATATTTTTGACCCAACACTATCCATACCCTCCACTCACTCACCCTTATCCACTTCCACCTTACCCCTACCCTTACCCCCAATACCCATATCATCCTCCTGATCCCCCGGTTTAGGTACTTCCACATTGCCCCAAGCATTGAGGACAATGCTTATTTCTAATCTTGGGGTGAGGTATTTCCTTTTCTTTTTGCTTTCCCATGCATTTTAGTTACGTTGCATAGCATTTTAGCCTTTAATTGCAATCGTTTTTTTAAATAAAATTCCAAAAAAAAGATTTTATTTTCTTCTTTTTCACTTTTTATTTTTACATGACATTTAGCTTAGGGCATTAGCATTCCTGCATATTTGTTATCTGTTTATTCTCACCCCACTTGGATGCCATGGATCAAGTTCATAGTTATTGTATCATTATTGGTCCAAGATCGTGTTGCTATCTCACCCATCGAACCGGGACCACAAGCTACAGCTTGGAACTTCATACTTAGGATTAGATGTTGGAAGCTTAAAGGCGTAAGTGATCATGGCCAGGTAGTTTCACGAAGAATTATGCATGTAATACTAACAACTGTAGGATATACTATAGCAATGAATGTTCTTAGCCTTGCGGTCCATACCACTGAGAGGATCACACTTGATCATGTTTGAACCATTAGGATAAAGCACTGGTGCTTGGCCCCGAGTAGAATCCATATCTGGTCACTTTATATCACCATATTCTTTTTGCAATTCACCTAGGATTTTAGAGAGTCTTCTAGCCCATATTTGGGCATTTTCTTTATTTTTTAAAAATCACAAGTTTGAAAAGGAGCTTGCATATTTACGCTCCACACATGGTCATTTTCACACTTAGGTCATTCGGATTATTATCGTTATTCCCTCGGTTCCACTTACATAATTTTGGGAACCAAATTTTGAGTCAAAAAATAGATGGTTGCAATAATCTTAGATAGGTGATCAGTTCAATTATTGAACAGATTTTCCTACATTTTGGTCACCTGGGGTTTGATATTCATTTATTTAGGTTTGTCTTATTGTATATAGATCAAGTTGTTTCTTTTCGCAAATTTGTGATGTTAGAGTTACTGTTGAGTCGGATACTACGAGAGGTTTGAGTCAACAGCAAGCGAACTGATTCCTACAACGGTGCCCGAGCGATAAAGCCCAATCACAATTTACAGTGGACGACAAACGTGAGATCACAAAACTTTCGTGATAAGAGTGTGCACTTAAAAAAAAGAGCTCTATACGAACCCGTCAGTTTGCTTTCTCCCTACTAAACATGTTCTTCATTGTTTTCATGTTCCATTGGGGCTGCGACTAACCATCCCTCCTTACTCACCTAGAGGAGTTGTCCTAGCTGTGGTTTATGGTCTTATTGTCATCGGCTGAAAAAGTAATGAGATAATAGCAACATCAATTCTGACCATGTTCACTAACAGTGATCAGGTTCCGCGGTTCTATCCATTCTTTTTATTTTTCTTAGGATAGTTCATCCCGAGTTCATTTTACTCTTGTCTTACTTGAGGACAAATAAGGTTTAAGCTTGGGGTGATTTGATAGTTTCATTTTATTTACTTCTTTTGATAGTTTATTTTAGCACATTCCATCTCATTTTAGTTAATCTTCAAGCATATTTTCTCTTTTTGTTATTTTTTTCCTGTACCGGGTGCTTTCCAGTCTTTTAATCTTCAAGCATATTGGGCTCGGTTTCAGTACAAGTGGAATGCACGTTGGATTTTATTTTGGACGAGGACTCGAGTTGAGGAGGATTAAAGAAGCATTGGGCCATCATTGGAGGCTTTGTAATAACATAATTGGGCTACCAAGAGTTTTGCATGTGGGCCGAAGATGAATGAGGAAATTTGGGCTGGATTGTATTTTAAATGGGCCAAGGCATGCAATCAGCGAAACCCACGTGGTTCGCGTGGATCCACAAACGGTCCGCATGGATTGTGCTGTGGTGAATCCGAGTTTTGACTTTTTGACTCTATTTTGGGAAGGTTGGTGGATGGCTTTTGGGGAGCTTTTGAGTCCGAAATAAAGCACTTTTTTCTGGAGATTTGGGGGTATTTTTCAACATCTACACTTGCAAGAACTAGTCCTTTTCTCTCAACAAAAGTTTGGAAGAAATTGAAGATTTTGAAGATTGGTGTAATTTCATTTCACCTTGGACTTTGAATCATGTTTGGTACCTCTAAACTATCTTGTTTTACCTTTATTTTGGCCATGCTTCGCTAGATTCACATTTGGTGGATTAGGGTTTAACCCATGGATGATTAGTTGCTTTGAAGACTTATTATTATCTTGTGTTTGAAGTTTATGGAAATGTTTTCTTGTCAAGCATCTCCTTGTGTTTATTTATCTTTGATCATGAGCTTTGATGAATGAATGCTTACTTTTGTTGACTAATTTCTTGGTTTAGTAATGGACCCTCAAATTAGAAAGAAACAAATGGATTATATTGTTGTTTTCATTTCATTTAGACCATGGGAATCTTTCCTCCATAATGATAATGTAAGTATTTGATTATCTTTTGGACTTGGTAACTCTTAGAACTTAAAGCTAATTCATTTTCACAAGATTACATGCTTCATTGATTTTCTGACTTTAATTAAGGAAATGTGTTAGAGCTCCTCTAACCATTTTAATAATAATGAAGAGTTGAGGTAATTTGTGCTTATGAATTGCTATAGCTAAGTTAAACAAATTCACAAGATTTACTCCATTTAGTCTAATGATAAGTCAATCATGTCATCCGTGTGGTGTATCCCGAAATGAACCAACTTCACTTCATTGAATTTATTCAAAATTTTCACTTGCTTACTTGTCATATTTACATACTAGTGTAGCTTTAATTTTCTCAAACAATAAAAAAGAATTAACCCCCCCCCCCCAATTTTACATTTACTCTTGTTTTACAAGTACTTGAACTAGTGATTTACATAGTGATTTAAATTTAACCAATCTTTGTGGATACAATCCCTTTATCACCATACAGTATTTTAGTGTGTAATATTTAGGGTATTTATTTTGTTGGCCTCGACAACCACCACGAAACACTTATCAAGTTATGTTGAAGACCTTCGACATATGTTACACTATTAATAGTAAACTTCCCATTCGTTACTTTTCTTTATCCTTTGACTTTGCATTTGCTATTATTTCCACACTTCACCACTCCAGCATTTTCTAGACTTCGAAAATCTCTAAGGTCTTCCTTCTTTCCAGTCATGTGACAAGAGCAACCACTATGAATGTACCATTTGTCATAATATTTCTAGTCACACAATGCCTGTAATCAATGAAAGAATTTAGGTCCCCAGGGCTGTTTGGGTCCTTGGTTATTAGAGCAAAATACATGATGATACGAAGATCCTAAAACCCAATTACGAACTTTTGATTTTAAAATATCAATTAAGTCCACTTCGTTAGGCGAGGGTATTGAAATTGTTGGGATTAAAACCCTGATTGAGATTTGATGAACAAGATGCGGAAAATAAGAACAAACACAAATATGAAGATTATGTCGAATGATCAGTCGATTTATTCAAAACAGGAGGAATAAATTACACTTAAAGCATAGACCAAAGAATCTAACACTACATAAGAAACCTCACGTGGCTGCTACATTTTGCCTCACTCTTAACCCTAATTGTGAATAATACATGACTATTTATAGGAAAAAGACAAGTCTTGGGATTTTAACCTAGAGTTCATCAAAGGGGCCCATTGCCATCATCCATGGAGTGCTTTGAAACCCTACAATCTCCCCCTCAAAGTATGGAATGGATGACAATGCTTTAACTTCCAAAACAAGCATCTAGCGAATAAAAAGATCTTGCAACGAGGAATAGATGAAGCAATCCACGAATCTTGATTCTTCAATAGTCTTCAAACATGGGCTCTAAGATATATAAATCAAGTACTGAAGTAATGTCTTTAAACTTCATTTTCGAATGTAATCCCAAAAAATCTTCATGAAAACCAAGCCCGCCATAAAAACCCATTTCAGAACAAAGAAACCGAATCACTTCTTGTCTTTGAAGAGCTCCTTCTCTAAGTCACAATGATCTTCAAATACGCTAATGATATAAGCCATCAAAAAATATCATGTAACAACCCAAACTTTAAGATTCGTAATGCCACTTGATCGAGAAAATACTAGAAGTCGGGGATATAACAAGTCCTTAGCAGAGCTCGATAAAGAACTTCCGTTGTGAAGGATACTTCTCTGTAAAAGCTTTAGTAGAGCTCGATGAAGAACTTCCACTATAAAAGCTACCTTCATAATTCTACCACAAGCTTTATAAAAAATCTTCAAATTTGAAAATTTACAAATCCAATTTCGAATGACCATACCAAATTCTCCCCCGATTTATAATAAAAAAACATGATTATAAAGCCTTCAAATGGTGATGAGAATGATCTTGAATAGATAAAAATTTACTAAGCTCCCCCGCGACAAAATGATATATACAATGAAGTATAAAACCCGAAAAAGTCGTGAAAAATTCGACGTTATCACGAAAAACGACTTTCCGAACCGCCAAGACTAATTGGAATCTTTATTTTTCTATTCATGAAAAAATATGTTCATGAAAAATCCTAATTTGTTCATCAGCCTTAAATTTGTAAACATTTCGGAAATTTCACTAAAACTGCCATGTTGCTGAAGTTACATGGACCAAATGTGTAAATTAAAGTTGTCTTCCCCATTTAATCTCTGATAAACGAATACAGCAAAAAAAAACATGATTTCGTTCCGAACGCTTTCGCTCCAATCGTCTTCATTCCGAGTGAGTACCTTATAATTTCAGATCAGCTCCTATTCCGATTACGAGTTACAGTTCAGAATACCATCCAATTCCGAGTTTGATTTCCTTGATATTTCCGATACCAACTCTAGAAATTTTGAATACCGATTCCGACCCGACAATAACTCCGAAAATGGTTTTAAATCCAATTCACACCGGCCAACACCACAATTTCGAAACCAAATTCCAAGAATGGAGATTGGTTCTGATTCCGAGATCGAGTTCTAAACGCTTGATGAATTTAAGTTCCGATTGCGAACAATTTTCATAGCAATTCCAAACACAGTGAATTCCGAATTCTGTTTTAGAAACAACTTCCGATTCCAAAAGAAATTCCGATTGCGTGACCTGCTTGGCAACAATGTTCCGAATACAAAGCCTTTTCCGATCAGGTATCTGAGTTCCGATTCAGAAACTTGACAAACACCAAATTGATTTACACAATGACTGAACTTATTTTCAACCAAAATAGAAAACGTTCTTCATCCGTTCTTCATTGGTACATCATCATCCAGACATATGTCGACATTCACAAAAACAACAAATCATCTAATCCACAAGTTCATCATTGCAACAGTTTAGAACATAAATCTTTTCCAGTTGGTTCAATTTTGAACAAACGAACATGAATCAAGAACATTTGAATATACAATAGGTCAAAATCGACTTTTAGATCCGGTCATGAATCAAATCAGAAATTGAAGGAAACAATTGAATCTCAACATATAATCGATTATCAGGCATAGATCAATTGATTGAAACAAGAATAAGAATCTCTTATTTTAAGATGACATAATTGACGATGAACGTGAATAAAGAAGAACTGAAGCGAACAGAGTCAAAGATCAAAAGGAAATACGTTTGGGCTAAGAAAACGGACACGAAGTGCTTGATGGACTTGAATCCAAAATAAGAATATGAGATCATGAGAAAACGATCCATAAACAACAAGAAGATAACAAATTAAACAAGAATCGGATTGAAATTACCGATGAACAGTATCAAAATTCATAAATCTCCATGAACAGTTGCTTGGACAAGAATCTTGATTCCAATACGCCAAAACACCAATAATCTTCAATAATTTATGCAGAAAACCATCAAATCAAGAACCGATACTTCAAAAATCAATAGATCTTTAAAGACCCGCTCTGATACCACTTGTTGGGATTAAAACTCTAATTGAGATTTGATGAACAAGATGCGGAAAATAAGAACAAACACAAATATGAAGATTATGTCGAATGATCACTCGATTTATTCAAAACAGGAGGAATAAATTACACTTAAAGTATGGACCAAAATATGTCGAATGATTAATTCAAACAATCCTCAGCAGAGCTCGACTAAGAACTTCCGTTGTAGAGGATTTAGGGTTACAAGAACGATAATAAAACTTCTCTGATCAATCTATTCTTCCGTTACTATTGTTAACCTAAGATGCATGCAAGCACCTATATTTATAATAAACCCTATCAAGCTCACGGATGGACAGGCCCATACCGGAGATACAAAATTGGACTAACTAACGAGCCCGATTGACGCAATACTTAACAAAACACGACCCAACAATCTCCCCCTTTGCGTCAAATTGGAGCGAGACTACTTCTTCTTCTTGCTTGGGCCAGCAACGGGAACTTTCTTCGTGGTATCAAACAAACAAGAGATTAGTGCAAGGATCGTCTGTCTGAACCGAATGTACCAATGTATCATGTCATCAAAGTACTTGACATCGTCCGCTAAGTTTTGCTTGCATCTGTGGGTGATCCCCAACACATGCTCTAGGTAAGCAGTGGTGTACAGATGTTTATCAGCCAAGGCAAAAAGACATTTCTGTCCTTCGTTCCTAGTGAACATGACCGAATTCCGTCTCGAGTCAATTTTGCCCATCTGCATTTGGTTCAGATCACTGGCCGAGCCAACATGAGATATTGTTGGTTTCTTCTTAAAAACGCTCACTATCTCCTGATCCATCAGTGCAACTTCCATGATGTAGCACACGAGCATCCTCTTGATATGGTCGATGATCAGACCGTATTCAGCTTCATTGGTCAGAAGGATGTTGTGCAAGATTATCCAATCATGGGGATTGAGGTTCGGTAGATCTGCAAGAGAAATGGCATGTTCGGTTTTGGCAGATCCTCGAAGTACCTTCAACCGAACGTTGATGAAGTTCCCTTCACTATACGGCTTCAAGACCCGAACGTTTATAATTTTCTGAGCGCTCCAAGTCTGATACTGAGGATGAGCAGCCTTCAGATAGAAATTAATCAAGTCCCGATCAACCTGTGGATGAAGATGAGGGAACTCTGAAATGTTGGCGAAGGCGTGAAAGATGAACGCCTTTCGGGTCAGAGGCATGTCGAATTGAGAGTCGACAGTGTTGGAAGAATCAAGCGATATAACAGGTTCTAGCCACAAGATACTTGGAGTGTCGATGGCTTCTTTTATCATCCTCTCGAGAGTCCAAGCAGGAAAAAGAGTTTTCCTACTCTCAAGAAGGTCGTGGGCTTAGTTCTATCTTCTTTCTGCTTCTTCAGCTTCTTTAGCCACACGAGCACTGATATCAGCATCATCAACTTGACGTTTTCGCTTTAAAAGATCAGCGATAGTCTCTTGATCTTCATCTTCATCCTCAGCAATATTCTTGCCTTTATCTTTCACACCAGAACCGGAGGCTTGGCCTACTGGAGGAGGTTCGGTTGTGTGAGTTGCCTTTGAGGATGGAGGTGGTTGAGTGAGTTTCCCTTTTTCCCGTTTGAAATCAAATCGATTAGACTCCCGCCTGAGTCAGCATGTTTTCATCTTATCCGTTTAAATTGAAACAACATCTTCTGAAAAATTCTCCCACGTGGATTAAAAGTAACCACATCTTTTAATTAATCATCAATCCAATAAAAATGCCTTTAATTAATAGAACCTGAATTTTCGAAAATCAAAGATTTTCGTGCTAAGAGTGTAAAAGATAAGAAATAAAGCAATATTTGTAAGGAAAAATTGTGATGTCAATAAAGACACGAAACAAATGATCCCGGGCACGAATCTCTTTCTTCAAAGTCAAGAGAGACCTTAAAGTGTTTGTTTGGTTTCCCGTTGAAATAACGATCAACCACTTATTAAGAAGTGTTGAAAGGCTTCTTTTAATTAGGCTTCTTAGGGTGGCTTTCACTTCGATTCAACATTCCTAATCTTGAAATAAGATAGAAAGTGAACAAAGTACTTGTGAGACCGGTGTAGTCTGTTGAACAAGTAGGTTGGGAATTATGTAAACTGGGTAGGAATATAAAATCTCAAAAAAAATAAAACTGGATCCCAGGGGTAGAAATGTTATTGGGTTTAACAATTTCATAGGAATCGCACAAAAGAAAATTTTGAGATTTCACAAAGATACATCCGTCAATTCAATAGTGAAAACTAGAGCAAATTAATTGTTCACCGTCAATGCTTTTTGGGTATTGAATTTTGGGTTTCACTCAGCTCGTAGTGGCACGAAACTAAGATCATGAACGCAGTTATTGGGTAACCATAAACCTCAGTGGTAATTTCTGAGAGTCTCAAGGGTTACGTTTGTGAAGCGAATGGGATGGAGAAATGTAATGTAGATGGTGTAAGAAATCAAAGTACCTCTGCTGAGAGAAAGAGGACTAAGCAGAAAATTCTTATCTCATGTGAGAAGAGAGTTAGGTAGCTCATGATTAGTGTAAATATGATAGCCTAATTAGGAAGACAAGGTTTGTGTATACCAAGTCATTAAGGCTGTTATTCAGAATCAGGTGAGGCTTTGGACACATACAACAGCATGCTTCTAGAGACACTTAGCTACTTCAACAATTCCCCATAAACGAACACACAAATAAAAGTAAAGCCAAAAAGAAAACAAATAAAAAAATAAAACAAAACAACAGAAAAAATATTTTTGGAATTTTTGAGAAATAAAATTGAAAGAAATAAATAAAAAAAATAAGACAAAAAAAATTTTGGAACCGAACCCGAGCGTTCGGTCTATTTCGGTTGCGAAAAACTTTGGAACCGACCTGAGCATTCGGTCTATTTCGGGTGAGAAAAATTTTGAAACCGAACCAGAACGTTCGGTCTATTTCGGTTACCAAAGAAAATAGATTTTCAAGAAGAGAATACTTTTGACAATAAGATGAATGAATTTGGAACAATTATACATAAAATTTACAACCAAGAAAACTACCTTTGATTGATGAGCGAAAAGCAGATTATTCAACCGAACCTGAGCGTTCGGTTTATTTCGGTGCATTAGTTCAAGACCCGAACCCGAACGTTCGGTCTATTTCGCTTCTAACTTTTGAGTTTGAGAGGTAGTGTGTGGTACTGACTCCGATTCCATCATGCCTAGCCCTTGTAGAATTTTGTTGAACGATGCTTCAAGAAGGGATTTGGTGAACACGTCAGCCAGTTGATCAGTGGTTCTAACAAAATGAATTTCAACGTTCCCATCTTCCACATGATCTTTAATGAAGTGATACCTCAGTGCTATGTGCTTGGTCTTGGAGTGTTGCACTGGGTTATGACAGATCCTAATTGCACTTTCAGAGTCACAATATAGAGGGATCTTTTTCATATTGAGTCCATAGTCCCGGAGTTGACTTTGGATCCAAATCACTTGAGAAGTACAGGAGGCAGCTGCAATGTATTCTGCTTCAGCTGTGGACAGAGACCCACAAGTTTGTTTCTTTGCTTGCCAGCTAACCAACTTCCCGTCGAGGAATTGGCAGCCTCCCATGGTGCTTTTCCTGTCTAGTCCACAACCTCCAAGGTCTGCATCTGAGTAGGCTTGAACGAAGAATCCTGAGTTGGATGGATACCATAGGCCTAAAGAGGTCGTTCTCTTAAGATAACGGAGTATGTTCTTCACTGCAAGCATATGAGGTTCACGTGGATTTGCCTGAAATCGAGCACAGTAACATACATAGAACATTATATCAGGCCTGCTAGCGGTAAGATACATCAGAGAACCGATCATCTGTCGATATAAAGTAATATCAACTGCTGGCTTATCCAAGGATGGAGTGAGCTTGGTGCCGAGCGCCATTGGAACTTTAACCTTCAAATCTCCCATCATGCCAAATTTTGCAAGGAGAGTCTTTGTGTAAGCTTCCTGATTAATAAAGATGCCTTCGGGTCCCTGTCTAATATTTAAACCAAGGAAAAAGTTAATTGGACCCATTGAGCTCATTTCAAATTTAGTCTCCATCAGCTTTCTGAATTCCGCCGTTAAGCTAGGATTCGTTGAGCCAAAGATGATATCATCGACGTAAATTTGAACAATCATAAGGTGGTTACATTCCTTCTTACGAAAGAAGGTTGGGTCAACCGAACCTTGCTTGAATTTAGACATCTTTAAAAATTTGGTAAGCGTTTCATACCAGACTCTCAGAGCTTGTTTCAGTCTATCTACGGCTTTGTCCAAAATGTAACAATGATTGGGGTACCTTTCATTTACAAATCCAGGAGGTTGCTCCACGTACACGGTTTCTTCAAGTTCTCCATTTAGAAATGCACACTTGACATCCATTTGGTAGACTTCAAAGTTTTTGTGTGCAGCATAGGCAAGAAATATTCTAACGGATTCCAGCCTAGCTACAGGAGCAAAAGTTTCTTCATAGTCAATTCCTTCCTCTTGACAGTATCCTTTCACCACCAGACGTGCTTTGTTTCGTATCACGTTCCCTTCCTTGTCCATTTTGTTTCTGAATACCCAATTGAGACCAACAACTGAGGCATCTTGAGGAGTTGGAATGAGGCGCCAAACTTTGTTCCTTTCGAATTCATTCAGTTCGTCTTGCATAGCTTGAACCCAATCGGAGTGATCAAGAGCAGTGTTAACTGTCTTTGGTTCAACTTTTGAGACAAAGGAGTTAAACATACAAAATTCTACTTTTGAAAATAAGTAAGTTTGTTTTGCCTTAAGTTGTGATCGGGTCAGAATCTTTTCAGAGACATTACCGACAACTTGGGAGACAGGATGATCTCTGGTCCATTTGACAAGAGGAAGATAATTAGGATCATAGGATGGATCCAATTCAGCGTTTACCATCTCTTCTAGTTCGGATTGACTGTCATCGTCATAAAGCATATCGGCATTCTCCCCCTCGACAGATAAGCTTTCAGGTATTTCTTGAGTGTCTTGAGCTACAGGGGTTTCTGGTGGTGTTGAGCTTTCGGGTGTTGACACACCTTTGGGTGTTGTAGCACTTTCGGGTGGTGTGGCACTTTCGGTTGTTGAAGTGCGTTCGGGAGCAGCTTAAGAATTGTTCTCCCCCTCAACATATAAACTTGACTGCGATGAAGAAGATGGATCCTCCCCCTCAACTGAAGCATTATGCTGTGAAGGTTCGTTGGAACTTGATTCTCCTTCATTCATTTGTTTGGCAGCATCTTCGATGAGTTGCTTCAAATGATCTACTTTATTGTCTGCTGCACTTACTTCCGAGAGAGTAGCCTTTTCTAGTTCATCAAATAACTCGACAAACTTCTCGAATAGATTTGCGATCGAGGCTGTGACTTGGCCTGTTTGAGGAAAGATTTCTCCAACTGCGTCTTTATTGGCCTTTAGCTTTTTGACATAGCTATCATCAAAAGTCACGTAATAAGTCTCTTCTATTTTTCTTGATCTCTTGTTTAATACCCTGTACGCTTTAGAAGTGAGAGAATAGCCCAGAAATATCCCTTCATCGGCTTTGACATCAAACTTGTTGCGGTGCTCTTTAGAATTGAAGATGAAGCACCGTGAACCGAATACATGGAAAAATTTGACATTTGGCTTCCTGTTGTTGATGATCTCATATGGAGTGAGAGTGAATCGCTTATTGAGATATGACCTGTTCTGCGTAAAACAAGCTGCAAAGATAGCATCAGCCCAAAAATATAAAGGTAAAGAAGCGAAACTTAGCATGGTTCGGGCCGCCTCACACAAAGATCGGTTTCGTCTTTCGACAATCCCGTTTTGTTGAGGTGTGTAGGGAGCTGAGAAGTTGTGACTAGTTCCTTTGTCAGCCAAGAATTCTTCGAATTCTTTATTTTTGAACTCCAGTCCATTGTCGCTCCTGATGTTGCGAACGACTTTCTTCAGCTGTACTTCAACCTGCTTAATGAACACCTTTAGTTTGTGAGTCGCTTCAGACTTATGCTTCAGAAAGAACACCCATGTAAAACGCGAAAAGTCATCAACAATGACAAGAATGTACTTGCTACCGCCGATGCTTTCGATAGATGATGGACCACACAAATCAATGTGAATTAACTCTAGTGGTTCAACAAATTTAGTGTTTATAATAGATGGATGAATTTGACGACTCTGCTTCCCCATTTCACACGCAGCACATAAATGTTCTCTATCGTACTTGAGCAATGGAAGACCTCGAACATGACCTCCAGTGATAAGTTTGTTGAGGTCCTTAAAGTTGAGATGAGAGAGCCTTCGGTGCCACAGCCAGCTTTCGTCAGATTGTGCTTTGGATAACAGGCAGATAGTTGGATTCCCTTTGATGGGTTTGAGGTTCAGGGGAAACATTTCACCTTTGCGCTCCGATTTGAGAATAATTCTTTTCGTCTTCTTCTCAATTATTTCTGAACCCTCATCGTCGAATGAAACCTTGAGACCGGTACCTCCAACAAGCTGAGATACACTGATGAGGTTATGCTATAGTCCTTCTACGTACGCAACCTTCTTAATCGTGAAATCACCGTTTGTAATCATTCGATAGCCTTTTATGGTGCCGAAGGAGTTGTTCCCGAACTTGACATTTCCACCGTTTGAAAGAGACCAAAATTCTCTCAGTTCTTCCTTCCTTCCTGTCATGTGACGCGAGCAGCCACTGTCAATATACCATTCTTTGTCAAACTGCTCGTCACTGATAACCTGCAAAAATTAAGCAGATTTAGGAACCCAAAGTTTCTTGGGTCCACGTGAGCCTTTCACAGGAACATGAATAGTAAGAGAGATATCAACAAGATATGTTCTTTTTATTAACGTTGTCTCATCTTTCTTTTTGATGGTGAAAACCTTAATTTTATTAGGAGTTGTTGCATTCGGTTTGGATTCTAGTTTAGGTTTTTGGATTTTGGGATGATTTTGATTTGTTTCGACCGATGAAACCTTCGATTTTCCTTTTAGATCTGTTGAAGATTTAGGATTTTGAGAGCGAACAGAATAGAATTTAGAATGTGGTTGAGAGGAATTAGAAGAATTAGAAGAATTAGAAGAGTTAGAACGAGAGAATTTAGACTGAGATGATTTCTTGACTTGAGATTCTAGGTGACCCTTTTGTTTTTGATCATTAGTGGGACCGAACCTAGAATTTTGGTTGCTTTTGCTCTCTGAACCGAACCTTTGCTTTCGGTTGATAGTGTTCTCTGAACCAAACATTTGCTTTCGGTTGTCAAATTTTTCAGAACCGAATGTATCCTTTCGGTTGTTAGTGTTCTCTTGTGACCTTACAGTGTTTTTCTCTGACTTTAAATTTTTGTCATGATAAGAGAAATGGGCATTTTGAGACTGCCAAAACTGTTTTCTTTCAGAGAGATTCCTCTTGTATCTCTGATTTCTTTGTTGTTTTTGATTTCTTACTTGCTTCGGCTGACGATGGATATTCGCTTTTTGTTTTTGCTTTCTGTCAGCTGGTTCACTTTGAACTGATGATGTTTTGCTTGAGGGAGTGACTTCTTTTGCAGGAACATCTTTTGTATCACTAGTACTTGGCACGTCGAAGCTATCAGGCTTGTTCAAAGGTTCAGGCACATATCTGCCTTTGGTTTTCCATGAAGTCCTTTCAGACAGACCAACTGTTTCGTCAGCCTTGTCGATAGGAGCGGACCAGAAGAATTCATCACAGCCATCAGCATTATCTTCATTTACAATGGCTGTGAGTTCGGCAGTCTGATGTTCGGTTACGCCTGTGACCTTATACACCTGATTTGGAGTTGTCCTTACCTTTTGATATACTATAGCCTTTTCTTCAAGGATCGGTGACTTTTGTTGGGACAAACAAGCAAACTCCACTGAATTTTCTGAAATGAGATTCTTGTGGTTTTCGGGTTTGCTCTTGACAAATTTTGAACAATCAACTGTGTCCTCTACAGAAATTTCACTCATATCGTCGTCCTCATTAAGCTCAGATACATTTTCAACATCAATTTTATTTTCTGAGCTCAAGTTGGCATTCAATGAGTCAAACTTTTGTATGGTTTTGGTTCTAAGTTTTAGTTTATCATTTTCATCCAAAAGATTTTTCAGCATGTCCTTATAGTCCTTGGACTTTATGAAAGATTCGATTTTGTCTAGACCATACATGTATGTCGGATTAACATCCTCAGACGAAACTACACTTTCACAATTATATGCTTCAGCGTCAATTTCATCTTCCTTGAACTCAAGGAAGGGCAAAATCATATGATGAATTTTCTCCCCTATTTCAGAGTTCAAATGAAGTTGAGTGATATTAGTATAAAGACGTTTAGCAATTAAACAAAAGACATTTCTCTGTTTTAAAATTTTTAAATTGTCTCTTTGCAAATAAATGTTCTCGTCCTTGGATTTGATTAATTCAGACTCCTTCAGCTCAATCCACATCCTCCGTTCCTCACTCTTTGAAGACACCCTGCTTATTTGGTCAGTTAGGTTAGAATTGGTGACCCGTGTTTTAGTTAAACTGCTGTCTAGATGTGAGATTCTTGAATTAACATTTTTTAGTTCTTTTTCATATGAACTTTGTGGGACTTTGAATGAAACAAAAATAGATTGTACCTTCTTGATTAATTCATCAAGCTCGTTAAACTGCACGCTGAGAGGTTTTGCTGTGAGATACATCAGACACCATCAAGCATTTTCCACCGCTACCCTCATCTTTTGCCACATAAGCCTTTCCATGAGATGGCTTCCTGACTTCATCATCCTCAGAATCGGTTGACCAGACCTCCACGCCATCGAACTCATCATCTGCTACCGAACCCTGCACAATTAAAGCATTCATTGAAGGGTTAGCAGTAGATTTTTTTCTCTTGATCTCTTCCAGCTTTTTCAACAAGACAGCTTCTTCGTCTTTCTCCTCATCCTTTTCTGCCATTTTCTTAAGGACACAATCTTTGGCATAGTGGTTCTTTCCTCCACAATAATAGCAGCTCACTCCTGAATATCCTTCAGCTTTCGGTTCCTTCTTTGGTTCTTCTGCCTTCGGTTCTTCCCTGACCTTTTCAGAACTATAACTTCCCTGCCAATTCGGTTCTTATTGGTGGGGAACCTTTTCTTGATGAACCTTTTTGGGTTTGACACCATCATTGCATAGTCTTTAGAGGTAAGGTCATAATCCTCTAGGTTGAGGTCTTCATCATCCATCACAGCTTTGCTTTTGGACAGAAGGGCCAATGAACCCATGCTTGAAACCACATTTTTCTCCTGTAACACAATCTTTTCTTGAGATTTCAAAATGCCTACCAGTTTCACCGAAGAGTAAGATTTGAATTGCTCATGCGCTTTAACAGTGGACACAACCGCTCTCCACTCAGATCTGAGACCGTTTAAAAAAGTAACCTTTTGTTCAATCAACTTCCTTTCAATATCATGTTTAATCATCTTACTAAGAAGATGATTGAAGCGATCGAATGTCTGAGTTACAGTTTCTTCAGGACTCTGCTTGAATTCACCAAACACGGATAGAAGCAAGGTTTGAATGGAATGCTCAAGATCCTCGTCCGTAGAATACAATTCTTGTAGCCTATCCCATATTTTTTTGGCAGTTGTGCATGAACTCACCAGCCTGAAAGTGTCAGATTGAAGAGCGAATCTGATTAATCTCAATGCTTTAATATTGCACTGAAATTTATATTTTTCGTCTTGTGCAATATCTTTAACGTCTTTCAAAAGATCATTATACTCCTTCTGAGTTTTAATAATTCTTGAAGTTGTTGAATGAGCAAATGGTCCAGATACGATTGCTTCCCAGATGAGATATACATTGTCCTCAGATCCGATAACATAATCTTCAAAATGATGTGCCCAGACTTCATAATCCTGGGTATAAAGGATGGGAATCTTTGTCGTTGATCCAATGTTGTTTGAGATGTTAATAGGATTGGATTGTGACTCGTCCATGCTTGATCGAATAACCTGTTTAAAAGATCAGACTTGTAATAAATTGAATTAGGGCAACACAAATAAATGTTGAGTTACGTCAATTATGGGATGACGACTCAATAAATATTAGTTAATGCGGAATAACCCTAATCGCAACCTTTTTCACAGAAAAGATGTGTATGAATTACACAGCCTCCTGCTCTGATACCAATTGATAAGTTATTAAATAAACTTGAATATCGATTAGATCTTTGTAACAGGAATTATGATGAACACAAAACAATAAACAAGACAAGTATGGACCAAAATATGTCGAATGATTAATTCAAACAATCCTCAGCAGAGCTCGACTAAGAACTTCCACTGTAGAGGATTTAGGGTTACAAGAACGATAATAAAACTTCTCTGATCAATCTATTCTTCCGTTACTATCGTTAACCTAAGATGCATGCAAGCACCTATATTTATAATAAACCCTATCAAGCTCACGGATGGACAGGCCCATACCGGAGATACAAAATTGGACTAACTAACGAGCCCGATTGACGCAATACTTAACAAAACACGACCCAACAGAAATAAAATTATTCGTTGGTTTAGAATCAACAATCACTTTCCCTTTAACCTTCTCCATTCATTTCACCTCAACTTTTGCTTTTGGAACAACTCTCCACTGTTGAACCGATGGAATCGACTCCTTGGATGATGAGCTTCCACTTGTTGATTCATTCAAGTAACTTTCATAAGCAACCTTGATTTTTTCTTATGAAAACTTCTCATTTTGATAAACTTTTCCTTTTCCTTCCAACCAATGTTTGATGTTTTTAAAATTGGTTGTTCCTTTCGAAACCGAAACATTACTTGGCTTCTTCGAAGATGGATTGCTAAATTGAGGTTGGTTTGGTTTAAATGTCACATTTCTCTTTGCATTGACATTTAACTTTTCAAATTGTTGTTTTGGAAAACAAGATTTGACTTGTGATTGGAATCGATTTTGAAAACCGTTTTTGATAACCAACATTTGATCTTTGAAAAGCTTGTGGACCATTCGAAAATTTCTTTTGATTCAAAAATTGATAAAAATTCATTTGTTCTTTCGGTTGAAAACCATTTCTTTGAAAGTCATTTTGTGAAAACCTTTTGTTTTGAGAATGATCAGCAAAAATCTTTGACTGTTGATTTTAAAAAAAAAAATCGTTGTTTGGATTTTGAAATTTTGGTTTAGAATTTGATGAAGAAACTTGTTGTTGAATTTTTTAAATAACTTTTTGTGATTGAGTTTTTGACAAATCTTTTTGAGATTGGGCGGGTGATTTCTTAATAAAAGACTTGTTCTATGATTTTCTCTAAATTGATTTAGACTCAATTGTTTCAGACGAGTTCTTTGTCAAAACACTTTGTTTCTTTCGAGACTCAAAATTTTGCCAATACACCTTCTTTTGCGCTTTAGTCATTAAAATTTACTGTACTTTTGAAATCTTTTTAATCTGTTCTTTGAAATTTTGATCCTTTAATTTTGGTTTTTGAAAATATTTTTCATTTGATTGTTTTTCATCTTTTGATTTGATAGTTTTAACAACCCATTTTCTTTGAGGTTTTTGTCTTTGAAAATTAGATGAGTTTTTGTTGAGATTATTCTTGATGGTGCTCTGGTTTGAAAAAAATCATTCTTTAGATGATTCCTTGTGATCCGCTTTAACAATTTTGTTGATTTTAGGTTTAACTTTATCATCATTTCCTGAAGTAACAAACACCTGATTTGGGAAGATATCTTCATCTGATCATTTGAAGTTTAGATACACAACGGTATTTTTTCCAGATAATGAGGACCCGTTTCTTTTAGGATATTTTCGAAGTTCTCATTTTCCTCATAGACCTGCTCACCAACAACTCGCGGTATTGTTGTTTCTTTCGAAACATCATGATTATCATCGTCAGTGTCTGTTTAACTATCTTCGACAATCACATGATCAGGATCATGAACTTTCGAAGTCGAGGGTTGGTAAGTGTTAATTTTCACCAAAGAATCATTACATTTTTCTTTTCAAAATTTTGATTTGTTCGTTTTTGGTCAGAGTCTCATTTACAATATCAACAAGATCATTTGCATCTAAACATTCATCAATTTTCACAATACCACATGCATAATAATCTATTGGGACCTTATCATATTCATAAATTTTCTTTTCACAGTCATAGGACATCGAATCTATTTTCTCCCTTTCGAACGCTAAAAAGGGAAAAAGTTTCCTATGTTGTTCTTTGCTAATATCAAACGAATGATGTAAAACAGTTAATTTTGCATACAACCTTTCTACTGTGTTACAGTAAATGTTTCGTTGTTTATGAAAATCTTTATTTATAGATCTAATATTGTCTCGATCACACATCACATGAGTCAATTGTAAATCTAATTGATCTATCATGGTTTTCTTGGTCTCCAATATCCTCTGAGTTTCTAGTAGTTGTGTATTCAACTTTTTGGCATCACTACTAGCAGAAATAAGCAGATCATTAACATAAGTAACTGCTTTATCAAACTCAAACAACATAGAATTATATTCACTTGAAAGAATATTAAAAGGTTCTAGAAGAGAACATACCTGCGAAGTGATGGGTGACTTATAAGCAGTTGTCGATGTGAGCATGTGGTATTGTGAAAATTGATTCAACAAAATATTCAAGACATGAAGAGTTAAGTCAAGGTAAAGACAATAAATAAACAAGAAGAATTTTTGATATGAAAGGAGATAGAAAGTGGAGTAAACAAAAATAATGTTATCTTAGGATGAACAATCCGTCTAGTTTGGACAAAAGAGACTAAGTCCTATGACATAACACATACATGGAACCGGATAATAGAGTTACTCCTGACACTCTGGTTATCTAAGTTTGGACAAAAGAGACTAAGTCCTATGACATGTTACATCAAACAAAATGACAAATATAATTAATATAGATGACTAAAATAGCTTCGGAAAAATAATTATTCCGAACACAATCTTCATTCCGGATTGTCTTCACTACATTCGGAATATCATCTGATGAATTTCTCCTCCGGATGCAAGCTATACTTCAAAACACAAATTTACTCCAGAACATGTTCACTCTGGAACTGAAACTGATTTAGAACTTATTGGGTGATTGCTTGGAGTTCACTTTCAAGTTCTAACAATCTCCCCCTAAGTGAACTTAGCAATCAAGTCAGCTTAGTTAGCTTCTTCCTTGATAAAGACATAGGCTCGATACAACCAATCTCTAACTTCAATGTACCACTGCAGCTTACTCATAAACTTTGCTTTAACATTTTTCGGAGCGTCTAATTTGGATGCACGACTGATGAACTTCTGGAGACTTTTGGTTGGAACTAGGTGTTTGTCAAGGACTCAAAAGAAGTCCTTGTTTGTATTTCTTTGCTTGTAGACAAACCCTAGAACTGGCTCATCAATGGTTCCTTCAACTAGTAGATCAATTACCAAAAGATCATAGTCGATCTTGGCAAGGTAGTTTTCGGTTCCAAACAGATGTGCAAACTTATAGTCACAACGACAAAATTTAGCAACATAATCCTTAAGCAAACTTAAGGCAGCTTGGTAAGCTCCCATGCTGATATTGTCTGATCGATGACTCCGAAAATGTGCAACAATAGTAAGGATGTCATTTGGATAGATTACGGGGAAGTCAACATTAGTAATGGTGCATTGAGTTCGCTTATTCCCAAAGATTTAGTACCGAAACAATATACAGTTGAGTTCATACTTGGTTAAGATCTTTCTTCCAAACCATGAGATCTTTGTTATTGTCTTTCTAGACCACACTTCTTTTTGAGGGAGTGCGTTCTTAAAATAGAACGTTTTCAATCTTTCACGCTTAGTCTGGACAATCAATTCTGGAGCATCGTTAGGGTGGAGAGGAGTTAATTTGATGTAGAACTTGTTGTAAGGAGAGAGAGGAAGATCAAGTTGTTCTAAATCTTTTTTAGGGATATTTTAGTACATGAATGGTACTATATCTATCCCTTTGTGGCAGAGAGGAGAAAGGCCTCGCATTGGATTTGGATTGTCTTTAAGGGCTTAAATATGAATGCTTTGCTCAAGAGCCTAATTGATCTCTTCTTGGGACCATCGTGATTTTGGATTTGGTAGAGGTACGGAGTAGTGAGCTTGATAGCTTTCCGGAGTGGAGAACCTTGATCGATGGGAGTAATTCTTGGTGCAGGAATTGGAGGTAGCATGCATGAGGTGGATCGAAAGGCGTCAACCATTAGTTCGGTTTTAACCTTAGAAAATTTGATACATCTCCGGAGAGTGTGGATGGCCATGAGACTGCAGACCAAATTCTTTGTTCTTCTTCTGTCATCACTTTAGTAGGAGCTTCCTTTGAGCCTGAAGACCCACTATTTCATTTGTGATATCTCCACTTCTTCCTCACTTTCATCATCACCATTACCAGCTGCATACGGAGAGCCAATAAGAACTTGCACCTCATCTGAACTTTCATCTCGGAGTGAAAACTTCAAGGCAGGTTTCCATGGTTGACTTGGTCCTTCTCCCTTCTTGCAACGGTGGATCTAGCAACCGGGGCAAGGAAAAGTGACTCCTTTAAATCTAAAAATTTCTCAAACACTTCTGAAAGTTTGTGTTGAGCTGAAGATTTAAGGTCTCATAGGCTTCACAAGTGGGAGCCTGAGCTTTGAGATAGTTGAAGAGTTGGGAAAGGGTTGGCAACATCTCATCAAAATTGTTGTTCGGAACATCCACGATGTTCCAACATGCCCTGAGTAGCTTGAGAAAGACTTGTTGCATGATGATATTCATTTTGTCTTTCTTCAGAATCTCTTTCTCTAATCGCATAACCTGTTTCTCATGATGAACATGAGTTTTCTTGATAACGTCATTGGTGGCAGCGATTAGGTCATCAGGAGATTTCAACTTCTAAGTGATTCTATCAAGGTAGTGATTGACAAAAGCATCATATTTGTGTTCAACTTCTTCGATAGTCTATT
The DNA here is from genome assembly GCF_002870075.4 of Lactuca sativa. Taxonomy (NCBI): domain Eukaryota; kingdom Viridiplantae; phylum Streptophyta; class Magnoliopsida; order Asterales; family Asteraceae; genus Lactuca; species Lactuca sativa. The sequence goes on from NC_056627.2 coordinate 226,046,056, forward strand.
TAAGGGGGAGAGAGATTAGTTGGTCAAGTTGGGCTTCATGTTTAGCAATGGTGGGTCCGGACATATTGTTATCGAACAAGGATTAGAGAATAGCTCCAGCTTAGAATCCAATCCAGAAACTTACTCATCAATTTTGTTGTTGAGTTCGGCTACAGATGTTTCAAGTGTATTAACCTTCTTCGTTGTATCAGAGATATTGGTATGGATTTCGAGAAGGGAAAACGAATCAATATAGTTTCCAGTAAAGGATTCGGTGTCCGATGTGGATTCCTAGGGCTTTTCTTTGTTGAACTCCGGAATGAGAGGAAGTTCGGAAGGACCTGGCTTGGTTGTAGCGTCATTATCACAAATTTTAAAAGTGGATTTAGTTTCTGCTTCAGGAGTGGAAGAGGAGGATCCAAAATCGAAGGTTGTTTTGGATGAAGATGGCTTGGACTGAAATTGAATGGAAGGTAGGATAGGAATGTTACCATAATCATTGAACATGATATCTTCAGAAAGTTCTTCATTCGGATCTGAATGCATAACGTCATGTTGTTGAGCCTTTGGTGTTTATCCGGAAGAAAACTCAAAGTTAGTAACATCATCGGTTGGAGCAACATAGGGTTGGTTCCTATGGAACGCTCTTTTTCTCATGGAGATGAGGGTTGATTCAACTTGCGATCGACTGAGCTCCGGATGTCTCAAATGTGCCCTGTCTACAAAATCTTCCCACAAAGGATCATTAGCCCCTAGTTGTCCTATACCCTTAACAGGTATCAGACCAGTTGAGGCACCTGAGGTTGGAGGGAGTGCTCCAGACTCAGAATGCTTGTGGTCTGGAACAGGGTTTCGGACCGTGGAAGTGTGGAAGAAATAGGGATATCAAAAGTAACATGTGGGTTTGTTCCAGGGGGCAAAGAACTTTGTTCAGCACCTTCATCACCTTTTTGGAAACGTGAGGGTGGATTATGTGCAGACTCCCCATGAGTGTCTGCTTGTGATTTTGAAACTCTGAGGGGTACCTTGGAAGAGTGGGTTGGTGGGGTGAGTGGATGGCCATAGTCAGCCGGAATGTCATAAGCTCCTTCCTGTTGAGAGGAAGAGCTGACTTTGGATCTCTTTTTGGTTTTTGGATTAGAAGGATATGTTTTTAGTTTAGCGGATTTTTTCATTTTCTTCCCACCGGATGAAACCAGTCTGGCCCCTTCCAGAGTGGGCTCAATGGAGACAGGTGTAGATTGTGTTGGGTCAAACATAATCGAAGTCCCCAAATGGTGTTTTAAGTGAATGGATCCATAAGGAATTAGGGCCAAAATGTGTTCGGGAAAGCGCTGGATAGGTCCAAAAGATGATTGGTCCGGAATGCAGTAATGTTTAACAGTTTTAAAGGAAACATACCCCTTTCAGAATTATGTCAACTAGAATAGGTTCAGACCTTTCTTTGTACAATTGTTGGATCGTCAGTGCCCAAAAGCTAGGGCTCGAAATCTCGTTATGCTTCCTTTTGATGGAGAATTTTCAGAAGTCTTGCCATAAAAGTTTAGGAAGATCCACAACATTTTCCTCTCCGGAGAAGATGTTGTAGACTACGTACAACCAGTCCTTGCTTAGAGTGTCCGTACCACCATGCTTTTCGAACAGCCTACAGATAACGAAATGCATCAGAATGGTCCAAGGACCGGAAACGGCCGATTTCTTGAAATCTTTTTCCTTGTACTCCTGATCATACCCTATTTGTTTCAAAAACCATTGAAATTCCTCAGTGGTTGGTTCTTGAACATTGAATTCCTTGGAATTTTCCTTAACTACGATTGCTCTGAGAATGGTAGACTTGTGGATTGGCATGATGGTATCACCGGTAATCTTGGTTTCCAAGACATCATTGTGGATTCTAACTATCTTAAAGGTTGTGATAAGAAGAGGGAGCAGAAGTGGTGGTTCAAGGATTTTAGTGAGGGGAGTGGAGATGGGCCGATGAGCCATGAACTCAATCATCACTCTGATTGTTTCATCAAAATCCATGGGGTTGAGAGAGAAGAGTTGTCTGGTATCCCTGAGGAAGGCTTCAGACGGCATTGAAGACGATGATCCTTTAGATGATTTCTTATGGGCAATAGTTTTGGTGATTTTGGAAGAAGTTTGAGCAGTATTGGAGGAAGCCTATGTTGCAGGCATATGAATGCTCAAAAACCTCAAGAACGCAAAAGAAGATGAGAGATTTTGGGGATTTTGTACGCGTAAAGGGATAAAGGAGGGTTTAAAGACGTTTATATAGGTGTTAGAAACGGGTCGGGTTAGAAATAGTAATGATGGAATCTGAATTAGAAACAAGTTTCATTTAATATTTTGCTATTTTTGGGGGTGAGTTGACCTGAGATGATGATAGGTTTCGGTCGATGATAGCTGAAAATAGAAATCACAAACGTCGATGGGATGTTTCCTTTATAAGGGTGTGCGATCGTCAAGCTGATTTCAAGGAGGACAGGTAAAGTATCCTGAAAGGTAAACGTTAAAAAATGATTCATCTTAAAACCTTTTGGACTTCCTCATGAATTTTGATTTCGGAATAATGATGTTCTTGTATGCTTAAAATTTTTTCATATAATGTGACGTCCGAAATGAAATATTTGACTTGATCCGAAATGATGTATATGAACTTATAAACGGTCCAAAGTAGATTTTGAAAATTTCGAAGTCAAAAGTTGGAGAAGGTTCTAGAACAAGACTTTGAAGTGATTGAAAGATTTCAGAACATAATTTCCAAATGGTGTCCGCAGTATAATTTGAAAGAGATTTCCGAAGCAAAGTGTTAGAAAAATTCCAAAATGGAAAGTGTTTAAAAGAGTCCGGAGCAAAAATTTATGAAGAAATTCCGAAAAAAGAGCAGAGACTCACTACCGGTCCGCATTTGAATTCCGGGAAGACCTTATGAAGTAAGTTCTAATGCGTAATTATCACCAATGTGAATATGTTCGTCTTTGAACTTCAAAAGATTTAGGAGTTGTACAACTTTGCACTGAGATTAAAGGTTAGATAAAAAGACACATGAAATGATACTAATTATTTCGAGAGATAATAGTTCCGAGATGTAAGAAAATTTTGCTTCGGAACCAATTTTACTTTTTGATGTTGCCATCAGAGAGTGCACACCTCTTAAAAAAATTGTGGATAAGGCATCATCATTGTAACAGCCAGAGTTTGGGTATGTAATTTTATTATTTTATTGGGGGAACTCGACGAGTTGGTGCCTCAACTCGTCGAGTAGAGTCTTATCTGTTGGCGTGGTTTTGCGATCGGACTCGACGAGTCGGGTATCTGACTCGCCGAGTCGGTGCTGATTAGGAAAACCCTAATCCCCTGGTTTGGGAGCCTATTTAAAGACTTTTATGGCCTTCATTTGCGGCCACCTTGTTCCAGAGAAACCCTAGAGAGCAGAGATAGTGAGTTTGAGGGCAAGAGGAGGCTATTTCTTCATCTTTTTGTGTGGTTTTGCTTGAAGGAAGGAAGGAGCACAAGTCTAGAGTGTGAAAGGGACTGGATCTGAGCTAATCATCTAGTGATATCATCTTTGGAGGTATAATACTTTCCATTTCGTGATTATATTGATGGATTTCATGAATTTAGGGTTTTTACCCTCATTTTATGAAAGATCTAGTGAGTATGAGGTCCTCTTTGGAATTATGACATCAGATATGGACCATGAGAGGTCCCTAGAGTCATTATCTTCCAGCTTTTTGCAAGAAAATAAGGAATTGGAGACTACGTTGCCATTTCTAGTGTTATTTCTCCATTTGAGGCTTGGTATGGGTTGCATGCATGTAAAGGTTGCACCTTTACGTGACTTTTGAGTTTTTAAGGGTTAGATCTATGATTTGGTTAAGCAGATCCGACCTTAGGAGGTTGTTTGAGCAAGTCCATGGAGGAAACTCGCCGAGTCCATATGTAGACTCGACGAGTCGGACCAGGTTTCCCTGGTGTCTGACTCCAGTGGTGATCCGGTGAGTTGAGGGGTGACTCAGTGAGTCGAGTGAGGCTTAGAAAAGGAAGAGTTTGTGGGGACGATGGGACTCGCTGAGTCTTCATATGCACTCGGTGAGTCTGGTCAAAATGGACAGTTGACTTTTGGTTGACTTTTAGGGTTTGTCAACAGATGGGCCTCTGGGCTTGTAGAGGGGTAGAATGGTCTTTTACCCTTCTAGGGATTTGCATGACAGAATATCCAATTTGTGAAGAGACATTTATTTAGTGTAATTTATCATTGTAACTAGGTAGAGGCTAGGGCAGTATTTCTGATATCAAGATTTTACCGAGATTTCCGAGGTGAGTATTCTCTGTATACTTTACTTAGAGTGGTAATCAGAGCTATGTGACAGTGTATCTTGTATGGTATTTATGCGTTGTGATTTCTATGTGATATGTGATATGCATGACTCAGAGTTTACAGAGGTTGGATCAGTGGGTCCACAGAGTTATAGGACCAAGAGGGTCCCACAGAGATATTCGACCAGAGGGTCATCAGAGTTACAGCCTTGAGCGGCTGATATGTGCTTATGTTGTATATTGGGGAAGTCACTATGCATTTAATATTACAGTGTTTTGTGTATGTGTTTCAGGTACCAGTGATGATCGCGGGAAGGCGCCGACATGATCTGTACACACTCGTGGAGTTTTTGTTTATGTGATTCTGGGGCATGTTTTTACTCTGATGACAGTGGATACATTCTGTTTGTTATTATTTTATGAATGAAAGTATGTTTTAAAGAAATTGTTTTGAAAAATTCGGTGTTACAATCATACCCATTTAGTTCAGAAAACCATTGAACTTGGTTTCGTCTAATGCCTTAGTAAATACATCAGCAATTTCATCGTCAGAGGGAACAAAGATGAGTTCAATATTGCCATTTAAAACATGATCTTTTATGAAATGGTACCGTATGTTAATGTGCTTCGTCATGGAGTGTTGAATTGGGTTGTGCGAGATTGCAATTGCACTTTGAGAATCACAATAGATTGGAATACGTTGAAAGTGGTAAACATAATCCAAAAGTTGATATTTCATACAGGGAACTTGAGAGGTACAGCTAGCAGCAGCAATATATTCAGCTTCGGCAGATGAAAGAGCAATGGAGTTTTGCTTCTTGGATGACCAACTAACCAATCGACCTCCTAAAAATTGACAGCCACCAGATGTTGTTTTTCTATCCAGTCGAATACCACCATAATTTGAGTCTGAGTAAGCTTGAAGGAGAAAGCTCTCATTTGCTGGGTACCAGTTTTCGAAATTCTTTGTACCTTTTAGGTATCGGAAAATTTGTTTTACAACCAAAAACGAGACATCTTAGGATTGACTTGAAATCTGGCACAAACACAAGTGGCAAACAAGATGTCGAAACAAGTTGTTGTAAGATAGAGTAAGGATCCAATCATTCCTTTGTACTTCTTTTCATCAACTGCAACACCGGATGGGTACGAGAAGATTTTGTGTCCGAAACCCATGGGTACCTTGGCTGAGGCATAGGTGTCCATTGAGTACTTTTTTAGGACTTCTGAAATGTACTTCTCTTGGTGAATAAAGATTCATCGATTGCTCTGTTTGACTTGAAGACCAAGGAAGAAGCTTAATTCACGATTCATGCTCATTTGGAATCGATTGATCATTAATTTAGCAAAGTCGTTTACCATAGATGAATTCGTTGATCTAAAAATGAACAAGCATTAGATGTTTTCCATTTGATATGCGGAAAAGGGTAGGATCGAGAATACCTCTTTGAAATCTAGAGCGCATGAGCAAATCAGTGAGCGTCTCGTACCAGGCACGGGGAGCTTGCTTGAGGCCATAAACAGCTTTTCGGAGATTGCAGCAGTGGTTTAGAATCAAGAGATTTACAAAACCGGGAGGCTGTTGAAGGTATCCTTCATTAGCCAGTTCACCATTTAGAAAATCACTCTTAATATCCATTTGATAAAATTTCAAAACTTTGTGAGCAGCATAAGCAAGGAAGATTATGATAGCTTCAAGACGTGCAACAGGGGTAAAGGTCTTGTCGTAATCAAGTCCTTCAATATGTGTGAATCCTTTGGCATCCAATCTTGCTTTGTTTCGAATAATAACTCCTGCATCGTCTAGCTTGTTTCAAAATACCCATCTCGTACCTACAATTGGGTGATTTTGAGGAGCAGGAACGAGAGTCCAAACTTCATTTCGATCAAATTCTGCCAATTCATCTTGCTTGGCTATAATCCAATCAACATGTTTAAGTGCTTATTTGATGGATTTGGGTTCAGCTGTTGACATAAATGTAGAGAAATGGCATTCATTTTGCACACTTGTGGCAAATCGAGTTTGAACACCGGCACTTGGGTTTCCAATAACTTGGTTGGGAGGATGATCCCGAGTCCAGATATGAAGTCTTGGTAGTTCATGAGCTGCAGAAGATTCGATATTGACGATGGAGTTGGGTTGCTCCCCCTGAATGGCTTGAATTTAAGGAAAATGCTCCTCCTGAACTTCTGAACTGGATAGGTTGACGTTGTCATCAAGTAGCAAGTCAACGAAAGTTTATATCATCATCGTTGTTGATCGGATTTGAGTCAAATTTGGCAGCTGTATCAGGGAATCCATCCACATTTGATTCAAGGGAAGGTTGACCATTCTCCCCCACAACCTGAGAAGGTTGAAATGGTTCGGAATCAAGTGTAGGGAGATTGGGTGTCGGACCTGAAACGTTTTAGGAGACCGGATCTTTGGATGAGGATTTCTTATTTGAGATTCCGAATCAAGAGTCATTTCTGAGGGTCCGAACAAGGTCTCAAAGTCAACTTCATAGATTGTTTGTTGGTTTGGATGTCCTGACGATGGAGCATCAGACTGGATGATGTGAGTTGTAATGTGCGTAGGACCTGAATTCCGAACGAACTTTTCATCGAAAGTTACATCAAAGATTTCTTCTAGAACACGCGTTCATCGGTTAAGAACTCGATAAGCGTTTGATTTAGCATATTATCCAAGGAACATGGCCTCATCAACTTTGGTTTGGAATTTGGTAAGCTAATCACGATTATTCATGATGAAGCATCGACATCCAAAAACATGAAGAAAAGAGATGCTTGGTTTCCGACCATTCATGGCTTCATACGGTGTCATATTGAGGCGTCGATTGATGATACTCCGATTCTGAGTGAAACAAGTAGTTGGCACGGATTCGACCCAGAGATAGATGGGAAAATTTGCAAAGTTAAGTATGGATCGAGCAACTTCTACTAGTTTTTTGTTGCCTCTTTTGACTACACCATTCTGTTGTGGAGTGTAAGGAGGAGAGAAGTTGTGATCAATTCCTTTCTCAGTGAGGAATTTTTCAATGGTGTCATTTGTGAATTCCGAACCATTATCACTTTGGACATGCCAAACAGGTAGTTTGAAAGGAAATTCAATTCCTTTGATGAAGTTGATGAGTTCAGAGGTTGTTTCCTACTTTAGCCTAAGGAAGAAGACCCAAGTAAACCTTGTAAAATCATCAACAATCACAAGAATGTATTTCTTGTGATGAAGACTCTCTACAGTTGCTGGTCCACATAGATCAATATGAAGAAGTTCCAATGGATCCGAGATTGAATTTTTGATGATGACGAGATGAACCTTCTTTGATTGCTTTCCACACTCACATGCAGCACGTAAATGATCATTTTATAACTTGAGGAGTGGTAGTCCTCTAACCATTTCGCCAGACACATGATCATTCATGTACCGAAAATTCAGATGAACAGGCCTTCGGTGCCATAAACAGCTCACATTAGGAACAACTTTTGAGAGAAAACAGAGTTGAGGTTTTCCAATGATCATGTTGATGTCGAGCGGGTACATGTTCTTGTTGCGATTTGAATTTATTAAACATTCACTTTGGTCTTCAGTCATAACATAGTTGTGTTTCTTGCAAAATTCAACTCGATGATTTGAGTCGGTGATTTAAGGAACACTTGTTAGGTTATGCTTTAGGTCAGCTACATAAGCCACGTTTGAAATTGAAAAGTTGCCATTGGTTAGGATGCTATAACCACGAATTTGAGAGTTGGAGTTGTTTCCATATGTCACGTAACCAGCATTGGGAGAAAGTTTGAGATCTTGCAGAAAGTCCTTCTGCCCTGTCATGTGCATGGAGCAAGCACTATTAATATACCATATTGTTTCTTGCTTTGAAGCACATATTTCCTGCAAAATCAGGAGTGGTGGAGTTTTTAGGCTTCATGTTAGCTTTTGGGACAAGACTACGGACTATGGACTTGGATTGTGTTTTTCAGACAACAGCGGTTGTCTTGTTGGATTTGTTCCAAAATTCTTTGGGAAACAAACAAAACATCTTGGTCTTCTCATCTATTAAATAATCATATTCTATGACATGGAGTTTTGGAATGACTTTCTTCGGACATGTGGTCTCTGGAGCAGTTGGTATCATTGTCTCATTCGGAGTAATGGAATTTTTCATTTTCAAACAAGTTATTGTTTTTTGTAGATTTTTGGGAATTTGGTTTCATTGAAAAACTTTCTTTGTTTGATGGTACATTTTATTTTGAAATGGATTGAGGTTTGAAAATTGTACCATCAACTTTGGCTATAAAAACTGATGAATTTGTCCGAGAAGGGTCATTTCGGATGGGTTAAGCACATGAAACCTGCATTTTAGGAGTGTGATCAACAACTTCTTTAGATTCTGGGTAGCTAGGAAGATTGGATTTTCTTTGAAGAATCTTAACAGGAACAAATGTTTTATGATTTTGGGAAGGAGGTTTGCTACCACTCCTGGGTGCATTCCTTTTTGAGTTCTCAAGAAACCTAGAATTTTGTCTTGACCTAACTTCCTTTTTAAGGGCATATTTAGCTTCCTTTTTAGGATTAACGACATCCTTCTTACTTAGTGAGGGTTTCTTCTTGGAGTCAGATGTTGACTTAGAAGTTTGACCATGGGAGGGATTGCTAAACTTGGGCATGATAGGGACTAAGTTTGTTTTGGAAATAACTAGGGAATTTAATTCACATGAATCAGAGGAGACATTGCTTGAAGTTTCAAAAACTTATCATCTAAGGGTGCCCATGCAAACTCATAAGTAAATTGGTCAGTTGTCACTGGAACTATTTCCTCGACAACATAGTTGTTAGGAGGACTGTGTTTCAAAATATGGTCTGTATAATTTGAGGCAATGTAGTGGAAGTCTGTGGTCTGATTCAGGTCCAGGTTTGTCAGAGGCGGAAGAGGCGTGGAATCAGGACACTTGACAACTATTGGTTGAAACTTAGGAATACGAGATGCAAGTTTGTCAGATCTCTCAAGAAAGGGTGACAAGGGAGAAACAGGGGAATCCGAATGTTGGTGATTCGGAATATCTCCCATAAAAGATAAGTTTTGTAACTCCTTCAAGGTACTAGCGATGGGCTTCGAAAACTCACTTCCAAGGCCTGCTGCTTTTGACCAAGGATGACGAAAATTATGTGTCATCTGTTCATTTCCTTCAAGAATGTCAATGGAATTATGCAAAGCATCTATTTTAGCATTAAGAAGTTTTCTATCCAAAATCAAGACATTTCTTTCTGAATAAGTGATTTCACATTTACCTTTCAAAATAATAGATTTGTCTTTTGACATTACAAGTTCACGTTCTAAATATTCTATTTTTAACTTTTTATCCTTGGAACGTAACCTAAGGTGACTTAATTCACTATCCTTCTTTTCACTGGCTTCTATGGCAGACTCATAGGCTCTATAGATGGTATTCATATTTGTTTGGATCTGGGTTAGATAGGATTCACAAAGAGATATATCAAAATTATTGCCAGTGATCATGGATTTTACCTGCTGAAGAATGCTTCGACCTGGTGGATCATTTATGGCCATGTAGCAGTAGTTTAGTTCAGCACCATCAACATCATCTTTTAACCCAGAAGACCAATATCCTTCATCACATTCAATTGTTTGTCTTTCCATTAGATACATGTTTCTTCCGTTTCCCATATCATCATCATCCTTAGAGGACCAGCATCCTTCAACATCTCTTGATATAGTCGAAACAAAAGCCTTTTCACTTTCAGCCATCTCCTGAGCTCTACGTGCGTAGTAAGAAATATCCTTGATTTTTGGTTTTTGTGGAACATCAGCCAAACAATCCTTTGCATAGTGATTAGCATGACCACATTTGTGACATATAATATATGGTTTGTTAGATTTAGGAATCTGTTGAGGTTTTGAGGTGGATTTTGGTTTAGTAAGATTGGGTTTATAGTTTGGTTGATTTTTCGGAGTTAATTGAGGTTCCAGAGTAGAGTATGGTTGAGGATTGTTTTGGTGAAGAGCATAAAAGCGATTTTGGTATGGTTTGTGAGAAGGGTTAAAAGGACGTTTGTATTTCATGGAGAGTAGTGCAAACTCCTGTTGGAAATGAAGTTCAGAGTCCATGGCTTCGGAATCAGGATTATTATCAACAAGACAGTTATGAGTGGGTGCGATGGGTGAAGTGGTTTGAACATGTGTAAGGATAGATTTAAAGGGGTCCTACGTGGATATGTAAGAAATGGGTGGTTCAAGGGAGCAGACAAGTGTGAGAGGACCTCCAGAAAGTTCTCTTAAGGTCTGCGAAACGTTTGACTCATGACCTTGAAGTTCATCAAATAGTTGATAAAGATTCAACTTCATTAGAGAACCATTGCTTTGAAGACAAGATTTCACATTTCCCCATCCTTTACCAAGACTGTTGATGAACTGAAGATTGTACTTCAAAGGAGTTCGTACAATCCCATGAGCAGTCATGTTGTTAACTACGATTCAATATCGATTAGAGGCTGAGACAAACTGATTCACTAGGAGTAGTTGTGAACATATCAAACTCATTGACGGTAGAGGTCATGCGCTTATCATTCATGTTTTCCAAACCATCGAACAGATCTTGAAGAGTATCCCAAATTTCTTTGGTAGATTTACACAACTAAATGTGTTCAAAGAGAGATGGTGGGACACCAAGCACCATTTCAGAAAACGCCACTTGATCAGCATGCAGCTTCTCAATAACGCCAACAGTGAGAAGAGCTTGACATTGTTCATCTTGACCCATGAGTTGAGCAACAACATCTCTAACAGTTGTTCTAACTGGAACATTAGGACCTTCTTTGATGGATCTCCAGATAGCTTCACCTTTCTCTTTACCCAATAAAAACCTTTCCATTCTAACTTTCCATTGATCATATTCTTCAACAGCTAGCAATGGGGCTCGTGTAGGGCAACCCATGTTATTTGCAATTTGCATTGAATACATTTGTTGAGTATTAGAAGAAGCCATTGAAGTTAAGATATTTTCAAGCAAAAGTGGTGTATAGAAGAACTTTTATCCTGGACACAAAAATGGTTGAAATACCAAGGTAATTTCAAACCAACTATAATCTGATCTTATAAATTCAAAGGAAAACCACTCAAGCTCTAATACCAATCGTGAGTTCAAGAGATCTGATGCGCGGGGACAAGGTTTTAAAACTAAAACATTGAGTTAATGCTGAAGATCAATGTCTGCTTACTAAGAGAAGTTCGAGTCAAGTCTGGCAATACTAGTCAAGTCTGAAGTAATCAATTCAACAAAATATTAGAGTTAAGTCAAGGTAAAGACAATAAATGAACAAGAAGAATGTTTGATATGAAAGGAGATAGAAAGTGAAGTAAAAAAGAATAATGCTATCTTAGGATGAACAATCTGTCGAGCACTTTGTCATTAAATTCTCCTTTAAATAGGAAGACTGATTACATCGTTCTGACCATATCACATACATAGAACCGGATAATAGAGTTACTCCTGACACTCTGATTATCTAAGTTTTGACAAAATAGACAAAGTCCTAAGACATGTTACATCAAACAAAATGAAAAATACAATTACTACAAATGAGTAAAATAGCTTCGGATAAATCATTATTCCAGACACAATATTCATTCCGGAATGTCTTCACTACGTTCAAAATATCTTCTTATGAACTTCTCCTCCAATTGCAAGCTATACTTCAAAACACAAATTGACTCCGGAACATTTTCACTCCGAAACTAAAAATGACTTTGGAACATATTGGGTGATTGCTAGAGGTTCACTTTCAAGCTCCAACAGTCGAGACAAAGCATCTCCCAGTAACAATCTCCTCATCCTCATCCTCATGCTTTGCAGACATTGCCCCATGTGTAGGGTTTTGCATTTCCTCGTCGATGACAAAATTTGATAAGTCCCTTCTTCCTCATCTATTCCTTTTGCAACCAACGACAATCCCTTATTCTTTGATCTCACTTCCTCTAGCCTCTCCACATAGTAGGCTTCATCCTTAACTCTATTTTTCTTTTCATCCCTCTTCTTCAACATACAATCATTTTTCATGTGATTCGCTCCATTACAGTAATGGTAGTCGAATCCTGAGTCACCTTTAAGCTTCTTCTCCAACTTCACATCTTTAGCCTTGAATTCCTTCTTCTCCACTTTCTTTTCCTCACATCACTTGCTCATGATGTCGCATTAAAAGGCTTTTTGAAAAATTTCTTCGCTCGATTGTTCAAGTAAAAAGCCACTGCCTCGTCATCAGAATTGACGATCAAGCCTTCATCTTCCAAATTCTCCTTCTCAACAACTTCTTTCTCAACCTCTCTACCAACAACCTTTGACACAATAGCAAGAGGACCACCCAGAGTGATTCTTTCTTCCTCATCAACCTCATTTACTTCAGATTTATGTGCCTTTAATACATTGTTACTGGGATTAAAACTCTAATTGTGATTTGATGAACATGATGCCGAAAATAAAAACAAACACAACAAAGAAGATCTGTTGAATGTGATGGGTTTTGAGCAAAACATCATTCCTATGGTGTACATCCAAACCCTAATAGCTTTTTGGATCTAGTTTGTCTAACAAACATGCAATTGAATATCCAAAGCTATAAACCCTAGATCTAGAATACAATTAATCATATTAACATAAGATTGGGGTTTAGATCTTACTTTGATTGTTATGTAGCAATAACAATCTCAAATCCTCCTTTGTAATGCCTTTAGAAAGCTTAGAGTCACAAGTGTCACTCCTTTAATGGCTCACAAACACCAAGAGCAAGAGGATGAAGAATGATAAGAGAGGAGACACCTAAAAACGTGTAGAAACCCTAAGGAATTAGTTGGCCACGTTTTTGGTGCCCTAGGGGTCCTTAAATAGTGAGGCTATTAGGGTTATCTTACAAGGAAACCCAAATTTGATTGTTTAGGCCCTAAGAAACCCATGGACTCCCTCCTTAGACACCTTGGACTATTTCTAATGGGTTTCCCCATAGAATTTGTCCACTCCATCCTCTATGGAGTCCATTAGCCCAATATTCAACTATCACGCAATTGACAGTTCTAGTCCCTTTTATTTAATTAATGTCTTTTAGCCACAAAATTAATTCTTATTAATTCTTGACTAATATTAATTAAACAATATGATTTCTCCTTTAATATATTATTATCATAATATATAAATCATAATTAATCATCTCTCTCCATAATTCATCCTATCAAGTTTCTTTGATGAAGGCAACCCAAAAGGACCATGCACCATCGGGTCAAGTACATACCAAAATAGTTATGGACATAGACACTAATCCAACAGTCTCCCACATAGATAAGTCTAATAACTATTATGCGTGTGACTTCAGATCCTGATCTGCAATCGTAGCTTTCAAAAGCCGCTGTCAACTCTGATCTTATCAGATACGCATCCTTTAGATAAGGGATCATATATTCCTCCATTCTAGATATCGTATAGACTGAGACATGGATTTAAATCATTCTCTCTATACTATTTCCCGACATCCGATTTATGACGACTGACAATAGACTACAATTGAACACATCAAATTAGTCTCGGCTTCGCCAAGCGCTTAGGTGTCATCACTAAATCATCGAGGGGCCCACAAATATCACTTTCTTCCCACTTTGGATAAAAGGAATGGATAAACTTTGATTCAATGCTTGCTTGCACTCACTCACCGAATCACACACATCAATATGTTTTATGACACCAAGTTACTGGTGCGTTTACATATTATCAATTTGTAATCGACTCACAAGATACAACTCACACATATCGGTTTCAAGAATATAAGATATTATCGTCTCACCAATCACTCGTGATAAAATCCATGAAGTGATCCAAGTGAGCGTGGGTTTAATCCAACGCGCAAATCATATTCATAAGCACTCATGAACGTTGCAGCAAACATTTGCTTATGTCTAATACACTTTAGACAATCCACACACCAATTCACGACAGTCTTCATTCACACCTACTTCCAACATATGAACGACTGTGGTCCGTTCAAATAATTTGATTGTTCTGAACCAATTTAATTATTTAGGAAGTCAAAACATGCAAAGTGAAACACAAGAATAATACTAATCTCATATGGCCCCAAACTCTGGGTATAAATAAAACATTTTATTTAATCACCATATTGATTACTCATTATTTGTTGTTTCGGGTAATCAACTTCTTACTTGAATTAATACTACACTTGTCCCATGCTCTCAGCATGCACACAAATTTTACCTACGGTCCTTACTTTGTGAAATAGATCAAATGAACACATTTCCAATCATACTCATTTCACAACTCCCAATCCTTATCATAAATATAAGAATATCAATTTCTTGTTACTTATGCTAGATTCTAACATTTTATGCAATGATTCTTTTGTAAAGTCATAGCTCAAAATCATCAAGACTTGGCCAATCTCTATCAGAAACAATTCTATAGATATGATGTCTCTCACTCAATGTACATTCCTTTGAACATCCTTCTTGCATAAAAGTTTCTAAACTAGATATAGATTCTCAATATCCAACTCCCAATATGGAAACATTTCCATATTTGCCATATGACAATTCATTCTTAGTAGAATCTTATATATTCATAATAATGACATCCAGTACCATACTTCCAACTACTCACAAGCAACCAATCCTCAGCGAGCTTTGGATCGTCCTTTGATAGTTGTTTAATTATTTTAGTCAAAACCGATTCTAGTCCTTTTTCCCTCTAAACGCACTAGACATTTGGAAAATTTTAGAATGGTCAAATATAATAGCACTAGCAATCAATCCTATACCCGAAGCGTATGGGACATGATGCATAATGTCTTACATAAAGATATGATACTTTATCAATCTTCTGCCATAATATTTTATGTGTCTCGTTCTTACAATTCGAACTATGAAGAGGGATACCGTAATCATAATCGAAATTTAAGAACACACTATGTATCCTTTGACTAAATTTATTAAAATTTCTCAATCTAAGCTTTAGATTTTGAATCAAAGTACAATATTCTCTCCTTTAATTATAGCAAAACAACTTTTCAACCCTTACGACTTTGCAAGGTATAACTCTTGTTTTTTATAATTAATATTTCTAACTTGCAATACTTGCCTTCATAATCATACAAGCACAACATTTATGCTCCCACTATCACGATTATTATCATATAAGCATAACACTTACGCTCCCACTAGCTTTGACATGTATTTAGAAAACAACTTAACTTCCAGAAAACAATACCTATTGAATTTCATAAGTTTATATTTCTAATACCTAATGCTTTGATAATCCTTTATCTAAGCTTCTTAAACTTATACACCTTTGCCTTAGATAGCTCATATGTGTGTCTAAACAATTCAGACTAATTGCCAAATCTCACAATTCGAATTATGGAAAGGGATAACGTTACCATAATCGAATTCGAGAATACAATTTTCATAATCGTTATCTTCTTAAAATCTCTCTCAGTTAAAGCATTTCCTCACAGTCATTTTCATGAAGGAGGGAATCTTATGACACTTAAATTTTAATGGTGTATGTGTTCCTATCCATGCGAATTTGTCAAAACCAAAGTTTGCAACAAATCAAACTCATATGGACTGAACTTTCTCAATCTTAATTTCTTGCCTTATGGTAACACGAGTGCCCACCATGTCTTCCAAGTAGTTAAGTAGCTCACCCTTTCCTATCATTGTATTTTTCATTGATTAAGGTGCTTGCCTTTTATACGTTCAAATGAGAACTCATAGAACTCACATGCATAATTAACTCAATTGGAATGGCATAGAAACAAAATAATGTCAACACGATAGGTTGTAAACCTCAAGTCGTGTGCTAGTGATCATCGATAAGGTTTATTCTTGATTAGCTCTTGAAACTTTTCATGACCCATAAGACTCCCACTGACTCCTTGACATATAAGATTCTTTTGTCAATAAACATTTCTCTACAAACAAATATTCAAGGGTTAGTTTAGCTTTTATCAAGACAAAACACTTCATTAAATTGGTCCTAGTTGGTCTTTGTCTTATCCAAGACATCACAACTTTCCAATTTCAAATGTGCAAGAATAAGAAAACCTTTTTCAAATTCCACATTTCATGAATGTTATAAACCTTCTTAAGACTTGTCACTCAATTCACAATCTTAACTCTAAGACTTGATATTGGAACGAAGTATGATTGACTTCTTGATTTAACCATTTCTTTAATTCTTGATTCCTCTTGTCAGACATACAATTGCACTAAGACTCACTTAGAGGATCAATTGAGATATGGTTCTTAATCATTAAGACCTATCATAAAACATAATAAGAAGTACTCTCCCTTCTTCTTAGAACAGAGAAACTTTTATCTTTCTGCCTACTTGATTCTTCTTATTCGTTCTGCTATTGATTTAAACTCTTTCAATCAACTCGGAATTACACTTAATCTTATAAGTATAAACATATTTACTAAACCTTTAGTAAATCATGACGAATATCTTTGTCACTCTTGTGGTGGACTTGATCAACACGCAACCTTGTGTACTCGATCTCCTAGTCCTTCACTTGACACTTTGTCAACGAATTAGTCTAATTTCCAAATATGAAATTTCTTATTCATCATGCAACCAAGTTGTATGATTCCAAGTTTCTGTCCAATTGAAACTTGGGCGATGAGAAACTTTCTCTATTTGGTAAATTCTTGACCTTTCCACAAATAACATAATTAAGAATCAAATCCATTGTTGCTAATAATAGAAACTTACAAACACCAATTTTTTCATACACACCATTGCAAGGATAAATAAATAATATAAAATCAAATTTTATTTTATTGCGGAAAAATTTGTCCTTACAATGCAATTCAATTGAAAAAACTATGTTTTTACATATTCCTAAGCAATCTATTCTAACTCCAAGTAGTAGCTTAAGAATCTAATCTTCAAGCAATGCGATCGAAATCCATTTCTTCACGATTAGATTCAGCTCACTTCTTCCCTTAAGCTTCCTTTCTTTTTCGATCCTATAAAACATTAAAATGTAATCTTATCACATCATGTATTAAGAATCTAGAATAGGAACTTAAAAGAGTTAGTTAATGGATTTTACCTAAAGTAGAGCCATACGTTTTGACTCTCCTATCTCTTAGATCTCTTAGGTAAATAGGGCAGTTTCATCTCCAATGCCCCTTCTCTTGGCAATAGAAGCAAACAGACTCTTTTGGAATGGCACAAGGAACTATCTCAGAATTTACCTTTTCTGGATCTCAAATGTCACCATTTTAATGTCCATTGAAGTTTGGGAGTTTGATTCACCAGACAAATTTGCTTGACCAGCTCGCCAAATCATAGCTGATTTAGCAGCTATAAGAAAATAGGTCAAATCAATGAGGGTCACGTCATGATCCATCATATAGTACTCTCTAACGAACTCACTATATGATTCAGGAAGCGACTGAAGAACCCAGTCAATAGCCAACTTAACTGAAATCTCGACACCCAACATCCTTAACCTATAAATGTGTGACTTTATCTCTAAGATGTGTACACACATAGGTTTTCCATGTTTACTTGCCAAAAGGGCTTGAGTGAGCTTAAACTTTTCAAGCCTTCAAACTTGTGGGTTAGGGAGAATAATTGGAGGAGGTGGAGGAAGTGAAGCATGATCTCTTGTTCCTCGATCGAATCGTGGAATATCATCTTCATGTGGAAAGCTTGTTCCACGGGATTTGGGAAGACCATAGTTGTCAGACTTTGACATCTACAAAACGGGAGAAAATTCAAGTTAAGTAGATTAGGATCCTCGACGCGACACCCAAATGAAACATCGAGGCTAGGATCCAACACGATACTCTACAACCTAGAAGAGGGATGCCGTAATCTAGTTGCAGAATATTTGAAGGTAGGTAAATGACGATTTACCAATTTCCACCATGAAAAACGAAAAAGAAATTGAAGTTTTAAATCTATTGAAAATTCCTAGATCTTTTGAGATTCAGTGAACATTTCAATGGCATGTTTAAATCTCGATATGCCCCTCGATTTGTGACTGGGATGCCGAGGATCACAAAACAAGGTGTGAATAACCATGAAAACTTACATGGTGCCCCCAAATGTTACAGTCACCTATTCGATGTGCCGGTTAACCACACACGCTCCACCGAACTATGACAAACAATGAGTCACCATTTGCTACCTTTGTTTAGAACCATTTAGTGTGTCGATTAACCACACACGCTCCACTAACGTCTTCGCAAGGGCACAAAGTGTAATTTCATGAAATTGCATCAATTCACTTTTGCCTAAAGTAACTAAGATTGTGAATTTTGTAAAAGCATTTAGTTACTTTTGTACTTCATTATACTTATAATGGAAGGTTTTTGTGCTATCCTACCCGTTCGGCTAACGACCCTCCACTAGTCAAGAGTGCGGTGGGTAAGAGTGGATACCCATTCAATCGGCATTTTATAGGCAATTTCCTTAAACACACCTTATAGACCAGCTTCGTGAATGAGGCTTACTAACGGTAAGACTGACTGTTTACTCATACATATATATAATACTAGACTTTTAATGTTATATATAGTATAGGGTGTATTTTACACTTTTAAAATACTAGGTGGTCTAATTTAATAAATTATACTTTTAATTTAATTAAATGTAAACCAAAACTTTATGGGTTTATTAAATCTCTTTTAATTATACACTTCAATTAATTAATTAACCCATAAGGGTATGATTTGAACTTTTCAAAACAATACTAGGGTTTTAGAATTTAACATTTCTAAATTGTACTTTTAATCAACTTTTAAATTCCAAAATTTGAGGGCAGGTTTTGAAACATTTCAAAACATTAGGGTTTAACTTATTTAAATTTCAAAAACTAAACTTTTAAGTTCAAATTTAAACTATAAAACCTAAAGTGGTTAATTTGAAACTTTTCCAAACTTTGTCAAGAATATTCTAGATCACAAAATTCAAATAAGGCAATTAACAATTAATTGGTGGTTATCTAATTTGACCTAGTCCAAATTCTTGCAAGATAATTCACCAAATAATTCAAATAACTAAATCTAATCATATAAGGAAATAATTATCTAACTAATATGAATTTATCTTTAATTTTGGCAAAGATAATCACTCAATATCATAAAAATCTGATTTATATCAATAAAAATGTTTTGGTAACTATCTCACAGCCAAGAGAGCAACAAATCCTTATTTTCCCTCTTTCTGACCAGCTAACTCGGCGAGTCAAGCATGGACTCGGCAAGTTCACCATGGAATCGACGAGTTCATCTATGGACTCGGCGAGTTCAGCCCACAGAAACCCTAAATTTCAATCTTTAAGCAAGGATAATTCACAATAGCATCAAATACATCAAACAAACAGTCATGGCTCTGATACCATTGATAGGTTTTGAGCAAAACATCATTCCTATGGTGTACATGCAAACCCTAATAACTTTTGGTTCTAGTTTGTCTAATGAACATGGAATTGAATATCCAAAGCTATAAGCCCTAGATCTAGCATACAATTAATCTTATTAGCATAAGTTTAAGGTTTAGATCTTACCTTTATTGTTATGTAGTAATAACAATTTCAAATCCTCCTTTGTAATGGCTTTAGAAAGCTTAGAGTCACAAGTGTCACTCCTCTAATGGCTCACAAACACTAAGAGCAAGAGGATGAAGAATGATAAGAGAGGAGGCACCCAAAAACATGTAGAAACCCTAAGGAATTATTTGGCCACGTTTTTGGTGCCCTAGGGGTCCTTAAATAGTGAGGCTATTAGGGTTATCTAACAAGGAAACACTAATTTTATTGCTTAGGCCCTAAGCAACCCATGGACTCCCTCCTTAGAGGCCTTGGACGATTTCTAATGGGTTTCCCCATAGAATTCGTCCACTCCATCCTCTATGGAGTCCATTAGCCCAATATTCAACTATCACACAATTGACAGTTCTAGTCCCTTTTATTTAATTAATGTCTTTTAGCCATAAAATTAATTCTTATTAATATATTATTCTCATAATATATAAATAATAATTAATCATCTCTCTCCATAATTCATCCTATCAAGTTGCTTTGATGAAGGCAACCCAAAAGGACCATGCACCATCCGTTCAAGTACATACCAAAATAGTTATGGACTTAGACACTAATCCAACGGAATGACCACTCGATTTATTCCAAACATGAGGAATAAATTACACTTTCAGAATAGACTAAAGAATCTAACTCTATATATGAAACATCACAATATTTGGCGGCTACATTTTGCCTTACTCTTTATGCTAATTATGAATAATACAAGACTATTTATAGGGAAAAGACATGTATTGGGGCTTTTAACCTACACTTCATCAAGGAGGCCCATTGCCATAATCCATGGAGTACTTTGAAACCCTACGATCTCCCCCTCAAAGTATGGAATGGATGACAAGGCTTCAACTTCCCAAACAAGCATCTAGAAAATAAGAAATGATCTCGCAACGAGGAATATTTGAAGTAATCCACGAATCTTGGTTCTTCAATAGTATTCAAAAATGGGTTCTAGCATATATAAACTAAGAACGGAAGTAATGTCTGTAAACTTCATTTTCTAATGTAATCCCGAAGATCTTTAAGAAAGCCAAACCCGCCACAAAAACCCATTTCATAATTAAGGCACCAAATCACTTCTTGTCTTTGAAGAACCCCCCCCCCCCCCCCTCGAAGTCACAATGATCTTCAAATAAGCTAATGAGATAAGCCACCCAAAATTATCATGTAACAACCCAAATTTTAAGATTCGTAAGGCCACTTGATCGAGAAAATACTAGAAGTCGGAGATATAAAAAGTCCTTTGAAAAGCTCGATGAAGAACTACTACTATAAGGGATATTTCTCTGTAAAAGCTTTAGAAGAGCTCGATGAAGAACTACTACTGTAAAAGCTACCTCCATAATTCTACCACATGCTTTATAAAAAATCTTCAAATTTGAAAAGTCACAAATCCAATTTCGAATGGCTATATCAAATTTTCCCCCGATTTATAATAAAAAAAATATGATATAAAGCCTTCAAATGATCATCAGAATGATATTGAATGGATAACAAGATTACTATGCCCCCCCCCCCCCCCCCCCCCGCGAAAAATGATATAAACGATGAAGTATAAAATCCGAAATAGTCGAAACAATTTGACGTTATCACGAAAAATGACTTTCCGAATTGCCAAGACTTGATGGAATCCATACTTTTCAGATGAAAAGTAGAAGAACACCAAAAATCTCCATGAACAGTAACTTGAACAAAATTTGGATCTCAAAATGCCAAAACAACTATAATATTTAATAGCATGTGCAGAAAATCATCAAACCAAGAACCGATACTTCAAAAATCAATAGATCTTCAAAGACCCGCTCTGATACCACTTGTTGGGATTAAAACCCTAATTGTGATTTGATGAACAAGATGCGGAAAATAAGAACAAACATAATAAAGAAGATATGTCGAATGATCACTCGATTTATTTAAAACATGAGGAATAAATTACACTTTCATAATAGACTAAAGAATCTTACTCTACATAAGAAACCTCATAATGTTTGGCAGTTACATTTTGCCTCACTCTTAACCCTGATTATGAATAATACAAGAATATTTATATGGAAAAGACAAGTATTGGGCTTTTAACCTACACTTCATCAAGGGGGCTCATTTCCATAATCCATGGAGTACTTTGAAACCCTACAATTGTAATGATCATTTAGTGAAAAATAGTAGAAACTTTGTTGTGTATTTATCATAAGGCTGACATTTTTCCATTCCTTGCAAAGTCCCATGATAAATGTTAAATTGAACTCCATTGTGGAGCTTGTAACTCTATATTTGTTACATTTGAATATGAGTTCATCCAGACAGTCATAGTACAACTCAATGGATTCTCATTCCTTCTACCTAAACTATCCCAACTCCAACAGACATTGTTTGACTGAACTGGTTTTTGTTTTCTCACTGCCTTGATACTTCTCCTTCAGTGTATCCAAAATCTCCTTAGAGGTTTATAGTTACACACATAATTGTATACAACTGGTGGAAGAGCACCACAGAGTTCACACATACATTTCTTTTCATTTTTCTGAAGTTTCTCAGTCTGTTAACTAACATCTGTAGTAGTAGCAGCAGTTCCAACACTTTGTACAATAGTAGGAGGAAGAACATCACCATTGATGCATTTCTAGAGATCCTCATCTATTCCATTCAAATAGTCCTCAATAGAATTAGTCCATTTATTGTAGAACTCAAGAATCAACATAGGAATTTTAGTGGATGAACCAAGAAGATGAGAGAATGAGGTCATGGTGTTCATTTTAAAGTTTTCCATTATTGTACAGACGAAATTTGTTAAAAGCTTTAGAAATTGGGATTTGAATGACAAATTTTCCAGAAAACAGACACAAATTACTCGATCTAACAAATGGTATGCATAATCGAATCAAAATAGATGATCTGTGATGATTTTCAAAATCAAAAGAGAGGAATATTTTAAATCTAGAATGAGACTCAAAACCTTTTGAAAACTTAAGAAAATCAAATCAAAACTTATTGAATCCTGTTCTAATACCAAATGAAGTTATGATTTAATCGAGTTTGTAATACGAGATCAGATTAAAGAAAGAATTAAGAACACAAGATCTAAATATAATCTGGTTAGATCAATTACGCTTTCTGGAAAATACAGAGAAATATAGAGAGTACAAGTCAAATGCTAAAGCTACCCTCGAACTCTAGTATTCATCCCATATTTATAGGGATAAGAAAAGCATACAAAAAAAAAAAAAGGGACTAAGACACTTAAGCTTTAATACAAAGTGCCCTTATAATAAATAACTACACAAACATGCTTCGATACTAAGAAAGGCCTAGAAAAACATCGACACCTCACAACATCTTTCGACCTCAACAGGATTTCACATTTGTTATGATTTCTTGGGGCCAAGAAGAAGTGAGGTGGTGGAGCACGGTAGAAGGAACATGATCATGGGGAATAGGCGGTCCTCTCCGGTTACCAAGATTGGAGTTTATAGTCTAGTGCGTAGTAATAGTGTTTGTTTAGATTTAATAAAGTGTTGATACCCGTTAGAAATGAATAGAAACGTTATCTCTTTTCATGCATTCTTCAGAAAAGGGTTTAGATATGCATTTAATGAGTTGAATGGTTCTATTTCTGCTTATAAAATGGTGCTTTTTATATTTGAAGCTTTGCCTTGTGCTGGTGTGTATGAAATTGTGACGTTTGTTCAAAATTTAGGCAATCTTATGTTTCATATTGATTCGTCTAATGGTGTAGACAAAGTGTGCTTGTTGCATTGTCGTCTTGGACACATTAACAAGAAATGCATCGCCCAACTCCAAAAGGATGGAGTGTTGGAATCATTTGACCTAAGGTCAGATGACACATGTGAATATTTCCTTTTGGGAAAGATGACAAAATCACATTTCAGTGGATCTTGTGAAAGAGGTGAACGTTTGTTGGATCTCATACAAAGATGTGTGTGGACACTTCATATTATCCACAAGGGATGCTAATCGATTCTATGTGACTTTCACTGATTATTATAGCGGATATGTGTATAGATACTTAATCAAGCCTAAGTCAGAAACGTTTGAAAATTTCAAAGAGTTTAATTAAGAAGTTGAGGATCAATTGGGCAGGAAGATAAAGACGCTTAGATCCATTAGAGGCTGAGAGTATCTTAGTATAGATTTTAATGACTATCTAATGGAATGTGGAATAGTTTCACAGCTGAATCCTCCTAGGACACCACAATTGAATGGTGTGGCTAAGAGGTGTAATCGAACCTTGTTAGACATGGTCCATTCCATGGTGATTCGTGCTTCTCTTCCTATTCATTTCTAGGGGTATTCCTTAGAGACAGCCGCCTACATCCTCCATCTTGTCCTTACAAAGAAGTTTGCCAAAACACCTCATGAGATGTGCATAGGGAAAGTTCCCTTGTTAGCACATATCAATGTCTGGGGTTGTGAAGCTATTGTGAAACGAGAGACTCGTGAAAAGCTAGTAGCTAGAAGTGAGAAGTGTATTGTCATTTGTTACCCAAAGCAGTCTTTTGGATATTTGTTCTACAGACCTAGTTAGAACGTAGGCTTTGTAGCACGACGCAGAGTCGAGAGAGAGAGAGAGAGAGAGAGAGAGAGAGAGAGAACTCATATTCAAAGAGCACAGTAGGAGTACCATTGACCATGAAGAAATTCAGGAGTCAACCCATGAAGGAACCTTAGATGATACTAGCACTCAACACAAGGAAGAATTTCATGTTGAACCGATAGACAAGTCATTACCTTTTACGCGTTCTAGTAGAGTTAGCATGCCACCTGAGTTTTATGGCTTCCATATTACTATAGATGGTAACACATTTGTCAGTGATAAGAAACTGATAAATTTGGATGAGCTGGCTAACTACAAGGAAGCAATGGTAGGCCTTGAGACTGTTAAATGGAAATAGGCAACAGACAACAAGATCAATTCCATGTATGACAACCATGTTTGGAATTTGGTTGATAATGTACCAGGTTGAAAGACAGTTGGTTGCAAATGGCTCTTCAAGAAGAAGACTGACATGGATGGAAATGTACATACTTTCACGGCTTGACTGATTACGAAGGGTTTTACTCAAACCCCATGAGACTCACCAGTGGCCAAGATAAAATCTATTTGGATAATGTTCTCCATAGTAGCATTTTATGACTACGAAATTTGGCAAATGGATGTCAAACCGCTTTCCTTAAAGGAAAGTTGGCTGAAGATGTTTACATGAGTCAACAAGAGGGTTTTGTAGATGCAAAGCCTCCAAATAAAGTGTACAGGCTTGAGAATTCCATCTATGGATTGAAACAAGCATCTCGCAGCTCTAATCTACGCTTCCATGAGAAGGTCAAAGAGTTTGGTTTCTCTAGGAGTGAAGATGAATCATGTGTGTATATTAAGGCTAGTAGGAGTATAGTGACTTTTCTAGTGTTGCATGTCGACGACATACTATTCATGGGAAATGACATTCCAACTTTGCAACAAATTAAGTCTTGGCTTGGAAAGTGTTTTGCCATGAAAGACCTTGGAGAAGCAACCTATATTCTCGGGATAAGAATCTTAAGAGATAGAAAAAGGAGACTAATTGGACTTAGTCAAAGTATAAACTTGGATAAAGTACTAAAGAGGTTTAGTATGGAAAATTCCAAGAAAAGAGAGCTACCTATCCAGAGGAATACCAAATTGAGTAAGACTCAAAGCCCTAGTACAGATGAAGAGATAGCTAATATGAGTCGGGTACTTTACGCTTCGCCTGTGGCACCAATCACGTACGCTATGACATGTACTCGCCCTGATGTGTCATTATCCTTGAGCATGGTTAGTCGTTATCCGGGAAATACAGGTACGCCTCAATGGATAGCGTTTAAAACATTCTCAAGTGTTTGCAAAGGATGAAGGACATACTTTTAAACCTTGGTGGCAGTGATACATTGAGAGTAAGTGGACGCAGTGATGCCAGCTCTCAGACATATATAGATGAATTTCATTCTCAGTCAGGCTGGGTGTTCACTCTAAACGGTGGAGCAGTAACTTGGAAGAGTTGCAAGTAGGACACAGTGGTTGATTTTAACCTGTGAATCAGAGTACATAGCTGCAAGTGAAAAATCTAATGAATCAGCTTGGTTGTGGAGCTTTATCGATGACCTTGGAGTTGTCTTGACCATTCAGGAGCCAGTGGAACTTTTCTGTGATAATAAAGGAGCGGTTGCCTTGACTAAGGAACCAAGAGATCATCGAAAGTCTAGACATATCGATAGAAAGTACCAATGCATCACACATAGGGTAGAAGAAGGTCATCTCATCATGAAGATTGTATCATCAGAAGAGAATCCTGCAAATCCTTTAACGAAGGCTATGAGTATGGTCAAGCATAGTCAACATTCTAGGGAGCATTCGTCTGAGAGATGATATTAGTTTTAGTAGTTAGATAGTTTGTTTGAAACTTGTAACAAGGTAAATGTGATTGACTATTTGTGATTAAATAATAGAGAGTTATTTACTAGTTTATTTACTACCTTTTTTCAATTGTTTACTCTTGTGTTTCATTTTGTATGTTTTACTTCCCGAATAATATGATTATTAAAATTCCACATTTAGTCATACTTATGGAAGGAAGTAGTAAATTAAGACTTTGTTGAAGTGGATTGTAGATTGTATAAGGGTGTTATACATAGAAATAGTGTTGCTGCAATGTTCATGAGTACTTAGAAATGGAGATTTAAGAATTGGATAAACCCACACTCAAGGAATTACTTCATGGAATCTATCATGGGTAATTCTGAGACGATAATATCTTATGATCCTAAAATGGAGATATATGAGTTGTAATTTACAATTTAGTTTACATTGTGTAACGCTTGGTTCTGGTATGAAATTATTCTCCTAACTTATTGATTTTTCCTATTGAACTCGTCGAGTTGAAAGCTTAAACTCAACGTGTTGAGTGGATTTTGGTCGTGGGATTTAATGAACCAACTCGATGAGTTGGCAGCTGGAAAGGAAACCTAAATTTTTAGGGTGTCGCACCCTATTTAAAGGCCTTAAGTCACTTAGCTGGCCTCTTTACGAGCCTAATTTGTCCAGAAAACCCTAAAAGATTGTTCCATCATCCTTGTGAGTGTGTGAGATTGTGGAGGCCCTTAGGAGTTGATATTTTTCACACTTTTGGAGGATCCTTGAAGTTTAAGGTGCATATCTTAGAGGGAAGGCCTAGATCTAGAATCTCCCCATCCATTTCAGTTATTTGAGGTATAAAGTTTATACCTTGCTTTGTTATTGTTTAGATCTATTGTTTTTGAGTTTTATCTTGATTTTGGGCTCATGGTTGAGTTGTCCAAGAAGTTGAGTATTCCAAGGGTTGTCATGTTATATCTAGCCATGTTATGGCCTTATTTGGCTTAAAGTTGCAAACTTTCCTAGCTCTTAGGTCTCATTTATGCATTAAGTCCTTTATTAAACCCATTTTGAACCCTGGGGTTCCTTTTTCCATACATGGACGTAAATTTGGAAAGTTTACATGATTTTCCAGCTTTTGGGGACCAAATCTGCATATTGGGACTTTGTTTTGAGATTTTAAGAGCTTAACGGGTCAAGCCTCACTATAATGTGTCTAGGGTTTGGGTTTGACTCAACTTGGTGGATTGCTAAAGGTAAAGTTGGAAACTTTACCCTTTTAGACATCATTTTGAAGGAGATCTGAGAATTAGAGCTCCTAGATTCGATGGAAACAACTTAATGCATTAAGTTGTTGGATTCCTGGCTAACTCGGCGAGTTCATTAGTGAACTCGGCAAGTTAATGTGAGTTTTCCTGATTTGTGCAGTTATTGGAGAAACTCGATGAGTTGAAGGACAACTCGGCGAGTTGGGTTAACTCGGACCGTTGACTTTGACCATTGACTTTAGTCTTTGCCCAAGTTTGACTTTTAAGGGATTGTAGGGCATTTTGAGTTGTGTTTAAGGAATTGCTTCTATTTAGGGGTTGAGTACAGCTGATATTCGGAGATGGGACCTAGTTAACTATCGATCAATATTTGAGGTGAGTCTTCTTACTACACTCATGGGTCGAAGGCACCAAGGTCGGCCCATTAGTTGATATGAAATTTTTTGTCATGGAGTATGTAATGGTTGTTATTTCATCTATGTGTGAATTATGTAAAGACCGTGAGAGGAGCCCATGCCACTTGTCAAGACCACGGGAGGAACCCATGGCTCCGGGGATATAAGACCATGGGGTAGCCCATGGCATTTCAAGTGAAGACCATGGAGGGATTCCATGCCAACCTTATATGTATGTGTGCATGACATTATGTGGTTATATGTTTTGTGTGCATGGCATTATGTGGTTAGATGTATGTGTGCATGGCATTATGTGGTTATATGTTTTGTGTGTTTTGGGAAACTCAATAAGCGTGTGCTTATAGTTTTGTTGGACGTTTCAGGTACTTCTAGCTCTATGGGCAAGGGCCCGGCTTGATGACACAACGTGCACTCTCCAACATTTTTCCCCACTAGTTATTATGGATACTCTGTTCTTTATAAATAATATGTTCATGTATTGAATTTTAGAAACAACTTATGATGGGAATTTCTAGTTATTAAACATGGATTGTTTGCATTTAAATGAAAAATTTTTGCTTGAAATTTTAGGTTGTTACAAGTTGGTATCAGAGCCGTGGTTTGAGAGATTTCGGCACACTCTTCGGTGTGTCAGAACTCAAACTGAGGAAATGGTAAAAAAAATTGTTTTTCAAAATCAAAAGTTAGAATTTTCTCAAAGTTAATTTTGTAAGTATAAGGGGATCGTGCAATGCGTGTAATTGGCCGAGCTTAAGTAAGTGTTCCCAATGTTTTAGCCATGCTGATATATATATATATATATATATATATATATATATATATATATATATATATATATATATATATATATATATGGAAATTGATGTTGAATGGATTAGTTGCTAAGTGTATGCTTTAAAAGTTGTACATGCTTAGGATTGCATAGCCTTAGAAAGATGAAATATGCCTTATTCATGTTCCTTGTCTGGTGGTGGTTTAGGGTAGAAGCTTTATTTGACAGTATATGATTCTCTTTGTATATAACTTGCGTGCATAAGGAAACCGTCTATGACTGATACGAGTTTCTGGGTTAGTGAGGATTGGGGAATCCTAGAATAGTCTAGGATTTGATTTAGTGTTATGCTTATGAGTCATGATTTGTGATTGGGTGAATTAAGGATATCAAGTATGGCCGTAGGGAAGGTACAGGTAGGTATGGAAGGTAGTATTGGGCCTATACTACTGAAAGTGCAGAACCTGTACCTGAATCAATGACAAGCCTGATAGCTCTTAGGAGTCTGATATGGAGGAATCCCTTGAAAATTCTTTATCATTGTTATTTGTGATATTTTTAGTTGAGGATGGTGATGATCACGCGAGGTTTAGCTTCATGATCGTGATCAAGTTCAGGTTCTGGTTCAAATCCCATCGATGAGAGGTTGTGCGATCTTATCGCAGCCGAGTTTACTCGTGGCATACTTGACGCTACCCCGATGATCTTTGATACCATCAAGGAGGGAATCATGGAGATCATGGAGGAGCGACTTAGATCTTTCATGGTTGAGATTGTTATAGGCCAGATTAGGGCCCGAGCTCCCTCGTTCAGGGATTTTAAGGCATTTGGAGAGCCTGAGTTCTCTGGGGTCCAGAATCCCATATCTAGTCGACATTGGGTGGCAGACTTGGGGAATGCCAAGTGCACAAGCTTTTGCCCCGAGGCGGCAAAGGTGGGGTTTGCATCTTGTAAGTTGAGGGATTGAGCACGAGGCTGGTGGGAGGAGGTTACCCACAACGTGGGATCAACAGGTGTGGCTGAGATGACTTAAGAGGAGTTTGTAAGGAGGTTTGATCAGGAGTTTTCACCATCCATCAAGGTGTACCGTTTAGTGAGAGAATTCCAGGATTTCCAGCAGACTACCAAGACTATGGCGGAGATCACTTCCAAATTTCAGGAGAGAGAACTATTGGTTCTACAGTACGCTCCAAATGAGGAGATGAAGAAGATGAGGTATCATTCCATGCCGAGGGATGAAATTTGGGAGTTTGTGAGCTTTTTCGGGTGCTAGACCCTGAATGACATGGTGGAGAAGGCCCGAGAGCAGGAAATTGAGTTGGAGCTCTAGACCAAGCAGAAGCCGAAGCAGGTTCAAGCAGCAGTAGATCAGGCCAAGAAGCTTAAGACCTCAGATCCTCCCAGTAGCGGCTAGCTGGGTCACATGAGATGGGATTACGGTAAGCCGCACAGTGGAGAATGTTGAGCAGCAGGCCCGGTGTGTTATGCATGTGGCCAGCCGGATCACATGAGTTGGGATTGCCCTAAGAAGGGCTTGATTTGTTTCCACGGCAACCAGACCGGTCATAAAAAGGCTGATTATCCAAGGTTGATTAGAGGAGGAGGAACAATGGCGACGCATGCACCTACTACGATGAGGATTAAAGATGGTTGCCCAGTCAAGGCAAAAGCTCCTGTGGTGAAGATTTGCGCATTTCAGTTGTCTACTGAGCAGGCCTGAGCAGCGCTTGACGTCGTGATTGGTATGTGATCTATTTATGTCATGTTTATTTTGTTATTATGCTTATGTAGTTATGATTTTATATAGGGACATTTTTGGTGAATGGTTTGTCGGCTCAGATTCTTTTTGATTCGTGGGCTACCCGATTGTTTGTATCTCTTGCGCTTAGCAAGAAGTTTGGTGATGCTCTGGGGACTTTGAAATCCCCACTCGAGGTGGATATTGTGGATGACCGCAATGTGAGTGTTCCGAGAGTATTTTGGAGGAGTGTTCTGAATATGCTTAGGGAGAGGTTTCCTATCGATTTTGTCCTAATTCCTTTGTGAGGATTGAAGGTGATCATCGGGATGGATTGGTTGGGGCCCAATGGGGTCATGACAGATTGCGAGCATCAGTTTGTGAGGGTTCGAATACCAAGTGGTGGAGAACTAGTTATTCATGGAGAGAGAGACTCGCATGGGCCAATTCTCTATTCGGCTGCGAGGGCTACGAGACTTCTTCAGCAGGGTTATACTGAGTTTTTGGCTTATGTTTCGTGTACGAGGATGGAGGCCATGCCAAATTTGAGTAGGGTATCGATTGTGCGTTTTGGGTACTAGGATGGAGGCCATGCCAGGTTTGAGCAGGGTATCGATTGTGCGAGATTTCCCCAATGTGTTTCCAGAAGAGTTACCTAGGGTGCCTCCCAAGAGGAAAGTGGAGTTTCGTATTGATTTAGTGTCTGGGGCGGCTCCGATAGCTAAGGCGTCATATCTTCTAGCTCCGCCTGAGATGCAGGAGCTGTCTACGTAGATTTAGGAGATACTAGACTAGGGATTCATTCGTTTGAGTGGTTCCTCCTGGTGAGCGCCGATCTTGTTCGTGAAAATGAAGGATGGGTCAGGGTGAAGAACTGTTATCCACTTCCGAGGCTTGATGATTTTTTCGATCAGCTTCAGGGTGCATCGTGGTTTTCCAAGAATGGTCTTCGGTCAGGGTATCATCAGATGCGGAAATGGGATGAAGACATACCGAATACAGCGTTCATAACTTGTTATGGTCATTACGAGTTTATGGTGATGCCATTTGGGCTCACCAATGCACCAGCAACGTTCATGGATCTGATGAACCGAGTTTGTAGACTGATGTTGGATCAGTTTGTGATTGTTTATTGATAATATTTTGGTATATTCTATGACCAAGGAGCAGCACGAGTATCATTTGAGAAAGGTGTTGGGGACCTTGAGGAGGGAGCGTCTTCATGCCAAATTCTCCAAATGCGAGTTTTGGTTGTGTGAGGTGCAGTTTCTGGGGCACATCATCAACCAAGAGGGTATTTATGTCACACCCCCAGACCAGACGGCGGAAACGTCCGGAGGCAGGTGACTTCATTGTGCAGTATCATAATAATTAAATATAAATGAAACAGAGCAATCCAAACATCATACATTGAGATAACAAACTTACAATGTTTACATATTGTATTTGTTCTTCTAGTTACACAAAAGATACATAAGTAGAAAACTTCAAACTATAGTTAAATAGTCCTGCATCCGCGTCCCTTATTTCCTGCTTACTAGATCCCTAAGAATACAAGTCGTTTTGAAAAGCGTCAACTAAAAAGTTGGCGAGTTAATAAGCATTTTTTATAAAATCATTTACATTTCTTTAGAATCGTTCTCATTGTACTTTCAGGAAATCCGATATTTTCTATGAAATCGTTTGAAGTCTTTCCTTGAAAATCATGGATATATGTGTGCATGTCATTACTTTTGTACATCCTTATAAGGACTAATTTTGAAAAGTAGTGTGATTTGTAAAAACGAGCTGTGTACGAGAATAGTTCATTTGAAGAGTAATAGTCAACCCTTTCAAGAAAAATCCCTTATTTTCAAAAAGAAAATATGGTTGAAAATCGTGTTCCTCTTATCGAGTAAAATTGAGTGTTGGTTCTGGTTTATCGTTATCGAAATCGTAGAAAATCGTTTTCTCCAGAAAATCCTATATTTTCTGCTATAAAATATTTGCAAGTTCTAGTTCCAACTATGTATATGTGTGGGTTAGTTTATCGTTTTCAAAACCGTTTACAATGTTTTCCATAGTCCTATGCTTTTTAATTTTGTAAAATAGCAGTATTACGACTCTATACTTGTTAGGAGAGAGAATCAACATGACAATTGTGGACATTCTACACGATGAAAAAAAGGACAGTCAAGACAACAACTGCGGACCATCACCTATCACATGTAGGACAGTCAGCAAAACGTGCCAAAATTTATGTATGAGGTTTTCCTTACATAAATTTTTAGTTAATATAACATATTCTAGTGAGTCGTTATAACCATACTAATCTGACGGAGTGCACATTTATGCGTTTCTCAGGCGCCCTAGTTTTGGAAAAGACATTTGTCACCCTAGACTAGCCTGTCTAGCTTTAGCGAACAACGAAGGTGCGGGGTGTCAACCCCGTATAGATCTATACACAAATTCTCGCTCTCCCTCCAGGAGACTCTGGCTATAACTCCTTACATGACCGTAGACGTACACTAATATTTTTATATTTAGGTACTTTTGAGAGTCGTCTGACTAGAATATTAACAACCTTTGAGCAATCGTTAGAGATCCATTATTTGTTAGATAAATAATGAAATTTGTACTCATTGAATAAAAATATCGTTTTCATTCCATATTGTTGATTGTGCTCGTTCACTGGGTGCTCGTGTTCGTTCCTTTTCATTTATTGAGAATTAAGTCATTTTAGTCAAGAGAAAAAGTGTCAAGTTATAATTTGTATAAATTTTAACTGCCGGTTATGACACGCATTTTCTGTTTTATGACATATAGAACGTTACTTATGTTCTTGGAGGTTTTATGACAACAGTTTAGGACACGCAAATATTTCTGTCATAATGGCTCTATTTGTATATTTTCTTGATGCAAACTTTTATATCGAATATTTATAAAATACTTCCTGATAGTTTGCAAATAGTCACAAAGTTTCCATTTTCGAAAATTACTAGAAATGGTGTCCATTTATCAAGCTCCCTTTTTATAACTTTTATCTCAAGACATGAAAGCATAGATAAAGGGGTTAAGTTGGACACACCCAATAGTTGGGAGGCTCTTTTGTACACAAAGTATCCTCTGTTCTTTATGAAGTTGTGAAATGTTACGTTCATGAGTATATTACTAAAATAGTAATTTAATAATATTTCACACACACATACAAACATACGTATACATGCAATTATTCGTGTATTTAGGCAAGATTTGACTTGTACATAAAGTTTATCGTTCGAAACTTACCAAGAATTTCGATAGGGTTTCTTGTCGTCTCTTCCTGTCTAGTTGTCAACTCCATCGTCAGTCATCTCTGTCGGATAATTTCTCTCGAAATGTCATGTTGCACCGCACTTGTGGCAAACTGGACTTACTTCTGGGTTGAGGGTCGGAGTGACGCATGGGGTCGGGGACTTACAGTAGCGGGAGGTGTGTCCCATCTTGTTGCACCTTTTACTATGAAATGTCTGGCAGGCTCCTCAATGATGGTATTTGCACTCGTTGCAGGGTGGATTATTCCCAAGGTATGATCGTCTCAATGTGGGAGGAGTAAGGTTAGTAGGGATAAGGACTAATCCCGCTTGTTGCCTTTTAGTAAGCCTCTAAGTCGAACTACCTCCTTTTTCGTTTCCGAACTTTCTTTTCTTGAGTTTAGGTTTAGGTTTTTGAGTGCATGGGTGAGTTGTTCTTCGTTGGTTTCATTGGTTATTGTTACGGTTGAAGTTACTGACACTGCTTCCAACTTTGTTTGTGTCGTTAGCAATGAAGTATGTCATGACGGCTACCACGGCCGCTGTTACAGTGTCTTGGAAAGTGGCGGAATCTATTCGTAGGACCGGGGCATATTCGGGGTACTGGTTGTCTTTACGAGAATACATGACTCTATTGTAAACGAAAGCTGAGCTCGTAAGTACTCGCAGTTAGTTTCAAGTAAGTTTACTCATATAATCTTAACATACTGGTGTTAATTTGCTCGACCTACATCCCCATGA
The DNA here is from genome assembly GCF_002870075.4 of Lactuca sativa. Classification (NCBI taxonomy): domain Eukaryota; kingdom Viridiplantae; phylum Streptophyta; class Magnoliopsida; order Asterales; family Asteraceae; genus Lactuca; species Lactuca sativa. The sequence continues at coordinate 226,080,572 of NC_056627.2, forward strand.
TGCAGTTATGGTGGGAGAGTGGAAACATGCATTGTCTGACGTAAAGTCCGTCTAAATAGCACATAGCTATCAATATGGTTAACAGATTTAGTTGTATGGATTATCGGAGGATGTACTCCTCTTGGTTTGCTACTACTGGTTGTGATTAAAGGTATTATGAACCTAAGGCGAGTAGTGAGGTGATCCTCTTTTGGCGCAAAAAGTGCTTGGCCATTCTACTTATATTATGGATGCCCTTTTTGTGTTCCTTACGCAACTAAGGCTGTCCTAGCCTTGATTGCTATGAGTTGTGGTCCCCAAATGGTCACTGCCTTGTTTTCTGGTCTTACTTGTGGGTTTCGTAGGCAATTGGAATGGTGTTCTTGTTACTTGTGGGGGATCAGATTTACATTCCCATATATCGGGCTTTGATTATGGTCTCCATTACTCCATGACATAGGGTTGGAAACCGAGAGTCAATTCGGGTTAATCGTGACCTAAACGGATGTCTGATTCGTGAGGGTGTTGACTATCGGGGTTCGGTGTGCATGATCGTGGATTGGATTGTCTTTTGTAGAGATACGCCCTAAATTCGATTGGAGCCAATTTCTCAACTTGTTTTTTCATGGGTATCGTTGTGTTTCTAGGTATGTTAATTCCAGGAGTACCTATATGTGGTGTTCATGTAGCTGGGTAGAGAAAGGTGAAAGGGTCTTTAATCTACTATCAATTAGGTAGAGCTTCGCCAAGGGTTTCCTTGGTGCTTCTATCCCTGTTGGGTTCTTCTTCGGAATCCTCCCTTTCACGATTCATCTCTTGGTGTTCCTTAGGATCCACTTCTGGATTTTCCTCTTGGGCTTCTTTTGGTCTCTCCTTGCCCCATCCGCAAATCACCGTGATAGGGTAGAGAAGTCTTAGTGGGGGAATTTCAACTGTGTCGTTTGTGCAAGAGTCGCAGAACGAGATATACGGGGATAGTTTAGGTGTGAGGGGGGGGGGGGGGTTATAGTATCCTAAAATACTCCTATAGTATTTTAAACTTAATGATCGAATTCTAGTATTCTCTTGTGCACATAGTTGGTAGATCTTAGGTTTGTTGCAACACCACCATCACTACCAAGCACATGTTGGTCATATCTCAAATAAATATAGTTGATCAGGCTATATTTATCCATGATATGATTACATAACTGCCCAAGTTTGATTGTAGTGTTAAACCTTTAGTTACTTTTGGTTTCTTCAAGTTATGATATTTGGTTAGTAATTTTGTATACTTTTATAAAATACTTATCTTCTTAAAGTATACTTTTAGGCAGAGTTTGTTTTAGTCCCATTGTATTTATAGTTGTATATCTCGTATGGCTAGATATAACAGTTCACTATAAACAATGCTCTGATACCAATCTGTCACACCCCCGGACCAGACGACGAAAATGTCCGGAGGCGGGCGACTTCATTGTGCAGTATCATAACAATTGAATATAAATGAAACAGAGCAATCCAAACATCATACATTGAGATAAGAAACTTACATGGTTTACATATTTTATTTTTTCTTCTAGTTACACAAAAGATACATAAGTAGAAAACTTCAAACTATAGTTAAATAGTCCTGCATCCGCATCCCTTATTTCCTGCTTACTAGATCCCTGAGAATACAAGTCGTTTAGAAAAGTGTGAACTAAAAAGTTGGTGCATTCATAAGCATTTTGTATAAAATCATTTACATTTTTTAGAATCGTTCTCATTGTACTTTCATAAAATCCGATATTTTCTATGAAATCGTTTGAAGTCTTGCCTTGAAAATCATGGATATATGTATGCATGTCATTACTTTTGTTCATCCTTATAAGGAGTGTTTTGAAAAGTAGTGTGATTTGTAAAAACGAGTTGTGTATGAGAATAGTTCTTTTGAATAATAATAGTCAACCGTTTCAAGAGAAATCCCTTATTTTCAAAAAGAAAATATGGTTGAAAATCTTGTTCCTCTTATCGAGTAAAATTGAGTGTGCATTCTAATTTATCGTTATCGAAACCGTAGAATATCGTTTTCTCCAGAAAATCCTATATTTTCTACTATAAAATATTCGTAAGTTCTAGTTCCAACTATGTATATGTGTGGGTTAGTTTATCATTTTCAAAACCGTTTACAATGTTTTCCATAGAGTCCTACGCTTTCTAATTTGTAAAATAGCAGTATTACGACTCTATACTTGTTAGGAGAGAGAATCAACATGACAATTATGGATATTCTACACAATGAAAAAAGGACAGTCAAGACAACAAATGCGGGCCATCACCTATCACATGTAGGACAGTCAACTCAACGTGCCAAAATTTATTTATGAGGTTTTCCTTACATAAATTTCTAGTTAATATAACATATTCTAGTGAGTCGTTATAACCATACTAATCTGACGGAGTGCCCGTTTTGGCGTTTCTCAGGCACCCTAGTTTTGGAAAAAACAATTGTCACCCTAGACTGGCATGTCTAGCTGTAGCGAACAGCGAAGGTGCGGGGTGTCAACCCCATATAGATCTATACACAAATTCCCGCTCTCCCTCCAGGAGACTCTGGCTATAACTCCTTACATGACTTTAGACGTACACTAATATTTTTATATTTAGGTACTTTTGAGATTTGTCTGACTAGAATATTAACAACCTTTTGAGCAATCGTTAGAGATCCATTATTTGTTAGATAAATAATGAAATTTGTACTCATTGAATAGAAATATCATTCTCGTTCCATATCGTTGATTATGCTCGTTAACTGGATGCTCATGTTCGTTCCTTTTCGTTTAATGAAAAATAAGTCATTTTAGTCAAGAGAAAAAGTGTCAAGTTATAATTTGTATATATTTATAACTGCCGGATATGACACGCATAAGCATTTTGTATAAAATCATTTACATTTGTTTAGAATCGTTCTCATTGTACTTTCAGAAAATCCGATATTTTCTATGAAATCGTTTGAAGTCTTGCTTTGAAAATCATGGATATATGTGTGCATGTCATTACTTTTGTTCATCCTTATAAGGAGTGATTTTGAAAAGTAGTGTGATTTGTAAAAATGAGATGTGTACAAGAATAGTTCATTTGAAGAGTAATAGTCAACCCTTTCAAGAAAAATCCCTTATTTTCAAAAAGAAAATATGGTTGAAAATCGTGTTCCTCTTATCGAGTAAAATTGAGTGTTGGTTCTGGTTTATCGTTATCGAAATCGTAGAAAATCATTTTCTCCAGAAAATCCTATATTTTCTGCTATAAAATATCCGTAGGTTCTAGTTCCAACTATGTATATTTGAGGGTTACTTTATCGTTTTCAAAATTGTTTACAATGTTTTATGCTTTTTAATTTTGTAAAATAGCAGTATTTCAACTCTATACTTGTTAGGAAAGAGAATCAACATGACAATTGTAGACATTCTACGTGATGAAAAAAAAAAGGACAGTCAAGACAACAAATGCGGAGCATCACTGTCACACCCCAAAACCGGAACGACAGAAACATTCGGGGGTGGAGGACGTCATGTACAGTATCACAACAAGGCATAGCAGTAAACAAGCAACAACATCATCCATTGCATTAATAATATAATTGTTATACAAGTGTATTATGTGAAGTGTATAAGACATCGAAATGTAAATCAAAATAAGAGACGACTCTTGAACGAGCTCCATCTTCTTAAAACCTGGCATCGGTACCTGTCTACTAATGACCTGAGAGTACAAGTTATTTTGAAAGAGTTTATCAACGTTAAAGCTGGTGAGTTCATAAGTATTTTAGTGTCATTGTTTGTATGAAAATATTTTTATGTATTTGAATGTATAAGCTTGTAAATGTTTGTAGTAAAGTTATAAGTGTTTATTTGTAGTAAAGTGTTTGTAGTACATATGTAAGTGTTTACTAGTAGTAAAATGTTCGTTGTAAATGTTTGTAAAACCGTTTGTAAAATGTTCGTATCTCCCTAGAAAATCCCATATTTTCTACTAAACTATAGTCTTCTACCAAGACCCAATGTTCGGTTTGTTTGTTTGTAGAAGTATGTATCTTTCCTAAGTTTAACTATCATTATCAAAATATAGTTTGTACATTATCATTTATCTAGAAAATGTTTCAAGGCAAATGTGTTAGGGAAAATGTTATAGAACTGTAGTTTTGTATATGTAAACTACCTTAATACTGCTTATCTTAAAGCCAGTGAATTATAAGGTAAGGTGAGATTTGTAACCATATATTGGGCCAAATATATGGTTTATGCTTTACTTTTCTAGAAAAATATATTTTTGTGTCTTGGATCGTAAACTGCTTGGTGTTTACGGTCGTATACGTGTTTACGGTTGTGTTTACGGCCGTAAACTCATTTACGGCCCATGTTTTCCGGCCCATGTTTCCCTTGTATATATATATAGGTGTTAGGGGTGAGGAGTAGAGATTGATGAACAGTAAGGAGTGTACGGCCAAGAGAGAAACTAGAGAGAAGTTGTGTGTGTGTGAATCTTTTGTATCCAGATCTTCATTCTAATCAATTCATACATAGATTCATCATCTTCTCCTCTTCTATTTTATTTGACATCATCCGTTTGATTGGGATTCCACACCATCAAACGGATCTGTTTGATACACATGCATTTTAGGGACTTACAATTGGTATCAGAGCAAGGTTGTATTAGTCAATTTTGTCAGATTTGGAGCATTATTTGATCTTATTTTCGAAATATTCTTGCGTTTTTGGATAGATCTCTAAAAAATAAAGGGGGCTTTGTTCTTCACGTTTTTCATAAAAACAGGTTTTTGATTGAGTTTTGGAAAAACAAAAGGGAAAAAATGACTGTCTTTGGTCGAAAACTACGAGGGGGTGGCGGAGTTTGCAGCCGGCGGCTAGGGTTTTGGAGTTCACGGCTCGAGGTTCATGGTCCTCGGAGCTTGCGGTCCGAGATTATGGCCCTTCGGTTTACGGTCCGAGGCCTCGGAGTTTGCGGTCGTCGGTGAGCTTACGTTGCGAGAGTTTGCGGTCAGCAGTGTGTTCGAGCCTAGTTCAGCGAGTCCGAAGTTCGCGGCCAGAAGGAGTCCTCGCAAGCAGCAACCTCACTTCGCATTTAAAAAAATAGGAGGCGGATTTGGAGGTGTCAAGGTTCGAACTCGGGATCTCAGGGTAATAAACACAGTGCCTTATCCAACTCGGCTACCTGATCCCTTGTTAGAATCTTTCGAAATTTAATTGATAACCCGTCATTCTCGGTTTCAACTTTCATAATTTAACACTTTTAACCCAAAATTCAATTTCTTTTAGTTTTGTTTAAACTCCTTTCATCCAAAATAAAAAATATATATATAAATAAAAAATAATAATAATTATAATAAAAAGTTAATAAATAAAATTATATTTTGATTTTTGACCTTTATTTATTTTTAACTTTTAACCTTAAATTTTGACTTTGACTTTCAAGTTTGACCTTTGACTTTAAACTTTGACTTTTTCGTTTAACTTTTAAATTTTCAAATTTAGCTTTTTGGTTTGACTTTTAAGTTTGACTTTTGAGTTTAACTTTTAAATTTGACTTTTAAGATTGACTTTTGAGGTTTATAATCAAAGGGTTTGACTTTTAAGTTTGATTTTGGCTTCTAGTTGTGCTTTTTAATGGCTTTTAAGGTCTACGAGGGAGTTGAAAACATGAAAGAGAACCGTCAGGATATGTTAAGACAAAATTTCAACATGTTCAACTACATTCCCGGAGAAACCCTGGAAGCTCAGTTCCAGCGATTTACCACACTCACTACTGAGATGAATATGGTTGGGATTTTCTTGAACAAATCTTAGATAAACAAAAAGCTACTAAATACACTTCCAAAATCGTAGGATATGAACGTAGCTGTCATCAAGAAGACAAAAGATCTTAGTCGTCTTAGTATTGGTGATATAGTTGAAGAGCTTGATGCTTTGAAATGTGGAGAAGCAATGAGTTCTGCAAACATCCCAGTCAATGAAGCTTCATGTACTCCATCTTGTGAAGATACGATTAAAATTCTTCGTGAACAAATTGATTTATTAAAAAGAGAAGTTGAGGACCTGAGATGTGAAGGATATCAACTTAGGAAAGGACAGAAACCCCTGAATGCTGAATTAGAAGCGAAAACCAAAGACTTTAGGAAGCTTCAGGAAGAGTATAGCAACGAGTGTGAAAATTATGACTATATGAAGAGACAACTTGCTGCTGTAACTGAAGAACTTGACACATTGAAAATTAAGTGTGGAAAAACAGATGTCAGTTTCAAAAATTATACTGCATCAAGTCAGACAGTCGAGTCCTTATTTGAAACCCAATTAAAATTTAAAGATAATCAAAACAATGGTCTAGGGTATGATAGTGCTCCTCCACCTTTCAATCATAACTACACATCCATCCCTATGACATAGGAAGAAATTGCTAGGGAGGCACATCTTCAATATGGCAAACGAGTTGGATTTGTGTCAGGATGAGTTATTAATGTTGAAAATACTAATGTTTCTACTTCATGTGCAGGTAAAGTAGCAGAAGATGAGAACAAGGAGAGCACTACTAAACACACCAATGACTCCTTGAACTCAGAATCTGTTGCTTCCAATTCTGTTACTCCTAACAAACCTTCCGTTGAGAAATACAGGCCTCCAATTCCAGTGAAACAGAGTGCCTGTTGTAACTGTGCGAAAAGCAAGAGACAAGGCATGGATACGCCACCAGGGGCAGGAAGAAATAACTTTACAGTGAAGAAAAAGACATGTTTTCACTGTGGAACACCTGGACACATTACCAAAAATTGTCCTAATCGTGCGTACGTTCCCTACTACGCACAAGGATGGCAAAACGCGCTAAGTGGGAGATACTTCAAAGGAAACCCTTCCAGGTCACGTTCAGACAATGGTGACTGGAACGTGCAGAAGGCCAAGAATCAAACCCACAAGGCAAAGAATTCGAATCCCAAGGGCAAGAAGGAAATGTCGGCCAAGAATCCCAATCCAAGAGATGCTCCAGTGAAACAAATATTGGTTAGGTCAAAGTCATCTCAACGGACGACATCCAGATCAAAAGCAAGTGTCGAGGCACCCATCCGATCCAACAAGAAATGGGTTAAACCCAACTACAAATGGGTACCAAAGGTTCAATCTCCCAAATCAATTAATGATTCTAATATTTCTACATCTACTGTTTCTGATAGGCAGGATAAGTCATGGGAGAGAGTATCGTGCGTTGATGACAAATGTCGACCCAGTTTCAAAATGGACTGGGTTCCAAAGACCAACTAATCACGCTCTATGCTGGAGCAGCTATGGAGGCATATCATCAGACTTTGGTTTGTTGATATTGGCTATTCCAGGCACATGACAGGAGGTATCTCTCAACTGTGCAACATTTTGACCTTGCTTGAGAGTATGTGTCCTTTTGCGGGAAGGGAAGAAAGAAAGGGATCACTCATGGGGTTAGTGCTTAACGATGTGAAGAATTTTTGGATCTGTTCTGAGATTACGCGTGTTGTTCTCAGTCCTTATGGATGCAAATTCAATCGGTGACTTACGGTTTGAATTTTCTTATATATACTCCTGAGTTTTTCTTAAGCTGATTCGCTTTAAAGACTAATTTTTGTTTTAGGATAGTTTAAATTTGCGCATTTACTTTCATTTCTCTCCTATGCACAAATTTAGGGGGAGAAATAAAAACAAAACAAAAAATTAGAAAATTTTAATTTAAAAGAACAAATCCACAAACATTAGAAAATCAAAAATATGGTGTTAATGGAATGTGCTTGCAGGAGATGTTTTGGGAAGTGATATAACCATGTGATAACAGGCAATCTGAATCTGTTTAAGGGACTGAATCTGAATTGTCTAGGCTCTGTGTTCGATGCGCTGGTAGGCGTGAAAGATTTTAAATGGACTTGACTAGGGAAAGTTGAATCTAATGAATTTAAGGACTTGAAAAACTTTGACCTAATTAGATCCGTTTAGCCTGACATCACGACGCTCGGATAGGTTGAGCAAGGAGATATACATGGGAATCTAGCGGTCACATTAAATAACCTGTATCTAGAACAGTGGATTCACTTTTCCTCGATGTGCGGATTATGTCCTTAATTCCAGTTGGATGGGGTGACTGGGGAATTCTGATAAATTAGGTCTCTAGAAGGTTATTTTCTTTCTTTCTGTCTGTTAGTCATATGTTGCCTCCTCTACGTGATCGATAGATCCGACCTGGACTGTAACATATGCAATTCTATCTCTCTGCATCTTCTATCTATGCAATTCTTTCTATCTGTTAGCCATATATTGTCTCCTCTACGCGATTTAAAATCCGACCTGGTACACAATATATGCACCATTCTCTTCTCAATCCCCCTAAAAATCCAGTTAGTCATATGTTTCATCCTTTGCGTGATTGGAAGAGATCCGACCTAGATGTACAGCATATGCATTCTAAATCTTTCTTCTCTCTTAATAATTTTCTGCTCACCCGGTGTAAGGAGTATTCTGGAAGTCCTTGATGGCTTGAGCATATGAGGAAGCGGGAAACACGTTCTAGTACAATTAAAAATTGAACACATACAAATTGTCTATAGATCTCGCTGCTCAATTTAGGTGGACAACAATATCCCTGGTCGTCGTCAGCTAAATGGTCCTAGGAAATTTATCTAAGAATATAGGATCAAAAATGTCTTGTCTTTCTTAGCTTGTCCGAAATTTATCACAAATTTTTCGTGTTTAAGTGGATCACACAACCGGCGATCGACCAAACATAGACATGAAGGTAGAGGTACCGACAAGTGGATTAAGGCTGTCTCACAACTTTGATCCCAAATATTTTTTTTAGTTAAATTTGTTCATAGTTTTCCTCTATGCACAAATTTAGGGGGAGAATTAAAAAAAAATAAATTAAATTAAATTAAAAAATCAAAAATCAAACAAAAATTAGAAAAATCAAAATCCAAATATAGTGTTATTTCTGTTTCAATTTGTGTGCTAAGTTTGCTTTTTAGTTTTGTTTTGTCTTGAAAATTGAATCCACGTGTAGATGAGACTCATGGAGAATGTATCGAAGACTTCTGAGCCAAGGCTTCATCCGTGATTATCGAAGAATTCGCATTCGAAGGAGCAAGAAATGAAGATTATTCTTTCAACATTCAATTTGTCAACTCCAGAAGCAAGGTGAAGCTGCACTTGAAGATTATGTGATAGATTGCATTGAAGCCTCCTCACTCAGTTTGCTGCTATCGTTGTACCTGCTAAAGTGATCCAGAACATTAGTTCTCTCTGATATTCTCTCTGAAGATTCTCAAGTAGAAAGCGCTATCTTTCAAGAATCAGTACATCAAGCCTCCTCACCCAATGTGCGTTCAAAGTCACATTTTTTAAGAAAAGCCCAAGTACTCAAGATGAAGAATTTGAAGATAAATGTTGAAGTCAATCTCCCAATAAAGATTAACAAGAAAAGCCAGCTACTTTTTGGGGGGAGCTTGTTGGGTCATTTAGAAAAGAAAGTTATAAACCAAGGGGAGATTATTGGGTCAAAAATATGGTTCATACTTTACTTTTCTAGAAAAATATATTTTTGTGTCTTGGATCGTAAACTGCTTGGTGTTTACGACCGTATACATGTTTACGGCCGTAAACCCATTTACGGCCCATGTTCTCCGGCCCGTGTTTTCCCTGTATATATATATATATATATATATATATATATATATATATATATATATATATATATATATATATATATATATATATATATATATATATATATATATAGGTGTTAGGGGTGAGGAGTAGAGATTGATGAACAGTAAGGAGTGTACGGCCAAGAGAGAAACTAGAGAGAAGTTGTGTGTGTGTGAATCTTTTGTATCCGGATCTTCATTCTAATCAATTTATACATAGATTCATCATATTCTTCTTCTTCTTCTCTTCTATTTTATCTGACATCATCCGCTTGATTGGGATTCCGCACCATCAAATGCATCTGATTGATACATAGGCATTTTAGGGACTTACACCATACTGATTGACGGCTGAAGAAACACGCCGATGAAAGACGTCGAAAATAAATGTGACATTTGTCGCCCCATTGGTTTGGTCGGCCTAGGATTTTAGCTAACAGTCAGGGTGCGGGATAGTCTATCCCATATAGACCTATACACACAATGCCCACTCTCTCTCTAGGAGACTCTGGTTACCAACATGACGACGGTGGAATCCGCATCATGTAGAAATAAATCTCATAATCTAAATGTGATGTTGGTGTATGTTCCTTCTTTTTACTTGTAAATGTATATGTATATATTCTCTTGTTTGTTCCTCATAATAGTAAGTTATGTCTGTTTCTCATTATATTATGTTCTGACTCATGTATGAACTGACTCTTTGTATGTTTCATTGTACTGGAATAAATGAGTAGTATCTTCCTAAACTATACCTATTATAGATTATTAGTACAATTGTTTGTATAACTGAATGTATTGAGCTGAGATAAAAGCTATTATGTCTTATACATATATACAAAATATATAACTAAGGATCAAACGACACTCGAACAAACAAACGGGTACATTAAGTCCATAACAAAACTAGGAACAGGAAAATAAAGTGACTTATCAATCCTAAGTCCTTCCAACCTTACTTATATAACTATATATGCATTAGACATGGTTTTGACAATATAAATATATAAGTTTAAAAAGAACTTTTTTAAAACCATTTGAGGAGTTTAATAACAAACATTCAGGACTTGGTGTCACTTTATAAAACGATTTAAAAGTAGTTTGCTATTTAAGAACAAGATTGATAAAGAATATAACATGTAAAAGAGTTTGATAACTAGTTTTAAGTAGTTTGTTTGATAATACATTTAAACTTATAGAAAATCCATTTGTTTGATAAAACAGTTAAAAGCATATTAAATCCATTTGTTTGACAGTTATAAATCACATGCGATTGATACTATAACTATATTGATTCAACTTGTATTCCCCCCCCCCCCATAAAAGCATTTAAAAACATCTAAAAGGTTGATTAAGGGTTATGAACTCACCTATAGTGAGTAACTCGAATGAAAGATCGTTATATGGTTGTTGGGTGTCAATTGGAGTCTTGAACACAACGAATCCTATTTAACATATAATTACACATATATGGATACATTTAATGTATATAACCACTAATGGTGATAGTGACATGCCTTAGGGACTTAAAAACACTTAGAATTAAGTGTTACCAACACATATGGTTGTACATAAGGGGTGTATGGTGCTATAATGAAGTGTAAGGCCACAAAACCAAGGGTTTTGTGTGTGTGCAGCTAGAGTGTGCGGCCATGGGGTGTGTGCGGCCGCACACTTACTATGAAGTATGCCAAAAAGTGTTTCCAAGCCTTAGGAATGTTCCAGGGAAGGTGTTTTGACCATGGCTTAGCCGGAATGGAGTTTGTTGCTATTTTGGACCCTTAAATGGGTGTGTGCGGCTACACTTGGTGTGTGCAGCCATACACATGGTGTGTGCTGCCGTACACACTTGAAAATCATGTGAAAATGGTGTTTTCATGCATAACTTCAAGGATCCTTAGCTTATATCAAGCTATTGCTAGTGTATACCCGATTTAGGGGCTTAAAAGTGTAGTTATAGTCTAAAAAGGTAGTGTGTGTTCTTGGTGTTCTTGGAGATTTAACACCAAATAGGTGTTTTCATGGATCAAATCAAAGGGAAAGGCTAGTTAAGGACTTGTATTAATGAATCAAGAAAGCAACACTTGTTTTGAAGATTTGAAGAGAAATATGGATGATACTTGAGAGAAAACGAGTTCCAGTCTTGAAGGAGGTTGAAAAAAACTGTTCAAAATGACTGAGTATCATATATATAGGGGAATTGTGCGGTTAGGTGTGGGTGTGCGGCATGGATGGGTGTGTTGCAGTACACTTAGGTGTGCGGCCGTACACACCTTGTGTTGGTGTGTTTGTCTCATTTTCAAGGTATTATACTCGCAAATACTCATCCCAAGACCCATACCTAGATTATACTGGACTTAGAATACTCAAATAGACCATAAACCACGCTAAAAGATAACAAAACGAGGCTATCTTTGATAGATTTGAACAAGTGTCAAGCTAGAAATTTCGGTTTGTCACATCATCACTCCGTTAGAAACAATTTCGTCCCGAAATTAGAATTTAAGCAAGTAAGTAGTTACAATTAACTACGAGAAAAGATGAGGATATTTCAATTTCATTTGATCCTCGTGCTCCCAAGTGAATTTCGGACCTCGCTTGGCGTTCCAGTGAACCTTCACTATTGGGATGCGGCTTTGCTTCATCTGCTTGACCTCTCGGTCCATGGTCTCTACAGGTTCTTCCATGAAGTTGAGGCTCTCGTTGATCTTGATCTCGTCGAGTGGGATTTCAAGAGTCACATCGGATAGACACTTTTTCAAGTTCGAGATGTGGGATGTAGAATGTACATTACTGAGTTCGCGGGGTAGGTTGAGCTTGCAAAGTATAGGTCCGATTCTTGCAAGAATCTCGAAAGGCCCTATGTATCTTAGATTTAGCCTTCTACGCTTTTCTAAGTGTATCAAGCCCTTCTAGGGTGGGACTTTCAAACGAACGTGGTCTCCCACTTGGAAATTCAAAGGTTTCCTTCTCTTGTTAGCGTAGCTTAGAAATTTGCGAATTTTTGTAGGCTTCTTTGGTGTTGACCAGTTCTCAACGGATTTGATTTTAGAAGAGTCCACATGAATTCCCTCTTCACTAACCACGTGACTTGGGAATTCGACTCTTCGAATCCAAGACACGCATTTAGAGAACTTTGCGCAGGGCTTCTCTGATCGTAACGTTTCCAAGATCTAGCATAGATGCTTACAATGCTCTCCTTTAATACGAGAATAGATAAGTATGTCATATATGAAGACAATGACGAACTGATCCGAGTAAGGACGACATACTCTATTCATTAAGTCCATGAATACTACAGGTGCATTGGTCTTATCCGAAAAATATCACTACGGACTCGTAGTGTCCGTAACGAGTTCGGAAGGCTGTCTTCGGGACATCCTCCTTTAACACTCGTAACTGGTGATACTTGGATCTTAGATCCATCTTCGAAAGGTAATTCGTTCCTTGAAGTTGGTCAAACAATCCATCTATGCGAGGCAGAGGGTAACGATTTCTTAATGGTAATCTTGTCGAGCTTTTTATAGTTGATGCACATACGAAAAAATCCGTCTTTCTTCTTGATGAACAAGACCGGAGCTCCCCAGGGTGAGAAGCTTGGTCTTACAAATCCCTTGCAACTAAGTCGATTTTGAACTCGACTTTGACGTTGTGAAGGAAATCCTAGGAGTACTTCTGGAAAGATATCGGGAAGATCCAGAAGAAAGTACGATTACTCATGAAGTAAGGAATAGGATAGGTACTTCTATTCTATCTGAATCTCTTGTTCTCGCTCGGCGAGAAGGCATTTGATTGGATTCTAAGTTTATCCGCATGGCAGCACGACCACTCGTAGTCTTGAGTAGTCTCCGTCCTGAAGTTCATATCAGAAGTCATATTTGGTTCATCAATCGCAACATCTCATATACGATTTGTATATAATTAAGATTGAAAAGGCAGTCGAATAAATGATTCTTCTTTAAGCTCACATCCAAACAAGGAAAAGAAGCTAAAGCGGAATCATCAATTCTAATCTTGTAGAAGCTTGATTATATACCACCCTTGTGTATACATTCCTCAGCGATAGATCAACCGTATGGGTCTTCGGATTGAACTTGACGTACTGTACGAGTGGTATTCCGAGGAGGTTTGCTGAGGTTTCTACAAGAAAGACACGAAACATAAGATAATCTATGCATGAGTACCTCGGAGTTCTGGAATGACGGCTTCGCTACAAAAGGCGATTACGGAGGAAAGAATTTATGCACGAAACTGGTATTGTGAGGATCGAATTGACTCAAGTTATATGATAATATCGGACTCACTTGGAAATAAAGGCATTAGATTAGATCATAAAGGTGTTACAAAAAAAACACAACAGTGCAACTTCTAACAGAGTTTCAGTACTTTAGTTTACTACAAGAATACTGATGCGAACTAGGTATACTATAAAAAGCAAGAGTACGCAGCACGAGAGCCCCTTAACTGACAGGATGTCGCAAAAGATAAGACTCGATTTGCACTAGTTTTTAGCAGTTTATAAGTCTACTATAACGAAACGCCCTAGTATTTCAATGTGGGTCCCAAGTAGTCTCTCCTGCGGCAGTGATCCTTAGTATCTTCCCGTCTGTGCTTCTCTGTTATTGGACAATCCTTCTTGAGATGTCCTATTTCATCGCATAGGTGACATATCTGGCTAGTACCAACATCAGTGGTGGAAGTGATGTGTCAGGTTGGAGTTATGTGGACACAAGTGCTTTCGTTGTTATTCCCTTTTGGACAATTCCTTTTATAGTGTCCGGTTTCACCACAACCATAACAATCCAGGCTGACTCCGATGTTAGTGGCTCGGGAGATGGTTCGTGCAGGTGCTCTACAGACACGAGTAGTGTACTCCATTCGGTTGCAATTATCGCATTGGAAATCACAGAAAAACTCCGTTATGATGAAAATTACACTTGTCACACTTCGGGAGTGCTCTGTGATATGGTTTGATCGGTGCTGAAGTGTTAGGGGTCGTCACTTGTTGTTGTTGCATGGCAAGTCTTTGGGATCGCTTGCGCTCCTTTTGGGCTTGATGCTTTCGTTTCTTATTCTCAGCTTTACAACATTGCAAGCTTGTGACTGTTATCTTTTGTTGACTTTTCGGATCGATACCACAATCTGAAATGTCAACCCCTTTGCTAGCCTTGTTTGTGTTGCCAGAGCTGAGGTGTGCAAGGACAGCTACCACAGAAGCTGTTACCGTAGCTTGGAATGTAGCAGCGCCTATATGAAGGATCGGGTTTCGTTGTTCGACTGACTATTTCTGGATGACGACATGATTCTGTTTATACGAAAGTAAAGGAGTTCATGATTGATTATGGTCGGTACTAGATGTATTATACTCTTTTACGTAAATGTAACTTTTCGTTTTGTTAAACTGTTCTCGGTGGTTTGACCAACATCCCTTTGATGCAGTACTGGAAGAGAGTTAAAGTAAGTTCATAGAATGGTCATTAGACGATTGATATTTCGAACTATACAATCATGGGTTAGTGGGTAACATGATCTAACATTGGACAAGAATTGGAAGTGATTCCTGGAGCTAAATTTCCATAGCTCAATAATTTGACGAAAGTGAGGTTTAGATATAGTTCCAACGATAGTAGGACGAAAGTATTTGAACAAAGTTTTATACAGAAATTAGCCGACTGTAAATATTATTCATATTTAAGATGTAATAGGTTTGGGAAAATTGACCTTGTAGTAGGTCTTACATGATATCAGGAGTAGAAAAGTTTTTCCAGCATAAATGTAACATCCCAAATTTCAGAAGTTTGAGTTAAGGGCTTAAAGTGTAAATTGAAGAAGGGACTCGACGAGTAGGTATACTTACACGCCGATTCAGAGCGGGTTTTGGGTCGTGAATTAAGTGACCAACTCGCCGAGTCGGAAGCTGGACACGACGAGTTGGTGCTGGAATGAGAAAACCCTAATCTCGAGGGTTGCACCCTATTTAAAGGACTTTATGTCCTTCGCTCAGCCTCCTTATTGCCCTTGACAACCAGAAAACCCTAAGCTCGTGTGTGTGAGGCCTTTGGATGGATATTGAAGATTTGGAAGTTATTTCTAGTGGAGGAAACTTGAAGATCAAGAGGGCTTGCATCAAGAGAGTGGTGTAGATCCAGAATCTACTTCAGTTTAGGCACATCCTGGAGGTAATAAGTTGTTACCTTCCCTCTTTTGCATATAGATCTATTCATGAATGAGATTTGGGGCCATTGTGGTATGTTTGAGATCTATTTCAGGTTTGGATTTAGATCTGAGGTTGCTCTCTAGATCTAGACTTGTGTTGGTCAAGAATGTCATAAAGCATCAGTTAAAGAGTTGTTGGTAAAGCCCCTTTGTCTTAAGCCCTAGCCCTAGAGTGATTTGGACCTTTAACTCCTTGGTTTCACGTAAATTTTGCAACTTTACATGGGAGTTATGCCCTAGAAGAGTGGATCTACAGTTTGGAGCCCCTGCATGGCTCAAAAAGCCTTTGTATGCATGAAGGACTGAAGAGACTCAACGAGTTCCTTGGGTGGACTCGGCGAGTCATATGAAGATGGGCATGGACTCGACGAGTTGGAAGAACAACTCGGCAAGTCTGATGGAGATTGTCTTGGACTCGGAGAGTCTGTTCTTGGACTCGAAAAGTCAGGTCGCAGACCCCCCAACCTCTTTTGGTTAAGCTTCAGATATGTGAGTCGGTTGGCGACTCAGTGAGTTGGTCAAGACGGAATTCAGAGATCGTTCAACTCGACGAGTCCTAGGGCGACTCGGCGAGTTGAGTCATGTTATGGGAGTTTTCTCAGTATAAGAACTCAACGAGTCGACAGGTTGACTCGGCGAGTAGAGTCAATCAGGAAGGTTGACTTTGACCAGGACTTTGACCAAAGTTGACTTAGTTGACCCCCGGAGGACAGTTTAGTCTAAGTGTTGTTATTGGTGTTGGTTGCTCAGGCAGCTAGAGGAGTAGCATTTCGGAGAGTTGTCGGTTAGCAGCAACAGGGTTATCGGTCGAGTTCAGCAGTTCAGGTGAGATTCCTTCCAGTAGGAATGGGTCTACGACCACAATGCCGACCCGTCTAGTTAGCCGTAGTGTCACACCCCGAAAACCAAAGGCGGAAACATTTCCGGGGCGGACTCCACGTTGTGTATCAAATCCAATGTACATAGTAAAACAGTAACACAAAACATTACATTACATAGAATTGCTTACATCGGTTTGAAATAAAAGTTATACAAGAGTTATATACATATATCATATGAAAAAAGCAAAAATGAGTCTTCTAACGCTCCGTCTTCTCCAAAGGATGGCAGGTACCTGTCTAATGCGGACCTGAGAATACAAGTAGTTTGAAAATCAGCATAAAGCTGGTGAGTTCATAAGCGGTTTTGTTTTGAAAAGAACGAGTTTCCTTTGTTTTCTGAAAAAGTTGTTATCCAAGAAAATCCCATATTTTCTTATGTAGAACAGTTTAGTTATCATTTGTTACCAATTTGATTACGTGTTGTATGTTACCCCAGGAAAATCCCATATTTTCCTAGTAGTTTAGTTATCATTTGTTTCTTAATTCGTTTACGAGTTGTTATGTTATCCCAGGAAAATCCTATATTTTCCTAAAAGTAAGTTTAGTTATTGGACACCAATGTAGTATTTGATTATCTATTATACTTGTCATATTAGCTAGGTATTCTGATATCCTAATTGTGTTACACTTTCATGTACCTAGATGTGTGCCTTCGTATTCGTATTCCTATTCTTAATCATATTCATTTTCGTATTTTATATTTGTATTCGTATTCTTATTTATATTTGTATTCCTATTCCTATTCATATTCGTATTCGTATTCGTATTTGCATTAGTATTTGTATTCCTAGTCCTATCCCTAATCCTATTCGTATTTGTATTCGCATTCGCATTCGCATTCACATTCGCATTCGCATTCGTATTCGTATTCCTAGTCCTATTCCTAATCCTATTAGTATTCGTATTCGTATTCGCATTCGTATTCGTATTCCTAGTCCTATTCCTAATCCTATTCATATTCGTATTCGTATTCGTATTCGTATTCGTATTCGTATTCGTATTCGTATTCGTATTCGTATTCGTATTCGTATTCGTATTTGTATTCGTATTCGTATTCGCATTCGTATTCGTATTCCTAGTTATACCTTCGTATTCATTTTGTTCCTAGTTGTACTTTCGTATTCGTTATGTTCCTAATTGGATTTTCATATTCGTATTCGTTCTAATTGATGATTAGTATGAATTATTCGTAGATTATGAAATATAATTTAGATTGTAACACTTTAGCAAGATATCTATGATTAGTCTGAAAGCTAACTTCGTATTTCGAAGTATTTGGTTAACGTAATTTTCAATATTAAAAGCATACGTAAAATGAAACATTTGAGCTGAAAATAAGTTTAAGTACAAGATTTCCTAGTACTTTTGCTTGTATTCCTCCCCTGAAAATATTTGAAAAACATATGAAAAACACGGAAAAAGGGTAGGGGTATGAACTCACCAGTTGAGAAACGCGTCAGTTTGGATCCTAAATGTTAGTTCTGGGTTTGCAAACGCACAAGATTCCTATGTATTATGAAAAGATACACATTTGTATCTAATTAGAACTTCAATTATTTATTAGATGAGGACATATGCTTCTAGATGCGAAAACACTTCATTACAAGTGTTTGGAAGGACCCGGGTGGCATTTGAGGACACATAAGGCTTTGGATATGGAGTTTACTCCTCAAGAGTAAACTCTTATGAGTGTTTTCGGCTCTAATGACACATTCCCCATGAGTTTACGGTCGTGAACTCATGCATGGGAGGTTTATGGTGCTAAATGGCCTTGAAATACTTGGGGATTAAATCTAGGTTTGAGTCTAATGCATTGGAAAGGGATTTAACTCACATATGGACCATTTATTGGAGTTTACGATAGGAAACTAGGAGTTTACGTCTGTAAAATCCCCCATACACATTCCTTATGAATTTTGGTGATGCTAGGACAATCACATGTGATTTAAACACATTTCACAAGTCTTGGATGGAATTTAGGGCATCAATTGACCAAATTTTAGGAGTTTATGGCCCAAGACTCCTTCTCATGGCCGTGAACTCCTTAGGGGGTTGTTTTCCTAATGTTTTAGGCTTCTAACTTGTTTGTGGTTACTTCTAGATTTTTGTTCAAGGCTTAGGAGGTGTATAAGTGGCAATTTAACACCTTAGAAGGAGTTTACTCCCCATGTTAATGAGTTTACAGCCCCAGCATGTTCTTGGGTAGTAAACTCATGTTTACTCCTCTAAATTGATATTCAAGGTGTTCTAAGTCCAGTTCCATAATTCTACAAGTCATATCTAAGTCTCAATGGTGTTTTGGAGGGGTTTTAAGGCATAAATACCCCTTTTATATGTGTTTACGGCCCAAGCATGTTCCAGGGCAGTAAACACATGAACAAGGTCCTAATCCATGCTTTGAACTCGAATATGAAGACTAACGATGTTATACTAGGAGCTAGGGAAGTTACCTTGATGATTTGAGGCCTTGATTTTGTGATTTTAGACCCTTAAACTTGATTTGAGGAGAGAGATTAGAGAGAGAGTGGAGAGAGAGAGAGAGCAAAAGCTTCAAATGGAAGCTTGATCCTCTTTATATAGGGTCCAAGTTCGGGACACGGTGGAATTCTACCCGATACCGATGTTAAACGGGGCTTTTGGTCGCACCCGATTAAATTATCATAATCCGGCGGGATAGAATTTAGAAATTTCAAAATAATGATATTGGGCCATTTTCATGAGTTTCTAAGGGATTTGGACACTCATTAGATTATAACAAACATATAAGTTTAGATGACTTAGCCCAAAAACGAAATCGGAACGAATCGCTAAGGACGGGTTTTACGGGCAGAACAAGTTTTGGCAATGGACAACTTCGGGTTGTTACAAGTAGTTTCTGGACTTCGGTCCAATGTAGTAGTTCAGTGTGCTTGATGTATTTGTGATTCAAGTATGTTTTTGTGTTACGTGTTCCGGACTTCGGTCCGACGCAGTATGCAGTATATGTATTTATGCTAGTAGTTATGATTATGCTATGCTATGTTCACTTAGTTAGTCCAGACTCCGGTCTGATGCAGTTAGCCGGACTTCGGTTCGACGCAGGGGGCAAGGCCCGATGCAGTTAGCCGGATTTCGGTCCGATGATGGGGGCAAGGCCCTAGTTAGTCCGGACTCTGGTCCGATGCAGTTAGTCGGACTTCGGTCCGATGCAGGGGGCAAGGCCCCAGTTAGTCTGGACTTTGGTCTGAGGTAGTGGGCAAGGCCCAGTATGTGCTTTATATGTTATTGTATGGTATGTGGTAGTTTGGGGGAGCTCACTAAGCTTTGTGCTTTTAGTTTTCAGTTTTGGTTTCAGGTACTTCCGGTAGTAGAGGGAAGAGCTCGAGATGATCGCATGGCATGCACCATAATTAGTCAGCCTGGGATGTTTCACTCTGATAATAAGATTTTGTTTTGAATTAATACTCTGATTTTATGTTAAAAATTATGTTATGGTTTGACAATCGTGGTTTATGTAATTTTATTTTAACAAAATTTTTAGTCATGATTTTTGGGTCATTTCAAGTTGGTATCAGAGCCTTGGTTTGAGGGATTTAGGCACACTTTCGGGTGTGTCTGAACTTAAACTAAGGAAATGGTATGAGGTTTTCAAAAGAAAAACACTTTCGAAAGTAATTTTTGAAAAAGAAACTTAAAAACAAAAGGAGTTTTAGCAAAAGCGAAAAGAATTTTTGGAAAGAAAGAACTTTGAAAAGAGAAAAGGGTACGGTGCATGCAATCAGCCGAGCTCAAGTAAGTACTCCCAAATTACTTATACAAGTTTATGTTATGATTATCAGTTTTCAGCTTCAGTAGAACAGCATGCTAGAATAGGACTAAGGATCTAGGAGGATGCCTTATGTTCCTGCTATATGTGTTTTAGCTTTATGAGAATTACATGCTAGTATTGAGTAGACGGCAGTTGGATAGCATGTTTAGGTTATGCCTGATAGTATGAGCTTAGCATTGTATGCTTGTACAGTTCTCGTTATGAGGATAGAATTGCTTGAGCAGTTTCCTATGTCCAAATGTTGCTTGCTTTGTGCTTTGTGGGACTCTGAGTGATGGGTGTTAGCCATTAGGTGAATACGTCACAAAACATGTGATCAGGGTTGAATAATCTCAGAGTGTTAGATTTGGCCCTATTGCACAGCTCTTGTCTGAGTCCAATCGTTGTAGGGACGAGTCTTTTACTCGAAGAATTATCTGAGCCTCATCACATGTGATGGTATTCAGGTGAAGACTAATTGGCATTATAAAGAGGCCTTCAGCAACTGAGGACTGGAATTGATTGAGTCAGAGATTTCCCTAGGGCAAGCCTAGGATGAGAGTAGCAGGTGTCAGTAGCAGTAGAAGGGACTTGGTGGATTTAAGGTAACTCTTGAGGAAAGTACGGATAGATGTGGAAGGTAGTATAGGCCCGTACTACTGAAAGAAGAGGATCTATACTCGATTCAAGAGGGGCCAGGACGAAACCAGGGAATTTTTAGAGTATGTGTGAGATCCCTCGGTAGCAATGAGTAATCTGACCATTAATGAGATATGTTTTCAGCATGGCGACGTTGCGCGAGATGCCAGTTGGAAGTTAAGGTACCGGGGAGGGATCTGGCTCAAGCTCTAGAGCCGGACAGTTTGAGGATCAGATGAGAGATGTCATTTCCGCAGAGATCATGTGCAACATCATTGATCAGATTCCTGTGATATTCGGTTCGGTTAAGGAGGCAATCGAGGAGCTTTTGGACAGTCGTCTTGAGGCCCTTAGGGCCGGGATAATTTTAGGGCAGTTTGGGGCTCGTCTAGAGACTGATTCTTATGGATCCCAGGGAGCCATCAGGGAGGGGGATCCTATTTTTAGCTCTTTCCATCAGGGGTCAGGAGTGAGTGGGGCACCCTGTCCCCAAGAGATTTCTCTGCATGATTGGGTTCTTGTGGAGGTTTCACGAGCCGTTCGCCAGGAGCTACCCAACATCATCGAGAAGGTCAGTGATAGGTTGACCGAGAAGCTCCAGGATCAGACAGTGGTTGTTTAGACGATTGATGGGGACGACGGGGTAACACGGGAGCGAGAGATTGACCGGGAGTCAGAAAGGAAGAGGAAAACGAATGAGTTTCAGTGGCCCACAGGTTTGGGTAAAAGAACCAAATGGCCGAGTTCGAGATCGAGAGACTTCCAGGGCCGCAACCGATGCGGCAAGTATGGCAGGATGCATGGGGGTGCGTGTATGAGTAGTAGAGGTGGCGATCCTGGCTGTTTCAAGTACGGCCAGACTGGTCATTTTAGCATAGATTGTACTGCTACCATCGCCCAGGGACTTGACCCAATATGCTTCCATTGCAATCGGAGGGGCCACAAGAAGGCCCACTATCCGAGTTTGTGTTCAGCAGGGCAGGTGACAGCTCCTGGCCCTATGACTTCGAGAACTGCTAGTAGATAGCAGGGTCGGGCCAGGGCGCCCACGGCTCGGAGCAGTGCATTCCGGTTGATTTCAGCAAGGATTCGAGCAGCACGAGATGTTGGAGGTACGCATCTTTTACCTTCCTGTCAATTATTATTATTTATGTTGTCATTATGTTATGGCACCAATTTAGTAGGTACATATATTGGAATATTATATTACCTACTTGCGAGTGATTCATATGCCATTTGCATATCTTGGATTTGGAGTGATATTTGGAGGTTGTCCCCTATAGAGAAAGGTCTTACGGATGTCGTAACTATGGCAAGTATGAGTGAGATTCGGTAGTATCTCACTACCTTTGGGACGGTGTCGTTCGGGTATAGATCTATTATATTTTAGAACGAGGAGCACCTGAGGGAGGTGCTAGAGACTTTGAGGAGGGAGAGACTTTTTGCAAGGTACTCCAAATGTGAGTTCTGGTTGTGCAAGGCGAAATTTCTTGGGTACCTTGTCAATCAGAAGGGTATTCTAGTCGTCCTGGCGAAGTTAGAGGTCGCAATACAGTGGGAGTTTCCGAGGTCTCCAATTGAGATTCGAAGCTTCCTGGGTCTAGCAGGTATTTACCAGAGATGTATTCGGATTCTTGGAAGTGGCATGATCTTTTGGACTGGTTAATATTGACACACTAGCAATGGTAAGCGTGGTTTTTAGTAGATTGCGCATAGAATGGTAAGAAGGATTGAGAATCCTTCAAGAATTGTGTGTTGTAACACATTAGTTGAATCAAAGTGGGGGAGAATCATCCAGGGATTTGGAAGTAGGAGTAGTTTTGAAGCTAGGATAAGTTTCGCATCCTTATCAGAAGGGAAGACAGCCCAGGCAGCTGTATGGTTTGAGGATAGTGTGAGATGGAAGTTTGGAAAAACTTGCCAGTAAGGAGATCGTGTTCTCGTAATGTTTTCCAGCAAGCCTTAGGGAATCAAGTTGGGGATTCCAGTCAGGGCATGGGTTCAGTCTCGAATGATAGGTCGTGCGTATACTCGTCGTCGGATGTGTTTCGATTAGTAACCAGCGAATGAGATAGTGTCAGAGTGTTGTTAGTCTACGGGTGTAGCCGTAGCATTCACTAGCAGCCAGATAGTGTTAGAGTGTTGTAAGTCTGCGGGTGTAGCTGTAGCATTCACTAGTAGCCAGGTAGTGTCAGAGTTTTGTAAGTCTACGGGTGTAGCCATAGCATTCACTAGCAGCCAGATAGTGTTAGAGTGTTGTAAGTCTGCGGGTGTAGCCGTAGCATTCACTAGCAGTCAGATGGTGTTGGAGTGTTGTAAGTCTATGGGTGTAGCCGTAGCATTCACTAGTAGTCAGATACTATTAGAGTGTTGTAAGTCTACGAGAGTAGCCGTAGCATTCACTAGGTTAGTAGACAGCGTGAGTCCATGGTTAGGACGCACGAAGGACAGTAGTACCAACCAGTTCGGGTGTATCAGTGAGGAGATGGAAATCCACGGATTGGATTTCAGAAATTTACTCAGACGGGTTAGATCTGGTTAAGCTAGAGATAAGACTGTAGAATCGCCACTACAGTTATGAGAGCAAGGAAGCAGTGGACGGCTTAAGGTCATTTATGACATAAGGCTACAATTGGCCATGTAGCAGTCACATTTAGTCGTGGTCTGGTAATATCAGGATTCGACATACAGACCGACCGGTTGGATCAGGAGGTTGTAAGAGTCTCAGTGACATGATAACTAGTGGCAACTAGTTCCAGAGAAGAATTTTATTCAGAATTCATGTGAGACGACTAAATAGGGAGTCCTTTGGCCCCGTAGCCGGGTTGGAACCTGATATTTCAGATGAATGACGAATGAATTGAGACCAGGAAGGTCTCGAGAGATGCTGGAAAGCCGCCATGTAGCAGAATGCGGTTTTAGGCAGTCAGTGTTTCAGGCAGTCAGTGTTCAGGCAGTTCGGTGTTTTAAGCAGTTCAGTGTTCAGGCAGTCAGTGTTTCAAGCAGTCAGTGTTCAGGCAGATCAGTGTATCAGGCAGTCAGTGTTCCAGGCAGTTTAGTGTTTTCAGGGAGTTCAATCTAGGATTTTCATGGATAGCTTGTGGAGTGGCAAGTCACTCATATCACGATTATATGAATTATCACGAAGTATAAGTGAATCATTAGGATAAGCGGATTTGTGAATTCTATTATTCTAGTGGGAACCTGTGGTAGTTAGCATGAAAGGAACGGATTAGAGAAGAGGGCAGAATGAGTTCCAACCTTGTGAGTTGCTCGGGTTATCGTCATATATGGAAAAAGGGAGGATAGTTTGGCACTGGGAGAGGACCCAGTGAATTATTGTGGTATATAACTTTCGCAAGTCATGAAAGAGTGTTCTTGTCAGGAAGGGGATAGTATCATCGGGTGATACTTGGTTGTTATGTGTTGACTTTGAGGCCGGTCGTCGGCATGGAGTTTTGGGCAAGGATGCCATGCGAGAAGAAGTTAAATTAAAAAGGAGTGCAGTGGTAAGGTCTGGAAGGACCTTAGTTATTTAGGAATTCGGAGTCTGCAGTGCAAGTGGTTAGTTCGGAAGCGTATACTGCAGTAGGCTTCGAGGACAAAGCCTAATTTAAGTAGGGGAGAGTTGTAACATCCCAAATTTCAGAAGTTTGATTTAAGGGCTTAAAGTGTAAATTGAAGAAGGCACTAGACGAGTAGGCATACTTACTCGCCGAGTCAGAGTGGATTTTGGGTCGTGAACTATGTGACCAACTCGACGAGTTGGTGCTGGAATGATAAAACCCTAATCTCGAGGGTTGCACCCTATTTAAAGGACTTTATGTCCTACTCTCAGCCTACTTATTGCCCTTGAGAACCATAAAACTCTAAGCTCGTGTGTGTGAGGCCTTTGGAGGGAGATTGAAGCTTTGGAAGTTGTTTCTAGTGGAAGAAGCTTGAAGGTCAAGAGGGCTTGCATCAAGAGAGTGGTGTAGATCTAGAATCTACTTCAGTTTGGGCACATCTTGGAGGTAATAAGTTGTTACCTTCCCTCTTTTGCATCTAGATCTATTCATGAATGAGATTTCGGGCCATTTTGGTACGTTTGAGATCTATTTCGGGTTTGGATTTAGATCTGAGGTTGTTATTCTAGATCTAGACTTGTGTTGGTCTTTAATGTCATAAAGTGTCAGTCAAAGAGTTGTTGTTAAAGCCCATTTGTCTTAAGCCCTAGCCCTAGAGTGATTTGGACCTTTAACTCCTTGGTTTCATGTAAAGTTTGCAACTTTACATGGGGGTTATGCCCTAGAAGAGTGGATCTACAGTTTGGAGCCCCTGCATGGCTCAAAAAGCCTCTTTATGGATGAAGGACTAAAGTGAGTCGGTGAGTTCCTTGGATGGACTCAGCGAGTCATATGAAGATGGGCATGGACTCGAAGAGTTGGAAGAACAATTCGGCGAGTCTGATGGAGATTGTCTTGGACTCGGCGAGTCAGGCCGCAGACCCCCAACCTCTTTTGGTTCAGCTTCAGATTTGTGAGTCGGTTGGCGACTCAATGAGTTGGTCAAGAAGGAATTCAGAGATTGTTCGACTCGACGAGTCCTGGGGCGACTCGGCGAGTAAAGTCGTGTTATGGGAGTTTTCTGAGTATAAGAACTCGACGATTCGACAGGTTGACTCGGCGAGTAGAGTCAATCAGGAAGGTTGACTTTCACCAGAACTTTGACCCAAGTTGACTTAGTTGACCCCGGGAGGACAGTTTAGTCTAAGTGTTGTTATTGGTATTGGTTGCTCAGGGAGCTAGAGGAGAAGTATTTCAGAGAGTTGTCGTTTATTACCCAGAGGTTTATCGGCCGAGTTTAGCAGTTCAGGTGAGTTTCCTTCCAGTAGGAACGGGCCTATGTGACAACCCTATATTTTCCAAAAGCATTGTAACAATCGAATGCCAAATACAACGGAATTAACCTCGAAAATAAAGTGTTCAAGTATCTAAGTTCGGATGCCTCAAATATTTGATGTCGTGCCAAGGTTTCCAAAAACATAAAGAACGCTCAAAACTGGGTTATATTGAAGAAAGTATAACCACTCGTATATTTACGACACGACGTTAAAACATTATTTGACGTAAAAAGTAAAATCTCAATAAAATACATTCTTGCCTTAAGTATCTAAACAAAAGTCGTAGATCTCGTTGAAAGGTGAGCGTGCATAAAAAGATCGCCCAAATTGGACCTCGTATGAAGAAGTTACGAATTTTCAAAGTTTCGTAACAGTAGTAGAGGGCTAAAAACTCGGATTGAAGATCGAGTGTTATTTAGCTATCGCCACCTAAATGGAAGTTGAAGATCTCCTCAGTGGTAATAAAACGATAAAAAGACAAACAAAAACCAACGTCGAATAAAGAACCTATGAATTTTTAACGAACTTTAGGAGGCCTGGCCTATTAAAAATATATCATTAAAAATAAATTCAAAACTAGCCGACGGAGTCTAAATGAAAGTTGTAGAGCATAATCTCACCTACGCGTGGATATAAAGAACACGAAAAACGGAGCTCGTACGCGAAAGTTACGAAATTTAGAAGAGGACAGGCCGGATTACGCCCCGCGTTCTCTGGGAGTACGCCCCGCGTACTAGACCCAGAGTAGAGTCCCAGCGGCCCGCCCAAGCTACGCTTAGCTAGCCAGGAGTCGTAAGCCATGATGCCATATTACGCCCAGCGTAACGAGGAACGCGCCGCGTACGTGAGTACGCCCCGCGTACTCCAAAATTACGCCCCGCGTACTCACTCTTCCAGCACTATAAATAGATTTCATAAGCTTCGAGTTTTTGCACATCTTCACAATTCATCAGTCATTCTCCCATACTTCTAAGCCCCAGAGACCACTCCCGACGACCTCGGTTTCCGCACTCGAGCCCCCGGCGAAAGATCTACGCTGCAGAGATTCCCGAGAGCCCGCAGACGCAACTTTCCGCGGTCAAAGCTCTGCTCAACTCTAGCCCCTCTCTTCAAACTTAACGGGTGAGTTCATACCCCTACTTTTCAATTCTTTTCACGTTTTAGGGGGGGATACAAGTACATTACAAGTCAAAGTATCATTTCATAAACATAATTATAATATCGTTCTTATAGGGTTTTGATACAAAAATAACGTTATGTTTAAAGGGCTAATATATCACCAAGTTGTTCTTACTAAATGGAAACATACTTTTGAGAAACTATAATGAGTGTAGTATTCAAGTGATTCATACATTTTACATATACATCTCGACAAATGAAATGCTTTCAAAAGAAGTAAAGTCTTTATTATCGTAAATCTGTTTATACCAAGTAATGTGAGACATTTAAACTTCAACATACTCGTATGTATGCATTTCAAGTCCTGTATTATATACCATAATCTCTGGGAGAGAGAGCGTGATACTTGTGTATAGATCTATACGGGATTGACAACCCCGCACCTAAACTATTAGCTATAGTTAGAGCGGCAGGTCTGGGGTGACAAATGTCATAACACTACAACACCTGAAGAATGTTGTTACAGGCCGTCAGTGTCAATAGTATGGTTATAAAACTCACATAAAAGTATAAAAACAAGTTTGATTTACGAGATTCATATATGCATTTCTGTTTTCCATTTTATTGTTAACACAAATTTTATCACTATTATTCAAGTATGGAAAACACTAACGCACTCCAACACGGGAAACTTTTCAAATCATTTATAGAAAATATTGGATTTTCTGAAAACCTCGTTCATCGATTTACTATTAAAAAGGACATACTTTTCAATGTAAAACAGTTATGAACTCACCAACTTAATTGTTGTGACTTTTTCAAAACCACTTGTATTTCTCAGGGAATCACTAATACAGGTAACCACCAGCTTTTGGAGAAGGAAACACTAAGGATGTTTTATTATTGAACATTTATCATCTTATTGTAATATTCTTTTGCTAATATGTATAACGCAACAACATACGTTTTCATTATATATGTGATGGTTGTGTTACTTTCTTTACAATATTCAATGGTTGTGATACTACGTGAAGTCATCCACCCCCGAATGTTTCCGCCATTCTGGTTTGGGGGTGTGACAGATTGGTATCAGAGCATTGTTTATAGTGAACTAAGTATATCGAACCACATACGATATACAAACTATAAATGCAAAGGGGACCAAAAACCCTCTGACGAAACATTTTCATGAACAAAATACTTTCTTTTAAAGATATATATTTTTACAAGCATGCATTAATCTCGTATCATAACAAGTTTTACTAAAAAGTATTAAGGCAAGTTACGACACTACGATTGAGCCCCGGGGTATGTAATCAGGTCGAGAATAAATATAGCCTGATCAACTATATTTATCCTGGATTTGACCAACGTACGTCGAGGAATGGTCGTAGTGGACAACAAGACAAGAACTTACCAAATACAAATTATTTTAGTTTCGCCAAATTGAAATATTATAGGAGTATTGTTAAAAATAGTTGTACAAGTTATAGTTAAAAATAGTAAGTCGTAAATAGAATTTTCTTTTCTTATAAAAGTTCTCATACATCTATCCTAGTACAGACAAATGGCCGGATTCCATTTACCAGGAGATCCCTACTACCCAAACCAAGGCAACGGCGGTTGGATAGAAGAAGACCCGGAGGAAGACCCAGAGGAAATCGAAGAAGAGGTCGAGGGAGAACCCGAAGGGGTTATCGAGGGAGAATTCGAAGTCGAATTCGGAGAGGAATTCGAAGTCGACGAAGAGATCGAGGAGATTTCTAGCGGGACAGACTCCGAGCCAGAAGTGTTCGACCCTCCCATCCCTCATCCTCCCGAAATCAGACCATATCAACCGGGGCCCATTCCCATGTGGGGAAGTCACCTCTACTACTGGAGCCGCTAGCAAGGTGTACGCCCTCCTTTCGGCATGTGCCGAGATTTTTACAATGTCAGTGGGGGAAGCTCAGCTGATCGAGCACTTCCTGTTATTGTGAACGCTATAGCTACCCAGAACTACGAGACAGACAGGCAAGCAACCAGAGTTCGCGAGGTCAATGCTGCTACCCAAGGTAACACTGCTGACATCCGCCGTTTGGAAGGACTACATGAGAATACCCAAATCTACACGGGGACACTTCAGAACCAAATGATAACGGCTCTGGCAGACATAAGAGAGATGAAGGAACAACAAGCAGATCTTGAAAGACGACTGATGGGAGTCAAACGGTCGGATGCCGAATCTAGCTCCAAACGCCGCAAGTAAAACCTGTTCGAACCCCAACAATTTTGTTATAGAGTAGGATTTCGGATAAAAGTTTTCCCTTATTTCCCTTGTTTTCCCTGTTGTATCCGTAATCGGAGATCTCTAGGAGGATCAAATTTTCCAAACCAAAAACATGTAATGTAACACACCTCAGGTGTGACCTATATGTATGAATATGAAGTATTTCTTATACCTCTCAAAAATTACAAGTTTTAAATTTCTATGCCTACCTTGAAACCATAAACTAAAGCCAAAACAAATTACAAGATACAACTAACACACAATTGTCAAAACATTAGAAACTTATAGAAACTCAACTTCAACACCACCTTCACCACCTCCTCCAATTATGGACACCGTTATGTTCCAGACTGCTGTAACCGCTGTTGTAACTGCAGCAATGGCACAAATGAGCAACAACGGATCGGGGGGAGGAACAAACAGTTTTACAAATGGCCAAGGTCAAAGCCGTTCAGGGGTATGCACTTACAAAGACTTCACCAACAGAAAACCTATTCCCTTTTACGGGACTGGGGGAGTATTGGCTCTATCTCAATGGATAGAGAAAACGGAAGCTGTATTCGAAATCTGTGCATGTCCTGAAGAAAGCAAGGTAAAGTTTGCCGCTTTTACTTTCTCTGAACGCGCCCTGACATGGTGGAACGGCCACGTCCAGACACTAACCCTGGTGGTGGCGAACTCCATGGGTTGGGAAAACCTGAAAGGAATGCTCCTTCGAGAATACTGCCCAAGAGGCGAGATTCAGAAGCTTGAACAGGAACTGTGGAACCTCTCGATGGTATGTTCGGATATAGCAGGTTACACCAACAGGTTCAGTGACTTAATAACACTTTGCCCAGGAATGTTAACCCTAGAAAGCCAAAAGGTCGAGAGATACATCTGGGGACTATCACCCCAACTTCGAGGAAGTGTGCTAGCTTCCAGACCCTTGACCTTCGCCAGCGCCAAAGATCTAGCGCAATCTCTTGTTGATCATGGTGTCTGTCAAGGAGTCACGGCTATCATGGCTGAGCCAACCAAAGGGAACAGCAACAATGAGATCAATGCCAACAACAACAACAACAACAAGAAATTTTGGAACAAAAGGAAGGGGCAAACTTCGCAAGAACCTTCAAAGAAGCAAATGGTTGCGGTTCATGCTGCTACTACCCCCACCACAACTCCTACTACCTCTGCACCAACAAAACCATATGCGGGGAATCTGCCCAAGTGCAGCAAGTGCAACTACCATCACCATGGTATTTGTCGCGAGATGCACTGCAAGAACTGTGACAGGAAGGGGCACACAACCCGTTTCTGTAAAGCAACTGCACGACCAATCACTCAAGTTTCTGGCACTGGAGTAAGCCGGGCGTGTTATGGGTGCGGGGAGACTGGACACTTCAGGAGGGATTGTCCCAAGGAAAGGAATATTGGCGGTGTGGGGAGAGTGCTGGCAGTAGGACAGAATGAAGCAATAGCAGACCCCACGGTGGTTACGGGTACGTTCCTACTCAACAACAATTATGCATGCATACTTTTTGACTGCGGTGCGGAGAGAAGTTTTGTGAGTCATAAATTCAAACACCTACTTAATCAAAAACCCCAACCACTCAATAAAATATTCACTGTAGAAATGGCAAACGGTAAAACAGAACATGCAAACGATTTGTACCTAGGGTGCACACTAAATTTAAACGAGCGCTTGTTTCGAGTCGATCTTATGCCCATTTCCATAAGAAGTTTCGATGTCATCATCGGCATGGACTGGTTGAGCCTTCACCATGCCGATATCCTTTGCCATGAAAGGGTTGTTCGCCTAAATCTGCCAAACGGCGAAACTCTTGTCATTTATGGCGACAAACCTAGTTCAAGTTTACAAATTATTTCAGCATTAAAGCACAAAAGTATCTTCGTAAGGAATATCATGCCTTTCTAGCCCACGTAGTAGACAAGAAACGAGAATCGAAAAACATTAAAGATATTCCGGAAGTCTGCAACTTCCCGGATATTTTCCCAGAAGATCTTCGAGGAATCCCACCGGAACGTCAAGTCGAGTTCAGAATCGACTTAATCCCCGGAGCTACCCCTGTAGCAAAGTCACCTTACCGTTTAGCCCCAGCCGAGATGCAGGAACTATCCAGTCAATTAAACGAGCTACTGAGCAAGGGATTCATCAGACCGAGCTTCTCACCATGGGGAGCGCCAGTCCTATTCGTGAAAAAGAAGGACGGATCCTTTCGCATGTGCATCGATTATCGGGAACTAAACAAACTCACGATTAAGAACCGATATCCCTTACCGCGCATAGACGATCTATTCGACCAACTACAGGGAGCAAGCTACTTCTCAAAGATCGATCTAAGATCTGGTTATCACCAACTGCGAGTGCTGGAGGGAGACATCCCCAAAACGGTTTTCCGAACACGTTATGGTCACTACGAATTTGTAGTAATGCCCTTCGGATTGACGAATGCTCCAGCAGTGTTCATGGATTTGATGAACCGAGTATGTCTTCCCTTCTTGGATAAATTCGTTATCGTATTCATAGATGATATACTCGTCTATTCAAGAAGCCAGGAAGAACACAGCCAACATCTCCGCCAAGTACTGGAAACATTAAGGGCAGAGAAACTTTACGCAAAATTTTCCAAATGTGAATTTTGGATTCGGGAAGTGGATTTCTTAGGACATGTTGTAAGCAAAGAAGGAATACACGTGGACCCCTCCAAGATAAAGGCAATAGATAGTTGGACTACTCCAAGAACCCCTACAGAAATCCGACAATTTTTGGGACTCGCCGGGTATTACCGAAGATTCATACCGAACTTTTCAAAGATTGCCAAGCCACTTACCACCCTAACCCAGAAGAATGTGACCTTCGACTAGGGAGAAAAACAAGACAGCGCATTTCAGACACTAAAGCGAGCCTTATGTAGTGCGCCCATCTTAACCCTGCCAGAGGGAATGGAGGACTTCGTGGTCTATTGTGATGCATCAAACCAAGGACTTGGGTGTGTCTTAATGCAAAGAGGGAAGGTCATCGCCTACGCCTCAAGGCAACTAAAGACGCACGAAGCAAACTACACAACGCATGATCTTGAGCTAGGAGCAGTCGTCTTCGCTCTGAAGATATGGAGACACTATCTCTACGGCACAAAATGTACCATCTTCACTGATCATAAAAGCCTCCAACATATCCTCAATCAGAAGGAACTCAACATGAGACAGAGACGATGGGTAGAACTACTAAGTGATTACGAGTGCGAAATTCGATATCACCCTGGAAAAGCTAATGTAGTGGCTGATGCACTCAGTCGGAAGGAGTACTCAGGTCGCCGAGTAAAATCCCTAACTATGACGATCCAATCACACCTGTTCATGCAAATCAAGGATGCCCAAGTAGAAGCCTTGAAATCCGAAAATGTGACAGGAGAAGCCCTAAGGGGAATGGATAAGAACCTTGAGACCAAGAGCAACGGGATTTGTTATTTCATGGATCGAATTTGGATACCGAAGTTTGGTGGGTTCAGAGAAATCGTTATGGACGAAGCCCATAAAACATGATACTCCATACATCCCGGCTCCAATAAGATGTATCTCGACCTCAAGAAGTTGTACTGGTGGCAAAACATGAAAGCCGAAATTGCTACCTACATGAGCAAATGCCTGACATGTGCCAAAGTCAAGGTGGAATACCAAAAGCCCTCGGGTTTATTACAACAACCAGAAATACCCGAATGGAAGTGGGAGCGGATAACCATGGACTTCATAACAAAATTACCCAAAACAACAAGCGGACTCGACACCATTTGGGTAATTGTCGACAGGTTAACTAAGTCAGCACATTTCCTACCAATCAAAGAAATGGATAAATTGGAGAAGTTAACAAGGACATACCTCAGAGAAATTGTACGACTGCATGGTGTGCCCATATCCATTATCTCGGACCGAGATAGTAGATTCACCTCAAGGTTCTGGCAGTCGCTACAAAAAGCTTTGGGGACAAGACTAGACATGAGTACCGCTTATCACCCACAAACCGACGGTCAGAGCGAGAGAACTATACAAACCCTGGAAGACATGCTGAGAGCTTGCGTAATCAATTTTGGCAAGGCATGGGACACACATCTACCCTTGGTCGAGTTCTCGTACAACAATAGCTACCACACCAGTATCAAAGCTGCCCCGTTCGAAGCCCTCTATGGCCGCAAATGCAGGTCACCCTTGTGCTGGGCCGAAGTGGGGGACACACAACTGGCAAAAGGGCAAGCAAGGGAGACTACGGAGAAGATTGTTCAAATCCGAGAACGTCTAAAAGCATCAAGGGATAGACAAAAGAGTTACGCAGATAAGAGACGAAAACCCTTGGAATTCCAAGTTGGAGACCATGTCCTACTCAAAGTCTCGCCTTGGAAAGGTTTAATACGCTTCGGAAAACGTGGAAAACTAAACCCTAGATACATCGGACCATTCGAGATCCTTGCCAAGATCGGTCCAGTGGCTTACAAACTTAGACTACCTCAGGGGCTCCACAACGTACACCCTACCTTTCACGTATCGAATCTAAAGAAGTGCTTATCCGACGAGACCCTTCTCGTCCCTCTAGACGAAATTTCAATAAATGAAAACCTCCAATTTGTGGAGGAACCAGTAGAGATCATGGATCGGGAAATCAAAAGGACTAAACAAAGCCGCATAACCATTGTAAAGGTCCGCTGGAATGCCAAGCGAGGACCTGAATACACCTAGGAACGCGAAGATCAGATGAAACAAAAGTACCCGCATCTTTTTCCTAAAACTGTAAACTCTATCTTAGATTAAATTTCGGGACGAAATTCCCTTAACAGGGGGATGATGTGACAACCCTATATTTTCCAAAAGCATTGTAACACTCGAAAGCCAAATACAACGGAATTAACCTCGAAAATAAAGTGTTCAAGTATCTAAGTTGGGATGCCTCAAATATTTGATATCATGCCAAGGTTTCCAAAAACATAAAGAACGCTCAAAACCGGGTTATATTGAAGAAAGTATAACCACTCGTATATTTACGACCCGACGTTAAAACATTATTTGACGTAAAAAGTAAAATCTCAATAAAATACATTCTTGCCTTAAGTATCTAAACAAAAGTCGTAGATCTCGTTGAAAGGTGAGCATGCATAAAAAGATCGCCCAAATTGGACCTCGTATGAAGAAGTTACGAATTTTCAAAGTTTCGTAACAGTAGTAGAGGGCTAAAAACTCGGATTGAAGATCGAGTGTTATTTAGCTATCGCCACCTAAATGGAAGTTGAAGATCTCCTCATTGGTAATAAAACGATAAAAAGACAAACGAAAACCGACGTCGAATAAAGAACCTATGAATTTTTAACGAACTTTAGGAGGCCCGGCCTATTAAAAATATATCATTAAAAATAAATTCAAAACTAGCCCACGGAGTCTAAATGAAAGTTGTAGAGCATAATCTCACCTACGCGTGGATATAAAGAACACGAAAAACGGAGCTCGTACGCGAAAGTTACGGAATTTAGAAGAGGACAGACCCAGAGTCGAGTCCCATCGGCCCGCCCAAGCTACGCTTAGCTAGCCAGGAGTCGTAAGCCATGACGCCATATTACGCCCAGCGTAACGAGGAACGCGCCGCGTACGTGAGTACGCCCCGCGTACTCACTCTTCCAGCACTATAAATAGATTTCATAAACTTCGAGTTTTTGCACATCTTCACAATTCATCAGTCAT
Organism: Lactuca sativa; assembly: GCF_002870075.4. Lineage (NCBI taxonomy): Eukaryota > Viridiplantae > Streptophyta > Magnoliopsida > Asterales > Asteraceae > Lactuca > Lactuca sativa. Next base: position 226,115,759 of record NC_056627.2, read on the forward strand.
TCTCCCATACTTCTAAGCCCCAGAGACCACTCCTGACGTCCTCGGTTTCCGCACTCGAGCCCCCGACGAAAGATCTACGCTGCAGAGATTCCCGAGAGCCCGAAGACGCAACTTTCCGCGGTCAAAGCTCTGCTCAACTCTAGCCCCTCTCTTCAAACTTAACGGGTGAGTTCATACCCCTACTTTTCAATTCTTTTCACGTTTTAGGGGGGGGGGGGGGAATACAAGTACATTACAAGTCAAAGTATCATTTCATAAACATAATTATAATATCGTTCTTATAGGGTTTTGATACAAAAATAACGTTATGTTTAAATGGCTAATATATCACCAAGTTGTTCTTACTAAATGGAAACATACTTTTGAGAAACTATAATGAGTGTAGTATTCAAGTGATTCATACATTTTACATATACATCTCGACAAATGAAATGCTTTCAAAAGAAGTAAAGTCTTTATTATCGTAAATCTGTTTATACCAAGTAATGTGAGACATTTAAACTTCAACATACTCGTATGTATGCATTTCAAGTCCTGTATTATATACCATAATCTCTGGGAGAGAGAGCGTGATACTTGTGTATAGATCTATACGGGATTGACAACCCCGCACCTAAACTATTAGCTATAGTTAGACCGGCAGGTCTGGGGTGACAAATGTCATAACACTACAACACCTGAAGAATGTTGTTACAGGCCGTCAGTGTCAATAGTATGGTTATAAAACTCACATAAAAGTATAAAAACAAGTTTGATTTACGAGATTCATATATGCATTTCAGTTTTCCATTTTATTGTTAACACAAATTTTATCACTATTATTCAAGTATGGAAAACACTAACGCACTCCAACACGGGAAACTTTTCAAATCATTTATAGAAAATATTGGATTTTCTGAAAACCTCGTTCATCGATTTACTATCAAAAAGGACATACTTTTCAATGTAAAACACTTATGAACTCACCAACTTAATTGTTGTGACTTTTTCAAAACCACTTGTATTTCTCAGGGAATCACTAATACAGGTAACCACCAGCTTTTGGAGAAGGAAACACTAAGGATGTTTTATTATTGAACATTTATCATCTTATTGTAATATTCTTTTGCTAATATGTATAACGCAACAACATACGTTTTCATTATATATGTGATGGTTGTGTTACTTTCTTTACAATATTCAATCGTTGTGATACTACGTGAAGTCATCCACCCCCGAATGTTTCCGCCATTCTGGTTTGGGGGTGTGACAGTCTACGACCACAATGCCGACCTGTCTAGTTAGCAGTAGTTTCCGGACTTCGGTCCAATGCAGTAGTTCAGTGTGCTTGATGTCTTTGTGATTCAAGTATGTTTTTGTGTTATGTGTTTCAGACTTCGGTCTGACGCAGTATGCAGTATATGTATTTATGCTAGTAGTTATGATTATGCTATGCTATGTTCAGCTAGTTAGTCCGGACTCCGGTCTGATGCAGTTAGCCGGACGTCGGTCCGATGCAGAGGGCAAGGCCCCAGTTAGTCCGGACTTTGGTACGATGTAGTGGGCAAGGCCCAGTATGTGATTTATATGTTATTGTATGGTATGTGGTAGTCTGGGGGAGCTCACTAAGCTTCGTGCTTGCAGTTTTCAGTTTTGGTTTCAGTTACTTCCGGTAGCGGACGGGAAGAGCTCAGGATGTTCGCATGGCACCCACCAGCCTGGGATGTTTCACTATGATAATAAGATTTTTAGTTGAATTAATACTCTGATTTTATGTTAGGAATTATGTTATGGTTTGAAAATCATGATTTAAGTAATGTTATTCAAACGAAATTTTTAGTCATGATTTTTGGGCCATTTCAATAAAGGCCTTACTAAAAGTACTTACAGTACAGGGATACTTACATAGAAAAGTGCTACTTGGAACATAGATACGAAGACAATTCCTTTAACCAAAGAAAGAAGGGTAGAGTATATCCTATTGGTGATGGTTATCCCTCTGGTGAACTCGTAGTTCAGCCAGCTGACGCTCCATATCAAGCAGGTGTCTTTCGTACACCCTCTAGCGTACTCGGAGGTCTATGACTTCGGCTCGAGTTTCAGCTAGTAGTTGTAGTAGAGCCTGATGGTCTCTCCTAGACCTCTCTCGAGTAGCTTCTAGATGAATGGTGCAGATGGTATGCATTCTTGCATTGGCATCAACCTCCGTGATGCGATGCAGAGCCGTCTTTCCCTGGATTTCATTTCGGGCAACTCTGCGGACCAGTATTGGCAGAACTCGGTCTGCTGAGCCTCCTTCGCTTAGGTTATAGAAGCTTTGGTCTCCAATAAATGGCATGGGCTGATTCTGCTCTTCGCTCCATGTCTCCAAGCATTCTACCCATGCAGGCGTCGGGCCTTGAATAGCCGGACAAGGGTTAGGGTTTGGAACGAAAGCGACTAGGTGTAGGTTCTCAACTTCAGGCTCGGAATTAGCACCATCTGAAAAGCCTTCAGCATGGTGATCATCCAAAGGGATTGGATGATCATCTTCTGGCTCTTCTTCAACCCATTCTGCATTGCCTTCGTTTGGGAAGTACGGGTCGCCATGGGGATGGGGGCTAGCCATGTTATCGTCGCGAGAATAGGGATAAAGAAATAATTAATGGGTGTACTAACTAGATAATTATAAAATAATCTTTATCAGTAACTTCAATACTTGTACAGTGCATACCAGTTATATGTAATCAAAATAGGATAGGCCTTCGAATAAGTGACCTTAACTCCCAATTCACAAGGAATAGGGAGTAAAGCAAAACTTCACAGATTCTAAGTCTATGACATCCTAGTTACACATAACCTTAATGTATCCACTTAGCAACTATTGACCTACTAATGAAGACCTTTAGTTCTCAGATAAGTAATTATGGTAACACAAAATACTCCTATAGTATTTTTGGTTTTTGTTATGTTCTAATGTTTTCATTGTAGTAATATTGGTAAGTTTTTAGACTTGCTGCCACATCACAACCATTCTCGGGCATATGCCAATCACTTCTCGGACCAGCATAGTTGATCAGGCTATGCCACTCCCAGAACTGACCATACATCCTCAGGTCTACTTGTGATGTTCAACAATGGTAGTACTTATGTTCTGTCCTAGTGACAATAATTTTAGTATGAATGGAGTTATATATACTTAGTTAAATATTTTCATATTTAAAGTATAAACTCTTGATCAGAGTATTTTAATCATGTTGTGTTTATAGTTTGTATATCTTGTATGGGTTGATACACTCGATTCACTATAAACGATGCTCTGATACCAATCTATCACACCCCAAAATCGGAACGGCATAAACATTCAGGGTGGAGGACGTCATGTACAGTATCACAACAAAGCATAGTAGTAAACAAGAAACAAAATCATCCATTGCATTAACAATATAATTGTTATCCATGTGTATTCCGTGAAGTGTATAAGACATCAAAATGTAAATCCAAATAAGAGACGAGTCTTGAACGAGCTCCATCTTCTCAAAACCTGGCATCGGTACCTCTCTACTGATGACCTGATAATACAAGTTATTTTGAAAGAATTTATCAGCATTAAAGCTGGTGAGTTCATAAGTATTTTAGTATCATTGTTTGTATGAAAATATTTGTATGTATTTGAATGTATAAGCTTGTAAATGTTTGTAGTAAAGTTATAAGTGTTTATTTGTAGTAAAGTGTTTGTAGTACATTTGTAAGTGTTTACTAGTAGTAAAATGTCCATTGTAAATGTTTGTAAAACCTTTTGTAAAATTTTCGTATCTCCCTAGAAAATCCCATATTTTCTACTGAACTATAGTCTTCTACCAAGACCCAATGTTGGGTTTGTTTGTTTGTAAAAGTATGTATCTTTCTGAAGTCTAACTATCATTATCAAAATATAGTTTGTACATTATATTTTATCTAGAAAACGTTTCAACGCAAATGTATTATGGAAAATATTATAGAACTATAGTTTTGTATATGTAAACTACCTTAATACTGCTTACCTTAAAGCTAGTGAATTATAAGGTAAGGTGAGATTTGTAACCATACTGATTGACGGCTGAAGAAACACGACGATGAAAGAAGTCGAAAATAAATATGAAATTTGTCACCCCATCAGCTTGGTCGCCCTAGGACTGTAGCTAACAGTCAGGGTGCGGGATAGTCTGTCCCGTATAGATCTATACACACAATGCCTGCTCTCCCTCCAGGAGACTCTGGTTACCAACATGACGACGGTGGAATCCGCTTCATATAGAAATAAATCTCATAATCTAAATGTTCTGTTGGTGTTTGTTGCTTCTTTTTACTTGTAAATGTATATGTATATGTTCACTGTTTGTTCTTCATAATAGTAAGTTATGTTTTTTCTCATTATAGTATGTTCTGACTCTTTGTATGTTTCATTGTACTAGAATTAATGAGCAGTATCTTCCTAAACTATACCTATTATAGTTTATTAGTAGCATTTTTTGTATAACTGATTGTATTGAGCTGAGATAAAAGCTATTATGTCTTATACATATATACATAATATATAACTATGGATCAAACGACACTCGGATAAACAACAGGGTACTCTAAGTCCAGAACCAAACAAGGAATAGGAAAATAAAGTGAGTTATGAGTCCTAAGTCCTTCCAACTTTACTTATATAAATATATATGCATTAGACATGGTTTTGACAATATAAATATATAAGTTTAAAAAGAACTTTTGTAAAACCATTTGAAGAGTTTAATAACAAATATTGATGACTTGGTGTCACTTTATAAAACGATTTAAAAGCAGTTTGGCATTTAAGAACAAGATTTGTAAAGAATATAAGATGTAAAAGAGTTTGATAACTAGTTTGAAGTAGTTTGTTTGATAATATATTTAAACGTATAGAAAATCCATTTGTTTGATAAAACAGTTAAAAGCATATTAAATCCATTTGTTTGATAGTTATAAATCACATGGGATTGATACTATAACTATAATGATTCAACTTGTATTCCCCCCCCCCCCATAAAAGCATTTAAAAACATTTAAAAGGTTGATTAAGGGGTTTGAACTCACTTGTAGTAAGTAACTCGAATGAAAGATCGCTATATGATTCTTGGGTGTCAATTCGAGTCTTGAGCACAACAAATCCTATTTAACATATAATTACACATATATGAGTACATTTAATGTATATAACCATTAATGGTGATAGGGACATGCCTTAAGGACATAAAAACACTTAGAATTAAGTGTTACCAACACATATGGTTGCACATAAGGGGTGTATGGTCCTATATTGAAGTGTAAGGCCACAAAACCAAGGGTTTTGTGTGTATGCGGACAGAGTGTGCGGTCCTATGGGGTATTTCCTCGATTCCTCCTTTAAACTACTCACATCTCTCTATTAATGTCTTTAATTCCTATTTCTTTAAAATGAAACTTTCAACTTATTGCCTTAAGTCTTCACCCTTCATCTTCAAGTCTTGCTCCTTCTCTTTTCTCTTCAACTTCAACTATTTCATCGAAGCCTCTTAATCCTTCTTGAAACATTCGGTATCCCTCAATATCTGATTTGTGGCCTAAAATAATAGAAAAATTATTGAGTAATTCAGAACAAAAACCAACTACAAAGGTACGAGCATTTTCCTTACATATTGGGTAAGGGCTATCAACTTCTAGCAAATTTCTAGTGATCACATGCCTAAAAATACATCTTGGATGGGCCCCACAACATAATTCCTCTTTTTTTGCTCAGGAAGCATGACCTTCACACTAATTATCTTAAAAATTGTGGGGGAGGCATGGTAGCTTTCACAGGGGAACTGTTAGATTAGAATTCATCAAGGTTGAAACAAGAGAGAGGAGAAGTAGAACAAGTAACTTTCGATCTTTCCCAAATTATAATAAAATTAATAAATACTATAAAAAGAATACCAAGATAATCTCAAGAAAATTAAGTGACTTACTAGTCGACTCATGGAATCTTGAAACACTGAAGACATATCTTGATCTGCGACGAACTGATTACCCCAATAATGCAGAACAAACACTTCTTCGAATTATAAAATCGTAAAGTAAAAGATCCCTACCCAAACTAATCCAATCAATAGGCAAAGTACCCTATCAACTGGATATTTCTAGTAACAAAAAAAAATGTGCCACCAAAAGTTATGACATGATGTATTAAGGACCAGATGATTCTTCTGGGGCTTTATTCAAAAAATGATACAAGAAGAATCAAAGGTCATGAGATCATAAATATAGACATTTTTACGCAAACCAAAATCAAGATTCTCGTTTTTAGATGGTTAACTCAAAATAAGATATGGGGACCATAGATAAAATTTTGGGTATAAGGAAAAAGAGTTATCAAAAAATTCAAAAATCAAAGTTGGGAAGGGAAAAAAAGTCCTATCTAAAAATGTAGATGATAAAAAGCAAACCTAAGACGATAATACAAAGTCACGTTTTATCTTTACATCAAAGGACTTGAAAATTGTTTGTGCAAGAAACTTTCCTTCAGAATGAAAAGACTCAATTTTTTTGTTTGAAAAATTACGAACTCCCTCCTGACTATGAGAAAGAATGCCCGAATCAATAAAATCATCACAGATGAACCTCTCATTATCAACTTTTGATATAACACAGACTTTTTACATAACTTTGAACAAAAAAAACAAAAAGAATGAAACTTACCTAAAATATTAATCGATCATAAGAAAATAAGAGATTGCAAGATCAATTTATAGGAAGAAAGATACCTAATCAATGGGCTATAATTGAAATTTCATGGAAAATCAAACAGTAAGCTCGTCTCTTCAGCACATAACGACTAATTTTCGTGTCTAGGAATCTCTAACTCCCTGGATCCTTGATTGAAGATTTTTGGAGGCAATTATTATGGGTACAAAAAATTACTTCAATTTTCTAACATCCTGAACTTGTACTAACATCCCGGGTAGCCCAAGACCTCAGATTTATTCAATATCTTGGGACTGCCTTCGTTTTTGTTGGGTTGAAGAGTCACTTAAGTGTTGCGTCATTGGGCTCGGCTATTAGTCCATTTATTTTGTACTCCGGTTTTGGGCCTGTCCAACCGTGAGTTTATTAGGTTTACTATATAAGAATATGCTTGCATTCATATTAGGTTATCGATTTTAGAGAAGTAACGATCATTACGATAGCTTTGCAGACTTCTTTATCGTTCTTGTAAACCTTCAAACCCTCTACAGTTGATGTTCTTGATCGAGCTCTTCTGAGGGTTATTTTATAATCATTCGACACGTTTGATTCATACTTGAGTTGTTCATTGTTTTTACGTTCTTGCTGTTTGATCCTTATTTGCCTGTTTAAAATCTAATCGATCATTAAGATTAAGTTTTAATCTCATCAATTGGTATCAGAGCAGGAGGCTGTGTAATCGATACACTTCTTTTCTGTGAAAAGGTTTCAATTAGGGTTTTTCCGCAATTACTGATATTTATTGAGCCGTCATCTCATTATTGACGTATCTTGATATTTATTGTTTTTCCCTAATCTGATTTATTACAAGTTTGATCTTTGAACAGGTTATTCGATCATAATGGATGAGTCGCAATCGAATCCCATCAATATTTCCAACAGCATTGGATCAACCACGAAGATTCCCATCCTATACACCCACGATTATGAAGTCTGGGCGCATCACTTTGAAGACTATGTTATAGGATCTGAGGATAATGGTTACCTCATCTGGGAAGCAATTATCAATGGACCGTTTTCTCACTCTGCAACGTCAAGGATTATTAAAACTCAAAAGGAGTATAATGATCTGCTGAAGGACGTTAAAGATATTGCGCAAGATGAAAAGGATAAATTCCAGTGCAATATCAAGGCGTTAAGGTTGATTAGATTTGCCCTTCAGTCCGACACTTTCAGATTAGTAAGTTCATGCACGACGGCAAAGGAAGTTTGGGATAGACTTCGTGAACTGTACTCTACATACGAGGACCTTGAACACTCTATCCAAACCTTACTCTTATCTGAGTTTGGAGAATTCAGGCAAGGAGCCGAAGAAACTGTGACCCAAACGTTCGATCGCTTCAATCATCTTCTCAGCAAGATGATGAAGCATGACATCGAAAGGAAGCTTATCGAGCAGAAGGTTACGTTTTTAAATGGTCTAAGATCAGAGTGGAGAGCAGTGGTGTCTACAGTTAAAGCCCATGAGCAGTTTAAATCATATTCTTTAGCGAAACTGGTGGGTATTCTCAAGTCTCAAGAGAAGATTGTGTTGCAGGAAAAAAATGTTGTCTCAAGCCTAGGTTCGCTGGCCCTCCTGTCAAAAAGTAAAGCTGTGATAGAGGATGAAGACCTCAACTTGGAGGAGTATGACCTCACGTCGGAGGATTATGCTATGATGGTGTCTAACCTCAAGAGGTTCATTAAGAAGAGATTCCCCAGCAACAAAAACCGAAACTGGCAGGGGAGTTATAGTTCAGAAAAGATTAATAATGAACCGAAGGTTGAAGAGTCTAAGAAGGAACCGAAGGCAGAAGGTGATTCCGGAGTAAGCTGCTTCTACTGTGGAGGGAAAAATCACTATGCTAAGGATTGTGTCCTCAAAAAGATGGCTGAAAAGGATGAGGAAGCTTTGCTGCAGAAAAAGCTTGATGAGATAAGGAAGAAGAAATCTACCGCTAACCCTTCCATGAATGCTCTAATTATGCAGGGTTCGGTTGCTGGTGACGAGTTCGGTGGCGTGGAAGTTTAGTCATCCGACTCTGAAGACGATGAAGTGAGGAAGCCTTCGCATGGAAAGGCTTGTGTGGCAAAAGAGGAGAGCAGTGGAGGCAGGTGCTTGATGGTGTCTGAAGTATCTCAGATGAGGGGATACAACACTGATGGTGGAAGCAATGAACCGAAGGAGCAGCAGGATATGTGCTTTACGGCAAAACCGCTCAGCGTGCAGTTCAACGAGCTTGATGAACTGATCAAGAAGGTACAATCGGTTTTTGTTTCATTTAAAGTACCACAAAGCTCATATGAAAAAGAACTAAAAAGTGTTAATTCTCGAATCTCTCATCTAGATAGTAGTTTAACTCAAACTCGAGTCACCAATTCTAACCTGACTGATCAATTAAGTAGGGCGTCTTCGAAGAGTGAGGAGCGGCGCATGTGGATCGAGTTGAAGGAGTCAGAATTAGTTAAAATAAAAGACGAAAACATTTATTTACAGAGAGACAATTTAAAGCTGTTAAAACAGCGAAATGTTTTTTGTTTAATTGCAAAACGTCTTTACACTAATATTACTCAGCTTCACTTGGATTGTGAAATAGGACAAAAGATCCATCGCATGATTCTGCCCTTCCTTGAGTTTAAGGAGGATGAAATTGATGCTGAAGCCTATAATTGTGAGAGTGTAATATCATCTGATGACGTCAATCCGACCTATATGTATGGACTGGACAAAATTGAATCTTTCATTAAATCCAAGGACCATAAAGACATGCTCAAAAACCTTTTGGATGAAAATGATAGACTTAAACTGAGAACCGAAACCATACAAAAATTTAACTCTTTAAACGCCAACTTGAGCTCAGAAAACAAAATTGATGTTGAAAATGCATCTGAGCTTAATGAGGATGACAATATGAGTGAAATTTCTGTAGAGGACACGGTTGACTGCTCAGAATTTGTGAAAAGCGAACCTAAAAACCACAAGAATCTAATTTCAGAAAATTCAGTGGAGTTCGCTCGATTGTCCCAACAAAAGTCCCCGATCTTAGCAGAGAAAGCCGTTGTATATCAAAAGGTTAGGACCACTCCAAATCAAGTTTACAAGGTCACAGGAGTAACCGAACATCAGACTGCTGAACTCATAGCAATTGTAAACGAAGACAATGCTGATGGCTGCGATGATTTCTTCTGGTCAGCTCCAATAGATAATGCAGATGAAACGGTAGGCTTATCAGAAAGGACCTCATGGATAAGTAAAGGTAGATACATACCAGAGCCCTTGAACAAGCCAGATAATTTCGATGTGCCAAGTACCAGTGGTACGAAAGACATTCCTCTAGAAAATGGTAGTTCGGCAAAAGAAAACATTCCCTCTAGTTCCTCAGTTCAAAGTGAAACTTCCACAGTTCAAAGTGAACCAGCGAAAGAGAAACCGAACATGAAAGCCAATATCCTTCATCAACCGAAGCAGATGAGGAATCAGAAACGTGAAAGGAACCAGAGATACAGGAAGAATCTCTCTGAAAGGAAACAATTCTGGCAATCCCAGAATGCATATTTCTCTCATCATGACAAGAATCTAAAGTTTGAGAATAATCCCGTTAAAAAGCATGAGAGCCACAACAACCAAAAGCCAAGGTTCGGTTCGGAAAAGAATACCAACCGAAAGCAAAAGTTCGGTTCTGAAGATGACTCCAACCGAAAGCAAAGGTTCGGTTCAGAGAACGACTCCAACCGAAAGCAAAGGTTCGGTTCAGAGAACGACTCCAACCAAAAGCAAAGGTTCGGTTCTGAAATCAAAAGAGATCAAAACTCTAAGGTCAGTCCCACCAATGATCAAAAGCAAAAGGGTCACCTAGAGTCTCCAGCCAAGAAGTCATCCCCTTCTCACTCATCTAATTCTTCTAATTCTTCCAATTCATCTCCATCTCACTCAAAAGTTCACTCAACTCGTTCTCAAAAATCTCATTCGTCAGCTGAACAAAAGGGCAAACAGAAGGTTTCTGCATCCAACCAGAGTCTAAACCGAACGCACCAAATCCTAATAAAATCAAAGTTTTTACCATCAAAAAGAAAGATGAAACAACACTAATAAAACAAACATATCTAGTTGACATCTCTCTTACTATTCCTGTTCCTGTGAAAGGCTCACGAGGACCCAAGAAACTTTGGGTTCCTAAATCTGCTTAATTTTGCAGGTTATAAGTGACGAGCAGTTTGACGAAGAATGGTACATCGATAGTGGCTGCTCGCGTCACATGACAGGAAGGAAAGAAGAGCTCAGGGAATACAGGTCTCTTTCAAATGGTGGCAACGTCAAGTTTGGAAACAACTCTTTCGGCACCATAAAGGGATACGGAATGATTACCCATGGTGATTTTACTATAAGGAAGGTGGCATATGTGGAAGGATTGCAACACAACCTCATCAGTGTATCTCAGCTTGTTGGAGGTACAGGTCTTAAAGTCTCATTCGACGATGAAGGCTCTGAAATTATTGAGAAGAAGACGAAGAAAGTAATTCTCAAATCAGAGCGTAAGGGTGAAATTTTTCCTCTAAACCTCAAACCCATCAAAGGAAACCCAGCTATATGCCTGTTATCAAAAGCACAATCTAACGAAAGCTGGTTGTGGCACCGAAGACTCTCTCATCTCAACTTTAAAGACATCAACAAACTTGTCACTGGAGGCCATGTTCGAGGTCTTCCATTGCTCAAGTTCGACAGAGATCATTTGTGTGCTGCATGCGAAATGGGGAAGCAGAGTCGTCAAAGTCATCCATCTATAATTAACACAAAAGTTGTTGAACCACTTGAATTACTTCATATTGATTTGTGTGGTCCATCATCTATCGAAAGCATCGGTGGTACCAAGTATATTCTTGTTATTGTTGATGACTTTTCGCGATTTACATGGGTGTTCTTTCTAAAGCTCAAATCTGAAGCGACTCATAAGCTAAAAATGTTCATCAAGCAGATAAGAATTTTCTGCTTGGTCCTTATTTTTGCAGCGGAGGTACTTTAGTTTCTTACACCATCTCCATTACATTTCTCCATTACATTCATTTCATCAACGTAACCCTTGAGACTCTCAGGCATTACCACTGAGGTTTATGGTTACACAACAACTGTGTTTATGATCTCAGTTTCGTGCAACTATGAGCTGAGTGAAACCCAAAATTCAACACCAAATCTGAATTGACGGTGAACAATAAATTTGCTCAAGTTTTCACCAAAGAATTGACGGACGTATCTTACTGCAATCTCAAATTTTTATTTTTGTGTGATTCCTATGAACTTGTTAAACACCATAACATTTCTTCCCTTGGGATCCAATTTTTAATTTTTTGTTGAGATTTTCTATTTTCCAAGCCAATTTAAAATTAATTCCTACCTACTTGTTCAACAGACTACACCGGTCTCACAAGTACTTTGTTCACTTTCTATCTTATTTCAAGATTAGAATTGTTGCATCAAAGCGAAAGCCACCCTTAAGAAGCCTAATTAAAAGAAGCCTTTCAACATTTATTAATAAGTGTTTGATCGTAATTCAACGGGAAACCGCATAAACACTTTAAGGTCTCTCTTGATCTTGAAGGACGAGATTCGTGCCCGGGATCATCTGTTTCGTGTCATTATTGACATCACATTTATTCCTAAAAAGAGTCGCTTTATTTCTTTTCTTTTTTACACTCTTAGCATGACAATCTTTGATTTTCCAAAATTCTGGTACTAATAATTACAGGCTGTATTAATGCTTTGGTGGTTAATTATCAAGTTGTGGTCAAAAATCATCCACGTGGGAAGTTAATTCAAAAGATGTCATTTAAAAGATAAAATTAAGGGTTGCTGACTCAGGCGGGAGATCAAAGGATAAAATTTCAAACGGCGGTTAAAAAAAAAAAGGAAAGCATGCGAATTTGAAGCGCCCATTTTTTTTACTGACATAATGGACGCGTGTGCGAATTTCAAGCGTTTCCTCTCTGGCACTTAAAGGCGCGTGTGAATTTGAAGCGGTTTGTTCTGAAACGGCGCTTATTGGGCGGCGTGTTCCTAGGAATCTGACACTCTCTCTCCTACGTGATCATCACATGCCTTAACTGTCACGCATCTGTCATTCCGGAAAACCTTTTCGTATTTCCATAGAAGATTTGAACCGATTTTTCTCTCTCCTTTCACCCACTATAAAAGGTAGTCTACACTCCCATTTACCTCTTTACTGCATCCGAATTTTCAAGAGAGCAAAAATTCCCAAAAGCTTTACTGTTCATCTTCTTCTTCCTACCCACAACAATGGAAGATTCATCCTCAGTCCATGCCACCTCACACATCCTCCCAATTCGCCCTCAACAATGCTTGGTGATTGACCTCACTCCTCTGTCGTACGATTCCTATATGACTCCGATCATCGAGTGCCTGAAGTACTCCCAGATCGCTCCAGCACTTTCCAGAGTTGAGTCTATGCCCATGGAGATTCTATCGCAGGTGTATTCGACTGCACATTATGACAAAGTCGTCGAAAGGGTGTTCTTCGAGGTTGCTGATCACAAGACCTCCATTTCTCGACAACGATTTGGTACACTGCTAGGGTTGCCTGCTGACCCTTCAAGAATTAATCCGGAGATGATTCCGGTTAGGATGCTTTACAACATGTTTTATAATATGGGGTACACGGAGGTCCTCACCTCCGTCGCGAAGTTCAAGAAATCCTGCTTGCCGCCACAATGGAACGGCATGTTTACAGTCCTCTTCAAGGGCTTATCTGAACGGAGCTCAGGATCCGATGGTTCAAGTCGACTGTTCTTGTCGATTATGTACGGCGTCTACAACGGCGTAAATCTTGACTATGGGTTGGTTCTCTGGCAGCAACTCATCCAGAGCCTTTCTTCCTCTTCACGACACTCTGAGGTGTCGTATGCCCGGTTCTGGACAATCATCACCAAATAGGCAATGGACAAATTCGATATTCCCACTGCTGCTGGTGCATTGATGTCTTCGATCGGTACTTTTCATACCACGAAGATCATCGTCTCTAATGCATCCAATTTTTCTTTCATTGGCTCTATTCCGGAGACAATGTATGGCGATGTTCCCTCTGACAGCAGGATCATCCGGACCATTAAAGAGTTCAAGGCGTCTGGTCCTAGGGTACTTACACAGGAAATGCTAAAGTCAATCCATGACGCTGACAAGCCTATTCATAGGGGGAAAAAGGCGAAAAAAGGGAAGCAAGTGACCAAAGCTCCTAAAGGTCCTTCTCCCAAGAAGAGGAAACAAACAAAAGCTGCACAGTCCCCGCAACCGAAGAGAAGGAAGACTCAACCAAAGCGACAACTTATCAACGCTTCTTCTTCGAGTGACTCAGAAGGCGAGAGTTCGGGTTCGGACGGCTCTCAAAGAGGCGAAACCCCTCCAAGAGGCAACACCCCACCCCGATCACCTACCCCAGACATGGAAATTCATGTCTCACCAATTCCCTCACCTCCTCAAAAAATCCCTACTTCCATTCCCACCATAAACCCCACTACCACCATCCCTAAAACCTCTTTCCCTATACCACCACCCATTTTCACAGATACCACTACAACAACTGCAAAGGTAATAACCAACGTATCTGATACGGGGGTTCATACCAGTGCAACCGAAACACCACCTGTAACCGAACCACCTCAAACCGAAACCCAGCATACAACCGAACCTACCCACACTCAACCACCACCCGAAACTACCCCAACCAACACTCAACCTGAACCTACCCACACCACAACACCCCCAGCTTCCCCATCCCCACCATCTCCAGATCATGCCTCTGATGGAGACAACCCCTTCCTTGGCGGTGAAAATATGACCTTCGATTCGGTCTACTTTAGTCCGTTTCAGGTTCAAAGTGACGATGAGGACGATGCTCCAACAACAAAGAAGCATCTAAAGGAGCTAAACGAGAAGGTTGACTTACTTCTTGCGTCATCCTCTAACACTCAGTCCTCTCTCTCTAAAGCCGCTCTTCAGAAGATTGTTGACGCCTGGATTCTGTTGCTTCAGCCGCAGCCGCCATTGACGCCTCCACGAAAGCTTGTGAGGCTGCGACCGCAAAAGTCGATAAACTATTCTCAGACGCCTCTTCCCTGTTGAAGTCCTTACAGGAGAGTGCTGACGCCACAAAGACAACGTTGGAACCAATCCTTCAACAATTGGCCACGTTCGTCTCAACGGAGTTACAGTCGTTCGCTACACTTCGCCAATCCATAAGCGACGACAACTCGGCCCTTCGTGCCTCCATTGATGAGCGCCTCACTAAGCTTCAAGAGGATCTCGCTGCCGAAAACTCATTAATGGACGTTTTGGCAAGTAAAACCACCGCCCTTAATGTCAAGAGCATTCAGCTTTCAAACTCTCAACAACAGATTGAAGCTCTTCGATCCGAACGGGAGGTTATAACAACTTGTGTTTCGGATGTACACGCTGCCCTATCCAACATCCTGGAAGCACACGATCCGATTCTCAATCATTCGGTGAGGCGAACCCTTGCTGAAAAACTTGCTCCTGCCCTGGACCTTCTCAGCAAAATTGAAGGCTTATCTAGTTTCGTGTCCAATCCGAAACAAGGGGGAGAAGCAAAGTCCGGATCAAAACCACCTCCTTCCTCAAAAGCTGCTCACACAACCGAACCACCTCCGACTGGTCAAACTTCGGGTTCGGGTGTGAAGGACAAAGGAAAGAACATAGCTGAGGAAGAAGAAGATGATGATAAAGAAACCATTGCTGACTTGCTTAAACGCAAAAACAGTCGCAATGTGGAAGATGATATCAATCGTGTGGCGCGCGAAGCTGAAGAAGCCGAACGAAAGAAGAAAGAAGCCCACGATCTCCTCGAGAGCAGGAAAACTCTTTTCCCTGCTTGGACTCGAGAGAGAATGATTAAGGAGGCCATAGATACTCCTAGCATCCTATGGCTCGAACCGGTGATCTCCTTCGACTGCAATAATTCTGTCGATTCGCAGTTCGATATGCCGTTGACTCGAAAGGCGTTTATCTTCCACGCCTTCTCCAACATTTTTGAAGTCCCTCATCCTAATTCTGAGGTCGATAGGGAGCTTATCGAGTTCTATCTGAAGGCCACTCAACCACAATACCAAACATGGAGTGCTCAGAAGATCGTGAATGTTCGGGTCTTAAAGCCTTATACCGAAGGGAGATTCATCAACGTTCGGTTCAGGGTGATAAGAGGGTCTGCTAGAACCGAACATCTTATATCATTGGCAGATCTACCGAACCTAAACCCTCATGATTGGATCGTTTTGCACAACATCCTTTTGACGAATGAAGCTGAATATGGTCCAATTATAGACCATCTCAAGAGGATGATTGTTTGTTACATCATGGAGGTCGCCCTAAAGGATCAAGAGATAGCCACAGTCTTCAAGAAGAAACTGAAGATAGCTCCTGTGGGATCGGCCAGTGATCTCAATCAAATGAAGATGGGCAAGATCGACCCGAAGCGTAATACGGTCATGTTCACTAGAGCAGAAGGACAGAAATGCCTCTTTGCTTTAGCGGATAAACATCTTTATACCACTGCTTGTCTTGAGCATGTGATGTTGATCATCTGTCGGTGTAAAGAGAATGCAGGAGACGATGTCAAATATTTCAACGATATGATCCAGTGGTACATCAGATTCAGACAGACGATACTTGCTCTTGTCTCTCGTCTGTTTCAGACTGTGAAGAAGAAGGTACCTGCTGCTACTGCTGGCCCAAGTAACAAGTGAAGATCTCGCTCCAATTGACGCAAAGAGGGAGATTGTTGGGTTGAAGAGTCACTTAAGTGTTGCGTCATTGGGCTCGGCTGTTAGTCCATTTATTTTGTACTCCGATTTTGGGCCTGTCCAACCGTGAGTTTATTAGGTTTACTATATAAGAATATGCTTGCATGCATATTAGGTTATCGATTTTAGAGAAGTAACGATCATTACGATAGCTTTGCAGATTTCTTTATCGTTCTTGTAAACCTTCAAACCCTCTACAGTTGATGTTCTTGATCGAGCTCTTCTGAGGGTTATTTTATAATCATTCGACACGTTTGATTCATACTTGAGTTGTTCATTGTTTTTACGTTCTTGCTGTTTGATCCTTATTTGCCTGTTTAAAATCTAATCGATCATTAAGATTAAGTTTTAATCTCATCAGTTTTTCTTGTAGTATCTTATACAAGTATCTTGGAATGACTAGAAAGGGATAGACCAGGTCAAAAGTGTATGGTCAAATCATTGTGAACGTTGAAGACCCTCGAGAAAACCGAGTAATTTATGGATCAGGGAAGATCCCCAAAATATAGGAAATGTTGTTATACATATTTGTATAAAAAGCCTAGTTGATCACTCACCAAAGGATATGTTCTGATCTCTCTTCTCACCTTATTTCACTCGACACTTAAGCTCTTTTAGACTCACATCACGATCAACTAGCACTTGTAATTTTATTGATTAATATAGGTTCTAAAGCAGGCGATTTCATCATTTCCGAGGTTTTATACTGCAGATCCAAAAGGATTAATGGTTATTCTCGTACATCATTGCGTTCTTGCATTTGCTTTTACCTATTTACTGTTGTTTAATCTATTACAACATTTTTCTCATATTTATTTCGACTTCTTATCTAATTTCATTGTCGAAACAATTAATGTGTTTTGTGATATCTTTCTATCTTTTATAGTATCTTCAGATTAATTGTCTAAATTTATTCATTTCATGATTTTAACATTATTTTTGTCCCAAATACTTCAAGTAAACTTATTTGCAATTTGAAACGAATCACTTCTACTAAATGGTTTTCTAAATATTAATGTTTTCTTCCCAAGATCTTGGGCACGGCCAAGATCTTCGACATATATAAAGATATTAAGCACTTCAACATTAAACATCTTATTTTCAACATCACACCACAATTACTAATTTTGTTACAAAATTAGTTTATCAATTTTGACCAAAAGAGTAACTATCAACATATTAATAGTTAACCAAATGGTTTATAGTCTAACAGTATCAGAAGTTGACGAAAATTTGTCTCAGCTAAATGTTGAGGTTTCAAGTCTAGCGGTATCAAGAGTTGACGGAAATGTCCATACAACCAAATATTAAGGGTTCAAATCTAGTTTGTAGATAGAAGACCTAGATTTATAACTATCACACTAAATGTATGTATTAGTTGTTCTAAAAAATATATTAATAATTAAATAACATAACAACGAATATTAAATATAATATTCATAAAACAATAAGATAATAAAAAAATAAGAAATTAAATATTTTTTATTTTTGTTCCTATAAATCTTAATATCGTATTTAATTAAATGATGATATGTTTCATATTAATACTAAAAAATATTATTAAATTTTATTAAATAAACATTAAAGGTTACCTATGTCATTATTTAATTTGGTAGAAAAATTTATAAAAAAGTATCAAGTAGATGCAGTTGAGATCCATGGTGATATTTATATCCTTCTTTATTATCTAACCATATACATTTAAGATTTAGGTCCTACCGAAAACATCACACTCTCATAGTTATTTACCGTAGCCCTTCTTTATCAAATTTGTACAAGACTTTTCAAATCCATTCTAAATTAAATTTGTCGGATGACTTTTCAAATCCATTCATTTATATTACACCTATAACGTAGATTATTGTTTTAAGATAATAAATAAATAAATAAAAAGTAAAGAAATATCTTTTTTTAGGAAGTAGACAAAAAGTAACCATATGACACAAATAGCTAGTTTTTTTTTCAAAGGTTCCTTCCAAATACGAAAAGTCCTGTCAAATGAAAAAACAATGTCTGTATGAAAACCTAATTTCACGTTTTTCATTAATTTCTTTTAGAAATGTTTAAACATAAAATTCTTCCAAGACATGGTCAAATACTTAGAGGTATATAAATATATATATATATATGAGTTCAAAGTTCATATTTAAAGGTATAAATTCAAAGGTCATACGATTTTAAGATTATTTTGGAAGAAATTCCTATGATACTAAGATAAATTGGTAAGAATTCCTGTGAGAATATGGCATTTTTGCTTGCAATTCCAATGAAAATGTCAAATTTGTCATGTTTTCATGCTAAAAAATCATGGGGAAATTACAAAAATATATCGGTTTTGTTTTTTGTTGTGCAAATCTTAAATATAAACGAAAACAAAAGAATAAATCATAAAGAAACTTAAATCTCCCGTCATATCTTTTGAAGAGAATTATGGATATACTTCAAAGATGAAACATGAAATATGTGTAAGTTCTATTTGCAGAAGTTTAAGTACTCGGGTCACCATCCCATTAACGCCTAAATTATTTAGCTGGGAAAAGACCAAGTCGGCAAGTCCTTGCGAAAAACGTAATATGTTCATTTTTTTGTATATATACTTTGCACAAGATTAAAGGATCTATTTATTATTTTTTTTTTTATTACGCTTTTTGAATTCGTATGTAAGTTTCTTAAATTTAATATATAAATTTAATATTTTTAATTTGTTATATTAATAATTCAATTTTCAAAAGAAAACTAATATAAAGTAAATTCATTTTAAATATAAGAAATTGAGTAATTTAACCAAAAATGAAAGAGGTTTTTAAATATAATCTTGTGCGTTTGTGCGTTAATATAATTATACAGTTAAAATTAATTGTGGAAATTTGTTTAAATCAATAACTGAACCAATAATTTGGATACTGAGAGTATAAATATATTCAAAATAAAAAAAGAAAAAAATTAACGTTTAACATTAAACCACAACTTAAAAGGTATTTTTTATTAAACTTAAGTGGTAATTATAAATCTTAATTAAATATTATTTGAATAATAATAATATGATTATCTAATCTTTAGATAAAACATTTCATTGAAATCTTAAAACTAACTATTGAAAACTTAAATATATTTATCAAATATTATACGTATTATTTATATAAAAATATTACTTGTATAAGACCAACTTATTATATAAAAGCACTTTGCTTTAAAACTAAAAATATATAGAAGTTTTGACTTTTTTACTAATGCAATTATATTAATAATAAAATACCATTTTATGTATTTGACTTGATTATTTTTTCATCTTATTTCTGAAAAATGAAAATATTAACGTGTCTAAACTTAAATTTTATTAAAACCAAATTTTATATTAAAGCAATATATAAATACTATTGTATTGCTATATTAAAATTTTATTTTCATATTCTGAGAACAAAGACGATCTGATGCGCTGGGACAAAGTTTGAAAACTCAAACCTTGAGTTAATGCTTAAGATTAATATCTGCTTACTAGTGAATGTTCCAGTTAAGATTACAAAGACCAGTCAAGTCTAAGTTAATGCAATCAACAAAGTATTCAAGATATTAATGAAGAGTGAAGATAATGATCAAGGTAAAGACAATAAATGAAGAACAAGAAGAATGTTTGAGAGAGTAAGTGAAGTAAACTGGAATATTGTTAGATATGTTTTTAAAATGATCCGTCATTGATTTAACATTGAAAGCTCCTACGAATAGGAGAACATATTACATTATACTAACCACTTAACAAACATAGGACTAGATAAAAGAGTTACATATGACACTCTGAATATCCGTGATTGACAAAAGAGACTAAGTCCTATGACAAGTTAAATCGAGCTAAAAGACAAATACAATAAATATACATGGACAAAATACTAATTCAAACAAGTAAACATTATGCATAACATCCATTCTAGAATGCCTTCATATGGTTCGAAAAATAAACATCAATCTTCTCTTGCGAATATCTTCACTTCCGGAGTAAGGCTTCAAGTCTGGACACCAACTTATTCATTTTGGAATTCAGACTGACATCGGATCTTCAGAGGTGATTGAGATTGCTAAAGGTTCATGTTCAGGTTCTAACAATCTCCCCCTAAGTGAACTTAGCAATTAAGTCAGATCAATTTGATTCTTCCTTGATGAAGGTGTAGGCTCTGAACAACCAATCCCTGACTTCAACATACCACTGCAACTGACTTAGAAACTTTTCCTTAACATGTTCGGGAGCTTCAGACCTTGATGCTCGATTGATAAACTTCTTGAGGGCTCCTGTCGGAACTAGGTATTTGTCAAGGACTCTGAAGAAGTCCTTTTTGTTTGTCTTCTTTGTCTTGTACAGAAACCCTTGAACCGGATCATGAATAGGTCCTTCATATAGCAATTCAGCTTTAGGAAGCACATAATCAATCTTGGGAACAAAATCTTCAGTTCTGAACAAGTAAGCTAGCTCATAGTCGCATCGACAAAATTCTGCGACATAGTCTTTGAGAAAGCTTAAGGCGGCATGGTAGGCACCCATGTTGATATCATCTTTTTGGAGACTTCGGAGATGAGCAGCAATGGTCAGAATATCGTTCGGATTGATTGCAGGGAAGTCAGCATCAGTAATGGTTCGTTATGCTGGCTTGTTCCGGATGATGTGATATCGGAACAATTGGTCGTTGAGTTCATATTTCACCAAGATTTTCCTTCCAAACCAAAAGATCTTTGTTATCCTTTTCTTTGTCCACACTTCCTTTTGAGGTTGTGCGTTCTTGGAGTAGAATGTTTTCAATCTTTCATGTTCTGTCCGGATGATCATCTCTGAATCGTCATTTGGCTGGAGAGGAGCAAACTTGATATAGAACTTATTGTATGGAGAGAGAGGCAGATCAAACTAATATGAATAAGTTGTCTGAACCTCATAGTACATGAAAGGTATTATGTTTGAATCACGAAGAATGCCTTCATGGTGTAGAAGAGAGATACCGCGCATCAGATCAGGATTGTCTTTTAGAGCTTGGATCTGGATACTATCCTCTAAGGCTTTGTTGATTTCCTCCTCAGACCATCCAGATTTTTGCTTTGGTGGAGGTCCGGAGTGTAGAGTTTGATGTTCATCCGTGATGAGCTTCTTGCCATTGTCTTTGTTGAGAACTGAGATAACTATTGGATTAGATGTTTAATCCCATAACTATTATTGGTATGTACTTGACCCGAGAGTAGCATGGTCCATTTGGGTTGCATAACACCAGGACAATTTGTTAGGATGGACTCTTGAGAGAAGGTTATATATGATTTATTAGTATATTATAAGTTCTAATATATTAATATGAAATCATATGTTTTAATTAGTATTGACCAAGAATTAATTTGGAATTAATTTAGTGATCAAAAGAGACTAATTAAATCTATGGGGATTTATTATGGTAATTAGTTATATTTATATGTGTTGGGCTTATGATCCATGTTGGACTAAGTTTATGTATGGATACATAAAAAGTTAGGCCACATGAACCATGGATCATAAAACCCATGGGTATGGATTTCGGTTATACCCATGACCCTTGGAATCCAACATATAAATATGTGACTTCATGACCAAAAATGTGTGCTTCTTTTCTTAGAGAAATATGGAGGTGTTTTGTGCATGGAATTCTCTCTCAACAGTCACCTTTGTCCTAGGTGAGTTGTGATTCCATTAGAGGTGCAGTACTTGGGGCACTAAGTTCTTAAAGGACAAAGTCTTCCTAGCAACATCAACAACATCAAGAGGTATGTCTAAAACTTGTCTTATTATACATATGTTATTTTTATGCTAGTCGTAGGCTTAAAGCTTTAGAAACCATATGCATGTATAATTAGAGAAAACATAGATCCAAAGCTTTTAGGATTGTATGTGCACCATAGGATGTTGTAGTATACTAAAACCCAATAGTGGTATCAGATCCTAGGGTTGTTTTCCATCATACTTGATGCTACTTGTATTCAAAGATTGAAAAAATCATTTTTTTTAATCTATCTGTTCACCACGAGGTGGTGACGGGTCTGGCAGATTTATGGATTTGTTGGTTTGATTTGGATTATGATCATTACCACAAAATATTTTGTTCATAAAATTTGATTTTGATGCTATGGTAATGATTATCCTCATCGAAATAATGGATAATTTTCAAAGTTTCAAGATTTGTATTAGTTTATGCGATTAGCTAATTTCTTGAAAATTGTTTATGTGAATTATCTTTACTTATGAATTTGACCTAGATCATAGAAAAATTATTTGATTATTGTGTTAATTGGAATAACTGATATTAATGGTTTTTTTGAACTCCATAACTTGTGCTCGAGTTATGGAAAATGAAGAGTTTTTCTTTTAAAAGTGTCATTAAGATTCATAGGTTATGAAAAAAAATGAAATGCCTTATTTTTAAGAGTCATTTTAATGGTTTTAATGTCTTCCATAAGTTCTAATATATTAATAATAGTGTTATTTAATTAGTATTGATCAAGTATTAATCTAGTATTAATTTGGTGATCAAAGTGAGACTAATTAAATCGATAGGGTTGATTATGACAATCATCAATTCTTTTATGGTGGATTAATGATCCATGGTTTATGGGTTATGGATGTAACCATTTGGAGCTCCATGGATAGTCCATGGGAGTTACAAACTCATGGGTCATGAGAAACGAAGAGTCATGACAATTATGGGTCTTCTTAATGAAACCCTAATTGTGACACCACTATAAAAGGAACCCTTTGGCTAGCAAAATCGTGACCTAGTGTTACTAGAGAGGGCATAACCGATTTTGAGTGCTAGAAGTATTCTCTCAAGTTATTCCAAGTTTTGTGGTGTTGTGTGAAGCATTTGAGGCACAACATTTGGGGTGCTAGGCTCACAAAGTCTTGAAGGAATCCAAGCAACAACAAGGTATGTATTTCTACTAGTTTTTATGTTTCATATATTCCCCATGCCATGCTAGTTAGGAAATAACCTTGAAAAAGAAATTTGCATGTATATAGAGAAAACATAGATTCAAGGTTATTAGGGTTGCATGTACACTTAGGAAGTGTTAGAATGCTCAAAAGCCCATCAGTGGTATCAGAGACCAGGATTGTTTTCTGTATACTTGATGCAAAACTGCTTGAAAATCGAAAATTTTGCTCACTGTCGATTGGACTCGCTGAGTTCATGGGGAGGACTCGCCGAGTCCATGTACAAATTCATCCTACTCATCGAGTAGGATCATGCACTCGACGAGTAGGTGCGTGCTAGGCAGTCTTTTCGTGTTTTGTTGCTGGATATGGATTAAAATCATTATCCCAATCTGTTTTGGACTTGTAAAAACTGTTTTTCAAAATGATAATGATTATGTTAACCCATTTTCACATGACTTTTATCAATTTTCAAGAATTGTATATGTTAATATGATTCATGAAATTGCTTGGCATGAATTTGTGTTCTTATGAGATTTTAGAAGATCATAGGAATTATGTGTAACCTCCATGTGTGTTTAATTCATAATCTTAATTGTAATGATGGTGTTCATAACTTGTCCTCAAGTTATGGATAACCAAAACTCACTTCTTTAAATTATGATTAAAGAACTAAAGAGGTTTCATAAAATGAAGAGTCTTCATTTTTATGAACCTTAAAACTCATAAGTTACAAATTAAAGAGACTTGGAATAGTTTCAATTCTTGCCCTCATGTTTTGGAATTTGAAAAGTCTTACACTCTAATACTTTAATTCCAAATTAAACCTTAGATTTTTAAAAAGTTTAAAAATCAACACTTATACTATTATTATAATTTTATTATATAGATATGTATAAGAATATGCCGTTCTTACCGTTAGTAGGCCTCATTCACGAAGCCGGTCTATAAGGGGGGTATAAGGTTGTTGCCTATAAAATGGTGACTTAATGGGTGTCCACTCTCACCCACCGCTTCCTTGATCGGTAGAGGGTCGTTAGCCGAACGGGTAGGATATGACTTTAAATTATCATTAAAAGTATAATGAATTATAAAGTAACTATACATTATAAATTCCCAATCTTAGTTACTTTAGGAAAATTTGAATTTGGTGCTAGCCCATAAAATTACACTTTGTACCTTACCAAGTCGTTAGTGGAGCGTGTGTGGTTAACCGACACACTAACATGGACTAGTAAGAGTGGCAAAGGGTAACTTGACTTTATTATAGATCGGTGAAGCGTGTGTGGTTAACCGGCACATCGATTAGGTAATATGGTTAAGGGTACCAAGTCAATTTGTATGGTTATTCACACCTTGTTTGTGATCCTCGGCATCCCAGTCACAAACTTGAGAGGGCACATTCGAGATTCAAACATGCCATTGAAAAGTTCAATGTATCTCAAAAGATCTAGGAGTTTCAAAACAAATAAAACCTAATAATAAAATATTTCGTCTTATGGTGGAAATTGGTAAATCGTCATTTACCTACCTTCAAATATTTTATAGTGCGGATTACGACATCCCTCTTCCACCTATAAATAGTTTGTTGGATCCTCGCCTTAATATTTCATTTGGGTGACTTATTAAGGACTCTTAATCTAATGAAACTTATCTTCCTTTTATTCCAGATGTCTTCCAATAACGCTGCTGGCTCAAACCCGACAGGCTCCTATTCCCTAATGAACTTGTGTGGTAAGGTCATCTTTTATGGATCCAACTTTAATGAGTGGATCAGAAACATCAGGATGATTACCCGCTATGAGGACAAAGAATATGTCCTTGACAGGGAGCTTAAGGTTGTTAATGAAGCCACTGCTACTCCAGAAGAGCTTTCGGAGTTCATTGCACATGAAAAGGATGCCACCAAGGTGTCCTGCATCATGATGGCCACAATGACTCCGGAACTCCAAAAATCTTATGAAGATTTCTACCCCTATGAGATGCACCTAGATCTGATGGAAAAGGTACCATCAGAGTGCGCGTCAAGAGAGGTATGAAATCATTTCCTCCATGATAACCACAAGGATGAAGGATGGTGAACCCATCACCGGTCACTTGCAGAAGATGTAGAGGTTCGTTGACCGGTTGCTAAAGCTTAATGTTGACTTCCCTGAGGAATTGGCGATTGACATCATTCTCCATTCCTTACCTCAAAGTTATGATCAGTTTCGTATGACTTATCATATGAACAAGGAGGAAGTCACACTTAGCAAACTTCAAGGACTCTTAAGGACAGCTGAAAATGGCCTTAAGGTTAAAGCGGTTGCTACTTCTACTCCTTTAACAGCCCCTGTTCTTGCAATTGGGCAAGGGAAGGGTAAGAAGAGGAAAAACCCTTCAAAGGGTACCAAGGGTAAGACTCTTGATGGTTCCTCTTCAAGTGGGACAAAGAAAGGTCCCATTACTCCTTCTTCGAACCCAAATGAAGCACAGTGCTTCTATTGCCAAGATAAGGGACACGTCAGGCGAAGCTGCGCCAAATATCTACAAGATGTAAAGGATGGGAAGGTTAAACCCACCCATGCAGGTATTTACACAATATTGTCTAACAACTCATCTAATGCTAATTCTTGGGTGCTTGATACAGGGTGTCGTTGTCACACCCCCGAACCAGACGGCGGAAACGTCCGGGGGCTGTCGTGACTCAATTGAATACCATAACATTGAATATATATGAAACATAACAACATTCGTCACCATGCATTAGTATTGTACAACCAGTAGAGTTTACATGAAATACATTGTTTAAACATTACATTCCACAATAAATTGTTCGATTCGTACATAAATAAACTGCAAGCCATCACTGAAATACGATTTCCTTGGATTCACTGGTTCCCTGAGAATACAAGTATTTTGAAAAACGTCAACATATGAAATGTTGGTGAGTTCATAAGTTGTATTTAAAAAAAAAACAATGTTTCGTGTCGTTTGAAAACCGCCAGAAAATCCGATATTTTCTGAAAATAGTATAGTCCAAAAAGGTGTGAAGATCCATAAGTATGCTTGTTTGTTTTCTATACTTGTAAAATATTGTTTGTTGAAATCGTATGTATTCTGAAATTGTATGTATTGAAAACCCTAGGAAAACCCGATGTTTTCCTAATTCTTTGAATTCCATGAAATTTCTTGAAACCATTGCAACGCATGAAGTTATCATTCCAGACGACATTGGATTATTTTTTAGCATGATTATCCGCTACAAACACGCGTTACACAAACGACTAGTCTATAGCAATACTAACGATCCCGAAGGCGTCGTCCGTACTAATCACGTTATCCAACCGTCCTGTAGTCCCACATCCGAAGAGAAGGAGGACACGAAGGCCTCGACGACTCCATTAGCCAGTTGGGGATAAAAAGGTACGACGGGTCCCAGACCCGCCTCGCAAAAAGGCAGACTCTACTAGCGACACTAAAGGACCCTTGGGGACCAGTAGTCTACAGCCATTGAAAGTCCGGTTACGTCGTGTCGGATTGGTAAAACCCAACACTTCGTAAGATGAAGTCTTTGGGCCTTAAGATCAGGTCGTCGGGCTAGCTAGGCTCAACGAACAAGATTTTACACTTGTGGGGCCCAAAGATAGTGCGTAGACGTCTGTGCACATGTATAATGAATTCCGAATCGTTATTTGTATGAATCATAGCATTGTAGTATCATAGTATCGTTGTGTTAGTGGTTTCGGATTTTTATTGGTTCGAGACCGAACCAATTCGTTTAACAACGACTTTTGGTGTTGTAGTGTATTGTATTTTGTCGATAGTTGTAGTACCATTACTTGGTCAAATTGTATGTATTGAATTAGTCATGAAAATTTTCTGTTTTCAGCCCCTCCTTGTTTGTAAAATTTACTTTTTCAACCCTTTATTTAAAATATTTTCCGGTTTGGTCCTTAAATCAATTTTCTTGACATTTTAACACCAAAAATTATTGAAATAAACACTTTCCAGCATATTTTTCATAGAAAACAGCTTAAGTCCCTGAAATTTCAGTTTTCTCGGTTAATACCCTTCTTTTCGCAATTTTGACAATTTTGGCCCAAATTGTAAAATTTTTGCAACTTTGGTCCTTTTTAAATTTAAAAATCATTTTAAACCTTTGAAAAGGACTTAGATCACTTATGGTCCACTGGTTTACAGAAAATCACAGTTTTGGCCCCCCCAAAACAGAAAAATTCGCATAATGGGCCTCATTGGGCCGAAATTTTCATTTTTAGCCCATTAAGCTTGAAATTCATGTTTTTAATCCTCTAATTGAGTATAATTCCAGAAATAGTTTTATGGAAACTGTTTTGGCACACTTCATCCATCAGAATCTGTTAAATGTCAATTTGGGCCCTTAATTTTGTATTTTTCACATTTTTGGCCCAAAATTTGTGTTTTTAGCTTAAAGAAAATTGTTACTAAACCATTTAGCTATCTTTCTTGAAACACTTTGTATGTAGAAATACATTTCATGCTAAAATCATATAACATAAGTTATATCTCGGTTTTGAGGAGTTTTATGGCTAGATCCAACATTAAAACACATAAAAGCATGGAAATCATACAAGGCATATAAACACATATAGATCTACACTTTCACTTGTATTCCCCCCCCCCCCCCCCCCACAAAACTCGTAAAAACAGAAAATAGGGGGTATGAAGCTCACCTTAAGTGTGGTTTCGGTTTTTGGAAGAAAAGATGGAGGAAAACTTGATGATTTTTGGCCTTAACACCTTTCCTTGGTAGATCTCGAGTTTGAGATGGTTCTAGGGTGCAAGATCACGATTTTTGCATAGATTAGGAAAGGATTTTGATAACAAAAGAATCTAAACCATAGATCCAAGTATAATCTTACCTTAGATGATGATTAACTTGCAAGATCCTCTTGAAAGTCCCTAATTTTCGAGATTTTTGGAGAGGGGAGGAAGGAGAGTTCTTGAGTAATCTAGAGAGAATTTGAGAGATTTTTGTGTGGGTGTATGGCCGAGAGTGAGAGAGATAGGGAGAAGAGATGTGATCTTGAAGTGATATGCATGGAAGAATGAGAAATAATGCATGGAAGTCCTATGGGTAATAGTGAGGTGGCATCCAAAGTCAACACTTCCATTTCTCTTTGGGTTTGGGCCTTGGGCCAAGAATGGGAAGAGAAAAAAAAGATTTTTGGGCTTTTTGCCCTTAAGCCCAATATTTGAGGTAGTTTGGGTGTTCATTGGCCTTATAAAATAAAATTGTGATTTTTATGCTTTATTAAGCTAGGTTAGGTTAAATTATGGATCAAAGCTTGTGATTTATTTCATTCTAGGCCCAGTATGGCCCAAAATTTTGAGATAAATAAGTGTGGGTCCAATTTGGATCCAATTAGGGTTCTAAGCCCTTGATAGTCTATTTGGAAGCTTATTGGCCCATTTGGATCCAATAAGGAAGTTCTAGTCCAAGGTGTACCTAAACAAGAACTTCTAGGGTTTCCAATTGTTTGATGACTATTTGTAGTACTTGTATGATGTATTTACTTGAAGTTTTTGAAGTTATAATCATAGGTGTTACACATGTTCTTAAGCTTTTGATTCACATTAGCTTGAGTGTATAGATTACATGACACAAAATTTCCAGTTGTGACATCATCCCCCCGTTAGAGGGAATTTCGTCCCGAAATTCTGTTTGAAAGCTAGATTTGAGAATGCTAGAATAGGTGAGGGTACTTTTGTTTCATTTGGTCTTCGCGTTCCCAAGTGAATTCTGGCCCACGCTTTGCGTTCCACCGTACCTTCACGATCGGGATGCGGCTTTGTTTAGTACGCTTGACCTCCCTGTCCATGATTTCGATTGGTTCTTCGACGAACAGGAGATTCTCATTGATTTCGATTTCGTCAAGAGGAATGACAAGGGTTTCATCTGATAGGCACTTTTTCAGATTAGAGACATGAAACACGGGGTGTACACCGTTTAGCTCCGCGAGTAGTTGTAGTCTGTAGGCTACCGGACCTATTCGGGCGACGATTTCGAAAGGTCCAATGTATCGCGGGTTCAGCTTTCCCCGCTTTCCGAAACGTATAACCCCTTTCCAGGGTGAGACTTTCAACAATACTCGATCACCGACCTGGAATTCTAAGGGTTTTCGCCGTTTATCAGCGTAGCTCTTTTGTCTATCACGCGACGCTTGCAATCGAGCTCTGATCTAAACGATCTTTTCTGTGGTTTCGTGAATAATCTCCGGTCCTGTTAGTGCCCTGTCCGACGTATGCGTTCTTGCTAGCTGGGTGTCACCTACTTCAGTCCAACATAACGGTGATCTACATTTACGCCCGTACAGTGCTTCGAAAGGGGCCACCTTGATGCTCGAATGATAACTATTGTTATATGAAAACTTGATCAACGGTAGGTGGGTATCCCAAGACTTTCCAAAGTCTATCACACATGCACGAAGCATGTCTTCAAGCGTATGAATGGTTCGTTCGCTTTGACCGTCCGTTTGTGGGTGATACGCAGTGCTCATATCAAGATGAGTTCCCATGGCCTTGTGGAGCGACTGCCAAAAGCGTGACGTGAACCTACTGTCCCTATCCGAGATGATAGATTTTGGCACTCCATGGAGTCTTACGATCTCTCGTAGGTACAACCGCGTCAGTCTCTCCATCTTGTAGGACTCTTTGATTGGTAGGAAATGGGCAGATTTCGTCAGCCGGTCGATTATTACCCATATGGTGTCCAGTCCGTCCGACGTCTTGGGCAGCTTGGTCACGAAGTCCATAGATATCCCCTCCCATTTCCACTCAGGGATTGCCGGTTGTTGTAACAATCCGGAAGGTTTCTGGTATTCCACTTTTACTTTGGCGCACGTAAGGCACTTACCAACGTAAGTCGTGATTTCCGCCTTCATGTTAGGCCACCAATAGTGTTGCTTGATGTCCAAGTACATCTTGTCCAAACCGGGATGAATGGAGTATCGTGTCTTGTGGGCTTCCTTCATAACGGTCTCCCTAAACCCTCCGATTTTTGGGACCCAAATACGGTTCATGAAGTAGTATACCCCATTCTCCCTGACTTCTAGGTTCTTCTCCATCCCGCGCAATGCCTCACTATTCCTATTTTCCGCTTCCATAGCCTCTGCCTGGACTGATGCAATTTGAGTGGCCAGATGAGACTGAATGGTTATCGAGTGCGTTTTCGTACGGCGATTTGTGTACTCCTTCCGACTTAATGGGTTAGCTACCACGTTGGCCTTGCCTGGATGGTATTTGATCTCGCATTCATAGTCATTTAGTAATTCCACCCATCGCCGCTGTCTCATGTTCAGCTCCTTTTGATTCAAGATGTGCTGGAGGCTCTTGTGGTCTGTGAAGATGGTGCACTTTGTACCGTACAGGTAGTGCCTCCAAATTTTTAGAGCAAAAACCACAGCTCCCAGTTCTAGGTCATGGGTCGTATAATTTACCTCATGCGTCTTTAGTTGGCGGGACGCATATGCTATCACTCTTCCACGTTGCATGAGAACGCAACCTAGGCCTTGATTCGACGCGTCACAGTAGACTACAAAATCTTCTGTTCCTTCAAGTAGTGATAGTACAGGAGCGCTACAGAGAGCTTGCTTCAAGGTTTGAAACGCAATCTCTTGCCGATCGGTCCATTTGAATGGCATGCTCTTTTGCGTAAGCAAGGTAAGTGGCTTGGCGATTTTAGAGAAGTTTTGGATGAATCTCCTATAGTAGTCTGTTAGGCCTAAAAACTGACGAATTTCTGTGGGCGTAGTCGGAGTTGCCCATCCCTCCACAGCTTTGACCTTAGAGGGGTCCACATGAATTCCGTCTTGGCTAACCACGTGGCCTAGGAAATTCACACTCCGAAGCCAGAACTCACACTTGGAGAGTTTGGCGTAAAGCTTTTCCGATCGCAGTGTGTCTAGAATTTGTCGTAGATGCTGGCCGTGCTCCTCCTTGCTTCGTGAATAAACGAGAATGTCATCGATAAACACAATGACGAAGTTGTCAAGGAACGGTCGACAGATTCGATTCATTAGGTCCATAAATGCGGCAGGTGCATTTGTTAGACCGAAGGGCATTACGACGAATTCATAATGTCCATAGCGGGTTCGGAAAGCAGTTTTGGGAATATCGTCTTCTCGGACCTTGAGTTGGTGGTATCCGGACCGTAGATCTATTTTGGAGAAATAACTAGCTCCTTGGAGCTGGTCGAATAGATCATCGATTCGGGGGAGTGGGTAGCGGTTTTTAACAGTGAGTTTATTCAACTCTCTGTAATCGATGCACATTCTGAAAGATCCGTCCTTCTTTTTGACAAAGAGCACTGGGGCTCCCCACGGCGAGTAGCTAGGTCGGATAAATCCCTTGTCCAGAAGCTCACTGAGTTGGCTGGACAGTTCCTGCATTTCGGCAGGAGCCAACCGATATGGTGATTTAGCGAGGGGAGTCGCTCCTGGAACGAGGTCGATTCGGAACTCAACCTGTCTCTCTGGGGGTACTCCCGGAAGATCTTCAGGAAACACGTCCGGGAATTCACATGCTACCGGAATGTCTTGGATGTTAGTTTCTTCTTTGGTCCTGTCCACTATGTGAGCCAGGAACGCCAAATTGTTCTTTCGCAGGTGTTTTTGTGCTTTGATGCACGAGATGAGGCGGAGATTCGTACTGGGTTTGTCTCCGTAGATCACTAGGGTTTCGTGATTCGGAAGACGAAGGCGAACGGCCTTCTCGCGGCACAAAATCTCAGCATGGTGGGGGCTTAACCAATCCATGCCGATAATTACATCGAAACTCCTAATTGATACTGGCATTAGGTCTATTCGAAAGACGTGCTGGTTAAGGGTTAGGATACATCCAGTGTAAATCTCCTCAGTGGATTCGGTTTTCCCATTGGCCATTTCTACCGTATATGTTTCATCTAGCCTCTGGGGTTGTTGTTTTAATAAATGTTTAAACTTCTCGCTTACGAAACTTCGTTCCGCTCCGGTATCAAATAAGATGCATGCATAGGTGTGGTTTAGGAGGAACGTACCGGTCACAACTGCGGGATCCTGGACTGCATCGCTCTGACCCATAGTCAGCATTCTTCCTGCTCCTCTGTTCCCTGAGTTGTTGTTAGGGCAATCTCGGCGAAAATGTCCCGTCCTTCCACACCCGTAGCAGGTGTGGCTAGGCCCTGTATTATTGCCGCCAGCATTGGTGTTGTTGTTATTCCGGTAGTTGCTGTTGTTGTTGTTGTTGTTCTGGTTGTTCCTCTGACTCTGGTTCCTAGGAGGGTACGTTCTGCAGAACCTTGCAGTGTGTCCCCTTCGGTTGCAACTGGTGCAATGGAGTTCCCTGCATTCGTCGTGATGGTGGAGGCCGCACTTATTGCAACTAGGAAGATTACCGGAGTAGGGTCTTGAAGCATTTGAAGCAGCTGAGGCTGGAGCATGTGGGGTGACTGGAACCGGTGCGGTGACAGCGTTAACTGCCACTGTTTGCTGCCTTTTAGAGGTCTCGGGGCCCTGCCGCCCCTTCCTCTTGGGGTTCTTCCCTCTCCTGCCATCACCCTCCTTTTTCTTCTCAGTCTCTATTGGTTTCTCGCCTCTTTTGTTGTTATGATCGTACAGCCTCTTTGCCAATCTCTTCGCACTGTCAAAAGTTTCAGGGTTCGCAGCTATCACATTCCCTTGAATGGGGGATGTCAGTCCCCAAATGAATCGTTCAACCTTCTTCCCTTCTGACGTGATCATACCCGGGCACAATAGGGATAATTCGCTGAATCTCGAGATGTAGGCGTCGATGTTAGCATTCTGCACCGTGAGGTTCCATAGTTCCTGCTCCATCCTTTGAATTTCGCCTCGGGGGCAGTACTCAGCCATTAACATTTCTTTCATTTCTGCCCATGGGATAGAGTTGGCGACAGGAAGTGTCATAGCTTCCACATGTCCATTCCACCAAGTGAGGGCTTGGTCCACGAAAGTGCAGGCCGCGAACTTCACCTTCATCTGCTCGGGGCATTCGTATATCTCAAACACCGACTCTACCTTCTAAATCCATCTCTTCAAGGAAATCACCCCTCCCGTGCCGTTGAAAGTTCGGGGTTTAGCGTTCGCAAAGTCCTTGTAGGTGCACGTTTTAGTGAGTCCTTGGTTCGTCCCATTGTTCGAACTTCCGGAGCCTTGACCATTGCCTCCTCCGTTGTTCCCTCGGTGAAGTTGTGCCATAGCTGCGGTGACTGCAGCGGACACGGCTGCCTGGAAAGCAGTGGAGTCAACTTCGGGCGGGGTTGGTTCGGGATTTCCGCGAGTAGCTGGGCGAGGCATCTTTCTGTCATGAAACGGAAAGATGTTGAGTGTACGTGGTTTCTGTGAGGTGGCGACCCTACTAACTAGGTGTATGGTACGAACCTAAACATTACTATCATCAAGCATACAATCATAACGTCTCAACACATAACAACTGAGAATATCATAGCAAAACACACAAAAGTTTATTAATATTATCCGTGTTTAGTACAAGAAAATTTGCTCGTAAGAGCATACATAAGTAACACTAATCCGACAGCATAACGGCTCCATGAGTAGTGTAGTCACTTAAACATAGAACCGGAGTACATAACATAGTTCCTAATGATCTACTACGATGAGTCTATCCCTAACCGCGATGAGCTGCGTCAAGAGGTGGTGCCGAAGATGTGGATGCTCCCTGAAGACGAGCCACTAGGCGTTCTGCGTCCTGAAGTCGAGACTCCCACCTCACCTGCCTCATGTGAAACTCCCGGAGGACGTCACGCGTCTCCTGCTCCGCACGCTCGACCCTAGTCCACAACTGGCGCACTTGATCAGCAGTGCCCTAAGCAAGGTCGCCGGTGTCCCGCAATCGTCTCACCATGACCGGTAGGGCTCGGTCGGCCGGTCCTTCGTCCCTCAAGTCAAAGAACTCACGTGACATGCCAAACGGGGGTCGCTGTCCCTGATGTCTGCTCCATCTCCAAAGATCAATGCCCCAAGGAGGGGTAGGTCCAGTGGGGCCCACACGGTAAGCAGGCACCCTGATCGGGTAAGGGGGGTCGATGACCTAAGACTCTGCGTCTGAATCACCCCCTTCGCTGTCATCGAGCTCCTCTCCGAAAGGTTCTTCGTCTTCTTCGGGTTCGGCAGGCTCGCCCTCGACTTCTGCCTCCGGTTCCCCGTCAGATTCTTCTTTGGGGTCCTCCTCAGGTTCCTCTTCGGGCTCTTCCTCAGGCTCCTGCTCCTCCTCTAGCCACCCGTTGTTTCCCTGATTAGGGAAGTAGGGGTCTCCAAGGTGATGAAAACCAGCCATGCTGTCTGCGCGAGCACGTAAATATGCTAACATTATTCCTAGGTTCTATGACTATTGTACAGACCAAGCAAACGTTCTCTTGTTGACGATAAAGGGTATAGTTTTAGGTTCCCTAGTCATCCCAATCACATCAAGACGTGTGTTAGTTTTACTTTGGAGAGAATGTAGTTGATCAGGCTACATTCACTCCTTGGTATCACTAAGAACAGTCCCGAATTAACCGAGATACCAGTGTTATTGTGTTTGATTCGGCGTTAGGTTCTTATCTCTAATGCAAGCAAGTGTGTTTTATTTACTTGTTTTGTTCAGAGTTATGTTAGTCCCTCTTTTTGGTTTATAGTTGCATATCAATGTATGGCTCGACATGCTAGTTCACTATAAACAAAGCTCTGATACCAACCTGTCACACCCCCGAACCAGACGGCGGAAACGTCCGGGGGCTGTCGTGACTCAATTGAATACCATAACATTGAATATATATGAAACATAACAACATTCGTCACCATGCATTAGTATTGTACAACCAGTAGAGTTTACATGAAATACATTGTTTAAACATTACATTCCACAATAAATTGTTCGATTCGTACATAAATAAACTGCAAGCCATCACTGAAATACGATTTCCTTGGATTCACTGGTTCCCTGAGAATACAAGTATTTTGAAAAACGTCAACATATAAAATGTTGGTGAGCTCATAAGTTGTATTTAAAAAAAAAAAACAATGTTTCGTGTTGTTTGAAAACCGCCAGAAAATCCGATATTTTCTGAAAATAGTATAGTCCAAAAAGGTGTGAAGATCCATAAGTATGCTTGTTTGTTTTCTATACTTGTAAAATATTGTTTGTTGAAATCGTATGTATTCTGAAATTGTATGTATTGAAAACCCTAGGAAAACCCGATGTTTTCCTAATTCTTTGAATTCCATGAAATTTCTTGAAACCATTGCAACGCATGAAGTTATCATTCCAGACGACATTGGATTATTTTTGAGCATGATTATCCGCTACAAACACGCGTTACACAAACGACTAGTCTATAGCAATACTAACGATCCCGAAGGCGTCGTCCGTACTAATCACGTTATCCAACCGTCCTGTAGTCCCACATCCGAAGAGAAGGAGGACACGAAGGCCTCGACGACTCCATTAGCCAGTTGGGGATAAAAAGGTACGACGGGTCCCAGACCCGCCTCGCAAAAAGGCAGACTCTACTAGCGACACTAAAGGACCCTTGGGGACCAGTAGTCTACAGCCATTGAAAGTCCGGTTACGTCGTGTCGGATTGGTAAAACCCAACACTTCGTAAGATGAAGTCTTTGGGCCTTAAGATCAGGTCGTCGGGCTAGCTAGGCTCAACGAACAAGATTTTACACTTGTGGGGCCCAAAGATAGTGCGTAGACATCTGTGCACATGTATAATGAATTCCGAATCGTTATTTGTATGAATCATAGCATTGTAGTATCATAGTATCGTTGTGTTAGTGGTTTCGGATTTTTATTGGTTCGAGACCGAACCAATTCGTTTAACAACGACTTTTGGTGTTGTAGTGTATTGTATTTTGTCGATAGTTGTAGTACCATTACTTGGTCAAATTGTATGTATTGAATTAGTCATGAAAATTTTCTGTTTTCAGCCCCTCCTTGTTTGTAAAATTTACTTTTTCAACCCTTTATTTAAAATATTTTCCGGTTTGGTCCTTAAATCAATTTTCTTGACATTT
Source organism: Lactuca sativa (assembly GCF_002870075.4). NCBI lineage: Eukaryota > Viridiplantae > Streptophyta > Magnoliopsida > Asterales > Asteraceae > Lactuca > Lactuca sativa. Next base: position 226,152,251 of record NC_056627.2, read on the forward strand.
TAACACCAAAAACTATTGAAATAAACATTTTCCAGCATATTTTTCATAGAAAACAGCTTAAGTCCCTGAAATTTCAGTTTTCTCGGTTAATACCCTTCTTTTCGCAATTTTGACAATTTTGGCCCAAATTGTAAAATTTTTGCAACTTTGGTCCTTTTTAAATTTAAAAATCATTTTAAACCTTTGAAAAGGACTTAGATCACTTATGGTCCACTTTTTTACAGAAAATCACAGTTTTGGCCCCCCCAAAACAGAAAAATTCGCATAATGGGCCTCATTGGGCCGAAATTTTCATTTTTAGCCCATTAAGCTTGAAATTCATGTTTTTAATCCTCTAATTGAGTATAATTCCAGAAATAGTTTTATGGAAACTGTTTTGGCACACTTCATCCATCAGAATCTGTGAAATGTCAATTTGGGCCCTTAATTTTGTATTTTTCACATTTTTGGCCCAAAATTTGTGTTTTTAGCTTAAAGAAAATTGTTACTAAACCATTTAGCTATCTTTCTTGAAACACTTTGTATGTAGAAATACATTTCATGCTAAAATCATATAACATAAGTTATATCTCGGTTTTGAGGAATTTTATGGCTAGATCCATTATTAAAACACATAAAAGCATACATATAAGCATGGAAATCATACAAGGCATATAAACACATATAGATCTACACTTTCACTTGTATTCCCCCCCCCCCCCCCCCCACAAAACTCATAAAAACAGAAAATAGGGGGTATGAATCTCACCTTAAGTGTGGTTTCGGTTTTTGGAAGAAAAGATGGAGGAAAACTTGATGATTTTTGGCCTTAACACCTTTCCTTGGTAGATCTCGAGTTTGAGATGGTTCTAGGGTGCAAGATCACGATTTTTGCATAGATTAGGAAAGGATTTTGATAACAAAAGAATCTAAACCATAGATCCAAGTATAATCTTACCTTAGATGATGATTAACTTGCAAGATCCTCTTGAAAGTCCCTAATTTTCGAGATTTTTGGAGAGGGGAGGAAGGAGAGTTCTTGAGTAATCTAGAGAGAATTTGAGAGATTTTTGTGTGGGTGTATGGCCGAGAGTGAGAGAGATAGGGAGAAGAGATGTGATCTTGAAGTGATATGCATGGAAGAATGAGAAATAATGCATGGAAGTCCTATGGGTAATAGTGAGGTGGCATCCAAAGTCAACACTTCCATTTCTCTTTGGGTTTGGGCCTTGGGCCGAGAATGGGAAGAGAAAAAAAAGATTTTTGGGCTTTTTGCCCTTAAGCCCAATATTTGAGGTAGTTTGGGTGTTCATTGGCCTTATAAAATAAAATTGTGATTTTTATGCTTTATTAAGCTAGGTTAGGTTAAATTATGGATCAAAGCTTGTGATTTATTTCATTCTAGGCCCAGTATGGCCCAAAATTTTGAGATAAATAAGTGTGGGTCCAATTTGGATCCAATTAGGGTTCTAAGCCCTTGATAGTCTATTTGGAAGCTTATTGGCCCATTTGGATCCAATAAGGAAGTTCTAGTCCAAGGTGTACCTAAACAAGAACTTCTAGGGTTTCCAATTGTTTGATGACTATTTGTAGTACTTGTATGATGTATTTACTTGAAGTTTTTGAAGTTATAATCATAGGTGTTACACATGTTCTTAAGCTTTTGATTCACATTAGCTTGAGTGTATAGATTACATGACACAAAATTTCCAGTTGTGACATCGGTATTCACATTTGTACTGATTTGCAAGCACTAAGAAGAAGTGAGCAAGTGGAGCACAGGAAGATAAACTTAGTCATGGGCAACAGGAAAGCATCACCTATTACCAAGATAGGAGTTTATTCTTTATTGCTTAATAATGGGTTAACGTTAGATTTGAATAAGTGTTGTTACTCGCCCGAAATGGTGAGAAATATTATTTCTTTTCATGGTTTGTACAAACAAGGTTTTACATGTTCATTTGATAATAAAAATGGTGTTATTAATGTTTATTACAATGACGTATTTTACTTTAAAGCAATACCTTGTGATGGTGTATATGAAGCTGTGAATGTTGTAGACAATTTAGGAAATAATGTGTTGTATATTGATTCTTCTGATAGTTTGGACAAAGAATCCTTGTGGCATTGTCGTCTTGGACATGTTAACAAGAAGCGCATAGGCCAACTCCAAAAGGCCGGAGTCTTGGAATCATTTGACCTCAAGTCAGATGATAGTTGCGAGTCTTGTTTACTTGGAAAAATGACAAAGTCACCCTTCACAGGTACTTGTGATAGGGGTGAAGGTTTGTTGGCCCTTGTACACACGGATGTGTGTGGGCCCTTCAGAGTTGCTACAAGGGATGCTAATCATTATTATGTGACTTTTACTGATGATTACAGTAGATATGGATATATTTACTTAATCAAGCATAAGTCAGAAACCTTTGAAAAGTTCAAAGAGTTTAAGCAGGAAGTTGAGAATCAATTGGGCAGGAACATCAAGATGCTCCGATCCGATTGGGGAGGAGAGTATCTTAGCATTGAGTTCCTTGACTATCTTAAGGAATGTGGGATTGTCTCACAATTGACACCTCCCAGGACACCACAGTTGAATGGTGTAGCTGAGAGGAGCAATCGAACCCTGTTGGATATAGTTCGTTCCATGATGAGTCGAGCTTCGTTACCAATCTCTTTCTGGGGGTATGCCTTAGAGACTGCCGCCCATATCGTTAATCTAGTCCCTACTAAAAAGGTTGCCAAAACACCTCACGAGATGTGGACTGGGAAAGTGCCCAATTTGGACCACATCAAGATTTGGGGTTGTGAAGCTTTTGTGAGGTGTGAGACTCATGACAAGCTTGAGCCCCGAAGCGAGAGGTGTATTTTCATAGGCTACCCACAGAGATCCTTTGGTTACCTCTTCTACAGACCAAGTGACAATGTGGTCTTTGTAGCAAGAAGAGGAGTCTTTCGTGAGAGAGAATTCATAAGCCAAGGGGACAGTGAGAGGAAAATTGACCTTGAAGAGCTTCAAGAGTCAAGTGGTGAAGGAACCTCAAGTGCTGTCAGCCAACCTGAGGAGGAAACTTCTGTTGAGCCGATAGATGAGTCTGTACCTCCAAGACGTTCCACTAGGGTGAGGAACACACCTAAATTTTATTATGGTTATCACATCACCGCTGAATGTGATACATCTATCAGTGATAGTACACTGATAGATTTGGATGAACCTAATAATTATAAAGCCATGGCAGGCCCTAAGTCTGCAAAATGGAAGGAGGCTATGGACAGCGAGATTCAGTCCATGTATGACAATCAAGTTTGGAACTTGGTTGACAATGTACCAGGTCGTAAAACAGTTGGGTGCAAATGGATCTTCAAGAAGAAGACCGACATGGATGGGAAAGTACACACTTATAAAGCGCGACTGGTTGCGAAGGGCCTTACTCAAACTCCGGGAGTTGACTATGATGAGACCTTCTCACCAGTAGCTAATATTAAGTCTATTAGAGTCTTGTTAGCCATAGCTGCATTTCATGACTAGGAAATATGGCAAATGGATGTCAAAACCGCTTTCCTTAATGGGAAGTTGGCTGAGGATGTTTACATGGCTCAGCCAGAGGGTTTTGTCGATCCAAAATAACCTAATAGAGTGTGTAAGCTTGAAAAATCCATTTATGGATTGAAACAAGAATCTCGCAGGTGGAATCTTTGCTTTGATGAGAAAGTCAAAGAGTTTGGCTTTTCTAGGAGTGAGGATGAGTCTTGTGTGTATGTCAGGGCTAGTGGGAGCATAGTTAGCTTCTTGGTGTTGTATGTGGATGACATACTTCTCATAGGAAACGACATCCCAACTTTGCAGGAGGTTAAGGCCTGGCTTGGGAAGTGTTTTGCTATGAAGGACCTTGGGGAAGCCGCCTATATCCTAGGGATAAGGATATTGAGAGATAGGAGTAAGAGACTAATTGGACTTAGTCAACGTACTTATGTGGATAAGATACTGAAGAGGTTCAGTATGCAAGATTCCAAGAAAGGAGAGTTACCAATCCAGAGTAATGCCAAGTTAAGTAAGACTCAGAGTCCGAGTACAGAGGCTAAGATAGCTGAGATGAGTCAGATACCATATGCTTCCGTTGTGGGCTCGATCATGTATGTTATGACCTGTACTCGCCCTGATGTGGCCTTTGCTTTGAGCATGGTCAGTAGATATCAAGGGAACCCTGGCAAGGCACACTGGACAGCGGTAAAGAACATTCTCAAGTATTTGCGGAGGACTAAGGACTGGGTCCTTACCCTCGGAGGCAGTGATGACTTGAGAGTGGAAGGATATAGTGATGCTAGCTTTCAAACTAATAGGGATAATTTCCGCTCTCAGTCAGGCTGGGTCTTTATCCTAAATGGAGGAGCAATTACTTGGAAGAGTTCCAAGCAGGAGACAGTAGCTGATTCGACTTGTGAATCAGAGTACATAGCAGCAAGCGAGGCAGCAAAAGAGGCGATATGGCTAAAGAACTTCATCGGAGACCTTGGAGTTGTGCCAGCTATAAAGGAGCCAATGGAAATTTTTTGTGACAGTGAAAGTGCGGTTGCTTTGGCGAAAGAACCAAGAGATCACGAGAGATCTAGGCACATTGACAGAAAATACCATTTAATCAGACATAGAATAGAAGGACTCCTCGTGGCAAAGAGGGTATCATCAGATGAGAACCCGGCAGATCCCCTCACGAAGGGACTGAGCAGGGTTAAGCCTTTACAGCATGCAAGGCGCATTGGGCTGAAGGATGATATTAGTTTCAATAATTAGATTCCTGAAACTTGTAAAATGTAATTGACATTTGTTGATAAATAAAAGTTGTTATTTATTTATGAGTAAGGTGTTACTATCTTGTGTTGATTGTTTACCATGTTTCAATTTTGCATGTTTTTACTTCCAGAATAATCATGTTATTATTCAAACCATCCACAGTCGGTCAAACTTTGGAAGTAAGTATTGATTCAAGACTGTCATGAATTTGGCTTGTATGATTTGTCTAAAGTGCTTTAGACAATGCAATGGTTGCTACAACATTCATGAGTACTCATAAGGGCTGAGTATTGGATTCAACCCACGCTCACTTGCATCACTTAATGGAATTTATCTCGAGTGATCGTGAGACGGTAATATCATATAAATCTTCAAACCTAGAGATATGAGTTGTTGACTATGAGTTGGTTATTCATTGATTGTACGAAAACGCATTGGTAACTCGATATTATAAAACGTGCCTTTGTGAGTAATTCAACGAGTAGTTAGTATAAGCATATCAGTCGAAGTTTATCTGTTCCTTCTAGAAATAGAAGTGATATCTGGGCCCCTCGATGATTTGGTTTTGACCTATGTACCGGGTCCGGTCAGAACCTAATTGATGTGTTCAATTTACTTCTATGTCAAAACAAATTGGAGATCGAGAAAGAAATGTTGGACAATAAGTAAGACCATGTTCCATGTGTTTGTCCGGCTGATATCATGAGAGCAGAGGATTATATGATCACTTATCTTAAATGGCGTATCATCATCATCTCAGTTCCAAGAGACTTTGAAAGAGCTACGATTGCTAGTCGGATTTTGAAGTCATATTTGCAAATATAGTTATTAGACTTATCCAAGTGGGAGACTGTTGGATATAGTGTCTAAGTCCATAACTTTATTTGGTATGTACTTGATCCGACCCGGCATGGTCCATTTGGGTTTCATGGCCTTGCAATACTTGGATAGACTAAATGAGAGAATATGGCACTTATGATTATTAATATATTATAAGTTCTAATATATTAATAATAGTGTTATTTAATTAGTATTGATCAAGTATTAATATAGTATTAATTTGGTGATCAAAGTGAGACTAATTAAATAAATAGGGTTGATTATGACAATCATCAATTCTTTTATGGTGGATTAATGATCCATGGTTTATGGGTTATTGATGTAACCATTTGGAGATCCATGGATAGTCCATGGGAGTTACAAACCCATAGGTCATGAGAAACGAAGAGTCATGACAATTATGGGTCTTCTTAATGAAACCCTAATTGTGACACCACTATAAAAGGAACCCTTTGGCTAGCAAAATCGTGACCGAGTGTTACTTGAGAGGGCATAACCGATTTTGAGTGCTAGAAGTATTCTCTCAAGTTATTCCAAGTTTTGTGGTGTTGTGTGAAGCATTTGAGGCACAACATTTGGGGTGCTAGGCTCACAAAGTCTTGAAGGAATCCAAGCAACAACAAGGTATGTATTTCTACTAGTTTTTATGTTTCATATATTCCCCATGCCATGCTAGTTAGGAAATAACCTTGAAAAGGAAATTTGCATGTATATAGAGAAAACATAGATTCAAGGTTATTAGGGTTTCATGTACACTTAGGAAGTGTTAGAATGCTCAAAACCCATCACGAACGACCACCCATCCTGAGGTTGCAGTCCTTAAGTCGATCATCACAACTACTCTCTACTTAAGTCTTGTAAATCAATCTCGAATTACTTCGACTAAAGCCCTCGACAACTTAGTACCAACTAACTCACACAAGTTTTCACTAATTAGACACAAGCTTCCATGAACACTATCATCTCGAACAACCATACCTAAAAGACTTACAAAGAAAAAAACACACTGCAAAGAATCATGGAACCAAACCATGCTATCTTTCTCTACCATCTCCTTAGAAACCATTTTCAAGTCTTCTTGATCCCTATACAAATCTTGTGCTTCCGATAGTATTGTGTCACACCCCCAAACCAGAACGGCGGAATCGTTCGAGGGCGGATGACTTCATGTAGTATTGTAACAGTTGAATACATTATAAAGAAAGTAAAACAACCATCATATATATAATTTAAAAGTTACATTGTTGAATGATACTTGTTTCAAAAGAAATTACAATATGATGACAAAATGAGTTTTGAATCGACGCCTTGGCGTCACTTCTCCAAAAGCTGAAGTTTACCGGTATTACTGAATCCCTAAGAAATACAAGTACATTTGAAAGAGTAGATCAACATTTAAGCTGGTGAATTTATAAGTATTTAATGTCAATGTTTGTATAAATTTGAATGAAATTGTTTGTAGATGTTTGAAAACTCCTAGAAAATCCCATATTTCCTACTAATATAAAAGTAGTCTTCTACTAAGACCCGACTGTTTTGAATGTTTGCTTCTAGAAATCCAATATTTTTCCATAAGTGTGTGGTAGTTTAAAATTTCCAAAACTGTAATGCAATAGTTTTTTCATGCCTAGAATAGTAGATTTATGTATGTATAAAATCACTAAGGCATTTGATAACCCCGTAAATCAACGTGTTTTTAATACTCCATGTGAGTTTTATAACCATGCTATTGACCCAGACTGCCTATAACAACCAACGTTCTTCAGGCGTTGGAATGTTATGATGTTTGTCACCCCAAACCTGCTGGTCTAACTATAGCTAACAGTTTAGGTGCGGGATTCTCAATCCCGTATAGATCTATACACAAGTATCACGCTCTCCTTACAAGAGATTATAGTATATATAATACAGGACTTTAACTGCATACTTGAAAGTACATGAAGTTGAATGTCTCACAAAACTTAGTATCAAATAGATTTAGGTATGAAAAGTCCATTCGTTCTAGTATATGAAAGTATTTCCTTGATATAGTAATTATAGTATGTAAAATCTCATGATTATCTAGTAAACTATACCTATTATAGTTTTACCAAATGTGTGATTCGTTTGCATAATAAAACCTAGTGTAGTGTCGACTTTGTATGTAAAGTATAACATTTCTAATAACATTATTGAATATTTATACTCAAAATATAAATAAAAGTGTTTGATATTTATATAACAACATGTTTCATTTCAAAAAGACAAAGTGTTATCGTGATATGTTGTACGAGAACGTTTTCGTATGATAGTTATAAATCACATATGATTTATTATATAACAAAAGTATAGCAAAAGATTGATGTTTTTCACATGAGGATAACTGTGTGTGTACTTGTATTCCCCTCCCCCTTAAAAGTGTATACAAGCATTTAAAAAACATTTGAAAACGTAGTTATAGGGGTATGAACTCACTTGTGGCTAGCCTCATAGCCTCGGATTTTGTGTCTCGAATTTGTAAAATCCGTAACTTCTGCGTACGAGCTCCGTTTTCGACGTTCTATATATGCACGCGTAGGCGAGAATATGCTCTACAAGTCTCGTTTAGATTTTGTCCGCTAATTTTGAATTTATTTTTAATTAATTATTTTTAACATGTCGGGACACGATAACTCCGTCATAAATCCATAACATCTTCATCCGACGTCTGTTTTCGTCAGACTTTTTACCGTTAAACTACTATTGTTGAGATCTTCGATTCTCATTTAGGTTTTTTCGGCCAAAAGTCTCTCAATCTCTATTTCGAGTTTTTAGTTGTCTACTTCTATATCCAGAACTTGGAAAAATCATAACTTCCTCATACGAAGTCAGACTTGGACGTTCTTTTCACGTACGTTTACGGTTTAATGATATCTACAATTTTCATTTAGATACCTAAGGCTAAAAGTTATTGTATTGAAACTTTGAGTTTTACGTTTAACCATATTGACGGTTTTGCTGTGAATCTTAGGTTGGTCATAACTTCTTTGTTATAACTCGGATTTTAGTGTTCTTTATATTTCTGAAACCCTTGACACGATATCTATCATTTATAAAATCCAGTAGAGACTTTTGAACATTTTATTTTTCACGATAATTTCATTATATCAAAAGAGATTACAATTCTTGACTTTTTAGGTCATTACATTGATTCAAAATATCAGGTTGTCACATATTAGGCCCATACTTCCTTCCACACCTATTCATACTAATCCCAAGAATTGCCACAAGGTCCCCAAGTCACTAATCATGACCGCTACCAACTGATCTACTCACATATCCTCGCACTCGAATGAGTATACACCGCTGATCTTCCTAGATTCTCATTCTAGGATTTCTCTTACACAGGTGACCATGGTAGCACATTCAAACACGCTTCCTAAATCACTATAAATTCCCATCCTACAATGTTATCAGCTGCGGAAGAAACTTCTACAAATGTCAATTAACTATCTAACTTATATAATTACATGCAATAAAAGTTAAATAATCCTTCGACTGAGAGATCATGTATTACAATAGTTGGACTCAAACAAGAGTTGTATAATAGGGCCAAATCAAGCATCCTAAAACTATTTAATATTTATGGAATGCAACCTAAAATATTCGTTTAATAGTTAATTAACATGAATATAGGTTTCACATATCACAAAGAAAGCATCATTCGAGAAACAATTTTAACATGCAATAAGGAATTGCATATATGATAGTTCACATATCAGGCACATAAATCCATCTGTCCTAGGAAGGCGTTCTACCATGCAACCCTGAGTATATCCGTATTCTAACTTCTAGCATGCATATCATACTATAACACATATAACATAACAACATGTATGGGTAGTCTAGGAATCACTTACTTGAGCTATGACTGATTGCACGCATCACATCCTTTTCTTTATGTAAAAAAATATCAAAAAAATGTTTTTTTGTGAAAAGAAATTATTTATTCCTTAGTTTAATTTCAGACACACTATAAAGTGCGCCCGAATCCCTCAAACTAAGGCTCTGATACCAACTTGTAACATCCCCAAAATATATAGTAAAAGTTTCATTTTTCATAAAGCAACCAAACCAAAAGCCATTTCATAAAAAGATAATCATAGTTTTAAATTTTGTTATCAAAACAAGACATTAGAGTAGCATAAAATGTTAGTGTTGAAACTCTAGTAGATGCGATGCAATCACATCGTTCTCTTCTAGGTTTTGATAAAATAATAGCAACACTTAAAGTTACAACCGTAAGCACAAATATTACTGCGTTCCCCAAGATACCACATGGCAATACGGGCCCCGCCCAAAATGCATAACAGGCCTCGTCCAACTTGTATAACAGGCCCCGCCCAACATCCATAATCGGCCCAGACCAACATACATAACAAGCCCTACCCAACATGAATAATGGTACCCCTAACATACATAACGGGCCCCTTCCAAAATCAATCACGGTCCCACCCAAAATACATAAAGGTCCCCGCCCAACATATATGCAAGAGTCACAAAGACAATATAATACTCTATACGGTATATTGAGAAGACTCACCTGAATAACTTAACAAAATCTCAGAAACAACCTTTGTAATAGAGCAGCTAACCCAAGTTACCTAATTTCAAATCGAGACTATTCCTTAGCGAAATACTCGATACTACAAAAGATTGATCAAAAGTAAGATTTGTCAAAAAGTTAACGGCCAATAGACACGGCGTCGTGGTGAGTTTGGAATTGCATTGTGGTCACGTCCAGACAGAAAAGATGTATGGCAGTGCCCTACCATAATCAACCCTTTCCGTGGTGATATCTTAAACATAACTAAATCACCAGGATTCATATCAAAAGACCGTTTCTTCAAATCTTCATAATTTATTTGTCGATCTTGAGCCGCTTTCATGTGAGCTTATAAAAATTTAATCTTCTTATTAGTAATTCTCACTAGTTCTAGTACCACAAGCTTCTTTTCACCCGCTTCTAGTCAGCACAAAGGCATTCTACACTTTCTTCCATACAATGCTTCATATAGGGGCATTCCATTTCTCGAATGGAAACTATGATTTAAAAATTAAATAAATAACTCTACCAATGGCAAGTACTCATCCCATTTACCACTAAAATCGATAGCACATACTCTAAACATATCCTACATGGTTTGAATTGTCTGTTCACTTTGGCCATCGATTTGAGGATGGTACGATTTACTCATGAGAATTTTTGTCCCCAGCTCCTCTTTTAATGCATGCCAAAATTATAAGTAAATCTTGGATCACGATCGAACACGACCGATAATGGAACTCCACGAAGTTTTATCACCTCATCCACATATTATTTTTCCAACTTCTCTATAGGAGTCGTTCGTCTAATTGCCATAAATAATACACTCTTCCTCAAACGGTCAACAATGACCCAAATAACATCATAACCTCGACTAGTCTTTGGCAATCCCATAATAAAATCCATCGAGATTCCGTCCCATTTTACGACAGGAATTTGAAGACACTTTGATTACACATATGGAGCCTGGTGATCAAATTTGACTTGAGCAGAAGTGAAACACTCAAAAATAAATTTTGTATCTGTCTCCTTCATAACCGGCCACCAATACATCAACTTCAAGTAATTATAAATCTTCCTATTCTACGGATGCATGGAAAACTTGTACCTATGTGCTCCCTCTAAGATCATCATTCAAGAATCTCCAAAAGTAGGAACCCCAGCTCTATTCTTGAATTTTTTTTTCAGACCACAATTATTTTCTTTAAACGTTATATTTTCTATAATTTTCCTCCTCGACATGCTCGGGCTTCAACGCCTCCACTTGATTTTCCCTAGCCTTATAACATCATGAAAATTAAAAGAGATTTTTCAGTTGAAAATAAATTAACCAATCGAAACCTTCAACTTAAAAACCATAAGTGGAGTTCATTTGTTTGAAACTTAGTAATTATCAGAGCTGAATTACAGGAAACTAGAAAACATTATCTTCGATGCGTGTGTTAAATATTTAATCCACAACTATAAACATAAAGCATAGTGAGTTCCCTAGTGTACAACGTATTTGATTATATATACAATGTATCCACACAAAGTCCTAGGCTATAAATCTGACCCACATGTTCTTCTTACTACAAGCCTATATCATACATAATGGGCCCAACCCAAACATACATCATGGGACCTGCCCATATATATATATATATATATATATATATATATATATATATATATATATATATATATATATATATATATATATATATAAACAGGCACCAACCACATAATGGGTCCCGGCCCATATAAGGGGCACATCCCAGGGAGTATAGCGGACCCAACCCAAACTCAGATAATAAGCCCAACCAAAAGAACACTACAAGTAAATGATAGGGGCCATATCCTGGTCTTCCATAAATTACATAAAATCATATGTGGTCAGAGATTAGATAGACAATCGAATAGGTGGTCTACCCAAAAACAATAAATCAAACAAGAACCATGCAATTAGGCTTTAGACCAAGAGTTCTTGAGCTATCTAAATTAACCACCTATAACAATTACAAGCATCTCCCAAACCAACCATGACTTCTACCAGCATCATATAGTCCATAATCAGGACCCTACCAGTCTAGAATACCACGACACATAATGTCCTATACTGCACAAACCAACAATGTCAAAAAGAGTGCCATGTTATCAATCGATGCTCATCGCTTCGCTAAAAGACAAAATAACAAAACTTAGGGCTTAAAACAATTGTGGATGAGAAATTCTAGACAGCGACCTGCACTGAGGAAAAGTGTGTCGCGCTTTGGCTTAGTCCAAATGGTAAAATGACTTAATTAGTTAAGTTGACTATCCATCTTCTAAATCTGGGTTCTAATGAGGTCAAAATGAGCAAAGCTTCCAAATTTATCCATTAAAAGCAACCAAATCTCATAAGGTTTACGTTACCAAGTCTAAAATGACATAAATCCTTCACAAAAAATGCATGGCTCCAAGAATAAGATCATGATACCAACTTTCCAAATAAAAAAGGTCCAAATGACAATCCTTAGTGCTTAGAAGGAGATTGAGTCATTTAAACTCCAAGCTCACCACCAAAATGGGAGCAAAATCATACAATAGGACCATAAACTGGATCTAACAAACTAGAAGTCAAGTTTGAAGCTCTTTACTCATAAGGGTCTGAAAATGAGGTCACTTTGTTAGATCTACGCTTAAGCTCTTCACCAAAACACTTTTCAAACATTTGATCTTTAAGCTCCACATCAAGATATGATAACTAATCCTTAAATGTAGAACACAAGCTCAAATGAGGGAGATATGGTTTGGGGTTCTCTAGAACACAATCAAGGGTGAAGGGGGTTGAGAAATGACAAACCCTAGGGGTTAATGGCACTTAAATACTCCCAAAAACCTTAAAACACACAACCAACTGGGCTGAAAGTGCCCCACTCTTGTTAGATAAACTCCTGATTTTTCGGTTTTCAGCTTTAGCTTCAAACGATCATAGTTTCCTCATTTCAAATCCGATTTCAGTGATCTTTACATACATGCAAAGGTATTGACAAGCTCCGCAATTCTATTTAATTTTAAATCAAATCATACATATCTTATTTCATTGATACATGCAAAAGTATGAAATGAGAAAACTCCCAAAATTGAATGTTACAGTTCTCCTCCACTTCAATTAGATTTCGTCCTCAAAATCTTCCCCTACCAATTACTTCATAAACGCCTTCTAAACCTCTCATGGGTTTTTCGATCATACTCCTTTCTGCACGATTCAACATAGTATTCCTTACCATAGTCTGCAACTACAATCATAAGATCTCCAAGAAAGGCGTAGTCTATTTCTGAACAAAACGTTCAACAATCAGAAGCTCATCTGCTACATCACTGGAGCAATACTCTAAACAAACGACCACCATTGAGTCGACACAAATGTCGAGTCAATCCTTAGCTAGAAACATGAAACCTAAGGATGAGGTGAGCACTCTACACATCCAAACCAACACACCTTAATTAGAACTAATTCATTAACCATAACTTCAAAGACTCCTAGATCGTGCTTGACTACCTGACCGACAAGGCCATCCCATGATTCCACTGTGCTGACCAAAAACTCACAAGCCTGATCCGCGCAGGACCTCCTCTCATCCTCGCACTATCTTAAGGATAAACTATAGAATGCAATCCACGACCAATTGTCATAACCGATAACCTCATACTCAGACAGAAAAGCAAAATACTCAATGAAAATCCCAACTAACACATAAACGTGACTCGCTCAGAAGTTACACCCAAGATAACATATAAACGGGCCTCGCCCACGAGTCTCGCCCAAACTAACGTATAAACGGGCCTCGCCCATGGGTCTCACCTAATAAACACAGGTCTCATCCAACTAACAAATTCTAAACAAGCCTAAACATCAACAAAGCTCGAACATCCCTTACGCATGAACAAAGGAACAACTAAACAAATAATGGTGAGTCTGCTGTTAGACTAGGTGTATAAGCCCATAACTATAATTGGTATAAACTTGAGTTGAAGGTAGCACAGTCCTTCAAACCTGGCAATTGAATATGATAACTTTTAGAGAGAGAAGAATGATTTATTAATTTATTACTTGGTTATAAACTTGGGTTGCCTTCAAACCTGACAATTGAATAGGATAACTTTTAGAGAGAGAATAATGATTTATTAATTTATTACTTGGTTAATACATTAATTAGAAATCAAAATAAATGATTTATAAATGTATTATGGATATAATATATTAATTAGAAATCATATTGTTTAACTAATATTTAATCAGAAATTAATTTGGAATTAAATTTGGGGGTAAACAATTCTAGATGCTCCTAGGGTTTTCTTGGGCTCTAAGGGTTCCTTGGATGCCTTAGGGAGGAAGTCAATGGATTAGGGTTATCTTCGATACACATGTCTTATCCAATACCTTCCTAACACCTATATAAACCCTCCATAGGGTTAAATTTCGGCCTAACCCTTAATTCCAAGTGCCTTGGCAAAAAATTTTATCTACTCCTCTCTCTCTCTCTCTCTCTATAGTATTCCTTGGTAGCTTGAGTTTTTTTTTTTTTTGAAACATTAGAGGCGCGACACTTGTGGCGCTTGCTACCAAAGGTCTTTCAAGCAAGGATTCAAGATTGTTTACAATAATAATCTTAAAGGTATGTTTCATAACCTTATAATATGTGAAATTTGATTATACACTAGGGATCTAGGTTTTATACTTTGTTGTTCATTATTGTATGTTTAATTAGAGAAAACATAGATCTTCAATTAGGGTTGCATGCACACATAGGATTGTATGTTATGCTCAAAAATCCATCAATGGTATCAGAGCCTAGGTTTAGTTTTTTATTAAATTGATACTAATATGAACTTGAATAGAGGAGAAAACATAATCGTCATTCTGTTCTTCGAACTCGTCGAGTTGTTTCTTTGGACTTGACGTGTTGGACTGTAACTCAGCGAATTGATCCTCCAACTCGGCGAGTTTATGCATCAGATCCTGATTTCGGATTTTCTTAGCTAACTTGATTTATTTGGTTAATAATTGATAATTATCTTTTATTAAATCTGTCATAATCCAATTTTTGAGATACTTAAATATGACCTAAACATTAAGAAATAATTATGAATTGGATAATGTTGATTTTATTTTAGTATAATTATCCTTATGGATATGATTAATAATTTAATTAACTGTTTAATTAAAGGATAATTAATATATCCATAATTGGTTACTAAATAATTAATTTGATTTGAAATTGTACTTAATAATTAAGGTTAATTTTAAGGTTGTTTGAAATTTAAATTAAAATGTTTAATTATTGAAATTTAAAATGTAAACCCTAAATTACATTCTTATGGATTTTTTTTAATAATTTAATTAAGTGATTAATTAAAGGATAATTAATATATCCATATATGGTTTAAATTTAATTAAATTAAAAGTTTAATTTATTAAAAGATTAAACCCTTGAAATTTTAAAATGCTTAAAATTCACCTTATACTATATATATAATTAATAGTTTAATATATATTATACGCATAAGAAAAGTCAGTTGAATCGCTAGCACTCCTTATTCACGAACCCATACTATAAGGGGAGTTTGAGGAAGCGGCCTATAAATTTACCGCCATTGGGTATCCATTCTTACCCACCGCTCTCTTGTATGGTGGAGGTTCGTTCGCTGAACGGGTTCAATAGGATAATTAATCCTCATTAAAAGTATAATGATAAAGTAACTAAACCATTTTCTAACATCTCATTCTTAGTTACTTAGAAAAAATGTGAATTTGATGCTAACCCATGAAAATGCACATTGGACCTTATTGGTCATTACTGGAGCGTGTGTGGTTAACCGACACACTAATATAGGACTAATATTGTTGGCAATGGGTGTCTCGTAAGTTATCATTGAATTAATGGAGCATGTGTGGTTAACCGGCATGTTAATTTCAGATGATAAATGGCATTGAGAGTAGCATGCTAATTCGCATGGTTATTCACATCTCGTTTGTGATCCTTGTCATCCCAGTTAAAATGTGAGAGCATAATCGAGATCAAACATGCCATTGAATAGTTCAATGAATCTCAAAAGATTTAGGAGTTTCATAAGATTCAAATTGGTAAATGATTTACCTACCTAAAATAGATTTGAATTTCATTACGGCATCCCTCTTCAGAATTCGAATCGAAAATATGGATCCTAGCCTTGATTTAAACTTTTGGGTTACTAATTAAGGATTAAAATCAACTAACTTAAATTCTCTTTATAGATGTCGAGTCAAGACAACATTGGTTCTCCTCATTCTTCTAGAAATGTTTTTCCTTATGAAGATGATCTTCCACATGTTGATTAAGGTGAAAGAATGTTCCCTTCTTCAAGCAATGGTGGAACTGGAAATCATGTTTCTCCAACTCTTCCTCCACCTCCTCCAGTGACTCTCCCTAAGTCATGTCCTCTTTAAATTGAAAAGTACAAGGTCACTCAAGCCCTATTGGCTAGTAAACATCAAGATGGAAAGTCTGTGTGTGCGCAGCTTCTGAAAATGAAATCGCACATTCACAGATTGGCAATGTTGGATGTCGTTTTCCCAAGAGAGTTGGCCATTGATTTGGTTCTACTTTCGCCTCTTGAATCATATGGTCAGTTCATTAAAGACTACTATATGAGGGACCATGACGTGACCCTAATCGATATGACATATATGTTGATTGTTGTTGAAGCAGAAATGCTTAAGAGCACAAATCAAGCGAATATGTTTGAAGGATCTGTCTCCCAAGTTTCCATGGACATTGAAAATGGCAACATTCATAGTCTAGAAAAGGTTTCTCTTCCTAATGGAAAGGGATCGGCCAAGGTCAAACCGTTTGACCATATGGTAAAGAGAAAGGCTAATCTAGAGATAGCCCCATGTGCTAATCCTAAAAGTTCCATATATTTCTATTGCCAACTGAAGGGGAATTGGATATGAAGCTACCCAGAATACTTGAAAGATCTTAGAGATGGTAAAGTCAAGTCATATGACTCTACTTCAGGTACATCCTCTATTCAACTCTACTTTATTAAGTTCCTATTCATAGATTATTAATACATGATGTGATAGTCGCATTTTGATGTTTTTGCAGGATCTAAGAGAAAAGGAAACTTAAGAAGAATAAGTTGAATCTGATCGTGAGAGATGGATTTTGGTCGCATGGTTTGATGATCAGATTTTGGAAGCTGTTGTATAGGAGTTATGATCGATTAATAGATTGCTTCGGAAATATCTAGAAAAATATTTTTCATATATTTGCATTGTGAGGACAACTTTATCCGCGTATTATCAATAAAAGTTGAATTTTTGATTTATTTATTTTGTATTTCCTTGCAATGGCATTTATGAGAAATGGTGGTTATATTTCTATTATTAGCAATGGTTAAATGTGGGTTGATTCTTAATTATATCATTTCTAGTAATGTCATGATTAACCAAATGAAAAAGGAAAACTCATCACCCAAGATTCAATTAGATAGAACCTTAGAGTCATACAATTCGAATTGTGTGATGTATGAGAATCATTGGAAGATCATGACTAATTTGTTGATTAAATGTTTATGTGAGTCAAGTGAAGCACTAGAGGATCTAGTACACATTGATGTGGACTATTTAGATCCACCACAAAGGACGATAAGTCTATTCGTCATGGTTTACTGATGGTTCAGTAAATATGGTTGTGTTTATAAGATTAAGCATAATTCTAACACTTTGAATTGTTTCAAAGAGTGGCAGAATGAATAAGAAGAATCTATTAGGCAGAAAGATAAAATTGTCTCCAATCTAAAAGGAAAGGAGAATAGTTTAGTATCATGATTTGTGAACAGCTTAATGATTATGGAACTATATCACAATTGATCATAGAAGGACATCTTAGTGCATTGGTATGACTAAGAAGAGGAGTCAGATATTGGTGAAATGTTCTAATCGAGAGATGAGTCATACTTCCTTTTTCAATTAAATTTTAGAGTTATACTCTAGTAACTACAAAGCGTATTTTGAAGCGTATTTCAAACTAAGTACGTTTATAACATCTCATGAAATGTGGAGTAGAAATGTTTTCTTAGTCTAGCACATTTGAAATTCATAGTTGTGATGTTTTGGTTAAAACAAAGGATAAACTAAGAACAATTATATGAAGTGTTCTCTTGTCAAGAATCCTTACTAACTTTTGAATATTTGTTTTGCTCGTCAAAGAATGTTCCTGAAGAGATAAAAATTATATGTCAAGAAGTCAGTGGGAGCCTTATTGATCTTGAAAAGTTTTCGGAATCAATCTAAAATAAACCTTTTAGTTATCACTAGCACACAACTTGAGGTTGATAACCTATAGTGTTAAGTTGACACATTATATTTTCTGTGCACCTTCCTGTTGTATTGGCAATGCTTATGAGTTCTATTGTTCTCATTCAACTTCAAAGGGCAGAGCACAATAGTACATTGATCAATATGGGTGACCTGCTTAACAACACGAAAGCAATGGTAGGCCCTAGTGCTACAAGAAGGCAAAAAATTAAGAACAAACAAGTTCAGTCCAAGAAAGGAAAAACCTAAATTTGGTGTTGGTTTTTTCCACTGCCTTATCTTATGAACGTAGGTTGGAATAGTTAAATTCACATGGATAAGAACCCATACACCATAAAATATAGGTGGCAAAAGGTTTCGCTATAATTCATGAAAATGATTATGAGGAAACACTTTAGCTAGAATAATTCAAAGATTTGATAAATATCATTATGGTTAGCAGTTGTGATGATTGCGTTCTCAAATTCGCATATGATTACGACATCCCTTTTCATAGTTTGAATTGTGAGAAATGGAAAGAAAGAGTTTGAACATTCAGGACTTCTAGCTATAAGTTCTGAAACCGTTGAAGCACACACATGCTATCTAATGAAGGTGTATGAGCTTCAAAAGTCTAGATGAAGACTTATCAAAGCATCATGTATCAGAAATCTGCACTTTAGTAAGAAAGTCAAAAAGTATTGATTTCGATAAGTCCAAATGATTTTTGGATACATATCAAAGCTAGTGGGAGAATAATTGTTATGCTAGTAAGAATATAATTGTTATGCTAGTAGAAGCGTAATTGTTATGGTAAGTATTGGAACTTGGAAAGACTAATTGTAGGAAACAAAGTTTTCAAAATTTCAAAATTGCAAAGTTTGAGAATTGTTTCGCTACAAAAGGATTTAGGGGAGAGGACACTTATACTTCATTTCAAATCTATAAATTTAGATTAAAGTTTTAATGGAACTCAGTCTTGGACATATATGAATATCATGTTGAAGTGATTCAACATAGGAAATTCAATATATATATATATATATATATATATATATATATATATATATATATATATATATATATATCGAAATTTTAGAGCAAGAGACTGAGCAGATATCAGCTCTTTGTATAAAACATTATGAATCAAGTCCCATATGCTTCAGATATAGGATTGATTACATGTGCTATAATATTCACCTATTCTGATTTTTCCAAATGCCTATGGCATTGAGAGGGAAAAGGACTAAAACAAGATGTGACTAAAGTTGTTAAACAACTGTCAAGAGCAGTTTGAGGTTTACCAAAATATTGGTTGCTTGTGGACAGTTAGAAGTATAGTTATAATTTGGACGGACCATATTGACATAATTCTGAATGGAGGAGACTCTTGTTCAAAATTCGTGGTCATATGGTAATCTGGAAATGTTTCCATAATGGGAGTTGATAATTATGAATCTACATGTGAGTTAGAAACTTTAATTCAAGGAAGGTGTTCAAGGACTGTACCTTAAATTTGATACTTCATCACCATGAAATCATTTTATTAGTAAAGGTTAAATGGAGCATTTTGGGGAATCATTGGCTAAGTCTCGATGACCTTGACACTATGTCGTCACAAAAGGATATTGCATGTAAGGTTGGACTCTAACACATTTAGTGGTGACAAGAATTTAGAATTGTTACACTTTTAATAAGGATTTAGAATTGTGATATGAGCATCACTAGAATTATGTCCAATTGATCTGTTCACAAAGGATGGAACATAGAGAGACATAGTATGTATGTTTATAACATGGCATGACTGATGTTTAATTCAAGTGTTTAGTTGATTAATCGAAACATTATACAATTAATAAAGTCTAGTTAATATGGTGATTAAATAATCAGTGTTTTATTTATATTCAATGGTTCTGAGACCATAGTTAATTAGGTTATTATTCTGTTTCACTTCGTATGTTTTACTTCACGAATAATTGGATTATTCAAACATCCACAGTCGATCATAGTTTTGGAAGTAAGTAATGAATTATGACTGTCATGAATCAGACTATAGATTGTCTAAGGGGTTAGACATAGCAATGGTTTGCTGTAGTATTCATGAGTACTTTTGAAATAGGGATCTAAGTATTGGATTAAACCATGCTCAAAGAATTGCTTCATAGATTTTATCACGAGTAATTTGAGACAATAATATCCTATATTCTTGAAACTGAGATATATGAGTTGTTGTTTACAAGTTATTTGTGCATTCATAATACATAAATGCAGCAGTAACTTGATGTTATAAAACGTATTATTGTGTATGATTTGATGAGTAAGTAGTACAAGAATATAAGTCGAAGTTTATATGTTCCTTTTTCCCTAACGGGAAAAGAGATATATATGGTCCTCTCGATGATTTGATGATGACATATAAAGCGCTTGACCAAGCCTAAACTGAATTGATGTGTTCAATTAGTAGTCTGATTTCAGTCATCATAAATCGGAAATTGGGAAACAAATCTTAGATAGAGAGATTGATTATAATCTATGTCTCATGTCCATATGATATCTTGTAGAATGGAGGATATTTGATCACTTATCTAAGGACACATTACTGACTAAGTCAGAGTTCGATAACGACTTTTAGTAGCTATAATTGCTAGACAATTTAGTAGTTATACTAGCAGTTATAGTTATTAGACTGATACAAGTGGAAGACTGTTAGATTAGGTGTCTAAGCCCATAACTATAATAGTTTTTAAACTTGAGTTGATGGTAGCATAGTACTTTTAGGTTACCTTTAAACCTGGAAATTGAATAGGATAACTTTTAGAGAGTGAAGAATGGTTTATTAATTTATTACTTGGTTGATAAATTAATTAGAAATGAAAAAAATGATTTATAAATGTATTATGGATATAATATATTAATAAGAAATCATATATTTTTTAATTAATATTTAATCAGGAAATTAATTTGGAATTAATTTTGGGAATAAAAGAATTAATTAAAACTGTAGGGACTAAAGGTGACAATGTTCCATAGTTGAGCATTGGCCAATTCTGGAACCTCTCTATAGTAGGGGTAATGAATTCTAGATGCTTCTAGGGTTTCCTTGGGCTCTAAGGGTGCCTTAGATGCCTTAGGGAGGAAGTCAAAGGATTAGGGTTATCTTGGATACATCTATCTTATCCAATACCTTCCTAACACCTATATAAACCCTCCTTAGGGTTAAATTTCGGCCTAACCCTTCATTCCAAGTGCCCTGGCCGAAATTTTTATTTACTCCTCTCTCTCTCTCTCTATTCTATTCCTTGGTTTCTTTAGTTTGTTTGTGAACGATTAGAGGCACCACACTTGTGGCGCTTCCTACTAAAGGTTTTTCAAGCAAGGATTCAAGATTGTTTACAATAATAATGTTAAATGCATCTTTCATAACCTTTTACTATGTGAATTTCAATTATACACTATGGATCTAAGGTTTATACTTTGTTGTTCATTATTGTATGTTTAATTAGAGAAAACATAGATTTTCAATTAGGGTTGCGTGCACACATAGGATTGTATGTTATGCTCAAAAATCCATCAGTGGTATCAGAGCGTAGGTTTAGTTTTCCATTGAATTGATACTAATATGAACTTGAACAAGGAGGAGAAAACAGAATCTTCATTCTATTCTTTGAACTCGTCGAGTTGTTTCTTTGGACTCAACATGTAGTACTGCAACTCGGCGAGTTGCTTCCATTTCACAAATCCTACATCTTCACGGGATTTACCGTAATTTCAACATGAAAAACGGTGTTCCCAAGGAACTAAAATTTTGGAATCCAAAATTCACAATTCGAAAAATTATCATAAAACTTCTCATCTCCCAAAACTTTCAACACTTAACGGAGATGCTTCTCATGCTTTTCTTTGGTATTCCAATAAATGAGAATACCATCAATAAAAACAATAATCGACTTATCAAGAAATTTTATACAAGCTCTACTCATTAGATATATGAACACTTTGGGTGAATTTGCAACACAAAATGAATTCACAAGGAATTCGTAATGAGCATATTAGGTTGTAAACACCGTCTTCTCAACATCACTTCCTTTCACCCATACTTGATGATATCTAGAATAAGATCAATCTTTGAAAAGTAATCGCACCTTGCAATTGATCAAACAAATCATCTATTCTCAACAATAGGTACCTATTCTTAAGAGTAATCTTGTTAACCTCTCAATAAATTATACACATCTGTATTTAACCATCTTCCTTCCTCAGAAATAACACCAGAGCACCCCACAATGATGAACTCAAAAGCATAAACCCTTTATCCAACAATTCTTGTAATTGAGACAGCAACTCTTGCATTTTTAAAGAAGCGAAATGATAGGGAGATTTTGCGATCAGGCTACCACTGGGAACTAAATCAATGTTAAACTCTACTTGTCATTTTGGCAGCAAAACCGGGCCGCTCTTCAAGAAAAACCTCCAAAAAATCACAAACTACTTTCTCATCTTCTAACTTCCTATTCTCCTTTCTCGAAGTAAGCTCGTACGTCAAAAATGTCTAAAAACCTTTTCTTACACACTTCTGAGCTTTAATTATTGTGATCACACTTTGCATTTGTCGATTTATCTTCCTGTATACGATTATTTTTCTTCTATTTGGCATTTTAATCGATACTAGCTTAATATTGCATGGAATTGGCGCATGAATCTTCTCGAGCCAATAAATCCGAAGAATTACATTGAACCCTCTCACTCCAATCGGCAATAGGATCATTTCAAACTTTTCTCCATCTATTTATACTTAACAATCATGGTAGTGGTGACCTATAATAACATGTTCTCCAAAAGATACATCATCACATAAGTTTCTTTTAATGACACTAAAGGCTTACTAAATTTATTTCCAAATTCATGGGATGAAAACGAATAATCGACACTAGAATAAAACAAAACACTTGGAGAAAAGGCATTCATAAGTATTGTACCTAAAACCATTCCATGTGCTTCCTTCGCCTCCTTGACCACCCACTTTAAAGCACGAGCTCAAACTTTCGTCGATTTCGCCTTCTTACTTGCACTCAGAGTCACCGTCTCATTCTTTAGCTTTTGGAAAGTAGTGTTGATGTGTCCTTTTTCATAGCAGGAGTAACATCCACATCTTAGATGTCCTTCTTTCACTTTTTCATAGCAGGAGTAACATCCACATCTCAGATGTCCTTCTTTCACTCAAAAGACTTATGGTTGCAATCACCACACTTGTAGCATGCCTTGCTACCAAAGTTTGTCACACCCCCAAACCAAGAATGGCGGAAACGTCTGGGGGTGGTGGACTTCATGTATAGTATCATAACAACGACTATAGTAGTGACCAAAGCAAATACAACCATCATAAATATAATTGAAAAAGTTACACCATAGTATGAGTTTACATGTTTCAAAATCAATTACACTATGATGACAAAATGAAATGTTTGATGTCTTAACGTCCCATCCTCAAAAGCTGTTGATTTCCTGTTTCACTAATTTCCTGAGAATACAAGTAGTTTCTAAAAAGTGTCAATAATTAAGTTGGTGCGTTCATAAGCTTTTGGATGTAGAGTTTGAAAACCTTTGTTTGTAATTGTAATGTATACTTCAAGAAAATTCCAATGTTTTCCTTATAAAATGTTATGTAGTCTTAAATCCCAAGACCGGATGTATGTGTGTGTTTTGTAGTTGTAACGTGTTTGTAATTGTAATGTATACCCAAGGAAAATCCAATATTTTGTTTATAAAAAGTTATGTAGTCTTAAATCCCAAGACCGAATGTATGTGTGTGTTTTGTACTTGTAACGAGTTTGTAATTGTAATGTATACCCAAGAAAAATCCAATATTTTCCTTATAAAAAGTTATGTAGTCTTAAATCCCAAGACTGAATGTATGTGTGTGTTTCATATTTGTAATGTGTTTGTATGCAACTTCAAAATAGATAAAAACCCCTTTTAAAAGTCGAAATTCTCGTAAAGTATATGTGTCATTATCTCTATATGTGAGTCGCTATAACCATACTATGACAGAGAAGATCTGCTGCAACGTTCTTAAGGTGTCGAAACTGGTAAGATATTTGTCACTCCCGACCGGCCAGTCGGGCGGTTGCAAGCAACATTGGGTGTGGATTGTCAATATCAATAAAGATCTCTATACAATTATCACGCTCTCCCTAGAAGAGACTCTGGTTATAACTTTCATGAATTTTAACTCGTACTCTAAGAGTACAATGAAGACATGTCTCGCAATTTACGTTAACAAGTTTACGTGTTGAATGAATGAAAAAAAAATCTGCAATGTAACTGACCCCCTTGTTCTAGTGTATTTGTAGTTTAGGGAACCATAAACCATACCTATTTTAGTTGTTATACATGGTTTTAGTAATTGAAACCCTTTTTGTGGAGTAAATAAAGTACTTTTCCTAGTGAATTTGTGGTGTATTGTAGCACCTGGTTCCTAGTATGTAATTTAAACTAAGTATTTTTGCGTTTTTAGTTGGAACTCGGCGAGTTGCAGGCCCGAATCGCCGAGTACGGTCGGGATATCGAGCACGTTTAAGTTAGCGACTCGACGAATCCATATCTTGGACTCGGCGAGTCCGCCAGTCTGGAAGAAACCCTAATTTCAAAGGGTTGCGCCCTATTTAAACGTCGTTTTGTGCCTCATAACGGTCCCCATTGCGACCAGAACACTCCCTCTCGAAGCCCTAACCCCTCTTTTGGTAATTTGGGTGCTTTTGGTGCAACTCCTTGAAGTTTTGGAGAGAAGAAGAAGGTAGATCAAGAGAAGAGGAAGAAGATCCAGAATCTTTGTGCCATTTCAGAGCTTCTAGAGGTATTAGACTCGAAACCCTCTCTGTTCCTTCATTATTATCTCATTAAGAGCTTATGATAGTCATTTTAAGGCCTCTTCTAGTCATGATCTTTGAGTAATGAGCTTATAGTGTTAAGGGACTTCATATCTAGGCATGATTGGGCTCTAGGAGCTCAAATCTACTTCCT
This sequence comes from Lactuca sativa, assembly GCF_002870075.4. Classification (NCBI taxonomy): domain Eukaryota; kingdom Viridiplantae; phylum Streptophyta; class Magnoliopsida; order Asterales; family Asteraceae; genus Lactuca; species Lactuca sativa. The sequence continues at coordinate 226,177,745 of NC_056627.2, forward strand.
TTATGGATCCATATTGCATGAAAGCCCGAGATCTACTCTTTTAGTGCATTTTGACCCCTAAAACCTTCATTGGTGTTTATTTACATGTAAAGTTGGAAACTTTACGTGTTAATCAAGCCCTAAGAACCCAGATCCATGAATGGAATGCACTAGATTCAAGCAGAATCGAGTATATAGTAATCGCATGCATGCGACTCAACGAGTCGTTCTTCAGACTCGGCGAGTCGAGTCGCGAGTCCCCGATTTTTCCCCTTTTGAGTTATGCCGAGTGGGATCAGTGAGCTTTAAGTGGACTCAGTGAATCGGAAGCCAGACTCAGTAATGGAGGGACTCGGCGAGTCAATGCCTTGACTCGGCGAGTCCGAGGCAATCTTCTTGCCTCAAGAACAGACTCGATGAGTTGTTCATACAACTCGGCGAGTCACAGACCAAAGTGTTCATCGGATGAAGACGAATTCGACGAGTTGTTCATACAACTCGACGAGTCAGATGAAGGACAATTGGATATCAGTTTAGTAAGAGAACTCGTCGAGTTTATGCCTAACTCGACGAGTAGGGACGGGAGTGAGGACAATCGAATGGATAGGGACTCGACGAGTTGGCGAGCCAACTCGGTGAGTCGGGTAAACTGGAAGTTGACTTTGACTTTGACTTTTGACTTGGTTAGGGGTAAAATGGTCATTTTACCCTAAGGGCGGTTAGCAGTGCTTGATTGAGTGTTTCGTGGGAATTGCAGCCGGAGGATTTTCGGAGCAGCAGCAACAGCAGACAGACAGTTTCTGCGCAAATCAGCAGCTACTTCGAGGTAAGTTACCTTCCAGTAGCGGTGGGTCTAAGGCCACAATGCCGGCCCACCAATAGGATACGTATGATAGATGATTGTCTCTGTGATATCATCTAGGTTTGCTACTACCTGATATGGTATATGCTTGCATGATATGTATATGTGATAGAAGTAAAGTTCGGTTGTTAGGACCGAAAGGTAGTCAGACACCCTAGATACGTCTAAAAGTATGTGATGATATGTTTGTGTGCTAGCTTGTTATGTTATATGCGATAGAGGTAGTAGGAGGGGACTAGTCCCCGAGGTTCGGTTGTCGGGACCGAAGGGTAGTCAGCACCCCAGAATGGCTCGACATGGGTAGGTCAGCGCCCCAGGATGGCTTGACACGGGTAGGACGGCACCCCAGAATGGTCATACGGGTAGGTCGGCACCCCAGAATGGCCGCATCGGGTAGGTCAGGCACCCCAAAATTGCCTTGAAGTATGTATGTGATATGATTGTATGGTATGTGGTACGATGGGGGAACTCACTAAGCTTCATGCTTACAGTTTTTAGTTTTGTTTCAGGTACCTCTTCAACGAAGGAGAAGGAGTCGGCGCGGTAGCGACACATCATACACACACACTTTGGTATTCCGCATTATGATTTATTATGGGATTGTACTCTGACACTATTACTATTTTCATGTGTTGGGTATTTAGACACGAGATATGTTTATTGAAATGATATGATCGTATGACGTTTTACTACAAATGTTTTACAAACTACTTAATTTAAATGAAATTTTTGGGCGTGAAATTTGGGTTGTTACAAGTTGGTATCAGAGCCCTGGTTTGAGGGATTCGGACACACCCTCGGGGGTGTCTGAACTCAAATCGAGGGACTAAAAGATTTAAAAAAAAAGGAAAATGTTTTCTACAAATTGAGTTAAGAGTTTTTAAGAAAGACTGAAGTGTGTGATGTGCGTGACCAGCCGAGCTCAACTAAGTATTCCCCAAAGTACCCATACAATGTTATATTATGTTTATCAGATTCAGTAGAACAGCATGCTAGAATAGGACTAAGGATCTACGAATGATGCCTTATGTGCCTGCTTTATTTGCTTCGACTTATGAGAATTGCATGCTAGTATTGAGTAGACAGTATTAGGATAGCCTAATTAGGTTATGCCTGGTAGTATGAGCTTAACATTATATGCTACTTCAGCTTCTCATTTTGAGGACAGATTTGCTTGAGTAGTTTTCCCCCCGTCCGAATGCTGCTTGCTTTGTGCTACGTGGGACTCTACGTGACGGAAGTTAGCCATTAGGTGAATACGTCACATTAAATGTGATCAGGGTTGAATAATCTCAGAGTACCGGATTTGGCCCTATTACGCAGCTCTTGTTTGAGTCTAACCATTGTAGGGATGGGTATGTTACTCAAAGGATTATCTGAGCCTCATCACATGTGGTAGTATTCAAGTGATGGCTAACTGGCATTACAAGGAGGCCTTCAGCGGCTGAGGACCGGTTTTGGTGTAGTCAAAGATTTTCCCTAGGGAAAGCCTAGAATTGGAATAGCAGAGGGTCAGCAGTCGTAAAAGGGATCTGGTGGAGTCAAGGCAGTCCTTGAGGAAGGTAAGGATAAATGTGGAAGGTAGTATGGGCCCGTACCACTGAAAGCAGAGGATCCGTACCCGAATTGAGGAATGCTAAGACAAGACCAGGGAACTTGTATTAGATGCGATCCCTTTAGAGGTATCAGTATCACTAATGGTTGCATGTATGTATTGCAGAATGGTGGTACTACGTCAGAGACCAGCAGCTGGTAGTTCTAGAGAGGGATCGGGTTCGGGATCAGGTTCCGAGCCAACAGATGAGAGGCTACGCGATTTCATCGGTTCAGAGATCACCATAGGCATCCTTGAGTCGACTCCCATTATCTTCGGATCGATCAAGGAAGGGATAGTCGAGTTGATGGAGGATCGCCTCTGGGCATTCAGGAGCGACATGGCATCTGGCCAGTCGGGATCTCGCACACTGTCCTTTAAGGACTTCAGGGGCAGTGGTGTGCCGGATTTTCACAGGGCGAAGGACCCCATAGCTTCCAGGCGATGGATTGCAGACATTGAGTCTGCACAGTTGACTAGCTTCTGTCCTGAGGGGTCGAAGGTGAGGTATGCAGTAGGGTGTTTACGAGACCGAGCTAGGGATTGGTGGGAGTCCGTCGGTGACTCGTTGGGAGCCTCGGCTGTTGAGGCTATGACATGGTCGGACTCTGTGACCAGGTTCAGGGCAGAGTTTGCGCCGTCTGTTGAGCTTCAGCAGCTGGCCAGGGAGTTCCTAGATATGAGGCAGACAACGGAGACTGTGGCGGAAATCACCGCCAAGTTTCAGGAGAGGGCGTTGTTGGTGCCCCCAATACGCGAGTGATGAGGATATGAGGAGGACCCGTTATCATGACATGCTACGAGCTGATACTCGGGAGCATGTCAGTTTTTCAGCTTGCCCTACCCTGGACTCTATGATTGCCAAGGCAAGGGAGAAGGAGATAAATCTGGAGCACATCTGGAAGAGGAAGGCAGAGGAGGGGCAGGTTACTATAGGGGCTTCGGGGAAGAAGCCCAAGGGATCATATGGTAGGCTGAAAGGTCAATCGGGACCGGGCCGCTGCAGGAAATGCGGTAGGACACATGAGGGGGCATGCAGATTGGGATCTTTGGGCTGCTATAAGTGCGGCAAGGCGGGGGACTTTAGCAGAGATTGTTAGCCCCTGCCTTGGTTATTCAGACGTCTGAGTTGCTATGTTTCCACTTCAACCAAAGGGGCGACAAGAAGGCCAACTGCCCCCAGTTGACAGCAGCATCAGCGCCAGTGAAGGCACCAGCTCCAACGACCTTGCGGATCATTGATGGCCGACAGGGCAAGGCGGAGGCTCCAGTGGTGAGGATCCGGGCATTTCAGCTGACTACCGAGGAGGCACGCGCCGCAGCCGATGTGGTGACGGGTATGATTCTTTCCCTCTATTTTATTTTTATGATGTTATTATATTGATGAGTGCTCTGTGTATATGTGTTAGGCTCGTTCCATGTGAACGGTATCCCATTTTAGGTGTTGTTTGACTCGGGTGCCACCCCATCGTTTGTTTCTCTTGCGCTTAGCAAGAGGTTTACTGAGTCTTCGGGCATGTTGGATTTCCCTTTGGAGGTAGAGATTGTCGATGATCGATCGGTGCGAGCATCATCAGTGTTCAGAGATTGTGTCCTAAGGTTGTTTGAGGAGCGCTACTTGATGGATTTGGTTCCCATTCCGTTGTGTGGGAACAAGGTGATTATAGGCATGGATTGGTTGAGCCCTAATGGGGCGGTGATAAATTGCGCACAACAGCTGGTGCGGATCAGGACCCCGAGTGGGGGAGAGATGGTGATTAACGGTGAGAGGCCACAGCGTGGACCCACAGTATGTTCAGCAGCGAGAGCTAGGCGCTACCTTCAGCATGGTTGCGCGGGATATGTCGCGTATGTTATGGATACCCGGGAGTCGGGTAAGGCGACGGTGAGCAAGGTTCCTGTGGTACAACAATACACTGATGTGTTCCCAGAGGATCTTCCTGGAATACCTCCGGAATGACACGTAGAGTTCAGGATCGACCTAGTCCCTGGTGCAGCTCTAATAGCCAACGCACCATATCGATTGGCTCCTCCCGAGATGCAGGAGTTGTCTACATAGCTGCAGGAGCTATTAGACAAGGGATTCATTAGACCGAGCAGTTCACCCTGGGGAACCCCGATTCTGTTTGTGAAGAAGAAGGACGGGTCGCATCGGATGTGCATAGATTATCGGGAGCTGAACAAGGTAACGGTGAAGAACCGTAACCCACTCCCGAGGATTGATGATCTCTTTAACCAGTTACAAGGAGCATATTGGTTCTCCAAGATCGATTTGCGTTCGAGTTATCATCAGATGAGGGTCAGAGAGGAGGATGTGCAGAAGACCACGTTTCAGACATGCTATGGACATTATGAGTTTGTGGTGATGCCGTTTGGGCTCACCAATGCCCCTGCCGCGTTCATGGACCTCATGAACCGCATGTGCAGACCGATGCTGGATCGGTCTGTGATAGTTTTCATTGACGACATCTTGGTTTATTCCAAGACACAGGAGGAGCACGAGGGGCATCTGCGAGAGGTGTTGGAGACCCTGAGGAAGGAGAGCTTATACACTAAGTTCTCCAAGTGTGAGTTCTGGTTGCGCGAGGTGCAGTTTCTTGGACACCTTGTCAACCAGGACGGGATTTCGGTGGATTCGGCCAAGGTGGAGCTCATGATGAGGTGGGAGGTTCCGAAGTCTCCATCCGAGATTTAGAGTTTCCTGGGATTAGCGGGCTACTATCGGAGATTCATTCAGGACTTCTCCAAGATAGTTGTGCCCCTGACACAGTTGACCAAGAAAGTCATGGTCTTTCGATGGGGGCCTGAGCAGTAGGAAGCGTTTCAGGTTCTGAGGTAGAGATTGTGCGATGCGCTAATCTTATCCTTGCCAGAGGGCGTAGAGGATTTTGTGGTATACTGTGACACATCCATTTCAGGTTTGGGCGCGGTATTGATGAAGAGAGGGCATGTCATTGCTTATGCCTCGAGGCAGCTGAAGCCTCACCAGGCGAATTAACCGACGCACGATTGAGAGTTGGGGGCGGTGGTCTTCGCCCTCAAGATTTGGCGGCATTACCTCTATGGGGTTTTGTGTACCATTTACACGGACCACAAGAGCCTAAGGTATCTCATGGACCAGTCAAATCTAAACATGTGGCAGCGTCGGTGGCTTGACATGGTAAAGGATTATGATTGTGAGATCCTTTACCACCCGGGGAAGGCCAATGTGGTGGCTGATGCGCTTAGCCGCAAGGCGGCACCGATCAGGGATATTTGCATGCAGATGATAGTGGTGACTCCGCTATTGGAGCGGATTCGGGAAGCCCAGCAGGAGGCCATGAAGGAGGAACACCGGAAGAGTGAACGCATAGTGGGTTAGGTTTCCTCCTTCGATTATAACGGCCGAGGTTTATTGACACTACACCGTAGGGTGTGGGTGCCGTATCACAGAGGCGTGCGCCAGGTCTTGATGGAGGAGGCGCACAAATCCCGATTCTCCATTCATCCCGGGGCAACGAAGATGTATAGGGAGCTTCGTTTAGACTATTGGTGGCCCTGCGTGAAGCGGGATGTGGCTTGGTATGTGGAGTGGTGTTTGACCTACAGGAAGGTCAAAGTCGAGCATTAGAGACCGCATGGCAAGGTGCAGCCGTTAGATATCCCGTTGTGGAAATGGGAAGATATAACGATGGATTTTATCACGAAGCTTCCTAGGACCGCGCGAGGAGTGGATTCGATATGGGTCATCGTGGATCGATTGACCAAGAGCGCCCATTTTATTCCGATTCAGGAGAGCATATCGGCCGAAAAGTTGGCCGACATCTATATCAGGGAGATAGTGGCGTGGCACGGGGTGTCGGTATCAGTGATTTCAGATAGAGATGTACGTTTCACTTCCAGGTTTTGGAAGAAGTTTCATGAGGAGTTGGGCACTGGTCTGCATTTTAGCACCGCCTTTCACCCGCAGACAGATGGTCAGAGTGAGCGGACCATCCAGACTCTTGAGGATATGTTGCGGGCATGCGTGCTAGACTTTGGTGGTAGTTGGGATACCTATCTTCCTCTAGCTGAGTTCTCATACAACAACAGCTATCACGCGAGTATTGACCGTCCTCCCTTCGAGATGTTGTACGGGAGAAGGTGCAGGACCCCTATATGTTGGGGCGAAGATGGCCAGAGGGTCATGGGGAGCACTGAAGTGGTGCTCAAGACGACCGAGAGGATTCAGCAGGTGCGGAGTAGGCTTCAGACCGCTCAGAGTCGGCATAAAAGTTACGCCGATAAGCGTCGATCAGACCTGGAATTCCAGGTCGGGGATATGGTTCTCCTGAAGGTGTCGCCATGGAAGGGCATCATCCGATTCAGAAAGCGGGGCAAGTTAGGCCCAAGGTATATCTGACCGTTCAAGGTTGTAGCCCGGGTGGGCAAGGTGGCGTACTGGCTGGATCTGCCAGCCGAACTCAGTCAGATACACAACACTTTCCACGTCTCTCAGCTGCGGAAGTGCCTAGTGGACGACTCAGCAGTGCTGCCTTTAGAGGATATTCAGGTTGATGACAGCCTGAATTACATTGAGCAACCAGTAGCGATCCTCAACAGGAAGTCGAAGGATCTGAGGAACAAGAGGGTGGAGCTCGTAAAGGTGCAATGACAGCACCGGAAGGGTTCCGAGTGGACTTGGGAACCGGTAGAAGAGATGAGGGAGCACTATCCCGAGCTTTTCCAGGAGCGAGCGGCAGACTTCGAGGACGAAGTCTAAAATAAGTGGGGGAGATTTGTAGCACCTGGTTCCTGGTATGTAATTTAAACTAAGTATTTTTTTTCATTTTTAGCTAGAACTCGGCGAGTTGTAGGCCCGACTCGCCGAGTAGGGTCGGGATATCGAGCACGTTTAAGTTGGCGAATCGACGAGTCCATATCCTGGACTCGGCGAGTCCGCCAGTCTGGAAGAAACCCTAATTTCAAAGGGTTGCGCCCTATTTAAACGTCGTTTTGTGCCTCATAACGGCCCCCATTGCGTCCAGAACAGTCCCCCTCGAAGCCCTAACCCCTCTTTTGGTAATTTGGGTGCTTTTGGTGCAACTCCTTGAAGTTTTGGAGAGAAGAAGAAGGTAGATCAAGAGAAGAGGAAGAAGATCCAGAATCTTTGTGCCATTTCAGAGCTTCTAGAGGTATTAGACTCGAAACCCTCTCTGTTCCTTCATTATTATCTCATTAAGAGCTTATGATAGTCATTTTAAGGCCTCTTCTAGTCTTGATCTTTGAGTAATAAGCTTATAGTGTTAAGGCACTTCAGATCTAGGCATGATTGGGCTCTAGGAGCTCAGATCTACTGCCTTTATGGATCCATATTGCATGAAAGCCCTAGATCTACTCTTTTAGTGCATTTTGACCTTTAAAACCTTCATTGGTGTTTATTTACACGTAAAGTTGGAAACTTTACGTGTTAATCAAGCCCTAAGAACCCAGATCCATGAATGGAATGCACTGGATTCAAGCAGAATCGAGTATATAGTAATCGCATGCATGCGACTCAGCGAGTCGTTCTTCGTACACGGCGAGTCGAATCGCAAGTCCCCGATTTTTCCCCTTTTGAGTTATGCCGAGTGGGATCAGTGAGCTTTAAGTGGACTCAGTGAATCGGAAGCTAGACTCAGTAATGGAGGGACTCGGCGAGTCAATGCCCTGACTCGAAGAGTCCGAGGCAATCTTCTTGCCTCAAGAACAGACTCAATGAGTTGTTCATACAACTCGGCGAGTCACAGACCAAAGTGTTCATCGGATGAAGATGAACTCGACGAGTTGTTCATACACCTCGACGAGTCGGATGAAGGACAATTGGATATCAGTTTAGAAAGAGAACTCGTTGAGTCTATGCCTAACTCGACGAGTAGGGACGGGATTGAGGACAATCGACTGGATAGGGACTCGACGAGTTGGCGAGCCAACTCGGCGATTTGGGTCAACTTGAAGTTGACTTTGACTTTGACTTTTGACTTGGTTAGGGGTAAATTGGTCATTTTACCCTAAGGGCGGTTAGCAGTGTTTGATTGAGTGTTTCGTGGGAATTGCAGCCAGAGGATTTCCGGAGCAGCAGCAGCAGCAGACAGATAGTTCCCGCGCAGATCAGCAGCTACTTCGAGGTGAGTTACCTTCCAGTAGCGGTGGGTCTAAGGCCACAATGTCGGCCCACCAGTAGGATATGTATCGTAGATGATTGTCTCTATGATATCATCTAGGTTTGCTACTACCTGATATGTTATAAGCTAGCATGATATGTATATGTGATAGAAGTAAAGTTCGGTTGTTAGGACCGAAGGGTAGTCAGACACTCCATATACGTCTGACAGTATCTGATGATATGTTTGCATGCTGGCTTGTTATGTTATATGCGATAGAGGTAGTAGGAGGGGACTAGTCCCCGAGGTTCGGTTGTCAGGACCGAAGGGTAGTCAGCACCCCCAGAATGGCTCGACATGGGTAGGTCAGCGCCCCAGAATGGCTTGAAACAGGTAGGACGGCAGCCCAGAATGGTCGTACGGATAGGTTGCCACCCCAGAATGGCCGAACGGGTAGGTCGGGCACCCCAGAATTGTCTGGCAGTATGTATGTGATATGATTGTATGGTATGTGGTACGATGGGGGAACTCACTATGCTTTGTGCTTACAGTTTTCAGTTTTGTTTCAGGTACCTCTTCAGCAAAGGGGAAGGAGCCAGCGCGGTAGCGACACATCGTACACACACACACACACTTTGGTATTCTGCATTATGATATATTCTGGGATTGTACTCTGACATTATTACTATTTTCATGTGTTGGGTATTTAGACACGAGTTATTTTTATTGAAATGATATGATCATTTGACGTTTTACTACAAACGTTTTACAAACTACTTAATTTAAATGAAATTTTTGGGCGTGATATTTGGGTCGTTACATGTATATGTACCATAAACTATATCTATTGTAGTTTATTTCATTTGTTTGTAGTAATTGGAAAACCTCACCATGAATGACTAATTTCTGTTTATGATGTTACATGACAAGAATTACATTCAAAATTTAGAAATTTATTGTTAAACACTTTGCTATACATGTTACAAAGTGTTGTTAATATTCTAAGCTATGTAACTTGTTTTTAACTTTTTTCCACTGTTTTAGAAAATTCACAGAAAAATCATACAAAGTCTAAAACTGAATCCGTAAACTCTGAGGGTTTAGAAAATATCTCTATTTTGTTCATAATTTTTATTATGATTTTTAGAAGTCTCTAAATTGTATGAAAATGTTCATATTCACAGACTGGTCCGAATTTGTTTCTGAAATGATAGGCAGTTTTGTAAAAATCACCAAAAATTGTAGAAAAATCGTATGGACAAGTGCAAGTAGTTATTAGAACGGTATAAACCTAAACTACTTGTGTATTAAACAGTTTTGAAAGATATTAAGTTTAAGATGGTTAAAATAGTTCGTGCATAGGACTCAACTTTTCTGTGAAAAGCTGAAGTATGAGTTTGAGTTATGTTAAGGTGATTTAACTTGTATTCCCCCCTAAAACTTTGAAGAAAACATGAAACTGTAGGGGCATGAACTCACCTTGAGTGATTTCTTGGGATGGATGTTAAAGAAAAAGAATTTCCAAGTCAATAACACTTGGAAGATGCTTGAAGATTTGAAGATCCTAAGAACAAATATGACGATATTTGTATGAGAGATCCATGATTTGTGTGAAGGATAGTAGAATATCAAGAGTAGGATGAAGATAGTTACCAAAAATGGATGAGAAGCTCAAGATCATCCCTTGAGTTTCGAGTTTTTAGAGAGAGAAAGGGAAAGAGAGAGAGATAAATTTGCTTTAGGTGAGAAGTGAATATCTTAAAGGAGAGATAAGGGTGTGAAAGTACAATTAGTTGATTAGCTATAGGTGAATAGTGACAAGAAGATGTCATGGAGTGGGTATGAGAGTGGTTGGTGTCATAGCTTTATAGGAAAAGTCAACACTGTTAAACAATATCTTGCACAAAAGATATCCTCCATAGATAGAGATTTCCCCTAAAATATGATTAAAATATGAATATATGGGGTCTTATATGTCAAAATATGAGTTTGGGTGAAAATCCCACGCTAAAATCATGAAAAACAAGCTTAAAACGCGAAAGTGGTCGAAAACCGGGACCAAGAGGCGAACCTGTGAAGTTATGAGGGTCAGAATCGAAAGTAGGGTCCAAGGAGGTTGAGAACCAAAAGTAGGTTGATTCCAGCATTCTCGCAGGCGAAGGTGTTATGTGGGTAGCGAAGGCGAAAGTAGGCGGTGCTACGTTCCGAAGAGGCTTAATCCGAACCGAAGGGTGAGTTCGGTCCTTAAGCAGGTTCGGTTCTTAAGAGCTATTTCGATCTTTTTCAGTTCCTTAATGTTTGGTTCCTTATGGCTAGCTTCGAGTCCTATGAGGCTTCGCCCCCTTTAAGCTGTTTTTCCACTACTCTTCCCGTTTCGAGTGATTTTTGACTAGGTTAAGGGTCGGGAGGCCCCGAGTGTTCATGAATAGTTGAAAGAGATTTTGAGAGAGATTTGGGAGAGAGAGAGAGAGAGAGAGAGAGAGATGGCGAGAGAGAGATAGCGAGAGAGATTGAGAGAGACTTTGTTCGTGACCTTTACGAGTGTTTAACTTGGAAATACTAGGTTTGTAAACCTCGTTTTTCCTTGTTATGAGTGTTATACGCCCCCAAAGGGTTTGTAATAATGTTTTATCGAGTAGTTCGATCACTTACCCTGATTAGGGTTTAAATTTTCTGAACACGTGAAAAATCTAAGTGATACTTTGCATTAGCATGGTGTGTTGTACAATAGTAAACATAATGTAAACCCTAATATACATGGGTTAATTGAGTTGACCGTGTTTGACTTGTTGATTTTCTTTGACTTTGACTTGACCAGAAAGTGACGGTTGTCACAAACTTGGACTCACCCTAATACAACTTTCCACACTTTTTGCTTGTAGGAATCTCCCATTTATTTGAGATCCCACTAGATACTCGACTTTTGTTCTGAGAACCACCTTGATCCACTTGAGACCTTTTCTCTCCTACCCTCTACTTCTCTCTAGTAATCCTAACAATCATATGATCCACATTTAGACCATCAATTTGGCCTCATTCAGAGTATCAACCATCTTCACTTCTACCTCATAGTCAACAAGCAAACCCTTCATAAACTGGCTAATATGACCTCTCTCAGCTGGAATGATTTCCCTAATGAACAACATCCTGTCAAAAAACTCTTTTGCATACTTCTCCATAGTCAATTATGCAAAGTACATCAATTTTATTTGCTTAAGAAACTCATACCAAGAGATATTTACTTCAAAATCGTCTCCTAAGATTTGGTATACTCTTTCCCACCGAATTAGGGCTTGACCCCTATGCAATTGCGAAGAATTGATAACTTTCTGATCATCCCAACTCCCACTAGATCTAAAAACTCTATTTTTTGTAGTGATCCATTTCATAGACACTTTCGAATCACGACTTCCTTCATATCTAGTCACCTTGCGTGCCATAAACAACTTGAAAGACCATCCTTTTTTTGAGTTTACTAGAGGACGAGGAGCAAGAAAGGATCCTTCGATTTTTATATAAACCCACAACGGATTGTCCACCAATAAAAAGCAGCACACCCCCAACAAATGGTGCACCCGCCACAGACAGTGCAACATCTTGGATTACTGGTGCTCCCAAACGAGTATCAATCGGTCAGTTCATATCTTGACAATTTTCTTCTTTCAACTCCTAGTGAAGCCTCTTAATCGCTGTAACATCCCAAAAATTCAACAATTTTAAAACTTTTCAAAACAACCCTTTTTTAGATAGGAGTGTTACAAAACAATTGTTATCAGAACATCATTTAAGATCAGATTTTTCAAAGATCAAATCAGTTGAAAACCAAGGATGTGTACGGTCACGCCTTCGCCTTGCCACGGTCCACTGAAGTACCTAAAACCATAAAACGAAATTATAAGAACAAATCTTAATGAGTCTCCCCAAAATACCACCACACAAACAGATAACATATACAAACAAACAACATGCATACAAAGCCTTCAACCTGATTGGAACGCCGTATCGGCCTATAGTCCATCTGGTAGGCTCATAGAACCTTAGCATGACCAGTACGCCTCATCGGGCCTTCAGCCTATCTGGAACATTCTTCGGGCCTTCGGCCTGACTAGTAAGCCCCTCAAGCCAGCCATCTATCTGGGACGCCCTAGGTCTCTTGACCTACATTCCACACTGGTCCTCCTCAACCCAAACACACATAACATGTCAACCTATACATATCCATTACACATATAAGCTCAATAAACCATAAAAATATTTTGATATAAACATTATCGGGTTTGTTGACTGACCGCACAAAGCAGTACAGTCTCAACCCACCCACACTATGGCTACATATACCACAAATAAACATATGCCCATGAAGCAGATAACTGGCAAATCTACCGATCACTAAGCATGACATCATCCTATATAGCAGGATACAAATCTAATAGATCACTACAACATACCAACAAGCAATAAACCAAGATAACAATCCAATGGGTCGACCTTAGTGCCTTCAACCCGAAAGTATAGTAAGGAAAACTCACCTCTCGATCTGATCCATAGTTGATGAGATCCTAAATCCAAATCTCAGCCCCAAGCAACACCTATCCAACCAAGCGACCAATCACAACCAAAATCCCAAAATACCTAAAATTTCCTTGAGGTCAAACATGGTCAAAGTCCATAAGTTAACTGATCCAACCAACCAGGTCAACTACGTCAACCCAGTCGAGTCAACCCAGCCTAGTCAACTCGACCGAGTCTACTCAAGGTGTGTACTCGGGGTGTACTCCGGAGGTACGATAGGCATATGCAGCTTCTCATGTTGACCACCATCGGGGTCGCTAACCGAGTATGTGGGTCGTACCCTCGTAACTCCCTAAATCCATTTAAGAGCTTAATGGCTTAAGTTCTTACGTCCAAACTTCAGATCCATGGCCAAAATACCCTTAGGAGTCATAAAGTTTCCAACTTTATGACCTAGCATGTCCAATAAGTGCTTAACACAATGTCTTATTCCATTAATATGTTCCACAAGATGCATGAAGCAAAACGAACCACTTGGAAACCATTATTGAGACTTAAGACCTCTCCTAGGGTCTGAAAGGACAATTGAAAGGACAAGAACATGCCATGTTCAATATTTAACATTTTAGGACCCAAAAAGCTACATAAAACCACCAAAACTAGATCTATGAGATAAAAGGATAAGTTGCAAGCTTTTTATGTTATAATGGTTTCAAATGTAGAATAAGTCCCAAATCCAAGTGTTCCACTCCTTCAATATGAGCTTGGCTTCCTTCCTTCTTCTTCTAAGTACACAAACACACTTTTAGGCTAGAAATGGCTTCTCAAGGTGAATTAGGGTTACAAACACGAATGAGAGGGTGGAGGCAGATGAGGTGAAGGGAAATGAGATCATAAGGATGCTTAAATACCATCCAAACCCTAAAAATTAGATTTTCCTCAATTGGAAAGTACGCTTAGCGTACACCATGTACGCATGGCATACTCTGAAGCCTCAATACTACAATAATGTCGTTAAAGCCCTTAAGCACGCTTTCTTGAACTTAGGGACCAAAATACAATACATATCAATATAAGGATCAACAATGGAAGTACTTCAAAACCAGATGTTCGAGTTCTCCCCCACTTGAATTAGACTTCGTCCTCGATGTATGTTGCATTGACTGGCCCAGGGCAGTGTTTCCATATCTCCACCTCGAGTCACTCAGACGGTCCTTCCCCAGGAACTAATCCGAACTAGAAGTCGAATCAATCTGGCAGTTGCCTCTTTGACTTGCTAACTTTCATTATTGGGGAAACCACCACCACCTTTACACAATTCAGACATCCACTAACTCAACTAATTCTTAAGCAAGCACAACCTCCTGACTAAGACCAAATAGCTAGAGGGAAATCCAAAAAGTCGGGGGCTCTCAAGGCTACAACACCAAATCAATTCTATCAATATGCTTCCCGAGACTGAAAACCCAAAATCCACAACTAACATTTACCCATTCATTGAATCCGCCCTTTTTCCTGAAAGTATGATCATTACCAACCATGCGAGAAAAGAACCCAACCACATCAAGCACGAACTTTCCACTAATTCGCAAAACAATAAGATACACCCAAAAGCCTCTAATTAACCTGTTACTTCCTGACATGCCTTTCCAACCACTGTTCCTACGAGCAAAGATGAGAATTTCAAGACTTGCACATTTACCTCCAATCCTTAACAACTCAAGTGTACCCCCATTTGGAAACACACCCCCAATACATCGACGAAGAACTTTTTGATTCAAGACTTCATGACCGATTCCCAACCTTGATGATCAACCCTAAAACAGCTTGCGAACAAACGGGAGTTATACTGCAACCATCCATGGAGACTTTATGGTATACGAACCATACTCCCAAAAACCTTTAGCTATTCTCTTTACCCAAAGCTGCTGATTGACAAGCCTCTCGACTTCCATCAATGCACAAATACCGAAAGTACCATAATCAGAAGAAAATAATCAACCATGACTACCGAGCCCACAACCTATATCTGTGATACTCGTGATATTACCTTGATCCTGTCGACATTACCTCATTCTCCTGGTAGGGATCAACTCAATATTCCTCTCAACACGAACCGAGCACAAAAAAGCCAGAACTACACCACGCCCAATTCCTTTCACAGAACTAGTTGCTACCAATGTAGAGACCGATAGAATCATGGTCGCCCACGACCCGAGAACAGGAAAATGGTCGCACCCTTGATCCAATTCAAAGGCTATCCCCCAAAAGATCCATGCACATAATTCGAACCAAACCCCAATGCTATCTTGTCCAACCCACATACATACAATGAATAACTACAATGAAAATCCTTAGGGGACCCATAACATCCTCTCAATAAGGTAAGAATAACAAAGTTCCAAAGAAATGAAAACTCTCAAACATAAGCAGAACACATCCTTGTGAACGATCATAACAAGATCCCATACTTGATTGATACAGAATAGATTCCACCCATACATAAATCGTTCGAGAAAACTTCCAAAGTGACCCTGAATGACACCAAAACCTGAGCTTGCTATGAACCAAACTTTTGCATCACCATTGAGGGTGAACATACACAGAGACCTAAGAAACATAAAACATACTAAACTTGATGATCAGCTGACACATACACCGAACATCCACTGACATAACCAGAAACTTTCAGAGGACCTTTGCTTAAAGAAGAACGAGGAGACCAATAATCGAGGATACTTGCCAATAATTCTAATGAGCCAAAACCCTCGCGAGGCAGAACATACAAAATTATGAAACTGATTCTCTGATCGATCTCTGCATAAGCTAGGTTATAATTGGAATCTACATCACCCTCTGGCAATTTCCGTCTGCCACCGATTCTCAATCTGAGTAATCCTAGCAGCTCTTCACCTATTCTTTGGTACTCCAAAGAGTATCCAATAGCTGCAACGAGCTCCTTCCCCCCCTCCCCCCCCCCCCCCCCCCGCATCTTGTTGGGTGACAACCCATATGTCTTCTAAACGCATGCATACAATCACCACCTACTATACACCCTTTCCTTGGCCAAACGTTGAACCAAGATCCAACATACTCGCACCGCAGATCTCTAAAACCATTCCTCAATACCACGAATCCGAATAGATCAATGTTCCTCCAAGCAGAATACCCAGTTCTCCCACACTTAGGGTTCAAACTACCACCCACTGGTGTTGAAACCAAACCATAACTCAAACCGGGTTAACCATGTACACACATTTCCTGGCCTTTGAATGTATAACACATGCAGGATGACCTTCCAGATAAGGATCAAAAAAATCCTAGGAGAATCCTGAATTCTAGCTGAAGACCTCGGAAATTTTCCAATCATGACGACTTCAACATTAAGGGTTCCTTGCAAGTGCATAAGCCAAAACATACCATCCCAGCCTGAAATCCATGTTGCCCATGCGTACCTGACTCACTGAAACCTAAAAACACGGACCCTTAATCACATCATAAAGCATTCATAATGCATCAAATCCACTTGTGCCCTCATGTGCTGATATATTGTCACCAAACCCCACGACTAACAAACCCCAAGTTGGGCTTACATCCCAAATTTGAAGCTCACAAGCCTGCTCACTCCTTCCTGAAACTCGAAAACTGAAAGGGAAAAATCCCCACCAAAGATAGCGACATACCAAACCATCAATCAACCATTCTACTCTCAACTGCAATTCCCAAGACACCCATAAATGTTGCTCCATTTTTTAGTCATGAGACTCAAATTCACGACCTCGAGCCAACTCCCTCGATGCCTCAAAACCATCAAGTTCATCATGGTCTACACCAATCAATCCAAACCGATATAACCACTAGGGCGAACAATTACCAGACCCAACTTCATTCCAGAGCAACCATAACCAAAGATTGAAAGATACGGAGCTACTGCCATAAATCATTGTATCCAACCATGCTATTTTCGTCCAACCAGACTTTAGAATCCCAGAAACTTCCTCTGATTCAAGTATGGATCATGTGCTTCTAGTAGTACGGGCCTAATACTACCGTCCACACCTATCCATACATTCTTCAATGATCATCTCGGGTCCTCCAAGACTTACTCATAATACTTCCCAATACCCGCTCAACAACGAAACAATCGCACTAAAATACTTCCTAGGCTCTCCTAGGATTCCCCCACATCCCCTGCCATTAGTTTCTGAATAACTCCAATCAATGTTAGCCAATCACTTCATGAATAAAATTACATGAAACAAAACTAAAATAATATTTAGACTAAATGACCCAACCCTACAATGGTTAGACTCAAAAGAGAGTTACGCAATAGGGCCTAATCCTTCACTCTAAGATTATTTAACCTTCACAGCATGTAACTTAGTGTATTCATTTGATGGCCTGGTCACATCAATGTGAGTCCCACAAAGCACAAAGCAAGCAACATTCGAGCCGTGGAGTCGACTGGCACTAAGACACAATAACATCAGACCGATCCTTGAATGAAATTCTCGATCTCCATCTCCCAGCATCTCGGATGCACCTTCGACTTGTCCTCCCTCTCTCAAGAGTGAATAACCATTCCTTGCAATGACCCGCTATGCATTGCACCTTACTCATGACACTCCCACCAACCCTCTAACACTCGTGTATGCTAGTCATACATAACACTGGATCCAATAGACAGTCGAATAATTGATCCTACCCTAAACCCTTCATCAAACAAGAACATGAAATAAGGCCAAACAAAATTTTCTCAAGTTAAAAAATTATAGTTATGTATAACTATGATGCATAAACTAAGCAACTACAGTAATGATCTCAATTTCATAAAAGGAAGATCCTAGGCTACCAAGCATCATATAATCAGGAAATTATATCATGCAATTCCTAAAGATCCCTAGGCTATCACTAGCATGTTGTTCTAACATATCAAAATATCAAATATCAGTGTGGTAACTTGGGGTCAACTTATTGGCTTCGTCTGATCGTACACATCAAATCCTCTTTGATTATTTGAAAAAAGTTTGAAAATCATTTTTAAAATACTTTTCCTTAGTTTTGAGACTGGATTCACAGGAGCGTTCCTCCAATTCACTCAAACCAAGGCTCTAATACCAACTTGTAACATCCCAAAAATTCAACAATTATAAAAGTTTACAAAACAACACTTTTTCTAATAAGTGTGTTACGAAACTATTGTTTTCAAAACATTATTTAAGACCAAAGTCTCCCAAGATCAAATCAGTTGAAAACCAAGGATGTGTACGGTCATGCCATCGCCTTGCCACGGCCCACTGAAGTACTTGAAACCATAAACCAAAACTGTAAGCATGAAGCTTAGTGAGTATCCCCAAAATACCACCACATAAACAAATAACATATACAAACAAACAACATGCATACAAATCCTTCAGCCTAACTTGAACGCCCTGTCGGCCTATAGTCTATTTGGTACGCTCACAGAACCTTCAGCGTGACTGGTATATCTCATCGGGCCTTCCGCCTATCTAGAAAATTCTTCGGGCCTTCGGCCTGACTGGTATGCCCCTCAGGCTTGCCATCTATCTAGGACGCTTTAGGTCTTTTGGCCTTCAGTCCACACTGGTCCTCCTCAACCCAACCACACAGAATATGTCGACCTATACATATCCAATACACATATAAGCTTAGTAAACCATAACAATATATCGATATAAACATTATCAGGTTTATTGACAGACCGCACAAAGCAGTACAGTCTCAACCCACCCACACTACGACTACATATACCACAGATAAACATATACCCAGGAAGCAGATAACTAGCAAATCTATCGATCACTAAGCATGGCATCATCCTATATACCAGCATGAACCTGGATAACAATTCGATGGGTCCGCCTTGGTGCCTTCAACCCAAAAGTACACTGAGGAAAACTCACCTCTCGATCTGATCCATAGTTGATGAGGTCCCAAACCCAAATCTCAGCACCAAGTAACACATATCCATCAAAGTGACCAATCAAAACCAAAATCCCAAAATACCCAAAATGCCTTAAGGTCAAACTTGGTCAAAGCCCATAAGTCAACTGATCAAACCAACTAGGTCAATTGAGTCAACCCAGCCGAGTCAACCCAACTGAGTCAACTCGACCGAGCCACTCAAGGCACGTACGTGGGGCATACTCTGGAGGTACGTTGGGCATACGTAGCTTCACATGTTGACCACCATCGGGGTGGCTGAACGAGTATGCGCTACATACTCCGAGTACGCAGTGTGTAACCTCGTAAGTCCCAAAATCCATTTAAGAGCTTAATGGCTTAAGCTCTTACATCCAAAATTCAGATCCATGGCCAAAATACTCTTAGGAGTCATAACGTTTCCAACTTTATGACCTAGCATGTCCATTAAGTGCTTAACATAATGTCTTACTCCATTAAGACATTGCACAAGATGCATGAAGCAAAACTAACCACTTGGAACCCATTTTTTGTGACTTAAGACCCCCCCCCCCCCCCCTTAAGGTCTGAAAGGACAACTCAAAAGTCAAGAACATGCCATATTCAAGATCTATCATTATGGGACCCAAAAAGCTCCATAAAACAACCAAAACTACATGTATGAGATAGAGGGATAAATTTTCATGCTTTTTACCTTATAATGGTTGCAAATGAAGAATAAGTCCCAGATCCAAGTGTTCCACTCCTTCAAGATGACATTAGCTTCCTTCCTTCTTCTACTAAGCACACAAACACACTTTTAGGCTAGAAATGGCTTCTCAAGGTTAACTAGGGTTACAAACATTAATGAGAGAGTGGAGGCTGATGAGGTGAAGCAAAATGAGGTCATAAGGATGCTTAAATACTAGCCAAATCCTAAAAATTAGGGTTTCCTCAATTGGAAACTACACCCCGCGTACAATGATGTACACCCAACATACACCATGTATGCATGGCGTACTTCGATGCTTCAATATTACAATAATACCATTAAGGCCCTTAAGCACACTTTCTTGAACTTAAGGACCAAAACGCAATACATCTCAATATAAGGATCAACAATGGAAGTAATTCAAAACCAGATGTTACATTAGCTTCCATGGTAATTGGTTGGGGCTTCCATCTTGGCACAGAAGTCGCTTCGCCCTCGTGCAAATATACACCACCTCTAGTACAAACCATTATGAAACCATTAACAACTAGCATGAAGATAATAATTCATGCAATTTGTAAAATTCATAAAAATACACAAGGTGAAGATCCTAAAACAATCTAGTTCTTTTTTTTATCTTTCATAGTCCAGCCTAGGTAATGACAATCTAAACTAATTCGCTAAAACTATGGCTATGATATAAATTGTAACGACCCATATTTTTTATAAACATTTAATATTTAAATTCTTGGAAATATCATAGTTTACACGTGATCACAAAAGCTAGAGTTTCAAAAATCGTTAAAATTATACCTATAAAGAAACATTAACGGGTGTTACCAACTGATATCCTAAACAATGTTAGAGAAACAAGGATAAAACATAAAACAAAAGTCTGGTCCAATGTCCTTGATGCTTCTAAGCCACTCTCTTTAAGGATTACTACATAAACGTGTAATGTTTCGGTCCTCTTGGGAGGCTTGGAAGTTGATGAAGAATGTGGAACCTTTGAGACACCAACAATGACTCAACTTGATGTAGAATGCTAGTTCTTTTGTATAAAACTATTAACATTTCTAAGCTTGAAGTCTATAACCAATATGAACTTCAATAGAGCATAAGCTAGTAGTAATTTCTCCAAGTGTTCAAAGCTAAAGAAGAGAGGATGATAAATCCAAGAGGCTCATGGTTCTGATGCATCTCTTAAGGCTTGGGAATGGAAGCCTCACTCTCATATATATATATATATATATATATATATATATATATATATATATATATATATATATATAGCACAATACCATACCTTTTGAATAAACTATTCAAAATAACATGCCCTTCTTTTTTACTAAACTATTCAAAAGACCATGCTCTTCTTTTTTGAATAAACAAATTAAAAGACCATGCCCTTCCTTTTGATTAAACTAATATGAAAGCCATGCTCTTACTTTTTGACTTCTTAATTATTAAAAGAAAGAAGACAAAAAAAACCTTTATATTTTATAAACCAAGTTTATAAAATATAAACTTTAACTTTTTGGTAAAAGACAAAAGAATTTAGCTAGTCCAAAATGTTGTGCATGATTTATTAGTTCATACCACATGAATTATGCAATGTTACTTGATAACAAAAATTAATATTTCCATGAAATAAATAATTTCCAATTTAATTATAAGAGTTTACTTAATATTTATTAAAATCAATTATATCAATTTGTTGTTAGTGTGACCCATTAGTATCATATGTTAATTAGAAATATCACATTAATATGACTCTTAAGCATACTAGATCCTTCAATCTCCCACTTGCGCAAGACTCATATTAGACTGATATAGACAGTGGTGAACGTTTAGCAACATTTCACTGACCCCAACAACATACAACTTTGTGCCATTCTATCAACACTCAATTCCCAGAAGCCAAAGGCTACAATTAGTGTATAAGGTAAGTTTATCGGTTATCCCTTTGCTACAGACATCATGTTAAACATGAGATATGGATCGCAATCAATCTCATATGGTGTTCAACTTTTGGTAAGGTGCCTTAGATGTCTAACTCTCAACACATAAGAGGAACAAATCCTATCATAACTACATAAGACTCTTCACACTATACTTAAAAATGGCTTTTATAACTGCCCGGTTAAGCACCAGCATTTAGCGATATCAAAGCACAACACTCACTACACTTAAGTCCCACTATGTATCTCAGGTCTTAAGGATACAAATATAATACCTTTTATTCAAGTATCATTCATGATAGCGATCCATGAGATGATCTTGATGCAGTTCAGTTTAATACTAGTTCTCTGAAAAGTACCTATGAAACTTGGTTACAACCACTTGCTTACTTTAATCTAGTGAGAGTCAACCAATCCAATTCATATTAGTCTTACTTTATAATTCTTCCCACAATTATAACTGACTATGAACTTTTAGAATAATAACATTATTCATGAATTAAACATGTTAATATAGAACACAACAAGTGTTAAGGTGATGACTATATTCCAATATATCAAAACATTATCTAATACTTGTTGTTACAATGTTCCAATATCCAAATACTAAGTCCAAATCAAAATCTCATTTCTAGAATAAGAAAGTCTTACAGCTGAAGTGTGACCATTCATACTTAGCTCAAAAGAACGATTTTATCAATGGGTTTGACAAAATTTATTTGTGTGGATTTTGTGAATACTATGATCTCTATATTTGACTTTACTCTATGTATAGTTAAATATCTTGGAGAATACGATTGGTGTTCTTTTGTGACATAGAGTCTCTTAGCTTGACTACATATACTCTTCAAGTCACAAAATTTCTATGTGATTCTTGAATGACAGAAATCAACATAGTTTTATAACGATCTCATTCATCCAATCATATTTAAATTCAACTTCTAAATTGGTGTATCTGTAATTATTGATATAAAAAGTGATTTTAAATCGACATAAAACCTCTTTTGATCTATAAAAATTCCCGTAAACTTTATGTATTGTTAACTCCCTATGTGAGCGCTATAACCACACTATGACTGAATGAACCTACCACGACGTTTCTCAGGCGTCGCAAAACTAATATGACATTTGTCACCCGTAGACCTGCAGGTCCTACTGTAGCTAGCAGTAAGGTGTGGGGTGTCAATCCCAATATAGATCTATACACAACTATCACGTTCTCCCTACAAGAGACTCTGATTATAACTACCAGGAATTTAAATCCGTACTCTAGGAGTACTGAGAAGAATAACTCACAATTTAAGTTAACAAGTTTACGTGTGGTGTGCGTGAGTGTAAAACCTTTTTCTGTGGGAATAAAACCTTCTGAAATGTGTTTGTTGTGTTAATGGAAACATAAACCATACCTATTATAGTTTATCCAAAATGTTTGTAATGTATAAGAACTCTTTTATGAAAACGCATTAGTGTTATGAATCCATAACCTATGCTTATTATAGCTTAAGATACGTGTTCTAAATGAATGAATAATCTTATCATGAATGACTAGGTTTCAGTTTATGATGATAAACTAACTAGGAAATACATTCAATATTTAGAACTTATTGTTATACACTTTGCTCAACATAATACAAAGTGTTATGAAAGTTATAAGTTGTTAACTAATTTTTTTAACCTTTCTGCGCTGTTTTAGAAAAGTCGTAGAAAAATCATACGAAGTCGAAAACTAAATCCGTAAATTCTGAGGGTTCCCAAAATGTGTCTAGTTTACTCATAATTTTTAATGACCTCCAACTTGGGTGAAAAAGTCCATCATAACAGACTGGTCCGGATTGGTGTTTAAAATGATAGGCAGTTTTGTAAAAATCACCATATATTGTAGACAAATCGTATGGAGATGTGCAAGTAGTCATTTTAAAGCTACGAACAGGAACTAATTGAACCTAAAACATTTTTGAAAACTAAAATGTTTAAGTTGTCCAAAACAGTCCGTGAATGGAGTCCAACATTTCTGATGAAAGCTGTTAGAAAATTTTAGTTATGTTCTTGGTGTTTTAACTTGTATTCCCCCCCCCCCCCCTAAAAACTTGAGAAAACATGAAGTTACAGGGGTATGAACTCACCTTGAGTGGTTTCAGTAGATGAGTGTTGAAGAAGAGAAGTGTTCAACTCAAGAACACTTGAAGAATCTCTTGAAGATTCGAAGATCTAACAAGAATGTGATGATGTTTGTGTAAGGAATCAATGATTTGAGAAAAAGGAAAGTGTAATAATCATAGAGAGGATGAATTATACTTACCAAGAGTGTGAGAAAGCTTGATAATCAGCCTTGAATCTCGAATTTGAGGGAGGAAGTTGGAGAGAAAAGGTTGTGTTGATCTTCTTGGTGAAAATGAGGAAAATGTGTGAAGTGAAGAGTGAAAGAGAGTTCTCCAGCTCTTTTGGATGTGGGTGGATGGGAAAAGAGAGGGGTAATGCCTTGAAGTGACTAGGAGTAGAGATGAGTACAAGGATTGGTCAAAGGAATGGGCATGGGGTGGTGGTTTGTGTCAAATATTATGGTAAGATTCACATTCCACCTCAAGATCTCACTTAACAGATTTTATTCTTAAATAATTATTTCCATGAAAATATGCCCAATTTATGAATATTTAGGGTCTATATGTTAAATTATGAGTTCTTGAGAAAATCCCGCGTTAAAATAATTAAAAACGTACTTAAAATGGAGAATTGATCGAAAACCGGGTGAAAAAGGGTGAAATCTGAAGTCTAGGCGAGGTCTCGGGCTCAGCAGTCAAGAACTGAAGTGGCTTAGTCGCCTGGGTGCGGTCCGAGGAGGAGGGAAGCTTAGTCGCGGATGAAGAAAGGAGGCGCTGCGGTCCGAAGTCAGGAGAACCAGAAGCGAACCTCGGATGCGGGCTGCTACATGCGGCTGCGGTCGGTGGCTGCGGCTGCGGCTAGGTGACCGCGGATCCTCAAGGAGACTCCGGTTCAAGGAGGGTTTTGGCCCCTATAGAGAGGCTTCGGCCCTAAAAGGCTAATTTCCATGGATTCTCCCCGTATCGAGTGGTTTTTCACCAAGTCAAGTGTCGGAATGCCCCAAATGATCAGAATAAATCCAAAAGAGGTTTTGAGAGAGATTTCACCTTCTTGGAGAGATTTGGGATAGATTTCACATTCTTGGAGAGATTTCTCATACAAAGAGAGATTCGGGAGAGATTTCACATTCTTGGAGAGATTTGGGAGAGGTTTCTAGATAAAGAGAGATAAAGTGAAGACGATTGAGAGAGGTTTCGTGCGTGACATTTGTGAGTGTTTGGCTCCGAAACTCAAGGTCCGTAAGCACTGTTAAGCCATGTTTAAGGATCTTACACACTCCCAATGAGTATGCAACATTGTTTTATCGGTTTGGTTTGTTACTTACCACAGTTTTAGGTTAAGGAAATCTAGATGTATGAACTTTCGATTTATGATCTTTCATTAGAATAGCGAGTTGTTTAGTAATTACATAACGTAAGCCCTAGTACCCATGGGCTAATTGAGTCGACCGATTTGACTTGTTGATTTAAGTTGACTTTGACTTGACCGGAAATTGACGGTTGTCACAGAAAAAGCGGTCTTTCTTGAAATCTGTTTACTATATCTCATATTAAGAATATGAATTTACAGTAAATAATATCCTTGTTGATCTAATCATAGCAACTTGTGAAAAGGTTTGATCACAGTCGATGTCATAAGCATGATAAGGACCATACTCAATGACATGAGTATGAGAAAATCCTTTCACTACAAGTCTTGCTTTAAATGTGTATGGTTATCCATGTAATTTATTCTTTCTAGAAGAATCATTTACTCCTTCTAGCCTTGCTACAGGGAGAAATTTTAATCAAGCCCATAATTGATTCTGATACCTGGATTACATCTCATGTTCATGACTTTAAGTCATTTATCAGATTCGAGATTTGATGTTGCATTTTGGTAGTTGACGGATATTCCAAAAATCATCAAGAAAAACTCATCAATGAGAGATTCCACATTTCACAAGTCATAAAAGATTTCTACCACTAATGCCAACAGTTTGTGTTTGTGTTTGTGAATAGCCTTTTTTCAAGTTTAGCAATCCCTTGTTAAAACAAGTGTCAACTATTATTACATAGGTTATGGTTCTTGAGCTGCTTCAAGTCCTATGTGCCTCCCAGTTGCTTTGTCATTAGAATCTTGCTTTCTGCTAACTCAGCTATCAGAGGAATAAGAGAATTTATTCCTAGTAGGTTTGCACATAATAATATAAGCCACATTTATAGTATTATACAAATACGTATTTAGTAGATTTTGGGTTTAGAAGCTTTAGTCTAGCATACGCTTCAAATTCACAAAACATTAAGTAAGATATGGATGGTGCCTTTCTATACCAAGTCCTATATGAAATGTTTTATCTACTTATTAGTTGGTGTTTATACTCGAAGTATAATTAATAGTGATTAACTTATAATCCCAAAAAGATTAAAGGAAGACATTTCTACCAATTAGAAAGTAAACTATATCAAGTAAAGTTTAATTCAACCTTTATAATCAATAAGGCTTTTTAGATGGTTCCACTATATTGTATCTTGTGCTAAATCTTAGACATTTATTAGAAAGGTAGTCATACATCAAATTGTATAGTTCCTCAATAATTATTTAATCTACACTTTATTGAAAATATCATTAGGAATCTTTTAAATATAAATAAGATTCACATATGTCAAAGAAACAACATTATTTGCCTTCAAGGATCCCTTTTTTGAAGTCAGAATATGTGAATGCCATTTATATAATAAAGATAACAATATCAAAGATGAGTTTGATTTAAAACAAGTTTATGTCAATAATGCTTGAATATAGAACTTAATTTTATTTATTAAAATGTTAATATATACTTTATAATTCTATTAAGAGATCTAGTTTCATAATAGAAGTTAACCATTTCAGAATATGAATATTATCGTTATGAAAAATGATTAAGTAAACTATAAAACATTTGAATAAAATAACTGAGACATAAATTTAGACATGCTAAATTAAAACATACATTGTTCCATACAAATATTGTTTTACATTACAACTAATTTATGTATTAAGCATAAACAATAAACTAAACTCCGAGAGTGTAGTTCCAACTTGGTTCTGCTTAGCTAGTTACTCTTCAATAAATATATGTAAGCCATTTAAGACATTAGTTTAACATTTAAGTACCAAGTACTTGAGTGTTATATGAAAAGTAAGAGTTCTACCTAGTAGATACCTGAAGTACGAGTCTCTCTAGACTCTCTTCTTAGATAAAAGGACAATTCCTCTTCCAGTGTCTAGTTTCTCCATAAATGAAACAAGAACCATCTATATGGTCCTTATTGGATTTCTTGGGTTTAATGGTGTTTAGTCCATAAAACATGGGCCTCTTAGATCACACAAGGTGACTCTTTTAGCCTTGCATTATTCTAATGTTTATACTAGCTTTAAACAAAATATCACTGTATCTATTGGATTATTGCTTAACCTGTTATATCATCACATATATGTCTAAATTAACCAAGACTTCCTAGAAGTCATGACTAACTATTCCTAGCTTGATTCTAGAAGCATCTTTAGCACCACGGTGATGTCTTTATGATGTATCATGTTCAGGTTTATTGCTCAAAGCAAGTTGTTTAGGACTAGGAACTTTAAGTTTATACAATTTCATCTCTCACGAGATTGTCTCTAAAGACATGAACTCATTCATTGAAATTGTATCCAGTGAATGTTATTGTTTCATTAAGTCATTAAAGAAAATGAAAATTCATGATAATGAGAATGGATTATTTAACTATGAAATTTTAACAAAAATTCATTTAGTATTTTTAATATTTAATCTTCAATAATTAATACCCTTTTAGTTTCTAAAATCATTAATTATCAAAGTCTAGGATCCAAGTTGCAAAGCAAATAAATCGTTAGGTATCCTTTATCCCATCCATTTGAATTCAACCCTGTAGATATTGATTATCGATTATATCTTAGTATATAATTCCTAGATTTATGGGATCACTAATAACAAATTTAATTAGACATGTTTGATCCCACCTATGCCTCGAAACTTTCTTTCTTAGGTATCCTTTATCACAAAAGATTTCTGATCAAATCATCCAATTTGAAAAACTTTTGTAATCGGCCTATAACTTGGTTATAGAAATCGCGAATACACCTAAGTCATCAAAAGATAACACTATGCGGTTAGGTAACCTTTATACTACTAGTGTATACCAGAGATGTACGAGTGTTCTTTAAAATGGATTGCATAGATTTAAGATTTGTAAGACGTCTTTTATATGTTTTTATAATTCTAGTTTTAAAAACATGTGATATCATGGTTATTACATGCATATAATAAACCATGCTACCAATTTTCAAAAAGAAAATCACTTATAAGGTTCTATATAAACAACTATTTTTTATAATACGACATGATTCAATTTTAAATTTAATATCCACTATTAACTTTGAGATTGAACACATTATAACCTTTTTAAACCTTATAATAAAATTTCCTTTTATAAAATAAGGTTTGGAGTTTGATAAGCTTATAAATCCCTATTTCAAACTTATATTATTTTAATCTTGAAATTTACCGGTTAGTTGTTTTAACGATAAAGCTTGTTTTATATTTAAAACTATTTTACCATCTTATGTTAAAAATGTAAACTTCATTAAAACTAAACTCATTTATGAGGTTTATTTTTTTTAAAATTATTTTAGCATGTGAAAAACTAATTTATCAACTATACAAAATAATGCATAAAATAAACAACACAAACATGCATAAAAGGATATGTGTATAAACACAACCAACTAATGATATTTTGTGAGCCAACACAAAAGATGTCAAGTCTATTCATAAAGGGACATTTAAGGAGACCAAAAATCTTCTTATAATGTTCTTATAGAAGCTCGCACTTGAGTAAACACTCATTTTTTGCAAAAGACTTGAAAAACTTCTTTAAAGGAAAAATCTATTGCTAACATCATTCATGACACTTTTTCAGAAAATGTCATTATCTGCCCAGCACATATGTAGACCACGAAAATTTCCCTTTTGTCTTCAAAAAATGGCTCCAACTTCATTTCTTGTTACATATTTGTACAAATAAATTATTTCTAAAAATTAATCTATTATTTTACAAAAATAAACCAAGAAAACTAATATATTTAATTATTACATACCATATGAATAAATAAATTATTACAACCATTTTTATAACAAAAACAACAAACACAATAACACAACAATCATAATGGTCCATGGCTAGTTTATGCACACCATACATATCAACATACATATAAAACAACCTTTGTTTTTCTAAAACAACTTTAAATGACAAAAGACGCATGAAACTTTCCTCACATAAAAAAAATTATAAAGTTGTCGTAGAAAATATGTATTAACTTATTTTTTATACAAAAACAAGTTATCCATATTCTCAAAAAAACTAAGATTTCCAAAAATCATAAAATCTAACCAAACTTCCAAGGTGACTCTGATACCAATTGTTGGGTTTTATTTCAAATTTAGTTTCAAAAAACTATAAAAATGCCAAACGGAAGACTTGATATTTCAAAATAACATAAGCTAATTATACCCACCAAGGATCATCTTGCAAATTGTAGAAAGATTTAAACACATCCAAAGAAGATATGAAGAAATAACAACCTTTATGTTTCTTTTGGTCCTCTTGGGAGGCTTGGAAGAATGTGGAACCTTTGAGACACCAACAATGACTCAACTTGATGTAGAATGCCAGTTCTTTTGAATAAAACTCTTAACACTCTTAAGCTTGAAGTTCATAACCAATATGAACTTCAAAGAGAGCATAAGCAAGTAGTAATTTCTTCAAGTGTTCAAAGCAAAAGAAGAGATGATGAGAGAGCCAAGAGGCTCACAGTTTTGATGCATCTCTTAAGGCTTGAGAACGAAAGCCTCACTCTCATTTAGAGGCTCACAGTTTTGATGCATCTCTTAAGGCTTGAGAACGAAAGCCTCACTCTCATTTAGAGGCTCACAGTTTTGATGCATCTCTTAAGGCTTGAGAACGAAAGCCTCACTCTCATTTATATATATATATATATATATATATATATATATATATATATATATATATATATATATATATATATATATATATATATATATATATATATCACAATACCCTACTTTTGAATAAACTATTCAAAAGACCATGCCCTTCTTTTTGAATAGACTATTCAAAAGACATGGCCTTCTTTTTGGAATAAACAGATTAAAAGACCATGCCCTTCCTTTTGAATAAACTAAATGAAATTCATGCTCTTACTTTTTGACTTCTTAATTAATAAATGGAAGAAGACAAAAAAAACCTTTATATTTTATAAACCAAGTTTATAAAATATAAACTTTAACTTTTTTGTAAAAGACAAAAAAAAATATCTAGTCCAAAATGTTGTGCATGACTTATTAATTCAAACCATATGAATTATGTAATGTTACTTGCTAATAAAATTAATATTTCCATAAAATAAATAATTTTCAATTTAATTATAAGAGTTTATTGAATATTTATTAAAATCAATTTCTAATAAATAATTAATTATATCAAGTTGTTGTTAGTGTGATCCATTAGTATTGTATGTTAATTAGTGATATCACATTAATATAACTTTTGAGCATACTAGATCTTTCATGTAAACACATGGAAACAATATATATCAAACAATAAGTTTGGTGAGTTATAATTTAACAATCATACAATATAATAATACAGTTAGTCGCATACTTCACATATCTAGCTAGTCATATAAGTGAACATACATCTATACATTAACGGTAGATAATTAACCGGTCTCCATCATCTTAAACATTTCAACAAAGCACTCTAAGTACTCTCTTCCCTAGGGATACCTTATTCTACTCATTACATACATATGCACAAAGTATCAAAAAAACATAACATTTGCGTAACATATTTTATCCAAGATATCACAATCTAACAATGATGTAATCTACATTTACATACACATCTATACATGCTTTAACATGAATCTACTTCACATTATCATAGCTTTAACATGAATCTACTTCACATTATCATACTCTAAAAGGATACTATAACTCACCTCTTGTAATGAAATAACAACCCACTTCACCATTTTCCATTTTTAGGGTTTCAAACCATAATGATCAAAACAAGAATTTAACCATTGAATCTCCACAAAAACCAAGTGTTAGTATTACAAACACTTGGTTAACCATTAATAATAAGTTTATTGGAAGAAATCTTGTATAACAAGCTCAAACTCATAAACCATCATTAAAGCCCTAAAAAGTTTGAAAGTGGAGAAGTTGATTACCTTAGGATCTTTAGAAGCCTAAATCTTTCCACAAGCAGGCTTGATCGTCTCTTTAACATTCTTCAACCTTGAAATCGTGGGAGGTATGATCTAGAGTGTTCGGGTGTGCGTTTTAGAGAAAATAAACTCTATCCGATCATTTAATCTGCCTCGAAACGATGTCACATTCTTACCCTCACCGCGTTGTGGTGGCTTAGATGATCCTGCGATCGACTTCCTTTCACGTTGTGGTGGAAATATATGATAGCAACCTACTTTAGCCACCACGCCACAACACCCACATGCTACGTCGTGGAGTAAAGTACGCTACCTACGACTTACGATGGAAAAACACTCAAATCACTACCTTACCACCATGTCGTGACAAGCCTCTCACCATGTCGTGGTGGACCTGGAAACAAATTTTTCATTCCATTTTCAATACAATTCAACCCCAAACTTATATTTATCAATTCCAATCCATTCTCAAATCAACATAACACATTTCATTACTTCAAAACATCAAATGAATACGTGAGAGGCATCGATTGACGTTCTACAAGTCTAATATTACCATAAGGACCAAAATGCCCTTTAACACATAATAACATTTTAAAACATGAAAGCTCAAAAATATAGGTTCCTACAGGCACTCTACCAAAAATACTCTAATATAACAAACATATTATTATTAAAATGACATCCTTTTGTTTTAATGAAATACGATGACATGTATATCATCATTCTCTTTTTTTTTTCTCTACTTGTTCTTGGCATTCTCTGATACCAAAGCGGAAGTCTTGATGAGGTAAAGGGATTCCTCAAGGTCGTCACATAGCCTTTCAGGGTCTGGTATGGTTTCTTCGTCTGCTGATATGATAAATGTCAATTTATCCATATAACTTAGTATATGAATCATCAATGCCTGCAATGATACTTTTGTTATTTCTCTTATGGAAGTTACTAAAAGCTTAGTTTAAAATATATTTAGTTGATAATGGTATATATCATTTTTTTTATGCTACATTTAATATACTCTTAATATATATTTGATTATTTCGTATGTCTCAAATATCATTTCATAAAGAAAAAAATCGATATTTTAATGACTCGTGAGAGTAACGAACTTCATATTTGTTTACATTAAGTCATTTTCCTTTTGTGTACACCATTTTTTCAGAGAACTTTTTTTCAAAAAATATAATTACAACTGATTATTGAATGTTATAATTATATTTTTGAACACAAAAAATAATTTTGTTGGTAAATTATGTATAATTTTTTTTACTAAATATGAATAAAAGTAATATTTTAATATCTTATAATTAATTTTCCTTTTTAATCGGTCCTTTTAATTTAAATAAAAAACTAATTAATTTGTAAAATATTATTTTTAAATTTTTTACTTTGTAAATCTATTTTTAGATCTTTTTCTTATCTTGATGAAAAATAAGTAAACATTAAAATATGACTTATCAACCTCCATAGTTACAATAAATGAAAATTATATAGATGATCATTCAAACATTATCTTAATCTGAAACTTCAATCTTTTCCAAAATTTCACATACAAAAACGTGAAGTTGATAAAAAAAAATCAAACACCCGTACAAACATTTGAGTAATATACACAAGTTTATATATATATATTGAAAATTATTTTGATAATTAATTAATTAATAAGTATTTTTTTCTCTTTTAGAACTTTGTGTATCACTCAAATATATATGTGTTTGATATTCCTATCCACTTGGCATATTTTGTGAAAGGTTGAAAATAAATGAAGTTGCAAGTAAAGATAATTTTTATATGGCCATCAAAATAATTTATATTTATTATAATTATGGCAGTTGGTAAGTCGTGTTCCAATGGTGAAGTATTATTTATCAAGATAAGAAAGAGATTTAAGAATAGATTTTTGAAACAAAATTTTAGAAAAATGAATATTTTACAAATTATAGATTCTTTGGATACAAATAAAATTAAAAATTAAAAGGGATAATGAATTATGTGGTAAAAAAATTATTTATCTCACATTTAGTCATTTTTCTTGTGTATATAGTTTCCTTTTTATGTATATATTTTATAGTAAACTTATTTTTTTGTTTAAAAAATAACCTTATTGTTTGTGATAACCGTTTGTAATGATATTTTTTAAACAAAAAGAAATATGTTCACTAGTGAAGTACAAAAATAGTAATTAACTAAATGTGAAGAAAAATGAACATTACCTAAACATGTAATTATCCCTTAATAATATAACTCGAAGTAATAAATTCATATAATTATTATGATCAATGGTTAAATTGTGTAATATAATTTGTAACTTAATAGCATGTAAAGTATCTATTGCAATCTTTTCCTGCAAATAAGATAGGATTTTTTAAAATATCAAGATCCTAGTGTATACATCAGATCTTACAAAAATTGGTAAGTTATAATTTTTGTACGCAGGTAAAATGTCAAGCTATTATTATTACCATATAATATGATGGTGATTATTTAAAGATAGTAGATACTTAGATACATAAGATTCCTCTATTTTTTCCTTTATAAAAGACATAGTGCATATAATTTTGGCTACAAAATAAGGCACTAGTTAGAAAAAGTCAAATTATATTTAGGCAATCTGATCTCATAAAATAAGTTCCTAACTATTGAATATGAATATATGCTACCTAATAGAAATGGTTTGAAAATATGTCCATTTTAGGCTATCATTAGAAAAGGTGTATCTACTATAATAAATGAAGGTTTTTTTGTCATATGTCTTCTTCTCTTTTATTTGGACATATGGCATTTTCTATAATTTTTAAATTTCTTATTTTCCACTTGTCTTTTTATTGTATTTTTCATTTTATTTAATTAAAATTCCACATTTAATATGTAAGGTAATATATATGTAAGGTATTAATTAGAAAGGGTTTATATATGTAATGTATTCAATACATTAATTTTAATAATTCAAAAAAAAAATTCATTTTTCTTATAAATTCAAATTTTTCAAATTGTTAAAATTTCATATTTAATTTTTTTTAAAATAAGACCATGTAATACATGGGTCTCACACCTAGTCAATGTTTTAAAAACCGGTTTGAACCGGCCGGTCAAACCGGTTGGAATGGGAACCGGGAGAAAGAGCGGTTCAACTATCACCGGTTTTATATTGATTTCTGAACCGGATTGAACCGACCGGTTTTTAGAAAAAACTGGTTGAACCGGTCAAAATAAACCGGTTGAACCGGTTAAACCGAATAAAAACACATGAAAAAGAACCATTTACATAATAAACATTGGTGATTTTTTTCAAATCTATTTAGTTTTCTCTAAATAAAAACATATGGTAAAAGTTATAAATTCTTTTGAGGTTTTTGTATTCATTAAAAACTATATTTCGTTTCGGTATTATACTTTATTTTCTTTTTGACGTATATGCATTGATGTAAAACACTAAAACTTATGGTTATGTGTTATTTTAATGTATTTGGATTCATCTACAACTTATTTTTATGTGTATTTTTAATGTTTGAACTTGTAAACATCAAATTCTTAATTTCTATATGTATGTATGTGTAGGAAAATAGAAAAAACCATGAAAAATATATAAACCGGTTCACCCGGCGGTCGAACCGCTTGAACCGGGAACCGGTCACCATACCGGTTCAACTAAAAAACCGGTTTTTAAAACATTGCACCTAGTATTGGTAATAATCAATTACAACACATTCGATACATTGATGATCTAATAACTCAAAAGATGGTTTAGTAAAATAACTTGAATATATGTACATATATTTGTATATGAATACTTACATTAGGTTGTCCATAACAACTAGGAGCGATGTAAGTGATTTCATGCCCATAAAACGTGACTTCTTCTTGTGGTCCGGGCACATTAGTGAACCACAAGGTTGTATTAAAGAAAACCTTATGGTTTAGTTTCCCTACCGCCTGTATCAACCCCAGATTCACATTAATAGCAGAACAAAAAAAGATCTAAAAACCTAACTTGGTTATGTAATTAAAATTTTTCTAACCCAATTTTTGAGAATTTATTTAGTACAAAAGCTCTACACAAATCCTTTAATTTTTATAGACAATCTGAGTTAAAAATCAGAATTTAGTAAATCGGTACACCTTTTGGGGTAGTGTAGATCCACCATTGTTCACCATCATTTTTTTATTTTTACACTATATTTGGGTTAAAGATCAAAACTAAGTGGGTCTACAAGCCCCTGGGATAATGTGGATCTGCCATTGTTCGCCATCATAATTAAAATAATAATTTTTTGGTTTTAATGTAGTAAAAGTAACATTCCATGTATACACTCACTAAACAAAACCTAATAATTGTTTAATTTTCTCATTGTGAGGTGATGCATGTACCTTGATGCCAAATAACTTGAGGACCAAATAAACAACAAAATAAGTGTATAAAGGCTCTAAAGAGGCTTTCTTTCGATCGATGACTGCCTTAGCTTCTTTTACATAATCCAAGGGGTCTGTTTTTAGTCCGATTGCAAATGGGAGGAGCACATAACCGATCTGGTTTCCCCATCTACCCATCTTCCCCGTTCTCATTGTTTCGACAAAAGTCTACACATTCACCGATGATAAGTAGAAAAAAGTTAACTAGAATGATATTTGATTTGTTCACATACTTAAGGCCATGAGTTTCAATATGTTTATTGAATAAGATGGAAATCAGATGAACTCACATCGATCCGAGTGGTTGGTCTTAGGTTAAAAAAGAACGTGGCACGAAGGCGAATGTTTTTTGGAATGAAGTCGTTTTTCTTAGGATGATCTGATCCACTAAGATTCATGTTTTCACCTGCAAATGGCACTTAGATTTATTATAACCACTACATAAAACTAGTTCGTCTTTAGGACTTACCTAGTGACTCCAATAAAGTTATTGTATCTACGATTTAGATATAGCATGAAAGGTAGATATATAGATGCAAAATTTGAAAGATACAGATATAGATGCAAATAAACTTACTGTATCTACGATTCAGATAGCGTGATAAACCTGCTTGAGTAACTCCAAGCACTACATCATTCAATGTCTGCAACATATATCGAATCCATTACATAAATGTAGATGGTCAATCTCAATATCATTTATGTTATTTAAAATTATTATTTTTTGGGGATATTCACAAAAATGATAACATAGTTTCCTTAAAATTAAAGATAATCACCAAGTTTTGAATTATTTACGAAAATGACCATCAAGTTAGAAACATTGTATTTAGAATTCGTTTTATTTGTTTCATAAAAAGATTTTGTAATATCAAACATATTTTATAAAAAATATTTTAGAGAAGATATCTCGGACAAAAAATAGATATTTAAGAGAAAAATTAATATAAATAGACAATTCAGGCAAAAATATACATTTCAGAGTTGTTCTTTGAGTTTCAAAATTGTTATTTTCGTTTAATCCAGGACTCAAATTCGCTAATACACTGATCTGCGGCTCAAATGATATTGCAAGAGAGATTTATGGTTTTAAAATATGTTAAAGCAAACATTTTGAAGTATCTGAAAATAACATTTTTGGTTCCAATGTCTTGATGCAAACCAGAGAAAATGTCATATTATCTGCTAAAAGTGTTGCTTCATAATACAAAATGGGCCTATTTTGGACTTGGTGGTCATTTTAAAAAATATATATAAAAAAAAAAAAAAAAAAAGCTTGGTCACCATTTATTTTTTAACATCCATGTGGTCTTTTTTGTGAAAATCCTTGGACTGAATTTTTAGCTGTGTAAATTTTTTTAGTTTTCTGTGAAAATTTTCAAATGAAAATGAAAATTTTAAAGCGTGTTTAGTTGATTCAGTTTTTAAAATTTTTCCAAAAAAATAAAAAAAATTGTTTTCCAAATTGTATGTAATTAGAAAAATGATTTTTATAGTTGGCAAAGTTTTCTAAATTTCGTAAGATACAAAATGAAAACTTCACCATTTCCAACAAAACACATTTTCTAAGATTTTCATTGAAAACTGAAAATGAAAATTTAACTTTATTTTTTGAAAAAACTTTTTCCTGAAAAATAAAAACA
Organism: Lactuca sativa; assembly: GCF_002870075.4. Lineage (NCBI taxonomy): Eukaryota > Viridiplantae > Streptophyta > Magnoliopsida > Asterales > Asteraceae > Lactuca > Lactuca sativa. Next base: position 226,214,837 of record NC_056627.2, read on the forward strand.
GCTTTCAACAACCAAACACACCATTGGCCATTTCATTATAAGATTGTCACAGGAGACTCTTTTTCCAACACAATATTTTGTTGTCCATTTATTTCATTGGAGTATATATATATATATATATATATATATATATATATATATATATATATATATATATATATATATATATATATATATATATATATATATATATATATATATATATTCGTTTGAAACCATGTTAATTTTATGAGACATTTAGATGCCAAGCTAGTCACTTATCATGGAGATTAAAAAATAAAAATAAAAATGTAAAGTGCAAAATAAAAGTAAAAATTCTAAAATTCTTTTTTTTAAATAATATTTTCATCGTTTAATTAATCCAAAAAAATAAAATTAATAAATAAATAAAAATTATTATTTTTTTTTAATTTACATAAAATATTCTAATAAAATATTAAAATATAAATATTATAATATTCTACTAAAATTGTTAGATATGTAAAAGGTACTATTATTCTACTAGAATTCTTAGAATTGTTAAAATATTCGAATATTATATTAGAATTGTTTAAATAATTATAGTATATTATTCTAGTAGAATATTTGAATATTTTAACAATTTTGTTTTAATATTTGTAGTAAATATTTTAGTAGAATATTTCAAATATATATAAAAAAAAATGAGAATCTTATTTATTTATTTATTTTGGATAATCTAAATGACCAAAACAATACATAAAAAAACAATTTCAAAAATTTTCATTAATTTTGCATTTTATAAATATATTTTTTTGTATTTTTAAAATAAGTGTTTAGGATTGCATACAAATTTCTATTAAAATTTTTATGGTCTAATATATATATATATATATATATATATATATATATATATATATATATATATATATATATATATATATATATCCCTATTCTAATAAAAGAATAGGTTTAATCTCCTATTGACAAGTGTCATACAATTAGAACACTTCATTAATGTTATATATTCATTATCATGCCACTTGTCAACCTATTAATTATTAATTTCAAATTTCAAATTTTAAAATTTTTCACTCTAATTACATTAAACTAATAACTGATTCTTTTATTTAAATTTCAAATTTTAAATTTTCCCACTCTAATTATATTAGATTAACTAGGTGTGAAACCCGTGTATTACACGGGTTGATTAAAAAAAATATATCAAAGTTTAAATATTAAAATTTTTTAAAATAAATAAACATATTCAACTGATGAATAAATAGAAACACTATTAGAAAGGTCATCAATAATATCAATGATTGTTGTCATATTCATTAAATTTATTATAATATTCAATGTATTTTAATATATCTTATATATATTTTTTAGATTCTTTGCATTTATTATCACATTAAAATATATTTAATACTTTACATATATAAATTTAGTATTATGTGGCATATTTATTGATTTAATTAAAAAAATCACAAAATGACATGTGGATTTAAATTTAATAAAAAAATTTACAAAATTACATGTGGCAAATTTAATGAGAAGATGACATTTGGCAAAATGATCTTCATTTATTAGGATAGATAACATTAGATTGAAAAATAAAATAAATTTAATACGTATTATAAGATGATATAACTTCATGTATTTATTTAAATCAATGATTATAATTTTATATAACTAAAAAAATTTCTCTTAAATAATAATTTATTTAAAATAATTAATTAATAATTTTGACTTTTTATATGAAAGTTTAATTAATTTTATAATCGTGGTTCTCACGGGTTATAAATTAGTATTCTAATAAATGAAGGTTTTTTTGCTACATGTCATCTTCTCTTTTATTTGGACATATGGCATTTTCTAAAATTTTTAAATTTTATATTTTCCACTTGTCATTTTATTGTATTTTTTATTTTATTAAATTAAAATTCCAAATTTAATATGTAAGCTAGTATATATGTAATGTATTTATTAGAAAGGGTTTATATATGTAATGTAATCAATACATTAAAGCCTCACTAATTTTAATAATTCAAAAAATTCTCATTTTTCTTATAAATTCAAACTTTTTAAATTGTTAAAATTTTATATATATATATATATATATATATATATATATATATATATATATTAAATAAAATCATGTAATACATGGGTCTCACACCTATATATATATATATATATATATATATATATATATATATATATATATATATATATATATATATATATATATATATATATATATATATCTTTACTATCTTATAAAAGAAATCCCACTATTTCTAAAAATAGATTGAATATAATAATATTATTTTTTTTAAGACGTTCAAATCATTAAGCTAATAGTACAAATAGTCATCAATAAAATAATATTAAATTTGAACATGTGTTTTGAATCCTTATATTTCTCAACAAATTCTATCTCCTTCCCTGAATTTCGGATAATTCAAAATTTGAAACCATAAGAAAATACATGTTGATTCAAATATCCGTCCTGCAGATAGCTCTTTCTCAACAGGTTTTTATTTTAATCCTTACTTGTAATTGATTTCATCATTTTTAACTTTTTATATTTTTATCTTATAAATATATTGGGTGAAGGCTTTATTATATCAGGTTTGTTCCTAAAAAGGTTTTTACTATGTTTCTTTAATGTGTTGGCTTTACAGGTTCAAAGAACTCAACCAAGATGGCCAGTTAGAGCATTGTATTATCATTAGTTTGTATATTTTGGCATCTTACTTTTGCAATAAAGAACAGCTAAACACAAGATTTGACATGATTAAGGTAGTTTGTATATTTTTCATCTTGTTTAGTCTAAAAATGAAACATTTTTCATCATTGGTCCTTATACTATCAAGTTTCATCACATGGACTTCCTGATTACGGTGATTATTGTCCTTATTATAAGGTTCTATATAGATTTTGTTCAATATTTTAAGGTTTCGAGAACCTAAATCAATATGAATTCTTGAATTACATACCATCGTTGAAAATGTTTTAATTTGTGACCAAACTTGGTTTAAAATCACAATGAACAAGTTGACACCTGAGTATTTTGGCCTTCTCAAAGGCTTATTTATCGACTTTTGAATCACAACACCTGATATTCTAAAGGTTTATTTTTATAAACTATTATTTATATATTTTAGCATTTTACTTAGTAGGACATTAAATTAATAAATGAATTAACGAAAACGAAAAAAAAGGACGATAAACAGTACAAGTGGTTTGGGTATGTATAAATGGAAGTAATAACCATTTAGGGGGGTGTTTGGCAAAAAAGTTTATTGCTTATTAGTTTATTAGCTTATAAATTAATAAGTAAGTGTAGGGTAACTTATGAAAAAATGATGTATTAGAGGTTCTCCACCGGAATAAGTTATTTTAATCCAAACACTTTTTTAACTTATAGTAATGTGGAACCTAATAAGTTGTTTTAAAAAACCTTAGCCAAACACCCTCTTAATATGGTATGGTAATGCTCTTGAAAAATAGATGTCATTTAATATTCATTTCTCGAAGTGAACGCAAAATGGTTTTAACTCTAAAGAGATCAAAATATTCGCCGCCCGCCGCTTTGCGCGGGTAGACGGCTAGTATATATATATATATATATATATATATATATATATATATATATATATATATATATATATATATATATATATATATATATATATATATATATATATATATATAACCACGTTTCATTGTTTGACTACTTTAATTGCATATACAACAATGAAATAAACCCTAATAAAAAAAAAAGTTAACTTACCACATCCATGACCTTCTTCACCACCTTAATGTCAGATAAGTTCACGCTCTTGCGAACAAAACGTCTAGGTCTATTCTCTACGCCTAAAGGGCCTTTCAGTGGTGTTTCAGTGTCTTTAAGGAAAAACACGGTGAACACAAACAGCACAACGGAAACAAAGGAGTTCCAAAACATTTCTAGCACCGACCGGACAGTAGAAAATTTGATGTAACTAGATTCTTTGTAGACAGGAAGCGTTGGCAAAGCATCAGGATCCGATGATTTTCGTGTACAAGCAAGAAAAAGTGTCATCAAAGACAAACCATCGCCTAAGGAATGATGGAAGCGAAAAACACCGGTCCCTTCATCGTTGGTTGTCTTGATGTCAAGAAGGTGGAGATCCCATAAAGGCTTTGAACTCTCGATGGGAGATTTGCTAAGGTTTGAGATGTAGTCATCGACAAATTTGTCTGGGAATGCAATATTCGGTTCTATTTTTGGGACTATAACATGGTTGTCAATGTTCACGTTTGTTGGAACCCATATGAAGCTTCCGGTCTCTTTGTCGACGACCTAAAAATCGATAAGAAGGCAAGAGTTTAGAAACGAGAATAACTTCCCAGAAAACAATAGAATTAGTTATCACATTTTATTATCACGTTTGAATAAGGATTGCAATGAATTGTTTTTATTTGTTACACATTGATATTCTTGTAAGTTAAACTAAAAAGGATTGCAATGAATTGTTTTCACTCATATAATTGTTGTTGTTTTAAACACATACGGGCACACATACACTTTGACATGTTCAACAGTACGTTCAAGTAAGAAAGATAACCCCAACAACAATTTTTCATAATTACATGTAGTAGGGGTGGCAAATCGAGCCATCGTGTCGTGTTTTTGTCTGACACGACACGATATCGGGTTTTTTTTAACTAATACGAAAACGAACCGATTAAAAAATGACAAACACGACACGGCACAACAAAGATAACATGAAATAACAATTAATGTATTTAATTAATATTTATTCATACATAGCACAAAAAATACGACAAACACGAAAAACACGAGAAAAAAAGTTAAATCGTGTCAAATTTTGAACACGAACTCGACAAGACACGACGTCGTGTTTTTTACACTTGACACGAACACGATACGAATTCGAATTTCAGTTTCGTCTCAATTTTGTTTCGTGTCGTGTATTTTTGTCGTGTCGTGTCATGAATCGTCACCCCTAACATGTAGAATGGAAATACGGGGAAAAAGAATTTAAATGGAAAGCAGATTCCACTATTTGGTACACCAGAAAATAATTTAACCGGAAAATATTCATAAGAAACAATTCTGTAATATAAATAAAATGGAAATTAATTTGTTTTTCAATATTTGTTATTTTCAAGCAATTCATATTTATGTTTGTAAAATCACGAAAATAACTTATTAACTACTCAACTAAATTAATAACGTGGCAAAAAAGTAAACATCTTTTTAATTAAATTCTAGATTGCATGTACTTAAAAGATAAAAGTGAAGAATAAATCGGAGACAAAAGATAATAAAAAGTATAACTGAAAAAAATGGAAACGGAGCATTTTGTGGCTATAACCCCTCAAAAGAAGTCAAACGCCTATTTCTTTAATCCATTTATTAGAACCATAAACAAATGGTTGGATGCCTGGGTACGGCTCGAACTGTATAGCTAAACAGTTTTTTATTTTTATTTTGTTTTTTTAGGATATTCACCAAGAACTTTGTTAATCTCCACCATTTTTGTCGGGGTGGTATTCTATTTGCTCTACCCCATTGAGGTGAAGAAAAGGAGAGGTAGAAAATGGCATTGATTGGTTGGAAATCGTATTGCACTACGTTGGTGTTATAGTATTTCTTGATGGCTTGATTTCTCATTTTAGTCATTTTTCTCCAAACTATAGAGTTATTTTGTTAGAAAAGAAATTAGTTTTCTTACTTATTTCTTTATTCTTGGCATTAAATAACAGGAAAAATGAAATAATTTTATTTTTTTCTTCAAATTTTTTATACCAAACGATTGCCTAAATTTAATAAAATTTGATATATTAGTTTTTACTTTTTGTAAAATAAATCGAAAAAAAAAATCCACAACATTCATTAATATATATATATATATATATATATATATATATATATATATATATATATATATATATATATATATATATATATATAATATCTTATCTTATATCTTATACTATATATAAAATATATTATTCATATCTTGAATTTTAAAAGGTACAAGATATAAAGTTTTTTGTTCAAATCAATTATACATAACAAAATTATTAATACTTACCAAAATTTTGAAAAACTTATATTATGGAAGGTATTAAAAAATTAATTTTGAGAAAAATAACAATTTTAAAATATTAAATTCATCAATATAAGTTGATTTACATTTCTTAAATTTGATAAAGATAATAATTAATTTATATCAAATGTATTAATATACAATATAAATATAAGTTCTAAACATAAATATTTTAATTAAAAATGATAATTTTTCTTATTACATAATAAGTAATAACAAAATCAAATAATTATTCTCGTAAAAAACTATTCATCAAAATAAAAAACTATTTATTACCGATTTTTTGTGCGGACACACATCTAGTATATATATATATATATATATATATATATATATATATATATATATATATATATATATATATATATATATATATATATATATATATATATAATTTCTTAGTTTTATATATAGAACATAAAAATAAAAATATATAAATTTTGGTAAATTGTTTTGTTTTTTTAACGTAAAGACCTAAAAATATAAACCCAACGCTTTGTAATTGTATATTGATATAGGTTTTTATTTGTAAACATAAAAATAACAAAATAACCTATTGATGCACAAACCTCCAACTCAACTTGAAACTACTATAAGCAACTTAAATAGAGTTCATTAGTTCATAACCCATGTGAGACAAATTATCACATCATGGACGTGAACCATGGGCGACAACAGTTTCAACTTTTGATGGTGTGGTTTCAAGGTTATATTTATACCTGCAGGCTTGAGAACCTAGGATGTCGAAGGAGAGAATGAACAAGATTTTGTTTGACGACAGCAGGGTTGATCTTGGTCTTGCACCCCATCATGGTTATTATGTAGACATTGGAACCAGGTTCATGGAACAATCTTGACATAGGGCTCAAAGGTTGATCTTCTTCCTTCAATCTTAGACCATCGTTGATGGTGGTTTTGATCTGTGTAAGAGTGTTGAGACCTTTTGCAGAACTCATGGCTCACACAAAATTGGAACTTTCTATATCTAGGAATGCAAGTTGAGTTCATGAATGACATCCTTTATATACATCAACCATAGCATCATGTGTTTTTTTTCTTTCGACCATGCATAAATGTTTTATTAAAAATAACCACACAGTATTTGATTTAATAGGTGTCAAATTATATATGCTATTGGTTGACGAGTCAAGATTGATGAATATATATTTTCTTTGTTTATTATTCTTTAATGGCAAACTACACGTAAATGGAATATACTATGGCGAATCTCCTAACATTGAAAGGACATATATTATAAGTTTATAATCAAACAAAAGAAATGATTTTGTAAAATATAAACCAACTCATAAGTAACTATTTTTGTTTGATTATAGACTTTATACTTTAAGCTCTTACACGTTGATTTTAAAGGATTGTACAATATATTTTTCGAAATAAAAACTGATTGATAATACATTTAGTTTAGGTAAATTTTCTCCTATATATTAATATATTATGCTATGATTCATGTAAACCTAAGTAGAAATGTTTAAAATTATTATATTTGCATAAAATAATAATAAAGAAAGTAATTAGAAGAATGTATCCCTGATTTCTTGAAATACATTAACATCTAAGAGATTTAATTAGTTTTTTAAATGATTCATATTATTTATATTTCCAAAATGTTATTAAGATATGATATTTTATTCTCAAAATTTGAATTGAAATTTATTGGTTATCAAAGAAATTTGGAAATGATAGAAATAATAGAAAAATATTACGTGTCAGAAAAATAACATTTTTAGGTTTTCTTTATTAGGATAGATAAAGATAAATAGAGAAAATTCCAAAAAAAAAATTGACGTTGGTTTATCAAAATATTGCACAAAACAAATACAAATAATATCAAAATTGAACACAAAGAAAAAACTCTATTTCCCTATATTGAATTTCAAAAAAATAATTTAACAATCCGATAATTAATATCGTGAACTGACTATCGAAACGTCAAAATATCAACAAACAACTCAATAATTAATATTGATGATTAAATAACAAAGAACTCAATAATTAATATTGGTGATTAAATAAGGAATAGTTATAACAAATAGAGACAATCTAACAATTTAATATGGAGAATTAAACTTCAAGCCTCATCACAAATTATAATTTATTATTATTATTATTATTATTATTATTATTATTATTATTATTATTATTTGTTAAGTTTTGTCCAAAAATAAGATAGATCATATTTGATTATAAAAAAAGTAGAGAGTGTCTTGTTAAAAGAAGAACTAGAAACAAAAAATAAATGTATGTCCTACAAATGATTTGCATGCTCAATATCTTGTAAGTTTCAGCATAATCCCCTAGGATTTAATGTAAATTATTGTTTATTCCAATAGCTACGGAAGAACTAATAAATGCAAAGTGAATACTCACAAATCGGGAATCGAGAACAACCTTCTATCTAAATTTTCAGAGAGATGAGAGAGAGGAAAAGACCTCGATTTTTTGTGTGTGCAATATGATTCCAAGAAGGTTGTATTTATAGTGGTGGAAACCATATAATTCTCCAAACAACTTTGGCTCGATGAAGTCCTCGTTCCTCTCACACGTTATCACGTAGCATGTGCTTTTACATGATGTGTATGCATGAAGTCAGTGCGTTTTCATAGAGGTCTCTAGAAGGTTCATGGACCTTGCCCAATTAGTCACAGTGTAGTCAACGTTGATGGGGTGAACTGACCTAATTTGATCGAACTTGGTTAAAAAGAAAAGCTCATTAGCTCATAGCAATTATGTGGTCATATGAAGTACCAAGTGCATGTAAATCATGACATTTTGCAAACATCACATCTCGTGTACACGACCCAACTTAGTGCTTTTCGGTGCTTGGCACATCCTTTGATGCATTAAATCCTTTTATGGCTAAGTTCAAAGAATACCTTAAAATCCAACTTAAATTTCTTTCCCCACCTATATGGGAAAAAGGGAAATCCCAACTTGCATTTTATCACTTAAATTTCCAACAATTCCCCACCAAGCTGGCAAGTTTCCTTTCACTTAGACAGATGATGTCACTTAGGTGTAATGAAGATTAAACCCTAGTTTAGTATTGTGAAACAAGAAGAGTTTGATTTAATGGTATCATATGGTTCTAAACCAATAACTATGTGACCTCTTTGGTTTATGCCTCCACATCACCTGCTATCTTTGTATTCTCACTAAACATGAATATGAACATACACTATAAACCCTTTTCATGAACCTCTAGAAGATAAACCACTAATATTCATTTGAGGCACCACCACCTCTAGATCATATAAGAAAAGTTTTTTAGCATATTCATTGCTTATATGTCTCTAAAGTTTTGTTAATATTTTTAACTCGACCTTCTTCTCAGCAACGATTACCTCACATGCATCTATCAATATTCATAGCAACTTTTATCTTTAGTAACTTTGTTATTTCCTTTTTAAAATTAAGTAGTAACATTAATTTCAAGTTGGGTTTCCATCACTGAACAAGTATATCGTGGTTTTAAACCCATGTCTATTGTAGTAGTTCCAACCAAATCTCTCATCATAGATTTGGTCAACAGATATGCCGACTTCATACTTATCTTCACACACACATACACACACACACACACACACATATATATATATATATATATATATATATATATATATATATATATATATATACATATAATTTTGATGCCACAATTTTCAAAGTTGTCCCATATAAATGTGTTGAATACCAATACACATTAACTTGCCATTATACACAACATCGGATACTTTAGACAATGTGATCTTACTGTCACTATACATGAGAATAGATGGAATTGGAATATCCTACAGATAGTTGTAGATCTTTATTCTACTCTTTTTCTTTGCTTAATATTGTTGAGGAAATAAACTCGGCATCTATCATCGGGTGAGCTACAAGTAGTATCTTTCGTGCCTAAGAAATAAATCCTCTAGGTAGTATGTAAACCCAAACACTTGTGTATTTAGAATCATTGGAGTGATATGTCTAGTTGGCATCAAAATACCCTTCTAGTAATCAACTTAAGAGTACTTTTCTATTTTCAAGTATTATAGTACTCCATCAACTTCCTTCCAGTGTTCTATACGTGGTTTGATAGTAGATTGACTTAGTTTTCTTAAAGTGAATGTGATTCCAAATCAAGTGTAATGTATAACATACATCATGCTACCATTTCGATTTATATACTCCACTTGAACCATAGCTCGATTAGAGTTCACATTAAATTTCACACTTAAATAAAAAGGAGTGTTAATTTCCTTAATGCTCAAATGTTGTGTAACATCCCTAAATGAGGTACAATGATTATTCTTGAATCTTTCCTTATTATGTAAAAATTAGTCCCTAAATATGAAAGGTTGGCAAGTCAGTACGCGGGGCGTACGCATAAGTATGCGCAGCGTACTCATGCACCATGAAGAATTGCAGAGGCCACCTATTACGTTGGCCGTGCCCCTTAGTACAATGGGCGTACTAGGCTCAGATGCAAACGCTAGTATTTGTTTGTCCCCTTTAAATAGAACATGATGGTCTCATTTCTAGCCACCCTTATCAGCCTCCAACCCTCTCTAAAACCCTAATATCGTGTGTGTGGCTTGTGTGTGTGATTTTGCAAGTTTTAAGTGATTCTTCGCCTTGTAGTTAAAGAAGAATGTTAGAGAAGAAGAAGAAGAAGGTGTCATCAAGCTTGGAGATCCAAAAACTTTCCACCTTTGTGCATCATTTTCAGGCGGAGTCTAGATCCAGCAGTTCGGATGCTAGGTTTTCATGTCATCAGTATCAGTGAGTCTCCTCACTTACTCTTACATGTATGGTAGGTTAGCTTTAATATCATGACCAGCTAGGTCTAGTTGTTATGTTATGTTAAGTGTTGATATGATATTTGTTGTGACCAGGGCTGCTTACAGCCAACCAAAGGTTACGGATAACCTTACGAGTGTGTTGTTAGCTCACGGGGACCACTGATAGTACCAAGGTTACAGATAACCCATAGATGTTACTTATGTTGTGTTATATGTGGTATCTTGGGGAACCTACTAAGGTTTGTGCTTACAACTGTTGATTTGTATGTGGCAGGTACTTCGCTGGACCGCGGGAAGGTGAATGTCTGATTGTACATACACATTGGAAATTTACTAATGGGACATGATCTTTTATGTACTCTGATAGCTATGATATTTGTGGTTTTGAGATGACTTGTAGTTGATCTGGTTATGAAACTATGTTTTTGGAAGTTTTAAAAATGAAAATTTTGGTCTAAAATTTGAGTTGTTACAATTTTGTATCAGAGCCCTGGTTTAAGGAATTTCGATGAACCTTTGCATGACTCCAAACTCAAACTGAGGGTTCGAGCATTTTTAAGAACTTAACAAGAAATGAAGACTTTTTACAAGAGGAAAAACCCAGAGAAGCAGTGTGTACAATCAACCAGCGCTCGAGCGGCAGTTTCCTAAGATACCTTATTTTTCATTTTAGTATTGCAGAGCAGACATGTTGTACTGTGAGAAAATAGGATTGCATGCTAGCTAGGGGTAGGCTAAGGAATCTTGCTGAAACAGTATAAATGTTTCCTGATTAATGATGGCTTAGCCTAGGAGTTCATTCCTTATGGGATTGAATCTGCATTATCTATTTGCTAGGCGTCTGCTTTATAGTTGTACATGGTTACGATTTTATAGCCTTATAATGCATGTTTTAGCCTTACTTCCTGTTCCTTGTTTGGTTGTGGATTTGAGGTAGGATCATTTATTCAAATGTCTATCGAGTCTCATACTATGTACAATTGGCATACGCGAGGGCAGCGGAGATCTCGTGAAGTAGAGCAGTGTTGGGAGTGGTCTAAAACTAGTATCTAGATGTATGTTTGAGGTTCTCAGGAACCAGTAGGCTGATTCCATAGTTGATATGAGGAAGTAATGTTCTTGGGGTCTCGAGAATATAACCTGAGACGAATACAGATTGGTGTGGAAGGTAGTATTGGGCCCGTACTACTGAAAGCACCGGATTTGTATGCGGCTCGGGGAAATGACCTCGAGGGAGTAGAGAGCTTGTAGGGGTGTGAGATTTGATATATGTGTTTAGCTTGTGTTGATGATTTTCTTATGCATTTCAGTATGGTGGTTACCGGAGGTTTAGGCTCCAATGACCCTAAGAGGTCGAGTGCCAGTGATTATGAGATTCGAAGGATTGTTGCTACAGAGGTGGTCGCGACAATCCGAGAGGAAATCCTGGAGATGTTTGGCTCTGTTAAGACCATGTTGATTGAGACCTTTGATGACCGCTATGCCACTGTTATTGAGGCTGCTGCTGCCACAGCCACCACGACTCTTACTGCTTTGAGACCGCAGGGGGTGATTCTTTATGGTATCCGGAGTTCACCAACACGAAGCCACCGATTTTGATAGGACCCATGATTTGATTGCCGCAATGAGATGGATCTTTGATGTTGAGGGATGTTTCTATACCTGATCCTGTCTGGAAAATTTGAGGGTTCGATTTGCATGGAACCTGCTTAGCTTGGGAGCGAAGGACTGGTGGAAGTTTGTGACTGCTAACTACAAACCTACAGAGCATATTGCGTTGACTTGGGAGAGGTTTACTACGATGTTTAGGGATAAGTTTGTGCCCGCAGTTGAGCGGGAAAGGTTAGCCCAGGAGATACTTTCTCTCAAGTTGAAGACATAGACAGTGACTGAGATTACTAAGATGTTTCATGAAAGGGGTTTGTTTTCCCCTGAGCAAGTATCGACGGAGCAGGCCTGTGTAGCCTGGTATTTAAGTGTTCTAAGGAAGTATATCTGGGAGTTTGTTGCGAACACTACATATAGGACATTGGTTGAGTTGTAGACCAATTCAAGGAGGAGAGATATTGAGTTGGAGATTTAGGCTAGGGAGGAGAGGGAGACCCAGGGTAGGGCCAAGAAGTCAGTGCAGTCGTAGCCAGCAACTAAGCGGGCTAAGCCCGCTGATCAGAGAGTTGGAGGCCAGAAGGGACACACTTATGGGAAATGCGACAAAGTTCATAAGGGAACATGTTGGTCCGGGTCGGCTTACTACCTATGTGGCAAGGAGGGGCATTTAGCTAGGTAATTCCCCAAGGGATTTTGAGTTTGTTTTAGCTACAACCAGACGAGCCACGTGAAGGCCAATTGTCCACAGCTTGCATCTAGGGTGGTTCATACTCCTGCCCCAGCGACACGGTGTATCACTTATGGTCAGCAGGGGAAGGCCGATGCATCGAAGGCTTGGGGCAGAGCTTTTCAGTTGACAACAAAGGAGGCTCGCACAGATCCAGATGTCTTGGCTAGCATGTATTCCTTATATTTCTGTAGATTTATTTATGTTGCTTATATTGTCAATTGTTTAGGTACGTTCCTTGTGAATTTTTGATCGCGCTTGTGCTATTTGACTCGGCTGTGAGTCGGTCTTTTGTGTCATCATCTTTTAGTTATGGTTTTAGTATTGCGCGAGAGGCCTTGAGCAAGCCCGTAAGTGTCTCGATACCTGATGAGCATCCTGTTTCAGCTACTGATGTATATCGGGGTTGTGTGTTAGATATTTTCAGGATTGGATATCCGATAGACCTCATTCCTATCTTGATGGGGGGTGTTTGAGTGATCATGGGTATGGATTGGTTGAGCCGAACTGGGCTCTGATCGACTGCGAGCGCTAGGGCCGGTCCAGACGGTGGGCAACCCGGGCGACCGCCCAGGGCCCACGACTCCTGGGGGCCCAAAATTTATGGGCTATATAGTGTATATATATATATATATATATATATATATATATATATATATATATATATATATATATATATATATATATATAAAGTTATTATCAAAATGATTTTTAGGGCCTAAAGTTGATTCAAACTTAAACTAGCTCAAAATATAAACAAATTGGTTTGCTTCTTATTGTTAATTGAATGTGCTTATAGTCAATAATAAATGATATTTATTTTTGAATCTTTATTATATTTATCTTTAAGGGCCCATTTTTTTTTCTTTTCGCCCCGGGCCCCATATACATTTGGACCGGCCCTGGCGAGCGCCAATTAGTGACAGTCTGGGATCCTCGTAGGGGAGTGATGACTATATATGGCAAGCGTACTAGATTAGGATCATCCTTTTGTTCTGCCGCCAGGGCAAGGCATAGTTTACAGCATGGATGCATGGGTTTTCTAGCTTATGTGGTGGATACGCAGGTTGAGAAGAAGGGATCGACTTCTATTTCTGATGCTCCGGTGGTATGAGATTTTCCTGATGTTTTTCTCGAGGAGTTACCGGGTGTGCCTCCCGAGAGGCAGGTGGAGCTCCGGATCAATCTGATTCTGGGCACGGTGTCGATTGCCAAGACACCATATCGTCTTCAACCTCTTGAGATGCAGGAATTATCTTCTCAGTTGCAAGAGCTATTGGGGAAAGGGTTCATTAGACCAATAAGCTCCATGTGGGGAGCTCTGATCCTTTTCGTAAGGAAGAAGGACGGTTCGCACCGGATGTGCATTGATTATCAGGAACTGAAAAAGCTGGCAGCGAAGAACCATTACCCTTTGTTGAGGATAGATGATCTTTTTGACAAGCTTCAGGGAGCGTCTTGGTTTTCCAAGACTGATTTACGGTCTGGATATCATTAGATGAGGGTATGGGAGGAGGATATTCAGAATACGGCCTTTCGAACTCGTTATGGGCATTACAAGTTTGTGGTGATGCCTTTTGGGCTCACCAACGCACCAGCAGCGTTCATGGACCTCATCAACCGGGTGTGTAGGCCCATGTTGGATTGATCTATGATCGTTTTTATCGATGACATTCTAGTATATTCGAAGACTAGGGAACAATATGAGGGGCATCTACAAGAGATTCTTGGGGTTTTGAGGATGGAAAGGTTGTATGCCAAATTCTCCAAGTGTGATTTCTGGTTTATAGAGGTTCAGTTTTTTAGGGCACCTCATCAATCAGAATCGTATTTTGGTCGACCCAGCCAAAATTAAGGCGGTTATGCAGTGGGAGGCACCGAGATCTCCATCCGAGATTCGGAGCTTCCTTGGTTTGGTAGACTATTATTGGAGCTCCAATAATTTTTGTCAGGAAGAATGACGGTTCACACTGGATGTGCATTGATTATCAGGAACTGAACAAGCTGAAAGTGAAGAACTGTTACCCTTTGCCGAGGATAGATGATCTTTTTGAACAGCTTCAGGGGGCGTCTTGGTTTTCCAAGATTGATTTGCGGTCCAACTATCATCAAATGATGGTATGGGAGAAGGATATTCAGAAGACGGCCTTTCAAACTCGTTATGGGCATTACAAGTTTGTGGTGATGCCTTTTGGGCTCACCAACGCACCAGCAACGTTCATGGACCTTATGAACTGGGTGTGTAGGCCCATGTTGGATTGAGTGATGATTGTTTTTATCGATGACATTCTAGTATATTTGTAGACTAGGGAACAACATGAGGAGCATCTACGAGAGATTCTTGGGGTTTTGAGGATGGAGAGACTTTATGCCAAATTCTCCAAGTGTGATTTTTGGTTGAGAGAGGTTCAGTTTTTTGGGGCACCTCGTCAATAAACACCGTATTTTGGTTGATGCAACCAAAATTGAGGCGGTGATGCAGTGGGAGCTGCCGAGCTCCATCCGAGATGCAGAGCTTCCTTGGTTTGGCAGGCTATTATCGGAGGTTCATCAAAGATTTCTCCAAGATTGTTGTTCCTCTCACCAAGTTGACCACGAAGGATGTTGTTTTTAGTTGGGCGCCTGAGAAGAAGGCATCATTTGAGACTCTACGTCAGAGGTTGTGTGAGGCCCTAGTGCTTGCCCTCCCTGAGGGAGTTGAGGGTTTTGTAGTTTTCATGTGATGCATCCGTTGCGAGATTGGGTGTTGTGTTGATGCAGAGAGGGCATGTGATGGCCTACGCTTCGAGGCAGCTGAAGCCTCACGAGGTGAGGTACCCCACTCATTTGGAGTAAGGGGCGGTGGTTTTCTCCCTCAAGATTTGGCGCCACTATCTCTATAGTGTTCGGTGTACCATGTACACGGACCATAAGAACCTGAGATACCTTATAGATCATCCTAACTTAAATATGAGGTAGAGGAGATGGTTGGATGTAGTGAAGGACTATGATTATGAGATCTTGTATCATCCAGGCAAGGCCAGCGAGTACCCCAATGTATGAGGATGACAATGATGACTCCAGTTTTAGAGATCATCAACGAAGCATAGTAGGGGGGGCCATAAAAGAAGAAAATCGTAAGACTGAGCGGGTGATTGGTCAGGTTTCGCCATTTTATATGGATAGTAGAGGGATTCTGACTCTTCATGGGTGGGTATGGTTACCGTATGCGGGTGGGTAAAGGCGGATTTTGATAGAGGAAGCCCATAAATCGAGATTTTCTATCCACCCGGGGGCCACAATGATGTATCCTGACCTGAAGCATAATTATTAGTGGCCATGTATGAAAATAGATGTGGCATGGTTTGTGAAGAGATGTTTGACCTGACGAAAGGTCAAGGCGGAGCACCAGCATGTGACATCCCCAAATTCACAGTTATTTTAAAAGTTTTATTTATACTTATTTGAAAATTAGAGTATCCTTTTTAAAGAATAATATTGTGGAATTTGTTCCCAGTAAAACATGATAAATATGTTATCAAAGCATTTCCGAAGAAATGTATTTATATTAAAACTTTGGGATAGCATCGTCAGTATAGAAACATAAGCATAAACAGACCTTACATTCATTTACACTGGTGATTTACATCTCCTTTAATCTCTTAGTGTAATGTAGATTCGTATCGACACATGGGATACAAATAAACTGAGTGGGTCAGGTTGGGGAACCTGGTGAGTACATAAGGATATTATAACAACAACCCTATGTGACCCTTAAAACCAGATTCCCCGTGCCGCGAGTAGTTAAAAGATAGTATGATAACACTTTCTATATTATATTTTATAATATATTTATTGTTTATAAGTTCATCATAACGATATTGAACTTAAACATAAGCTATACTTAAAGTAGGGTAAGCATAACTCACTTACTAGGAGGTTTGGCTAGGAACCGCGATCTGCGGGGGAAGAACTTCGGAGCCAAAATCTCTGCTTCTCGGAGCCTTATGGCGCTCCTGGACTCGCCTCTAGCACTCGGGAAGTGCTAGGGAATGGGAGGGGCTAAGATGGATGTTTAAAAGAGAAAGAAGGGGAAAGGTGTGAGTTTTTGAGGTGATTGGTGCCTCTAGTTATAGGCTCAGTTTGGTGCGAACGAGAGGAGTTCCCTTGATGAACGTTGGCTGTTCGTGGCCAGGTGTCATCATCTGGTGCCAAGTCGTGGTGAGGAAGCAGTGGCGCGGACCGTGTCACGTGTCGCTCACTGTTTACTCTAAAAACTAATTATCTTCTAAAATTTGTAACATTTGCATACGAGCTCCATTTTTTGACGTTCTTTATATCCACACGTAGGTATTGATGGGATCTACAACTTTTGTTTTGACTTTGTTGGCTAATTTTGAATTTATTTTTAAAGTTATATTTTAATAGACTTAGAAAATTAAAATCCGTTAAAAATTCATAACGTTTTCATCCGACATCCGTTTTCGACTTTTTTTATATCGTTGAGCTCCTATTAATGAGATCTTCAATTCTCATTTACATTGTGTCAGCTAAAAATCGATTGGTCTAAAATACGATTTTCGGGCTGTGCACTATTATGCTAAATCTTAGAAAAATCATAACTTCCTCAAACGAAGTCAAATTTGGATGTTCTTTTCCATACGCTCTCGGTTTAACATATACTACAACTTTTGTTTAGATTACTAAGGCTAAAAAGTAATTTATCAAAAAATTTCTTTTTACTTTACGCGGTGTCATGTCGGTTTAGCCGTAAAACTTTGACGGGTCATAACTTCTTCATTATAACTCAGATTTCAACATTCTTTTTATGTATGTAACCCTTGTAAGATATACTTTAACTTGGTTAATATTATTTATTCTAAATAATCTTCTATCAAAATGTCATTTTTAACGCTCATTGTCTCTAAATTGGCTAGCCCGAATTTGTAGGCGTTACAATCATCTACCCCTTAGGATGATTACGTCCTGGAATCATTAATGAAACAGGACTTGTGTAATGACTCCTTATGTTCTATCTTCATCCAAGGTAATAACCGTAACTTCTATGTTCCTTCGAATGAGTATCTAACTCTTGGACTTCTTGACTGCAGACGGTGCTCAATCTTGCACCCGCTCTCTATCTCGCATTGGTTTTTCAGTCGTAGCTTTCGAGTTACAAAATCAATCCTTATTGGAGACTCTTACTTCTTCTTAAATTAAGATAATTTCTTTACTTCTACTATCGTAACAAACCGATGGGTCATGTTCTAATGACCTCTCATCGTATGAAGCAACGCTTAGACTCTGGTCTTTTAGAGTCAAATTTCATAATGCAATATACCTTTCTTCATGTTCTAATGTTACATAATCATATTCTAGCATGTAGCACTTCTAGATACAAGCTTCGTTACTTTAATGGTGATCGCGATACGTCTATTGATCGCTTCGATTATCTTTCACTCCAATCGTTTGGCTTAAGTCGGATGTTACATCGATCTTGGTTCTCTAAACCACGTAACATACTTAACTTAGTCGGACTCGATTTGATATGACCACTAGGATCGGAACAACAATCATCTTTTTAGTCATTACCAAAACAATGGTAACGACAGACATGAATAAAACGGGATTAATTACTAATGCCTTGGTAACCTTGTGACTTTCCTTGATCCAAGTGCAAGTCATGTGCTTCCAGTAGTATAAGCCTCTACTACCTTTCACACCTACTTATACTCGTCCCAAGTATTGTCTTATAGTTTTCCAAGTCACCATACAAGAATTTCACATAGTCATTTAACATATCGGATATTATAATCAAGCTTTATATTATTCCTTGAGATGATTACATAAATGTTCAAGTTCAACCAATACTATGCCTCTAATAGGCTACACCACATGATACTATCTGCATGGCTACTTAATATCGTGATCTTCGGATATATATATATATATATATATATATATATATAGATCCTCACTCCTGATCTCTTGCATTGTCACCTGCTTCGTCAAGGATCTCCTGTGCTGCTCTTGTCTTTGGCTTTGGAGGTGCATTCGCTCTTCCTGCTTCATTTTCTTTGGGCGGTCCATAGAAATATGCCCTTCTTCCTTACATCCATAAAAAACCCTCTTGTTAGATGTACACTCATTGGCGTAATACCCAGTTTTCCCACACATGAAACAAGTCACCTTCTTGCCATATTTTCCAGAGTGTTTGTTTTTGCACTTCTCTCACCATTTTTCTTTACATCCTCCTCCTCTAGACTTTAAGAACATGTTGTTCTTCTTTGACCTTAAAGACCCCTTAAATTTCCTCTTCTTGCCAACTTCAACCTTGTTGGCGGTTCTGCCTTTGATCATTTCTTCAACAGACTTAGCAACCCAGATGGTTGCCTCAAGAGTAGGTGCCTGGCGTATTGGCACAGTAGGTTCATCCTTATTTTGTTGAAGTAAATGCCTTGTCTATTCCATCTGAAGATCCAACATCATCTGCATCATTGCTTGCACTCCTTCCATCGTGATTGGCTCGTGTGTAGCTGCTACTTCTGGTGCACACTTAATCACCTGTGGCTTAGGCTGTGGGTTACCGCTTTCCAATCTGCTTCGAGTTCTCACCATGTAGATCTATACACCAAATCAGACATTCGATGTGCGGTGACGATAATTTATATAGGGAAAGCCTTATATACGATTGACGTATAAATCTCCTTATCACTCCGAAAAGTTACATGTCAGTTCTATTACCGTAATTAAACATTTAGAAATCTGAACACATAAAATTTCCAGATTCGGTAAGCAATAGACCATAAATCCAATCAAATAATAGCACATAAGGAATTTTTATAGCTATAACATAAATCATTTAGCACGTAAAAGCATTTTAGGCATCTTTCCTAAAATAAGCTAGTGCTTGTGTCTAAAATATAGCATACACTCATCTCACAATCATCGCTTAGCATTCTAAGTTTATGTCTAGAATTAAATCCTTATTTCTAGTTCACTTAAACTAATGCTCTGATAGGAACTGTGACATCCCCAAATTTACGGTCATTTTAAAAATTTTATTTATGCTTATTTGAAAATCAAAGTATCCTTTTTAAAGAATCATATTACGGAATTTATTCCCAGTCAAACATGATAAATATGTTATCATAGAATTTCCGAATAAATGTATTTGTATTAAAACTTCGGGATGTTATCGTCAATACAGAAACATAAGCATAAAAAGACCTTAAATTCATTTACACTAGTGATTTACATCTCCTTTAATTTCTCAGTGTAATGTAGTTTCATATCGACACATATGATACAAATAAACTGAGTGAGTCAGGTTGGGAAACCTAGTGATTACATAGGGTTTTCAACCCACAATAATATAATTCTTATGTGATTACATATGGTTTTCAACTCATTATCTTTTTTATTCTTAAGGATCTACCCTAAGAATCATCTATTCATCATTCATTCATTCCTAAAGATAGTCCTAAGGAATAGGCTTGAAGTCCATCACTTCTAGGGTTCATCCAACAGGCACTAAGTCCATAGCGGCCAATGTTATCTGTTAGGCACTAAGTCCATAGCATACAATGTCCATTTATTGAGCACAAAATCCATAGCTGCCAACGTTCATTTGTAAGGCACTAAATCCATAGTTTTCAATGTTCATTTGTAAGGCACTAAGTCCATAACTGTCGGGGTATATCTATTTGGCACTAACTTCATACCTGCCAGGGTTTATCTATTTGGCACTAAGTCCATAGTTGTTAGGGTTTATCTATCAGGCACTAAGTCCATAGCTGTCAATGTTCATCTATTTCATCTTTCATCTCTCATCATTCATCTACCCATCTTTACCCAATATTTTTATAGGTATAAAATACATATACAACTTAAATCAAATAAAACATGTATATTTTGTTCATCCAGCATAGATATCAAGAACACATATAATATGCACACATAGCATGTAATTTATATTAAATACTTCATATATATATATATATATATATATATATATATATATATATGTGTGTGTGTGTGTGTGTGTGTGTGTATGTGTGTGTAAGATAAAGTAGCTATGCACTCACTTGTTAAAGTGATGATTCCAAACTCAGGCAGCACTTCGCTTCTAACACTTCTATTTTCCTTCAACGAAACCTAGTATCATTACCTATAGATTTTAGTCTAATATTTATTGCGACTATTTATGAGCGTTATTGTTTTATAAGTGTTAAGCAATACTTTTCAACTACTATTTACAGACATGGACCAGACATGAAACACCGTGGGGCAGGACCATTTTGGCATTATAGCACTTCTGAAATCCAACAACCATATGAGGCACTCCAAACCAGATTCCCCGTGCCGCGAGTAGTTAAAATATATTATAATAACACTTTGTTCATTATATTTTATAATATATTTATTGTTTATAAGTTCATAATAACAATATTAAACTTAAACATAAGTTATACTTAAAGTAGAGTAAGCATAACTCACTTACTAAGAGGTTTGGCTAGGAACCGGGCTCTGTGGGAGCAGAATTTCCGAGCCGAAATCTCCGCTTCTCAGAGCCTTATGGCGCTCCTGGACTCGCCTCTAGCACTTAGGAATTGCTAGCGAATGGGAGGGTCTAAGAGGGGTGTTTGAGAGAGAAAGAATCGGAAAGGTGTAAGTTTTTAGGGTGATTTTCGCCTCTATTTATAGGTTGAGTCCGGTGCGAACACGGGGCGTTCCCTTGATGAAAGTTGGGCGTCCGTGGCCAGGTGTCATCATTTGGTGCCAAGCCGTGGTGAGGAAGCAATGGCTCAGATCATGTCACGTGTCGTTAGCTGGTTACTATAAAAACTAATTATCTTCTAAAATCCGTAAGTTTTGAAAACGACCTCCGATTTTGACATTCTTTATATCCACGCGTAGGTATTGATGGGACCTACAACTTTTGTTTAGACTTCGTCGGCTAATTTTGACATTATTTTTAAAGTTATATTTTAACAGACTTAGACTGTTGAAATCTATTAAAAATTCATCACTTTTTCATCTGACGTCCGTTTTCGTCAGTCTTTATATCGCTGAACTCCTATTAATGAGATCTTCAATTCTAATTTAGGTTGTATCGGCTAAAAATCGATCGATCTAAAATTTGATTTCTGGGATGTGCACTGCTATGCTAAATCTTAGAAAAATCATAATTTCCTCAAACGAAGTCAGATTTCGACGTTCTTTTTTTATGCTCTCGGTTTAACATATACTACAAATTTCGTTTAGATCGCTAAGGCTAAAAAGTAGTTTATCAAAAATTCACTTTTTACGTTACGCGATGTCGTGTCGGTTTAGCCGTAAAACTTCGATGAGGCATAACTTCTTCGTTATAACTCAGATTCCATCGTTCTTTATATATACGAAACCCTTGTCACATATACTGTAACTTGGTTAAGATTATTTATTCTAAATAATCTTCTATCAAAATGTCATTTTTTGTAACACGGTAAATTTCAAACAATTTTTTCATTTTAAAATCACGTAATTCTCATAACACATTTCACAAAAATCTCATTTATTTAATTTACAAACACAACTCCATAATTTTTTAATTTATAATCCAGGATCCTCAAAACATAACTCTTTCTCTGGTGTGTACAATCAAGCCGGAACTTTCCCGCGATCCTGAGAAAAACCTTAAACACATATCACATAACACGGTAAGCACGAAGCTTAGTGAGTTCCCACAAAATACCACACATATATCAGTAGCCTCTCATTGTTATACTCAGATAAGACCCTCCGGTCAATATGTCTCAGTGTGACCCTCCGGTCCCAAAACTCAGGTGGACCCTCCGGTCCTAACTCAATAAGCTCATAATAATAATACTCAGCATAAATCACAAAGACATAATGCCGAATATCAGATAACTCTAGTAAGCACATAAGACCCTCCGGTCCCACATAGATACCACTCATGGTAAAGTATAGTGAGAAGACTAACCTCGGATGATGAACAGCCCCTAAAACGCTACTGTTGCACGCCGACCTCTATCTCTGAGCCAAAACCACAATTAACCCAATTAGGAACTAAGTCCAAACTCTCACTCATTAGGTCTAAGGGTAGTCCACTCACCAGCCCATCAATAACCTAAAACCCATTGGGCCCACTAAGGCCCAATGATAAATGGGCTCTCCCAAGGCCCAACTCTCAAATCTAAATGGCAAGCCCAACTCAAGGGCCCAAAGAACAAATGTATATTCCTCTGGTCCAAAACTCTATTGCAACAACCCCAAACTCCAGGCCCATCACTCAAGGCCCGAAATGAGACTTAGCCCAAATGTCCATAGTGAGGTTACATGGGGCATACATCCCTTGGTACGCTCAGCATACTCACGAATCCAGATTAACCATCGGGGACACCTGGTTAGTACGCGGGGCGTACTGGAATTACACTCAGCGTACTTCCCAATCTCACTTTTCCACTCATTTGGTCTTAATCAGTTAAGACCTTGGCTCATATCATAGATCTGGACTCCCTAAAAGCTCTTACTCCATAAACTCCGTGACTTTAAGCCTTTGCATGGCTGATAAGGTCACAAGCACAGAAAACTCTCACTTTCTTAGCTCAAAATGCTCATATCTCATGCATGGCTTGATCCCAACGTCCAAGCCTTGATTTTTATGACACAACACCACAAAATACACTCAAAGGGGTTGATCATAGTCTTTGGAGCTCAATAACTCATAAAGTCTCCAACTTTGGGACAAAAACCCTAAAATACTTCACTATGATTCACAAATCAAAAGAGTGAGAAAGCTTGAAGCTTTATACCTCTATATGAAGCTCCCAACACAGATATACTCAGATCCAAGGGCCTGGACTCTCACTCCTTCTTCTCCAAAGCTTTTTCTTCACACCAAGAACATATAAAATCACCCTAAGGCTCAATTCACTTAAAGCTCTATGAACGAAGGTTTTGGGTTTAAGAGGGCACATGAGTACGCTAAGCGTACACACACGTACGCCCAGCATACTCAGCTGCCACCTTTCTCAAATAAGGGACTTATCCTACCAAAATTTCAAACTTCAATTGCTTCCTCGATATAACTCTGTTTCCAAAGAGCCTCATACCCACATAAAGGTGACGAGATGCCCTACGCTTCTAGCAACTCGTCGCAACCCCGAGACTTCCTCATGCCCGGTTCGCAGCCCACAAACCCTAATCATGGATGATCTGAAATAGGATGTTACATTTTTAACGCTCATTGTCTCTAAATTAGCTAGCCCAAATCTGTGGGCATTACACAACGCCCTCATGGCAAGTTGCAGCCTCTGGAGGTTCCCCTATAGAAGTGGGAACAGATCACTATGGATTTCATTACTAAGCTACCAAGGACTACGAGGGATGTTGACACTATCTGGGTGATAGCAGATCGTTTGACGAAGAGTGCTCACTTCTTAGCCACTAGTGAGAACTCTTCTGTAGAAAAGTTAGCTGAGATTTACGTTTTGAGGTGGTGTCTTGATATGGGGTGCCGACATCTATTGCGTCTAATCGGCATGTGCGCTTTAATTCCATGTTCTGGAAGAGACTTAATGAGGAGTTGGGTACTCGACTACATTTTTGTACCTCGTACCATCCACAGACAGATGGGAGTAAGTGAATGTCCTCAAGTTGTTAAATGAAGATGAGTTAAGAATAGACATATAAGAACATGTAGCTAAGCATGTATGTATATTTAGAGTATGTACAATCTATACGTTTAGAGACATGTATCAGAGCATGTAAGTATACATGGTGTATGTAAGTAGATGAGAAGGTTATTTGTTAATATCCAAGAGATGGTAGATGATTATATGTAGTATAATCATAAAAGTATGTATGTATGTCTATAGATTAATGGTATTGTGTAGAATACATATATGTTAATAGACATAGATAAAGATTAAGTAATTAATAAGTTAAGTACTATATGTGTTTTAGAAGATCTCTTGATGAGATAAAGAGATAGAATATCCATGGGACAAGTATTATGCTATAAGTCACATAATAGAGTAGAGATTAGTAGAAAGATGATTCCTTCAGGAATAAGATAGAGATTCCTTCGGGAATAAGAGTATGGTTCCTTCGGAAATAAGAGTATGATTCCTTTGGAAATGAGATTATGGTTCATTCGGAAATGTAGATAGATGACTCTTACGGGAATAAGAAAGGGTATGGTTAGAGAAGATAGAGGAAAGGTTCCATGAGTGGAACAAGGCAAGAGAGTTCTTTTGAGAACTTAGATGCAATCCATGAGGGATTAAGAGTAAGGAATACATTACGGATTCAAGATAAGGAGAATGATTAAGGATCCATGAAGGATAATAAGATAGAGAAGTAAGATCGGATGAGTGTACCCGGTAAAGCTAGTGGGATGTTGTTCCCTTAGAAGATAGATGAGATTAGAGTATGAGATGTGCCCGTTGGGTCTAGATGAGAATAGAATGTTGAGGCCTTAGGGTTGATAATAGAGAGATAAAGAGTAAGAAGAGTATGAGAAGGCATGCTAAGAGTCAGAGATATGAGAAGGACAAAGTAATAGATAGAGAAGAGCATACATAGAGTATAAAGAAGAGTAGAGAAAGATTAGAAAAGATAGAGTATATGAAAGAAAGAAAGAGAAGATAGAATATGTGGAGAGTATGAGTTAAGCGTGGGAAGGGGCTAAGAAAAGGTAATATGTGAGCCTGTGAAGAGGCTAAGAAAGAGTAGCAGATTAGAAGAAATGAGTATAAAAGAAGAGAAAAGCAGAGAAAGATGAGATTGAAGATAGAGCAAAATATGAGAAAAGATGATAGATGATAGAGTATGTAAATATGTGAAAATATAGAAGAGATAGATGAATGAGAAAGAATAGAAGTGTATGATATGAAAGAAATAGATTATATTGTAGAGTGAGAGAGAGAGAGAGAGAGAGAGAGAGAAGAGAAAAGAAAGAAAGAATAGATGAAACATGAAAACATATTGGAATATAAATCACCAAACATGTGGTCTGATATAGTACATATGTTTCATGTTTTGTAGTTTCAGGTAGCAACTGATGTACGTGAGAAGACAGGAGCACAAGGACCTATAATAGATTTCATTTCCTTGTTTAAATTTGTAGGTAAGATTCTTAATGTAAACTCGTGATTACACATGGGATTTAAAATGTTTTAATTTTAGTAAAAAATTTCATTTCTAGATAAAACTTTGATAATTCCTTTAGATATTAATATAGAAAATTCAGGTCGTTACAAATACACCTATCAACACTATTATGCTGAAAACTAAACTTTGTCACAATGATATCAAATCGCTCATGTAGCTATTTAGTATCTTGTTTCAAACAGTATAAGGATTTAATAAACCTACACACTTTGTCTTCCTGTATACGTATCCAAAAGCTATTAGGATGCTCAAAATATATTTTCTCAATAAGATATCCATTCAAAAAGGTTTTCTCCACTTCCATTTAATGAATATTTAAACCTTTCAAGTTTAAGATTTCTATAAGAGTTCTAAGAAAAATTATCATATAAACCAGAGTAGATGTATAAAAAAAATTGATTCATTCTCTCTTCCTATATCCTTTAGAAACTAATTTTGCTTTATAAAAAGATATATATCCAAATGGATGATACTTTCTTTTGAAAATCTAATTGGATGATGTGGATAACCTTTCTTTCGAAAATCTATTTGGGTAGAAAATAACCTTTCTTATCACTTTCTTTTGATTCACTTCAATAAAATAAGATTAAAAATCATCTCCAAGATTGTTATCTTTTTCTATCCCTTGAACTTATAAGATCATATATTCTCTCGAGAAGTACTTGAAATTTTTATGGGGTTTAAGTTTCCATCATCTTTTGAAAAGTTGTCCTCAAAGAATTCTACATCTATGGATTACAATGACACCTTATTCGTTTTCCAATTCCAGTAAGCCTTGTTGTTCTAAGCATGTCTAATGAATATACTCTTCATATCTCAGGCCCTAAATTGTATTGCTTCAGATGTGGTGTACGATAGTGAGTAACAAATTCAACATTATCATATTTCCTAAGTTTAGATTTATCCTTTTCTACAACTCATAAGGACTTGTAAGAATCACAACAACTAGTGATCCTATTTTGTACATAGCAACGGATCAATAGTTCTTCCCCGAAAAATTGTTTACAAAACCTATATATTTTCAACATGTAGTTGATCATTTTACCTAGGATTCGATTCTTTCTTTCAGACAAACCATATGTTGGGAGTAAAGGGTGAAGTTGCTTCATGTTTGATAGCATTCTCTTTGTAGAGTGTGTTAATATCTCGATAGAAGTATTCTCAACCTCTGTCTGAGAAAATAATATTTATATATTTCTCATGTAGATTTTATACATTATCCTTATGCATTTTAAATGCATAAAAAATCTTGTACTTTGATTGCAACAAGTAAATAACGGCTTGAGTCATCGCATAACGTAATTAAATACGTCTTACCTACTCGAGTAAGTATTCCATCTAGTTTACATGTATCTTAATTGATCAAGTCTATTAATGATGTAACGTATTTAACACTTGGAAAATGTTTATTTCTAAACTTAGAGTTTATATATATTGAGTATTTATCATATTCATTATTGTTTAGTTTCAACAAACCTTTAATTTTAAAAAAAAATCTTGAATATATTTTATATTAGCATGTGCTAAATATTTGTGTCATAAAGATATTGAATAAGTGATATAATAAAAAAAAAATCATTCATCTCAAAGTCGATTACATCGTTACTATTGATACTTTCACTATAATAACAATACTCCCTTTATTAGTATAACTAAAGTCAATATCTAGCACAAAAATAACATGCTTGGATCCTCTATGACCCGCTTCTCCTTCATTTAGTTCAAGTCGATACATTTCACACAAATTGATTACATGCCCAAAAATAATAATGAAGATCTCCACACGATCATTTTTTATTACCATCTTGTACATATTCTTGTCAAACTTTTTTCCTGATATGAGTCCCTTCGAGATCCTAGGTACATGCAACACATCTCAAAGCGTAACTTTATGACTAGTCTTCAAGCTCAACTATACTATGTCAACTACACATACCAAAACTCTATGGTCATCAACCATGCCACCACTTTTCCTTCTCATATGGGACCATAAGTTTAGAATTTCAACTAGCTTCTGTATACATGCATAGTAGCTCTTGAATCCATGAACTAACCTCAGGCTGCCACTACC
The DNA here is from genome assembly GCF_002870075.4 of Lactuca sativa. NCBI lineage: Eukaryota > Viridiplantae > Streptophyta > Magnoliopsida > Asterales > Asteraceae > Lactuca > Lactuca sativa. Next base: position 226,243,295 of record NC_056627.2, read on the forward strand.
ATGTAAGTGAGTAAATCATGTTGACACCTCCCAAACCCATGTTCGTTACCAAAATAAGTAAGATCCTCAAAATAATGTAGGTCATTGTATAGGATTATATTTCTGTATAAGGAACTCCTACACTATTTCACATAGTCATTGGTATCTCTATAGACATCGTAGGTTTTGGTACTCTTTAGATGGTTGTGTTTTACAATTAGGCTTCTTGACTCTTATTACTTGGGTGCCAACGCTTTCTTATTCATAAACTCATTCTTCCCCTTTTAGATTGGTCAGAGAACCTAACTGGCATATGGTGCACACATGAAATATTCCTCATTGTCTTACTACCATGAACAACCAAAACAAACAATAATAAAGTATTCATCTGAACTGTTTGAACTCATGTTATCTCAATAAGATCAAAAACGATAGGTTGAAGAAATTGATAGTGAAAAAAAAAAAGAAAAAGAAAACAGAGTGAAAATTTGCTCCAAAAATGAGACAATTGGTTTGATAAAAGAAATTTACAAAAATCTCTTATAAGGTAACATCCTCTAAAATATACAGGTTTTCACAATGTAGATTCTAATTTTCGTAGTACGGTCTCTGAAGTCAAAATGACAAGATGATACATGATTTTAAAAAGAAAATCACAAGTGAAGTCACTTTTTGCAGTCAACGACATGGCCAAAAGTAGGAGTCGCAACTCTCGACACATACTGTGACACAACACGAACCTGATACGGAAATAAACAGGTTTGGGTTAAGATTTCTTACCTGTCAACCTGCCAACCCCCTAAATAAACGGGTTGTGCTTGTGTTAGTATTTGGGTTCACATGTCAACTCACCAAATGGTTTATTTATTATTATTTTTTAAAAGGGTAATACCGCTTTAAAAAAAGCTCTTCCAGAGGTGGTTCATCATTTGGTGAAGACATGGACATATTTTGCCTTGCATTTGCAAACGTTGCTACATAACCATCTCATGGTCGTCCTTAGCGTTGTAAACGAACCGAACGGGGCTTGTTCATATTTGTTTGTTTAAGTTAGCCAAACAAATGAACGAACACGAACGGATAAGTGAACGGATTTTCTTGTTCATGTTCGTTCGTTTAACAAATTGCATTGTTCATGTTTGTTCGTTTATGTTCGTGAACATGCTAAATGAACATAAATGAACAAAAATAAACAAACATAATTCAAACATATATGAACATAAATGAACATATAATATATTAATGTAATCAGATACAATTAAGCATACATGAATATTAAAAGAACTTATATGAACGAACAAAAATAAATGTAAACAAACATTCATGAACATAATTGAACGAACAATATCATTGTTCATGTTCATTCGTTTAATTAATCGAATGAGAATTTGTGTTCATGTTCGTTCATTTATTAAATAAACGAACTTTCGGCCGAACGGTTTAGATAGTGGTGACAAATTTTCTACACCTACTTGAAATGCAATGAAAGTAAGTTCGGGGTTCTTCATCTAGTCTACCCTAATAAATAAGAATGATTTTGCCACATGTCATTTTCTCATTTATTTTGACACTTGTCATTTTATAAATTTTTTAAATTATTTAATATCCACTTGTCATTTTTATAGATTTTTTCATTTTTAGTCAAATTCCACCTATTAAATGCTATCTCATATTAATTAATTTTATTAATATATTAATTAATGTACATAATAACTTTCTATTTGTGAATTCCTCTTTCTATTAATATATTAATTAATATATAATTAACTAATGTAGATAATATCTTTCATTTGTGAATTCATATTAAATAAGTTTATTAGTATAGATTAATTAAGATTAAATTACATAAATGGCCCATGTGATTTACCAAAGCTCACAAACTCAGTTGTTACTTATTTTATTATGAACATAATCCGTGTGGTTACCAAAACTTACATAAATAGTCTTTTTTTGCTCACACCTTTTACTTTTGGACCTTTTAATAAACTCGTGTAATACACGGGTCATACACCTAGTATTGTAATACTTGCGACAATCTCTGATTGATCTATTAGTTATTAAATAAGAGTAAATAATTTGATCTCAATCAAAACAAAGTTTCATACAATTGATTAATATGATAAAATTTTAAAAATATATGAAGAAAAAAAAGTCGGTTGTACGATTTACAAGATGCAAAAAATATAGTTAGTTACATGGAATCAAGTATATACAGTTGGTAAAAAGGAGAGATTGGGATTTGATGTTGTTTCTACTATGGGTTTGACACGATGAATCCAACTCCAAACAAATTTTATTTCTTGCCTTGTATAATCAAAAGCATCGAGTTTGTTTTAAATACCTTTCAACCGATCACTTTCACATCCCTATGTTAAAAAAAATCATATAAATGAATTTATCAATCATAAAATATATAGAGTATAATAAAACTATCGGGGCTATAAAGAAAACAAGTCCAAATAACTGAGTAAAATTTACATAAACACCTATTGAGTATAGACTATAGTTCCCAACTCATGATATTTAGAGTCGAATAAATATTTATATAACCAAGGTTTACCTTTTATTAAGTTCTGCACTAGGGTGAATTTTAACACAAATTATGCAACTACTTTTAGTTCTATACTAAAAAAATATAATATTAAACATGAAAGTGTTTTTCTTATTATAGGTTTATATTTTGAAAAAAATAAAAAACATAGACCATTTGTAACGACCCAAAAATTATTACTAAAAATTTCGTTTAATAAATTACTTTAATTAAAATGTTTGTAGGAATACATTGCCAATTCATAACATTTCATAAACCGCGTGTAATGTTTGAAATTCCATATTATTATAAAATAGTGATAATGTCAGAGTACAATCCCAATGAAAACTCATAAAGCGGAATCTGAGGTGTGTGTATAATGTGCAGCTACCGCGCCGACTCTTTCCCTTTTGCTGAAGAGGTACCTGAAACAAAACTGAAAACTCTAAGCACGAAACTTAGTGAGTTCCCCCACAATACCGCATACAATATAATCACATAACATACATATATTGTCAGGCATATCTGGGTGCCCGACCTACCCCTTCGGTCCTCTTGAGCGGATACTGCCTAGCATATATGGGTGCTAGCCTCCCCTTCGGTCCTCTCGACCAGATACTGCCTAGCATATATGGGTGCTAGCCTCCCCTTTGGTCCTCTCAACCGGATACTGGGACTATTTCACCCCTCTACTACTACCACATAACATGTAACACATAATTGTATTCTATCTAGCATGACTGGGTATGACTACCCCCTTTGGCCCTATCAACCGGTAATTTGGGGACTATTTCCCTTACTGTCGCTAGCACATAGTATCATATCATGCTAACACATAAACATATCAGGTAGTAGCAACCGAGATGAATATCACGGAGACAATCATCTAATCATACAACTATTGGATTAATGTCTAAGTCCATAACTATAATTGGTAAGACTTGACCCGACCCAGCATGATCCATTTGGGTTGCATGGCATCATGCATTTGGATAGACTAAAATGAGAGAAATAACACTTAAGGTTTATTAATATATTATAAGTTATAATATATTAATAAGATTATTTAATTAGTATTGATCAAGAATTAATCTAGAATTAATTAAGTGATCAAAAGAAGACTAATTAAATATATGGGTTGATTGTGTAAATCATCCATACTTATATAGTGGGCTAATGCTCCATGGATTATCAAGTTGGGCTAAAACCCATAAGATGCTCCATGGATGCTCCATGGTGTATTTGAACCCATGGATCCAAGGAAATGGAAAGGCATGACAATTAGGGTTTACCCTAATAGTAACACACTATATAATGATCTCTTTCTTGGGAAAATTGGCACTAGTAGATTACATGGAGGGCAAGCTGATTTTGAAGTGTTCTAATTTCTCTCTAAGTTATTCCAAATGCACTTGATGTTGTGTGAACCATTTGAGGTGTCGCATTTGGGGCATTAGGCTCTCAAGCTACATGGAATCAAGCACCAACCAAGAGGTATGTAATTCTACTAGATTTTATATTATTTGTACTTTATATTATGCTAGTTAGAACAATACCTTGGAAATTGATATTTGCATGTATATTAGAGAAAACATAGATCCAAGGTATTTAGGGTTGCATGTACACCATACAAGTGTTAGAATGCTCAAAACCCAACAACAAATCCTACTGATGGGCCGGCATTGTGGCCTTAGACCCACCGCTACTGGAAGGTAACTCACCACGAACAAGTAGCTGCTGATAATCCGTGTGGGAAGTCTCTGTATGTTGCTGCTCCGGAAATCCTCCGGCTACAATCCCCACAAAAAACTTAGTCAGAAACTGAAATCTACTCTTAGGGTAAAATGACTATTTTACCCCCTATCAAGTCCAAGTCATAGTCAACTTCAAGTTAACCCGACTCGCCGAGTTGGGCCGTCAACTCATCGAGTCCCTATCCCTTTACACGTCCTCATCCGTGACTCGACTCGTCAAGTTTGGCGATAACTCAACAAGTTCCTCTTCTATAAGAACATCGAATGATCCTTCATCCGACTCGCCGAGTTGTATGAACAACTTGTCGAGTTCACCTTCATCTGATGAACAAGTCCTGACCTCGACTCACCGAGTTGTATGAACAACTCGTTGAGTCCCATGAATTCCAGGTCTAAGGCTAAGTCTGAAGCGTTGGGTCACTCCCTTGGACCCTCAAAAAACCCTTCTAGAGCTTAACTAGGTTCCTTCAAACCTTAACAGAAAAGGGGAGTTTTGCCTCGGACTCACCGAGTCCGAAGAGCGACTCATCGATTCGGGCAAGTCCAAGTCTCATTTCTCGATTTCCAACGTACAACTCTTGACTAAAAGGTAGATCTAAGCTCCTTCAATCGTTCTAGCACGTAAAGTTACAAACTTTACGTGCATGCATGAGACTTTGAGCTCAAAAAGACATAAAATAAGCTCTTATGATGCATGGGAACTTTAATAGGTGCAAAAGCAGCCCCCAACTGCCTTGTGACTGCCTTGTGACTGCCTTAATGACTTGATTCAGAAGCCCAACCCCCCAACCATGTTTTCAATCATGGTTGGTCATCAAAATGGCTTATAAAAGCCCTAAATCTCCCCAAAAAGGGATCTAACAAATGAAAGAGCAATGTTACAACTTTTTACCTTAAATGAAATGTAGAAGGTGCACAAACTCGGGTTCCCTTGGTCTTTACTCACTTCCTCAAGCTTTTCTCCTTCCTTCTTAAGACCACAAGCACCAAAATCCACCAACAAGGCTTAGATTGCTTCAATAATGGCTAGGGTTTCAATGAGAGGTGTCCTGGGAGCATAAGGGATGTTGTGGCCGACATAACATTGTTTAAATAGGGTGCAAACCCTCGGATTAGGGTTTTTGTCCTGACAGGGTCTACTCGTCGAGTCCGGGACCCGACTCGCCGAGTCCAAGGCCAAAAATGCAAAATACGTAGATATAAAATAAAGAAATACGTACCAAGAACCAGGTGCGACAAATCTCCCCCATTTATTTTAGACTTCATCCTCGAAGTCCACTGCTCGCTCCTGAAACAGCTCTGGGTAGTGTTCCATCATCTCGTCCACCGGCTCCCAAGTCCATATTGAGCCCTTCTGGTGCTACCGTTGCACCTTCATGAGTTCCACTCTCTTGTTCCTCAGATCCTTCGACTTCTGTTCGAGGATCGCCACAGGTTGCTCGATGTAATTCAGGATGCCATCAACCTGAATGTCCTCCAAGGGTACCACTGTTGAGTCGTCCACCAGGCACTTTTGCAGCTGAGAAACATGGAAAGTGTTGTGTATCTGACTGAGTTCGGATGGCAGATCCAGCCTATACGCCACCTTGCCCACCCGATCTATAACCCTGAACGGTCCAATGTACCTGGGGCCCAACTTGCCCCGTTTCCTGAATTGGATAAAGCCCTTCCATGGCGACACCTTCAGGAGAACCATATCCCCGACCTGGAATTCGAGGTCTGATCGGCGCTTATCGGCATAACTTTTCTGCTGACTCTGAGCAGTCTAAAGCCTACTCCGGACCTGTTGAATCCTCTCTGTCGCCTTGAGCACTAATTCAGTGCTCCCCATTACTCTCTGGCCAACCTCGCCCCAACATATCGGGGTCTTGCACCTCCTCCTATACAGCATCTCGAAGGGAGGGCGGTCAATGCTTGCATGATAACTATTATTGTAGGAGAAATCTAGCAATGGAAGGTAGGTATCCCAACTACCGCCGAAGTCCAACACGCATGCTCATAGCATATCCTCCAGAGTCTGGATGGTCCGCTCGCTCTAACCATCCATTTGCGGGTGAAAGGCGGTGATAAAGTGCAGACAAGTACCCAGCTCGTCATGAAACTTCTTCCAAAACCTGGAAATGAACCGCACATCCCTGTATGAAATCACAGAAATTGGCACCCCGTGCCGCGTCACCACCTTCCTGATGTAGATGTCAGCTAACTTCTCGGCCGAGATGCTCTCCTGAATCGGAATAAAATGGGCGCTCTTGGTCAATCGATCGACTATGCCAAATCGAATCCACTCCTCGCGCGGTCCTGGGAAGCTTTGTGATAAAATCCATCATGATGTCTTCCCATTTCCACAGCGGAATATCCAACGGCTGCATCTTTCCGTGAGGTCTCTGATGCTCGGCCTTGACCTTCCTGCAGTTCAAGCACCGCTCCATGTACCATGCCACATCCCGCTTCATGCAGGGCCACCAATAGTCCAGACGAAGGTCCCTATACATCTTCGTCGCCCCGGGATGAATGGAGAATCGGGATTTGTGCGCCTCCTCCATTAGAACCTGGCGCACGCCTCCGAGGTATGGAACCCACACCCTGTGGTGTAATGTCAATAATCCCCTGCTGTCATAGTCAAAGGAGAAAACCTGACCAACTATACGCTCACTCTTCCGATGTTCCTCCTTCATAGCCTACTGCTGGGCCTTTCGGATCTGCTCCAATAATGGGGTCACTACTGTCATCCGCATGCAGATATATCTGATCGGCGCCGCCTTGCGGCTAAGCGCATCGGCCACCACGTTGACCTTCCCCGGGTGGTAAAGGATTTCGCAATCATAATCCTTCACCATATCCAACCACCGACGCTGCCTCATGTTCAGATTCGGCTGATCCATGAGATACCTTAGGCTCTTGTGGTCCATGTAAATGGTACAACGAACCCCATAGAGGTAATGACGCCAAATCTTGAGGGCAAAAACAACAGCCCCCAGTTCCAAATCATGAGTCGGATAATTCGTCTCGTGAGGCTTTAGCTACCTCGAAGCGTATGCAGTAACGTGCCCTCTCTGTATCAAAACCACGCCCAAACCCAAAATAGACGCGTCACAATATAACATAAAGTCCTTTACGCCCTAAGACAGGGCTAGGATCGGTGCCTCGCACAATCTCCGTCTCAGAGTCTCGAATGCGGCCTACTACTTAGGTCCCCAACGGAAGACTACGGCCTTCTTCGTAAGCCGATACAAGGGAACGACTATCTTGGAGAAGTCTTGCATGAATCTCCGATAGTAGCCGACTAATCCCAGGAAACTCCGAATCTCAGATGGAGACTTCGGAACCTCCCATCTCATCACGGCCTCCACCAGGGCCGGGTCGACCAGAATCCCATTTTGATTGACAAGGTGCCTAAGAAACTGCACCTCACGTAAACAGAACTCACACTTGGAGAACTTGCAATACAAGCTCTCCCTCCTCAGAGTATCCAAAACCTCTCGCAGGTGATCCGCATGTTGCTCCTGCATCTTGGAGTAAACCAAGATATCATCAATAAATACTATCACGGACCGATCCAGCATCGGCCTACATACACGGCTCATAAGATGCATGAACGTGGCAGGAGCATTGGTGAGTCCGTAGGGCATCACCACGAACTCATAATGGCCATAACGAGTCCGAAACGCAGTCTTCTGCACATCCTGCTCCCTGACCCTCATCTGATGGTATCTCGAGCGCAGATCAATCTTGGAAAACCAAGATGCTCCCTGAAGCTGGTCAAAAAGGTCGTCAATCCTTGGGAGTGGGTAACGGTTCTTCACCGTTACCTTGTTCAGCTCTCGGTAGTCTATGCACATGCGATGTGACCCATCCTTGTTCTTGACAAACAGAATCGGGGCTCCCCATGGTGAACTACTCGGCCTGATAAATCATTTGTAACAGCCCGAAATTCCAGATATTGATATAATTATGATTTTGGGGTGTTTTAAGAGGGGACTCGGCGAGTTGGAGTTCAGACTCGCCGAGTAGGGTCGCAGATCTGGTCGCGGGTTCGCGACTGGACTCGACGAGTCCGGATATGGACTCGGCGAGTCCACGCTGTTTAACGAAACCCTAACCGTTCAGGTTTAGGACGTATATGAGGGACTTTATGGCCGTCATTGTTCACTCTAGCCTTCTGAGAGAAACCCTAAATTGATTGTGAGCGTCTGGAACAAGGTTGAAGGCCATTGTTGATTTTAGAAGAGTTATTGTGCAAGGAAGAGAAGGCTTGATTAAGGGAGCAACAAAGGAAGTCACGTTCTGAGGATTGGGGACACAGAGAGCACATTATTCAGGTAAGAATTCGAGTTATACTCTGCTATGTTGATGTGTATATGGATTTAGGGTTTATGGAACCCTTTTGTGGCTAGATTGAATGTTACCCTAGTCCCCCAAACGATTGTAACCCTCTATTAGGACCTTTGGAGGTCCAGAATGTCCCATGCCTGTGCATTTCGGAAATTGATGAAGGTTTTGGATTGGAATCCTTATGCCTTAGGTCAATATGTAAATTATAAGTCTTAGGGTGTACCATGAGCACCAAAATGAGGACCTTACGTGATGGACCAGTCTAGGAAGGCCAGGCCTATGAATGGTCGGAGCAGTTCTGCCATTAGAAAGCAGTTTGAGCGGTTGCATGGCATGGACTCGCCGAGTCCGATGAACAGACTCGGCGAGTAGCTTGAAGATTAACTGGGACTTGTCGAGTTGTTCTTCAGACTCGGCGAGTTGAGTCGGGGTGGCCCCGTGATTCTTCCAGGAGGAACTCGTCGAGTAAAAAGGGGATACTCGACGTGTAGAAAGGGAATCTTAAGGAATCGGTGAGTCAAGGGTGAGTGGACTCAGAGACGTTGAACTCGGCGAGTCTTGGGGTGACTCGGCGAGTTAGGTCGCGGGTTAAGTGAAGTTCTGAGTATGGGGACTCGGCGAGTCATAGGGTTGACTCAGCGAGTAGGGTCAGTCAGGGGTTGACTTTGACCTTGTCTTTGACCAAGGATTGACCAGTGGTTCCAGGGGTATTTTGGTAATTGTTGTTTATTGTTTGAGTTCAGTGCATTGGTGACTGTCCAGAGGTGGAGATCGTATCAGTGATCAGAGCAGCTTGAGCTATCTGTTCAGTCGGCAGTTTCGAGGTGAGTTATCCTCACTATATCGCTAGGGTTTATGGCACCAAGGCCGACCCTTTTTATCGGATGGAAATCCGGGTAGTTGTCATTGTTATGATATAGGCCGGAAGGCATTACATGTTATGGGCCGGAAGACTTTGCTATGTGGACCGGAAGGTCATGGCCTGGAAAGGCGTATGTATGCATTTAGTATGTTGACTGATTCATAGGGTAATGTTATGATAGTGACCGGCTAGACCGGTATCTTGTTAGAGTAATGCTATGATATGTAATCTGTTGATCGATTGTTGTCTATGAACTGCTATATGAATATTCGTTATGTTGTATATGCATTTTATGCTTATGGGCCGGAAGGCAATATGTTATGGGCCGGAAGGCAATATGTTATGGGTCGGAAGGCGATTATATTGTGTGATGGACCGGAAGGTCGGCGTGGGTAGGACCGGAAGGTTTACCCAGCAGGGACGGAAGTCCCCTGAGACACATGGACCGGAAGGTCAGGGCCTGGAAAGGCGTATATGTGGTTGGTATTCTGGGGGTATCTTACTAAGCTTTCGGGCTTACAGTTGTGGTTTTATGTTTCAGGTTCTCAAGAGTCTGTGGCAAGGCAAAGGCGTGATCGTACCGTTCCTCGCGTTGGTGTTTTATGATATGAACCTGGGAAATTACTCTGTTTAATAATGTATTGAAAACCTTTTTGTAACAATGTTAATAAAATGGGTGATTTTGAAAAGTTTTAATTGTTTTGAAATTTTGGATGTTACAAGTTGAAGGCGATTATATTGTGTGATGGACCGGAAGGTCGGCGTGGGTAGGACCGGAAGGTTTACCCAGCAGGGACGGAAGTCCCCTGAGACACATGGACCGGAAGGTCAGGGCCTGGAAAGGCGTATATGTGGTTGGTATTCTGGGGGTATCTTACTAAGCTTTCGGGCTTACAGTTGTGGTTTTATGTTTCAGGTTCTCAAGAGTCTGTGGCAAGGCAAAGGCGTGATCGTACCGTTCCTCGAGTTGGTGTTTTATGATATGAACCTGGGAAATTACTCTGTTTAATAATGTATTGAAAACCTTTTTGTAACAACGTTAATAAAATGGGTGATTTTGAAAAGTTTTAATTGTTTTGAAATTTTGGATGTTACAAGTTGAAGGCGATTATATTGTGTGATGGACCGGAAGGTCGGCGTGGGTAGGACCGGAAGGTTTACCCAGCAGGGACGGAAGTCCCCTAAGACACATGGACCGGAAGGTCAGGGCCTGGAAAGGCGTATATGTGGTTGGTATTCTGGGGGTATCTTACTAAGCTTTCGGGCTTACAGTTGTGGTTTTATGTTTCAGGTTCTCAAGAGTCTGTGGCAAGGCAAAGGCGTGATCGTACCGTTCCTCGCGTTGGTGTTTTATGATATGAACCTGGGAAATTACTCTGTTTAATAATGTATTGAAAACCTTTTTGTAACAACGTTAATAAAATGGGTGATTTTGAAAAGTTTTAATTGTTTTGAAATTTTGGATGTTACAAGTTGGTATCAGAGCCTTGGTTTGAGTGAATTGGGGTAAACATTCGTGTGACTCCAGTCTCAAATCGAGGTGGATTTTAAAAAGAGAAATTTAAAATGGTTTTCACATTTAGTAAAAGGAGGACGCGGAGGTACGATCAGCCGGAGCCAGTAAGTAAACCCAAGATACCATACATGATATTTGTTTATTTGAGCTTGATAGCACAGCATGCTAGAGTTAGGCTAGGGATCTTCAGGAATTCATGATAATGTTGCCTGATTTGTGATGCCTGTAGTCTAGGGTCCCTTATGGGATGTTCTCAGTGTTCCTCTAGTGGTGAGGGTTGATAGTTGTTATGCATGTTCCCTAGGGTATTGTGGTAGTACTTCATACAAATATGGGTAGGTGTGGAAGGTAGTATGGGCCCGTACTACTGAAAGCACAGGACCCATACGCGTATCAGGGAAACCATGGTCTCTAGGGTAGGGTTGCGAGAGTTGGATCCCAGGATTGTGGGAAGTGCCTGAGATTGGTAGGGTGTCTTCAGTATGGAGATTTTGAGGCATGATGATAGTGGATCCGGATCAGGATCGGGAGCTGGAGAGCGAGTTCCGGGTGGATCGGTGTTGTCGGAGGTTATCAATCAGACGAGCACAAGCGAGTTGGATGCGAGGATTCGCAAGATCCTGCGCGATGGGGTTGCTGCATTGTTCTGGGCTGAGTTGCCGGAATTGTTTGGGTCGATCAAGACCGCCATGATTGAGTATTTTGATGAGCGATATGCGGCTCTCGCAGAGACGGTTGCCGCGGCGGCTACAGCGGCTGTAGCAGTGGCAAGGGGAGGAGCTAGTCGGGGTTTTCAGTATCGGGACTTCTATTATACGAAGCCTCCCACATTCGATGGAGTTTAGGACCCGATTGTTGCTATGAGATGGTTATCAGACGTGGAGGGGTGTTTCTCCACGAATTATGCCCTGCTGATCAGAGGGTGAGGTGTGCTCTGAACCTATTGAGGCTCGGAGCGAAGGATTGGTAGAGATTGACTAGGGTGTCATTTTTCCGATGTGCAAAGAGCTGCGGTTTCATGGGATCAATTCAGAGAGATGTTGAGTACTCGCTATGTTCCGCAGGATGAAAAGGAGAGATTGGCTCGGGAATTCCTTGAGCTGAAGCAGGATTTGGAGTCGGTGACTGAGATCACCAGGATGTTTATTGAGAGGGCGATGTTTTGCCCTGAGTTCATTTTGGAGCAGGCTCAGATGTCCCGATATCTGAGTATGCTCAAGGGGGATATCAGATAGTTCGTGTCTGCGCAGAGGTGTGAGACCTTGTTGGTGTTGCAGGAGGCCGCCATGCGGCGTGAGTTAGAGGTTGAGTTGCAGTTGCGTGAGCTGAGGCAGGCTCCGATGCAGTCGTAGCCAGCGCCGAAACGGTCCAGTACCGTTGATGTTAGAATGGGGGATCGGAGCGGCCACACTTGTGGGAAGTATGGGAAGGGTCACACCGGAGTTGCTGGTCCGGTGGTGCATGCCGCAAGTGCGGAAAAGAGGGGCACTATGCGCGGGATTGTCGGCAGTCAGTGCCGATTCGGGATTTGAGGATTTGTCATCATTATCGGCAGGTTGGACATTTGAGGGTCAACTGTCCACAGCTTTCTGCAGGACCGGTGCAGGCTCTAGCACCGGCCACCTTGAGGAGTTCAGGAGGAGGACAGGATGGAGCGGAGCCCCAAGGGCTCAGAGTCGTGCTTATCAACTTGCGGCAGAGGGAGACGGAGCGGTGCCGGAGGCAGCTGCGGGTATAATGCTTTCTTGATGTCTTGATTATCTTGCGTTGATTGTGGCGTATTGTTTGGTGCCGGTAGCCTTGTGCGGTTTTCGATGCGGTATTCATCCTTTTGCAGGTTGTGGGTTTTGTTACGAGTTATTGTTTGGGAATTCCGTTGGTTATCGTTCGTGAGGGTTGATAGTAGAGATGCGGCACTGGGTTGAATGTCGGGTAGCCTCTGCAGTTGTGGAGTGTATAATTGAAAGACCGGATTCTTTTGAGCGGATTGATCAAGGAAGAGATGTGTTTTGCTGAGGGTTGCTTATGCTTGTGGGAAGCAGTCAGTGTGTAAATGTTCTCTTTAGGCAGGATTGTTCTGAAAAGTCGTTAATGGCGATTGGTGGCTGTTAGTCAGTGCTTTAAGTGGGGGAGAATTGGAGAATTCTCCGGGAGATCGATGAGTATGTGAGGGTGCTTAGCTGTTGGGATTCAGCAGTGTTTGTCAGCTCAGAGTATAGGCCGACGAGAGCGAGTGTCGGGTATGCGGGGCGGGATACAGACCTAGGGCATTTGATTGTGGAGGTCTGAGAGCAGGCCGGGATCAAGTTTGAGTAAGTAACCGAGGTTATGCGATCAGAGTATTTGTATGCTGGATGTACGTGATGGGCTGTACTGCATTAATCTCACGGGATTTATGTTGTGCATGTTTCTAGAGTTGGAACCGGAAGGTTCCCAGAGTTAGAACCTGAGGGTTCGCAGAGTTTGGGTGTACGGACCCACAGAGATATAGCCTCGAGTGGCTAGTATGTGTTATGAGAGTCGGTCCAGTCATGCTGGAGACTCTGTTGGTATTGCTGGATCAGTTTGAGATTGCGGATTGTGTATGTTGCAGTGTGATTGCATTGGAAGGTCTGGCCCCGGGTTAGTGATCTTGTTTAGCTGAGGCAGTGATTTTGATGAGTGGAGAGAGTGCATGAGATTGAGAGCCCCTGCAATGAGAGCCAGAGTATGTGAATAGCGGTTGCACAAAAAGGGTGGTGTCGCTTGGGGCGAGCACTGTGACACTGGTTGGAGTGGTATTATGGCCAAGAGGGTTCCTTGGAAAAAGGAAAAGAGAAAGGTGTGTAACTCCGAAGGGGAGTGCAAGTTCACGATAGTGAAATCTGCGGAGCAGAAGTTATGGTTAGAGTATTTCGAGTATGGCTTTGAGCATCGTGTTCGCGGCAGCGAAGTAGGAAACCATCCGGTTTGGGATGTCTGTCGAGGCAGAAGGGATGCAGGGGGAGAGAGAATCTTGAATTTTCGGTGTGATTCCGATCAGGGTATAGGGTGGATATTAGTGGTTCATCCTGGGAGATGTTCGAGGATATCATCAGTGTATCGGGTCTCCCAACCTGCGGGTGTTGGGGGCTAGTTCAGCAGGTGTATGTGATTGCAAGAGGAGAACTCGTGAGAGTTGCTCCGAGAGTGAGAATGGGTCCCTCAGTCGGTCCGGAATGGACAAAGTGGGATTTGGATCGGGGATCCGGTGGTTCATGGTTTCCTAACCCTTATGGGTCGAGTGATTGTTGAGATTTAGAGCAGAGTTGCATCTTGGGTAATTCTCGGTTACAGAGAACGATGGACAGTACAGAGAGCGGGCTTCAGTCGACAGAGCAGATTCAGCAGATTCAGCAGAGGTTATTGACCGCCCAGAGCCGACAGGAAAAGTTATACAGACAGATGCTGGTCCGAGCTTGAGTTTCAGGTCAGCGACTTCGTACTCCTGAAGGCCTCTCCTTGGAGAGGAGTGATTCGATTCAAGAAGAGGGGCAAGTTGGGGCCCCGGTATATTGGGCCTTTTCATGTCATTGCGGGGGTAGGCCGGATGGTCTACCGTTTGGAGTTGCCCACGGATTTTAGACAAATCCACGACATTTTTCATGTGTCGCAATTGAGAAAGTATATAGCCGCTGAGTCGGCAGTAGTCCCATTAGAAGACATTCAGGTGGATGCGAGCCTGAATTATGCCAAGAGACCAGTGGTCATCAGAAATCGGAAGATCGAGGTTCTGAGGTATAAGGAGATACCTCTGGTGTTAGTTCGGTGGCAGCACCGGAGGGGATCAGAAATGACCTGTGAGCTGGAACGTGAGATGTGGGAGCAGCATCCGGAGCTATGTTCAGAGTGAGACTTCGAGGGCGAAGTCTAGTCCTAGTGGGGGAGAGTTGTAACAGCCCGAAATTCCAGATATTGATATAATTATGATTTTGGGGTGTTTTAAGAGGGGACTCGGCGAGTTGGAGTTCAGACTCGCCAAGTAGGGTCGCAGATCTGGTCGCGGGTTCGCGACTGGACTCGACGAGTCCGGATATGGACTCGGCGAGTCCACGCTGTTAGGACCTTTGGAGGTCCAGAATGTCCCATGCCTGTGCATTTCGGAAATTGATGAAGGTTTTGGATTGGAATCCTTATGCCTTAGGTCAATATGTAAATTATAAGTCTTGGGGTGTACCATGAGCACCAAAATGAGGACCTTACGTGATGGACCAGTCTAGGAAGGCCAGGCCTATGAATGGTCAGAGCAGTTCTGCCATTAGAAAGCAGTTTGAGCGGTTGCATGGCATGGACTCGCCGAGTCCGATGAACAGACTCGGCGAGTAGCTTCAAGATTTACTGGGACTCGTCGAGTTGTTCTTCAGACTCGGCGAGTTGAGTCGGGGTGGCCCCGCGATTCTTCCAGGAGGAACTCGTTGAGTAAAAAGGGGATACTCGACGTGTAGAAAGGGAATCTTAAGGAATCGGTGAGTCAAGGGCGAGTGGACTCAGAGACGTTGAACTCGGCGAGTCTTGGGGTGACTCGGCGAGTTAGGTCGCGGGTTAAGTGAAGTTCTAAGTATGGGGACTCGGCGAGTCATAGGGTTGACTCGGCGAGTAGGGTCAGTCAGAGGTTGACTTTGACCTTGTCTTTGACCAAGGATTGACCAGTGGTTCCAGGGGTATTTTGGTAATTGTTGTTTATTGTTTGAGTTCAGTGCATTGGTGACTGTCCAGAGGTGGAGATCGTATCAGTGATCGGAGCAGCTTGAGCTATCTGTTCAGTCGGCAGTTTCGAGGTGAGTTATCCTCACTATATCGCTAGGGTTTATGGCACCAAGGCCGACCCTTTTTATCGGATGGAAATCCGGGTAGTTGTCATTGTTATGATATAGGCAGGAAGGCATTACATGTTATGGGCCGGAAGGCTTTGCTATGTGGACCGGAAGGTCATGGTCTGGAAAGGCGTATGTATGCATTTAGTATGTTGACTGATTCATAGGGTAATGTTATGATAGTGACCGGCTAGACCGGTATCTTGTTAGAGTAATGCTATGATATGTAATCTGTTGATCGATTGTTGTCTATGAACTGCTATATGAATATTCGTTATGTTGTATATGCATTTTATGCTTATGGGCCGGAAGGCAATATGTTATGGGCCGGAAGGCAATATGTTATGGGCCGGAAGGCGATTATATTGTGTGATGGACCGGAAGGTCGGCGTGGGTAGGACCGGAAGGTTTACCCAGCAGGGACGGAAGTCCCCTGAGACACATGGACCGGAAGGTCAGGGCCTGGAAAGGCGTATATGTGGTTGGTATTCTGGGGGTATCTTACTAAGCTTTCGGGCTTACAGTTGTGGTTTTATGTTTCAGGTTCTCAAGAGTCTGTGGCAAGGCAAAGGCGTGATCGTACCGTTCCTCGCGTTGGTGTTTTATGATATGAACCTGGGAAATTACTCTGTTTAATAATGTATTGAAAACCTTTTTGTAACAACGTTAATAAAATGGGTGATTTTGAAAAGTTTTAATTGTTTTGAAATTTTGGATGTTACAAGTTGAAGGCGATTATATTGTGTGATGGACCGGAAGGTCGGCGTGGGTAGGACCGGAAGGTTTACCCAGCAGGGACGGAAGTCCCCTGAGACACATGGACCGGAAGGTCAGGGCCTGGAAAGGCGTATATGTGGTTGGTATTCTGGGGGTATCTTACTAAGCTTTCGGGCTTACAGTTGTGGTTTTATGTTTCAGGTTCTCAAGAGTCTGTGGCAAGGCAAAGGCGTGATCGTACCGTTCCTCGCGTTGGTGTTTTATGATATGAACCTGAGAAATTACTCTGTTTAATAATGTATTGAAAACCTTTTTGTAACAACGTTAATAAAATGGGTGATTTTGAAAAGTTTTAATTGTTTTGAAATTTTGGATGTTACATCATTTGTCTAGCAACTCCTACAGCTACATAGACAACTCCTGCATCTCGAGAGGAGCCAATCGGTATGGTGCCTCGGCTATCGGAGCCGCATGTGACAACCCAAGTTGTTCCGTTACATTTCCCCGTTACCGTTAACGGAATATTCCAGTTTATAAAAGTTTCGTAAATTAGAGGTCGTCAATTTAATAAACATTTCATTTGTTTATGTTTAATATGTCGTTAAGTCATGATAAAAGGAAATAAAAACACATAACACCCATTTCCATTTAATTGGAAAAAGTTAGTTTTTATTATTACGACCACTAAATCGAGTGCGACCAAAAGCCCCGTATAACGGCAGTATTGGGTAGAATTCCACTGAGCTCCAACTCCCACCCATATATAAGGGGGAGTAAACTCCATTTGGAGCTTTTCCACCCTGTCTCTTTCTATACTCTCTCTCTAGACTCGTTTTCGACCCGAATCCGCAACCAAACGCTTCCAAATCGTAAGTCTGCTTATCCTAACTTGTTCTAAACATTATGATTCGTGTTTATAGCTTAAAATTGGAACATTTAAGCTGTTGAAAAGGAGTTCACGGCCTAAGCTCCTTCTTAGGCTGTAAACACCTTAAATGAGGCCAAATTGACCCCAAAATGTCCCTAAAGACTTGGAAATAAATTGAGGATTTAGCCTAGGAGTGTTTGATCAATTAAAACAATCATTTTGAGGCATAAAAGGGAGTTTACGGCCCAGGCATATGCCAAGGCCGTAAACACCTCTTAAAGTGGTTAAAATGCCCCAAACACACTCCTAAAACACCCTTAGGCTTCATACATAAATTAGGGACTTGGTATTTTGGGTTTAGACCATTTAAACACAAAGATTTGGGGGATTAAAGGGAGTTTACGGCCCAGGCATGTACCAAGGCCGTAAACACCCCCTAAACATGCCCAAATGATAGTTTTAATTCCCCCAAATTGAAACGACCCAAAAATACGACCCAAAAATTTCTTTTTCAACATAACCAAAAACCATAATTTGAGTGTCATATCATGAAACCATACATAATGCATCTCAAAATAATAAACCACGGTTCGGAAAACTGTATCATATCCATGACATATAAAATCAGGAACTAAATCAACTCCCAGGATGAAAGCTGAAGTTGTGGTGTGTGCAATGCCATCAACCCGAGCTCCCCCTTCTGCTAGCGGAAGTACCTGAAACCAAAACTCAAACTGTAAGCACGAAGCTTAGTGAGCTCCCCCAAATTACCACATACCATACAATAATATATATATATATATATATATATATATATATATATATATATATATATATATATATATATATATATATATATATATCAAGCACATACTGGGACCTTGCCCCCCTCCATCGGACCGAAGTCCGAAGCTGACTGACCGGGACCTTGTCCCCTACATCGGACCGCAATCCGAAGCTCACATCAGACCGAGTCCGAAGCTGACTGGGACCTTGTCCCCTACATCGAACCTGAGTCCGAAGCTGACATCGAACCGGAGTCCGAAGCTGACTGGGACCTTGTCCCCTACATCGAACCTGAGTCCGAAGCTGACATCGGACCGAAGTCTGAAGCTAACTGATCATAACATAACGTATCACTTAGCATGAACACACATAATCCTGTTTGAGCCACGAAGGCTTCAAACATGCTAACTACTGCGTCGGATAAAGATCTGGATACTACTGCTAGCTAAACGGGCCGGCATTGTGGCCTTAGACCCGCTACTACTGAAAAGGAACTCACCTCGTGAATAAGCTGCTGAGTGAATAGCTCTGAGGGCTAACTGCTACTGCTCCGGTATCTCCCCGGCTACAAGTCCATAAACATACTAAATCAAATACTAAACACTGCACTGGGTAAAATGACTCTTTTACCCCCCAGATCAAAGTCAACTCTCAGACAAAGTCAACTCTCGGTCAAAGTCAACCCATAGTTGACCTGACTCGCCGAGTTGAGCCGCCAACTTGCTGAGTCCCTATCCTCACTCCTCGACTCAACTCGCTACTACTCGTCGAGTATGGCATCGACTCGACGAGTACTCTCCCGATCCAAAAACTCAAACAATCTTCATCCGACTCGCCGAGTCATATGAACAACTCGACGAGTTGTTCTTGAGCTTAAGAAGATTGCCTTGGACTCACCGAGTTGTATGAACAACTCGCCGAGTCCCTCCATCACTGAGTCTACTCTCAACTCGCTGAGTCCACTCTCTAACTCACTGGATCCACTCGACACTGCTAAAAATGAAGGAATCGGGAACTCGCGACCCAACTCGCCGAGTCGTTCTTCCCGACTCGCCGAGTTGCCGCCATGCAACTGATTTTTACTCGATTTTATTTGAATCCAACACATACAATTGGTAGATCTGAGTCCAATAAGCTGATTTACCACGTAAAGTTTCCAACTTTACGTGTACAACCTCATGAATAAGGGAAATAAGGCTAAAAGATGCACAAAATGGGTAGATCTATAGCTAATGTGCAAAGTATCTCCAAAAAGGCAGTAGATCTGGGCTCTACAACACCCAATCATTCAGATCTAAGGGTATCTCGACTTATTAAGGCATTCATGCAAACATAAGGCTTGGAACAAGCATCAACTAGATCCTAGGAGGGCTCTAATGGAGATTTAAAGCATATAACAAGAGGGGAAATCCGAAAATACCTCAAATAACTCAGATTTGCCCTTGGATCTTTGCACTACACCTCTTCTCCTTGCTCCTTGCTTCTTCTCCTTCTTCAAACCTTCACAAAATGGCACAAAACACTTAGCTCACACAAGGGTGGATTAGGGTTCTTTCTCACAGTGTTCTCAGGGTGAGGGAGGCGAGAATGGGGCTATAAGGTGACTTAAATAGTAGGCAACCCGGGGATTTAGGGTTTCACCCAGACGGATGGACTCGCCGAGTCAGGGATATGGACTCGCCGAGTCCCCGGCTCACATGTGCTCGAAGTCGCGACCCTACTCGGCGAGTCTGGCTATGAACTCGCCGAGTCCCTCTTGCAAAACTACAAAATAAATACCAAGGAATTACCATACCGGACACGGGTCGTTACAATTCTCCCCCACTTATCTCAGACTTCGTCCTCGAAGTCTGCTACGGCTGAATCTGCAAATAACTCTGGGTAGTGCTCCCTCATCTCCTCCTCATCCTCCCACGTCCACTCAGACCCCTTCCGGTGCTGCCACTGCACCTTTACCAACTGAATTTCCTTGCTCCTCAAGGTCTTAGTCTTCCGGTCCAGAATTGCGACCGGTCTCTCAATATAATTCAGGCTGCTATCAACCTGAATATCCTCTAGGGGAACGACTGCTGACTCATCCACCAGACACTTTCTCAACTGAGACACATGGAAAGTGTTGTGGATCTGGCTAAGCTCCTCAGGAAGATCTAACCGATAAGCAACCCGACCCACCCGGGCCAAAACCCTGAAAGGACCAATAAATCTGGGGCCCAGCTTGCCCCTCTTCCGGAACCTGATGACACCCTTCCAAGGTGAGACTTTCAGAAGGACCATATCCCCCACCTGGAATTCCAAGTCCGAACGCCTCCTATCGGCGTAGATCTTCTGCCGACTCTGAGCAGTCTGCAGTCTACTACGGACCTGCTGGATCAACTCGGTCGTCTTGAGCACCACCTCTGTGCTCCCAATGACTCGCTGACCGACCTCGCCCCAACAAATCGGGGTCCTACACTTCCTCCCATACAGCATCTCAAAGGGAGGTCGATCAATGCTCGCATGATAACTGTTGTTATACGAGAATTCCGCTAACGGAAGATACGTATCCCAACTGCCACCGAAATCTAGGACACATGCCCTAAGCATATCCTCGAGAGTCTGAATCGTCCTCTCGCTCTGCCCGTCTATCTGAGGGTGGAAAGCGGTGCTGAAATGGAGACGAGTACCCATCTCGTCGTGGAACCGCTTCCAGAACCTGGATGTGAAACGGACATCACGGTCTGACACCACCGATACCGGCACTCCATGACGTGCCACAATCTCACGCACATAGATATCGGCTAACTTCTCCGCCGATATACTCTCCTGGATCGGGATAAAATGGGCACTCTTCGTCAACCGATCCACTACTACCCATATCGAATCCACTCCACGTGCGGTCCGGGGAAGCTTGGTGACAAAATCCATGGTAATGTCCTCCCATTTCCACACGGGGATGTCTAACGGCTGCATCCTGCCGTGAGGCCTCTGGTGCTCCGCCTTGACCTTCCGGCAGGTCAGGCATCTCTCGACGTACCAGGCGACGTCCCGCTTCATGCAGGGCCACCAATAATCAGGTCGAAGATCTCGATACATCTTCGTCGCTCCTGGGTGGATAGAAAATCGAGACTTATGAGCCTCGTCCATCAACACTTGCCGTACTCCACCCCAGTACGGTACCCACACTCTCCCGTGAAGCGTCCACAAACCCCGACTGTCGTAAACAAATGAAGCTACTCGGCCCACGATCCTCTCACACTTCTGCCTCTCCTCCTTGAGACCCTCTACCTGAGCCTCCTTGATCCGCTCCAACAACGGAGTGATCACTGTCATCCTCAAACATAGATCCCTGATAGGGGCCGCCGACACTTTGCGGCTCAGAGCATCGGCCACCACATTGGCCTTCCCTGGATGGTATAGGATCTCACAGTCGTAATCCTTTAGCACATCCAACCACCTCCTCTGCCTCATATTCAGACTCGGCTGATCCATAAGATACCTCAAACTCTTGTGATCCGTGTATATAGTACAACGGACCCCATAAAGGTAATGCCTCCAAATCTTGAGGGCAAACACAACTGCCCCCAACTCCAAATCATGGGTAGGATAATTAGCCTCGTGAGGCTTCAACTGTCTCGAGGCATAAGCTATCACATGGCCTCGCTGCATCAGAACTGCTCCCAAACCTGTGATCGAGGCATCACAATAGACTACAAAGTCCTCTACTCCCTCTGGCAAGGTAAGGATCGGAGCCTCGCACAATCTCTGCCTGAGGGTCTCGAATGTTGTCTGCTGCTCCGGACCCCAACGAAATACCACTGACTTCTTGGTCAGTCGGGTGAGCGGCACTGCTATCTTGGAGAAATCCTGAATAAATCTCCGATAATACCCTGCCAACCCTAGGAAGCTCCGAATCTCAGATGGAGACTTCGGGACCTCCCACTGCATCACGGCCTCTACCTTGGCCGGATCTACCAGAATACCCTTCTGGTTGACGAGGTGACCAAGGAACTGCACCTCGCGCAACCAGAACTCACATTTGGAGAACTTTGCAAAAAGTCTCTCCTTCCTCAAAACCTCCAGCACCTCCCGCAGGTGCTCCTCGTGCTGCTCCTGCGTCTTGGAATATACCAAGATGTCATCTATGAACACTATCACTGACCGATCCAGCATCAGCCTACACACGCGGTTCATGAGATCCATGAAAGCGGCTGGAGCATTGGTGAGCCCAAATGGCATCACCACAAACTCGTAATGACCATACCTGGTCCTGAAAGCAGTCTTCTGTACATCCTCATCTCTAACCCGCATCTGATGATATCCGGAGCGTAGATCGATCTTGGAGAACCAAGACGCTCCCTGAAGCTGATCAAACAAATCATCTATCCTCGGGAGTGGGTAACGGTTCTTCACCGTTACCTTATTCAACTCCCGATAATCAATACACATACGATGCGACCCATCATTCTTCCTCACAAACAGGATCGGCGCTCCCCAAGGCGAACTGCTCGGCCGAATGAAACCCTTGTCTAACAGCTCCTGCAGCTGTGTAGACAACTCCTGCATCTCAGGGGGAGCTAGTCGATATGGTGCCTTGGCTATCGGAGCCGCACCAGGGATGAGGTCGATCCTGAACTCAACCTGTCTCTCAGGAGGTATCCCCGGCAAATCCTCAGGAAACACGTCCGGGTAGTCTCGAACAATAGGAACATCATCAACTGTCGACTTGCCCTTCTCCCGGGCATCCAAAACGTAAGCTACAAAACCGGCGCAACCCTGCTGAACATAGCGTCTCGCCCTTGCGGCGGAACAAAAGGTCGGTCCTCGCTGTGGCCTCTCGCCCTGAATCACCAACTCTCCCCCACTGGGAGTGCGAACCCTCACTAGCTGAAGTTCACAATCAATCACCGCCCCATTGGGGCTTAGCCAATCCATACCCACAATAACCTTATTCCCTCGCAGGGGAATAGGTACCAGATCCACTGAAAACTGCTCATCAAATAACCGAAGAGAACACCCTCTATGCACTCTGCCGACCCTCACGGTCCTATCATCTGCTATCTCAACCTCTAATGGACAATCCAGCTCCCCTGGAGCTCTACTGAATCTCTTGCTAAGCGCAAGTGATACGAATGATCGGGTAGCCCCCGAATCGAATAATACCAAAGCAGAAATGTCGTTCACAGAGAACGACCCTGAATAAAACATACAATCATAGGCAACATTCAATCAATAATAATAAAGAGATAAAGGGAAGATACATACCCGTCACCACATCAGGAGTCGCTCGCGCCTCCTCTACTGTCATCTGAAACGCCCTACTCTTCGCCACTGGCGCGTCAGCTCGGCCCTGCCAGCCATCTGTAATCCTCAAGGTAGCAGGGGCAGGTGCAGCCACCTTCCCTGCTGCAGCTAAACTCGGACACTGGGACTTTTTATGTCCCCTCTGATTGCACTGAAAGCAAATCAGATCTGATGCTGCGACGGCAGTAGCAGGAGCCGTACAATCCCTACTCAAATGTCCAATCCAACCGCACTTGAAGCAGCCGGAACTCCCTGCCTTGCACGCTCCTTCGTGCATCTTCCCACACCTACCACATCGACCGTGGCTCGGCTGTCCCCTAGACCTGTGATCTGAAACCTTGGGCTTTTTGCCCGAACCGCCTGAACCCGAAACCGCCTCCGGTTTCCTCTTCTTCTCCATCTCAAGATCAATCTCCCTCTCCCGAGCTCTAGCAATCATATCTTCCAGCGTTTTACAGCTGGACCGGCTCACAAACTGGCGGATATCGCTCCGCAGCATCTCATGATAACGGGCCTTCTTCATTTCCTCATCAGCTACATACTGAGGAACGAGAAGAGCCCTCTCCCTGAACTTGGCGGTGATCTCCGCCACTGTCTCTGTAGTCTGGGTGAGGTCCTGAAACTCCCTAGCTAGCTGTTGCACCTCAATGACCGGTGCAAACTCCGCCCTGAACCTGGTAGAGAAATCAGCCCAGGTCATGGCGTCTAATGCTGCATCATCCCCAATGGCATGTCCGACCTCCTCCCACCAATCCTGTGCCCTGTCCTTCAGAAGACAGGACGCCAATCTGACCTTGTCCCCCTCGAGACATCTGCTAGAGCAGAAAGCGTTGGCCACATCCGCCAACCATCTGCTGCTCGCTATGGGGTCTCGCGCCCCATGATAGTCCGGAGCTCCACATGCCCTGAACTCCCTGAAAGTAAGGGTGCGCGACCCCATCATGGCCGCCACCTCGGCACGGAAGGTGCCCAATCTCTCATCCATCAGCTCTAGAATCCCCTCCTTGATCGAACCGAAGATCACAGGAGTCTGCTCTATAATGATGCGCGTAATCTCCGAAGAAAGGAACTCTCGGGTCTGCTCATCCATGCGCTCATCCCCCGAACCTGAACCTGATCCCTCCCCGGCACCTCCGCTGCCGGCTGCTGGTCTCGAACGTAGAACCACCATTCTGAAGCACATCACAACTACATCAGAAAACAGAAATATCTTGAGGGACCATTGATACTACAACTAGCTTCCTGGTCTTGTCTCAGCCTTTCTTGATTCGAGTACAGATCCTCTGCTTCCAGTAGTACGGGCCCATACTACCTTCCACATCTATCCGTACTTTCTTCAAGAACTGCCCTGACTCCACCAAGTCACTTCTACTACTACTGATCTCTGCTACTCTTATCCTAGGCTTGCCCCAGGGAAACCTCAAACTCAACTCAACTAGTCCTCAGCTGCTGCAGGTCTCCTTATAATGCTAATTAACCATCACCTGAACACCATCACATGTGACGAAGATCAGATAATTCTTCAAGTAAAAGACCCGTCCCTATAACGGTTGGACTCAAACAAGAGCTGCGCAATAGGGCCAGTTCCAGCACTCTGGGATTATTCAACCCTGATCACATGTGGCGTAACGTGTTCACCTAATGGCTAATTTCCATCACTCATAACTCCCACAAAGCACGAAGCAAGCAGCATTCGGAATAAGGAAACATACTCAGGCAAAACTATTCTCAAAACGAGAAACTGATCTAGCATGCAGTGCTAAGCTCATACTATCAGGCATAACCTAAACAGGCTATCCTACTGTTGTCTACTCAATGCTAGCATGCAATACTTATAAAGATGTAACACATAAAGCAGGCACATAAGGCATTCTCCTAGATCCTTAGTCTTATTCTAGCATGCTGTTCTACTGAAACTGAAACTGAACAAATAACTTGTATGGGTAATTTGGGAATACTTACTTGAGCTCGGCTGATCGCATGCACCACACCCTTATCTTGTTTAAAAATCTCTTTCTTTCTAAGTGTTTTCAAAATTCTTTTAGAAAACATTTTCCTTTTAAAAATCTTTTTATTTCCCCCTTAGTTTGAGTTCAGATACACCCGGAAGTGTATCCGAATCCCTCAAACCAGGGCTCTGATACCAACTTGAAACGACCCAAAAATACGACCCAAAAATTTCTTTTTCAACATAACCAAAAACCATAATTTGAGTGTCATATCATGAAACCATACATAATGCATCTCAAAATAATAAACCACGGTTCGGAAAACTGTATCATATCCATGACATATAAAATCAGGAACTAAATCAACTCCCAGGATGAAAGCTGAAGTTGTGGTGTGTGCAATGCCATCAACCCGAGCTCCCCCTTCTGCTAGCGGAAGTACCTGAAACCAAAACTGAAACTGTAAGCACGAAGCTTAGTGAGCTCCCCCAAATTACCACATACCATACAATAATATATATATATATATATATATATATATATATATATATATATATATATATATATATATATATATATATCAAGAACATACTGGGACCTTGCCCCCCATCCATCGGACCGAAGTCCGAAGCTGACTGACCGGGACCTTGTCCCCTACATCGGACCGCAATCCGAAGCTCACATCAGACCGAGTCCGAAGCTGACTGGGACCTTGTCCCCTACATCGAACCTGAGTCCGAAGCTGACATCGAACCGGAGTCCGAAGCTGACCGGGACCTTGTCCCCTACATCGAACCTGATTCCGAAGCTGACATCGGACCGAAGTCCGAAGCTAACTGATCATAACATAACGTATCACTTAGCATGAACACACATAATCCTGTTTGAGCCACGAAGGCTTCAAACATGCTAACTACTGCGTCGGTGTAACAGCCCGGAATCTCAGGTATTATTAAAATTATGTTTTTGGGGTGATTTAAGAGGGGACTCGGCGAGTTGGAGCCCAGACTCACCGAGTAGGATCGCGGACTTGGTCGCGGGTCCGCGACTGGACTCGACGAGTCCAGATATGGACTCGGCGAGTCGACGCTGTTCAGCAGAAACCCTAACCGTTCAGTTTGGATCGTATTTAACGCCTCTTAGGCCGTCATTTTCAGTCTTTTGGTCAATTGAGAGGAACCCTAATCGCTGTGGACGCCTAGAGCAAGGGAGAAAGCTTTGGAACTTGGAAGAATTGGTTAGGCAAGAAGAAGAGGGATTTGGCTAAAGGAATATCAAGGAGGATTGAGTCCTGAGATTTGGGGGACACAGAGAGTGCGTTTTCAGGTAATACTCGGACCAAATCTGTGATTTTGATGTATTTATGAAATTAGGGTTTATAGAACCCATTTAGTGATTTGATGAAGTAATGCCTTGTTACCCCACGATTATAGTCTTGCATTAGGACCTTTAGAGGTCCAGAAGGTCCCATGCATGTGTACTTTGGGACGAGACCTATCTCAGGAAGCAGTTACTCGTCTGCATGGCATGGACTCGCCGAGTTGTTCTTCAGACTCGGCGAGTAGCTTGAAGATTTGCTGGGACTCACCGAGTTGTTCATCAGACTCGGCGAGTGGAGTCGGGGTAGCCCCGCGATTCTTCCACGAGGACCTCGTCGAGTCAAGAGGAATACTCGACGAGTAGAAAGGGAATGTTCAGGAATTTGTGAGGACGACTAGACTCGCCGAGTCGCCATGGTACTCGCCGAGTCCAGTCGAGTTGACCGTTGACCGTTGACCAGAGTTGACCCAAGTCTGACTTCTTAGGGATAGTCACACTTAGATGATATGAGTGATAATGAGTTATGTAATGTTATAGGAGGGTTGTAGCTCGTTGGTTTGTGCGCGAGTGATTTCAGGAGTTGCTAGCTTTCAGCGCTTACGAGGTGAGTCTTCTCACTATACTGTACCCGGAAGGGTTTGACTGTGTGACCGGAAGGTCGGATATGATATATGATATGTATGCTATATGTGGTATGTTATATGTTATATGTGCTATGTATTATGGGCCGGAAGGCGATATGATGTGTGATGGACCGGAAGGTCGGCGTGGGTAAGGCCGGAAGGTTTACCCAGCAGGGACGGAAGTCCCCTGAGACACATGGACCGGAGGATGTGTGATGGACCGGAAGGTCGGCGTGGGTAAGGCCGGAAGGTTTACCCAGCAGGGACGGAAGTCCCCTGAGACACATGGACCGGAAGGTCGGGCCTGGAAAGGCGTATGTGCGTAAGTTGTATATTGGGGAACTCACTAAGCATTTATGCTTACAGTTGTTATGTATGTATGTGTTTCAGGTACTAGTGAGGACCGTGGGAAGGCGCCGGCATGATCGATACACACTGAAGAATGTTTCATGATCTTGGGAGTTTGAATATTTGTATTGACTGAATAATTAAACTGTTTATGCCTTGGTTTTTAATGGAAATATTTATGTTTTAAAAATGAAAAATCTTGTTTGAAAATTTGAGTTGTTACAATTGGTATCAGAGCCTTGGTTTGAGGGATTCGGGTGCACCTTCGGGGGTAACTGAACTCAAACCGAGGATTTGAGGAAACTTTTCAAATAAAGGCATAAACTTTGGTAAATGGTTTTGTGGTAAGCAAGAAAGAAGCAGTGTGTACGATCAGTCAGCGCCCGAACGGTAAAGATCCCCAAAATACCTTACAATATTATATGATATGAATTGTTATGCATGCTAGAAGACTAGGTATTCATGATAGGACTAGAGTGGCCTGATTTGTGATGCCTTAGTCTAGGGAAGTTGCCTATATGTGATGCTTTGCTAGTATGCGGGTAAATAGAGCGTATCAGAAGTAGAGTACTCACTATCTGGAGTTTGGGGAGGAGGACTTGGGATGAACATTGATGCGGTGTGGTCGGTAGTATTGGGCCCGTACTACCGAGGACACCGGGTCAGTGGGAGGCCCAAGTAAGAATCCCTGGATATCTGGGACTGAGTAGGGTTGCGTGTCGAGTACGATTATACTCGGTAGAATCTCTGATAGTTTTATGTTGTATTTCAGAGATATCATGGTTAGACCGCGGCACGGGGCAAGTTCGAGCGGTATGAGTGATGAGGATATTCGTCAGATGATCCACGAGGAGGTGGCGGCGGCGATCCGGGCTGAGATCCCGGAGATGTTTGGGTCTATCAAGACCACCCTGATGGAGACGTTCGACGAGCGGTACGCCGCATTGACTGAGGCTGCAACCGCTGCAGCTACCGCAGCTGTGGCCGCTGCTAGGCCATAGGGGGGTGATTCATTGCTGTTCCGAGAGTTCAGCAACACGAAGCCACCAGAGTTCGATGGGACGCAGGATCCGATTGCTGCGATGAGGTGGATCGCAGATATAGAGGGGTGCTTCTATACTTGTTCATGCCCGGAGCACCTGAGGGTACGGTTCGCTTTGAACCAGCTCCGTCTGGGAGCGAAGGACTGGTGGAAGTTCGTGACAGCGAATTTCACGTTGGCAGAGACTACAGCGGTGACATGGGAGGGGTTTACTGCCATGTTCAGGGATGAGTACGTTCCCCCGGTGGAGAGGGAACGATTGGTGCAGGAGTTCTTAACCCTCAAGCAGGGTACCGATTCTGTTGCGGTGATTACACGGAAGTTTCATGAGAGGGCGATGTTTTGCCCTGAGCTGGTGTCCTCAGAACAGGCTCGGATGAGCCGATACTTGGGTGTCTTGAGGAGGGATATTCGGGAGTTTGTGTCAAACTCCACTTACCATACTTTTGCTGAGCTTCAGGCGAATGCCAGGAAGCGCGAGATCGAGTTGGAGACTCAGGCTAGGGAGGAGGCCGAGTCTCAGCGGGTGGATCGGCGACCGGCTCAATTCCAGCCGGCAGCCAAGCGGACCAAGTCCGCTGATTCGAGGACAGGAGGTTCGAAGGGTCGCACTTGCGGGAAGTGCGGCAAGAGTCATGATGGAGCATGTCGATCTGGTGCTTGCTACAAGTGTGGCAAGGAGGGGCACATTGCTAGGGAGTGCCCCAAGGGATTTTCGGTTTGCTTTCATTGCAACCAGACTGGCCATAGGAAGGCCGAGTGCCCTCAGCTTCTTCAGGGATCTGCACCTGCTGCCGGAGTTACTGCGACTCGACCGGTGAAGGCCGAGGCCCCGAGGGCCCGGGGAAGAGCCTTTCAGCTGACAGCGGAAGAGGTCCGCGCTGCGCCCGATGTTGTGGCAGGTATGTCGTAATTCATGTAATTATTTTAATGTCGATATGTTATGCTTATGTTGTTATGCGCGTAGGTACTTTCCTTGTGAACTCTGTGCCTGCCTTAGTGTTATTTGACTCGGGTGCGAGTAGGTCCTTTGTGTCCTTGGCTTTTAGTCAGCATATTGGCGCTAGTCGTGAGTCGTTGAGTCGACCTTTGAGAGTCTCTATAGCTGACGAGAAGGTGATTTGTGCTACGGAGGTTCTTCGGGGATGTGTACTAGAGATTTTCGGGGTTGGATTCCAGATTGATCTGATTCCTATCGCGATGGGGGATGTCTGTGTCATCGTGGGCATGGACTGGCTGAGCCGGTTCGGCGCTGTCATCGACTGTGAGCGTCAGTTGGTGACTATACGAGACCCTAGAGGGGGAGTTCTTTCGGTATATGGCGAGGGTACCCGTTCGGGATCAGCTTTTTGTTCGGCCGCTTGGGCGAGGCAGTGTCTACGACAGGGCTGTAAGGGTTTCGTGGCGTATGTGATGGATACGCGGGAGGTCTCTGAGAGACCGAAGTCAGTTGAGGAAGTTCCGGTGGTGCGCGAGTTTTCAGATGTCTTTCCCGAGGAGTTGCCGGGAGTACCGCCTGTGAGGCAAGTAGAGTTTAGTATCGATCTGGTTCCGGGGGCAGCGCCTATTGCCAAGGTGCCCTATCGTCTTGCACCTCCAGAGATGCAAGAGTTGTCCTCGCAACTCCAGGAGTTGCTGGGAAAGGGATTCATTCGGCCGAGCAGCTCGCCATGGGGAGCACCTATTCTGTTCGTCAAAAAGAAGGATGGTTCACACCGGATGTGCATTGATTACCGGGAGTTGAACAAGCTAACGGTCAAGAACCGTTACCCGTTGCCGAGGATCGATGATTTATTCGATCAGTTGCAGGGAGCATCTTGGTTTTCCAAGATCGATCTGAGGTCAGGATACCATCAGGTGAGAGTACGGGATGAAGACGTCCAGAAGACAGCGTTTAGGACGCGATATGGACATTATGAGTTTGTGGTGATGCCTTTTGGACTCACCAATGCCCCGGCTGTGTTCATGGATCTCATGAACAGGGTATGCAGGCCGATGTTGGATCGGTCGGTGATCGTATTTATCAACGACATTCTGGTGTATTCGAGATCGAGAGAGCAGCATGAGGAGCATTTGAGGGAGGTCCTTGAGGTATTGAGGTCGGAGAAACTTTATGCAAAGTTCTCCAAATGTGACTTCTGGTTGCGGGAGGTCCAGTTTCTAGGACATGTGGTTAATCAGAAGGGGATATTGGTCGATCCGGCCAAGGTTGAGGCGGTGATGAGTTGGGAGGTGCCGAAGTCACCCTCTGAGATCAGAAGTTTCCTTGGGTTGGCAGGGTATTATCGGAGATTTATCAAGGATTTCTCCAAGATTGCAGTGCCACTCACCAGATTGACCCGGAAGGGTGTTACGTTCTCATGGGGGCCCGAGCAGCAGACCTCCTTTGAGACACTTCGCCAAAGATTGTGCGAAGCCCCGGTATTAGCTCTTCCAGAAGGGATGGAAGATTTCGTGGTATATTGCGATGCATCGATTTCGGGATTGGGTGCAGTGTTAATGCAGAGGGGTCATGTGATAGCTTATGCGTCGAGGCAGCTGAAGCCTCATGAGGCGAGATATCCCACGCATGATTTAGAGTTGGGGGCAGTAGTGTTCGCTCTCAAGATTTGGCGCCACTACTTGTATGGGGTTCGATGTACGATATACACGGACCATAAGAGTTTGAAGTATTTGATGGATCAACCCAACCTAAATATGCGTCAGAGGAGGTGGTTGGATGTGGTCAAGGATTATGATTGTGAGATCCTGTACCACCCAGGCAAGGCTAATGTGGTAGCTGATGCATTGAGCCGCAGGACGGAGAGCACTTCATTGCGAGACGTATGCTTGAGACTGACTGTGATGACTCCAGTATTGGACGCTATTCGTGGGGCCCAGGCGGAGGCTGTGCGACCAGAAATGCAGAAGAAAGAGCGGGTTGTCGGGTTAATCTCAGAGTTTGTCAAGGATAGTCGAGGCCTTATGACGTTTCAGGGTCGGATTTGGGTACCGTTCGTGGGCGGTACGCGTACTACTTTGATGGAAGAGGCTCATAGATCGAAATTCTCGATCCATCCTGGTGCTACAAAGATGTATTTGGATTTAAAGAAGGAATATTGGTGGCCCTGTATGAAGAGGGACGTGGCATGGTTCGTTGAGAGGTGCTTGACCTGCCGTAGGGTTAAGGCTGAGCACCAGAGACCGCATGGCAAGTTACAACCATTGGAGATCCCCGAGTGGAAGTGGGAACAGATTACTATGGATTTTATCACCAAATTGCCGAGGACTGCTAGGGGAGTTGACGCAATTTGGGTGATCGTGGATAGGTTGACAAAGAGTGCACACTTCCTTGCCATCAGTGAGAGTTCTTCGGCGGAGAAATTGGCGGAGATATACGTGAGAGAGGTGGTATCTCGGCACGGGGTGCCGATCTCGATTGTGTCAGACCGTGATGTGCGCTTTACTTCTAGATTCTGGAAGAAATTCCATGAGGAGCTGGGTACTAAATTACATTTTAGTACCGCATACCATCCCCAGACAGACGGTTAGAGCGAGCGGACAATTCAGACACTGGAGGACATGCTCCGAGCGTGTGTGTTAGACTTCGGGGGTAGTTGGGATGCGTATTTACCCTTAGCAGAGTTTTCCTACAACAACAGCCATCATTCGAGCATTGGTATGCCGCCTTTCGAGCTGTTGTATGGTAGGAGGTGTCGGACTCCCATTTGCTGGGGAGAGGTGGGACAGAGAGTGATGGGCAGCACGGAGATCATACTCCAGACGACAGAGCAGATTCAACAAGTGAGACAAAGATTATTGACTGCCCAGAGCCGACAGAAGAGTTATGCAGACAGGCGCTGATCCGAGCTTGAATTTCAAGTCGGCGACTTCGTTCTCCTGAAGGTCTCTCCTTGGAAAGGAGTGATTCGGTTCAGGAAGAGAGGCAAGTTGGGGCCCTGGTATATTGGGCCATTTCGTGTGATTGCAAGGATAGGTCGGGTAGCCTATCGGTTGGAGTTGCCAGCGGAGTTGGGTCAGATCCATGACACTTTTCATGTGTCGCAGTTGAGGAAGTGCATAGCCGATGAGTCGGCAGTGGTTCCATTGGAGGATATTCAGGTGGATGCGAGCCTGAATTACGCGGAGAGACCAGTGGCTATCAGGGATCGGAAGATCAAGGTTCTGAGGAACAAGGAGGTACCTCTGGTGTTGGTTCAATGGCAACACCGTAAGGGATCAGAAATGACTTGGGAACCGGAGCGCGAAATGCGGGAGCAGCATCCGGAACTATTTGCAGAGTGAGACTTCGAGGGCGAAGTCTAATCCAAGTGGGGGAGAGTTGTAACAGCCCGGAATCTCAGGTATTATTAAAATTATGTTTTTGGGGTGATTTAAGAGGGGACTCGGCGAGTTGGAGCCTAGACTCGCCGAGTAGGATCGCGGACTTGGTCGCGGGTCCGCGACTGGACTCGACGAGTCCAGATATGGACTCGACGAGTCGACGCTGTTCAGCAGAAACCCTAACCGTTCAGTTTGGATCGTATTTAACGCCTCTTAGGCCGTCATTTTCAGTCTTTTGGTCAATTGAGAGGAACCCTAATCGCTGTGGACGCCTAGAGCAAGGGAGAAAGCTTTGGAACTTGGAAGAATTGGTTAGGCAAGAAGAAGAGGGATTTGGCTAAAGGAATATCAAGGAGGATTGAGTCCTGAGATTTGGGGGACACAGAGAGTGCGTTTTCAGGTAATACTCGGACCAAATCTGTGATTTTGATGTATTTATGAAATTAGGGTTTATAGAACCCATTTAGTGATTTGATGAAGTAATGCCTTGTTACCCCACGATTATAGTCTTGCATTAGGACCTTTAGAGGTCCAGAAGGTCCCATGCATGTGTACTTTGGGACGAGACCTATCTCAGGAAGCAGTTACTCGTCTGCATGGCATGGACTCGCCGAGTTGTTCTTCAGACTCGGCGAGTAGCTTGAAGATTTGCTGGGACTCGCCGAGTTGTTCATCAGACTCGGCGAGTGGAGTCGGGGTAGCCCCGCGATTCTTCCACGAGGACCTCGTCGAGTCAAGAGGAATACTCGACGAGTAGAAAGGGAATGTTCAGGAATTTGTGAGGACGACTAGACTCGCCGAGTCGCCATGGTACTCGCCGAGTCCAGTCGAGTTGACCGTTGACCGTTGACCAGAGTTGACCCAAGTCTGACTTCTTAGGGATAGTCACACTTAGATGATATGAGTGATAATGAGTTATGTAATGTTATAGGAGGGTTGTAGCTCGTTGGTTTGTGCGCGAGTGATTTCAGGAGTTGCTAGCTTTCAGCGCTTACGAGGTGAGTCTTCTCACTATACTGTACCCGGAAGGGTTTGACTGTGTGACCGGAAGGTCGGATATGATATATGATATGTATGCTATATGTGGTATGTTATATGTTATATGTGCTATGTATTATGGGCCGGAAGGCGATATGATGTGTGATGGACCGGAAGGTCGGCGTGGGTAAGGCCGGAAGGTTTACCCAGCAGGGACGGAAGTCCCCTGAGACACATGGACCGGAGGATGTGTGATGGACCGGAAGGTCGGCGTGGGTAAGGCCGGAAGGTTTACCCAGCAGGGACGGAAGTCCCCTGAGACACATGGACCGGAAGGTCGGGCCTGGAAAGGCGTATGTGCGTAAGTTGTATATTGGGGAACTCACTAAGCATTTATGCTTACAGTTGTTATGTATGTATGTGTTTCAGGTACTAGCGAGGACCGTGGGAAGGCGCCGGCATGATCGATACACACTGAAGAATGTTTCATGATCTTGGGAGTTTGAATATTTGTATTGACTGAATAATTAAACTGTTTATGCCTTGGTTTTTAATGGAAATATTTATGTTTTAAAAATGAAAAATCTTGTTTGAAAATTTGAGTTGTTACAGTCGGATAAAGATCTGGATACTACTGCTAGCTAAACGGGCCGGCATTGTGGCCTTAGACCCGCTACTACTGAAAAGGAACTCACCTCGTGAATAAGCTGCTGAGTGAATAGCTCTGAGGGCTAACTGCTGCTGCTCCGGTATCTCCCCGGCTACAAGTCCATAAACATGCTAAATCAAATACTAAACACTGCACTGGGTAAAATGACTCTTTTACCCCCCAGATCAAAGTCAACTCTCAGACAAAGTCAACTCTCGGTCAAAGTCAACCCATAGTTGACCTGACTCGCCAAGTTGGGCCGCCAACTCACCGAGTCCCTATCCTCACTCCTCGACTCAACTCGCTACTACTCGTCGAGTATGGCATCGACTCGACGAGTACTCTCCCGATCCAAAAACTCAGACAATCTTCATCCGACTCGCCGAGTCATATGAACAACTCGACGAGTTGTTCTTGAGCTTAAGAAGATTGCCTTGGACTCGCCAAGTTGTATGAACAACTCGCCGAGTCCCTCCATCACTGAGTCTACTCTCAACTCGCTGAGTCCACTCTCTAACTCACTGGATCCACTCGACACTGCTAAAAATGAAGGAATCGGGAACTCGCGACCCAACTCGCCGAGTCGTTCTTCCCGACTCGCCGAGTTGCCGCCATGCAACTGATTTTTACTCGATTTTATTTGAATCCAACACATACAATTGGTAGATCTGAGTCCAATAAGCTGATTTACCACGTAAAGTTTCCAACTTTATGTGTACAACCTCATGAATAAGGGAAATAAGGCTAAAAGATGCACAAAATGGGTAGATCTATAGTTAATGTGCAAAGTATCTCCAAAAAGGCAGTAGATCTGGGCTCTACAACACCCAATCATTCAGATCTAAGGGTATCTCGACTTATTAAGGCATTCATGCAAACATAAGGCTTGGAACAAGCATCAGCTAGATCCTAGGAGGGCTCCAATGGAGATTTAAAGCATATAACAAGAGGGGAAATCCGAAAATACCTCAAATAACTCAGATTTGCCCTTGGATCTTTGCACTACACCTCTTCTCCTTGCTCCTTGCTTCTTCTCCTTCTTCAAACCTTCACAAAATGGCACAAAACACTTAGCTCACACAAGGGTGGATTAGGGTTCTTTCTCACAGTGTTCTCAGGGTGAGGGAGGCGAGAATGGGGCTATAAGGTGACTTAAATAGTGGGCAACCCGGGGATTTAGGGTTTCACCCAGACGGATGGACTCGCCGAGTCAGGGATATGGACTCGCCGAGTCCCCGGCTCACATGTGCTCGAAGTCGCGACCCTACTCGGCGAGTCAGGCTATGAACTCGCCGAGTCCCTCTTGCAAAACTACAAAATAAATACCAAGGAATTACCATACCGGACACGGGTCGTTACACAAATGGCCTCACACCTCATTATAAATTACTAGCAAGGTATTAGGGGCTTGAAACCTCACAAAACTCAAGGAATGAGAGTTTACGGCCGTAAACTCCCTTAGGATTTGTCCCTGGGCCGTAAACTCCATTAAAATGCCCTTAAAGACCTTAAACTCATTCACACTATATAGTTTTGGACCTAGAATAATTCCATGAACAAGCTAGAAGCCTTAAACACACTAGAACCCTTCACCATGAGTTTACGGCTGTAAACTCATGGTACGTAGTCCCTGGGCCGTAAAATAAGTGATAAGGGCTTACTCTCGGAGAGTAAACTCCATTCCTAAGCCATACACACCTTTAGACGCTACTCGGGACACCCCAAACACTTAACCAAAGTGTTTTCCGCTCCTTTGAGTGCGTATACGTGTTTAATTAGTATTAAATATACTAATTGTATGTGAACATATGTTATCATATGTTAAATAGGTCATTGAGTGTGTTCGAGTCTTTACGTGACAACGAACACCCAACCGGCACCCTCGTCGGACCTACTTACACCAGGTGAGTTCATACCCCTGAATGAACCTTTTAATGTTTTTACATGTTTTATAGGGGGGAATACAAGTTAAACATGCCAGTTATCATATCAATCACATGTGATTGATAACCCGCATGCACAAGATTTTACCACACTGTATACTGTTTTACCGAGTAGGACACTATAAATGGTTTTCTAAAAGGTTTTCACTTGTTCAAGTTCTTACTTTTACTACTTTATCAAAGTTTCATTTCAAACTGATTTATGAAAGGTTTCCAAAGAATTTCTAAAAGTTTTAAATCAAACTTATTTCACAAAGGAATACCAAGTCGTGATTTTCTTAAAATATAAAGGTTTTCCAAAGTTTACGTCTACGTTTTTATACTTCTACTCGATAACGTTTCCACTTCGAGATACACTTATACTTGATAACGTTTCCACTTTGTGATACATTCATACCTGATGACGCTTATACTCGTTCACACTCTTACTTAGTGATACGTTCCTACTTCACTTATACTTGATATCACTCCTACTTCACTTATTGTCGTCTCTACTTCGTGATACACTTATACTTGTTCGACACTCCTACTTCACTTGCGACCGCTCCTACTTCACTTGTTAGACACTCCTACTTCACAGGAATCACTTCTACTTGATACACACTCAGTCGTAGTTAGATGTATATTTGTGCTTATATAGGTACATATAAGTAATGATTGAAAGACTTAGGAAGGCTCGTCCGCCCTATTACCTTTTCTTCGTTGAAATGTGGTCTGGTGGGATCGGATGGCCGTCCGAAGGTCGTTTGATTCATTAGTTATATATTATGTATATGAGTATGGACATACAGGAATTCTCTAGTCAGTTCAGTTAAGAGTCTCTACCTCTAGTCTACACTTACATTAGAAACACACTACCCACTATTTGGAAGTCTCTACCCACTATTTGGGATGCATCTTCAGGACACAGCCTTCTCCGTCGTCTAGTTGGTAACAAAAATCTCTTGTAAGGAGAGCGGACATTGTGTGTATAGATCTATACGGGATTGACAACCCCGCACCCAGACTGCTAGCTACAGTCCCGGCCTACCAAGCCAACGGGTGACGAATGTCATATTTTAGACGCTTGTAGGGCGTCTAGTACTCTAGTCAATATGGTTACGAGTATCCTGGGTTACCTTATAATTCATTGGCCTTATGTTAACGGTATTTCGCCAGCAATTTACACTGTATGCTGGTAATTCATTTTCAGAGTCACACTGTTTTGACCTTACAAGACGTATCTTTCATTTGATATTGTCTGGGGTCTGCTTTCTCTGTTTTGACCTTACGAGACATATTTTTCATTTGATACTGTCTGGGGTCTGTATTCACTGTTTTGACCTTACGAGACGTATCTTTCATTTGATACTGTTTGGGGTCTGTATTCATTGTTTAAGGCCTTACCAGCTGTACCTTTCATTTGGTACCTTCTGGGGTCTGTGTCTCCACTTGTTAGACTGAACCAGGCGTGTCGTTCATCCGATACTCTCCTGGAGTCTATGAATTCCTTGCCTTAGTCAGCAGTCCTCACTGCTGAGGCATATGTTTTTCCCTGATGTCTCTTGTTTTCTTTAATAATCAAATTCAGTATTTTGATAATGATAGTAATTAAGGGAAAACTACTTTTTACCACATAACACTGACCAGTCTTGGTAGAAGACTGCTTTGATAAAAGAAAATATAGGATTTTCTGGAAAGAACTCTAATACACAGTAAACACTTAAACTACTACTTTATAAAGTTATTAGAATAAATGTCACTAAACACTTATGAACTCACCAGCATTTGTAAAAATGTTGATACTCGCTTTTCAACTAACTTGTATTCTCAGGTCAGCATTAGACAGGTACATCCCAGGAGCTGTTGATGAAGATAGCTTAGTACCACGCTGTATTTATTCTATTACTTGTATTACTTTGATGTATTGTAATGTAACCATGTAAAACTATTACTATTAATGCAATGTTTTGTTGTACTTTGATTACTATAATGCATGTGTTGTGATACTTGACATGACGTCATCCACCCCAGAACGTTTTCGCCGTTCCGGTTTTGGGGTGTGACACCGCACCAGGGACTAGGTCTATCCTAAACTCCACCTGCCACTCTAGAGGTATCCCAAGAAGCTCTTCTGGGAACACATCTGCGTAGTCTCGCACCATCGGAATGTCACTCATCATCGCCTTACTCGCCTCCCGGGTATCCATGACATAGGCGACATATCCTGCGCAACCCTGTTGAAGGTAACGACTGGCCCTCGCTGCCAAACATAAGGCTGGTCCTTGCTGTGGCCTCTCGCCCTGAATCACCATCTCTCTCCCACTTGGGGTCCTGATCCGCACCAACTGCTGCGCGCAGTCGATCACCGCCCCATTAAGGCTTAGCCACTCAATGCCTATAATAACATTGTTCCCCCGTAAAGGTATGGGAACCAGGTCTACTAGGTAGCATTCCTTGAATAGTCTCAGCACACAATCTCGGAATACTGCTGATGCTCGCACCGGTTGATCATCGGCAATCTCTACCTCTAAAGGGCAATCCAACATGCTCGAAAACTCGGGAAACCTCTTGCTAAGCGCAAGAGAAACAAAAGATCAAGTGGCACCTAAATCAGATAACACATGTACAGGAATACCGTTCACATGGAACGACCCTAAACATGCATAAACAGAGCATATATAAATATCATGAACATCATAAAATTAAATCAGTGGAGAAGAAATCATACCCGTCACCACATCGGGTGCGGCGCGTGCTTCCTCGGTAGTCAACTGGAAAGCCCGGGTCTTCACCACTGGAGCCTCCGCCTTGCCCTTCCGGCCATCAGTAATCCGCAGGGTTACTGGGGCTGGCGCCTCCACTGGCGCGGCTGCTGCTGCTATCAATTGGGGACAATTGGCCTTCTTGTGGCCCCTCTGGTTGCAGTAAAAACACAACAACTTTGATGTTTGAAAGGTGGGTGCAGGGGCGGTACAATTCCTGCTGAAGTGTCCCGTCTTGCCGTACTTGTAGCAGCCAGGCGCTCCCAACCTACAAACTCCCTCATGCGACTTGCCGCATTTCCTACAACGGCCATGGATCTGCTGGCCTTTTGGCCCCGCCTCTGATCCCTTGGGCTTCTTCCCCGAAGCCCCAATCACATGCCCCTCCTCTAACTTCCTCTTCCAGATGTGCTACGGATCAATCTCCCTCTCCTTTTCCTTGGCAATCATAGAATCTAGAGTGGGACAAGCTGAGAAGCTGACATGCTCGCGAATGTCGGATCGCAGCATGTTGTGGTAGCGGGTCCTCCTCATATCCTCGTCTCCTGCATACTGGGGCACCAGTAAGGCTCTCTCTCGAAACTTGGCGGTGATCTCCGCCACTGACTCAGTTGTCTGCCTCATATCCAGGAACTCTCGGGCCAACTGCAGGAGTTCCACTGCATGCACGAACTCAGCTCTGAACCGGGTCACAAAATCCGACCATGTCATAGCCTCAACAGCCGAGGCTCCTAGAGAGTCACCAACCGACTCCCACCAATCCCTAGTCGGGTCCCTCAAACACCCTGCTGCAAATCGTACCTTCGACCCCTCGGGGCAGAAGCTGGTCAGCTGTGCAGATTCAATGTCTGCAATCCATCGTCTGGCAACAATGGGGTCTTTCGCCCCATGGAAATCCGGTGCACCACTGCCCCTAAAGTCCCTAAAGGAAAGTGTGTGTGATCCTGACTGAGTGGTAGCCATGTCACTCCTGAATGCCCGAAGGCGATCCTCCATCAGCTCGACAATCCCTTCCTTGATCGACCCAAAGATGATCGGGGTCGCATCAATGATGCCTCTAGTGATCTTGGACGCGATGAACTCGCGTAGTCTCTCATCCACTGGTTCGAAGCCTGAACCCGAACCCGATCCCTTTCATGAGCTGCCAACTATTGGTCTCGAACGTAGCACCACCATTCTGCAATACATAATGACAACTGTCACAGATACTACACTTTAGTGAAAATATCATTAGGAATCTTTTATATATAAATAAGATTCACATATGTCAAATAAACTATATTATTTGCCTTCAAATATCCTTTTCTTGAAGTAGAAATATGTGTATTTCATATATATAATAAAGATAACAATGTCATAGATAAGTTTGATTTGAAAAAAGTTTAAGTCAAAAGTGCTTGCATAAAGAACTTAATTTTATTTATTAAAATATTGATATTTACTTTACGATTTTATTATGAGATCTAGTCTCATAAATAGAAGCTAATCATTTTGAATATGAATATGATCGTTATGAAAAAAGATCAAGTAAATAATCAAACATTTGAACAAAATAACTGATATATATATATATATATATATATATATATATATATATATATATATATATATATCATTTATTTTGTATATGTGTATATATATATATATATATATATATATATATATATATATATATATTGTTTTACAATACAAGTACATTATGTTCTAAGCCTAAATAATAAACTAAACTTCGATACTAAAGTTCCAACTTGCTTGTCCTCAGTTGGTTACTCTTCTGTAAATATCTGCAAGCAAGTTACAAATATTAGATTAACATTTAAGTACCAAGTACTTAGGTTTTATTTGAAAATTATGAGTTCCATCTAGTAGATACTTGAAGTATTAGTCTCTTCCAAACTTTATTTTTAGATAAGATGAGCAGTTCCTCTTCCAGTGTCCAGTTTCTCCACAAAAGAAATAAGATTCATTTATGTGGGCCTTCTTGGATTTCTTGGACCTACAAGTGTTTAGTTCATAGAACATGAGCATCTTCGATCACACAAAGTCACTTTTTTTTCGCTT
This sequence comes from Lactuca sativa, assembly GCF_002870075.4. Lineage (NCBI taxonomy): Eukaryota > Viridiplantae > Streptophyta > Magnoliopsida > Asterales > Asteraceae > Lactuca > Lactuca sativa. The sequence goes on from NC_056627.2 coordinate 226,284,731, forward strand.
GCATTATTCCATTGTTTGGACTAGTTTAAAAAATATCATTGTATTTATTGAAATATTGCTTAACCTACTATATCATCATACACATATTTAAATCGTCCAAGATTTCCTTGAAATCTGGGATAACTTGTTCCTAGTATGATGTTAGAAGCTTCTTCGACATCAAGATAATGCCTTTAATAGGTTTCATGTTTTTGTCTATTGCTCAAAGCATGTTGTTTAGGACTAGGACCTTTAAGCGTACAATTTCACATCTATTTATGAGATTGTCTCTCAAGACATGAACACATTCATTAAGGTTGTATCTAGTGAATGTTATTTTTTTATTAAGTCATTAAAGAAAATGACAATTCATTGTTAGGAGAGTGGATTATATATATATCTAACAATTTATTTAGTATTTTCAATATTTAATCATTAATAATTAATACCCTTTTAGTTTCCATAAACATTAATTATCAAAGTCTAGGATCCAAGTTGAAAAACAAATAAACGGTTAGGTATCATTTATCATATTCATTTGAATCCAACCCGGTAGATATCGATTATCAATTATATTCTACTACATAATTTCTAGATTTATGGGATCACTAATAACAAATTACTTTAACATGTTTGATCTCATTTATGCCTCAGAACTTTCTTGCTTAGGTATCCTTTATCACGAAAGATTTACAATGAAAACATGTGTAATCGGCCTATAACTTAGTTATAAAAATCGCAAAAACACCATGGCCATCAAAAGATAATACCAAGCAGATAGGTATCATTTATCCCACTAGTGCATACAAGAGATGTGAAAGTCTTCAAAAAGGATTGCGTAGATTTCAAGTTTGTAAAGGGTCTTTGATGTTTTTAAAACTCTAGTTAAAAAAAAAAACATATTATATCATGGCTATTGCATGTATCCAATAAGTCATGGTATACTTTAAACAAATCTTATTTTATGTAAAATCACATTTTATCAATGTTCTTTTATAAAATCCGGTTTTATAAAATTAACGCGATCAAATTTTAATAGCCGGTATTGAGTTCTACATTTAAGCGCTTTAGAACATTTGTAAACCTTTTAATAAAACTTCCTTTTATAAAATAGGTTTTGGAGTTTGATAAATTTATAAATCTCAATTTTAAATTTATATGATTTTAATCCCTAAATTTTATCGGTTTTTAGTTTTAATAAATAAAGTTTGTTTTATTTTAAAACTAGTTTACCATATTATGTTAAAAAGGTAAATTTCATTAAAACCAAACTCCTTTATGATGTTTATTTACGTTCAAACATTATTTTGTATTTGAAAAACTAATTTATCAACCATAACATAATAATAACAACATAAGTATAAAACAACACAAACATGTTTAAAAAATATGCATAAACTAACCATCTAATGATATTTTGTGAGCCATCACAAAATGCCACATCTATTCTTAAAAAGACATTTAAAGGGGCCAAAAATCTTATAGTGATGTTATTGTAGAAGCTCCCACTTGAGAAAAAACATTTATTTCTTGAAAAAAGTTGATAAGTTTCTTGAAAGGTAATATTCCAGCAACATGCAAAACTTTTTAGAAAATGTTCCAAAAGTGTTGCATTAGGATCAACAGCCCTAAAGTAATCTACCAACAGTAACACTTTTAGCAACAATTTGCAGAAAGGTTGTTTATTCCTCTCCACACTTTAAAGTTACGAAAATTACACTTTTGATCTTCAAAAATGGCTCCATCTTCATATCGTACTACATTTTTGTACAAAACAAATTATTCCTAAAACTAATCTATTACTTACAAAAATAAACAAAAATAATAATCTATTTAATCATTACATATCATACGAATAAGTAAATATTACAACCATTGTTCAAAAAATCAACACATGCAACAACACAATGGTCCTTGCTAGTTTATGCACATCATATATATATATATATATATATATATATATATATATATATATATATACACACACACATACACATACACTCAAGATTATATAAAATAAATCTTTGTTTTTCAATAACTACTTTTGTGACAAAAAAAGGCATATAAACTTTTGTCACCCAAAAATAACAATTGTAAAGTTATTAAGCAAAATATATATGGACTTTTCTTGCAAAGAGAGAAAACCATCCATGTTTTCCAAAAACAATGATTTCATCAACTTAACAAATAATTTAACTAATATTGCAAAAATGGCTTTGATACCAATTGTTGGAGTTTTTATTCAAAAATTGTTTCATAAACACAAAGATAGCAACGAAAGACTTAAATTTTAAACAAAATAAAACAAGTTTTATTCACACCAAAATATCATTTTGCAAGACTTAGAAAGATTAAAACAACCATAGAAAGAAAAGTATTAACAACCTTTGAAGACTTTGGTTTCTTTTAGCAATTAGGAAATTGGTGAAGATGGAAACAAACTCCAAAGTAGAATTTCTCTATATATATTCACCAACAATACTTCAACGTTATAAGATGTTAGTATTCTTCTTGTAATAATAATACTCTTAAGCCTTTAAGAGCAAAACAAGGTTTTTGTTCTAAACAAGAGTTCAAGTAAAGTATCAACTTCTTCCTACTTTGATCTTAACACTTTAATAAACAAAACTAGAGTGAACATGGAGATGGAAAGACATAAATTTCGTGGTGTTTGACTAGCTAAAGAAGAGATACATTAAATCCTTACCCATTGAGTCATGATGCTTTAAGAGGCCATGCCTCTAGCAACAAAATGCTACAAGTGTAAGAACATTGCTTAATTATTAAATAAATACAAGCATGTCTTTTTTTTTCTCTTTGCGGTCTCCTTGAATATTTTTAGAAAGAAGAAGCTAGTTTTTCTATAAAAACTCATATAATTTTTATAACTTATAAACATAGAAATTCATATAAGACAAAAACCATTTTTGGTTCAAAAAAGATGTACATGACCTAATAAATCATTCCTTATGATATATAATGATATATTACTTAACATTTAAAATTAATATTTCCATGAAATAAATAATTTCCAATTAATTGCAAGATATATATTTATTTTTCAAGAAACAAATTCTTATAAATAATATATTTGCATCAAGTTATTGTTAGTCTGACCATTTAGGATCATATATTATCTAGCAATATCATTCTATAATTACTCTTTGGCATATAGATCTTTCCAAAATACCCTTGGTACTTTTGAGGTGAATAAATATATTGGTATCCTTAGGACCATGATTCCTTGCCCACCATGGACCGATCATATGATCATTTTAACTTGGACTTAGATGATAATCCTTCTAATCCACATGTTCATTCTTCGAGGCTTAGGCTTTCCCTAAGCAGGGCTTTATCGTCACAATATTAGTTGTGTGGAAACCTTTCTTGAGAAGAGGTATTATCTACCTACTGATCTTGAGCAAAGGGACGCGAAGAACAAGAAGAAGAAGATGCCCAAGGATGGAGAACCTTAATCATGTACCCCTCATGTTTTGTATGCTAAAGTGGGCTTACACATGTCCTCTTCATCTTCAATGACTAGAAGATCCTCGCGATGATTTTGAGGTTTCTTTACTTGCCAAAAAATAGGTTTGACTTCTATTACTAACAACCATTCTAATGTTAAGGTAAGCTCTCAAATATTATGTATGTTGAGATTTCTTGTTTTGATGATGGAAGTGTTATTAAGAAGCCCGAGGAGGATGTTAGTCATCATATGAATTACCTAAAAACTAATGAAATTGTTGTTTATGAAACTCATGTTGGTAGTCCGTTATATTATCAACCCATAGCTAAAGTTGGATGTAAATGAGTAGTCATCAAGGACCAATAATGTCACCCCTTGATCTATTTTTTTATGACCGCTACAACCCCGGTATATGGTTTGTCTTAAATCACATTGAAACCATTTATCTTAAAAAATATTCATTTGAAACTACCAAAACTTTTCAACTTATCATAATAATTTCTTGGTGAATTGATTTTTTTTCCTATATAAGAACATTATTTCCATGCTTTTTTTATCCATATTTTTCTCTCTTCACTTTTCGTTATTGTCAAGAATAATGAATGAATATTAAAAATAATGTTTATATAGACATACATGTTTAATAGAAAAAAAAATATATTACTAGAAGAGATGGGGAGAATAAGAAGGAAAAGTGTGTGTTGGTTTATTTTATTACATATACATTGAGTAATAATATCAAGAATGTGGGTAAAGAAAAAGATGGATGGTGTTCGTACAATCTCCAAGAAAAGAGGTGAATGAAGAAATATATCAAGAAAAAATGCAAATCGGTATGATTAATATAAGTTTTGAAAGAATGCAAGCTATTTGGGTTCCTTTCTTTGTTTCAATTTATGTGCTCTTTTTTCTTTAACTTTCTTTATATTTCAAAAAACAATTGGCTGTACATTTAGAGCTTTGTCGATCAAAAGTCAATATTTGATTTTTTTAATTAATAAACTAATTAACTCACAACAAATGAAAAATAAGTGATTGAGAACAATGATATGGAAAATGCCACAAAGATTTCTAAAGCACTCCATGACAAATATATATATATATATATATATATATATATATATATATATATTATTTAAATTCTAATAGATAAAACCAATAGTAAGCGTCTATAAAACTTTATATTCTTTTATCATGTTCGAAAATTTTCTTTATATGGTTTTTATTTTTAAATTGTCTAATTTGTAAGCTTAGACATTAACTTAATGTAAATTTAAAAACTTATTTTAATTTTAATCACTTTCATCTTAAAACCCTAAAATCTTAATTCTACAACTGAATCAAAGTGTAACTATCAAAATAAAATTTTGAATTAATTAAAAATTAAATCAAAAAATATACCGCATAAAGCTTTATGACTGTATAACTATTTTTAATCAAAATTGATATTTGCAATTTCATGAGAGCATTTGATAGTAATAACAAATGATTTAATAACAATTAAAAAAACAAAAAAAATAAGTGATTGAGAACGATAAGATGGACAACGCCACAAAGGTTTTGAAAGTACTCCATGACAAAAAAAAACGTTGATTTATCTATATTATTTAAATTCCAATAGATAAAACCAATAATAAACGTCTATAAAACTTTATATTCTTTTAATCATATTTGAATAATTTTCTTTTATATAGTTTTTAGTTTTAAATTGTCTAATTTGCAAGCTTAGCCATTAGCTAACTCAATGTAAATTTACAAATTTATTTTTATTTTTAACATTTTTATCTTAAAAACCTAAAATCTAGATTACACAAATTAATCAAGTATAACTCTCAAAATAAAAATTTTGAGTTAATTAAAAAACAAATCAAAAGATAGACCACATAAAGCTTTAGAGAAATTAAATATCCTCCTACTTTTGTTCCTATAAATTCTCTTATTCAATTAAATGATTACATGTATTATTTTATTATACTTAAATATCATTAAATGAACATTAAATGTGACACATGTCATCATTTAATTGGGTAGGAAGATTTTTAAGAATAAAAAATAGGAGGATATTTAATTTCTCTAAAAACTTTATTACCGTATAACTATATTTAATCGGAATTGATATTTGCAATTTCACGAGAGCATTAAACAGTAATAACATATGATTTAATAACAATTAAAAAACAGAAAAAAGAAAAAAGTGATTGAGAACGATAGGATGGAAAATGCCACAAATATTTCGAAAGCACTCCATGACAGACAACGTGATATATATATATATATATATATATATATATATATATATATATATATATATATATATATATATATATATATATATATATAATAATAATTCCAATAGATAAAACCGATAATAAGCACTTTATATTTTTTTAATCATGTTTGAATAATTTTCTTTTATACGGTTTTTATTTTGAAATTGTCTAATGTGTAAGCTTAGTTATTACCTTCATATAAATTTATTGAGTTAATTAAAAACCAAATCAAAAGATAGATCACATAAAGCTTTGTGATTGTATAAATCCTTTTAATCGAAATTCAAATTTACAATTTCATAGAGCATTACTATGTAATAATAAAATGATTTAATAACACCGGAAAAAATTGCAAAAAGGAAATGCATAAAGAAGAAAAGAGTTGGAGACAATACACATGGAGCCCAGGGGGCATTAATTTGGTAATTTAATTGAAATTTTGAAATCACCACATACTGGACTTTGATTCATGTCGTATAGAAAATAACTAGATTATGACCCGCGTAAAACGTGGGAAACTTATAAAAAATGCATATAAAATTATAAAAAGTCGACACAATAAAAAAAAGATAAAGTAACATAAAGAGAATTCATATTATTGATTATATTGAAATGCTTCAAAATAAAACGAAATTTCTAATTATCTATAATCGTTGAAGGACCTCTTTGTAGACAATATTTTTTGTTTTATTGGTTGGACGACCTTCATCATTACATATGAGTATCTTCAAGCCTTTTTTACTTTTCATGCAAGAAACAACTATATATTATTGACTATGAGTGAATACGGGTCCACGCAAATTCCATTCCAACAATTGATAATGGTTGTCATTGAATCTTGTTAATGGTCATAGAAAAACAAACAACTATTGAGAATTGCCTCCGCTGAAAACGGAAGGGAATTCTTTTATCAGACAGAGTTAACTTCATGCGAGGTATATAAGTAGTCTCATTGAAGAATCTACCAGCTATAATTCATGCCTCAGTTACATGTTTTCAAAGTCTAATTATTTGTAACCTAGTACCATTTTATAGACATGTGGTTTGGTCAATATTACGAAGCAACATGATAAGAACACTTGTTTTTAGTGTAAGCTTATGGTTGGGAATTCCAGATGCCTAAAAAGCATTCAATATATTCAGAGAGTAAACTGATTCTTCAAAACAATATGCTGACTCTGTCTCACATAAAGAATCCGAAGATAAGTTTTCCCTTCATCTTTCATCAATCCTAACATGTAGTCATTGATAGCATCGACTTCTTCATTTGTAGGGACCAAAATAGTTTTATCTTGAAAATATGATAGATCATCAAGATGCTTTTGAAAAGACGGATAAATGGTCAATTCAACTGAAAGAATATGGTCACTTGTGGAGCGAACGATAACGTCTTCTGGAAGGTCAACTTCAGCTTCACTATCATTAGGACCACCAATATTACCTTCAGTAATTTTAAGAATCCATTCAAAAAATGATTGTCTCATCAAATCATTAGTTGGACAACGAAATTGAAGCCTCATGTTATTGTTAAACGTAAAACTGTATATTCACGCCATAATGTGATGGTGTTTTTAGAGCACTGGATGAAGAGGGTGCATGCACTAAAGAACAATTGTATATATCAAACACTCAATACGAAATTTAAGGGAAAAATAGTTATACAAATTAAACATTATAGACATTTAAGCATTGAAAACATAAATATAATACTTAAATATGAATTTTGCCATTTGTGATGTAAGACAGTGGTGTGGTTGGTGAAGATATGATGGGTAAAATATTACTAACATAACTTTTAGATTTTTTCTTTCTCGAAGCATATGAAATGTCACTCATTTCAATACGTTTGATTAGGAGTAGCAAATCGTGTTATCGTTCCGTGTTTCTGTCTGACACGACACGACAATGTTTTATGTAACACGAACACGACACGACACAATGTCATGTTTTTTTAACTAACACGAAAACGAACGAACTAAAAAACGACAAACATGATAAATAAAACATATACTAAAAAATAGTTTATTTAATGAATACTTTATCAAATATAACACGACAAACACGATATAGAACAACTAAATCGTGTCAATTTCGTGTCGAATTTTGAACAAGAACGCAACACGACACGACATCGTGCTTTTTACAGTTAACACGAACACGAATTCAAATTTTAGTTTCATCCCAATTTCGTTTCGTGTCGTGTATTTTTGTCGTATCGTGTCATAAATTGCCACACCTACGTTTGATTTGGTTTGTGTTCTTGGTTATATATATATATATATATATATATATATATATATATATATATATATATATATATATATATATATATATATATATATACACACACACACTGATATTGATGATTTCTAAACCTTTAAATAAGAGAATTAAATATTAGAAGAGTTTAAATTAGGTTTAAAAAAAAATTTATACAATTATGGAGGGAATAAGTACAGTATACAAATAGATTGGTAATACATGCATGCACTAAAGAAGAATAATATATATCAAACAATAAATACGATATTAATGGAAAAAATAACTTATACAAATTAAACATTATAGAAATATATGTATTAAAAAATTAATGATAACACTTAATATATTGGGAAATTAAAATTGATGTTATATGATTTAAGATGTGGGTGTAAATATAATATAAAACAAATTAAGAATAATTTACTCTGATTGTTTATTTGTGAAAGTGACGACCTTGACGAAATAAATGTGGATTGCACATTCGGGTGTATGATGTTATTTTGTTGCCATATGCAAACGATGTATATTTACACAAATAAAATTTAAATTTCATTTTGACGAATAAAAGAAGGCGAAATAGCATATGTAATAAAAAAAATGGTGTTGGAAATGAAATTTGTAAACTTACCATATTTGAAACATGTGATAAGATACGCGACAAACATGTTGACACCAATATATATATCGATTTGTATGTGTCAACATGATACAAGTACCATGTTACAATGATCAACAATTTATGTCCTATATGATAAAAGAAAAACATTGTAATTTAGTATTCAAATGACTTAACCGATAATACAGTAAACATGCATAGATTTTAAGTAAGCTTGTAGGCATACAATATATGCTATGTTCATGCACAATAATAATATACATAAAATAAATGCTACAAAATCAAATCATGAATGAAAGTAAAAGAAACATAATATTCATTAACACAAAATAATTCAATAATATGAAATTGTCATAAATAACACGAATAACATCGTGTTCAAACCAAATAACATCTAAACCAAATTTCAAAAACATGTAAAAGACTTGACCAAAAAAACCCATAAACCAACAATTAAAAATGCAACACAAAAAAGATTAAAAAGAAAATGTCTGTAAACATCTTTAAGATGAAATGTAAAATGTTGATGGGTGGCTTCATATTACCCTAACGTTTCCATTTTTGGGATCTTCAAGGTAGCGGAAACAACACCACCTTTCGAAGAAGACCACTCCAAAGAGTCAGTGGTAGCAACAATCTCAATAGGGCACTTCCCGGCACTGGATGATGGTGTTAAAGCTTCGAGATCAACTACCTCGAGATTGTCATCATGGACCTAAACAATATTTTCTTGTATAGAAGACATAAGAGGATAAAAGTCGGATGAAAATAAATTATAAAAAACATAACATATTTGCATAAATACATGAAAATCAGGAATTAAATTGAAATATACTTTTGACTTTTACATTTTTGTGATATTAAGCCATTAAGCTATTGTTGTGATATTAATCCATCATGTTTTTGTTCTTGGAGTCATTGATGTGTATTAGAAAAATGGAATGATATAAAGGAAAAGATCAACTGGAAAAAAAAGAATGTGAGTAAATTGAACATATGTGAAAAGAAAATAAAAAGGTGCTACTAAACCTGAAGTTACGAAAAGATCTATGATTCTAGGTTTGCTGAAACAAACAAAAATACAAATAAAAGTTAGTATTTTTATAGATCTTGTTTCTAGATCTACTGAAATGAAATAAATACAAAAAAGATTAGTTTCCAGATCTGATTAAATGAGTTTCAGTTCCAATCCATGAGGCACTTCATAATCTAAGAACCACTAAAATAAATTTGAATCAACAAAATAAAACAAAAATAGTTTGGAAAATCTGTTGCAAAAAAACTACTACCAACAGTTATTAAAAAAATTAATTTTACACAACAACACAAATGATAGAGGGGCCAAAGACAATGCAAAATCCTCAAATAAGGATTGGAATTGCAATTCAAATCTTTTTAGGACTAAAACCAAAAAAAATGGTTAAACTCAGGGATAGGAAAGTTGTGAAATTATTCTTGATTACCATATTTATTTGGCTCACTATTACGTGTAATGAGTTGTTTTTTTACTCCAAGCAACCACAAGTTGCTTTCACCACATGATAATTTACGTTATCTTTGAGGAAAATAAAGGGTATATGTCAAATTAAAGATGTTGATACTTTGTATTTGATCCTTAAACCATTCAACAACTTGTTCTTTTAATAAATCAATTGTTTTGGGCGTGTTCCAATAGCCACGTACGCATATTACATTTTCGGTAAATATAAGCTATACCAGTAAACACATTTTAGCATATTTAAGTATTTGTATAAAATTTAAAGTGTTAGGAATAAATAAATTTCATCAGAAAAATTTAAACATAGACCAAATTTCATAAAAAGTGAATTGAATATCCATTTGTTCATGTATGTGAATATAATTTCACTCATACATTCAATCAAACACCTTGTATGCATTTTCACAATCATCAACTCTCGTATCCTTCTTATCATTTTCTTATTACAAGATACAAAACATTTAATCAAATGAAATTTCAATGGCAATTTGAAGCAACTTCATATGATGAGATGTAATTCAATCATTTGTGCAAGTTGTAACTCAATGAATAGACAATTGCATGTTTCTTTTTATAAAGAATGAAAGTAGAATTTAAGAAGCAAAATAAAGATTAAGCACCTGCCAACATCGAAGATTATAAAGTTTTCAAGATTGAACACCCACCAACATGTATGTGGGATGAAAGACACAAAGACACATAATATAGATTTTATAGTTCACAAAAGTAAAAGAAGATACGCAAAGAAAGTAAAAAAAAAATAAATAATTAAATAAAAATAAAAAGAATAAACTCACCGGTTGTGCTATCTATTGAGGCTTAAACGATGAACATAAGAAGATGAGCAGTAAAAGAAGCCCAAACTTATGGTTAAAACCCTTCCAAAGAAGCAATCGTTATAATTGGAGACGAAATTTGTCAAATAACAATATATGTGTATTTGTAATTCTAGTTATAAAAGGAGATTGAGGAATTGAATATTAGAAAAGTTTAAATTAGGTAAATAAATAAATCATGCATACAATTATGGATGGAATAAATGCACTATACAAAAATAGATTTCGGATAAAATCTTTCCTTATAGCACTCGATTAAAAATGGAAAGGATTGAAACTATTAGAAAATGGAAAAGATTGTTGATTTAAATCCCAAAAAATCAGGGTCAATTTCAATCCCAAAAAATCAGGGATTATGACTGTAAGTTAAGAATGTAAGTTACAAAAATGAAGCATGCTTATTTTTATAAAGAATTAAAGTAGAAATTAAAAAAGGAAAATAAAGATTAAGCACCTGTCAACATCAAAGATTTTAAAGTTTTGAAGATTGAACACCCACCAAAATGTATCTGGGATGAAATCGACTAAATAGGAAAGACACATAGACACATAATACATATTTTATAGTTCACAAAACAAAAAGAAGATATGCAAAGAAAGTAAAAATAATAATAATAAAATAAAAATAAAATAAAAATAAATTAAAAAAAAAACTCACCGGTTGTGCTATCTATTGAGGGGTAAATGATGAACAGAGAAGGAAGAGTAGTAAAAGAAGCTCAATCTTATGGTTAAAACTCTTACAAAGAAGCAAGCATTATAGGTGGAGACGAAATTTGTCAAATAACGATAGATGTGTAGTCGTAATTCTATATATAAAAAGAGATTGAGAAATTGAATTTTAGAAATGTTTAAATTAGGTAAAAAAATAAAATTTTCATACAATTGTGGATGGAATAAATGCACTATACAAAAATAGATTTGGAATAAACTCTTTCCTTCTAGCACATCAATTAAAAAATGGAAAGGATTGAGAGTATTAGAAAACGGAAATGATTGTTGATTTCAATCCCAAAAAATCAGGGATTATGACTGTAAGTTAAGAATGTAAGTTACAAAAATGATGTTTGACCAAAAGTTTAGTCAAGATGACATCATCAATTTGATCTAATGGTGGAAAATATAGGATTGAAAAACAATCAAAGGCCATGATTGCTTGATTGATGAATTAAGGGTTCTCTTTTAATAACATTTAGAGATAAAATAGAAAAAACTATTACCAACATCTAATTCCCATCTAGTTACCAATACATCTTAAATAATCATATTTTGTGTCGTAACTCATGGTATTATATAATTCTATAAAATATTATATGTTAATAATTAAGTTTTTAATAGTGGGTTTGTAGATTCTTGACTATATAATGTACTTTATATGTTGAGTTACGAGCGGTCATTTTACTAGTTATAATCCACCCTTGTGTGATTCCTGTCGAAGCATATACTCAGGGGGTGGGTGCAAGGCGAATGATTTTAAAGTGGACTCCCCATTCATTAGATGATGAAGATGACTAAGATTTTTTGATACGCTGTCAAACTTATTCCAAAAGGGCTTGGATAGAATCGTTATTGCTATCTGAACTCTCTTATTGAATTGCTTATTCAATTAGCATTCTCAATATTATGCCTTGAAGAGGACTCAAATCTCCACACTCTTTAGCACGAAATTTCAGTCTCACGTGTCTACCGTTTCACGACCAAGGTCTCTTAAAAGTGAATCATATTCCATTAATATGATATCTAACTAGTGTAATGTATTGAATATATGATAAAAGTGGAGTGTTGGAGTATTTCTATTGATCGATCATGTTATATAGGCACAAATTGGACATCCAATTTCAATTATTTGGAGAATGCCTTATATAGATATCCAATATATCAAAAAGATAGACAATCAAGCCAATTTATCGAATCAATAAAGGCCCAAATAGGTTAATAGGGTCCCAAACAATGAGAGATATGTAAAAAGAAGGTCCTTTTACACCTATCCATACTTTCCTTAGCAATCCTCCTGAATCATCTAAGTCACCAACTCCACTGGTGCACCAAATATCCGCTAAATAGCAACACAATACCCACCAAAGCAACTCCTAGGCTCCCCTAGGTTCCCAACCTCACCGAACCGCCCCATTAACTCACTTGAGCATATCCTAGGCTTTCTTAGGTTCCCACCCTCGCCCTACCATCAGCTGCTGAAGAACTCCTCATGATGCCAGCTATCTGCCTCCTGAATATCGTCATATTCACTTAGTAGCTGACTCCCATCATTCAAGAGTTCCACAAAGCACAAAGCACGCAGCATTCGTGCAGTAGCACTCTGATCCAAAGAACTATCATAGAACATCCATCCCACATACCATAACTCGTGCTATCCACATCCGTCCATCCTCACTGTCGGCTGCCTTATGCATGAAAATTATACACATAACAGGATCTAATAGACTGTCGAATAATAAACTCTACCCTAGGACCACAACCAGACAAGGAGCAGGAAATAAGGCCAAATCAGTTATTCTAAGGCTATAAGATGCTAACCGTATACAATTTTAAAAGCACACACTTAGCAGTTACTAATACTAATAATCATTCTCATTTTAGCATGCCATCCAATATTCCCAAGGCTACAAGCATCACATATCAGGTCAATCTATTGCTGACTACTCAGCACTAGCATGCAAGTTTACCAGCTCGTACAACATATAAAGGCATCTTTCCTAGCCCTAACTAGCATAACATTGCATCTTCGAATTCGACTTCGCAGGCGAGAGGAGCACCAGTGGGTCAAGTAGTAGCATGGAGGTAGCGGTCGAGCTCCGCTGTGAAAGACGGTCGGCGAGCAACAGCACCCTCGAGCCTTGTTCACCCAATCTTCCCCGACTACGACGTCGAGTCCATGGCTTTTCTTCTTCTATGGCAACGAGTGTAGTGGTGATCGAACTCAACTAGGCGGCGGCTGCCAGAGGTGGAAAGGAGGTATAAGGGTGGTGCGGCGCCGAAAGTTGAAGAAGGACGGTGGCGGATGATGTATTCCCTTTAGGGTTAGGGTTGGTCGAGTGGTGATGGGTTATATACCTCGATCCCCTTCAGCTTTATCCCATAATAACAGAAATGGTCCCTCCTTCTATTATTCTTTTCAAAACGAATATGTAATTTACCATTTAAACCCCGCCTTCTGAAATCCCTTACAAATAAAGTCCGAAATTTTACCAATCAGCCACTCCCTCTACAAATTATTTTCAATTTAAGTCCAAAATTTACCCTTTAGCCCCTGCTTCCATAAATTCTTTCATATTAAGTCCAAATGATACCAAACACCCATGAATTCTAAAAATCTTTACAAAATAAATCCCGAAATTACCCTTTAACCCCCAAACTCTCAATTATAACTTTTTAACCCCCAAAACCAACATCTTGCTAAACTATTCTACATTTAAGGCTACTATTCATATTAATTTTATCTATTTATTTATTTAATAAATGGGGTGTTACAACTCTCCCCCACTTAAATTAGATTTCGTCCTCGAAATCATTCCTTACATGCCAAATAACTTGAGCAACATGACCACAATCTCGAGCATACCATAGCCTTCCCAAGGCAACCGAAACCAACCCTCACAGGGCTCTCCAATCCGTAGATGAACGAATTCCCTTCACTGTCCGACAATAATTCCTTGTGAATATAACACAACCGCTTAATCCTGAAATCTGGAATATCGAGAAGGTCTGACTCCCTGAAAGACCGCCCACATTGAATCATTGTCGAATTCACTGCACCTATCTCTTAACTGGCTACGCAGCTTCTGATAACTTGAGGTTCCTACTAGAAAACAGAGTCATTGACCAAATTTCCGTGCAGTACACTTATACTCGACAGAAAGCTCAAATAATCCTTCGAGTAGGAGACTTATCCCTGCACGGTTAGACTCAGACGAGAGTTATGCAACAGGGTCAAATCAACCACTCTGAGATTTTTAACCCAACTGGTAACAACTTAGCATATACCCCGAATATGAGCAACTCCACGCACGGACCCCAAATCACTGAAATCACTCAAACTTATCTTGCTACCACATAGCTGCTTTCCTGAAGAACAACCGGGACCTCCCTGGTCCTAACTTGTTTGCCAACTGTCCAGAACACCGGACACCTACCCGATTGTTGAGCCAGAGACACACGCAGAGCAGTCCCACATGACCTCCGAAGGATACCTCATCAGACAATAACTGCCCTATCTATACCGCTACTCATGGCTCCTTCAATCCTTTGATCCATCCGATCATGATACGCTGACAAGCTGTCACCACTAAATCTGACACAAAAGGGTGAATGCTACCAGAATAACTGTAGTCTTAAATCATACCTGGCCTCCTTCGAACCACCGTTTCTTGATTCAATTATGTTGTGACCTACTCACAACCTTGCGAACTGGCCCACCGTGGCCTAAGTCATCTGAACAAATTCGTGAATGCCACGACTGTCCTGTCGTCTTTCAGCACCTCCCACACTATCTATCCACTTGTGAATGCTACGGCTCCCCCGCAGTCTTACAACACTTTCCACACTAACTGACTACTAGTGAATACTACGGCTCCCCCGTAGTCTTACAACACTTTCCACACTATCTAACTACTAGTGAATGTTACAGCTCCCCTATAGTCTTACAACACTTTCACCCTAACTGACCATTAGTGAATGCTACGGATCCCCCGTAGTCTTACAACACTTTCACCTTACCACAATCGCTTCCTTACACCTTGCCCCCAATCTATTAATTCAGAACGCATATAGAGTCGAGCACACACTCGACCGAACACCCAACTGAACTTACTTCATGACTGGAACCCCAACCTGCTTCCTTAAATTCTACTATCAAGTACCAAGAAGAAACGATTCACATGATGGGAAATTTTACCAAACTCCAAACTCACACAACCCTCAAGCCAAACAGCCACTTGGCCACAATTTTCCTCAATGAGGATGAGAAAATCATCCCAGTCTCATAGATGTTCTTGTCCTGAATACCTGCACGATTCTCCCCCCCCCCCTTAGGTTCGACTAAGTCTTCACAATACATGAGATTTGGAGGATTCCCAATCCTTCTTACTCTTTAATAACCAAACTGCTAACAACCTGCTGCTTACTCGTGCTAGTGTTTTATTATTGGCCCAAACCCCAAAAGACCAAACAAATCCTAAAGATCAAACGAACACTTCCCGAATCCTAGTGAAACTAGTAATGTTAGACGTCATAAATGATGCCACACTTATATCTTGGAATCCAAGTAACTGATGCCTAGACCAAAGCCTCTGTAGTGGACCACTTCCCCTGGTGCTTCCAAAAGCGGACTTAAGCATAATGGCTGAGTCACCAATCTTGACCGTAGACCTTCCGCATCACGTCTCTAAACCGATCTCGACTATAGACCCAGATAACATTAAATGCTCCAACCAGCAAAGAGGGAAACGAGTTTTCACTAACCACCCCGTAACTCACGGTATGAAAATGGCATATGACAATGTTTGAAAGTATAACCTAAACACAAGCAGGGAAAACACTTACCCAAACCCTTGGAACAGAAACTCCATTGTGCAGTTTCTCACTACTGATGCACTGCATCAGGCTCTGCTGGCCTCTCACAAGATGATCCGGGCTCTTGGGTCTCTTTCCGAGATCCTCCACTAAATTCACATGACCTAAACCTACCTTATCGAGGTACTCCTAATTGATCTTCCTCCCTTGGGCTCTGGGACCCATATCATTCAGGGTCTCACACCCTGACCCACTCATCATCTGAATCGTCAACGGCTGAACTGCAATAGCTGGAGCAACCTTTGCTCTCAACCAGGCTACTAACTACCCCTAAGACATGGTCTCCAATCCCGAAAGTGCAATAGATCGCACAATCAATCCTTGTCACCTGATACAAGAGATCCAAGGCCAACTAAAAACCCTGGCAGTCCTTCCATTAACTGGCTCACCACCGGCTTCGGGACCAAACCCTGGTCCTTCCTCATGTATGCTCATCCTCATCTGCAAAGCAGTTATCCTCATTATCAGAGCATAACCAAGAACTCTCATTCCCATAAGCTTTTTAGATTCTCCAATACTTTCACTAATTCGAGTATGGATCATGTGCTTTCAGTAGTACGGGCCCACACTACCTTCCACACCTATCCATACTTCCTCATCAATCCTCCTGAATCCTCGAAGTCGCCTACTCTACTAGTGCACCAAATATCCGTTAAACAGCAACACAATACCCACCAAAGCAACTCCTAGGCTCCCCCTAGGTTCCAAACCTCATCGAACCGCCTTACTAACTCATTGGAGCATATCCTTGGCTTTCCTAGGTTCCCAACGTCACCCTGCCATCAGCTGCTGAAGAACTCCTCATGATGCCAGCCATCTACCTCCTAAATATCGTCATATTCACTTAGTAGCTGACTCTCATCATTCAAGAGTTCTACAAAGCACAAAGCAAGCAGCATTTGTGTAGTAGCACTTCGATGCAAAGAACTATCATAGAACATCCAGCCCACATAATAGGGGTGAGCGTAAGCGGGTACCCGGCCAAATTCCTTGGAACCGGAACCGGAACCGGAACCGGAACCGGGACCGGGACCGTCAGTTCCTATAACATTGGAACCGGAACCGGAACTGGGCCCGCCTACACCAGTTTTTTAAATTATGGAACCGGAACCGGTTGGAAGCGGTTCCGTAACCGAGTACCCTATTTATAAATATTTTACAAATGTTATCACAATAAAACAGATAAATACAATAGTATACAACATATACTAAGTCGAAAATTACAAAAATAAAACTTGTTAGAAGATGTGTTCTTAAAACAGAGATCGAAAAAAAGTGCTCTTTATATATTAAACTAATAACAACCGAAAATTTTAATTTTAACTTAAAATAGCAAAAAATGGTGCATGATTGCCAATTTGTGGGATGCTTAAACAGAAGAATGAATCGGCATATTAAGCCACATAAAATAACTCATTATTAAAAACACGGTGGAGTTTTAATTTTATAAGGTAAGCTTTCATTATAATCTTTTGTAATCCTATTATGCGGGATGAGAATCATTTTTTCCTTACTGAACTACTGAACTTAATGTACCACATCATAAAATGCATTGAAATGAGACAGTCTTACTAGATGAAAATATGAAGCTATAGTCAAAATTATGATGACAATATAGTTTGTTTATGCATTATCTATTTTATACAATTTACATTCTTCAAACACAATTAAACACACACGAACATACATACCGGTTCCAACGGATACCCAACGGGTAGCTATTCCAGAAAAATAAAAACCGGAACCGGAACCGCTTAAGGCGGTTTCAGTTGTGGAACCGGCGGTTCCGAGACGGTTCCGGTTCCGAAAGCAGGTACCCAGTTCCGATGCTCACCCCTACCACATACCACAACTCGTGCTATCCACATCCATCCATCCTCACTGTCGGCTGCCTTATGCATGCAAATTATATGTAACGCTCTCAAAATTTCAACCAATTTAAACTTTTCAAAAACAACCCAGTTTCATTAAGTTATTACAAAAATGTTTTCAATACAATTATTATCAGAGTCTTCCCAGAAACACATCAAAACATAATCATGAGCAGCGGTACGATCACGCCTTTGCCTTGCCACGGTCTCCTGAAGAACCTGAAAAACATTAAACCACAACTGTAAGCCCGAAAGCTTAGTGAGATACCCCCAAAATACCAACCACATATACCATACACGCACAACATGTCATATCATAACAGAACATAGAACAGTCATGCTCTTTGGGTCTACTGTGGGACGGGTCCGCCCGCACCGGGCCTTCAGTCCACCTGGTCCACCCTTCGAGTCTAGCCATATACACCGAGTCTACAGTGTGATTGGTCCGCCCGCACCGGGCCTTCAATCCACCTGGTCCACTCACTGAGTCTACAGTATGAATGGTCCGCCCGCACTGGGCCTTCAGTCGGCCTGGTCCACTCACCGAGCCTCGGCACGTCTGGTCCGCCCTCTTGGGGCCTACAGCCTATCCGGACCGCTCGCTGGGCCTTCGAGATAACCGGTCCGCCCTGGGTATGTTGGCCTACAGCACAAAGCAGGACCCGCCTCAACCCAACCCCAGTCCAACAACCATGTGCATATAAACATTCAATCATATAACAAATCACATCCAATCAAACCGATCTAATAGATCACATAGCATAACATCATCCTAACGAGGATACCGACCTAACCGGTCACTAGCATAGCATCATCCTATATACCAGGATACCGAACTTAACCAGTTCTCTAACATATACCATCCTAACTACCGGATGCAAACATAGCAAAGCAAAACATAACAACGATACCCGGATCACAATCCAATAAAGGCCCGGCCTTGGTGCCATAGACCCTGTCGATATAGTGAGGATAACTCACCTCGCAACTGCCGACTGAAAAGATAAGACCAAGATGCTCCGACCACTGACACGATCTCCACCACTAGCCAACACCAACACTGAACTCAAAACAAAAGCCAACAATTACCAAAATGCCCCTGGAAGTCAATTGGTCAACCCTTGGTCAAAGTCAAAGTCAAAGTCAACCTCCTGACTAACTCTACTTGCCGAGTCAACCCGATAACTCGTCGAGTCCCCATGCTCAAAACTTCCCCAATCCGCGACTCAACTCGCCGAGTCACCCCGAGACTCGCCGAGTCCAACAACTCTGAGTCCCCTCGCACTCAACTCACCGAGTCCTCCCTTGACTCACCGATTCACGGCTCAACCAGAAGAAGGTTAGGACCTCACGACCAGACTCGCCGAGTCCAAGAACAGACTCGCCGAGTCCAAGGCTATCTTCAACGAACTCGCTGAGTTGTTCTTCCAACTCGTCGAGTTTCTGCCCACCTTCATGCAACTCGCCGAGTACACCTACATGACTCGCCGAGTGCCACTAGCTCTTAACCCATACAAAGGCTTTCCAATCCATGCAGGGTCTCAAATCCATAGATCTACTCTTATATAAGCCATCCATCACGTAAAGTGGCAAACTTTACGTGAATCCAAGTAGATCTAAGCATTTTACACTCTAGGGTTTGGGTTTGGGACAAAAGCGCTTCATCAACCATTCTTGGGTAGTACCTTTACAACAAATAGGATCATTACAAGCTTGGATCTGAAGTTTCAACTTCAGATCTAGCTTCTAAACTTGCAATTGAATCCACTCAATCCATAATCCCCAAAATAACAACTAAGAACAAATCAAGAAGAAGGAAACTCAAGGTAACAGATTGTTACCTCAGAAATGATCCAAAGGAAGAGTAGATCCCTGATCTACAATAATATCCAGATGCTAGCCTCTTGATCTTCACCCTTCTTCTTCTCAATTTCTCTTCCCAAGCTCTAATTCTTCATCAATGGAGGTTATACACGATTTTAGGGTTTTCTAGGCATTGGATGGTAACAAAGAGGCTGAGGGTGGGTTATAATGTCCTTTATATAGGGCTCATCCTCAGAAATTAGGGTTTTCTCCTCAAAATACCAACTCGCCGAGTCCAGTCGCCGACTCGCCGAGTTGGCCACTTAACACGCTACCAGAATCGCGACCCTACTCGTCGAGTCCACCCATGGACTCGCCGAGTTCCCCTTTCACATTTACACTTTGAACCCTGAACTTGCACTCCTGAACTCGGGATGTTACATTATACACATAACAGGATCTAATAGACTGATGAATAATAGACTCTACCCTAGGACCACAACCAGACAAGCAACAGGAAATAAGGCCAAATCAGTTATTCTAAGGCTATAAGATCCTAACCGTATACAATTTTAAAAGCATCACTTAGCAGTAACGAATACTAATAATCATTCTCACTCTAGCATGGCATCCAATATTCCCAAGGCTACAAGCATCACATATCAGGCCAATCTGTTGTTGAGTCCTCAACACTAGCATGCAAGTCTACCAGCTCGTACAACATATAAAGGCATCTCTCCTAGCCCTAACTAGCATGCGATTCTCAGATTTATAAACCAAGTCATAACAGATAACATATATGAGTATTCTGGTAAACTTACTTGAGTTCGGCCGATTGCATGCACCACACCCTTTCTTGTTTTAGAAAACTTTTTCCTTGAAAACATTTTTCTTTTTGAAAACTTTATAGACCCTCAGTTTAAGTTCAGACACACCCGAAAGTATGTCTGAATCCCTCAAAACAAGGTTGTGATACCAACTTGTAAGGACCCAAAAATCAAGGGTAAAAATTTCATTTTTAATATAGCCAAAATATAGATATCATTTATTCCAAACATTCCAAAACATCGCTGATTAAAACATTTATCAGATTCCATACCAAAATCATTCATTGCGAAAAACATGAGTGTGTGCGCTACGATCAAGCCGGTCCCTTTCTTTTCAAACCGATGATACTTGAAACAATAAACAAAACTGTAAGCACAAAGCTCAGTGAGTTCCCCAAAGCATACCCCACACAATCCACATAACCACATAATCCATACTAGCTATAACAGCTACGTAAACCATATCAATCACATAAGCCATGCGTATAAATATATAGGGATTGCCATGGGCTCCCCCACATGGTTTGATATCCAACTGCCACGAGCTCCCCCCGGGGTCTTCCATGCAAGTTTCACAAAGACAACTAACATATCACATACTGTCATAAACAACTATCGTACTGCATGTCACATAATCAACTAGCATACATTAGCCAAGCATATAAACATATAAGGATGTCGTGGGCTTCCCCCCCTCCCCCCATGGTCTTTAATAGGAAAGCCATGGGCTCTCCATATGGTCTTACATCCAAGTGTCATGGGCTCTCCCATGGTCTTCCATACAAGTATAACACATATACGACTAGTATACCTTCTAGCACATAACCAGCTAACATGCTACATAACACTACATCAACTAGTGTACCACATATCATACAATGGGCCGGCCTTGGTGCCTTTGACCCATTGGTATGGTGAGGAGACTCACCTCGCAATGTTGATGTCCCGTGGATAAAACTCTAGCTGCTGGTTGACAATCATCAAAACGACACCCAATTAATAATTGGGTTCCAATACATAACCATAAATCTACACTTTGGGTAAATGGGCCATTTTACCCCTAACAATCCAAATGCGGGTCCCGACAATTCTAAATCTCACATTCCCAAAATTAGGGTTTTCCAAACCCTAATTAGGGTTTCCAACCTAATAGCATTCCAATTAGTCCATTTTGTGAAGCTTTGGGTCAAATTAAGGTTTCACTAGGTCAATTAGGGTTATCTAAGTCAGGCACCACCCACTACCACCTCGGGTAGTGGTAGTCAACGGCGGCGGCCACCACCTCATGGTGGTGGTTATGAAATCCTTGATTATTCCGCCCACTAATTACAATTGTACAACAATATCCAAAATAACACACACACACATTATATAACACACGCATACACTCACGCAAAACCACCCTTGTGGTGGCCGGCGGTGGTACAAGGTGGTAGTCACCACCTCACGGTGGTGGTAATGGCTTTTCGAGAATTCCGACCAAACAAAGCACACACACGCACTTCCTATTTGCAACAAGAATCCAGCCACCCACCTAGTGGTGTACAGTGGTGACATTGCAGCGGCAAAAGAGGTGATGGCACGTCCAAGAATGGAAGCACACGGCCTTGAAGTCATCTTCAATAGTGGTGTAAGCAGTAGGGAAAATGGAGGTCGCCTCCATCGGAAAACAGCAGCATCAGCCCTCGGTTCTTGAAAATTCCGACTTCCTGACGTTGCATCTTCGACTTCGACTTCGCCGGCGAGAGGAGCACCAGTGGGCTAAGTAGTAGCATGGAGGTGGCGGTCGAGCTCCGCTGCGAAAGACGGTCGGCGAGCAGCAGCACCCGCGAGCCTTGTTCACCCAATCTTCCCCGACTACGACCTCAGGTCCATGGCTTTTCTTCTTCTATGGCAGCGAGTGTAGTGGTGATCGACCTCAACTAGGCGGTGGCTGCCGGAGGTGGAAGAGAGGTATAAGGGTGGTGCGGCCCCGGAAGTTGAAGAAGGAGGGTGGCGGCTGATGCATTCCCTTTAGGGTTAGGGTTGGACAAGTGGTGATGGGTTATATACCCCGATCCCCTTAACCTTTATCCCATAATAACAGAAATGGTCCCGCCTTCTATTATTATTTTCAAAACGAATCCGCAATTTACCATTTAAACCCCGCCTTTTGAAATCCCTTACAAATCAAGTCCGAAATTTTACCAATCAGCCCCTCCCTCTACAAATTATTTTCAACTGAAGTCCAAAATTTACCCTTTAGCCCCTGCTTCCATAAATTCTTTCATATTAAGTCCAAATGATACCAAACACCCCCTGACTTCTAAAAATCTTTACAAAATAAATCCCGAAATTACCCTTTAACCCCCTAAACTCTCAAGTATAACTTTTTAACCCCCCAAACCAACACCTTGCTAAATTATTATGCATTTAGGGCTACTATTCATATTAGTTTTATCTATTTATTTATTTAATAAACAGGGTGTTACAGGCTTGGTCCGATATGAAATGAACTTATAGTTATAGAATCGACTCGATCATCAGATTATAGATTATAAATTCATAACTCACTCCTATTACCATTTTAATTAGGCGGAACAGCTCTAGTAATTTAGATGATATAAATATTAAAAAATTGATTTATTATATACTAATGAATGAAATATACACACATTTTCTATAATGAAATACATTGAACACCCATCAATTCTGTATTGTCAAATAACTCTTACCAACACATTAGATAATTTTTTTTCTATAACACATGTATACTATCTGACTATCAATTTTACTTAAAACAAACACACAAAAATAATTTATAATAAATTTTACTTAAAACAAACACACAAAAATAATTTATAATGTGAAATTTTAAAAGATCATATTATTATTTTTATTATCATATTATTAATTTGATTGAGTAAGATCAATTTAAGTATTTTTAATACTATATAATTAAATATCATAAGTAACAAATAAGTATTTACTTTTTTATTTTAAATGGGTTAACCTAATTATTTAATAGGTTGGGTTAAGAATTACATAAACGGGTCAATCCAATGACAACCCATTTATCTGAAAGGTTGGGTTGAGTTGGAAATATAAACTCATTTAAATAAAAAGGTTGGATTGGGTTGAAATATTCAACCCAATTAATAAATAGGTTGAATCAGAACCCTACACAGATCGACCCATTGCCAGCTCTAGGTACATTTGAGGCAAATCCAGATCCTATTTTGAACTAGTTTTGCCTTTATCCAGAATGTTAATAGGATCCAGGTTGGATTATATTAGATGGGATTTGGAGCCTAAATGGTTATTTAAGTTTTGGTTTTCTTGAAACTTTTTACTGTTTTTCTGTTCAATTTTGTACAATTTTGTAGATATTGAAATGTTGAATCTGAATCAAGATACATCGGTTGCAGCATTCACTGTTAAGAAACCAATGTATATGCTTTTTTTCCATTTTCAGTTTATTTTTCTTACTTTTCTATATGTCGTATGGATCAATTATGCTGCAATCGCTTATTATTTATGTGCAAGAGCATAGAAGGTTTTTTTTTTTTTTTTTTTTTTTTTTTTTTTTTGCAATTTATGCGAATATACTTTATTTCAATTTATATATAAACAAAATTTTTTGACCATATGGTCCATTTCACAATTTTTAAATATGATTTTGTTTGATTAAAAAAAAACTCACTATAATGACCATTAAAGAGATCTTTCTTCAGTTATAGGAATGTACTTTATTTTATTTATATATAAACGATACATTGACATATATGGTCAAATTTTCCATTTAGAACAATGTATTTTCCCTTAATTTGCACAAAATAATTAAAATAACCATGTATGTGCCGCTATGAAATTTTTAGCAATATACTTTTATTTGATTTGCAAAAATCTTTTACATGGCCATTTGTGCGGTTTATAGCATTATAGTTTCATTTGTTTTGAAAATTGTTTAAATGACCATTAAAGGGGCCGTTTTCCCATTTGTACCAATGTTTGAAAGTCGATATCTAGATTTTTTTCACCTTCATTTTTGTAAGACTCAAAGTTTATAATAATTAATAAATCCAACAACGACCCTCCGAAACATGATTGTGTATGGTGAGTTATTACTTACAACTCTTCGATATATATTGGTTATACATATTTCAGTTTGGTACTGTTTACCGATGTGGGTGGTGCCGGTGTCAACCATTTTGGTTTCCTGCCACAAGTACATGGACACTGTAGTTAGGGCCCTTAAGCAGAGGTTGGTAATCCAACCTTTTACGACAATAAATAGCAATGTATTTTTCTTCTTTTACCAATATAGGTAACGTATTATATATTTTACCTCTAATAGCAACCAAAAATTTTCATTATCCACATTTGTTGCAAACTGCAAGTACTATGAACATTGAGTATATTGCTATTTTTGATAAATAAATGCTCCTATTATGCTTTCACGGTAAGAATACAACCATGAAAGTGCAAGTGATTTACTATGCTTTTCTCATATTTAACATCACAATTTTGAAATCAACATAACTGATTTAGTATTTTAATTAAAAAAAAATTAGTTTAAACGATCTATCAATTTTATTAATTTGTTTTGTAAATGGTTATCACATAAAACAAAATAGTATTTTTAACTATAGCAGTTGTTTTAATAATGATAGTTACAGATAAAGATTAAAATTGTTATAATCCTATTTGGGTTTTAATGACCTTCTATTGTGTTAAAACAAACATATATTTTGTAGATAGACTTTCACTTGCTATAACTAAATAAATGTTCCAAAATACAATGCTACAATAGGAACAAATGGAAGCATGTTGCTATTTATTACATTAACACAATTTATTTGCCATTTGCAGGCTGAAGTGTTTTTTTAATCAACGCAAACAAAGAACATTTAAAGGATCAGTTGAGTAGTCGTATGGTCCGGTTAAAGCATGTTGATCTTTTGATCTATGAAAATATTCTCCTTTTAAACATATTGTACTTTAACAATTCATCAATATACTTTACAAAGGAATACCATCCAACCCCCGCAACACGTGTAATCTTTTCTAATTAGTCTTATTTTTAAATAAACGTCCCCAAACTTTTTAAGTTTTTTTTTTCATATTTAATTCCCACAACCCAATTTTACAAATAAATGATCGATATTTGTACTCATGGTCCTAACTAAATTTCAAGTCATTACCAACTTCGAGCATTTTAGCATTTTAGACGGCAACAGCCTTAAAGACCACAAATGGAACTTTTGGAAACTCGCAGAGACGACTTATATCATATGAAAGTTGGACTAAAAGTATTGATTGATATGACCAAATTGTAACACTAACCAATTAATGATTTTAAAGACTATCTAATAAAAAAGCCTTGAGGACTTTAATATGATTAACGCATATATTAACAACAAGAGTATAATTAAAATAAATTCTAATCATAATCAGATTTCAAGTGTTCAACCTGCCTAAAACCTTATTGATTTTTAGGTTCGAGCCAGAGTTTGTATAGTCTAATGCTGGTAGACCCATTTGGGTATCCACAATTTGGGCTTAATAAAAGTTCAATAGGAATGACATTCAAGAGAAATGGCATAATTTGGGCTCAATAAAAGTTCAATAGGAATGATACAATAGAAATGGTAGAGTTTAATATCATTCAACTCTACACATAAAGAAAGTTTAATGGAATTATAGTAGCCCTTTAATTTTTATTAAATAAAAAATCAATTCTAAATGTTTCCCCCCTCCTATTTGGCACTTCATTGGTTCAATTAATTGTGTATTCTCTTAATAAAACAAAGTTTGTCCAGTCTTTCAAAATACGTGATATAAAATAACCTTACAATGTTTGTCCAGTCTTTTAAAATACGTGATATAAATTTCCACAAAGTTTATGTGTCTAATAAAATTGAAACAGTAAATCAATTAAAAAAAACAACGTAATATCAAATATAATAGCCCAAGAAATTCATACAATCGACTAACAAGAAATCCAAGATTACAAAACTACTTAA
This sequence comes from Lactuca sativa, assembly GCF_002870075.4. Classification (NCBI taxonomy): domain Eukaryota; kingdom Viridiplantae; phylum Streptophyta; class Magnoliopsida; order Asterales; family Asteraceae; genus Lactuca; species Lactuca sativa. The sequence goes on from NC_056627.2 coordinate 226,311,756, forward strand.
CTAACACCAAAAACAAAACAAAAAACATATTCGCATTTCGCTCGAAATTCATCTAAAATCTTCCCAAATTTCAATCAAGCTTCACCGAAGAGAACAAGTAGTGAACGAACCAAAAAGACGAAAGTAACCCCACAGTCCCGGTTGCAAGCATAATCGCTATAACCATGAACAAGGAGTAACCCAAATAAAGGGTAGCCGAAACGGGCCCACTTAAGCTCTTCAAATCAAACACAAGATAGTTTATCGAATACAAGAAAATGTATAACGCCACCGACCCCGAAGCAAAAAACGACTTCCACCACCACCTCCAATCCTCCACACACAAATGCATGTAAGTCAAAACCAATGACACCTCAGCACACACCACCACAAGAAGAATCAAAACGATGAATAAAAACCCGAACACGTAATAAACCCGACCCATCCAAATGCTCGACATGATGAAGAAAAGCTCGATGAAAAGAGTCCCGAATGGGAGAGTTCCGGCGCCGAGAACGAGGAGCCAAGAAGGGTATTTTTGGGCAGGGATTTCTCGTGGGATTTGATTGGTTCGAACTGGGTATTCGATGTGTGGTGCTTTAGCACCGAAGTATCCACCGACGAGTGTTAATGGAACAGATACGCAAAACCAGAGAAGAATCAAGATGACGAAGAGAGAAAACGGAATTGCTCCGGTGCTATGAGAACCCCAAAGAAGGAAATTTAAGATGAAAAGGATGAAGAACGCGATACCCGGGAAAAAGCAGGCGACTTTCCAGCAAACGGACGCCCATCCTTTCTGGTCGCCGGAGGAAATCGTTCTCCAGAGACGAACGGCGACATATCCGGCTAAGATTCCGAGAACCATGTAGAAGAATAGCATTCCGGTGAGGAGAGTGCCGCGGGACGCCGGGGACATGAACCCTAGGGCTGCGAACAAGATTGTGACCATCGCCATTCCGAGAATCTGAACGCCGTCGCCGACCATTACACAGAGGAGCGCCGGGTAGGTTGGGATGCGAAAGACGTCGCTGACGACAAGTTTCCAACCTGATAACTCTTCGTTCATCTGGGCTTGTGCTTCTTTGTCGAGCTCTTCGTAATGAGTCAAATCCCGGCGAACAGTTCTTAAGAATATCACAAGAACGATTCCCGCCAAGAAAGTGATGACCATTAATGAATTCAGGATTGAAAACCAGTGGACTTTTGCTCCTTCCATTTTCAAATAAGCATCCCATCTTGATGGCCATTTGATATCACTTTCAACGAATGAAACTTCATATGAAAATGCAACGGGTTCGTTTTCCTTTATAGCCATGGTTACAGTGTTGGATTCGCAAGCAATCGTGGAAGGGTACTTTTCGTACATTTTCAAGTTCTTTAAAGACTGGGCATTGTGTTGAACACTACAAGGAGTGACCTCGAATCCGACCACAATATACCCCGGAATGTCTGATTCCGGTGTGTTAACCGATGGAATCACTTCAGCTGCATCCCCTGTCCCCATAACGCTTGCAACATTTGTTTCTTCGTATTTGTGAACAAGAACTGTGAATTTTAAGTGATTGAACACGTAATATGTATCTTGAACTTTGATTCCAAGAGGATACCCTGTCCATCTCACCAAGAAGTTATCCTTTCTAGTGTAACGAATTGCAGGCAAATTGTCGAGGATCACATTGACTTGATACATCTCGTCGATTCTACTTGTTAACAGTTTGAATTCCTCGCTTGATAAGGGTTTTGTTTGACAGAGGAAGATTTCAGTTTGGTTAGCGTGCATTTTGAACTTATAAGGGGAGTTTTCGATTCTATCTCCCATTAGAAGCTCACCGAGATTCTCAGCGCTATCTTTAACACCTTCTGGAGGCTTGCAGAAGGGTAAACTGTAGTAACTAAAAGGGATTTCAGTATCAATTGAAGTCAATGAGTTGACTTTCACAGATAATTGATCGCCTACAACGTATTTGTGAGGGTAGCTACCAGGGAGGTAATATCCATGACCTAATTGAGAGATCACGCAGATCAACAAACTCCAGATCTTGAATTTTTCGAAAATTTTCATTTTCGTCAGATCTGAAAAACCCCAATTCGCAAAATGCTATAATCAGTATAATTTTCAATGTAGATTGCAACATTTCATCGAATTTAGTCATGAATCGTGGTAAGAATCAAGGAAAAACATTACAAATTTACAATATCATCGTGATCGGGGATTGAATAAGCATGAACAAATAATCTAAACGAGAAATTGAAATAACATAAGCACATACACGTTTAGTTTCTATGAATGTGATTGGGAAAGAAATTAGTTTAGATCCAACTGACCTTATGATGATATCTGTTGAATCGAATTGAATTGAGGGAAGGACAGTCGCTTCCCTCTTTGCTGCTACGCCGGCTTGTGGCAGAGATTTGTGGTGGGAGAGATGAAAGAGGGGAAGGAGTTATAGACGACGATTTGTCAATGTGAAATTTCGTCGGTGATCTTGGAGAAAATATTGGGTAAAGGGTCAAACTCAATTACATTGTTTGAAAAATGTGATGTGGATTCTTTAACACACTATTAAAAGTAAAGGCTTTGGATGATTACATGCTACGCATAATGTTTATAGATTCGAAAAAGTTGAAAAGAGCGTGGAAATTCATTTTGTAATACAAGATTTGTACTTTTTGTTGGAGAAGCTCGTGATTTTTTACTTGATATGTAACTAATTATGAATATCTAATAAAATAGGCGGAAAGTTTAATCAATGATAAAAAAAGAAACATAATTATTTTCATAAAATAAACATACTTTATAGAATAATAAAACTTGTGAAATTCATAAATTTCTTGAAACTATATAATTTCTATAAAAAAAATCCATAACCTTCTAAAATATACAGTGATGATGAATTATAAAAAAAAAATCATGTGAGAAAACCATTAACGAAATTATTTTTGTGAAATTATTATAAATAAATATTTAAATTTGCTTATCTTATCATAAAAAATGGTTACAAAACCAGTTTTCTTAATCATTTAAGAAATAACTATACTTGATCTTTTTTCTTGTATGTCATATATATTCGACAATTAGGTTATAACCCGTGGGTACCATGGATGAAAATTTTAAAAACAATTTTAGTTAAATTATAACTTAATTATAAAGAATTGATAATAAAATCTTATTAATTAATAAATGTATATATTTTGTTAGTAATATGATAATGACATAAATATTGGTTGAAAATACAAAAAGACAGTGGTTTGAATGTCTAATTGACATTTTGTATTTGTGGATATACTACAAAATTATAATTTTAAAAAATGCAATATAAATTATAAAGAGAAATTAAATATCTCCTGAAACCATCAGCTAGCACCTGATCTGCCTATATCCCAAGAAAGCAGAACCTTGATCTCATCTCAAAGAAACCATGCCATAAGGATCTTATTGTGTATTCCCACACTGCCATACTGCCGCCAAATATCATAGCCATATAGCCCCATACTGGGTCTACATCACAAATATGAAAATCACATGTCTGCTCTCGTACTCTCTCTCTCTCTCTTACTCTCTCTCTCTCTCTCTCTCTCTCTCCTTTGAATACAAAAGTCGAAAGAACATATCCTCTGCTGAAGATAGTGACATCCTAATCCATCTGCCAATCACTCAGCCTCTGGCTGCAATCCTCGAGCCAATCATAACAATTGCTTCTTTCTTGAGTCCCACAACTCAAATGGCACTACCATCGAGCAAGGCCCTTGAGAATTCAAAATCAACTAACTTACCTAGGTCTGCACCATTCAAACCCAAACTGACGAGGCCACTAAATCCCAAACAACCACCAGACTCATCCTCAGCCTAAATAATCATATCCAAAAGATCGACAGATACAGAAACACTGTCACGAATCATGGTACCAACCATGCCATCTACCATCATCCAGCTCCTTAGAATTCGCATGACTTCCCATGATTCGAGTATGGATCCTATGCTTCCAATAGTACGTTCTCAATATTACCATCCGCACATATCCATACTTTCCTCATGAATCATCCTGAATCCTCACAGTTACCTCCTCATAATGATACTACCAACATCCGCTTAACGGCACACCATGCACACTACAACACTTCCTTGGTTAACCTAGGATCCCTACCACACCCTGCCATCAGTTGTCGAAAGACCACCCATCAGTTGTCGAAAGACCACCATTAGTTCTAGTTAACTACTTCATGGATACAATCACATGCAACGTAACTTAAATAATCTTAGATTAAAAGACTCAACCCTACAACTGTTAGACTCAAACAAGAGTTGTGCAATAGGGTCAAATCCTTCACTCTAAGATTATTTAACCTTTGCATCGTGTGACTTTTCGTATTTATTTACTAGTTAATTCACACCCGAAAGGGTCCTACTAAACACAGAGCAAGCAACATTTAAGCATAAAATCTCTATAGGAAATAAGGCATCATAATTTAGGCAATTCTATCATGCAATTCCTGAAGATTCCAACCCTATAGCTAGCATGCAGTTCTATCATAATTATCATAGGCAATAACAGTATGGGTATCTTGGGGTATACTTTCTTGCTCCGGTTGATCATACACATCTCATCCTTCTGTGGTTACTTTGAAAACAATTTTGAGACACAGTTCCTTAGTTGGAGTATGGATTTACATGAATGCTCATCAAATTCTATCAAACTATGGATCTGATACCAAATTGAAACATCCCATCAACCATATTAAAATTTTCATTTTTAAAAACAATTCCAAAGACCACAATTTTTTACAAAACATTGTTCCAAAATTGATAATCATAAGTCATAGTATCCCAAAATCTAATAAAATAAAAAATCAGAAGGATGTGCATGATCACGCCTTTGCTTTCCCCCGATCATATGAAGTACCTGAAACAATAAATTAACACCGTAAGCCAAAGCTTAGTGAGCCCCCCAAAGTACCATACAGACAACTGTAAGGTCACACCTTATGATCTGATGATTCAAACACATGACATGCTGATTTATCAGCGTCAGCTTCTAGACGTCGACAACGCCATCGTATCAAGGTTACCAACATCATCATTAAGTATAGTTATCTAATTGTAATCTTTTGTATATTAGGTAGTTATTATATATAAATATGGAATAGATATCAAATTTGTTATCTTGGTGATAAGGATCTGAACATTAGTATAGATTAGATGCAATCCCTTCAATCAATGGATATACATGTATAGATTAGTATATATACAACATTAGGGCTGGCACAACTAGAAATTTGAATGTTTGTAACAACAACAATTATATCAAATGTGAACCAAAAATGTGAAAGCATGTATGATGCTTATTCAATAACAACAAAACTTCCATCAAACACTTTATACAAGCACATCAAATAGTCAACAAAGGATTGGAAACCCTAGAAATTCCGGTATAAGTCCATTTTGGACTAGGATTTCCTTATTGGGCCTAATGGACCAATAAGCTTCCAATTTGACTACTTTGGGCTTAGAACTCTTATATGGGCTCTAATTTGGACCTATATGCTTGAAAACTTAATATTTTGGGCTTTATAAGCCTAAAATAAACTAGGATAATTTTAATGGACCTCATTGAATTACAACAAATTTCATTAGCCCTAATGGGTCATAAAAATCATTCCTTGATTTAATTCGGTCGAAAATCACCTAATGGGTTTGTAATTTAGGCTTAAGCATTAAAGGGCCCAAATCCTTCTTTCCCCTCTCCTTTTCTCGGCCCAACTACACCAAAAGAGAAGAGTTAACTTTCCATAGCCACCTCACTATTATTTGTTGGGTCTCCATGCATGCAACTCATGTTTCCAAGCAAAGATCTCATCAAGGTCTCTCTCTTCTTCTCTCTCTTTTTCTCTCGACCGAACCCAACACAAACACACACACACACACCTCACAAAAATTCTCTCTAAACCACTCTCAAGATCATCCTTTTCCTCTTTGAAGATCTCGAAATTTTTGTTGGATTAGGTGTCTAAGCCCATAACTATTATTGGTATGTATTCGACCCGAGAATAGCATGGTCCATTTGGGTTGCATATCATCAGGACAATTTGTTAGGATGGACTTTTGAGAGAAGGTTATTTATGGTTTATTAATATATTATAAGTAATAATATATTAATATGAAATCATATGTTTTAATTAGTATTGATCAAGAATTAATTTGGAATTAATTTAGTGATCGAAAGAGACTAATTAAATCTATGGGGACTAATTATGATAATTAGTTATATATATATATATATATATATATATATATATATATATATATATGTGTGTGTGTGTGTGTGTGTGTGTGTTGGGCTTAGGATCCATGTTGGACCAAGTTTATGTATGGATACATAAAGAGTTGGGCCACATGAACCATGGATCATAAAACCCATGGGTATGGAGTTGGGTTATATCCATGACCCGAGAAATCCCACATATAAATAGATACTTCATTGCCCAAAATCGTCACTGGTATCTTTTTTAGAGTTCATGGTGTCTTTTGTGTGCATGGAATTCTCTCTCAAGTTCATCCTTTGTCCATGGTGTGTTGTGATTCCATTTGAGGCTTCCACACTATTGGTGCTAAGCTCTTTAAGGCCAAATACACCAAGAATTCAAGCTCCATCAAAAGGTATGTCATGCTAACTAGTATATTATATTTTTATGTTAAATGCATTCTAGTTGTAAGATTAATACCTTGGAAACCATTTGCATGTATAATTAGTGAAAACATAGATCCAAGGTATTTAGGGTTGTATTTGCACCATAGGATGTTGTAGTATACCAAAACCCAACAGTGGTATAAGAGCCATGGGTTGTTTTCGATTATAATTGATGCAAGTTGCTAAAAAAAAAACTGAAAAAATTGAATTTTTTGTTGTCTGAACAGGAGACTCGACGAGTCCATGAACAAATTCATCCAACTCATCGAGTTGGTTCATGCACTCGACGAGTTGGACCCCTGACAGCATATATTTGAGTTTTTTTTGGCCTGTTTTGGATTAGAATCATTACCACAAAATGTTTTTGTTCATAAAATTTGTTTTTCGATACTATGGTAATGTTTATTCTCATCCAAATAAAGGATAATAATCAAAGTTTCAAGTTTTATACATGTTTATATGATGCTTGAAAAATGTTGATTATGAATGTTCATGTTTATGAGTTTGTTTAGATTAATAGAAAAAATTATGAGATAGTTGTTTTCAATCCAAATTAATCTAGAAGTTGGTAATAATATATGTTTTTGTAACTTGTCCTCAAGTTACTTGAAAAGTCACATTTATGAATTTTAAAACTCATAAAATTTCCATAAGTTATGAAAAAATGAAGAGTCACATTTTTAAATGCTTCTAAAGTCTTCCATAACTTGTCTACAAGTTATGGAACTTGAAGAGTTTTTCCATTAAACCACTTTAAAACTCATAAGTTATGGAAACCATAAGTTTTTCAATTTTTCAAAACTTGTCCTCAAGTTTTGGAATTTGTAAAGTCACCCCCCATATACACTTTAATTCCAAACTCTAGAATTTTAAAAGTTAAAGATCAAACTTTATGGACTTCATTAAATTAATTAAAGTGATTAATTAAAAGAGTTAATAATTCCATAAAGGCATGGTTTAAGTTTAATTAAATTAAGAGTATAGTTTAATTAATAGATTAAACGACCAAGTATTTTAAATGTTTAAAATACACCCTTATACTATTATAATATTAATAGTTAATACTTATATATATATATATATATATATATATATATATATATATATGTATATGTATAAGAACAAAATCAGTCTTACCGTTAGTAGGCCTCATTCACGAGGTCAGTCTATAAGGGGGGGGGGGGTATAAGGTTACTGCCTTTAAAATGGCAGTTTAATGGGTGTCCACTCTCACCCATGCTTCCTTGACTAGTGGAGGGTCGTTAGCCGAACGGGTTTGACAGGACTGTAATTCTCCCTTCATTAAAAGTATTAATGATAAATACTAAGTAACTAAATCTTTTATAAATAACCAATCTTAGTTACTTGGGAAAATGTGAATTTGGTGCTAACCCATGAAATTCACACTTTGTACCTTACCAAGTCGTTGGTGGAGCGTGTGTGGGTAACCGGCACACTAACTTGGACTAGTAAGGATAACAAAGGGTGACTTAATGTTTATCATAGATCGGTGGAGCACATGTGGGTAACCGGCACATCGATTAGGTGATAATATTAAGGGTACCAAGTGAATTTGCATGGTTATTCACACCTTGTTTTGTGATCCTCGACATCCCAGTCACAAAATTTGAGAGGGCACAATCGAGATTGAAACATGCCATTGAAAAGTTCAATGAGTCTCAAAAGATCTAGGAGTTTCAAATCCAATTAAAACCGAATAAATTATTTCGTTTTTCATGGTGGAAATTGGTGAATCGTTATTCACCTACCTTCAAATATCGTATAGCTTGGATTACGGCATCCCTCTTCCAAGTTATAAAATATTGTGTTGGGTCCTAGCCTTAATATTTCATATTGGGTGTTATATTAAGGACTTAAAAATCAACTAACTTGAATATCTCCCATTTTAGATGTCTATTTTAGACATCTATGATCTATACAAATCTCTTGGAATTTCACTTTCTCCACCCCCTCCAATTATTCTCCCTAACCCACAAGTTCAAGGTCACTCAAGCCATATTGGCAAGCAAGATCGATGTGTGATCACATCTTGGAGATGAAGGCACATATTGACAAGCCGGGAGAGTTGGGTGTCAAAGTCTTGAGAAAGTTGGATGTTCAATCACTTTCTAAGTCACATAGTAAGTTCTTTTGGGACTACTATGTGACAGACCATGACTTGACCCTCAATGATCTTACCTATTTGCTTGGTGCTTCTTAATCAGAAATGATTTGAGGACTAGTGAAGAGAATTTGATTAGAAGATCAACTTCCCAAACCTTCTATTGCCAAAGGATAGGGCATTGGTTGCAAAGCTACCTAATTTACCTGAACAATCATAAGGTTGGTAAAGTCAAAGAGTTTGACTCTACTTCGGGTAAAGTGCACTATCTAACTCTATTAAGTTCCTATTTGAGATTCTTATACATGGTGTGACCAAATCACATTTTTATGTTTTGTAGAATCGAAGAGAGGAAGCTTAAAGGAAGTATATGCTGATTTTGATTGCGAAGATGGATTTCGATCGCATGGTTCGGTGATCAGAATTGTGAGTTGTTGCTTAAGAGTTATGATATATTGCTTAGGAATAGATAACAACAAATTTTTCATATACATTTGCATTGTAAGGATAAGTTTTTCCACAAGTTTTAAATAAAAGATAAGGTTTTATTTTATTTATTTTAAATATCCTTACAGTGGCATTTGTGAAAAATGGTTGTTTATATGATTCCATTGATAACAATATTGGAAAATGGATTTGATTCTTTCGGTTGTGGTAGTGTCATAATTTACCAAATAAGGAAAGATTCTCATCACCAAAGTTTCAATTGGATTGAAACTTGGAATCATACAAGTTGTATGATGAATGAGAACTTTCATCATTGGAAAATTAAGTCAAGTGAAAGGACTAAGGGATTGAGTACACATTCGTGTGCACTGGTCAAGTCCACCACAAAGATCGATAAGACTATTCGTCGTGGTTTACTAAAGTTTAGTAAATATGGTTATACTTACAAGTTTAAGTATAATTCTGAAACATTGGAAAATATTCGATGTATGGCAGAGCGAATGAGAAGAATCAAATTAGGCAGAAAGATAAAAGTTTCTCAAATCTAAAAAGATGGGAGAGTACTTTAGTATCATGTTTTATGATCATCTTAATGAGTAAGATGCCATATCACAAATGATCCTCTAAGGATATCTTAGTGCTTTCTTATGGCTAAGAAGAGGAGTCATGAATTGTTGGAATCGTTAAATCAGGAAGATGACTCATACTTCGTTCCAAAAGCAAAGTCTTAGAGTCATACTCCAAAATTGTAAATTGAGTGACACATCTTAGAAAAGTTTTATTAAGACTAGTCAAATGTAAGAGTAAAATGTTTTCTACTCTTGTACATTTGAAATTGGTAAGTTGTGATGTTTTGGATAAAATAGAGACCAACTTAGGCCAATTGCATGAAGTGTTAGTCTTAATAAGAATCTGCACTATCCCTTGAATATTTGTTTTGTCAAGGAATGGTTCTTGACAAGAGAGTCTTATATGTCAAGAGGACAGTGGGAGTCTTAAAGGTCTTGAAAATTTCAAGAACTAATCAAGGATAAAACCTATAGTTCTTCACTAGCACACGACTTGAGGTTTATAACCTATCGTGTTGACATTTCTATGCCCATAACTACTTGGAAGCAATGGCAGGCCCTTGGGCTGCCAGGTGGCAAGAAGTTAAGACTGCACAAGTTCAATCAATATGAATTTGGAAGTGTCACTAACCTTGTCTTCTGATTATGGTTTTGACAAAATTCATATGGATAGGAACTCATACACCATAAAATCTAAGTGTCATAAGGTTTCTCTCCGATTCATGAAAATGATGGTGAGGAAACGCTTTCACTAAGTAGATTTTTAGTAGATAGCAATTGTGACATTTGCATTCTCAAAGTCGTTGGTGGAGCGTGTGTGGGTAACCGGCACACTAACATAGACTTGGGAGAAATGGCAAAGGTCTAAACAATTGAGACTATGATTACGGTATCCCTTTTCATAGTTCTATAAAATTGTTTATACACACATGTGAGCTATCTAAGGAAATGTGTATGATTTTGATAAAGATTTATCGAAGCATCTTGTATCAGAAATTTGAACTTTGGTAAGAAAGTCAATAAAGTATTGATTTCTAGAAGTCCAGCTGTTTCTTGAGTACATGTCAAAGCTAGTGGGAGCATAAGTGTTATGCTAATAATCATCATGTTAGTGGGAGCATGATTATTATGTTAAGTGTTAATTATAGAAAACAAAAGGGTTTCAATTGAGAAAAGTTGTTTTGCTATAATTAGGGGAGAGAAAATTATACTTCATTTCAATTCTAAAAGCTTAGATTGAGATTTTGATCATCTTTAGTCAGGGATATATATGAATTTTGTGTTGGAATGGTTCAACATAAGGAAATTCTATATATATATATATATATATATATTGCGTTTTCAAAATTCGATTATAATTACGGCATCCCTCTTCATAGTCAAATTTTGAGAACATGGCAAATAAAAAATATTGTAGCAAAAGATTGGTCTAGTATCATGTCTTTATGTGAGACATCATGAATCGTGTCCCATATGCTTCAGATATAGGATCGATTGCATGTGCTATAATATTTATCCTTTCTAAATTTTCTGAATGCCCAAGGCATTAAGATCTAGAATTTGATATGAATAAAATGATTAAACAATTGTCGAGGACAATCTAAGGTTTACCAAAGATTGGTTGCTTAGGGATAGTTGGAAGTATAGTGTTAATTTTTGGAAAGGACCATAATTGACATATTCTGAAAAGAGGCAACTCTTGTTCAGAAGTGACAGTCAAAATGAGAATATGGAAATGTTCCCAAAGGTAGAAGTTGTTCATTCAATCTGTGTAAGATTAGGAAACTTAATGCAAGAAGGTTGTTCAAAGCAATGTACTTTGAATTTGAGACTTTGGTTCCATGGAATGCTCTCCATTGGGATACTCTGTAATGATTGTTGACAAGTCTTTGTGACTTTGTGCATAGTCATTACGAGAGGATCAATGCATATAAGTTTAGAATCTAACAGATTTCGTTAAATGGTAGGGATTTGGAATTCTTACATTTACGATAAAGATTTGGGATTGTGAAATGAGCATCATTGGAATCATGTTCAATTGATCTTTTCAGAAAGTAAAGATCATAGATAAACATAGTGTGCATACTTGATGTATAGCATGACTAGTGTTTACAAAACATAGTTTACATGCTTGGAGCATGGGACAACTATTGTTTTAATTCAAGTATAAAGTTGATTATTTGAAACATTATACAATGAATAATGAGTAATCAATATGGTGTTTAAATAAAAGGTGTTTTATTTACTCTCAAAGGTGCTTGGGACCATAGAGGATTAGTATTATTCTTGTGTTTCACTTTGCATGTTTTGACTTCCAGAATAACTAGGTTATCCTTTCCGAATGACTAAGTTATTCAAACCAACTACAGTCGATAATACGTTGGAAGTAGGTATTAAGGCAAGACTGTCATGAATCGGGTTTGTAGATGTCCAAGGTAGTGGACATAGTAAGAGTTACTACAACATTCATGAGTACTCCTAGAATAGGGATTCGAGTATTGGATTCAACCCACGCTCATTTGAATCACTTCATGGATTTTATCACGAGTGATCATGAGACGATAATATCTTATATTCTTCAAACCTAGAGATATGAGTTGTTACTATGAGTTGGTTGTACATTGATTGCACGAAAACGCATTTGGTAACTCGATGTTATGAAACGTGCCTTTGTGTATGATTCAACAAGTAGTAGAACAAGCCATATGAGTCGAAGTTTATCCATTCCTTTTACCTTCGGGATAAAAGCGATATCTGTGGGCCCCTCGATGATTTGGTGATGAAAAACATAAGTGCTCGGCCGGGCCTGGACTGATTTGATTTGTTCAATTAGTCAGCCGTCATAAATCGGAAATCGGGAAACAACAAATGGACAGAGAGAATGATTATGATCCATGTCTCAGTCCATATGATATCTAGAATGGAGGAATATATGATCCCTTATCTAATGGACATATCATTTGATTTGTTCAGAGTTTGACAGCAGCTTTAAGAGCTACGATTGCTAGTCGGGATCTTGGAATCATACGCAATAATAGTTTTAGACTTATCCAAGTGGTAGACTGTTGGATTAGGTGTCTAAGCCCATAACTATTATTGGTATGTATTCGACCCGAGAGTAGCATAGTCCATTTGGGTTGCATATCATCAGGACAATTTGTTAGGATGGACTTTTGAGAGAAGGTTATTTATGGTTTATTAATATATTATAAGTAATAATATATTAATATGAAATCATATGTTTTAATTAGTATTGATCAAGAATTAATTTGGAATTAATTTAGTGGTCGAAAGAGACTAATTAAATCTATGGGGACTAATTATGATAATTAGTTATATTTATATGTGTTGGGCTTAGGATCCATGTTGGACCAAGTTTATGTATGGATACATAAATATTTGGGCCACATGAACCATGGATCATAAAACCCATTGGTATGGATTTGGGTTATATCCATGACCCTAGAAATCCCACATATAAATAGATACTTCATTGCCCAAAATCGCCACTGGTATCTTTTTGAGAGTTCATGGTGTCTTTTGTGTGCATGGAATTCTCTCTCAAGTTAATCCTTTGTCCATGGTGTGTTGTGATTCCATTTGAGGCTTCCACACTATTGGGGCTAAGCTCTTTACGGCCAAATACACCAATACTTCAAGCTCCATCAAAAGGTATGTCATGCTAACTAGTATATTATATTTTTATGTTAAATGCATGCTAGTTGTGAGATTAGTACCTTAGAAACCATTTGCATGTATAATTAGTGAAAACATAGATCCAAGGTATTTAGGGTTGTATGTGCACCATAGGATGTTGTAGTATACCAAAACCCAACAGGTTTGGCTAGAAATCTAAGGATTTTCATCAATTAGTTCACATCCTTGGTAAGTTATTTCTTTGGTTAATAACATATCTTCTTCATTTCATCAATAATCTCCCTTATCTCATACAAAATTCGTGATCTTGTCCCTCAGAACACATCTAAGTCAAAAATCTTCCAAGAAGACTTGCTAGGATCGACACTATCTTCATCTATTCCTTCAAAAATCGAAACCACAACTCAAGGTGAGCTTCATACCCCTCTCTTTACGGTTTTCATATGTTTTATGGGGGAGAATACAAGAAAATGTGTAGATCTATATGTATGTGTATGCTATGTGTGATTTTATGCATGTATGTATGATTTTATGTGTTTTTGTGATGAACATGTAACCAAAAAGCGGTGATATCACGAGATCTATGACATGAGAAAGAAAACAAACATGATCTAAGTTATTTTGCACCCAACAAGTCAAGAATAATAACTTATAAGATTGTGATAAACATATTTCAACATAAAGCCCATTCTTGGGCTTAAATTGTCAAAAATACAAAATTTGGGTTAAAGGTTGCCAAATCACGGGTTCTTAAGGGTTAAAGAGTCAAAACAGTTAAAATAATTGTTTTTCTGAATATTAAAATTTTCAAAGGACTTGAAATGTAAATCTTTAGCTTAATGGGCTAATTTTGGGATTTTCGACCCAATAAACCCAAAATTGCGAAAAAATGACATTTAAAGGGGTTGAAATGATAATTTCTTCAAAACAGGGGATAAAAAGTGTAACAAAACTATTTCAAGGATTGAAAATGCTTTTTATTTCCAAAGAGGATAAAAAAATGTAAAGTTTTCGGATTTTGGGCCAAAACTATAAAAATTGCGAAAAGTTGGGTTCTAACAAAAAAAAAAATACTATTCTGAAAGGGCTCAAACTGTTAACAAACTAAGTCTTTAGTTAAAACTATCATTTCAATAAATCTATGATGCAAAAGTATCAAGAAAATGTTTTAAGGGCTAAAAATGTCTTTTCTTTTATATAAAGGACCAAAACTGTTACTTTTACAAAAAGAAAAGGGGCTAAAAAGGTTAAACGACTATATTTATACCAAATATTTTATTTATAGAATATTGAGTCAAAAATACTAATCTACGGCTTACAACAAAAACATCGAAAGACAATACGCGTATAACTCCAAAATTTCGTTATAAACAAATTGATCGGTCTCGAGTCGATACAAAATAACAATCGTTAAATCGAACTCTCTAGTAGACATGTAATACCTAAGACAAGTAAACATTTGACACTTGGACTTGAAAGTTTCAAATCATGCTTGTTGGACCTTGAAAGTCCATTAACATGATCTTTGGGCCCAATGGATAATGATTATATGTTATTGGGCCTTCTATGACCCAATTCCATATAAAGGGACCTTCAATGACTTTTAAGTGCTATTGGGCCCTATTGATCCATTAGCATTGTCATAAGGTCAAAGTAATCAAATGCGAGTTGGGCTAACGTGTCTTTCGCATCCCCGATAGCCTAAAATAACTCACGGAAGTAGCAGGACGTCGTATTCCTTTTCTCCTCGTTTTTTAGGCTTATGAGTAATCAAAGTAAAAAAATTCAGGTTGTTCATCAATAGTAAACAAGGTTGTTTGGATTAAGTGAGTGATAACAGGCGACGCCTCTAAGGATCGTTCGTAAACTGTAGTTATAACTAGTCATTACTAATGCATGATTATAACAACTCACAAACCTTAATTAATCCAACACCTCCCGAGTAATCAAGGAAGAGTAATCAAAAATCATTCATTGTGGCAGTATCACCATTTGAGAAATAACTGTATTTTATGTTTTTGGAAAACATCGGGTTTTCCGGGGAAGTTCAACATTTTGCACTTGTACGGTTAATACAAAGTTTCTTTTCAATTATACATGTTTTGAAATCATCATGTATATATTTACGGATCTTCACACCTTTTTATAAACAATGGCCTTTTTAGAAAATATCGGATTTTCTGGGTTTTACAAACTACACAAATCATTTTTATCACAAAATTGCTTATGAACTCACCAACATTCCATATGTTGACTGTTTTCCAAAATAACTTGTATTCTCAGGTAACAGGTAAGCCGAAGAATAAGTACCAAGTATGTTAGTGTGTTTTGTTATTGAAAACTATCAAATAGTTTATGTATGGATTTGAAACGTTAAAACAATGTACTTGATGTGAACAATTCCAGTTGTAATATATTGATGCATGGTGATGTTTATGTTATGATTCATGTGTATTCATTGTGATGATATTTAATTTAAGTCATGCGAGCCCTCGGACGTTTCCATCGTCTGGTTCGAGGGTGTAACAAGGGCAAACCCTAATGTTGTGAATCATGGCTTTGTGTCAATCGTCTTCGTGATAAATCCATCTTCTTGGTGAAGACAAAACCTCTTTTCTTGGTGAAAGGAAAATTTTGGAGAACTTCTATGTTATTTACTTTCTGTTGATTATTTTTCTTAGATTAGTTTTACGTTTCTTATTCATACATGAAGTGTATCCAATCGAATACAAACCTTTAATTGGTATCAGAGTGGGTTTGTGATACACTCAAGTAGTCATGTCGACCTATTTCGTTCCTAAGTCGTCTGTTTGTAACAAGATTCCTCTGTTTGACCAATACAACTTCTCTCATTGGAGATCAAAGGCCATGAAAGTTCTAGAGTTCACGGATTTCGATATGCTCGACGTCATCAACAAAGGTCCTATAGATGTTATGCATCAATCATCGAGTAATGGTGCATCTAGCAGTAAGCTGCAAGGGAAATTTATTCCCTGTTATAACAAGGAAGAGAAAAGGATGTTGAATCTTGATGTAAAAGCTAGAATTTCTATTAGAAACTCACTTCCATTTTCTGTCTATTTTTTGGTCCAAAATTGCTCAACTGCTCAACAGATGATGACCATTCTAGCATCTGCTTTTGTAAAGAACTCTTCAGATGGTGAAGTTAAGTGTCTCATGGCTCATAATGTTGAATCTCACGCTGTCACTTCATATGACAGTGTTGGGATCCTTAACGATGATTCTCCTCACACTGTTGATAACCTCAAGTCAAAACGGGACGATACGTCAGCATATCAGATAAAAAATCATGTTAATCTTTCCTCTATTGATAATATCGAAAAAGAGGACATGATCCATCTCCCACATTTCAATTTATTGATATCAAATAAAAGAAAATCTCCTCTCAGTCTTGAGCTAAAGATTCTCAAAGAAAAACTCATTGCTCTAGAAAATTCTCTTTTTGTTTTAAAAAGGGAAAACACTTGTATCTCGCTTACCAATATTTTCTTCACACTGAAAAAGAAAAATTTGTTGACCATGCTAATCACACTCAACTTATTTTGAAGTTATGGGCATCCTCTCACTTTAATGTCACAATAATCATTAATGCTCATATTCCAGATCAGTGTAAGAAAATTCTTGGAGGTGATATAGAAGGTGCTGTCTCTTTGACCAAAATCGAAAGTAAAGAAACCTTCTATAAAGTTGAATGCTTAAAAGAAGATTTTAAAAGTAGATTTGTGAATTCTTACTTTATAAATCAAACCTTGAGCAATACTCATTTCTCTACTGATTCTAATGGCATTACTAAATGTGTTACTAAATTATATGCTCTTGATCCTTCTCTTCAACCTTCTCATAATGAGCATGTTCTTCCATCCACTAAGACTTTGCTAAAGTTTCCTATATGTAAGGGTGAAGTTCATTATGTAAACAAAATTCTTAGCATGTTTCCTCAGTGCTCAGTTAGCGATTCTGAACCTGAAGATCAATTAAAGACTTCTACTCCTGAAAACTCCTCAAAGGATCATGAGTCTCATGACAATGTAGTATATGGGCATACCATTTATAACATTCATCATTACAAAGCTAAATAAAGAAGTATTAAATCAAATAATCAAAGTTCTTTAAATTAAGCAGTTGAAAAGAACTCAAAATCTAATGTTAAAGGAAAATATTATGGAATTAAAGTTTGTTATCGATGTGGTGATGTCTCTCACAAAGTCAGCGAGTACTCTTTTGAAAAGAACATCGTTCACGTTGATCATATCATGAATTGGAATGATAAGTGGATCAAAAAGGGAAACTCGTTGAACTGTTTGTCTGATGATTGTTATAACATCTTTTCTTAGTGATCCTTTGCAAGTGAGTGAGTGTATATTTAGTGTATATCTTTTTTAGACTTACTGTACATCTTAGTTTCAGGTTAAGGAGCATATTTGGTATTTAAACAGTGGTTGTTCAAGACATATGACAACATTCAAATCTCTCCTGGAAGATTTCATAAAGAAGGATGGTCCGTCAATTACATATAGCAATAAGTGTGCTCAGTGTGTGAAAATAGGGAAGAAATCCAAGTCTTCTTTTAACCTCTTCATCTCCTTCATATAGACCTTTTTAGACCAATTCCGATTAAGTCAAGAGTTGGGAAGAAATATATTATTGTCATTGTGGATGAATTTTCAAGGTTTATGTGGGTAGTATTTTTAAGAAAAAAGAGTCATGCCACTAATGAAATCATTACTCTCATTAAGCAAAGGGAAGTCCTCTTTGATCACAAAGTAAAGCAATTACATAGTGATCCTGGAACTGAATTCAAAAAATCTTCTCTGGAAGATTTTTGCTCAGTCTCAAGAATCTCTCAGAACTTTTTGGTTGTTAGAACTCCCCAACAAAATGATATTGCAGAAAGAAGAAATAGAACTCTTATTGAAGCTGGAAGAACTATGGTTTTTGAAGCTGGTCTTTCATTGCCATTTTGGCCTGAAGCCATCAATACAAGGTGTTATACCCAAAACCGGTCTATTATTGTCAAACGTCATGGGAAAACTGCTTATGAGCTATGGAAAGGAAGAAAACCAGACATTTTTTCATGTGTTTGGACGTGTTTGTTACATCTCGAATCAAAGAGATCAGCGTTCGAAGATTGAGGCTAAAGCTGATGAAGGAGTGTTTCTAGGATACTCCAGCGTATCCAAGGCTTACAGAGTATTTATTCTTTCAAGGCAAATTGTTGAAGAAACAATTCATGTCACCTTTAATGAAAACCCATTCCTTCATGATCGAGTTGATCACCCCTCATCTATTCTGTATGAACTTACTTACAGTCCTTCAGACCCTGTTCCTGAGCTCTTATCAAATGACGATGATCCCATTGTTCCCAATGTTGATCAATTAATCAGTTCTCAGCCTATCCCTGAAGATCAGCCTATTGTCTATGAAGAATATGATTCATCAAATCAGGAAGTTTCTGCCCATAGCAATACAAATGGAATTTCTAATCCTAGAATCCTTTAAGATCATCCTTAATCTCAACTCATTAGAGACGTAAATTATGGAATTCTCACTCGCAACAAAGTCAGCAACAACTTATGCATGTTTGTAAACTTCGTCTTAATGATCGAACCAAAGAATATTGTTGATGGCTTGAAAGAAGATGATTGGATTAATGTGACATCCTCAAATTCACAGTGATTTTAAAAATTTTATTTATGCTTATTCGAAAATTAGAGTATCCATTTTAAAGAATAATATTGCGGAATTTGTTCCCAGAAAACATGATAAATATATTATCAAAGCATTCCCAAAGAAATGCATTTTTTTTATATTAAAACTTTGGTATGTCATCGTTAATACAAAAGCATAAGTATAAACAGACCTTACATTCATTTACACTAGTGATTTACATCTCCTTTAATCTCTCAGTGTAATGTAGCTTCGTATCGACACCTATGATACAAATAAACTGAGTGGGTCAGGTTGGGAAACCTGGTGAGTACATAGGGTTTTCAACCTGTGATAATTAAGTTATTATGTTCCATCATCAAACAATTAACCCAATTACCCATCCCCATTATCTTCTTTATTTCTTAAGGATCTACCCTAAGAATCATCTATCATCCACTCATTCATTCCTAAAGATTATCGTAAGGAATAGGCATGAAATCCATCGCTGTTAGGGTTTATATAACATGCACTAAGTCCATAGCTGCCAATTGATATTGCCATATTTATACCTATTTTTAGGCAATATTTAAGTACATTTTTATTAATAAGTTGATAATATGTTTAGCATAATGGTACTTATGACTTTAAATTGTTATTTTCGGTCAATTAAAAGGATTTTCGAAGAGAGGGACCAAAAATGACAATATGTAGAACATGGGAGACTTGGAAGACAAGAAATGAATAAATCCACAAAAGTTACTAAATCCACGACGTGGCAAAGTCGGCCACGACATGGCATGAGAATTCTAGAAGATAAAGATCGCGATTCGGAGGAATCCTTGTCCGGTACGGATAACTTGGAGCCCACGACGTGGCCTGGATAGCCACGACGTGGCACGGGATTTTGGAGTCTATTTAAGTGTTCCTGATCATTACGAGAGAGAGAACTTTTGGCTGAAATGAGTTCTAGAAGACGATTTGGAGCGAAAGAAAGGTTCTGGAAAAAGGTTTTCAACACCAAAAAGAGTAAAGGTTTATATTTTAGTTAATTAAGAACGTGTTTTCTATTACTTCAATTTGTGTTGTTTTAGTAGTTGCTATGATGAGCTGCTGAATCTAGCTACTCTTGTTTAGCTAGATGAAGCTTCCAACTTATAAATAGCTCAATGTTTATGGATTAAGTTTAGTTGGTAAAAATTGCTTGCGTTTGATTGGTATTACCTAGCATGCTTATGTTTGTTTTTTTTAATTGCTTAATTGCATTAACTGTGTAGCTTAGTGACCATTAATTGCATGAACTTGTTTACCTAATGATTTAGTGAACATTGAATTGTTAGAGCTAGGATTGACCAATCTTAGTTAGTAATTAGAGTAAATAAGCTTAGCTGTGCTAGAGAACGTGTATTGTGACTATAATTGCGTTTATATAACAAATCTTACATAGCATATTTACATTCATAATTAGTTCTGTGTTTAATTATGTGTGAACATACATGGTTTGACATGAATTAGTTAATTATTGGTAAAGTTAGAACTAAATTACTAATACACCTAAAAACCAACTTAATAATCCGTAATCATTAGCTAGCCATAAGAAAGAAGTGAATTCAAACTAAACAAGAATGTGTTTTTACTTATTGAATTTGATTTAAGTTCATCTGATCTTGTAAAATCAGATAAAACCCCTTTTAAACTTGCTAATAATTAGGTTAATTTAATAGTAAGTAGATTAATTAGTAACACCGTTCCCTGTGATCGACACCCGACTTACCCAAGCTATACTGTAATCTAATTAGGTACACTGCCTATAAGTGCATAGTTAGTTTAAGTTAGTTAGGTTATAAATATTAAAATTAGTGGGTACTTTCGTGCACATCAAGTTTTTGACACCGTTGCCGGGGAACGACACGTTTATTAGTTTATTTAGTTGCATTAAATTAATCGACCCTTTTTGTGGAATAAAATATGCAAAAAGGTTAATTGGTTATTTATTTTTGTTTATTAGCTTAGCTTAGTTTATTAGCATAAAAAAATTTCACAGAGTCCACGACGTGGTTTCTGAAAATTTTAGTTTTTAAGTTGTTAGTTAGTTTTTCTTATTTTAGTTCAGTTTTACGTTTTTAGTTTAGCAAGTTGCAGGAGTTCATGATCAGAGGCTCAAACACACCCTTGGTGCCACCACTTGAAGATCCTGAGTCTGCAATTCACAAGAAAAAGACGCCCTTACAAGAATTGAAGTCAGCTTTTTCAAGGAAGTCGGGAAAGAAGACAGGAGAGTCAATTTCATCCGCGAGGCACAAGAGCAATTTTGAGCACTTGGATCAAACACCCGTCCAAACCGAGTTCGAATACGATACCGAGCCGGAATTTGAAGAACACACAAGCGAATCCAAGAACGAGCCAAGGAACGAGATGGCAGCAATTGAAGAGATGTCCATGGGAGCTTACAAGAAGCGGATCCGAGAAGATATGGGTCCCGGTTTAGTCCAGCCCGCAATACCTGCCACTGCCACATTCGAGTTGAAGGGGCACATATTGACTGCACTGAAGGATATCCCATTTTTTGGGAAAGATCATGAGGATGCTTTTAAGCAACTAGATGAAGTCAACGACATTGCGGATTTCTTCAATGTCCCAAATATCAACAGAAACACAATCTTGCTTAGGATGCTTCCCATCACTTTCAAAGGAGCCGCTAAGGAATGGTTAAAAGCACTTCCACCGGGTACAATTACCACTTGGGCTCAAATGCGTGAGCAATTCCTGGACCAGTTTTTCCCGCCATCCAAGATAGCCAAACTCAAGAAGGCAATAGCCAACTTTGAGCAACAGCCGGGGGAGTCATTATACGAAGCATGTGAGCGGTACAAGGGCTTGCTCAGAAATTGCCCTCAGCATGATCTAAATGTGCAACAGGAGATGTCAATCTTCTATGATGGGGTCAACGTTATGACAAGACAACTCGTTGATTCTCAAGGACCTTTGACAAAGAAAAATCCAAGGGAGGTCAAGGAGCTGATTGAAGAATTCGCGAAGCACTCTCGCGAATACCACAACCCTAGGCAAGATGGAATCAAAGGCGGTGGAGGGGCTCAAACTGAAGAAATAGCAGCTGTAATGGCCATGTTGAATAATTTGGATCGAAGGATAACACAAATGGACCAGTCAATACATGCCATAAGAGTGGGTTGCGAAAGATGTAATGGTCCACACTTGACCAAGGACTGCAATGTAGATGAGTTTGGGAACAGAAAAGCTCAAGTGTGCTACTCTAGTGGGGATAAGTTTGATGAGGACTGGAGGAAACTGAAGAAGGAGTGGCTGCTGTATGAAGAGTATAAGAAGCAAAAAGAAGAGAAGTATAGGCAAACAGGTCGAGGATTTTATCAAAAAGAGTAGCCACCAGCCGAGAAGAAACCCGATCTAGAGACCATTTTGATGAAGTTTATGGAAGCTTCGGAAAAGAGACACGATGCCACTGATTCTGCTATTATGGAACAACAAACTTTAATAAAGAATCAGCAAGCCTCCATCCACAACCTTGAAGTATAATTTGGTCAACTAGCCACTCTGGTTCATGAAAAATTGTCCCCGAAGAATCCCGAAATAAAGACCCAATCTCATGTAATGGTCATCGATACTGAAGAAGAAGCAATCTCTGAGTTCCTGGAGGCATTGGAAGAAGAACCACAACAACCCGATCCAAAACCCAAGAAGTCAAAGTTCAAAAGTGAAAGGGTTGCTGAAACAGCTTCGCCACGACGTGGCACTCCTCTGGCCACGACGTGGCGCATGTCTAATAAAAAAGTCTTTGAACCCGTTCCGGTGTATCAGCCACCGTTGCTATTTCCACCCCGAGCTGCACTTAGTCTACTGGAGAAGGAGCATATAGAGTTTGTCAAGCATGTGAAGGGGATCCCGATTAATACTCCCTCTGTCGAGTCCTTATCCAAAACTCTCGAGAATCAGAAATTACTGCAAGATTTGATAGACACTCGCAGGCAATTAAAGAAGCAGTCTAAGGTGGTTCTAAGTGAACAAACCTCAAAAGCCGTGTTGGGAGAGACACCAGAAAAGATGGGGGATCTTGTACGCCTCACTCTTCCGTGTGAGTTTGGTAATAAAATGAAGGTTAATGCTTTAGCCGATTCTGGGGCTAGCATTAATTTGATGCCTTTTTCATTTTACCAAAAATTGGAAATTCAGAAGATGAAGGATACAAGAATGAAGATTCACATGGCGAACCGTTCAGTGACACAACCCGGGGGCATAGTGGAGGATATTTTGGTGAAAATTGGAAAATTTGTTTTTCCAATTGATTTTGTAGTGTTGGATATGAAGGAAGATCCCGATGTCCCAATTATCCTTGGTCGACCATTGCTTAACACTGCTGGAGCTCTTGTTGATATTCGTGAGTCTAAGCTCACTTTGAGGGTTGGAGATGAACAAGAAGTTTTTGGAATACAAGATGACTTTCAAAAGGATCATGTTCAAGAAGAGGTGTTCACAATTAATGAAGACAATGAACTAGAAGAACTGGAAAAGCTTATGGAAGAAGAGATCAAGGCAGTTCATCAAGTCAAAAGAACAAAACCGAGGGCATCTGTTCCATATTTGATTGAAGTCATAGCCTACACGAGTCCGCCTTCTTGGGTGAGCAAAGAGGATGAGGAGATGACAAGTGATGAAGAGGAGTTCACTTCAAGAGTGACAAATCCGGTGGTAAAAGAAGAGGAGGATGCTATAGAGTGCAAGGAAGAACCCAAGGGCACAAAACGCAATCTTGAAGAAGAGGGCAAAGCTAAAAAAGAGAATTCAAACAAGAGGCGAGTTCAAGCTTACAAGAGGCGATTCAAGGAACAAAAGATTTTAGTGGTGGACTCTTCAGAAGATTCAACGTAGAAGGCACGGAGTCCAGCTCAAGACTCCAAGAAAAAGAAGCGCTTCTCGGGAGGCAACCCGAGTTTGGTTTGCATTTTCTTTTCTTTTAATTTTTTTGAGTTTTTAATTAGGAAAGATATCAACTCATCATCTAATCACTGATACTTAGTAAAGAATTAGCTGTGGGGAGCTTTAATTAATAAATGAAATGCAAAAGTAGATAGTTAAAATGTATGATTTTACAAACTTTTGCGATCAGGCATTTGCCACGTCGTGGTCTGATAGAGCCATGTCATGGTAAAAGTACAATCACGGGATGAGATGAAAAGTTCAAAGTCCACGACGTGGCATAGCCTGCCACGACGTGGCCGTTAAAAAGTCACGGGGGGGACCATTTCTTAAAACCCTTTGACCAACATTCCCACTCCCCATTTGCTACTACCGCACGAACGGGAACAAGGTCCCCACAGCCAATTTCTTAATTTGCTTCCAAATTCCTTGCAAGTTCTTGTCATTTAACTCTACTTGGTATGTGTTCTACCCATTAATTGTAATTGTATCTTACAATTTTAAATTTTCATGGTTAGGGTTTATGTGAATAATTAGATTCACGAAATTGGTTGAAACTAGTTGTTGATTCTAGGTTGCATGTCCCTTAAATATCCATAGGAACAAACCCCAAGCATTATTTTTGGTAGAAATCGCATACAAACTAACCGATCTATACACAGTTTGCGACTGCGGTCCACGACGTGGAGAGCCTGGCCACGTCGTGACTTCTGAACAGACAATTTAATTTGTTTTAATATTTTGGGTGTTTGCTGCTTTGGTTTGATTTTGTATGCAGAAATGGGACCACGAAGAGCTATTCCACAGGAGGAAAACCCGACTGATGTGTCAAGTATACATCCTTTATATCAGTTTCCTCAAAACATTCCCCGACCATTGTTGACTACATATGAAAATCGGCTGGGATGGTTGTACAATAGGGAATTTGCGATAGCCCCAATTATCGATTAGGGATGGCTCGGTGGTGTGGGAATGGTTGCTGAGTTGGAACGCTATTGGACAAAAACATACGAAGGGGGATCAATTTTCTTTCACTTGTCACGGGTGGAGGAATTTGTTTGCAATTCTAGAACCCGTATACCGGGAATTATCGGTGGAGTTTTTCTCTACCGTATGCTTCGAGGAACGCACCATTGATTTTACTTACAACCGGGCACTTTTGTTTCGTTTGGGTGGTGTTTATAGAGAGTGTATTCTTCGGGAATTTGCTTGGCGGATGGGGCTTTATACCGAAGTGGAGACTCAATCTCCATTTTTCATACCATTCCTACTTGGATGTGTTAGGCATTTCTAGCCATACGTATAATACTCGTGATTCGAGTGAGTCACAAATTCGGAATCCTATTTTCCGATTTCTACATCGCCTGATCACTTTTTCTATAAATCACAAACATCATGGCGATAAAGTCCCTATTCAGAATTTGTTTTATCTGTGGACTCTTATTACCTCGGGGGTTTGCTGTGATTTACCGTATATGTTGGCGAGGTTCATGGGGAAGAAAGCAGCTAATTCTAGGCCCGGGAGTCCGATTACAGGGGGGCATTTGGTTACTCGCCTTGCTAGGTCGTATCATATTTTGACCCATGATTTTGTGAGGAATCTTACTCGATTCCCGGACACTAATTTGACCATTCAAGTCTTGGGAGTTATGCGGGCGGTGGTGAATGTAGGGGGTCTTTTGTTATACCGCCGATAGATGAGGAGCAAGAGGAGGCACAACCAGGGCAGCAACCACCAGCCAGACCGCGGCGTCAGAATGTGCGAGCTAGAGGAGAGATCGAGAGAGAGCGTGCTACTTCGCAGCATGTACAGGGAGTGCCCACCGACCCTTTTCAGAGTCGGGTGGGAACTTATTTGGATAACCTCCGGGGGCATGCCATTTATCATACCCAGCTTACTGAGGGTATTTATTCGCATTTGGGAGTGACCCAACCACCTTCTATGCCACCACAATATCCTTATTTTCCAACATGGGAGGAGCTTTGGTGTCCACAAAATGACGGGGCAGGACCAAGTGGAGCGCAGGACCAAGGAGATGATTACTGATTTTCTTTTTCTTTTGTTTTGTTTTGAGTAGTGTTTTCTTTTATGTTTGAATTTGGTTTGTAATGTAAGACTTTCTTGAACTATGATGTTACTCTTTCTTTTGGGTTGTTCTGCTTTTCAGATTAGCATTGGAATTCTAAGGAGCATATAAGGTTAACTCTAGAGTCGTGTTTGTCTAGTCAAGTCAAGGAAGCTTAGAGTCGTGAGTTGGAACCCACAATTCAAGATAAGTGTGGGGTACGTTAGTAAGAGAGAGGTTACATTTGGAAAGTATATTTACATAGAAGCGTCTTAAACCATTTAGACATTGGTCAAGCTGCTAGGATGCATCAAGAAATAAGGCATTTTTGTGATGTCCAGTTTCCACGACGTGGGATCCTTTCGCCACGTCGTGGCGCTCATGGAATTGGAAGAATACAAAGGAGCCTGCTGTTCGCGTTTTCATCTTATATCACGACGTGATGCTCTCTGCCACGACGTGTATCAGTGTATCCTTTCCCACATTCTTCTACTTACTAGCATCCACTTTGAAGAATTGAAGTTTCGAGTCATGTTCGTGGTTTATTTACATATTCATCCAGTTCTACGCCAAGTTTCTATTTTTGGAGGTCCATATTTAGGATGCATGTTTTCCACACTTTTGGAGAAGTTCACGTCATTATCCCAGGGGAGTCTGTTCCTTTTTCTCCCTTTTCTTTAATTTTGATTTATTTTTATGCATACAACGAGGGCATTGTATGAAATAAGTGTGGGGTAGGGGTAGAAAAAGTAAATTGCTAGATAATCTTAGAATTTGATAGTAAAATTGAAAATTTGAAAATTGAAATTTTTAATAATTGAATCTAGTAATGATAATTTAAATTTTGCTAATATTGTATGAGATGATCCGATGAGAACTCAAATGTTTAGTTGAGCCAATATACGTTATAGTGCATTTGTGGACTCCCTTATTTTAGTGAAATCATGGAACAAAAACATAACCCCGCTTGGTTTGAGGGATGCAATATGTTTAGCAGCCTAAACCTGAAATGTATCCAGGAAAATTATTATCATTAACCAATAAAGGTTGAGGTTGAGCGCCTCTGCTTAAGCATGTAGACTTTGAGTGAAAAAAGTGAGGTACATGTAAAAAAAGAGAGAATTACGAGAAAAGTTGAAGAATTTTGGAGGAAATAAAGTAAACATCAAAAGATCAAAATTTCAAGAAATGCAAAAAGTTGAAGATACCAGAGATCAAATCAAATAAGGTGGTGGATTCAAAGAAATCAAAGATCAAATGTCAAAGAAGTGAAGAATTCCAAAAGAGCTCCATAGTGGTATCATAGATTGTAATTCTAGATTATGTATGCATAGGTTGCTCAACTAAAAATACCTTGAGGATAAGGAGGTTTTCTGCGGATGGATTCGGAGGGTTGTATAAAATGAGCATTGTTCGGAAAAAGTGGGCGAGTGTTTATGAAGATTGTGAGTATTTAAAGTATGGGGGGGTACTTTAGGAAAAATTTAGACACAAATGCATGCGTTGAGGTCTTGGCATAATGGCCGAGCTAGAGTCGGATTGTTCTATGTGATGTTAGTAATTAAGGGTTAAGTTTAAATTTGCTTGAGGGCAAGCAAAGCCTAAGTGTGGGGTATTTTGATATTGCCATATTTATACCTATTTTTAGGCAATATTTAAGTACATTTTTATTAATAAGTTGATAATATGTTTAGAATAATGGCACTTATGACTTTAAATTGTTATTTTCAGTCAATTAAAAGGATTTTTGAAGAGAGGGACCAAAAGTGACAATATGTAGAACATGTGAGACTTGGAAGACAAGAAATGAATAAATCCACGAAAGTTACTAAATCCACGACGTGGAAAAGTCGGCCACGACGTGGCATGAGAATTCTAGAAGATAAAGATCGCGATTCGGAGGAATCCTTGCCCGGTACGGATAACTTGGAGCCCACGACGTGGCCTGGATAGCCACGACGTGGCGCGGGATTTTGGAGTCTATTTAAGTGTTCCTGATCATTACGAGAGAGAAAATTTGGCTGAAGGAAGGAGTTCCAGAAGACGATTTGAAGCGAAAGAAAGGTTCTGGAAAAAGGTTTTCAACACCAAAAAGAGTAAAGGTTTATATTTTAGTTAATTAAGAACATGTTTTCTATTACTTCAATTTGTGTTGGTTTATTAGTTGCTATGATGAGCAGCTGAATCTAGCTACTCTTGTTTAGCTAGATGAAGCTTCCAACTTATAAATAGCTCAATGTTTATGGATTAAGTTTAGTTGGTAAAAATTGCTTGTGTTTGATTGGTATTACCTAGCATGCTTATGTTTGTTTTTTTTAATTGCTTGATTGCATTAACTGTGTAGCTTAGTGACCATTAACTGCATGAACTTGTTTACCTAATGATTTAGTGAACATTGAATTGTTAGAGCTAGGATTGACCAATCTTAGTTAGTAATTAGAGTAAATAAGCTTAGTTGTGCTAGAGAACGTGTATTGTGACTATAATTGCGTTTATATAACAAATCTTACATAGCATATTTACATTCATAATTAGTTCTGTGTTTAATTATGTGTGAACATACATGGTTTGACATGAATTAGTTAATTATTGGTAAAGTTAGAACTAAATTACTAATACAACTAAAAACCAACTTAATAATCCGTAATCATTAGCTAGCCATAAGAAAGAAGTGGATTCAAACTAAACAAGAGTGTGTTTTTACTTACTGAATTTGATTTAAGTTCATCTGATCTTGTAAAATCAGATAAAACCCCTTTTAAACTTGCTAATAATTAGGTTAATTTAATAGTAAGTAGATTAATTAGTAACACTGTTCCCTGTGATCGACACCCGACTTACCCAAGCTATATTGTAATTTGATTAGGTACACTGCCTATAAGTGCATAGTTAGTTTAAGTTAGTTAGGTTATAAATATTAAAATTAGTGGGTACTTTCGTGCACATCACCAGTGTTATTTGTTAGGCACTGAGTCCATAGCTACCAGGGTTTAGCTCTTTTATTGACAATATTATTTTAAGTAGTCCGCCCATAATACATGTCAATGGGTTTTTAGAGTACATTTGATGAACATATCATTCACAACACTTACAGGTTGCGAGTCTGCTAGTGTTTCACTGGACTATCTAGACTATTCTGTGGTTGTCATCTATACTCTGCTAGATGATTGGGCCATCGCTTGGGTCATCGCTTCTCATCATCTTTCATCTCTCATCATCTATATCATCTTAATCTCTCATCTTTCTTCTCATATTTCATCTCTCATCTCATCTCATCTTTAATCTACCCATCTTTACACATCATAATTATAGGTTTAAAATATGTATACAGTTTAAATCGAATAAAACATGTATATTTTGTTCATCCAGCATAGATATAAAGAACACAGATAATATGCACACATAACACGTAATTGATATTAAATACTTCATATCTATGTGTAAGATGAAGGTAACTATGCAGTCACTTGTTAAAGTGATGATTCTAAACTCGGGCAACGCTTCGCTTCTAACAATTCTATTTTCATTTGACGAAACCTAGTATCATTACCGCTAGATTTTAGTCTAATATTTATAGCGACTATTTACGAGTGATATTGTTTTATAAATGTTAAACAATACTTTTCAACTACTATGTACGGACAGGGGCCAGACATGAAACACTAGTGGGAAGGACCATTTTGGCATTATAGTTGTTATGAAATCCAACAACCCAATGCGACCATTCATTCTAGATTCCCCATACTGCAAGTAGTTAAAGATATTATAATAACACTTTGTATATTATATTTTATAATACATTTATTGTTTATAAGTTCATAATAATGATATTGAACTTAAACATAAGTTATACTTCAAGTAGGGTAAGCATAACTCACTTACTAGGAGGTTTGGCTAGGAACTGGGCTCTGTGGGGGCAGAACTTCCGAGCCAAAAGCTCTTCTACTCGGAGCCTTATGGCGCTCTGAGACTCGCCTCTAGAACTCAGGAAGTGTTAGGGAATGGGAGGGGCTAAGAGGGGGTTTGAGAGAGAACGAATGGGAAAGGTGTGAGTTTTTGGGGTGATCCTCGCCTCTATTTCTAGGTTGAGTGTTCGAATGCAAGGTGTTCCCTTGTTGAACGATGAGCGTTTATGCATCATCTGGTGCCAAGTCGTGGTGAGGAAGTAGTGGTTCAGATCGCGCAACGTGTCGCTTACTGGTTACTCCAAAAACTAATTATCTTCTAAAATCCGTAACTTTTGCATATGAGCTCCGTTTTTGACGTTCTTTATATCTACGCATAGGTATTGACTGGATCTACAACTTTCATTTAGACTCCATCGGCTAATTTTGACTTTATTTTTAAAGTTATATTTTAATAGACATAGACAGTTAAAATCCGTTAAAAATTCATAACCTTTTCATCTCTGGCCCCTTATAAACATAAACCTTGGAAGGCATTTGAAACACTTCAATGATAAATATCCACATCTCTAGATGTTCACTGATGAGTTTATCTCTACTTGTGCTCTCTTTTATTGCTAAAAATTCAAGGGGTAGATATCTTGGAAAATGGAAATGCATTAATGATCATTCAATTTTAAAGATTTGATGGAACAAGTCTTTAACCATTATCTGAAAAAAAGTTGCACATATTTCCATGTTTAAACTATTTTTTTGTTCGACTAATTCTTTTGTTTGTATTTTTATAGTGTTTATTCTTTAGTACCATTTTTAAAAAAAGGAATCCGACGGTAGCAATTTTGAGCCTAGGATACAACTTTTGACACATTATCGCCCCTAGAAGCATGCTACTGTATGTGACTAAATCTCTTTAAGTCTCTAATTAGCGAGACAATCTGCTGAGAACATAGATTCATCCTTTCATGTTGATTGTCTAGCACTGTCTAAACTTTTTATGTGAGATTTCCTGGTCCAAATAAAAAATATTGATAACAAGGTTGGGGTGTTTATTTTTAATTTGATCATCTTTACCTGATCCTTTCCCTGGAAGCATGCTTGTCATATTCATCAAGTCTCATGTTTTGCTGAAACATTGAGCAAAACCCAATGGCTTACTCTGATTGCATAGTCATCAGCGTAAGAGATACTTGTTAGGTCCTTAAATGACAAAGGGTTGTTTATGTCTCTGACCTCCTAGTTTGAGGTATGACATGGTACCATTATGAATTAACGCTAAATCTTTGATTCTAGATTGCAACTTACTCTATGATACAAAAGTTTAAACCACTGCTTGGTGATAAGTTAAACTGTTAATGATTCACGCTGATTTCACCTCAGCGTGACTAAAACAATCCATTCTCTCATTTATCTTCTTAATAAAGCTTGATGATTCACTGTGTAAAACCGCACACCGATAAAAGTTCAAAAATTTGTGTTGATGGGTATACCATTGTCTGTGATATATTACACGTACCTATCCACTCTTTCCATTTTTCTTCTAATAAAAGAGATTTATGATTCAGCGTATGACACCACACGCTGATGAGATTTCGAAATACTATGTCAGTGAATGGTAGTTTAAGCCCTTGCTATCAGGAGACATCAAAATCTTACTAGACTACATGGTGAAACTCTGTTCTACTCAATGTTAGCTTCTGATGTCAAAAAGGGGGAGAAAATAAAAGAAAAGAAGAATCTGATAAAAGCCCATTCTAAGGGGGAGTCGAGTCAAGCTGATGTCACCGTTCTCATCTCAAGCTATGTTCTAAGCTCAAGCTTATTTCAAATCTATTTGTCTGCCGTCTGCTACAATTCATCTTCTCAGGGGGAGCATTTGTTAAAATTGCAAGAATCAAGATTTCATTATTATTCTTAGGGGGAGCACAAGTCAAAAACATTTTTCTTATATATAAGAAGTTTAGTTTTGACATCATCAGATATGAAGAGATTGTAAGGTCACACCTTATGATCTGATGAGTCAAACACATGACACGTTGATCTATCAACGTCAACTTCTAGACGCCGACAACGCCAACGTATCAAGGTTACCAACATCAACACTTAGTATAGTTATCCGATTGTAATATTATTTTTTATATTAGGTAGTTATTATAGATAGACAAGGTTCTAAATGGCGTGAGGCGTGGCGTGGCGGCAACGCCAAGCCTCAAGCTTAACGAGTTATGGCGAGCCATGGCGTTTATCAAGGCGTGATGTAAGGCGGCGATTTTGTATTAATTTATAATTATATTACCACATATATATATATATTTATATCAAATATAACTAGTTTTTAGAAGTGTTATATCAATAACTAATAACAAAAAGTTAACAAAAAACACAATACTTGTATGTCCGATTAGAAAATGTATTAAAAAAGAGAAAAAAAACGTGTCTCAAACAAAAACACGCACCATAACACGCCATAACGCGCCATGGCACGCCATATCACACGCTACGCCTAACAGCAACGTTATGAAGCTTTTCGTAACGGCGACGCCACGCCTTACGCCATGACGCGCCTTGGCGCCCACCATGACGCGCCTTTTAGAACAGTGTAGATAGATATAGAATATATATCAAATACATTATCCTGGTGACAAGGATTTGATCATTAGTATAGATTAGACACAACCCCTTCAATCAAGGGATATATATATATATATATATATATATATATATATGTGTGTGTGTGTGTGTGTGTGTGTGTATTAGTATATATACAACATTACAGAAAACCCTAATGTTGTGAATCGTGGCTTTGTGTCAATCGTCTTTGTGACAAGCCCGTCTTCTTGGTGCAGACAAAAACCTCTTTACATGGTGAAATGAACAATTTGGAGATCTTTTGTGTTATTTACTTTCTGTTGATTATTTTGCTTAGATTAGTTTTACGTTTCTTATTCATAGTTGAAATGTATCCGATCGAATACAAACCTTCAACAACAACATGCATACATGAGCATTCGGCATGACTGGACCGCCTCGCAGGCCTACAGACTGTTTGGACTGCTCTCAGAGCCTTCAACATGATTGGACCGCCTCAACGGGT
Source organism: Lactuca sativa (assembly GCF_002870075.4). Lineage (NCBI taxonomy): Eukaryota > Viridiplantae > Streptophyta > Magnoliopsida > Asterales > Asteraceae > Lactuca > Lactuca sativa. The sequence continues at coordinate 226,344,901 of NC_056627.2, forward strand.
CTTCAGCGTATTTGGACCGCTCTCCGAGCCTTCAGATTGACTGGACCGCCTCGCAGGGCTTCAGTCTATCCAAACCGCCCTGGGTATCTTGGCCTTTAGCACGAGCTGGTCCGCATCAACCCAACAAACCATAACATGTCAACATATACGATAACAAACAATAATTAACAAATACAGATAGTCGTACAAATCTAGCTTACTTTTTATAAAATTCTAATTATATATGAAAATAGAAAACAATAAATTCATAAATATGAATAGAATAATAAACATTATTTTTATATATAATGCTATGAACTTCAATAAATCTAAAAGCACCGACAATTTTTTTTTAAACACTAATTTACATGAATCTATTTTTTTCTAATTATATGCTAAAATAAAATACAAGAAAATTATAAATATATAAAAGACAATAAATATTATTATTTATATAAAATATGGTACTTCTACATTTACATAAAGTTTAATATTTAATTTAGGTATAAACCAAAGTAAAGAAATATAAATAAAAATATATTAAAGTTGCAATAAAAAAAAATTTTAATTTTTTTTTATGAAAGCAATAACAAAACATTAATTAAATATATTTACAATTAAGCAAGTGTATTGTGTACTCGACTATCCCAGAAGAAAAGTAAGGTGAAGCTAATGTGTTTCCATTCTTCGCTCAACCAAATTACATTACATACAATTAAGGGAAAATGACTTCTAAGGGTAACAAAGTATTAGATTTGTACAAAAAATACCATTGAACTTTTTTTTTTTATACACATATCACCAATCAAGTATAGCTTTTGTACATATATGACCATTAAACTTCACATTTGTTCAAAAAATACCATTATATTACCGATAATAATAGGTCATTAGCCACGTAGTATGCTACGTGGCATGCCATGTGGCTGCTGACATGGATTTTACTGTTTATTATGTACACATTATACCATTAAACTATTTTTTGTACACATTATACCATTAAACTTTTTTTTGTACACATTCTACCATTAATGTTATATAATTTATTGAAAAAAATATCATTTCAAAAAATACATATCATTACATAAAATTAGGTTTCCCATCACCTGATGTTGATTTTACTGATTTTCTAAATTTTAGTAAACTTATCATTATAAGTCATTTTCCTATCGGCAAACAACGACATAATTTCAATGCACTTTTTAATCATTAACCATAATCAAGAAGAGGGGGATTATAATAAGGTAACATGTACAAAATGTTTCATGAGTTTATAAGTGTGTCTCAAACGTAGTTTCCTAAGAAAATGACTTATAAGAATATGTTTATTAGACATTAGCTAAAAGAATGAACAATTGAGTATTTCTTGGCCGTTCCAAATAAAAGTCTCAAGTTCAAACCTTGTGAGTTTCAATTGATGTATGACCAACATAAATTCTTAATGTAGTTGTAAAAGAAAGTCCTTAGTATCATTGTAAAAAACAAACCGTTTCCCCCAAACCTTACAAAATCAGGGAGTCACAATAGGTGATGGAAAACTCATTTTATGTAAAAATATGTATTTTTTGAAATGATATTTTTTTGAATAAATTATATAAGATTAATGGTAAAATGTGTACAAAAAGTTTAATGGTAAAATGTACACAAAAAAAAGTTTAATGGTATAATATGTACAAAAAATAGTTTAATGGTATAATGTGTACATAATATACAATAAAATTCATGTCATCAGCCACATGGCATGCCACGTGGCATGTTACGTGGCTGGTGACCTACTATTACCGGTAATATAATGGTATTTTTTGAACAAAGGTGAAATTTAATGGTCATATGTGTACAAAAGTTATAGTTGATTGGTGATATGTGTACAAAAAAAATTCAATGGTATTTTTTGTAGAAGTCTAATACTTCGTTACCCTTACAAGTCATTTTCCCTACAATTAATAAGTTAGCACTTAGCACCGACTCTTCAAGCTGCAAGTATTGAAATTTTGAAATGGAAAGTATTTAAGTATTTAATGAATTTTTATATTAATCTATCATTTTATGGCTCATAGTAATTAGTAGTAGTAATTCCAAAATTGCTAAGTAAAAGAAGACGTTAGTAGCCTAATATTAGTTATTAGTTATTTAGAATGTATATAATAAAATTTATTAATTTAAATTTGATAATTGTTCACTGAAAAGGACGAATGCTAATAAATAGTTATCAAATATAAAGTTTAAAGTACAAACCTAATCATCATATATAAGAGAAAAAAATCGGCTTTCGATTAACGACTCATGACAAAATAGGACTGTATCTAAACTAAAAACCTTAAATTTTGCTGGTTTAGTTAATCAAACCGAAAAAATCAAGAAATAGGATTCTGTTTAATGCAATATATCTTTTACCTATAATAGCAACATGATTTAATTTCCTTATAGATAAAACCAATTGCTTTATTTTTTTTACCTATATTAACAATGTGTATTTTCCTACTAACATGAAATTATATCTTATTTGTTAGATATTTCTGTTATTGGTAAAAAAAAAATGCAAATAAGCTATTATTTTGGGTAAAGAATTATATGTGTGTTGCTATTATTTATAAAAGTAAGTGATTTAGACAAAATTTTGCAATCCAAATGCCAAAAAATCAATATACTAAACAAGTTTTCTCATTTTTGGAAGATATATTGCGTTCTGTTAACATTTTTTTTCTCATTAAAACGTACTTTTTAAAAACCAATCTAAATAGAGCAATAAAAATGGCTTTGTACCTACATAACATTGCTATGGTTGAATATTATTTTTTTCAAAATACAATTTTGTAATAAAAAACAATAGCATGATGTTAAATCAACAAATGAATAAAAATTATGATGCTATCTTTTCCATTTAACAATACCATAGTCACCAAGTAGTGTTTGTAAATTCATGATTAATGATTATGCTTTTCTTGTTATTAGCTATGTTATTTTAATTTGTTAACCATATAATACATGAGTTTTAACCTAGAGTATATATATATATATATATATATATATATATATATATATATATATATATATATATATATATATATATATATATATATATGTGTGTGTGTGTGTGTGTGTGTGTGTGTGTAGAGGTTTGTTTGAAACCATGTTAATTTTATGAGACATGAAGAAACCATCTTAGCCACTAATCTTAGAGATCAAACAAAATATAAAATGCAAAATAAAAAAAATCCAAAAATTCATTTTTAAATATTATTTTTGTCATTTAATTTACCCAAAAATATCGTTTTTGGAAAAATATGTGAAACAACTTAATAGAATATTACAATATAAATATTCAAATAAAATTTGTAGAATATTAGAATTATCTAGTATTCTAGTAGAATTGTTGGATATATTAAAATATTCTAATATTCTACTATAATCGTTAGAGTTGTTAGAATACTCGAATATTCTATTAGAATTGTTTGAATTTTTATAGTCTAATGTTCTTGTAGAATATTTGAATTCTAACAATTTTGTTTTAATATTTATACTGTAATATTCAATTAAAATATTTCACGTACATTTAAAAAAAATGGTATGTTTTTTTATTTCTTTTGATAATCTAAATGACAAAAACAATATTTTAAATTATTTTTTGAAAATGTTCATTTATTTTGCATTTTTAAAAATATTTTTTTATCTCCAAAATGAGCGGCAATGGTGTAATAATAATAATCCTACCTAATAAATGAAATTAATTATGTTATTTGTCATCATTTTATGCATTATGCCACATGTCATATTGTGGTAATTTAAGTTAAATTATATACATGTGTCATTTTGTAGTTTTTTTTTATTAAATTTCATATAATACTTAAACTAGTTGTGAGAGTCATGTATTACATGAGTTAATTTAAAAAAAAAAACTAAATATAAATGTCAAAGTATTTAAAAAGTTTGAATTTATAAGAAAATAAGACAAATAATGAATTATTATAATGAAAATGTTTTTTGTTTTTTAAATTAAAAAATAATTTAAATAAAAGAAACTAATGAGCTTTAATTTTGAGAATTTTAAAATTAAAAAGTAAGTTTATTAATGAAATTGATATTCATTTATTACTACATTTATTACAATTATTACATTAAAAGATTATGTGGAATTTAGTAAAATACAAAAACTTATAAAATGACGTGTAAAAAAAATTCAAAATAATCACAAAATGACATTTGACCAATTCAATGAGAGTGTGACAAGTGGTAAAAAAAAACTTTCATTTATTAGAGATGATGCAATAAATGTAATAATAAATGTATATCTAATTCATTAATACAACCTTTCTTATAACTTCTAAATGACAAAATTGCAAAAATGGTCCTTGTGGTATACATTTTTTTGGGGTTTTAATCAAAACCACGACTTTTTTGAATTGAAGGTCCTTTTGACCTAGTTTCGTTGCGTTTTTGGTCCATCAGTAAACTGAAAAGACTATTATGCCCTTCTGATATATTTTTTATGCTTTTTCTATTTAATTTAAATGAAAAATAAAATAATTAACTAATTTAGGGCCCACATCTCTCTCTCTCTCTCTCTCTCTCCCCCATTTCTTACGGTTCTTTCTTTCTTTCTTCTTGATTTACGGGAAGACCACTCATCGAAAACAGTGTATTCCGACCACCAATGAAGACAAACAACTCTCATCATCCACTTCCTTTTTCTATTGACAATCACCACCCAAACTTCCTCATCTTCTGTTGCTAATTCTTGATTCCCCTATCCTTATTTTTTTCTTCGACTCACCAGAAAAAAAACAAAAGAAGGAGGCTATTGCCTCCATTCCAGCCACCTGTGAAGGTAGATATGTCAAGGGGAAAGGAACCCATTTTTACGGCGATCCTCTTGGCTTGACTTCGTCGCCGGCAGCCACAGATCGAAGGGAAGGTAAGTAGTAAAGAGTAGCACCAAAAAATCGTAGAAGGGGTTGTGTACGTCGATGAGGGGCAGTAGTCGGCGTCTTCGACGAGCGAAGGGAGCAAGGATCTTCAGGGGTGTTTCATCGTGGAGTTGATGAGGAAATGGTGGAGGGGATAATTGCTCTTCGGTAAGCCCTCGTGGGTTCCTTTCTTTTCGTCAGCAGTAAAGAAAATGAAGGAACAAAGCAGTGGTAGCAGAGCCGAACATGGGGTATTTGGATGTTGCTGTTCGACAGGAAAAACTGAGGGAGGACGAGAGTCGATTTTCTGGTGGTGAATCACGAAGGAAAGGGAGGCTGCTCTAGCGGCTTCCCTTGGCTTATTTTCTCCTGTCATCGACAGTTAAACACGAAGGGGCAGGGGGTGTTTGGGTGCTGCTTCTCGAATATTGCAGAGGTGTTTGGCAGTTGGGATTGAAGAATGGGAAAGGAAGGGTCTGTTGCCCTTGGTGGTAGTCGGAAAACACATCACCTCCGGTGGAGTTTCTTGGCAGCAAAACAGAGAAAAGAGAGAGAGAGAGAGAGAGAGAGAGAGAGAGAGAGAGAGAGAGAGAATGGGGTGTGGGCCCCATTTTATTATTATTAAAACATTAAATTAAATAGAAAAAATATATCAAGAGGGCAATTTAGTAATTTCAATTTTCAGAGGGACCATTTTCACATGCAAACTAGTCCAAAAGAACCACGGAACCAAAAAAGTAATGGTTTGGACTAAAACCCTAAAAAAAGCATACCATATGGACCATTTTTGCAATTTTGTCTTTCTAAATTTATAAAGTGAATCCAATTATTTTTGTTGTTTGTTTATTTGAATTATTAGTTTAAATTTAAAAGATAAATAAGCATTTCAATTTTAATAATTAAATATTTTTCTTTTTTTTTTCTTATAAATCTAAATTTTCTAAATTGTTAGATCTTCACGTCTGTTAGTTTTTTTTTTTTTTTTTTTTTTTTTTTTTTTTTTTTGATAAACTCATGTAATACATGAGTCTCATAATTATTTCTTATTAAATTAAATCAATATTAAGGTAGAATGATTAATTACAAATAAAATTGATTAGTACTGTTACTGTATTCCATTGTATAATTTTTTTAGGTATATGATTTTATTGGCAATTCTAATCCACTTCTAAAATATTTCTAAATACCATTTATGTTCCTGATTTGATTTGGAACCTCAAAGAGAAAATACAATATGTGATACCACTGGTTAGAAATACTTTGATTTTTTTGGCATTTTATTTTTAAATTTAACAAAATAATAAATATAATCACACAATTTAAATGTTTAACTTCCATACTAAACTCACAACTAGGCCTGACAATGGAGCGGGTTTTGACCATGATCCGATCCAAACCCTTAACAATTAAATGGGTTTGGAGCATAGTTTTTGATCTGTTTACCCGTTAACGACCCGTACCCGCTAACCCTTTTATTAAAAAGGTCGGGTATGGATCAACACCGATCCGCTCCGTTTATAACCCGCCCCATATAAATTTTAGAAATATAAATTTATATTTTATATTGTCTAAAGTTTACATTAAATTCCAATCATAAATCCAAAGAGAAAAGGTCAAAGACTAAATTATTTTTACATAGGAGTCAAGGAATCAACTTCTAGACTTCCAGTCTTCTACTCTTCTCCCAAGATTCATGATTTCATTTCATTTATATTTCATCATGTAATCACCAATTTCATTTATAAATCAATAGGGTTATTCATTCAACCGGAAGAAAGTTTGTAATTTCTATTCTCTATCAATGCAATCGACGGTCAAAAACCAATCGAAAGTAACTAAAATAATGATTTTAATTCCAATAGAAAGTCCTCGAGTACATAATGTGTTTTCTAAATCAAAACTTAGTTTTATTTAATAAATGGGATTTTATGATTTAAGTAAAATGTGTTTTATTATTCAAAAACCTACGGGTTACGGGACGGGTTTGGATATCTGCTGATTCGGTGGATAAGGGTATGGATTTGATTATTCAAAACCCTGCGGGTTACGGAGCGGGTTTGGATCGGATTTTGAAATTTGTTAAAAGGGTTTGGATCAATGTCGATTCGCTCCAAACCCGCCCCATTACCAGGTCTACTCAAAACCACAAGAATTGAGGTATCAATGTGTGTAACTTCCGATTTGAACGTCAATATTCTTGAATGCAATTAGTTGAGTTTTTTTAATGAGCTATTAACATGGAGTTTTTTTAATGAGCTATTAAATGAGAATGTGTATCAATGTTGAATTTTTACTTTAACTTCCACATTTAACACATGTTTTTCCAAATGATCGATACCTTTTGAAGATACAAAAATTAACGGTTTCAATGTGTAACTTCCTGTTTGAACACCCACATTCTTAAATTCAGTTAATTCATTTTTCAAAGGAGGCGATGGTAATAAATGGTTTCATATAAAAATGGGAAGTGATTGGTATACAACTTCCAAATTTAATACCTATTTTTTCATATAATCGATCTATACCTTCCAAAGTTTTGAACGCTATGTATAATGTATGTGTTTTGAGAGGACTATAAAGGAGATTGTATGTTGAGGAAATTCAAAATTTACAATCAATGAACGAAGAAATGTGGGAAATTAAATTGACTAATATAATCTTGAAATTTAAAATTTACAATCAATGAATGAAGTAAGAATGTGGTGAATTAAATTGTTTAATATTAGAGGTGACAAATTGAGCAACCGTGTCGTGTTTTTGCCTGACATGACGACATGATAATTTTTTTATGTAAAATGAACACGACATGACATAATGCCGTGTTTTTTTTTTAATTAACACGAAAACGAACCTATACGAAAACGACAAACACAACGCGACATGACAAAGAAAAAATATAATAAAAAGTAGTTTCTTTAAATAATACTTAATCATACATAATGCAATAAACGCGACAGAAAAATGTTAAATCGTATCAATTTCATGTCGATTTTTGAACACGAAAAAGATACGACACGACGTCGTGTTTTTTAAACTTGACACGAACACGAATTTGAATTTCAGTTTTGTCCAAATTTCGTTGCATTTCGTGTATTTTTGTCATGTTATGTCATCAATTGACACCTTAACTAATATAATCTTGAATGTAATTTATTATATACAAAATATTTTTAACAATGACCAAATGCCTATTATGCCCCTTTCAGTGAGATGTAACATCCCAAAAATCAAAGTAAATTTTTGTTTTTAAATTTAAACCAAAAAATCATAATTGTTTTACAAATATAGTTTCCAAAAGTAATAATCACGAATCAAAGTATCCCAAAATTAAATATCATAAAAATCAGAGAGATGTGCACGATCACACATTTGCTTTCCCCCGATCATCTGAAGTACCTGAAACATAAACTTAAATTGTAAGTCAAAGTTTAGTGAGTTTTCCCAAAGTACCACACATAACCAATACATATAATGGCATGCATGTATGAGCCTTCAGCCTGACTGGACCGCCTCGCAAGTCCTACAACCTATCTTGACCGCTCTTCGGGCCTTTGGCCTGACTGGACTGCGTCACAGGCCTTCAATCTATCTGGACCCCCTAGGTGTCTTGACCTTCAGCACAAAGCATGACCGCCTCAACCCAACAAACCATAACATGTTGACATATACGATAACAATCAATAACCAACAACACAAGTAATCATACAGATCTACCAATCTAACACATACTCAGTGAACAAAGGTAATCATATAGATCTACTCATCTTGCATATACTTAGCAAAACAACAATCCTATATACCAGGATACAAAATCCAGTGGTTCAGCCTTGGTGCCTTCGACCTACAAGTATAGTGAGAAAAACTCACCTCACAGTCTGATGTGATAGAAGAAAGACACTACTCCAAATGCCAACTCTACCGATCACCTATACAAAAAACGTCCTACCTAATAAATAATTTTTTTGCTACTTGTCATTAGTTTATGCATTATGCCACTTGTTATTTTGTGGTAAATTTAGATTAAATTATATCCATGGATCATTTTGTGGTTTTTTTTTCTCATTTTATTAATTTTCATATAATACTTAAATGTCATAAATGTATATGCAATTCATTAATATAATTTTCTTTGTAATTTCTAAATTTCTAAATTGAATCCAATTATTTTATTTGTTTATTTATTTAAATTATTAGTCTAGATTTAAAAGATAAATAAGCGTTTCAATTTTAATAATTAAATATTTTTTCTTTTATCTTATAAATTTAAAATTTCTAAATTGCTAGATCTCCATTTTTGTTTTTTTTTGGATAAACTCATGTAATACATGGGTCTCACAATTAGTTCTTATTAAATTAAATCAATATGAAGGTAGAATGATTAATTACAAATAAAATTGATTAGTATTGTTATTATATTCCATTGTATAAAGTTTTTTTTGTTCATGTATATTTTTTTATTGGCAAATCTAATCTACTCCAAAAATATTTCTAAATAACACTTATGTTCTGATTAGACTTGAACCTGGACCTGAAACAAAATAATACAACACATAATACTGCTGGTAAGGCTAGAGGGAGTGGTGCCACGAAAGGTGCATTCCTTTCACTGCCACGTAGATGACACGTCACTTCTTGCCACAGAAGTGTGGTTTCATGCCACACACAAAGAGTGGTGTCACACTCCTTTAGTTATTTTTATTTTTAAATAAATAAATTTTTTAGTTTTAATTAAAAACAAAAGATTTCATTAATTAAAAATAAAAACCATTACATTATTTAAAAAAATAACATGACATTAAAGAAATCCTAGAAACTAGAAAATAAAAAACTAGAAAGCTTAAACCTACAACTTAAAAAAAACACATCAAATGATTAAAAACTTGGATAAGAACTAGAAATTAAAAACGAACATCATAATTTTTTTTACGTCTTCCTTCATCGCCAAAACAACTTAAAGCGCATCCCCAGTCATATTCGACGTGCCCATCGCTAGCAATCTCAGGGCACTGTACCTTTGTTTTCGACTCTCTCTATCCGAAGCAAGTTGCAAAAATTTATCCATTCTATCTTTTATGTCTTGCACATTTTCGCCCATTTTTCAAGTCATCTGATTCCGACGCTTTGCCCCTGTCTTTGTTTTTTGTTTTGTCCCTTCTCATTGGTCGGGGGTGGTGATACTTGAACGGGCTCGTCCTCGTTGAGGTCGAAACCAACAAGAGCATCCGATGAAGTGTGTTCGGATTCGGAACTTCTTGGCCGTTTTGATCCACTATCGATGTGCTCGTTGCTTGTTCTTAATTTTGCCATTTTTTGTTGCCTCTGAGCAGATTCGAAACTTCAAAAAACTTGAAAGTCTTCTTTTGCCCTTTTTGGTAAATTTTAAAAGCTTTCTCTAAAATCACATCGTCACTTTCGCCACTTTTCCATTGTCGTTTCATGTTGTTATACAAATCGTTAAACAACATGACGTCTTTGTTCATCTTTCCCCATTTTGAGTAGACCTGATGTTTGGAATGATATGGTTGTAGGCTCATTTCTTTGCGGAACCTAGCTCTAATGTGTATCAAAAAACGATCATGTTTTTTGGTCACATCCCGTCTTCGCGTCCTCTGAAACGTCAATTCATGATTGGGCTAATACTAACACTTGTTGAGGTTCCCACATTTTAGATTATGCCTTCTCTTTTCTTTTATTTCATGGTTGAGAGTGTTGAGTTTGTGGTAAAAATTCTGGTTCGGATTCGGAAATGAGTGTTTGTGGAACAAGCTCCGGTTGAGAATCAAAATCAAAAAGATCAAAATCTGGGTCAAATTGTGGTTGTGTTTATGGAAATGGTTGTGTAGGGTGTTGTGATTGTTGGATATGTTACGGAAAATAGGAAAGCATACCCCCATAGTGGTAGAAAGAGGGCGAATAAGCCGATTGATCGAGTGAAGGTATTGAAGTTGTGATTTTTCTGGGGAGTGTTTTTTGGTTGGTGAGATTTTTGGAGGATGACATTTTTGTAGGTTTTAGAATGAAGAAGATGTTAAAAAAATGAAGTGTTTGTGAGTTATTTTGATTAATATGGTAATGTATTTAGGGTGTTAGTAAAAAAAAATGAAGTGTTTGTGAGTTATTTTGATTAATATGGTAATGTATTTAGGGTGTTAGTAAAATTTTTTTTTTTAAATTTTGACCATTTGCAATAGTAAAGAAACATTGGTCAATCAAATTCGTCCTAAAAGCGCTCCCTCCCACAGTCATAGTGCGGCCTCAGCGGCACCTCTACCACACCGAGGGGGCGGTGTTTGTGCTTACGTGTCACTAGACTGTGGCCTCAGCCGCATCTCACTCTGTCAAGTTAAGAAATCCTTTGATTTTTTTTGGGAGTTATATTTGAATTCAATAAAATAGCAGTAATCTTTTAAGAATGTAATTACACCATTTGAATGTTTAACTTCCATAATAAGCTCACAACCACAAGAATTGAGGTATCAATGTGTACCTGCCAATTTGAACATCCATATTGTATTATTCTTGAATGAATTGAATGCAATTAATTGAGTTATATTTGAATTAAACATGGAGTTTTTATATTAGAAAACGTTAAAGAAAATTGTGTATTAAATGAGAATGTGTATCAATGTTGAATTACTACTTTAACTTCCACATTTAACACATGTTTTTCCATACGATCATACCTTTGGAAGATACAAAAATTAACGGTTTCAATGTGTAACTTCCTGTTTGAACACCCACATTCTTAACTTCAATTAATTGAGTTTTCAAGGGAGGCGATGATGATGAATGGTTTCATATAAAAATGGAAGTGAAGTGATTGGTATACAACTTCCACATTTAATGCTATTATTCCATATAATCGATCTATACCTTCCAAAGTTTTGAATGTTATGTATGTGTTTTGAGAGGACTATAAAGGAGATTGTAGGTTAAAGAAATCCAAAATTTATAACTAAACGAAGAAACGTGGGAAATTCAATTGACTAATATAATCTTGAAATTTAAAATTTACGATCAATGAATGAAGTAAGAATGTGGTGAATTATATCGACTAATATTAGGAGTGACAAATCGGACAAGCGCATCGTGTTTTTGTGGGTAATGACATGCCACGACAATGTTTATGTAACACGAACACGACACGACATAATGTCGTATTTTTTTTAATTAACACAAAAACAAACTGATTCGAAAACGACAAACACAACACGACACAACAAAGATAAAATATAATAAAAACTAGCTTATTTAAATAATACTTAATCATACATAATGGGACAAACACGATAGAAAAATGTTAAATCATGTCGATTTTTGAACACAAAAACGACACGACACAATGTCGTGTTTTTTAAACTTGACAAGAACACGAATTCGAATTTCAGTTTTGTCCCAATTTCGTTTTGTTTCGTGTATTTTTGTCGTGTTATGTCATCAATTGTCACCTAACTAATATAATCTTGAATGTAATTTATTATAGAAAAATATTTTAACAATGACCAAATGACAATTATGCCCCTTTGAATGAGATGTAACATCCCAAAATTCAAGGTAAAATTTTTGTTTTTAATTTCCAACCAAAAACCATAATTGTTTTACAAACATAGTTTCCAAAAGTAATAATCATGAATCAAAGTATCACAAAATCAAATATCATAAAAATCAGAAAGATGTGCACAATCACACATTTGCTTTCCCCTGATCATCTGAAGTGCCTGAAACATAAAACTTAAAATGTACGTCAAAGCTTAGTGAGTTCCTCCAAAGTACCACACACAACCAATAAATATAATGACATGCATGTATGAGCCTTCAGCCTGACTAGATCGCATCGTAGGGCCTACAACCTATCTTGACCACTCTCTGGGCCTTCGGCCTGACTGGACCACCTCATGGGACTTCAGTCTATCCGGACCCCCCCCCCCCCCCCAGGTGTCTTGGCCTTCAACACAAAGCAGGACCGCCTCAACCCATCAAACCATAACATGTCGACGTATACAATAACATAATAACCAACAATACATGTAATCATATAGATCTACCAATCTAACACATACTTAGTGAACACAGGTAGTCATACATATATACTAATCTTGCACATACTCAGCATAACAACAATCCTCTATACCAGGATACAAAATCCAGTGGGTCGGCCTTGGTGCCTTCGACCTACAAGTACATCGAGGAAGACTCACCTCACAGTCTGATGTGATAGCAAAAAGACACTGCTCCAAATGCCAACTCTACCAATCACCTATACAACAAACAAAGATCTAGTCTCAAACTACTACTCAAAATACCCAAAATGCCCCTAGGTTAAACTTGGTCAAAATCAACGATCAAAATCAAAAGTCAACCTACAGCCCAACGCCTTGCCGTGGCCACAAATCGCCAAAACAGACAAGCCTTATCATAGTCACCATGTCGTGGCGGTCCAAGCCCCGTCGTGGTCACTGTTCCCCAAATGCAAAGCAAGAGCAGATGTGTTACATTACATAAATATTGGAAACAAACCAAGATTAAAAATAGATCAACTTAACAAGGTAACATTTAAGAGTGAAGAGAGAAGATTAAAAATAGAGGCATTGGAACCAGAGTTTACTAAATCAAGAGATGATATTATTTACCTTAAAAGAGAAAGTATTGCACTTTTGAAACAAAGAAATATTTTTCGTTTGATTGCTAAATGTTTATATTTTAATATTACTCAGTTGCATTTTGATTGTGAAATAGGGAATGGTTGAATAAAATGATTTTACCATTTCTTGAATTGAAAGAGGATTAAATCGATATTGAATGCTATAAATGCGAATCGATTGTTTCTTCAGACGACGTTTCTGATTCTTACAGGGTTAGACTTGAGAAAATTGAGGAATATATTCAGTCCAAAGACCATAAAAACATGTTAAAAGAAATCTTAAATGAAAAGGACAAAGAAGAAATCAAATTAAGTGCTATGCAGAAATATGACTTATTATGCAAGAAATTAAATTCAAAAAACATTTTTGATTCCAAAAACATTATGAATTTGATGAAAGTGAATTGAGTGAAATATCTGTAGAGGATGAAATTGATTGTTCTGCTTTTGTGCAAAATTTTGATGAACCTAAGAAAATCTAATTTCAGAAAACTCAATCAAATTCATTTGATTTGTTGAAAACAAAGGTTCTAAAGTTTTGAATGAAGAAGCAACTGTTTTTCCGAAAGTCCAAACTGTTCCAAATCAAGTTTTTGTAAAGAAAGGACTAAATAAATAATGCGAACGGATGTTATGAATTCTTCTGGTAAAAGCCGATGGATAATGCGGATGAAACAAAAGGTCTTTGTGAGAACATAATAGATCTGATGCGCAGGGACAAGGTTTGAAAACTCAAACCTTGAGTGAATGTGTAAGATAAATGTCTGCTTGCTAATAAATGTTCTAGTCAAGCCTGAAAGCCCAATCAAGTCTTAGTTAATATATTCAACAAATGATCAAGTCATAAATGCAGAATAAGAATAAATGATCAATGTAAAGCTAATAAATGAAGAACAAGAAGAATGTTTGAAAGATATTTGTAATAACTTAGTAAATGCCAAAAGTTGAGTGAATGGTCCGTCTCATAGTATTGCTTTGAAAGCTCCTTTAAATAGGAGTAAGTGAAACATAATACAAACCACTAAACATACATAGGACCGGATAAAAGGAACAATTCTTACATTCTGATTGTCTAAATTACCTAACATATTAAGTCCTATGAAATGTCTAATCATGCTACGAGACAAAAGTAATTAAAGCAGAAAGAGACAAAACATCTTCTTCGGATCACCACATATTTTGGACATGAAGTCCATTCCGGAATGTCTTCACTCCTGAGCTTCTGATAAACTTCTCTACAAGTCTGGAGAGCTTCCGGACTGCTCTTCACTTCAGAACTTGGCACTGACTTCGGAATAATCACCTTGACTTAGGATTGCTAGAGGTTCACTTTTAGGTTCCAAGAATCTCCCCCTAAGTGAACTTACCAATCCATTGAATTATATTGCTTCTTCCTTGATGAAGATGTAGGCTCAGAACAACCATTATCTGACTTCAATGTACCTGGTCAGTTGACTTACAAACTTTTCTTTGACCTGTTCCGGAGCTTTAGACTTTGATGCACGAGAGATGAACTTTCGAAGTGCTTTGGTTGGGACTAAGTGCTTGTCAAGGACACGGAAAAAGTCCTTGTTTTCTTCCTCGAAGTGTAGACAAACCCTAGAACCGGGTCATCGATTGGACCATCTTCAAGTAGTTCAGCTTCTGGAAGAACAAAGGTGATCTTCGCAACGAAGTCTTCAGTTCCGTAGAGACGAGCCAGCTCATAGTCGCATCTGTAAAATTCTACGACGTAATCCTTGAGGAAGCTTAGAGCAGCATGAAAAACACCCATGCTGATATTGTTGTTTTGCATTCCTTGAAAGTGAGCAACAAAATTTAGAATGTCGTTCGGATTTATCGAAGGGAAATCCGCATCAGTGATGGTTCGGTAGGTTGGCTTGTTCCGAAAGACATGAAATCGAAATAGTTGGCAGTTGAGTTCGAATTTCACTAGGATTTTCCTTGAAAAATCATGGACTTTGGTGATTCTTTTTCTAGTCCATACTTCCTTCAAAGGTTGTGCATTGTTGGAGTAGAATGTTTCAAGCCTTTCTTGTTCCGTCCGGAGGATCACTTCCGGATCGTCATTAGGGTGAAGAGGAGCAAACTTGATGTAGTATTTGCTGTATGGAGAGAGAGGAAGATCGAGCTGTTCGGAGTCGTTGGAGGGAACATCGTAATACATGAAAGGAACGATCTCATGATCACGGAGAATGTCTTCACGGAAAAAAGGAGATATCTCACGCATCGGATCAGGATTGTCCTTGAGAGCTTGGATCCGGATGCTGTCCTCTAGTGTCTTGTTGATTTCCTCCTGAGACCATCCTTGTTTTGCTTGAGAGGATGTCCGGAGTGAAAAGCTTGTTGTTCAGTAGTCATTGGCGTTTTGCTTTTGTCTCTTTTTAGTGCAGCCATGATGATCTGCATGTTTTCATCCACAACATATTCCAAATTAGGGTTCCGAAGAGGATCTTCTGAAATGTCATCAGGGATCCATAATGGAGAAACCTGGTCTATGGCAGCAATTTTTGTAGCCGGAATAGGTGGGAGCATTGAATGAGTGGCTCGGAAGGATTGAGCTGTGAGGAGTGATTTGGCTTTGGCCATTTGAATAGCCCTTTGAAGAACGTCTGGTAAAGAGGATGGCCAAGAGACTGTGGACCATATCCTCTTCTCTTCCTCTGTCATCACCTTTGGGAATAGCTTCTTCGGAGCCTCGAGACCAAGAACTCCTTTGGTGACATACTTTTATTTATCACAGTCTTCTTCATCATCAGAGGAATTTCCTAGAAGTCCGGTCACAACATGGAATTCATCATCGCAATTCAAGTCTTCATCTCGGAGTTGAAAAGTCGAGGCAGGCTTCCATGGTTGGCTCAGACCTTCTCCCCCTCTTGCATCGGTGGTTTCTAGAACCGATGCAAGTACTAAAGACTCCAATAGATCTTAAAACTTGGAAAAGACTTTTTGAAGTCCCGTGTTGAGTTGACAAGTAAGGGAATCATAGGCTTCGAAAGTGGGAGCCTGAGCAGCTAGATGATCGAACAGATGACCGAGAACAACTAACATCCCATCAAACTTTCGATTCGGAACATTGACGATGTTTCAAGTGGATTGAAGTAGCTTGATGAGGACTTGTTGAATTATAAGGTTCATCTAATCCTTCTTCTTAATCTCCTTCTCCAGCCTTTGAATTTGTTTCTCATGAAAAACATGGGTCTGCTTAATGAGATCGTTGGTAGCTTACACCAAGTCATCATGGACTTTGAGCATAGAGGTAATTATTTCCAGGTAATGCTTAGCAGAGGCATCATACTTTGCCTCAACTTCCTCGATGGAGTGCTTAAACTGGAGAGAAATGAGTTGATGCAACTGGGCTTCTCTTTCCGCAACTGAAGGTTTAGACTGTTGAGATAAGGACTGAAGAATAGCATCAAGCTTGGAATCCAGTCTGGAAACCTTTTGATCCAGTTTGGTGTTGAGCTCTGTTATAGAAGATTCATTGGTGGAAACTTTCTTCATCGTGTCTGACACATTCGTTTGAATATCTAGGAGAGCAAATGGATCGATGTAATCACCAGGTGAGGATCCGGTGTTGGAGTTTGAATGCTGAGGATTTTTTTTGTGAGCCTTGGGATTTGTAGAAAGGACCTGGATGAGTGGCAGCATCATCATGAAGCTTGTGAGTTGATTCGGAATCATGTTGAGTAGAAGAGGAGGATCTGAAATCAAACACATATATTGAGGAGGAAGGCTTCAGGTGGAGTTGAATAGAAGAGACCATATGGGCATCAACAACATGTGCAACATCGGTTGTTAGCAATACTTCTTCTGAAATCTCATCTTCTGAAGCAGAAGGATTGGAAGCTTGTGGATAAGGCTTTGGAGTTTCGCCGGATGTGAATTCCAGATCAACCAGCTCGTTAGTAGGAGAGACATAGGGCAGGTTGCTTTGCATGACCCTCTTCTTCATGGCAATGAGGGTTGATTCCACTTGTGATCTGGTGAGCTCCAAATGCCTTGAGTGAGCCCTGTTCACATAATCTTCCCACAATAGATCATTAATACCTGGTCGTCCTGTACCCTTTTCGGGTATCAGACCAGTTGGGGCATCCGAAGTTGGAGGGACAACTCCAGCTTCGGAATGCTTAGGGTCCGGAATAGGGGTTTCAGAGTGTGTGCGTGTAGAAACGAGAGGGATATTAAAAGTGACTTGTTGGTGTGTTCCAGGGGGTGCAAGGAACTATGGTCAACACCGGCATCACCTTTTTGGGAATGTGAGGGTGGATTATATGGAGACTCCCCGTGTGAGTGTGCTTGTGATGTTGAAACATTAAGAGGTACCTTAGATGAGTGCGCAGGAGGGGTGTTCGGACGGCTAGAGTCAGCCTGAATGTCATGAGAATCTTCCTTTGGAGAGGAAGAGCTGACTTTGGTTCTCTTTTGAGGCTTTGACTTAGTGGGGAAAGTTTTCCGCTTGGCGGACTTCTTTGCCTTCCTCGATCCGGAAGATGTTGGCTTGGCCACTTCCGAAATGCGCTTAATGGGGACTTGGGCAGACTGTGTTGGGTCGAACACAGTCAAAGTCTCTAAATGTTTTTGAAAATTAGGAGATTCGGAAGGAATAATGTCCAACATGTGTTGTGGTAACCTCCAGACAGGACCAAAACAAGATTGGTCCGAAATTCTGTAGGACTTAACATTTTTGAAGGATATACATACCTCCGGAGGAATCATAGCACATGGAAGTGGTTCGGAAATCTCTTTGAAGAGTTGTTGCCGAGTAAGAGCCCAAAACCTAAGACTTGAGATTTCATTCTCCTTCCTTTTGATGGCAAACTTGCAGAAGTCTTGCCATAGTACCTCCGGAAGATCCACGACATTATCACGTCCGGAATAATTGCTGTAAACAACATAGAGCCAGTCCTTGCTTAGTGTATCCGTACCTCCATGCTTTTCGGATAGCCCACTAATGATCAGATGCATCAGCACAGTCGAGAGTTCGAAAACGGCTGATTTCTTGAAGTCTTTAGCCTTGTAGTCCTGATTGTACCCAATGTGATTAAAGGACATTTGGAATTCCTCAGTAGTTGGTTCTTGAACAGTGAAGTCCTGGGGGTTTTCTTTAACACCTATCGCCTTTAAGAAGGTGGATTTGTAAATTGGGACAATTCGATCGCCGATGATTTTGATTTCAAGAACACCATCGTCCTCCTTGATTATGGTAAAAGCTCTGTGAATGTGATGAAGTGGAAGAGGTGGTTCAGGAACTTTTGTGAGAGGAATGGAGATGAGATGGTTGGCGAGGAATTCAATCATAACTCTAATGGATTCATCGTAATCCATAGGGTTTAGCGAGAATAACTGTGTTGTGTCTCTAAGAAAAGGTTCCGGTGATTGGGAAGCCATTGTTGCAGAAATATGAGAGCTTGAAGAGCATGATGAACACATAGATAATTTAAGGGTTTTAGAAGGTTTGGGCGCATAAAGAGGTAAAAGGGGTTATCTATGGGTATTTATAGGTAAGGGAAATGGGTCGGGTTAGGAATGGTAATGATGAGGATCCGAATTCGAAACGGGTGCATTAATTGAGAAATGGCTTTTTGGGGGGTGATTTGACTTGGGAAGGGAAAACTAGGGTTGTTTTAAGCCAGAAATGGAAATTCCAAACTGCGATTGGATGGTTACTTTTGAAGAAGTTCAGTCGTGGCACGAAAATCAAGGAAGATTGGATAAGGATCCTTACAACGTAACCATTGAAAAAAAAGTTTCGCCTTATAAACCATTGGAATTCCGGATGAGCGGTTCCGGACAGTGTATGATCCGGAGGATAAAGAGTTGTGCTCCGGAACATGGTTGTTTTGAAAAATGGTCCGGAATGGGAAATAATTCGGAGAGAGTTTCGATTCCAGAGTAAAAAATTTAGTGCTATTTCGGAAAAAGTTTGTGATTCCGGAGAAAAAATTTTGCAATAATGATTTTCAAGAATTTCTGGAGTAAATTTGAAAAAGTTTCCAGAATATGATTTTGAAAGCATTCCGGAGTGAGATTTGAGAAAACCTCTGGAGTGAATTTTGAAGTTCCGAAGTGCAGAATGCAGTACTATTCCGTAGTGATATTCTAGAATGCCATTATGAAGTATATTCTGAGATGAAAATTCGAGCACTATGGCTACGTGGACTTTAAATAACAAATAATCAGGATGAACTGTACAACTTAAAACTCAAGTGATGGTCAGAAATAAAGACAAGTGAAATGATCGTATGGATTCCGAGAGAAAGTAGTTCCAAGACGAAAAAAGTTTTTGAGATCAGAATTAAATTTCTTTCGAATACGTCTATCAAAGAGACCAAGTCTCTTGAAAGAACTGAGGATCTGGCATCATCATACCCATCTTGTTCAGAAAACCATTGAATTTGGTTTCATCTAATGCCCTAGTAAAGACATCATCAATCTCATCGTCAGATGGAACAAAAATGAGTTCAATGTTACCATTTAGAACATGATCTTCTATGAAATGGTACCTTATATCAATGTGCTTCGTCATTGAGTGCTGAATTGGATTGTGGGAAATCGCAATGGCACTTTGAGAATCACAATAGATGGGAATGTGTTGAAAGCGGTAACCATAATCTAAGAGTTAAGATTTCATCCATAAAACCTGAGATGTACAACTGGCAGCAACGATGTATTTATCTTCGATTGTAGAGAGTGTAATGCAGTTCTGTTTCTTGGATGACCAACTGACCAAATGACCACCTAAGAATTGATAGCCACCTGAAGTGCTTTTTCTATCAAGTTGAAGACCACCATACTTTTAATCTGAATAGGCTTGAAGTAGGAAGCTCTTGTTTTCCGGGTACCAGATTCCGAGACTCTTTGTACCTTTAAGGTATCAGAAAATTTGTTTCACAGCTAAGAGATGAGACATCTTTGGGTTGACTTGAAATCGGGCACACAAACATGTGGAAAACATGATATCCGCACGACTTGTTGTGAGATAAAGAAATGATGCAATCATTCCTTGGTACTTCTTTTCATCAACCGAAACACATGAAGGGTCGGCAAAGATCTTGTGTCCGAAGCCCATTGGTACCTTCGATGAGGCACAAGTGTCCATTGAGTATTTCTTGAGGAGTTCCGGAATGTACTTCTCTTGGTGAATGAAGATTCCTCTTTTAGTCTGTTTGACTTGGAGGCCAAGAAATAAGCTTAACTCCCAATTCATTCTCATTTGGAATCGATTGATCATTAGTTTAGCGAAGTAAGCAACTAAGATGAATCCGTAGATCCAAAAATGATGTCATCCACATAAATTTGAACTAGCATGAGATGATTTCCATTTGATCTTCGGAACAGGGTAGGATCTAGAATTCCTCTTTGGAAACCGGAGTGCTTGAGAAAATCAGTGAGAGTCTCGTACCATGCCCGAGGAGACTGCTTGAGTCCGTAGACTGCCTTCCAGAGTTTGTAACTGTAGTTTGGAATGGAGAGATTAACAAAACCGGGAGGTTGTTGAAGGTATACTTCAGTGTCGATTTCACCATTAAGAAAAGCAGTCTTAACATCCATTTGGTAAACTTTGAAGCCTTTGTGAGAAGCATAAGCAAAAATTATTTTGATGGCTTTAAGACGTGCAACATAAGAAAATGTCTCATCGTAGTCGAGCCCTTCAATCTGTGTAAATCCTTTTGCCATCAGTCTTGCTTTATTTCGAATATTAACTCCTGCATCATCTAGCTTGTTGCGAAATACCCATCTCGTACCGACAATGGGATGATTCTGAGGATGAGGCACGAGAGTCCAAACTTCATTTCGGTCAAATTCTGCCAGTTCTTCTTGCATGGCTGTAATCCCATCAGCATGCTCTAATGCTTCTTTGATGGATTTGGGTTCAACCATGGATATAAATGCTAAGAAATGACATTCATTTTGAATACTTGTAGCAAAATGAGTTTGTACACCATCATTAGGATTTCCGATTACTTGGTTGGGAGGACGATCCTTTGTCCAGACGTGTAACCTTGGGAGTTCTTGTGCAACCGTCGATCCGATATCAACAGTGGAATTGATTTGATCCCCCTGAATGGTTTGAATGTGAGGATGATGCCCCCTGAACTTCTGAACCAGATAGATTAACATCATCATTAGAAGGGAACTCAAAGAAATTTTCATTTTCATCAATGTTGATAGGATTGGAGTCATCGAAATCAGCAGTTGCATCTTGGAGGCCATCCACATTTGATTCAAGAGATGGATGAGCATTCTCCCCCTCAACCTGAGAAGGTTGAAATGGTTCAGGATCAAATGGAGGGAGGCTTGGGATCGGACCAAAGACGTTTTGCATGACAGGGGCTTCTGAAGGAGAGATTGGATTGGGAGTTGGCCTTGTTCGAGATTCCGAATCAAGGGCTATTTCGGAAGGTCCAAAGAGAGTTTCAAAGTCAACTTCAAGAATTGTTTGCGGGTTCGGACATCCTGGCGGAGGAGCATCAGACTCCATAATGTGATTTGTAATATGCGTTGGGCTAGAATACCAAACGAAGTTGTCATCGAAAGTAACGTCAAAACTTTCTTCAATAACTCGAGTACGTGGATTGAGAACTCGGTAAGCCTGTGATTTTGAGGAATATCCAAGGAAAATAACTTCGTCAGCCTTGGGGTGGAATTCGGTAAGCTGATCACGGTTATTCTTGGTAAATCATCTGCATCCGAAAACATGAAGAAACGAGATTGTTGGCTTCCGTCCATTCATGGCTTCGTACGGTGTTTTGTTGAGGCGTCGATTGATGATACTTCTATTCTAAGTGAAACATGCAGTGGAAATGGCTTCCGCCTAGAGATAGAGAGAAAGATTTGCAAAATTCAGCATTGATCGAGCAGCTTCAACTAGAGTTCTATTTCTTCGTTCGACCACATCGTGTTGATGAGGAGTGTATAGAGCAGAAAAACTGTGGTTAATGCCTTTCTCGGCAAGGAAATTTTCAATGGTGGAGTTTGTGAATTCCGAACCATTTTCACTTCGGATTCGGCTTACTGGGAGTTTGGTAAGAACTTCTATTCCTTTGATAAAATTTATGAGCTTGGAGTCCGTTTCTGACTTTATCCTGAGGAAGAAAACCCAAGTGAACCTAGTGAAATCATCCACAATCACAAGAACGTACTTCTTGTGATGTAAACTTTCAACTCTTGATGGTCCACATAGATCAATGTGTAGAAGTTCTAAGGGCTCGGAGATTGATTTTTCAATGTTAACTGGATGACCTTTCTTTGACTGCTTACCACACTCAAATGCAGCACATAAGTGATCATTTTCGAATTAGATGAGCGAGCCTTCGGTGCCATAACTGTGACATCCCCAAAAATCACGGCCAGAAAAGACCGATTTGTTTATGATTTGTTTAAAAATCAGAGTTACATTTTAAATGAAAGTGTTGCGGAATTTGTCCCAAAACAAAAATATGATAAAGGTTTATCAAAAGCATTTAGGTAGAAATGTATTTCATTAAAAGACTTGGGATGTCATGTTCGTACAGATCAAAAGCATAAACAGTACAATATAAGCCTTACTACATTATTTCATATCTACAGGCCAATATCCGTAATCCCTTGTCCAAAACATCACACCTATGCTCATGCGCCACTACCTGTAATACAAGAAACTGAGTGGGTCAGGCTTGGGAGCCTGGTGAGCACATAGGGTTTTCAACCCACAATACATATCTATGTGTAAGCTGAAAGTAACTATGCACTCACCTGGTAAGGTGGTGACTCGGCACTCGGACAGCTCTTCGTTACTTCTTAAAACAATTTTTCCTTGACCAAAACCTTGTATTAATACCACTAGAGTTTAGTTTTAACGTTAATCGCGACTAATTAATAGTTTAGCTATTATTACTATTATATAAGCGTTAAATAACACTCAATATAACTCATAATAATAGCCCAAATAATTATTTTAAGGTCCTAATAATGTTACTATAATTAAATAAGAGCTATATTAAATATAGTATAGGCGTAACTCACTTACAATGGGTTTTTATTAAAAACCGGGCTTCGCTGGAGCAGCGTTTCCGAGCCGAAAGCTTTTCTTCTCGGAGCCGTCGGGCGCTCCGGGGCTTTCTTCTCGTGATAGGGAGGTTCCCTAGACTTGGGAGGGGCTTAGGGAGGCTAGAGAGAAGTTAGAGAGAGAAAGAGAGGCTTATGGTGTGAAGAAAATATGAGGAGTTCACCCTTGTATTTATAGGAGTTTTATAGTAAAGTAGTCTCTAAGCTTCGTCTGTAACTTTTGCATACGAGATCCGTTTTTGTCTGTATTTTTACCGTTGAGTTCCTATTAATGAGATCTTCAACTTTCATTTAGACCTCGTTGGCTAATTCTCATTCTATCTCGGATTTACAAAACTGTATCGAATTCGCCGCGCTCGAAAAGTAGGAACTAAGCTTCGTCCATAACTTTCACATACGAGCTCTATTATCGACTTTCTTTATATCCACGCATTGGTATTTACGAGTACTACAACTTTCATTTAGATCCCGTCAGCTAAAAATCGACCGATCTAAAATTCAGATTTAGGGCTGTGCACTGCTTTGCTAAATCTTAGAAAAATCATAACTTCCTCATACGAAGTCAGATTTGGGCGTTCTTTTTATCGATGTTCTTAGTTTAACATATTCTACGACTTTCGTTTAGAGCACTAAGGCTAAATCTCGCTCTATCGTAAATTCACTATTTACGCTTTCCGGTATCGTGCCGGTTCTGTCGCGAAACATCGACGGATCATAACTTCTTCGTTATAACTCGGATTTCGGCGTTCGTTATATGAACGGAAACCTTGAGACATATTCTAAAACTTTATGTAGAGATATCGGGATTATCTCACACTTTAATTTTGACGCTTATTTTTATTCTTTATTAATTATACATTTATAATTAAATAATAAACACATAAACACACATAAGTCACATAATACTCAAATATTTCATCTTTATTACTTCAAAAAGAGTTGACCTAGGCTAATACATTGACAAAAATGCTTAGCCCTAAAACCCGGGCGTTACAATTCTCTCCCCCTTAGGATGATTCCGTCCCGGAATCATGCATCAGCAAACTGATGTGGATAGCGACTCATCATGTCATCCTCTGTTTCCTAAGTGAGATTCGGCCCATTCGAATGTTTCCATCGGACTAGCACCAAGTCGACCATCTTGCGTCGTAACATCTTAGTCTTACGGTCAACAATTGCCTCAGGCTCCTCGATCAACCTTTTGTTCTCATCCATCCTTAATTATGAGATTGGAATTATGTCGGGAACATCTCCCGTGAATTTCCTCAAATAACACACATGGAAGGTGTTATGAATACCATCGAGTTCTTCGGGCAATTCCAGCTTGTAAGCTTGGTTCCCAATCTTCTGAAGAACTTTGAATGGTCCAATAAACCTTGGACTCAACTTTCCTCGTTTCCCAAATCGTATAAGTCCCTTCCACGGTGAGACTTTAAGCAAAACGGAATCCCCAACTTCGAAGGTCATCGGTCGTCTTTTCTTGTCAGCATAGCTCTTCTGACGATCATGAGCTGCTAACATTCTTTCCTTAATCACCTTCAACTTCTCAGTAGTCTCATGGACTATCTCGGGGCCCATAAACTGCTTCTCTCCAGCTTCAAGCCAACAAGACGGCGTACGACACTTCTGTCCATACAAGGCTTGATAAGGTGCCATCTTGATGCTCGAGTGAAAACTATTGTTGTAGGAGAATTCTACCAGAGGTAAGTGCTCGTCCCAATTTCCTTGGAATTCGAGGGTACATGCTCTCAGCATATCTTCCAACGTCTGAATCGTTCTTTCGCTCTGACCATCGGTTTGCGGATGGTAAGCAGTACTCAAACACAACTTTGTACCCAACTCCTCTTGTAGACTCCTCCAAAACCTCGATGTGAAACGACTATCACAATCTGATACAATCGTAAGAGGGACACCGTGAAGTCTTACAATTTCCTTCACGTAAGCATTTGCAAGCTTATCCATAGACCACTTCTCATTGGCTGCTATGAAGTGTGCACTCTTGGTGAAACGATCCACGACTACCCAAATCATGTCGCGACCGTTCTTCGTCCTGGGCAGTTTAGTCACCAAATCTATGGTGATGTCTTCCCATTTACCCATGGGTACAGGTAAAGGTTCTAAACTCCCATATGGTTTCTGATGTTGTGCCTTAACTCTCGCACATGTCACACACTCGGCCACATACTTCGCAACATCGAGCTTCATCGTTGGCCACCAGTAGTAGAGTTTTAAGTCCTTATACATTTTAGTGATACCGGGATGAATTGAGTACATGGTCTTATGTGTTTCTTCCATCAGAAGATCTCTTATTACTCCCGTCTTAGGTACCCAAATTCGATCTTGGAATACCTTCAGTCCTCGACTGTTTGTACCGAACACTAACGTTCTTCCCAAACGTTCTTCCTTTCGGTCATTCTTCTCTAAAGCTTCTTCTTGAGCTTTCCTGATACTTTCCACAATCGTCGAGACGACTTCAATTCTTAACGCTCTTGGCCTTTTCCTTTCAAGATTGACTTTCCGACTGAGAGCATCAGCAATAATATTTGCTTTACCTGGGTGGTAGAGTATCTCACAATCGTAGTCCTTGAGAAGTTCTAGCCAGCGTCGTTGCCTCATGTTCAACTCCTTCTGATTAAAGAGATACTGGAGACTCTTGTGATCAGTGAAGAGCTTGCACTTTGTGCCGTAGAGGTAATGCCTCCATATCTTTAAGGCAAATACTACCGCTGCCAACTCCAGATCATGAGTGGGGTAGTTCTTTTCGTGCTCTTTCAATTGTCGAGATGCGTATGCTATCACCTTTTCTCTTTGGGTCAAAACACAACCCAACTCGACTCCAGATGCATCACTATAAACCGCAAAGTCTTCAACTCCATCGGGTAGAGAAATTATCGGTGCTTCACATAACTTCTTCTTTAGCTTCTCGAATGCCTCATCGTGTTTCTCACTCCATGTATACGTAGCTCCTTTATGGGTTAACGCTGTTAATGGAGCCGCTATCGAAGAAAAACCTTGGATAAATCGTTGATAATATCCGGCTAATCCTAGAAAGCTTCGAATCTCCGTGGGACTCTTCGGACGTTCCCACTTCATCACAGCCTCGATCTTTGCGGGGTCAACCATTATTCCCTCCTGGTTAACAACATGACCCAAGAATTGGACTTCCCGTATCCAAAAGTCGCATTTAGAGTACTTTGCAAAAAGCTTCTCCTTCTTCAACACTTCTAATACTTCTCGTAGATGCTTGCCATGCTCCTTTTGGCTTTTCGAGTAGATGAGAATGTCGTCGATGAACACTATCACGGATTTATCGAGGAATGGTTTACAAACCCTGTTCATCAAATCCATGAATGCTGCAGGAGCATTGGTTAGTCCAAATGACATAACCAAGAACTCATAGTGTCCATATCTTGTTCTGAATGCAGTCTTCTCAATATCCTGGTCTCTCACCTTCAGCTGATGATATCCTGACCTACGATCGATCTTTGAGAAGTAGCTCGAACCTTGCAGCTGATCGAATAGGTCATCAATCCTCGAAAATTGATACTTGTTCTTCACCGTTGCCTTATTCAGCTCTCGGTAGTCTATACACATTCTCATACTTCTGTCCTTCTTCTTCACGAATAACACCGGAGCTCCCCAGGGTGACGAACTAGGTCGAATGAAACCGTTGTCCAACAGCTCCTGAAGTTGTGTCATGAGCTCCTTCATCTCCGTCGGTGCTAATCGGTAAGGTGCTTTTGCTATCAGTGTCGTTCCTGGTAACAAGTCTATACGAAACTCCACTTGTCTATCAGGTGGTAATCCGGGAAGATCTTCGGGAAAGACTTCCGGATAATCACACACAACCGGTATATTCTGCACCTCTTTCTTTTCTTTCTTAGCATCGATTACGAATGCCAAGTACGATGCACATCCCTTGGACAAACATTTCCTGGCTTTCATCAAGGAGATGATTCCAGAATTCACTCTGCGTTTATCCCCGTACACCATAAATGATTCCTTTCCGGGTGAGTTCACCCTTACTATCTTCTTTCGGCATTGAATCTCAGCATCGTTGGCGCTAAGCCAATCCATACCCAAAACAATGTCGAAACCGTTTAACTCTATGGGTAATAGCTCTTCGTGGAATTCGTTTCCGTTTAGGTCAATGAAGATGTTCCTTATACGATTACTAACAGGTACGAAATTGTCACTGGCAACGTCTACAATCAGGGCATTATCTAGTTTTTCTACATGCAATGCTAATTTCCCACCAAATTTATGCGACACAAAGGAGTAGTTGGCTCCAGAATCAAATAGTATATTTGCAGGCAAACCATTTACAAGAAAGGTACCTGAAGCGACGTCTGTTGCCTCCTTCGCAGCCTCGAGCATCATCTGGAAGGCTCTCGCCTTCGGCTTCGGTGGTATGTTGGGTCTTCCTGCCTCCTTCTTCTTCGGGCGGTCCTTCAAAATGTGCCCTTCTTCATTACATCCATAACATGCCTTCTGGATGAGGGTGCATTCATTGGCATAGTGCCCAGGCTTTCCGCATTTGAAACAAGTGATCCCTCCGTCACACTTTCCTTGGTGCTTCTTCTTGCATTTGTCGCACCATTTTGCTTCGACTCCTCCTCCTCTCGAACCAGACTTCGAGAATTTACTCCTCTTGCTGGACCTTGAAGATCCATCTAACATCCTTTTCTCTCCTACCTCATATCTCTACAGACCTTCTCCCTTAACTAGGTCGCTACATTCTTGGCTGCTCTAACGGTTGTCTTCAAAGTAGTTGCCATTTTGACCATTGGGCCAAAGTCAGCTGACAATCCATTAGCAAACCTCTCTATCTTTGAGAGTTCGATAGGCACCAAGCTGAAGTTTGAGACGAGAATATTAAGATAGGGAAATCTTTACTTACGATAAACGTTTAAATCCTCCTCGAAACATTTACATGCTAGTTCTAATATCATAGTCGTACGTTTAGAATCCTAAACACATAAGGTATCCAGATCCGGTCGGCAATAGACCATAGATCCGAAGAAATAACAGCATATCATGCACAAATCATTTAGCACATAAAAGCATTTTAGGCACAATTCCTAAAATAAGCTAGTGCTCACACCTCACAATCATCGCTTAGCATTCTATGTTTAAGTCTAGAAATCCTACAAATTCCTAGTTCGCTTAAACTAATGCTCTGATACCAACTGTGACATCCCCAAAAATCACAGCCAGAAAAGACCGATTTGTTTATGCTTTGTTTAAAAATCTGAGTTACATTTTAAATGAAAGAGTTGCGGAATTTGTCCCAAAACAAAAATATGATAAAGATTTATCAAAAGCATTTCCGTAGAAATGTATTTCATTAAAAGACTTGGGATGTCATGTTCGTACAGATCAAAAGCATAAACAGTATAATATAAGCCTTACTACATTATTTCATATCTACAGGCCTATATCCGTAATCCCTCGTCCAAAACATCACACCTATGCTCATGCGCCACTACCTGTAATACAAGAAACTGAGTGGGTCAGGCTTGGGAGCCTGGTGAGCACATAGGGTTTTCAACCCAGAATAAATAAGTTTATTAATTTCATCAATCAACAATAACCCGATTACCCGTTCCCGTTATCCTCACTTTACGTCCCTAAACACCTAACATAAGGGACCTAGCCTAAGGATCATCATCGGGACGGACACTACTGCTAAGGGGATTCCTCGGCAATAAATGTCCTAAAGGCAACCATGTGGGGGATGGAGTCCACCGGCGAACACATCGTTCACAAACACCTATAGGTTGCGAGCCTGCTAGTGTTCCACTGGACTGTCTAGAAGAGTCCGTGGTCGTCATCCATACTCCGCTAGATGACAGAATCAACAACATCAACATCGAGGCCTCTCATCATTTTATCACACATCACCTATTACATCTACCCATGTTTTACCCCAACATTTTCGTAGACATAAAATACATATACAGTTTAAATCATTGAAAACATGTATAACAACGTTCATCCAGCATAGATAGCAAGTATTCAGATAATATGCACACATAGCTTGTAATTTATATAAAATACTTCATATCTATGTGTAAGCTGAAAGTAACTATGCAATCACCTGGTAAGGTGGTGACTCGGCACTCGGACAGCTCTTCGTTACTTCTTAAAACAATTTTTCCTTGACCAAAACCTTGTATTAATACCACTAGAGTTTAGTTTTAACATTAATCGCGACTAATTAATAGTCTAGCTATTATTACTATTATATAAGCGTTAAATAACACTCAATATAACTCATAATAATAGCCCAAATAATTATTTTAAGGTCCTAATAATGTTACTATAATTAAATAAGAGCTATATTAAATATAGTATAGACGTATCTCACTTACAATGGGTTTTTATTAAAAACTGGGCTTCGCTGGAGCAGCGTTTTCGAGCTGAAAGCTTTTCTTCTCGGAGCCGTCGGGCGCTCCGGGGCTTTCTTCTCGTGATAGGGAGGTTACCTAGACTTGGGAGGGGCTTAGGGAGGCTAGAGAGAAGTTAGAGAGAGAAAGAGAGGCTTATGGTGTGAAGAAAATATGAGGAGTTCACCCTTGCATTTATAGGAGTTTTATAGTAAAGTAGTCTCTAAGCTTCGTCCGTAACTTTTGCATACGAGCTCCGTTTTTGTCTGTCTTTTTACCATTGAGTTTCTATTAATGAGATCTTCAACTTTCATTTAGACCTTGTTGGCTAATTCTCATTCTATCTCGGATTTACAAAACTGAATCGAAGTCGCCGCACATGAAAAGTAGAGACTAAGCTTCGTCCATAACTTTCGCATACGAGCTTCGTTTTTGTCTGTCTTTTTACTGTTGAGTTCCTATTAATGAGATCTTCAACTCTCATTTAGACCTTGTTGGCTAATTCTCATTCTATCTCGGATTTACAAAACTGTATTGAATTCGCCGCGCTCGAAAAGTAGAGACTAAGCTTCGTCCATAACTTTCGCATACAAGCTCCGTTTTTGTCTGTCTTTTTACCGTTGAGTTCCTATTAAAGAGATCTTCAACTCTCATTTAGACCTCGTTGGCTAATTCTCATTCTATCTCGGATTTACAAAACTGTATCGAATTTGTCGCGCTTGAAAAGTAGGGACTAAGCTTCGTCCATAACTTTCGCATACGAGCTCTGTTATTGATGTTCTTTATATCCACGTGTTGGTATTTACGAGTACTACAACTTTCATTTAGATCCCGTCGGCTAAAAATCGACCGATCTAAAATTCAGATTTCGGGCTGTGCACTGCTATGCTAAATCTTAGAAAAATCATAACTTCCTCATACGAAGTCAGATTTGGGCGTTATTTTTATCGATGTTCTTAGTTTAACATATTCTACGACTTTCGTTTAGAGAGCTAAGGCTAAATCTCGCTCTATCATAAATTCACTATTTACGCTTCCTGGTATCGTGCCGGTTCTGTCGCGAAACTTCGACGGATCATAACTTCTTCGTTATAACTCGGATTTCGGCGTTCCTTATATGCACGGAAACCTTGAGACGTATTCTACAACTTTATGTAGAGATATCGGGATTATCTCACACTTTAATTTTGACGCTTATTTTTATTCTTTATTAATTATACATTTATAATTAAATAATAAACACATAAACACACATAATTCACATAATACTCAAATATTTCATCTTTATTACTTCAAAAAGAGTTACAAGAGTTGACCTAGACTATTACGTTGACAAAAATGCTTAGCCCTGAAACCCGAGCGTTACAATAACCAACTGACGTCAGGAACAACTTTGGTGAGAAGGCAGAGTTGTGGTTTGCCAATAATCATGTTGATGTTGAGCGTATACATGTTCTTGTTGCAAAGCGACTTGATTAAACACTCTTTATGGTCTTCAATTATTACATAGTTGTACTTTTTGCAAAATTCCACATGTCGATTTGAATCAGTGAGCTAAGCAACACTTATCAAATTATGTTTCAGATCAGCTACGTAAGCCACATTTGAGATAGAGAAATTTCCATTGGTGAGAATTCCATAACCACGAATTTGGGAGTTGGAGTTGTTGCCATATGTCATGTAACCAACGTTTGGAGAAAGCTTTAGATCTCGCAGAAAGTATTTCTGCCCCGTCATGTGCATGGAGCAAGCACTATCAATATACCAGATTGTTTCTTGCTTCGAAGCACAAAGTGCCTGCAAAATAAGTGAGTACTGGAGTTTTTAGGCTCTGGATTAGATTTTGGGACATAGGCAAGGGCTTTAGACTTTGATTGTGACTTAGGAACAACTTTGTGTTTCCTGGTGGTAAATTTTGAGCTCTTTGGAAATAGACAGAAGACTAATATCTTTTCATCTATCCAGTAGTCATATTCAACGACTTGAGGGTTGACAACAGGCTTCTTCGGACCTTTGACTTTCGGAGTGTTGGAAACAGTTGTAACGTCCAGAATTGTTGTTTCATCAATGAGAGATTTGACTTTCCACACAAGATTTTTCTTTGAGGATTTTGAGAAATTTGTTTTCTTTGTATTTGTGGATTTGCTTGATGACACATTGGTTTTTGAAAGATTGGGTTTAAAAATTGTGCCATCAGACTTAGCAATAAAAACAGATGAAATAGTGCGAGGAGAAGTGTTTTGGACAATCATGTCATTCACACGAGATTTAGGCTAAGTACAACTGATTACTTTCTTGAGTTCTACATGAAAGAGAGATTCAGAAGGTCTTTTGAGGCTCTTAGTGATAGTAAAGGAGTTTTGACTATGGGTTGATGCATGAGAATTCCGGGATACACTCTTTTTTGGAGTTTTCAATGAACTTGGAATTTTGTCTAGTCTTAACTTCCTTTTTATGTGCATTTCGAGCATCTACTTTAGGATCTACAATATCCTTCCTATTCAACATCGGTTTTCTCTTAGGGTGAGATGAGGATTTTGAAGTTTGTCCTACGGATGGATTACTAAACTCAGGATTAATGGGAACCAATTTCGTTTTTGAGACGACTAAGGAATCCGATTCGCAAGAATCAGAGGAGAAACAACTTGAATTTTCAACTTTATCATCTAAGGATGCCCAAGTAAACTCAGAGGTAACAGTTTCAGTTGTCACCAGAATGATTTCTTCAACAACACAGTTGTTCGGATGATTATTTCTAGGAACATAATTTATGCATTTTGAAACACTGTGATGAAATTCAGTGGTTCGATTCAGGTCCAGGTTTATCAGAGGCAGAAGAGGTGTGGAATCGTGACATTTGACAACAATTGGTTGGAACTCAGGAATTAAGGACTCAAAATGGTATGTGGTCTCATGAAGTGGTGACAAGAGAGAAACTGGGATGTCCGAATGTTTGATGTTCGGAATCTCTCCCATGAATGTCAAATTTTGCAATTCCTTTAAGGGATGACCAATTGGTTTCGGAAACTCGCTTCCGAGACCAGGTGCTTTAGAACATGGATGACGAAAATTATGAGTCATCCGGACGTTCGCTTCAAGCATGTCTATGGAATTATGCAAAACATCTATCTTAGCATTGAGACGTTTGTTATCAGAAATCAAATCATTTCATTCAGAATAGATGATTTCACATGTGTCTTCTAAAATGATACATTCATTGTTTGACATTACAAGTTCACGTTCTAAAGACTCGATTTTCAATTTTTTATCCTCGAAACGTAACCTAAGACGATTTAACTCACACTCCTTCTTCTCACTTGCTTCTATGGCAGACTCATAGGCTTTATAGATGGTTCTCATATCTGTTTGAATCTGGGTTAGATAAGGTTCACAGAGAGACAAATCAAAATTATTATCAGAGATCATAGATTTTACATGCTGAACGATGCTTCGACTAGGTGGATCGTTGGAGGCCATGTAGCAATAGTGAGGTTCAGTAACATCATCTTCATCTTCTGACCCAAATGACCAATACCCTTCATCACATTCAATAGTTTGTCTTGCTATCAAACACATATTTCATCCAGTTACCATGTCATCATCATCCACGGATGACCAATATCCTTCAACATCTCTCGAAACCATTGTTACAAAGGCTTTTTTGCTTTCAGCCATCTCTTGGGCTTTTAGGATGTAGTAAGCAGAATCCTTGATTTTTGGTTTCTGCGGAGCATCAGCCAGACAATCTTAAGCAAAATGGTTTGCATGTCCACACTTATGACACACAATTTTTGGTTTGTCTGATTTGGAAATCTGAGAAGGTTCCGGAGTAGAGTTTGAGTTAGTGATGTTTGGTTTGTAAGTGGGAGGATTTTCCGAAGTCGGTTTAAGTTCCGGAGCTGCATATAGTTGAGGATTGTTGTGGTGAGGAATATGGAATCGGTTTTTTTATGGTTTGTAAGAGGGATTGAAAGGACGTTTGTATTTCATGGAGAGTAGAGAAAACACCTATTGGAAAACGGAGTTTAGAGTCCATAGCTTCGAAATCATCAACATAATAGTTTTGTGTGGGTAAGATGGGTGTAGATGATTGAACAAATGGAACAATGGGTTTGAAAGGATCTGAAGTAGACAAGTTCGGAATGGTTGGTTTGAAAGAAATGACAAGGGCAAGAGGACCTCCGGAGAGTTACCTTATGGTTTGAGCAACATTAGACTCGTGTCCTTGAAGTTCATCAAAAAGTTGATAGAGCTTTAACTTTTTTAGTGAACCATTGCTTTGGAGACAAGATTTCACATTTCCCCATCCTTTGCCGAGACAGTTTATGAATTTGAGATTGTACTCCACAAGAGTTCGAACAATGTGACAACCCGAAGTTCGTACCATTATTTGTAATCCTTTTCGTAATCCTTTTTGTAAATCCATTTGTCGTTTCCAAATTTGTTTCCGTTTACGTTATTAAACTAAGTCATTACATTGAGATTGCTATTATGACTTAATGGGTGTCCCAAAGCGTTTAGAACTCATATTAACACCCCATTCTAGTAATCGGAAGATTTTTAGAATTGACCATATCGGATTACGACAACTTGATCGGGTGCGACCAAAAGCCACGACTAACGTCGGTATTGTGACATCCCCTAATTTCTCGGCCAGAAAAGACCAATTTAATTTATGCTTTTTAAAATAAAATCAGAGAAATCTTTTTAAAAGATGTTGCGGAATTGGTCCCCAAACAAAATATGATAAAAGTTTATCAAAACCCTTCATTAAGAAGGTATATGTTTTCCATATATATATATATATACATATATATATATATATATATATATATATATATATATATATATATATATATATATATATATATATATATATATATCAAAACCTTGGGATGTCATGTTCCGATACAGATCAAAAGCATAAACAAGACATTATAAGCCTTTCAACAGTTATTTACAACTACTGACCTATAATCCAAAAATCTCACGTCATCCTCCGACTATGCTCGGGGTCCACTACCTGTAACATAAAAAGCTGAGTGGGTCAGACTTGGGAGCCTGGTGAGCATATAGGGTTTTCAACCCACAATAATAATAAACTTACTAAGTTCATCAATCAACAATAACCCTGATTACCCGTTCCCATTATCCTCACTTTATGTCCTTAAACACTTGTCACAAGGGACCCAACTTAAAGAATATCATCGGGATGGACACTACTGCTAAGGGGTTTCCTTAGCCATACATGTCCTAAAGGCAACCATGAGGGGGATGGAGTACAACGAATGAACACTCTCAGTTCATTAACACCTACAGGTTGCGGACCCACTAATGTTTCCCAGTGGACTGTCTAGAAAGTCCGTGGTCGTCATCCAAACTCCGCTAGATGGCTGGATCTCAAAACACATCGAGGCCTCTCATCAATTTTATTTTATCACACATCACTATCTACCCATGTTCTACCCAACAATATTTGTAGATAAAATTACTTATACAGTTTAAAACTTGTATAAAACATCAACACAACAATCACCTCGAATAAACAATTAATATATTTACACATAGCACGTATTATAAGGTAAATACTTCATATCTATGTGTAAAATGAAAGTGACATTCACACTCACATGATTTGATGATAATCGGGCAGCAATTCGTTTCCTAAAACGATCGTTTCTAATAAAACCGGGAGTTTTATTAAGAAACCGGGCTTTGCAAAAGTCGGGCTTCGAAACCGAAAAAATAAATTTTCCGGGCTTCTCGGGCACTTCGTGGCGTATTCCGGGCTTTACAATCGATACCGGGGCTTTGGGGGATTCTAAGATGAAGAAAATATGAAGAGAGGGGCTAAATATGGCAAAACTCCAAAAGTAACCGAGAGCCTTCGAAGGTACCCTTCTATTTATAGGGTCCGAAGTCCTGATCCAACGGCTGAGAAGCTTCTGTTCCGACGGCTGAGAGGCTTCGCATGACTCAGCTCTTCGGTCACTCAGCGAGGGTGACGTGGCAACTTGTGACTACGCGAATTTTCTCGATTTTCGCACCAAAACTTCTAAAATACATAACTTTCGCATACGAACTCCGTTTTTGACGTTCTTTTTTATGCACGCATAGCTAAAATTACGCTCTACAACTTCCGTTTAGACTTCGTTGGCTAATTTTGAATTTAAATTTTATGTTATTATTTTTAACAGACCGGGACAGGAAATCCGTTAAAAATTCATAACTTCTTCATCCGACGTCCGTTTTCGTCAGACTTTTTACCGTTGTGCTACTAATGACGAGACCTTCAATTCTCGTTTAGGCTGTGTCGGCTAAAAATAGATCGATCTAAAATTCGAGTTTTTAGCTGTCTACTGCTAAGCTGAAACTTCGAAAAATCATAACTTCCTCATACGAAGTCAGATTTGGGCGTTCTTTTTATCGAACTTCTCGGTTTAACGAATACTACGACTTTCGTTTAGATTACTAAGGCTAAAAAGTAGTTTATCGAAAACTCACTTTTTACGACATTCAGCACCGTGCCGGTTTTGTCGCGAAACTTCGACAGGTCATAACTTCTTCGTTATAACTCGGATTTTGGTATTCTTTATATCCCCGAAATCGTTGTTTCGACCACTACAAGTTTATGTAAAGATATTGGGCTTATCTTACGCTTTAATTTTGACGCTTATTTTTATTCTTAATTAATTATGCCCTAATAATTAAGCATAAAACACATAATTCACATAATATTCACATAATTCCTTTTCATTTCTTCAAAATGAGTTACAAAGGTCAACCTAGACTATCAACTCAATATAAATGCCTAGGCTAGAAACACGAGTGTTAGAATTCTCTCCCCCTTAGGATGATTCTGTCCCCGGAATCACATATCACCAAACACCTGCGGGTAGCGACTCATCATGTCATTCTCCATTTCCCAAGTGAGATTTGGTCCATTCGTATGTTTCTAGCGCACAAACACTAAATCGACCATCTGGCGTCGTAACTTCATAGTCTTACGGTCAACGATTGCCTCAGGTTCTTCGATCAACCTCTTGTTTTCATCCAACCTTAACTCAGAAATCAAAATTATGTTGGGTACATCTCCTGTGAACTTTCTCAAGTAACACACATGAAAGGTGTTATGAATACCCTCCAGTTCTTCTGGTAACTCTAGCTTGTAAGCTTGATTCCCGATCTTCTGAAGAACTTTGAATGGTCCAATAAACCTTGGACTCAACTTTCCTCGTTTCCCAAATCTTATAAGTCCCTTCCACGACGAGACTTTAAGTAAAACCGAATCTCCAACTTCAAAGGTTATCAGTTGTCTTTTCTTGTCAGCATAACTCTTTTGTCGATCTTGAGTAGCTAACATCCTTTCCCTTAACACTTTCAACTTTTCAGCAGTCTCATGGACTATTTCAGGTCCCATAAACTGCTTTTCCCCAGCTTCTAGCCAACATGATGGCGTTCGACACTTTTCCCCATACAAAGCGTGATAAGGTGTCATCTTAATGCTTGAGTGGAAACTATTATTATAGGAAAATTCTAGTAGAGGTAAGTGTACATCCCAGTTACATTGGAATTCTAGGGTACATGCTCTCAGCATATCCTCCAATGTTTGAATCGTTCGTTCGCTCTGACCATCGGTTTGCGGATGGTAAGCTGTACTCAAACACAACTTGGTACCCAATTCCTCTTGTAGACTCCTCCAAAACCTTGAGGTAAAACGGCTGTCACGATCGGATACAATCGTTAGCAGAACACCGTGAAGCCTCACAATTTCCTTTACATAAGAATTCGCAAGTTTATCCATCGACCACTTCTCTTTGGCTGCTATGAAATGCGCACTCTTAGTGAAACGATCAACGACCACCCAAATCATGTCGTGACCGTTCCTTGTTCTGGGCAGTTTAGTCACAAAATCCATGGTGATGTCTTCCCATTTACCCATGGGTACGGGTAAAGGTTCTAAACTCCCATACGGTTTCTGATGTTATGCCTTAACCCTAGCACAAGTTACACACTCGGCCACATACTTAGCAACTTCGAGCTTCATCTTCAGCCACCAATAATAGGGCTTTAAATCCCTATACATTTTTGTACTGTCGGGATGAATCGAGTACATGGTCTTGTGAGCTTCTTCCATCAGAATATCTCTTACTCCACCCGTCTTAGGTACCCAAATTCTATCTTGGAATACCTTCAACCCTTGGTTGTTTGTACCGAATACTAACATTTTTCCCAAACGTTCTTCCTTTCGGTCACTTTTCTCTAAAGCTTCCTCTTGAGCTTTCTTTATACTTTCTACAATTGTTGAGACAACTTCAATTCTCAACGCTCTTGGCCTTTTCTTTTCAAGGTTTACCTTCCGACTGAGAGCATCAGCAACAACATTTGCTTTACCAGGGTGGTAAAGTATCTCACAGTCGTAGTCCTTGAGTAACTCTAGTCAGCATCGTTGCCTCATGTTCAATTCCTTATGATTAAAGAGATATTGAAGACTCTTATGATCAGTGAAAAGTTTACACTTTGTGCCATAAAGATAACGCCTCCATATCTTTAGGGCGAATACTACTGCTGCCAACTCCAAATCGTGAGTGGGGTAGTTCTTTTCATGTTCCTTCAATTGCCTTGATGCATACGCTATCACTTTATCCCTTTGGGTCAAAACACAACCTAAACCAACTCCAGACGCATCGCTATAAACTGCAAAGTCATCAACTCCTTCAGGCAACGAAAGAATCGGTGCTTCACACAATCTCTTCTTCAAATTCTCAAAGGCTTCCTTATGCTTCTCATTCCAAGCATAAGTAGCTCCTTTGTGGGTCAAAGCTGTTAATGGAGTAGCAATCGAAGAAAAGCCTTGGATAAACCTTCGGTAATATCCAGCTAATCCTAAAAAGCTTCGAATCTCCATAGGGCTTTTTGGTTGTTCCCACTTCATAGCAGCTTCAATCTTTGCTGGGTCAACCATTATTCGTTCTTAGTTAACCACATGACCTAAAAATTGGACTTCTTGAATCCAAAATTCACATTTGGAGAACTTTGCATACAGCTTCTCCTTTTTCAGGACTTCTAGCACTTCACACAGATGCTTTTCATGCTTCTGCTTGCTTTTCGAATAAATCAAGATGTCGTCTATGAATACTATCACGGATTTATCTAAGAATGGTTTACAAACCCTATTCATCAAATCCATGAAAGCTGCTGGGGCATTGGTTAGTCCGAACGACATAACCAAAAATTCATAGTATCCATATCTTGTTCTAAACGCAGTCTTTTCGATATCCTGCTCTCTCACCTTTAGTTGATGGTATCCCGACCTAAGATCGATCTTCGAGAACTAGTTCGAACCCTGCAACTGGTCGAACAAGTCATCGATCTTTGGCAACGGGTACTTGTTCTTTATCGTCACTTTGTTCAGCTCTCTGTAATCGATGCACATTCTCATGCTTCCGTCTTTCTTCTTTACAAATAACACAGGGGCTCCCCAGAGCGATGAAATAGGTCGAATGAAACCTTTGTCCAATAACTCCTGAAGTTGTGTCATAAGTTCTTTCATCTCTGTTGGTGCTAATCGATATGGTGCTTTTGCTATCGGCGTCGTTCCTGGTAACAAGTCGATATGAAATTCTACTTGTCGATCAGGGGGCAATTCGGGAAGATCTTCAGGAAAGACTTCCGAATAATCACACACCACTGGAATATTCTGCACCTCCTTCTTTTCCATCTTAGCACCGATCACGAACGCTAGATATGATGTACATCCCTTGGCCAAACACTTTCTGGCTTTCATTAGGGAAATGATTCCAGAATTTACTCTGCGTTTGTCTCCATACACCATAAACGACTCTTTCCCTGATGGGTTTACTTTTACTATCTTCTTTCTACATAACGTTTTTGCATCGTTGGCGCTAAGCCAATCCATTCCTAAAACTATGTCGAATCCATTTAACTCGATAGGCAATAATTCCTCGTGGAACTTATTCCCATCCAAGTCAATGAGGATGTTTTTCATACGATGGCTAACAGGTAGAAACTTGCCACTAACAATCTCGACCAATAAGGCATTAACTAGCCTATCTACAGGCAAAGCTAGCTTTCTACCAAATTCATGCGATATAAAGGAGTAATTGGCTCCAGAATCAAACAAAATTTGGGCAGGCAATTCGTTTACGAGAAAGGTACCTGAAGCGACATCGACTTCTTCTTTTGTAGCTTCAAGTGTCATCTGAAAGGCTATCGCCTTCGGCTTTGGTGGTAGATTGGGCTTTGTGACATCCTTCCTCTTTGGACAGTCTTTAAGAACATGCCCTACTTCATGGCACTCAAAACATACCCTCTTGTCAGACGGACACACGTTGGCATAATGCCCAGTCTTTCCACATTTGAAGCAAGTCTCCTCCTCACTACATCTCCCAGAGTGCTTTTTCTTGCACTTCTCACACCATTTCGCTTCACCTCCTCCTCCTCTAAACTTCTTGGACTTAGAAAATTTTCTTTTCTTGTTGGAACCTGAAGTTCGTTCAAATTTTCTCTTTTCACCAACTTCTGCCCTCTCCAGACCCTTCTCTTTGATCTGAACCTCAACATTCTTAGCAGCCCAGATGGCGGCTTTCAAAGTGGTTTCTTGCTTAACCATCGGACCAAAGTCCGCTGGTAATCCGAGGGCAAACTTGTTGACCTTAGAGAGTTCAGTTGGAACTAGATGAGGAACTAGCTTCATCTTTTCCAGAAAACTAGCAGCGTATTCAGTAACGCTCATCATTCCTTTCTTTAAATTCAGGAACTCATTATTGATTTCCAGAAGATCCTGCTCAGAGCAGTATTGCAATTTCAGTTGTACCACAAAATCTTCCCAAGACATCTTACTAGCTTCACCCTTGGGCATAGAATCAGCTAGTAACTTCCACCAGCTCAACACACCAAACTTTAACAGAGGAATCGCAAGTGCGGTCTTTTGTTTGTTGCTGCACTCACAACTTTCAAACATCGTCTCCATTTCAGAGATCCAATTCATGACTTCCACCGATGTCGGACTTCCAGATAGACACGGTGGTTTAGATGCCATGAAATCTTTGTATTTGCATCCGCGTCCATCAACTCCTCCATCCTGGTTGTTTTGTCTAACTATCGGTGGGTTGGCTTGACCAAGAGTCCCATTGTAGTTCCCTCCTACTGATTGCCCTTCATTCAATACGGGCTGTTCAACATGCATCGTAGTCTCTTCCCTATGTTGTTGTAGTAATCGCCTTGTCTCCTCCATTTGGGGATCTAACATCATTTGGATAATTGCTTGTACCCCAGCCATCGTCATTGGCTCAGGTGCAGCTCCTACAACAGGTACTTGCTCAACTACTTAAGGTTGAGGCTGTTGATCCCTGTTTCCGTTTGCATTTGCAGCTCCACTACGAGTTCTTTCCATTACAATCTATTTAAAGAATAAGGTGAATTTAGGTCTTTATCCTTGTTAGACATGTCAATTCCCTTATCACTCCGAAACGTTTACATGTTAGTTCTAATCTCGTAATCATACGCTTAGAATCCTACATACATAAGGTTTCCAGATCCAGTCGGCAACAGACCATAGATCCGAACAAATAATGGCACACATGGCAAACACATAACATTTAGCACATAAGGGCATTTTAGGCATCTTCCCTAAAATAAACTAGTGCTCGTGACTAAAATATGGTAGCCACTCATCTCACAATCATCACTTAGCATTCTAAGTTCAAGTCTAGAAATTCTACAATTTCTTAGTTCGCTTAAACTAATGCTCTGATACCAATTGTGACATCCCCTAATTTCTTGGCCAGAAAAGACCGATTTAATTTATGCTTTTTAAAATAAAATTAGAGAAATATTTTTAAAAGATGTTGTGGAATTGGTCCCCAAACAAAATATGATAAAAGTTTATCAAAACCCTTCATTAAGAAGGTATATGTTTTCCATATATATATATATATATATATATATATATATATATATATATATATATATATATATATATATATATATATATATATATATATATATATATATATATCAAAACCTCGGGATGTCATGTTCCGATACATATCAAAAGCATAAACAAGACACTATAAGCCTTTCAACAGTTATTTACAACTACTGGCCTATAATCCAAAAATCTCTTGTCGTCCTCCGACTATGCTCGGGGTCCACTACTTGTAACATAAAAAGCTGAGTGGGTCAGGCTTGGGAGCCTGGTGAGCATATAGGGTTTTCAACCCACAATAATAATAAACTTACTAAGTTCATCAATCAACAATAACCCTGATTACCCGTTCCCGTTATCCTCACTTTATGTCCCTAAACACTTGTCACAAGGGACCTAGCTTAAAGAATATCATCGGGATGGACACTACTGCTAAGGGGTTTCCTTAGCCATACATGTCCTAAAGGCAACCATGAGGGGGATAGAGTACATCGAATGAACAGTCTCAGTTCATTAACACCTACAGGTTGCGGACCTGCTAATGTTTCCCACTGGACTGTCTAGAAAGTCCGTGGTCGTCATCCAAACTCCGCTAGATGATTGGATCTCAAAACACATCGAGGCCTCTCATCAATTTTATTTTATCACACATCACTATCTACCCATGTTCTACCCAACATATTTGTAGATAAAAATACTTATACAGTTTAAAACTTGTATAAAACATCAACACAACAATCACCTCGAATAAACAATTAATATATTTACATAGCACGTATTATAAGGTAAATACTTCATATCTATGTGTAAAATGAAAGTGACTATACACTCACATGATTTGATGATAATCAGGCAGCAATTTGTTTCCGAAAACGATCGTTTCTAATAAAACCGGGAGTTTTATTGAGAAACCGGGCTTTGCAAAAGTCGGGCTTCGAAACCGAAAAAATAAATTTTCTGGGCTTCTCGGGCACTTCGTGGCGTATTCCGGGCTTTACAATCGATACCGGGGCTTTGGGGGATTCTAAGATGAAGAAAATATGAAGAGAGGGGCTAAATATGGCAAAACTCCAAAAGTAACCGAGAGCCTTCGCAGGTACCCTTCTATTTATAGGGTCCGAAGTCCTGATCCAATGGCTGAGAAGCTTCTGATCCGACGGCTGAGAGGCTTCGCATGACTCAGCAGCTTCGGTCACTCAGCAGCTTCGTGACTTAGCAGCTTGGTGACTCAGTAGGACATGTGGCACTTTTTCAGCGAGGGTGACGTGGCAACTCATGACTATGCGAATTTTCTCGATTTTCGCGCCAAAACTTCTAAAATACATAACTTTCGCATACGAGCTCCGTTTTGACGTTCATTTTATGCACGCGTAGCTAAAATTACGCTCTACAACTTCTGTTTAGACTTTGTTGGCTAGTTTTGAATTTAAATTTTATATTATTATTTTTAACAGCTCGTGACAGGAAATCCGTTAAAAATTCATAACTTCTTCATCCGACGTCCGTTTTCGTCAAACTTTTT
The DNA here is from genome assembly GCF_002870075.4 of Lactuca sativa. Lineage (NCBI taxonomy): Eukaryota > Viridiplantae > Streptophyta > Magnoliopsida > Asterales > Asteraceae > Lactuca > Lactuca sativa. The sequence continues at coordinate 226,388,336 of NC_056627.2, forward strand.
ACCGTTGTGATCCTAATGAAGAGACCTTCAATTCTCGTTTAGGCTGTGTCGGCTAAAAATCGCTCGATCTAAAATTCGAGTTTTTAGCTGTCTACTGCTAAGCTGAAACTTCGAAAAATCATAACTTACTCATACGAAGTCAGATTTGGGCGTTCTTTTTATCGAACTTCTCGGTTTAACGAATACTACGACTTTCGTTTAGATTACTAAGGCTAAAAAGTAGTTTATCGAAAACTCACTTTTTATGACATTCAGCACCGTGCCGGTTTTGTCGCGAAACTTCGACAGGTCATAACTTCTTCGTTATAACTCGAATTTTGGTATTCTTTATATCCCCGAAATCCTTGTTTCGAACACTACAACTTTATATAAAGATATCGGGCTTATCTTACACTTTAATTTTGACGCTTATTTTTATTCTTAATTAATTAAGCCCTAATAATTAAGCATAAAACACATTATTCACATAATATTCACATAATTCCTTTTCATTTCTTCAAAATGAGTTATAAAGGTTAACCTAGACTATCAACTCAATATAGATGCTTAGGCTAGAAACACGAGTGTTACAATTCTCTCCCCTTAGGATGTTTCCGTCCCCGGAATCACATATCACCAAACAACTGCGGGTAGCGACTCATCATGTCACAATCGATTTAGGGACCTTAAACATGATGAAAACCACTCCTTTGAGTGTTCACAGAATACATCCCTAATTCTGAGCTTCATGTTACTCCTACCAAGAAACATGTCAGGTATAGGGCATCCCGATTGGATTAAAAATGACCGCCCGTAACCTAGCAGATAAAGTACATTACATAGCCGAACAAAAAACAGGGGGGCTCGACCGTCTTCCGAAAAGAGATGCAGCTATGCAAAAAAATGATTTACCAAACTCGGCTGTAAACCCCCCACGAATGGATTCCTGGGCCGTGAACTCACATACACAAGTCATATGATGCCTTAAACTCATTCTAAGGCTTGTATAATTGGTTTAAATCACATGTGATTGAGCTAGGGCCACAAAATCATGTAAGGAATGGTCACATAGGATCTTACGGCCGTAAACTCCTAGTTTACAACCGTAAACTCCATTTGGTAATGTCCTTGGTGGTTTAATTCATTCCCATGCCTTAGATTAAATCATACCAACATTCCCCAAGTGATATTTGACCATTTAGCACCTTGAAACCCATCAACCATGAGTTCAAGGACGTGAACTCTTGTGGTCATGGTCTTAGGTCCGTAAACACCCTAAGGAGTTTATGCTTGAAGAGCAAACCCATTATCCGAGCCCTATACGTCTGTAGATGTCACCCGGGTCACTCCAAACACTTGATTTGAAGTGTTTTCGCGCATTGGAGTGTATTATCATATCTAATTAGTGGTTTAAAGTCTAATTAGATACATTTGTATATCATTGCATATTATATAGGAACTTCGCGCATTATCAAGCCCCAAACCGACACTTAACATTCAAACCGTCGCGTTTTCTCATCTGGTGAGTTCATACCCCTACCCTTTTTCAATGTTTTTCACTATTTTCAGGGGGGATACAAGCAAAGTACAAGGGAATACTTGTACTCAAAAATTGTTTTACATGTGTTGTGTTTCATATTACATATGCTTTTAACACTGATAATCGTAACAGATAACCGTTTGAACTTGCAGAACACTTATTCAGATTATTTGTGAAATACGTTATAAAATGTTGTATTTTATATTTTCACAAATGGTTTTCCACAGTTAATTAGTTAAAAGCATAACATTTGAACTTGAACATGAAACTTAGTACAATGTTTTGTCCTCGGTAAGACTCCACAGAGATACGCGAGTAGAGGATCATTGTTTGTAACAGATTCTTTCTGTATTATTACTAGTAAATTTGTTATTCCTATAAATTGGAGACACGTCCTCGGTGAACACTCCACTGAGATACGCGAGTGGAGGACTGCACCCGTAACCAGAATCTCTTGGATAGGGAGCGTGACTTGAGTGTATAGATCTATACGAAAGGTTCAAGGGTGACGAAAGTCATAAAGTGATTTGGACTACTTATTGCCATATCTAGTCTATCGTATGGTTATGGAACTCGCAGTTTGGATAACAGAGATTTACTAAATAGTAATAATGAATAAAGTAACTAGTTTACTTTGTACATATTAGTTTTATATGCATGTTAAAACTAATACATTTCACAAGGATAACCAGGTTCTCGGTATACATCTTTTACATTACATTTCGGATGGATAACCAACATTCAGGAAAATATGGGATTTTCCTGGGACAACATTTGTACATAGCCAGAAACGTGTAATAATTCAGATAACTAAACTTTACAATTCACAAGGGTAAACATGTTTTCAGTGTACATCTTTTACATTACATTTTTGGATTCGATAACTAACTATTAAGAAAATATGGGATTTTTTTGGTTCATAACTTTTTCAGAAAACAGAAAGGAACTTGTACATTTTCAGAAAACAAAACGGCTTATGAACTCACCAGCGTTATGCTGATTTTCAAACTACTTGTATTCTTAGGTCCGCATTAGACAGGTGCCCGATGATTCCTTTTGGTGAAGACGGAGTGCGTAGAAGACACGTCTTACTTTTGTTCATATATACTATGTATCACACTTGTACAACTTTACTTTCAAACAAATGTAAACTTTTATATGTAATGTAATGGTTGTTTACTTTGCTTACTATGTACATTGGATTTGATACTCAACGTGGAGTCTGCCCCGAAAATGTTTCCGCCTTCGGTTTTTGGGGTGTGACAAATTGGGCAATCCCATGAACAGTCATATTGTTGACCACAATTCGGTAACAGTTAGAGGCTGAGGCCACTGATTCACCAGGAGTGGTAGTGAAGGTATCGAATTCGTTGACAACTGAGGTGAGGTGTTTGTCTTTCATATTTTCCGAACCTTCAATCAGGTCCTGAAGAGTGTCCCAAATCTCTTTGGCTGATTTGTATAATTTGATGTGCTCGAAGAGTGAAGGAGGAACACCAAACACCATTTCTGAGAAACCAACTTGATCAGCATGCAACTTCTCAATATCATCTGCAGTTAGAGGAGATGGACGAGTTTCATTTTGAACCATAAGCTAAGTAGCAACATCTCTCACAACTATTCTCATAGGAACATGAGGACCTTCTTTGACGGATCTCCAAATTTCTTCACCTTTATCTTTGGCCAGTAAAAATCTTTCCATTCTAACTTTCCAGTGATCATATTCTTCCACAACTAGTAACGGGGCATGTGTAGGGCCACCAACACTATTTGCGATTTGCATTGAAATCATTTGTTGAGGATTAAAAGCAGCCATTGAAGTTAAGATATCTTCAAGCTAAAGTGGTATATAGAAGAACTTTTATCCTTATCACAGAAATGGTTGAAAGAACAAAATAGATCTACTCTTATGGATTCAAAGGACAACCACTCAAGCTCTAATACTAATTGAGAGACAAAATAGATCTAATGCACAGGTACAAGGTTTGAAAACTCAAACCTTGAGTGAATGCTTAAGATCAATATCTGCTTGCTAATAAATGTTCTAGTCAAGCCTGGAAAGACCAGTCAAGTCTTAGTTAATATATTCAACAAATAATCAAGTCATAAATGAAGAATAAGAATAAATGATCAAGGTAAAGCTAATAAATTAAGAACAAGAAGAATGTTTGAAAGAAATTTGTAATAACTTAGTAAATGCCAAAAGTTGAGTGAATGATCCATCTCATTGTATTGCTTTGAAAGCTCCTTTAAATAGGAGTAAGTGAAACATAATACAAACCAATAAACATACATAGGACCGGATATAAGGAACAATTCTTACATTCTGATTGTCCAAATTGCCTAACATACTAAGTCCTATGAAATGTCTAATCATGCTACGAGACAAAAGTAATTAAAGCAGAAAGAGACAAAACATCTTCTCCGGATCACCACATATTCTGGACATGAAGTCCATTCCGAAATGTCTTCACTTCTGAGCTTCTGATCAACTTCTCTACAAGTCTGGAGAGCTTCCGGACTGCTCTTCACTTCGGAACTTGACACTGAATTCAGAGTAATCACCTTGAATTAGGATTGCTAGAGGTTCACTTTTAGGTTCCAAGAATCTCCCCCTAAGTGCACTTAGCAATCCATTGAATTATACTACTTCTTCCTTGATGAAGATGTAGGCTCAGAACAACCATTCTCTGACTTCAATGTACCTGGTCAGTTATGGTCATGTGTTTGGATATAGGTTCTTTCTATTCGATTCCAAAGAAAATCGGAACAAATTTGATGAAATAGCTGATGGAGGAATCTTTTTGGGATATTTACTAACTTCAAAGGCATATCGAGTTCTGAACAAAAGATCAAAGAAAAATGAAGAAAGATACTATGTCACCTTTGATGACAACTACATGAAGAAATATCAAAAAGAAGATTGTTAATCTAAGGAAATCTTTCCGTCAACAAATTCTACGACGATTCCTCTTAATAAAGCTGATGAAGACAATGAGAATCGTCCTAAGCAACCAATTCTGAATGGATCTCATCCAGAACGTTCTGATGCTTCCATCCAGGGGGAGAGTTCCACTCCAAACCTCGATACCGATGATCCAATCTAAGGGGAGAATTCAATTCCGAACGACGGGTCACATGCAAACTTCCAGGGGGAATGAAAATAATGACTCGGATGTACAATCGGAATTTGAAGAAGTTTATGCTGAAATTGATCATGCCTATGATTAGAACTATCCTCCAATGTCTAAATGGACCAGAGATCATCCACGATCTCAAGTGATTAGAGACTCAACTTCAGGAGTTCTTACACGTGCATAACAAAAAGCAAAAAAAAAAAACAAATAAAAAAAACTACATTATTTTCTAAATTGGAATCTTGCATTTTTAATTCTTTCATTTCTAAAATTAAGCCTAAAATTGTTAAAATTGCTCTTGATTACGCAGATTGGGTTCAATCTATGCAGGATGAACTCGATGAATTTGAGCGAAATAAAGTATGGAGATTGGTTCTCACTCTGAATGACGCATCTGTAGTTGGAATGAAATGGGTGTTCTGGAATAAGATGGATGAAGAAGAAAACATAATTCACAACAAGGCAAGGTTAGTAGTTAAAGGTTACTTTCAAGAAGAAGGAATTGACTACAAAGAGATGTTCACACCAGTGGCTAGACTGGAATCAGTTTGTATTTTTCTCGGCTATGCTGCTCACAAAATTTTTGATGAATATCAAATGGATGTGAAGTGTGCATTTATGAATGGAGAGATTGAAGAAACTGTCTATGTTGAACAACCTCCAGGTTTTGTGAATGAAAGATTTCCGAATCATTGCTATGTTTTGGATAAAGCGGTAAATGGTCTTAAACAAGCACCAAAGGCATGATATGAAACTCTAACTCGTTTCCTTAAACAATTTAAATTTAAAGGTACTGTTGATCCTACATTCTTTCGTAAGAATGAAGGTAACCATTTAATGATTTTTCAGATTTACGTTGATGACATTATTTTCAGATCAACTCATCCTAGCTTAATAGTTGAATTCTGAAAACTAATGGAAACTAAATTTGAAATGAGTTCTATGGGTAAAATTAACTTTATTCTTGGCTTAAATATAAGACAGAGTTCAGAAGGTATATTCATCAGTCAAGAAGCCTTCACTAAAACTTTATTGGCGAAATTCAGAATGGTGGGTGATTCTAAAGTCAAAGTTCCAATGTTGTCGGAACGAAACTCACTCATTCTCTTGATAAACCGGCAACTAATATCACTTTATATCGACAAATGATTGGGTCTCTGTTTTATTTAACTTCCAGTCATCCTGACATTATATCTGTTGTGTGTTACTGTGATCGATTTCAAGCCAATCCTCGAGAACCTCATATGTTGGCAGTTAAGATTTTTTTTAGAAGATAAAACATAAACCTCACAATATTTTAATTGTCATTGTACAATGAGTGAGATGGAAAACGAGCAACAAGCTGTGCCGCTAAGCTTTTTTGAATGGTAAAACTGATTCTTTTAAAGACCACATCCGAAGATCTAGGGGATATAACATTACTATGCATGATTCTTTGTACTCTTTTAAGAAGCTCTATCGCATCCGGTGCGAGGAAACCAAACTTATCAAATGCAAATGGTATGAACACGTGTTGATTTTCCATTCATGATTTCTCATGTTTGGTGACTTTGCATGTGGCTGCTTTTAAAGCAGCATGTCCCGCCGTGAAACCCCCAACCCTCAGGCCCACGAGAGGGGATACCCCTGTAAGATCCACACATGCGTGTTTCCCTCCGACCCATCCGAAAATCAAAATGTCAGCCGGTCTGAGGGTTGACCTTCCTTCTGTCGGGTCAGTCAAGAAATTAACAGGTGCCTATTTCTTAACGGAAACCACGACATGCTTAAATATGTCAAACAAAACATCCCTAACCATATTATGCCTGTATTTGAACCCCGGGAGTTTTTTTACAGTGAACTACATGCTCTCCAAAAAAGTCCAAACATGCCTTGCGATACACATGACATATCTCGTCTGCTGGGAATATGGGAATCATGAGTCGATATTTGAGAATAGTACAATACTCCACGGGAGACATGTGTTGGCCAAGCCCATCTATAGGGATAGCCAGAAGAAAATCTTGACATGTGGTGCATGTAAGCACTGGAAAACCGCTTTCCGCCGAGCCGTCATGTCGAGATGCACTTCCATATCTTGGACAACTTCTCTTGGTCTATGGTATCCATCGAGTTATGGATTCTTTGTGCAAGCATGCTTTGATGCTGACCTAGATGGATGTGGCCTTGATCGGAAAAACACTTATAGGGGATGTCAGTTTCTGGATGGCAAGCTTGTAAGTTGGCAATCTAAGAAGCAGACATGTGTATCCTTCTCGATTGCTGAAGCTGAATACAATGCAACAACATCTTGTACATCCCAAATAATGTGGATTCATACCTAGCTTAGAGATTATGGAATTAACGTGAAGACAATACCTCTGTATTGTGATTCCAGAAGTGCTATAAGAATTTGCCACAATCCAGTGCAACACTCCAAGACAAAGCATATAGCACTAAGATATCGCTTTATAAAGGATCATTTTGAGGATGGGAACGTCGAAGTTCATTTTGTTAGATTCTCAGATCAGATGGTTGATATCTTCACAAAGGCCCTACCTGAAGCATCCTTCAATCGGATTTTACAAGGGTTAGGAATGATAGAAGTTGACTCAGTTCTGAAACCATCTTCATAATTATCGGAGTTACTCTTCACATTTTGAATGGTTCCGAGCTTCAAAACTCAATGTTCACATTCTGAATAGTTCCGAGCTTCAAAATGTTTCAGAACTCACTGTTCACATTCTGATTAGTTCCGAGCTTCAAAATGCTTCGAAAGCTACTGTTCATCCTAGTTTCGGAATGATGTATATCCGTTGTAAATTAAGTCTATTCCGACTGATTCCGAGCTTCAGAATGGTTCAGAAGTCACAGTTCATTAATGTTTATGTTTTTCATTTTTTTCAGAACATTAAAAATATCAAAAAAAGTTTTCTTTTATTTCTGTTTTTCATTTTTTTTCAGAACATCAAAAATATATTTCTCTTATTTCCGTTTTTCATTTTTTTCAGAACATCAAAAATATCAAAAATATTTTTCTTTTATTTCTGGTTTTCATTTTATAAGAACATCAAAATTATCAAGAATATTTTTCTTTTATTTCAGTTTTTCATTTTTTTAGAACATCAAAAATATTTTTCTTTTATTTCTATTTTCATTTTCTTTAGAAAATTCAAAAATTCAAAAATTCTTTATTTGTTTCTGTATTTTCTTTTCAAAAATCAAAAACACCAAAAACATGTTATTTTCAAGGAATTGGCGTTCTTCTCTCAAGTTAAGTTTCTCCATTACCTTAATTCAGAACGAAAGGGCGGGTATGATTTAGACATTGTATACTAGCTAAGCGTCCCTAGAAATATGCTGCTGTATGTTGTCCCAAGACTCTTAGACTCTATGTTCGAAGCCTTATTGAAACTTTCATTCCGATCGTTTATTCCCAATCAGACTGTTAAATCACATAAGTGATTTAGCTACCTTATTCTTCTCATATTGAGTTAAGAGTTTACTGCTTGGTTATACTAATATAGCAGAGGTACATTATCTTCTTCGGAACCAATCTATATATTCTTCATCATTTTCATGTTCATAAACGTAACCCTTGAGACTCTCAGAAATTACTATTGAAGTTTATGGTTACCCAACATCTGTCTTTATGATCTTGCAATTGTTATCACCACGATTTCGAGTGAAACCCAAAATCCGATTCCTACTTCTGAATTGACGATGAACATCTTTTTGTTCTAGAAAATTTAACCAAGGCATTGACGAATAAAACCTTATTGGTTTGTACCAGTATAAATTTGAAATCTAAATTTATCTTTTTGCTTGATCTTAATGAAATGTTCTCGACCCAAGTCATTTCTTCCCAAAAGATCCATATATATATATATATATATATATATATATATATATATATATATATATATATATATTGAGATTTCCATTATATCCGGTCACTTTAAAGACAATCCAAAGCTTACTTGTTATTATGGCTACACCGGTCAAACAAGTACTTCATTTGGATTTCGGACTTATGTTGAGTTTCAGAATCTGGTTGAAGCTTAAGCCACCCTTAAAGCCTACTAAATAAAGCCTTTCACTGTTTCTCAATAAACAGATGATCATAATTCAACGGGAAACCACACAAACACTTCAGAGTCCCTCTTGACTCAGAAGGAAGAGATCATTGCCTGGGATCCATCTGGTTTTCAAATCAATCTTATTTTACATCATAGAATCCCTCAAATTAGATTTGCTTTATTTCTTTATCTTTGGCACACTCTTGCACAAAAGTCCTTGTGATTTTTCAAATTTTGGTTCCAAGTCTGATTGGTTACTTTAATTCTGAGAACATGTCATGGTTTCAAAGCTGGTGGTTTGTATAATGTTTCCGAATGTGTCCATCCGAAATGGCGGTGTTTCAAGAGATGAAAACTCAAATCAAGCGCGACTTTTAAATTCCATGACGTACGCGTGTCTGTTACAATGGCATCTGAAACATGTGGATGAGCTATCACAATTTTACAGGCTAGTTTTACGATGTACAGGAATGTGAATCGGCGGTTTCTCTCTCCACTCATCACATACCGTATAAAAGGGTTTTGAACGGTTCACTTTCTCTCATCGCAAACACAATTCTCAAAACCCTCAAAGGAAAAATTGTTCTCTCTCTACTGTTCATCATCTTCTTCAATGTAACAATGGCAGGTTCATCTGAGAACATCTCCTTCATTGAGCAGTCCGCCTCTGTCATCATGCTTACTGTGAAGCCCAACCAGAACTTGATTCTTGATCTTGATTCTTCACGCTACAATGAAGTCATCAGGCCAATGATAGAATGCATTAAGTTCTCGCCACTGTCTCAGGCATTAATAATGGCGGAAACTGTTCCCCTGGTTCATCTATCAAAAGCATACTCATCTACTATCTACAGGAAAGCAGATGATGTTATCCACTTCGAGGTTGCATCTCATAAGATGTCAATTACAAAGCCCCATTTTAGCAAACTTCTAGGGCTTACTTTACCTAAAGTTCATGTGGATCCAGAGTTAATTCCAACCACTGGCTTAATAAAGATATTCTATCAGATGGACTACAGTAGCGACATCTCCTTGTTGTCCATGTTCAGGAAACCCTTCGTTCCTCCAATGTGGAATGGGTTGTTCACCTTGCTGTTCAAGAGTTTCTCGAAGAGAGTTGCTGGTTCAAACAGCGCAAGTAAATTTTTCTACACTCTAATCTATGGGCTATGGTTCTATTTTGTGGACTCAACTCATTAAAAGCACTATTTTCAACATTCGACACACTGAGATTTCATGTGCCAGATTCTGGTCTATCGTGGTTCACCGTGCCCTAGGCCATTTCAAACTCCCATTGATGACAAATTCCTTAATGGATGAAATCTCGATACACCAAACGTCTACCACTACTAGAAAAATAGCCTTTTACGATGCGCAATGCGTGTCATAAAACGCTTAGACGACACGTAAATGCGTGTCAAGGAAGGCCCTGTCATAACGAAATACGACACGTTTTTGCGCGTTGTCTATTTACGACGCACTCTTACGACACGCAATGCGTGTCAAGGAAGGCCCTGTCATAAAGAAGGCGACACACATTTGCGTTTCGTAACCTTACGATGCACGTTTACGACTCGCATTGCGTATCATTAAAGCCCATGTCATAAAGAAAGACGACACACATTTTTGTGTGTCATAAAGTTAAATGTTTTAAAAATTATATATTTTGATAGATTTAGTAATTTTCAAATTAAACAACACATTAAAAATCTCATAATACAAAATAAAATACCATAAATAACAAAGATAATTCATTTCACCAATATGTCAAATACAAATAATTATTCCAATAATGAGTAAATGTAATAAAAGAAATGAACTCAAGAGAAGCAGAATTTATATACAATTGCATTATCTAGCTTACTATGTGCCAATAACTCTATGTGTGTTTGCTTTTGCTTGAGTCATGTTTCCTCCAAAGCTTCTAGCCATGCCAAAGTATGATATCATAGGGTTCATGTCCAAATCAAGTAAAACATTGCTAGCTTAAATTCATCAAGTCCTTGGCATGAAGTCTTAGATAGATGCTTAACTACAGTCTCCAATCCTTCTAGCAGACCCTAGAGATCATTATTAGCCATATAGCATGATGAACCTACCAAAATAATACACCAAATTAATCAGAAGCTCAGATGCTACCTACAGGACAATCCAAAAACACATTATAAGCATATCAATCAGTCCATGGACTTACTGTGGATTAATAATTGCATACACCAAAGTAATGAAAACAGATGTTTGTTGGCCACACAACACACATAACAAATGTAGATGAAATGGCACATCCAATGAACTAGAAAAGAGGTAATATGATCCAGACATGTTTTCCTTGTCTGTAGCAAATAAAACAAAGATGCACTAATTTTGAACTTATGAGTTGACTCGACAAGGAAATTTTTTGGTAATGAAGACTATTAACAAGGAAACATCAAACTTAACAATCTATCACATCACATCACATATTAGGCAATGTCCCATTCAATTTGTTTTCACTAAAGAGAATAGGCGAACCAAGAATAAAGATAAACTGAAGGGAGAGGTGGGCTTATAGAGTCGGACATACAACAATCCCAAACCATGGCAGTGTGGCCAAATAGCACAGGCCCAGTAGAAGGAGAAACAATCACCTATGTTGCATCATCAAACTCTTTTTTTCCAGTAAGAACTTCCCAGATACGAGCACTGCACTAATAAGATATCAAAGGATTTAATATGAAAAGTCAAAAGGCTCATAAAGTTAGGATGAGAATTGACCTGCGATCATCCGAGATAGACACCAGTTTCGATCCATCCAAAGACCATGCAATACGGAATATAGAACCTTCATGCCCGTCCAATCTACATACTGGGATAACTTTGTTCTCATCGCTCTTTGATTTTGATCAGCTACGTTATCTAGATTAGACAAAATTACCTAATGGCGGATGGAAGAAAGAAATAAATCAGGGAAAGTTTGTATAAGTTAGGACTTAGGAAATTTGTTTGTTGAAATGAAAGGGTAAAACGGTCATTTAACACTTTATCCAGACTAGACAACATCACCCATTTAGTCATGTCAATGTTAAGTAAATTAAGTAAATGAATAAATAGTACCTTTGCATTAAGAGTTTCATAAATGGTAACATAGTTTGATTAATTACGAAACTAACCTTCTTATCTTTTGTAGGCTCAATAAATCTTTTTAATTCTTCTATAAGAGCACCAGTAGCATTTGTATCATAGAAAGGATTTTCAGGGACATCTAAAGTAGAGATGCCTATTTCTGGTAAACAAACACGTATTTTTGAAGATGATTTGTTCAATTTTCGTGCAATAAAAGCAACAAATTTCTTTTTTTCCTCCACTGTGGTTCGCATCAATGACACTTGTACACAATGTGGGTATTTTTGTCATAAAGAAATTTATCAGAGGCTTTACATTTCTACTCTACTACCTAATGATCATACTTTATATCCTTTTTTCTTTTTGATTTAGTAAGAAAAGTCAAGAAAACAAGGCTTTCACATTAACTGCTGACTATTTACAAAAATGCCACTGAGATAGATAGATAGATACTTTTTCATTGTGTTCATATATTTTATTTTCCTCTGTTGAAAATTCAAAGGTATGGTGTTCTTAGCACCAAAGTTCACCATATCTAAAGCTCCTACACTTAAAACAAAAAGTAAGAATTTTATAAGCCCCTTAGTAGTTCCAATCTAGAGATTAAAAATGTAATATAAAGTTTTCAAGAATCACCTATATAAATCCTTCTCTGACTAAATCCTCCATAGCTCTCCTTCCAACTCCAATTGCATGAAAAATCAAAGTCTCATAACCTTCCTTATTCAATCGTTCTTTCACAACATTTACACATGGAATTGTAACACCAAACATGGTTAGACCAAGGGTAAATTTGTCATTACCAGAAGAAGGCTCTTTCAAACTCATGAGTCGACTAGAAACCATTGCGGAAAAAGCAACACCATCATTAGATAAGATGACTCGACACGCAGTGGGTAGATTTGTCAAATTATAATGGCCTAAGAGAAAGAACAGATATACTCTGGTTGATATTAAAAAGTAGAATTCCTTGAAAGAAAAAAATAGGAACTACAATGATGTAAGAGAAAGAAATGAAATTGGCATGCTATAATACATAGATAAATAAAAATATGTTTCTGTTCCTTTCATTTAACCATTATAAGATAACTATTTTCTTTAGCTAATTACAAACAAGTAAATCTATAATGCTCGCCAATGATCTTCTTTCTTTTAAGCCATCACCCAAGAGTCCAACATGTGTTACATGATTAAGGGTTTCCTCCTGCCATATCAACAAAAATGTAGTTCACAAAAATTGCTTGAGTTTACGACAAAATCACAACCAATTTTATAGTCCACAAAAACCCCAATAAGGAATCTACATTCTTAAACCATAAAAGCTCTGAAATATAACACATGTAATTTATAAGGTTGGTCCTCACAACCTCTTCTGTCATAATAAATCTCAAGAGCACCACAAACATCACTATTAATTTCACAAGGTCATCTGCGTGATCAAAATATAAACCTTAACAAAAACCCTTGATGCATTTTTCAAAATGTACTCAGAATTCATTTTAAAAATATTAAAAATAATATCTTTTTCCTCAAATCCATTTATCAAAAACATGTAAATACACACAATAAATACCTGAGCTTCAACTTTGGTTTCAAGATGATAGGTGCTTTTGTAGATAGAGTAGCATTTCATATGTTTACAAGGTCACACACTTATGGTAGGGCTATGGTAGGTTAGGGGAGGTTGATATCAAGTTAATCTCATTCAACACATTAATCCCAAAAAATTAATTTTATTTTATTATTTAGAGATAACCAATAAGAATTTGTTAATAATATCCCTAATTTCCTTTAAAAATACAAATCGTTTTCTTAAATACGTGTTAAGATTCAAAATAACACGTATTAAGTTTGATTGACAACTCCAAACATTTTTTTTGGTTTTACCACTATCAACACCATCCAATCATAACCCATATGTAAAGAATGCATTTTGTATTAAATCCCTTACTCACAAAACTATAAACGCCATACAAGAAATGAGTTTCAACATCATTTTCAAATCACAGGTGGTTTTTGTATACCATAAAGCGGGCCATTTCTTCCAAATTAAAGATCTTAATTATAGTTAGAGGTAGGTTGCCCATCCGCTTAAGCAGGTTAAAATTTGTTATTTTCAATCATTGCATCACAAAAAATAAGAATATGATGATAAGAGCTTCCCTTTTTTCCAATGAAATGGGAAAATCTACGAAGTATAAAGTCATAAAATTAACTCCTACATGGCTGAAGCTGATGAAAAAAAATCCCAGAATAATCAAATATTTACCTCTACGATATCATAGCCTAATTTTTTCTAAAAGGCATTACAAAAATAGTAGGTGTACAATATGCTCTCATAAACACACAATCAACAAATTCAAGGTCATTAAAAAGGTAAAGATTAGTGTTTCAGAAGAAAGTATCGAAGTCTTGGAGACTACAAACAACTTACATAAAAAAATATGAGTTTTAACGAAAAAAATGTAGTTGATAGCGGGAGTATACCTTGACGTCGCCACTGAAAGTCTGAACTGCAACCGACATTTTGTAACAATAAATCATTTGAACTTCACCACCATAACAAGTGGTATGACGAGCCTTATCCAATTCAACTTTGAGTGAACCCCAGTAACACTTTGATGGGGGTAGAAAGGAAGTAAAATTGATGAAAATAAACTTATCAGGAGGGATAATAGAAAACAAATCTTGGAAGCTAGCAAGACACCTTTAGCAATTTAGAACCCAACTGAGGAAGAAATTATATGGGTACCTGATTTAGCGCTCTTTCCAGTCGATGGAGAAATTAGAACATCACCCAATTAAAGTTAGGTTAGTATTACCTATTTTGGTGGTGATGAAGTATGTGCCTCTAACCGCGTAGGAAGGAGAACCCACAGAAGGGAAGAGACGAGAAAAAGGCATTGTATCTTTCTTGTGCTTGCTTGTCGTTGTATAAGATAAAATCAAGATTGATAGAAGAATGTAAAAAATTATGATGAGAGAAGAACGAAGACGTAACTTAATCCTTTCTAGGTGGGGTGAATCCAAACTCATCGGATGTTGTAGAGACAACTCGTGTAGTGACGCCCTAAATCACCGGCTCTCTAACAGTAAGACAATGAGTGCATTTCTGATGGGAACCTTAGATTTTTATTGATTCTTTCAAGTTTAAATCAGAAAATGAGAAAGAGTTAGAGAAATCAAGAGTGGAATGCTCGTCCTTCTTCGGTTGACATTCACTGGTCATGGTTGTGAAGACAAAAGATAGAAAGATTGTAGAAAGGAATAGGCGGGTTTTCAAAATTTTGGGGAATTCGTTTTCCCCCGTTAACAAGGTTGAGATGCGTGTTTCATTAAAATTATAAAGCGACATATATAGAGGACGCGCGTTTAAGATAAAGCGCCCTCTGTGTTTTTAATTTTTTTCCTTAAGACACGAATTTAAGGACACACAATAATGCGTGACCTAAATCCTTAAATTTTTTGGAGAGATGACACTATTTTAATGTCACTCTCTTTTGCGTAACATAAATCAATGAGTGTTGTGGTTTGCGCGTGGTAAAAGGGTCTTTTTCTTGTAGTATACCTTTGTTATGTCAGATGCTAGAAACTTCGATTTTATTGGCACAATACAAGATGCAATGTTGTTTAAGGTTCCTCTTGACAATGCAATTGTGAGGGAGTATCAGAATCTACCTTCTTCTAGTGTTGGTCTGATGCCAGTTGATCTTCGACAATTGATTGATGAGAGCACTAAACCGAAGAGGGGGGGGGGGGGGGTGGTAAAAGAAAAGCCAAGGTTGCTCTGTCAGAAATTGTCAAAGCTCAAAAGAAGACAAGGAATCCTGCTAAGAAACCGATATCTCCATCTCCGGTTCTCTAAGAAGAGTCAGATGAGAGGACTTTAATAGAGCCTCAAGAGGTTGACCCACTTTGAAACGAGGAGGAAGATACTGCTGCCACTTCAGAACCCACTCCTACAGAACAAATTTCAAAGGTATCTTCTCCACCATCCTCCATTATTCCTACTTCATATATCTTTCATACAATTATCCAAGAACCCGTTTTGAACCTCACTACTACTCCACCTCCACCACCCGTTACTTAACTAACCTCTCCAATTACCTCGACAATTCCGATTTCCTCCATCCCTCCACTACCACGAATGGGTTCTATTGGAATTTATGTTCATCAGATCTTCATCCTATTAACCTCACCTATCTTTACTGATTCCACCACTCCTACCACAACATCAGTCATAGCTCCACTGGAAGTCCCTCTACACAAGTTTGTTTTGGAGGAGGTACAAACTTCAGGCATCCCTATCAACACATCTGATGTGGGGCCAATGTCCACACCAATGTGACTTCCGAACAGGGCACTTCAACAAATCCTCCTTCTAATGATACTGCCAACATCTTGTTCGGAGATGACCATGAGACCTTTACTGATTTTTTCTTTAGCCGTTTCACCATCAACCTCAGCAGTGATGACGATGAAGCTCCAATGACCAAACAACAGTTCAAACAGCTCAAAGAGAAGCTTTATTCAATCTTGGAGTCTTCCGCCTCTGTATCTTCACCCAAGTGGAAATATATGCTGACATCTCACAAAGCCACTGTTGATATGGTCACATCGTCAAACGTAAAGTTCTTGAAGAAGCAACCAAGGCAATCCAAGCCTCTCAAAAGACGATTTCCGAATCGACCGCAAAAGTCGAAAAACTACATCAAGAGGTGACAACGTTTATGAATGATTTCAGAACCTCCTCTAACAAAAATACTGCATACATGAATAAGGTGATTGAAGGCTTTTGCACTTCACTGAAAGCTGATAAGGAGGCTCTTTCCCTTATTCATTCAGAAATCAAAGTTGAAAATGTTGAACTCACTTCCTCCATCATCTCCAAGATTGAAAAGCTGCAAGAAGACTTGGCAGTTGAAAACAAGATTATGGATGAGTTGGCTGAGAAAACTCAGAAGGAAAAGGTCCTTTATGAGAAACTGAAGAATACTTCTAAGCGTAATGCTGATCTTGAAAATGAGAGGTCTTTGATATGTGTGAAGTGCACTAGTTTTAATCCTAACAAAGTCAAATAAAATAAACTCACACAGACAGTGTACCTATTGATAACAGTTTAGTTTAAGCAAGTATGGTATTGAACACAGGGAACGGTAATAGCTAAAATTAATACTAATATTATCTAAATAAAACAATTAATTAAAATGGCCGCTTCTCTCTAGTTTTGCAAGACTAGAAAAATTAAGTAAGCAAATAACACTAAAACAAAACACAACTAAACAACTAAATAGAATAGAAGGTAACTAATTCAATGATAAAAGAGACTTCTGTTTAGGTTCGACTCACTTATTCCTATAGTTGATTTCATGGCAAGTGCAATGGATTATTATGTTATTGGCTACCAATTTCTAATGTGATTAGATTCATGTTCACCATTACTAATCCTTAGCAAACTAGTTAATTCAAACAGTAGTCAATTGATTAAACTAACGAGTTTCCTAGTTGTTCAATTTGGATCAAGTAAGACTTGTAGTATTAGCTAACTAAAAATGTCAATTCAATTAACTCATGTATGGTTGTTCATCATACATACTTACACATTAACTTACGTATCTTCTGAGTTAATCCTAGGTTCATATTCACTAATTCTAGGCATACAATATTGCTTTCACAAATCCATATGATTCAAGAAATTAAGATGATGTTCATGCAACTCAATAACTTGATTATTAACAGAAAATAATTATTTGTAACACATAAGGCTCTTTAACAAGCTTAACAAGACAATTCACCAAATCAAAATTAATCCATGCCATAAAATCAAAACATAGTTATAAGTTTATCTACCCTAAACAGAAGCAAAGAGTTTTTAGCTCATGTCTACAACAATTAACAATCCAAAAATGAAATCTAATGATGTAAACATAGTTTATGCAAAAGATTAAGAAAACATTTAGTGCTTATTGCCTTTGATCTCTTCTAACTTGACTTCTAGGTTGAATTCTCAAAAACCGGAGCTCCAAGAACCCTTATGGCTTCCAAAAATCGTCCAAAGCTTCCATAATTAGTTAGGGTTCTGAATGAAATCGTTTCTATATATAGATTCTGAAAACAGATCCAACTCGACGAGTTTTTTGACCCAACTTGTCGAGTTAGTCATTAAAATCTCGTGTACGGCAAGTCAGCGTCAAGGATCGCGAACTTTCTGATCAACGCGTCACGCTGATGGCTAACTCGTCGAGTTCTTTTGGAATCAACATTTTCCCAAAACATGAAAGTCGTCCGTAATTGTGTCTAGTTTTCAGAACATTTTAAATATCGTCAATCGGAGTTACGGTTCATGAGATATGGTCAAAACACTGACGAGGGATCAAGCTGTCTAGCAACATCCTTCTTTCTTCAAAATCCAAGATACAAGCTTCCAATTGCTAAATCCGCTTCCTTTTCCATCCGAGCATGTCATTGTTGCTGAAAAATGAAATTATAAACTAATTAAGCACCTTTTGTTCATTAAAGGAGATAAAATCAACATAAAGTATTAAGATTATTTATAAATTATATGACTAAATATGCCCATATCATTCTTTAGTCAAATGTTTTGTTTCAGAGATTAACCAATACCTAATGAGGTTTGTTGAGACTCGTGACTCCTTTTTCACTATCTCGGTTTGATAACAATTATCTAAAAAACTTCAACCTGTTTTTTCTATGCTCAATCAAATCCAAGGTGTTTCGGGAAGCGAGACTTCTATGAAACAAGGGGGAGCCATGGAACAACAGTCAAAGCCTACAACTGATCAGAAGGATAATGTAGCTTCTGGTTTAGGAAAAGAGAAAGGCAAAGGCATTTTGGAAAGTGAAAATGAAGAAATCTTACCGAAGCCTAAAGGTATGAAAGGGAAATAAGATATAAAGAACTACACGATCTCCAAGCTCTTCTGAAGAAATTAGAGGCGGAAGAAGCTGAGGCCAAGAATACGAAAATTGTGCTTGAAACTCAGAAATCATTATTTCCTTCTTGGTCTATGGAGCACATTCAAAAAGAATCGATTGATGATCCTAGTGTCACACCCCAAAACCGGAACGGCGAAAACGTTCATGGGTGGAGGACGTCATGTTTAGTATCACGAGATATGTATATGGTAAGCAAGTAATGAACAACCATTTCATTTCAAAAGAAAGTATTTACAATGTGTGCGTTCACAAAACATAGAAGTCATATACAAATAACAAAACAAGACTTGAAGCTATAATGCTCCCTCTTCTGAATCCCCAGCACGAGCACCTGTCTAATAGTCTCCTGAGAATACAAGTTATTTGAAACAGTTGATCAACAATTAAGCTGGTGAGTTCATAAGATTCTAGTGATGTGAGTAAGCTGAAAAATGTGGTTGAAAATGTATATGTACAAGTGATGTAAGCTGTAAGTTCTGTTTTGAAAGTTCGCCTGTTCCTCTAGAAAATCCTATATTTCCTACTTGAATGAAAGTCAAGTAAAATGACACTACAAGCCTTTCTATGGGTACTAACTGAGTACAAGTTATATATAACTCAGAGTAAACCAACAATTGATTGTACGCATCTGCCCTAAGCTCACAACCCAACGGGGAACAAAAAGTAAGGCGGATAGCACGCATTCCATTGGTTGTTAGATAATTGTCATATATAACCCCGGGTGTATTCACTTGTTACTCATGGAGTTATTTGTAATGGTTTCTTTATATCTAATGAAAGTTATTTAGGAAAACCTTTTTTTTATTATAGTAAAATAATGACCACAGTGACTACTTTTATAATAGCTTTGTTTATACTTCTATATATAATCTGATATCGGGTAGAAAGTTAATTGGGTGAATCTGCCCTAAGTCCACAACCCAACGAGGATAGGAAGTAAGGCGAAAAACACGCATTTAACTATCTATTGGCTATTCGTTTTATATATAAACATGGTGTATAAACTAAGGTGTTATAGATTTACTCACCTAAAGTCTTTAAAATTGTACTGGCTTAATAAAATGGATTAAGCCCTTATATGGGAAATCTCTAGTTTTGTATACCAAAAGTACTGACTTTGAAAAGTAAGTTTTGTACTAGACAAACTATGCTTCGACTCTGTGTCCTATAACCTGATCCATACCCGGCACCCTTATGATGACTTAATGTATACTAAGCATAAATATATATAGAATCAGGTAGATAATAGATTGGGCGAATCCGTTCCAAGCCCACAACCAAACGAGGACAGGAAATGAAGTGGAGAACACATATCCTATTAGCTGTCGGATCCTATTGGTATATATGTATCCTATGGTGTATACATTAAGGAATCATAAAGCTAGCATTATGATCCTAAACTTTTGAAAGTAGCCTTCTACCAAGACTCGACTGTTTTGAAAGTAGCCTTCTACCAAGACCCGACTGTACGACTATTATTAATTAAGTCTAACTTACCTCATCAATTATGTGAATATGACACATGGTAAAGGTATTAATAATATTGACACTGGAATTTTATATCCTTCTGTAATTTTCGTATTGACAGTGTATGTACTGTAGTATTTGCAATAAGTGACTACTTTAAGTACTATTTTGCCTTAATTAAGGGTTAAGGCATAATGTGATGGCTAGATCCTATGCTAAACGCTCCCTTGTCAAGAGATTCTAGGAACTACACACAACCCCTGCATGAGTGCAAGCCGCGAACATCCACATTACTATGATCATGTATACCCAATATAACTATCACAATGTAGAAGTGATTCATTAGTATAGTTAGATCCTGAAATCGTTCCATGCTATAGCACCTTATTATGTTCTGATCTGTTATTGTGTATTGATATCGTATCTATGTAAGGGTATTTATGTAAGCGTATCAACGTAAAAGTATTTAAGTGAACGCATTGCATTAGTATAGACCCATGAACTGAACTGACTCTTTGTGTGCTTCATTGTACTAGAAGTAATGAATAGCATTCTCCTCAACTATACCTATAATAGTTTACTAATGTTCTACCTGGACTGTTACTGAAAAGACTCATTTATCCACTAAGTTATACTTATACTTTAAAAATGGAGTTTTGTATAACTATAAAGTAACATAACCTTTAAAAGAGTTTTGAAATGTTTTGACAACTTATAAATAACATAAGTAACCTTTTGAAAGATGTTTATAACAAACATTTACACAATTATCATCGTGTTCAACTTGTATTCCCCCCCCCCCCCCCCTAAAACAGTTAAAATAGTTAAAAGGTTCATTACGGGGTATCAACACACCTGATGTGGGTGATTCAAACGGGTATGCGCGTACGGATGAGAAGTTCCACGAATGAAGTCCCGAGACACAACAAGTCCTAAATGATATATAAGGACACATATTGACATGAATATAGTGTTTATAAACAACTATATGAAAGGAAACACCTTCCGGGACTAGGAAACACCTTGGTTAAGTGTTGGAATGACATGTGATTCAACAAAAGGAAGTGAAAAGGCACTTAATGGTGTTTACGGTTTTGAGACCAACTCCAATTGAGTTTACGGTCATAAACCCATGAGTTTATGGCCATAAACACATGTCCTTATGACCATTTTGTGCTTTGAATTCCTAGAAGTCATTTTGAAGCGTCCTAACTTCAAGTCTTATCCTTAGGAAGTGATTAGGGCAACATATCACCCCTTTATGGGGTTTACGGTTTTTGAACCATTTGTCTTTAGGTTTACAGTCGTAAACCCAAATGGTTTTATGGTCAAATGATGTTCCCAAGTCTTAAACACTTCAAGGTAAAGGTCTAGGCTAGTTTCTAGGCTTAAGGAAAGAGTTTGGGGCATCAAAACATGCACTTGAGGTGTTTACGGTTTTGGGAGGTTTCCCAAACCATAAACACATATTCATGGGGGTATTTTGGTGACTTTTAGGTGCTAAACACATCCAGTGAGAGTTCTAGGTTTGATTCCAAGGTTTATAGGGACTTAGGGCACACTTTTGGCCACATATTTAGTGTTTACGGTCCAAGAGGATCTTGGGCTGTAAACACCTTTTCCTTGAGATATTTGGATGATTTCAATGATATTTAGGCATGTAATACACTTTAATACACTCTAGGTTTGAAGTACTTACAATTGGGGGCGAATGGTTGAAGATCCTTGGGAGAGAAATCGGGCTTTCTCTAGTTGGAAATGGAAGAAATGAACCAAAATGGCTAAGTCTTACTTATATAGCCTTGAGGGTTTACAATCCCCATACCATTTTAGACCTTAAACTCCAAACTCTTGAAGTTTTGGGCACTTATTGCTACATAATAAACCCTAGGGTATCCTCTCTCCTGATATCTTCTAAAGCACTAACTTTAAAACACTCAAACTTATTCTAAAAAGCTTGAAAGTTAGCAGGCACAATTTTGACTTCTGTTGAAGTGAGTTGTTGTACAAAAAAGAAAATTTTGGGTTGTCACACCTAGTGTCTACTAGATGGAGCCCTCAATCTCGTTTGACTTAGAAAATGATTTGGAAAGTCAATTTGATTTTCCCATCACTCCAATGACATTTCTCTTTCGTTGTTTTGAAAACATTGAGAAGTCTTTGATCTCTGACAGTGCTGTAAATTGGAAGCTCTTTTTGTTTTACTTGAAGTATGCCAAACCACAATACAAGACTTGGAGCTTGAAGAGAATAGTGGCTGTGAAGCCTGGATTGCCTGTTCAAACCAAAGACTTTCTGAAAATTCAGTTCAAGGGATTCAGAGGATTTAATCACATTTTAGATGAGTTCACTTTGGCGGACCTGCCATTTATGAACCCATATAACTGGATCCCCTTGTTCTACATCATTATGAAAGACGAAAATAAGTATGAGCCTATCCTTGCACATTTCAAAAGGATGATCATATGCTACATCCTTGAAATTTCGAAGATGGATGTCAAGATCTCATTTGTTTTGAAAAAGAGGCCCATTCTGAAGCCTTTAGAACAACCGAAGGACATTCAGAAGTTGAAGGTGGGTGCTATACAAAAGGAGCATTGGAGCATAGTCTATAAGAGAAAGGATGGTGATGTAGTTCAGAACTACATGTTCTTTTTACGAGACAAGCATCTTTACTCATCAGTCGCATCGAAGACAATTCTTTCTTTGGCTGAAGCATGTAAAGCAAACTTTGTTGCTGACCTCAAATGCTTTTCGTATATGAGACGTTGGTACTTATATGTGTCCGAAACACACTTCTGAATAGAATGCCAAAATTGTTTGACGTGCAAAAAAGAGGCCAATGAACACCCTCCTTCTGATTTGAAACAAAGGAGGAGTTTGTTAGGTTTATTTTGTGTTGTGTCAAATGTATGCTTTTATAGTTTTGTTTATTCCGAAATGGGGCTGTCCAGGTTAGGAATTGCTAAGTAGTCTAATCTATATATAGCGCACTCATGTAATGTATTAGGGTTACGCCCTTAAGTCTTTTGTAAGCTCTTATAGAAAAGTTTCGTCTTTGTGAACTCTTCTAGAGTCATTTCAATCTAATTATTCAGCACACTTTGATCAATATTGTTCTTGTCTTTAATTCACATCATTAATAGAGAATCTATCGATCATTATTGTTCTAACAGACCACAATCGACCTAAGGAGTGTTGTGTTTTCTCCTGGGGAATGTGAAAGGTTGGTAGTTCAGCAAATATTGTCGTGAGGGGTGTATGGGGAGTGTAAAATGTTGTGTTCTCAAGTTGGAGTAAGCATTCAGTTGTTTATCTTATTTTATGGTTGCGTGCAGCCATGTATTCGTCAGATGATACAGCGGTGGCAGTCTGGACTGGGGAAGGGTTGTGTGTTACAAAATAGTATGGCTTTTGTAGTTTTTGGTAGGTGTTAAGTGGGATGTTGACTAGATTCCTGTAGGTCGGTGGGATGATGCTTGTGTGACTATAGGCTCACTGGGTGTTGGTTGAGAGTCTTCATGTTTGTGATTGGGTGATGGCAAGAACGGTGAGGAACCGTGAGCTTCTCATTCCAATGGTTAGATGGTTTCACTTCGTATTGTGAACCATATTCGATTTCACTTATATGAGTTGGACCCGATGTTTGTGTAGCGGAGACTCCTGTTGCTTTGTTATCCGTTTGGAATAGTCAGGGTTTTGGGTGGTATGGTGTTGTCACTGGTTGTTCAGTGACCGGTAGGTTGGGTCGGACATTTGTAGGATTTTGACTTGATGGAAAAGTCACATTTGTTTATCGGTAGTTCCTCCTGAAGTTTTCTTAGTGGATCCTTATTCGTTTTTGCGAGAATAATTTTGAGCGAGTTGAGGTTCTGGTGATGGAGTTCTTTGTATGAATCTTGGATGATTTGTTAAATGGTAGTGATCGAGTTCCTTTTAGGAATCTTAGATGATTTGTTAGATGGAAGTACCCTTGAGCACATGGGAGTATGGATGCCACCCGAGATTTTCTTCTAGATTGACCATTATTGCGCTCTCGGGAGCGGTGGATAAGTGTGGACTTGTCAAAAGTTAAATGTGAATTTGAGGTTTTTAGGCATAATTCACGGACTTGGAAATGGTGGGAATTCATGATCGGATTTTCCTGACTGTTCGTTCTGCATGGTATAGTGGTGTTCCTGGTCAAGGACTCAACGTAAGTATGACGAGTGCATGATCATCAACCATTATGTATGTCCTTGGAGTTTTAGGTTTATGGATTCGTGGTTTTGTGAAGTATGAATTGGTTCAGTCGCAACTTCAAGATTATTCCTGGTTTGAGTAGCTTTACTATGAGTAGGGTCAAACCGTTGGGAGAGAGAGAGAGAGAGAGAGAGAGGTAATTGTTGAAGTTAAATGTTTTAAAGTATTTGGATTGTTTTTTGGCATTAGTTGGGTTCTACATGGTCTCTCGAGTTTTCAGTTTGGATGCGTTGATGTTATGAAGTGATTAGAGGGAGCCTATGAATTGTGTTAGTACAATTTCCAGGAATTCTAATCGAGTAAGATTTCGAGGAAGAAATCCAATTTAAATGGGGGAGAATTGTAACATATAACATCCCAAAAATCCAGGGTAAAAGTTTCATTTTTGTTATAGTCAAAACACTAATGAAACTTATCCAAACATTGAAAAGCATTTTAAATAAAACAATTATCAGAGTTAATTCCCAAAGATCACATATTGTGGAAAACACGAGTGTATGTGTTGCGATCATCCCGAACTCTTCATTTGAAAACCGGAGTACCTGAAACAAAACTGAAAACTATAAGCACAAAGCTTAGTGAGTTCCCTAAAACATACCACACATGAAACCACATAAGTCCACATAAATCATGCATACAAATATATAAGGATGCCATGGAAACTCTCCACGGTCTTATTACGGTGCCATGGGAACCCCCACATGGTCTTAATGAACTGCCATGGGGACCCCCACATGGTCTTAGCCTGGAATGCCATGGGCTCCCCCCATGGTCTGATATACAATTGCCTCGGGCACCCCCAAGGACTTCCATGCAAGTATCACAGAGACAACTAGCATACCACATATCACAAAGACAACTAGCATACCACATAACACATAATGGGCCGACATTGGTGCATTCGACCTGTGGATATGGTGAGGAGACTCACTCCAAGCAACCCTAGTTGCTACCCTGATGACTTCCCATACCAAATCAACATTCAATAAGCAAGTGAACTCCAACCCATGATCAATAATCCAAACTTCGGGTAAAATGACCATTTTACCCCTATCCCATCAAGACTCACAACCAAGGTCCAAGCCCAAAACTAGCAAGACCCAAAACTATAAGATCCATAAAAGCCCATTAATTGGCCTAATTTTCCAAATTGGGTCCAACCCCATGTGGGCCTTACCCAAAAGCTCGACAATTGTTGGTCCAATAATAATTATCCGTTGGCCCAAAGGTCCAAACCTATTGGGCCCACTAAAGCCCAAAACCATTGGGCCCACCAAGGCCCAATACCAAAACCTAGGCCCACCTACTCATGACCAAACAAGAGTCCAAGACTCTAAGATTCCCCTGGTAAAAAATCCCAACACACAAAACTCAAACCCAAGCTGTAACGCCCGCAAATCTGGGCTAGTCAAATTAGAGGCAATAAGGGTCGAAAACGACTTTTCGACAAAAGATTATTTAGAATAAATAATCTTAACCAAGTTTTAGAGCATGTTACAAGGTTTTCGTACATATAAAGAACGCCGAAAACCGAGTTATAACGAAGAAGTTATGACCCGTTGAAGTTTCGCGACGGGACCGGCACGATACCGAGAAGCAGAAATAGTGAATTTACGATAGAGCGAGATTTAGCCTTAGCGATCTAAACGAAAGTCGTAGAATATGTTAAACAAAGAACATCGATAAAAAGAACGCCCAAATCTGACTTCGTATGAGGAAGTTATGATTTTTCTAAGATTTAGCATAGCAGGGCACAACCCGAAATCTGAATTTTAGATCGGTCGATTTTTAGCCGACGGGATCTAAATGAAAGTTGTAGTACTCGTAAATACCAACGCGTGGATATAAAGAACGTCGATCATAGAGCTCGTATGTGAAAGATATGGACGAAGCTTAGTCCCTACTTTTCGAGCGCGGCGAATTTGATACAGTTTTGTAAATACGAGATAGAATGAGAATTAGCCAACGAGGTCTAAATGAGAGTTGAAGATCTCATTAATAGGAACTCAACGGTAAAAAGGCAGACAAAAATGGAGCTCGTATGCGAAAGTTATGGACGAAGCTTAGTCCCTACTTTTCAAGCGCGGCGAATTTGATACAGTTTTGTAAATCCGAGATAGAATGAGAATTAGCCAACGAGGTCTAAATGAAAGTTGAAGATCTCATTAATAGGAACTCAACAGTAAAAAGACAGACAAAAACGGAGCTCGTATGCAAAAGTTACGGACGAAGCTTGGAGACTAATTTACTATACACTTCCTATAAATACAAGGGTGAACTCCTCATATTTTCTTCACACCATAAGCCTTTCTTTCTCTCTCTAACTTCTCTCGAGCCTCCCTAAACCCATCCCAAGTCTAGGGAACCTCCCTATCACGAGAAGAAAGCCCCGGAGCGCCCGACGGCTCCGAGAAGAAAAGATTTCGGCTCGGAAACGCTGCTCCAGCGAAGCCCGATTTTTAATAAAAACCCGCTGTAAGTGAGCTACGCCTATAGTATATTTAATATAGATTTTATTTAATTATAGTAACATTGTTAGGACCTTAAAATAATTATTTAGGCTATTATTATGAGTTATATTGAGTGTTATTTAACGCTTATATAATAGTAATAATAGCTAGACTATTAAATTAGTCTCGTCAAGCGTTAGACTAAACTCTAGTGGTAATGATACTAGGTTTCGTCAAGGGATAATTGTTTTAAGAGTAACGAAGTGCTGTCCGAGTGCCGACTCACCACCTTTCAGGTGAGTGCATAGTTCCTTTCATCTTACACATAGATATGAAGTATTTTATATAAACTACGTGCTATGTGTGCATATTATCTGAATACTTGCTGTCTATGCTGGTTGAACGTTTTATACATGTTTTAAAGGACTTAAACTGTATACGTATCTTATATATACGAAAATGTTGGGTATGAGATGGGTAGATGAATGATGAGAGATAGAAGATGACGTGAGTATACATTGGCAGCTATAGACTTAGTGCCTATGGGACAAACACCGGTAGCTATGGACTTAGTACCTTTTAGACGTTGGTAGCTATGGATTTAGTACCTGTTGGGAATTGGTAGCTATGGACTTAGTACCTATTAGTTAGACGCTGGTAGCTAAGGATTTAGTACCTGTAGGAATTGGTAGCTATGGACTTAGTACCTGTTGAACATTGGTAGCTATGGACTTAGTACCTATTAGATAAAGACTGGTAGCTATGGATTTAGTACCCGATGAATAGACTATAGCGGCTATGGAATTAGTGCTTTATGAACGAACATTGGCAGCTATGGATTTAGTGCCAGACCCATAACCCTGGAAGTAAGGGACTTCGGAATAAACGAATGCAGGATAGATGACTCTTAGGTTAAATCCTTAAAGAGTAAAGAAGATAATGGGGATGGGTAATTGGGTTGATTGTTTGATTGAACATAATAATTATATTATTGTGGGTTGAAAACCCTATGTACTCACCAGGTTTCCCAACCTGACCCACTCAGTTTATTTACATCACAGGTGACGATATGAAGTGACATTACACTGAGAGATTTAAAGAGATGTAGATCACTAGTGTAAATAATTGTAAGTTCTGTTTATGCTTATGTTTCTGTATTAACAATGACATCCCAAACGTTTTAAAATGAAATAAATACGTTTCTTCGAAAATGTTTTAATAACGTATTTATCGTGTTTTTCTGGGAACAAATTCCGCAACATTTTTATAAAATGAAGTACTCTGATTTTTATAAAGCATAAAAAAAAAATCGGTCTTTTCTGGCCGTGATTTTGGGGATGTCACAGTTGGTATCAGAGCATTAGTTTAAGCGAACTAGGAATATGGATTTATTTCTAGACTTAAACTTAGAATGCTAAGCGATGATTGTGAGGTGTGAGCACTAGCTTATTTTAGGAATGATGCCTAAATTGCTTTTATGTGCTAAATGATTTGTTATGCTATAGTTTGATCGGATCTATGGTCTGTTGCCGACCGGATCTGGAAACCTTATGTGTTTAGGATTCTAAACGTACGACTACGATATTAGAACTAGCATGTAAACGTTTCAGAGTGATAAGGATGATTTAAACGTCAATCCTAAGTAAAGGTCTAGATTCACCTCATTAGGTGTATAGATCAAGATGGTAAGAACCCGTAGTGGAAACGTAAATGCAAATGGGAACAGAAACCAACCCCCAGTGATTGAGCAAATACCGGTGATGGAAGCCACTGCTGAGCCAGTCACAATGGCCGGAGTGCAAGCGATGATCCAAGCGATGTTGGATCGTCAAATGGAGGAAACCAGGCGTTTGCTCCAGCAAAATCGAGAGGAAGCGACCATTCAGATCGAACGGCCCGAGTTGAACGAGGGGCAGACTGAGGAGGGAAACTACAGTGGGACTGTTGGTCAAGCCAACCCACCAATGGTTAAGCAAAACCACCAGGATGGAGGAAATGATGGACGTGGATGCAAATACAAGGATTTCATGGCGTCCAAACCACCGAGTCTATCTGGAAGCCCGACGCCGGTGGAAGTCATAAACTGGATCTCCGAGATGGAGACGATGTTTGAGAGTTGTGAGTGTAGCAACAGGCAAAAGACCGCTCTCGCGGTTCTTCTGTTGAAATCTGGAGTACTAAGCTGGTGGAAGCTACTAGCTGATTCGATGCCCAAAGGAGAAGCGAACAAGATGTCATGGGAGGATTTTCTGGTGCAGCTAAAAATGCAGTACTGCTCTGAACAGGATCTTCTGGAAATCAACAATGAGTTTCAGAATCTAAAGAAGGGAAAGATGAGTGTCATCGAGTATGCTGCAAGTTTTACGGAGAAAATGAAGCTTGTTCCTTATCTAGTTCCAACTGAACTCTCCAAGGTCAATAAGTTTGCCCATGGATTACCAGCAGACTTTGGTCCAATGATCAAACAAGCAACCACTTTGAAAGCCGCCATCTGGGCAGCCAAGAATGTTGAGACCCAAATAAGGGAAAAGGGTCTGGAGAAAGTTGAAGTTGGTGAGAAGAGGAAGTCGGAAGGATCCTCAAGACCTGATAAT
This sequence comes from Lactuca sativa, assembly GCF_002870075.4. NCBI lineage: Eukaryota > Viridiplantae > Streptophyta > Magnoliopsida > Asterales > Asteraceae > Lactuca > Lactuca sativa. Next base: position 226,417,862 of record NC_056627.2, read on the forward strand.
AAGGGAAAGTTCTCGAAGTCTAACCTGGACGACCGAAGGAATGAAGCCAAGTGGTGTGAGAAGTGCAAGAAGAAACACTTCGGAAGATGCGATGGTGAAGTGACGTGCTATAAGTGTGGTAGGACCGGTCACTATTCCAGAGATTGTACATTCGAAAACAAGAAGTGCTACGAATGTGGAAATGATGGGCATATTTCAAAGAACTGTCCAAAGAAAAACGAAGCTGCAAGACCAAATGCACCGCCGAAACCAAGGGCATTTCACATGATCCTCGACGAAGCAGAAAACCGTGCGAGGAATCAAGGATGAGGACTTCATATCCGAAGATCAAGTTATGCAGTAGCCATAGTATTGTATGATGTAGCCTATTAGAGGAATAGCCTAGGGTGAACTTGAACACTTATGTAATCATTTCAAGAAATAATATAAAACCTTTGTTTCGTTATCTGATGTGTTAAGTTGATTCGCTGCATGGTGACATGGGAAACTGTGAGACAATACTTGGGACGAGTATGAGTAGGTGTGAATGGTAGTAGAGGCCTATACTACCGGAAGCACAGGACTCACACTTGGATCAGGGAAAGTCACAAGGTTACCAAGAAGCTAGTAATTGATTTCGTTTTATTCAAGTGTGTTGTTACCATCGTTTCGGTAATGACTAAGAAGATTGTTGATATTCCGACCCTAGTGGTCATATCGAATCGAGTCCGACTACGATGAGTATGTTGTGTGGTTCAGAGAACCAAGTTTGATGTAGCGTCCGACTTAAACCAAACGGTTGAAATCAAAGCGATCAATAGAAGTATCGCACTCGTTGTTAAAGAAGTTGGTGGCTAGAAATGCCTAATGTTAAAATGTGATTATATCACATTAGAACATAAAGGAAGGCATAGTCTGTTTTAGAATTTAACTCTAAGAGACCTAAGTCTAAGTGTTGCAACATACGATGATAGGTCATTAGAATATGACACATCGATCTATAGTAGTAATAAAAGAACTTATCTCAAGTCCGTATCCAGCAAGGATCGAGATTGTGACTTGAAGGTCATAATTTGGAGTCTAACCTGAGGTAGAGAGCAGGTGCACGATCGAGTACTCTTACAGTCAATGAGTTTAAGAGATAGAATCGAAGGAATGTAGAAGTTATAATTATTACCTAGGATGAAGAGATGACGTATGGAGTCATTATACGACCCTATTTCGTTGATGATTCCGGGACGTAATCATCCTAAGGGGGAGATAATTGTAACGCCCGCAAATCTGGGCTAGTCAAATTAGAGGCAATAGGGGTCGAAAACGACTTTTCGACAAAAGATTATTTAGAATAAATAATCTTAACCAAGTTTTAGAGCATGTTACAAGGTTTTCGTACATATAAAGAACGCCGAAAACCGAGTTATAACGAAGAAGTTATGACCCGTTGAAGTTTCGCGACGGGACCGGCACGATACCGAGAAGCAGAAATAGTGAATTTACGATAGAGCGAGATTTAGCCTTAGCGATCTAAACGAAAGTCGTAGAATATGTTAAACTAAGAACATCGATAAAAAGAACGCCCAAATCTGACTTCGTATGAGGAAGTTATGATTTTTCTAAGATTTAGCATAGAAGTGCACAGCCCGAAATCTGAATTTTAGATCGGTCGATTTTTAGCCGACGGGATCTAAATGAAAGTTGTAGTACTCGTAAATACCAACGCGTGGATATAAAGAACGTCGATCATAGAGCTCGTATGTGAAAGATATGGACAAAGCTTAGTCCCTACTTTTCGAGCGCGGCGAATTTGATACAGTTTTGTAAATACGAGATAGAATGAGAATTAGCCAACGAGGTCTAAATGAGAGTTGAAGATCTCATTAATAGGAACTCAACGGTAAAAAGACAGACAAAAATGGAGCTCGTATGCGAAAGTTATGGACGAAGCTTAGTCCCTACTTTTCAAGCGCGGCGAATTTGATACAGTTTTGTAAATCCGAGATAGAATGAGAATTAGCCAACGAGGTCTAAATGAAAGTTGAAGATCTCATTAATAGGAACTCAACAGTAAAAAGACAGACAAAAACGGAGCTCGTATGCAAAAGTTACGGACGAAGCTTGGAGACTAATTTACTATACACTTCCTATAAATACAAGGGTGAACTCCTCATATTTTCTTCACACCATAAGCCTTTCTTTCTCTCTCTAACTTCTCTCTAGCCTCCCTAAACCCATCCCAAGTCTAGGGAACCTCCCTATCACGAGAAGAAAACCCCGGAGCGCCCGACGGCTCCGAGAAGAAAAGATTTCGGCTCGGAAACGCTGCTCCAGCGAAGCCCGGTTTTTAATAAAAACCCGCTGTAAGTGAGCTACGCCTATAGTATATTTAATATAGATTTTATTTAATTATAGTAACATTGTTAGGACCTTAAAATAATTATTTAGGCTATTATTATGAGTTATATTGAGTGTTATTTAACGCTTATATAATAGTAATAATAGCTAGACTATTAAATTAGTCTCGTCAAGCGTTAGACTAAACTCTAGTGGTAATGATACTAGGTTTCGTCAAGGGATAATTGTTTTAAGAGTAACGAAGTGCTGTCCGAGTGCCGACTCACCACCTTTCAGGTGAGTGCATAGTCCCTTTCATCTTACACATAGATATGAAGTATTTTATATAAACTACGTGCTATGTGTGCATATTATCTGAATACTTGCTGTCTATGCTGGTTGAACGTTTTATACATGTTTTAAAGGACTTAAACTGTATACGTATCTTATATATACGAAAATGTTGGGTATGAGATGGGTAGATGAATGATGAGAGATAGAAGATGACGTGAGTATACATTGGCAGCTATAGACTTAGTGCCTATGGGACAAACACTGGTAGCTATGGACTTAGTACCTTTTAGACGTTGGTAGCTATGGATTTAGTACCTGTTGGGAATTGGTAGCTATGGACTTAGTACCTATTAGTTAGACGCTGGTAGCTAAGGATTTAGTACCTGTAGGAATTGGTAGCTATGGACTTAGTACCTGTTGAACATTGGTAGCTATGGACTTAGTACCTATTAGATAAAGACTGGTAGCTATGGATTTAGTACCCGATGAATAGACTATAGCGGCTATGGAATTAGTGCTTTATGAACGAACATTGGCAGCTATGGATTTAGTGCCAGACCCATAACCCTGGAAGTAAGGGACTTCGGAATAAACGAATGCAGGATAGATGACTCTTAGGTTAAATCCTTAAAGAGTAAAGAAGATAATGGGGATGGGTAATTGGGTTGATTGTTTGATTGAACATAATAATTATATTATTGTGGGTTGAAAACCCTATGTACTCACCAGGTTTCCCAACCTGACCCACTCAGTTTATTTACATCACAGGTGACGATATGAAGTGACATTACACTGAGAGATTTAAAGAGATGTAGATCACTAGTGTAAATAATTGTAAGTTCTGTTTATGCTTATGTTTCTGTATTAACAATGACATCCCAAACGTTTTAAAATGAAATAAATACGTTTCTTCGAAAATGTTTTAATAACGTATTTATCGTGTTTTTCTGGGAACAAATTCCGCAACATTTTTATAAAATGAAGTACTCTGATTTTTATAAAGCATAAAAAAAAATCGGTCTTTTCTGGCCGTGATTTTGGGGATGTCACACAAGCCCGAGGCCCAAACATGAAACAAGCCCATAAGCCCACTGATGTGCGTATGCGGGGAATACCCCCTTAAGTACGCGCAGTGTACTCGATGATAAAGATCGGGGGCCTCAGGTCAGTACACAAGGCATACAAAAACTTACGCGGGTCGTACCCGCAGATCCTCCATACTCCATTTGTGACTTAACCAATTAAGCACTATGCATCCAAACTTCAGGAAACCTCAAAATAAAGGTCCTAATGCATAAAGTCGGCACCTTTATACATTTGCAAGACTCAAAGGGACCCAATGACCAAATTAACCCAATAATACCCATCTTAATCAATCTAGAATATGTATGGACCAGATCTAAGCATCAAGCAAGCATTTTTGATAAACTTATAAGCTCATATCTGCTAATAGTGGCAACTCAAAGCTCCTGGTCCATATATGAGGTCCAACCACTAGATGTCACCTATGGGGTTAAAATGGGAACAAAAACCCATATAATCATAGATCTCAAATTCTAATGATCAAGCTAAGAACTTTTTACCTTCAATGAGTTGAAAATGTAGCAAAGAGTCCAGATCCACAAGCCTTTCCTTGAAATAACACCTTGCACTAAGCTACCACTTCTTGAAATACACTAGAATCCACCAAAAATGCACATACAAGGCTTACAACACTCTTATATAGATGAAGCTATAACTCGAAATTAGGGTTTAAGGAAATGGAGGAAGAAAGGGAGGCTCACACCAGGAACTTTGGGTGCTTAAGTAGCGAGCCAACCCTAAAAATTAGGGTATTGGAACTCAGCACACGACGTTGGGCGTAGTATTTGTATGTGGGGCATACAACTCTAAGTCCCGCGTCCATCTTCCACTCGTACGTTGTTGGGTACCAAGTATTTCCATTAGGTACCAAAAAATGTCATGTGGCAAAATGAAGGAGAAGAAGACATGTGACAAAAGAAAAACCTTTTATTTATTAGAAAGGATAACTTTCTATTAGGCATAAACCATCTTTTGTTATTTTAGAAACACAATGACAATATCTTTAACCATTCAAAAATTTTTATAAACAGTTAAACAGAATGACCACCTATTTAGCTATTTTATTAAAAAGGGACTATTTATGTAAAGTTGTTACAACTTCTAAATTTACCCCAAAATTATATGTACTTATAATTATTGAAATCATTACCACCGTCTTTTGAGCAGCAGTCCCAAACTTTAGTGGGAGCTCAGGGTAGCCCATGCCACCCTTCAGAATTTTAGGCACAATGAAAAAAATTTGAAAATTTTATAGTATGTGTAAAATTTTCGGCATGCTAACCCTAAATTTATGTGTGCATACTGTGAGGGTCTAGCCATAGTTTAAACCCATTGCAGATTTCCTATCCCTTGTCAGTTGGTGGTGGTTGATGACACTGAGAGAGCGGAGAGAAGGGAACAATGGAATGCTGGGAAAGGTCGGAAAGTGAGAGTTAACGGCGACAAATGCACCATATTATGGCTTTTGTTTCACTTTTCTAATTTACACATTTATTCCTTAGGGTTTTATTAATTGATCAAAAAATATAAAAAATAGGATATTTTAGACAAGAATTCCCCCAACCTTATAAACACATGATATATGCTAACGGTGTCGCGTGTTAGCATGAAGGACCAAAAACACAAAAAATATCTAGAATTAGACCACTGGTGGAACGTCGCAGTCTAAACCACAATTTTTAACAAAGGTCAATTTTGCAATTTTCTCAAAATATTGCAATGCATCATCCAAAAAATAATATACATTACAATTCACATTGGAACAATCCTCTTGAATGCCCAAACTTATTGTAAATTAAATAAATTAGGGTTATTATCATAGTATAATTCACACGACAAGACAATGACATGATTGATTATAATACAACTAACCTTTAGCACCCAAGCCTCTAGACTTAGGAAGCCTACTAGCAAAAATAGGGTCAACAATCCCTTGTGACCCTCTCCCAAGACCCATCCCTTCAACATACCCCATTTTTGCCATCATCTTCGACCCAAACCCTTTTGTATGCTTTTCAAACGACCGAAACTGTACATTTCCCGATTTACCCCTACAACTTTCCCCCGTCACCCGATTAGACCTTTGTGGTGGGGTCGCATCTACAAGGGCATTTTCGGGACCTTCTGCTCCTAATCCGAGCGCTTTGGGACGTTGAATCACTTGGATTGGCTCTGCTATTCCTCTCCCATCTTTCCCCAATCCACCTCCATCCACATACCCCATTTTTGCCATCATTCTTGAACCGAAACCGGTTGTGTGCATCTCAAATGCACCATAACTCGATGAGCCAGCGGTTTGATCTCTAGGTTTTGGTTCATCGACGGCTATGGTTGTGACAACTGGCTCAGGTTCCATGTTACCATGGGAAATAAATGACACGGGTTGTGTTGCGTAAGTGCCCGTTTTCGTGTCTTTATCTATCTTTTTCTTCTTGATTTGTTCACTACAACTCTTGCTTTTTGTCAATCTCGAGTCTAATTGGCTCAAACCCGTGGTTAGTTTTGATGTCTTTTTACTTCTATTTGAACTTGATGGAGTATCGATAGCTGTAAAATCGGATTCTTCATTGTTAACTCTTAAAAGCTGTGAGATAGAAAGAAAATTGGCGTTAATATGTTTAAAACATTAAATAATGTAGAACTTATTTTAATATATGTAAAATTATGTTATTGAAGTGCAAAAAAGAATTGAAAACGATCGGACCCAATATTTTACTTGCCTTGTGAAGACGAGTTTTGTCGTTAGATGATGGCATCCCGGTGTTTTTTGTAGAAGCCACGGTTACGAACCTGAAAAAAAAAGAAATTCTAATTTGCGGATATTTGGATTATTTTCGATCAATAATAAATAAAGTAAAAAAAAAAAAAAGAGAGAACCTTCAAAGATGGAATTGAAAAAAGACCAATTAAAGCTAAGTGAAGAGATTGCATATAAGAAAATGGTAATTAAAACTTCAAAACGTATCATTAAGGCCCCATTTGTTATGTAAAATGGGACAAGATAGGACAGGTTGTATTAGTGTCTTTCATGTGTAGAAAAGACATGAATGTCCCTCCTCATCATAAATAGCCTAGAAAACTTGTCCAGTCTGTTTAAAAAATGTTATCTCGAAAATGTATTACCTTCTCTGGCCTGAACCTTGACTGACGCTCCGCATACGATAAATTGAAGCTAACCTTTGGACCTAAAACAATAAAGAAAATACTTATTTATGTTTTTGTGACAATAAAAATAACTAAAACAAGAATTTCATAGGATGATTACTTGTGAACAATCACGGGAATGCATAAGTTGAAACGACATGATATCACCTCCATTCTTCACCATTTGCTCTAATTTCTACAAACCCAACAAAAGTTCATAAAATAAACCATATAAATAAATTAATGGACATTCTTTTTTTGAAACCCTAAAATGAATCGTTTAATTTTATGCTTACCAAATTTATTTGTTCAAGATCAACACCTCGACGTATCATTCGCTCCCTACGCTTCAAAGCAATTGTTTCTTGGCGTTGTTTCTTCTTCTCACCTGGATTAACATGAAGCTTTTTATGCTTCACTCATTTTCACATTTATAACATAAAAAAGATGTAAATATCATTTTCTACCAATATACTTTTTTTTACCTGGTAATCTCCTGGAATGGTTACTTTTTTCGGCTTTAGAAGGCCAAGATTGAGGGAACTTTGCAGCATGTTTTTTCTTTTGTGAAGAACGAATTCGGGGATCTTTTACAAGCATAATATCATCTAAAGCAGACCAATCATCTGTCCCACTTCCAAATTTGTTAGATTTTGTTTGACTTTTCTTCTTTGAAGAAGGTTTCTTGCCATACTCCATTGATGCATCCTGAATTGCAATCCCTCTTAACTTCTTTAAAGTATCATTGATATCAACACCATAAATACCATTATTGGTATCAAGATTTGCATCTTTATAACTCCCACTAATTCCCTTTACATAATCTTTTGCAATTTCTTCATCTATATCCGGATCAGTTTCAGATGAGTTGTTGGAGGAATCTTCGGATTCTGAAGAATCTAAGCTTTCTTCTTCATCAGGTATATCGTCTTCCTCCTCCTCCTCTTCTTCTTCTTCTTCTTCTTCTTCTTCATCAGTTTCTATTTCGTCTGAACATGATGAATCAGAAGTTGAACCTTCTTTGTTTTCTATAAATGGAGATGCTTCAATAACAGATGGATCTTCTTCTTCTTCTTCTTCATCATCACGAAACCCTAAGCCTCTGTGGAAACTATCATCCACTTCAAGAGATGTTTCAGTAACAGATTCATAGCTATATTCGACAGTTTCGGGTTCTTTGACTGGCGTTTGGTCAATGTAAGCAACAAGATTGGATTCGTTGGTATTAACCAAAACAAGAGGGTCTGAATCATCCAGCTTGTTACTACCATCACCATTTTCATCTAGAAGAGAATCAATCTGAAAAACTTCAAATTGGTCAAATGTATATGAACAATATTGTGGACGTATTCATATGGACACACACAGGATATATGAACGACATTATGGATTACACCAGGGGTATGCTTATTCATCACCGATAACTTCTCTTCATTCAATTCTTTGATTCTTGTTTTCTTGGATAATAATAGTGGAATTCTTTTATTAGTTCATGTATGAGTTCTTGTATGGATTTTGAATGCCTCTATGCTATAAATTTGTCCAAAAGTGACTTTTTTTTTTCGTGAATACTGACGATTCACGCAAGTGCAAAATGATCTGAAATAAAAATAACCTAGTTGCGTATGCTCGGATAAAGATAGAGAGGGAAAGCATTACTTGAGGATATATGTAACCAATAGCGTTCATTTTAGGCTTTTGAGCTTCGACATTTCTCGAATTGGAACTCGAAGCTTTCGATTTACCACCAGAACCACTCCCGATCGCAAATCTGGCTGTGGATTTGTTCTTCGAAGCATTCGAATAATTCCCACTATTACCATTATTACTCTTTCCTAATAAAATTTCATTTAAATTATAATTCACACAACAATAAGAAGATCATGACGATGAATCTATTTACCTCTGGGAGGGGGAGAATCGACAACGGGAGAACAATCGGATAACAAACCACCTTCCAGAAATGGAGATGGTTTCAGGGGTTTTCGGTTCTTGGATTTGTTGAACTTTTGCTTATAGCCTCCCCCGGCCATTGTTGATCATAACGTACAAAACGATGCGATGAATTCTTTAATTGATATTATAATCATTAGGATCGGAAGAGAGGAAGGCGGTAAGCATGGCGGTTATTATGTGCAGCTCGGTGTAACTACTATCGTGAGCCACGTGTATTACGATGACACCGGTGCCATGTTCGCTTGCCTTGTGGACATGTGGTTACCCTCTATGTTTTAATAATCGGTTTGAACCTGAGTTTGATGTAACAGAAACCGAAGACAAAGAGCAGTTCAATAATGATTGTTTTTATGTCAATTTGTATACTGTGAACAATAATTTCTTCAAAAACCGGGTTGAACTGACGTGAATGAATCGATAAAATCGTTTGAACTGGTTTATTGAATTTGGATAATTGGATTTCACCCGCCTAGTTAAAAGCAATACATTTCCAAAGCAAATTAAATAACTCGATTGAGAAGGTTATCTGGATTACAACTCAAAGGCTGACGATGCACACGCTGTTGGACACGACTTCGACAGACATCAGACACATTAACACTAGTCCGACGCCGATATTCTCAACTTGAAAACCGATACTTTTCAACCGTTATATACATGACTTTATAATATAGTTCATTATGACAAAATTTTATGTTTGTAGATGTCAAATTCTTGATTTTATGTATATATGTTTGAAGGAAAATTAAAAATAGATAAAACTTTTGGAACGTGTTGATCCGACAACTGAACTGGAAGCGGCCGTCAGACCGATTCTAATAAAAACCAGTTTTTACAACATTAGTTACCCTTTCGTTGGAGTATCACAATGGTTAATTAAAATTCCTTTCTACAGTTACAAAAACAATTTAAAATAGGTTTTGGGGAGTAGTGACACTCACCCCCACCGAAAAAATGTTGTCACATGTGCGCCATCTCAGCTTCACACTCAACCCACCACCAACCCACTAAACATCAGAAATGGTTACCACTCAATATTTTTTTTTAATTTTTTAATTTTTTGAACGTTGTATTAATTAAAAAGCATAATTTATAACAAAAATTAATTTTTTAAAACATAAAAGCATAAAACCACGTTTCTTAATTAAAAACATAGAAGTTTAAAACTTAAATTACTAAAATTAAACATTACATTGTCTAAATAAAATAAAAATTAAAAAAATATAAAAAAAAAACATAGAAAAATTCTAATCGTCGTCGCCGTAATCATCCGTCTCGTCATCCTCCTCATCGTTCACCGCCATCATCCTCTTCACCGTCACCATCGTCATCATCCTCGTCTTCACTGTCATTTTGCCCTTGAAATTGTCTTTCTCGTATGTATTCGGTCAAATCATGTCGTAGATTGTGTTGTGTTTCACGGTTTTGTATTTCCAAAACTCTTGAGAAGTATGCCGCGCTGCTAACTGGTATTAATGCTGGTGGATTAAGTATATCGTTTGTGGTATATGAGCAAATAGCCCTATCCTTTTCTTCTATTATCGTGTTATGTAAAATAACACAAGCAGTCAACATTGTCCTCAATTTTTCTCTGTCCCATGTTCGTGCCGGATGTTTGATTATGTGCCACTTTTGTTTGAGGACTCCAAACACCTGTTCTACATCCTTCATTGCAGATTCTTGTGCTAACTTGAACATTTTCTGTTTATCATTGGCCGAAAATGTGTATGACTTGAAAAATGTAGCGTATTCTGGATATATCCCATCACCTAGGTAATACCCATATTTGTATTAATTTCCACTGACAACATATGACATTTCTGGTGCTTTACCCTATAAAATATCGTTAAATATTGGAGATGCTTGGAGCACATTCATGTCATTGTTTGACCCGACCATACCAAAGAATGCATGCCAAAATCATAGGTCATTTGAAACAACTGCCTCTAAAATAATAGTCAACACCCCATAATCACCTCGTGTGAATTGGCCATGCCATGCGTTGGGACAATTGCCCACTCCTAATGCGTACAATCAATGCTACCAAGCATCCATGGAAAACCATGCTTAGCTTGATGCGCGGCATACAACTGTTCGACATCGCTTTTAGTCAGATGTCGCAAGTATATGTCACGGTAAAGCTTTATGACATACTCACAAAATAGATATGTATACTCTCGACCTATCCTTTCAGACATTTTCAGATACTCATCTGATGCGTCTGCGGCGATGTCGTATGCCAGTTGTCTAAAAGCGACCGTACATTTTTGTATCGTAGTAAAACCGCATTTAACTCTAGCATCCCATCGTAATTGGAAAAATTCATAATTACATGCCAAATCTCTAGCTATACGTAAAAATAAATTTCTACTAATACGAAAACGTTCTTCGAATTTCGATAGATCATATAAACTATCAACGACAAAATAATCACGTACCAAAAGTTCATGTGCCGCCTCACGATCCCGATTGATCCATTTTCTATGCTTCTTCTCGACATTTGAACTTTCGCCCCTCTCACGTACCATGTATCATACTACGGACAACAACATATACAAAATCAAATCGTCATCATAATCGTTATCATCGGATGACGAAGCAAGTGGAGGTGGAAAATTATCCATTTTTTGGTTTAATGTGTGTGTTTGTTTTGAAAAAATGTAAGTATGGTTTAGTAGAAATTATATGTAAAATGATTGTATATATAGAATTTGAAAAAGTAATAGAAAGTTTTTTTTTATATCAAACAGTATCAACAACAACGGTCAAAAAATGAATGGACCAATCATCGACTCCGTCTTCGTCCGTCCTCCGCCTCACGTCACGCGCACCCCACTGGAACATGGGGTGGTGTTCATGTGTCTTGGGCTGTGCCACATCAGCCCTCACACGTCTTTTTCTTCCCCATACCAGACAGCCTTATCGTGAGTCGTGGGTATTAGGATTACACCGGTGGCATGTTCGCTTGCCTTGTGGACATGTGGTTACCTCAATGATTAAAATTCGGTTTGAACCTGAATTTGATGGATCAGAAACCGAAGACAATAGCAGTTTAATAATGATTGTTTTTATCTCAATTTGTATACTATGAACAAGATAGTTTCTTCAAAAAAACTGGTTGAACGGTTGTGAATGAATGGATAAAATCGTTTGAACCGGTTTATTGGATTTGACCCAGCTAGTTAAAAACAACACACTTCCAAAGCAAGTTAAATAACTCGATTGATAAGGTTATCCGAAGTACAACTCGAAGGCTGATGATGCGCACGCTGCCGGACATGACTTCAACACACAACAAACACACTAACACTAATCCGATGTCGATCTTCTCAACTTGAAGACCATACTTCTCAATTGTTATATACATGTCATTATAATATAGTTCATTATGATAAAGATTTATGTTTGTAGATGTCAAATTCTTGATTTTATGTATATATGTTTGAAGGAAAATTAAAAATAGATAAACACTATGGAACCGGTTGATCCGACAGTTGAGTTGGGAAGCGGTCACCAGACCGATTCAAATAAAAACCGTTTTTTAAAACATTAGTTACCCTTTCGTTGGAGTATCACAATTGTTAATATAAAATTCCTTTTTACAGTTACAAAAACAATTTAAAATATAAAAAATATATTAATATTCATCCATTAACCATCAACTTCACATTTCAGATATATATATATATATATATATATATATATATATATATATATATATATATATATATATATATATATATATATATATATATATATATATATATATAAAAGTTCATGTGAAAATACAAATAATTTGTGAAAACGCGAAAACAAGGAAAACCTATGAGAATGAGTTACCTCAACCTTATATTGGACACGAATCCATCCAAAAATTTGAATTACATGATGATAATCGATGATAGATGAAAAATTCTTTTATATTAACAAAACATGTTTTTTAACATTTTATTATGAAAACTTGAATTTAAAAGTAGTTAAGGATATGAAAAAAACGGTTGTTAAAACCACCTTTAAATCAATATTACCATAACACCCTCCAATATAAAATTTGTCATCTTTAATTTATTGCAAATAAATTTAATTTTTAAGGTACATGTGTTTGATTTTTATAAGATAAAATCTATTTTCGTATTTTCTCAAAATATTTATGTTTTTGGATGAACCTACTTATATATATATATATATATATATATATATATATATATATATATATATATATATAACACATACAGAGAGAGAGAGAGAGCTAGATTCAAATATGGATGGACATCTATTAGAAAGATGTGTGGACAGTGCAATTATGTAAGAATTACAAAGAAAATATGTTGTTTGATAATGTGAATATGTTCAATCTTACATAAAAATTATCATTATCATGCATTCTTACAAATTAAATCGTCTATAAGATTATTATTATTATTATTATTATCATCTATATTCTGTCAGTATGTTGTTGGGATGTTATTGAGTCGTATTCTGTAATAATGAAAATTAGTGAAAAACAATGCTTGAAAACAAAAATAAATACGAATTAGTAAGAATGAATGAAAATAACATTAATTGTGTGAGGTTAAACGTATTCACATTACTAAACAACTTATTCTTTTAGTAATTCTCATAGAAATAACTCTGTCCACACGTCCGCATAGTAATTGTTCATCCACATTATAACCTAGCATATTATATATATATATATATATATATATATATATATATATATATATATATATATATATATATATATATATATATATATATATATATATAACAATAATAAATAACTTTATGTAGTTGATATATTTAAATCTATCAATATTATATTTTATTCGTAAAGAATTAAGAGCCATCAATTATAATATTTTAATATAATATTTATAATTTGTACAAAAACATATTATCTAATAACTAAATAACAATTAAAATGGATAAAAGGGCAACATATAATAATAATAATAATAATAAGGAAAAATTAGAGCAAAAAAACTTAGCCACATAAACAAACAAAACAAATCTTCATAAAGGCAACCAACAAAATTTAACAAATTTAAATAATTTTATGTCAAAGCCTACAGCTTTAGGTAGTTGATAGTTATGATTCATTTGTGTATGAATAGGTTGCTTTACAGTTTACATAACATATTTTAGGTTTCAGGCACATAAAATAAAGAAATCTATTGTAAAAATAATAAAGGAAACGGTCCAAAAGTCGCGTAAAATTATTGAAATGAGCATAACTTTTAATTCGTTTTTCTTAATAATAAGATTATCATTATAATAATATGTTTTTTTATAAGGAAAAACACCAGAAAACTCCTCATTATTCTAGTTTAATTTTGCGTAAACTCCTAAATTTTCTAATAAAAACGTCTTGATTACCATGTAAAAAATTCAATTCCGACATTTTGTTCGGTTTGTATATATAACCAGACAATGAATCGTTTTTGTTAAAAAACCATAAGACTGTTCTGTAAATTTATTCAAATTGTTAAAACTTTTTCTTAGAAAAAGTCATAATATTTTGGTAAAATTTAAAGAAATTCTTTATGTTTTTTAACAGATAAAAATAGATTATCTGGTAAAATATATGAAACAAGACAAAATGGTTGAGTTGAACTTTTTACCCGACAATCGGTACATTTCTTTTAAAAAAATTTTAAAAAATTAATAATTTTCTGTAAACTAGACCAACATAATTAGATTTTTCTAAAAAATAACTATTATTTTTTAATGCATTAAGAATATTTATTATTTGTAATACTAAAGGATACAAATAAAGTGTATAATAATATATATCCTCTATATGGATCCAAAAATAAAGTTGTGATTGCATGATTTATATGAAAAAGTATTTGCTGTATAAATTAAAATTAGTATATACAAAAGACCGTTAATGCTACTTTAAAAATTAGCTTCAGCGTTTTTATGACTGATTGTAGATATTAATACCAACCAAAAAGCCTTAGATGAACTCTATCACAACGTGTAAAATAAGTCTTCCGCCCAAATTGTTGAGGGTTTAAAATTAGAGGTGTGTATTTTCCTTCCAGAAAAAAAGATAATTGTTGAGGGTTTAAAATTAGAGGTGTGTGTTAAACGCAAGACGTGGCTTAATATTAGTAACCTAAACAGCAATAAATACCATGTAGGCCACTAACCATTCTTCCTTTTGTCATTTAAATATAAATAAATTTTGATGTCAAAAATAGAATAAAGGAAAATATAAAGTACCAACTACTACGTACAATTGTCATTAGCAACACCTGTCCACCTCTTTATATATAACACACTTGTAACTCTTACATACCATTTCTCAACTACATAATTTCCTTTGCTTCTTAGAAAACCAAATCCATGAAACGAGTATAACTTAAAGAAGAAACTCCTAGCCATATTACAGTTTAGGAGGTGACCTATAACAAACAAGAAATGGCCACAGGGATCGCAATAGCAGACGGGTATTTTCAAGGTGGTGTATATGCAGGATGCATCAGTTCAGATGATACAGAAGTTTGTAGAAGACCATATCACCGTGATTGCAATTGTCCCCTTCATAAACTGTCTCAGCATCGTTCTCATGTATCTCTCAGAAAACCAACTACGGTTTCATACCCTCTAAGCCGTGTGTACAATGGTGGTGTCAAGAAATGATCGACTCTTCGCGTTGTTATTATGCAGTAATTACATGCATGACCAACAAATGCAATATTCAAAATCTACGTTTTATATGGTTTTTGAATCAATATTAATTACAATTTTTTTTTTTATCATATGTTGTTATGTTTTTGTTAATGTGGTAGATCCATCACATAAAGTTTTTTTTTTTTTTTTTTTTTTTTTTTTTAATTATTATTTTCGCGTTAAGGCTAGGTTTGTTATGGTAATGAATATATAAGATTTTTCTCAGTGTAATATTTTACTTTTGACATTTCTAATATATATAAATATAAATAATTTTTTTGACATTTTTGTAATATTTTATTTTTGATATTTCTAATATATATATATATATATATATATATATATATATATATATATATATATATATATATATATATATATATATATATATATATATATGTGTGTGTGTGTGTGTGTATGAATGTCAGGTAAGGGCTATTGTTTAGGCCAACTCCAGTGGTAAAACACAAAAATGGTGAGTTTTAAACACTAAAGGTGTAACCAATCCAATCCAATCACATACTAAAATGGTGTATTTTAGAGGCCAAACATTTTGGCTTTCATATTTGGTGTTTTAATGTATCACACACACTAAAAATGATGTATTTTAGAGATTGGTTGGAATGATAAAGAATAAAACTAACACTAAAATGACACTAAAATGATGTTTTTAGTGTCCATTGAAATTGGTCTTACATCGTCATTGGCTCATCTGTAAAGGCTTCAACATTCTAAATCAGAGAACACCGGTTTTAATCATTTCCTTTCTTTTTTTATGACTTGACATTCGACGTCAAAATAACATAGGCTCTAGGTGACCTGCTAAAAGTTGCAAAGTGATATATAGTTTTTACAAAACAAAACAAATATTGGGGCTAAAGTGATATGAGATAAAGAAGAAGAAATATTGGTGCTAATAAAGTAACGACATAAAGATGAAGAAATATTGGGGCTAAAATAATGGCATAGAGAAGAAGAAGAAGAGAACAAATATTCAGACTAAAGTAAATAACATAAAGAGGAAGAGAACCCTTACGTTGTGAACTCCGACGTTTGTCCGACCCTTTTATCTAGTTTACTATTCGTCTATATGGTGTGAGTATTATATATCCTCTTTCCTTTTAATTTCATCTCATCTCATCTCATCTCATCTCATCTCATGTTCTAATAAAAGAGTACCTAAGATTACACATGTCAATAGCTGGCCCCCTTCCCATCACTTTTTCCCGCCCATAATTTCTATGTGAATTTCCAAAATTGTCCAGAAACTGTAACGCCCGGGTTTCAGGGCTAAGCATATTTGTCAATGTAATAGTCTAGGTCAACTATTGTAACTCTTTTTGAAGTAATAAAGATGAAATATTTGAGTATTATGTGAATTATGTGTGTTTATGTGTTTATTGTTTAATTATAAATGTATAATTAATAAAGAATAAAAATAAGCGTCAAAATTAAAGTGTGAGATAAACCCGATATCTTTATATAAAGTTGTAGTGGTCGAAACAAGGATTCCGGGGATATAAGGAATGCCGAAATCCGAGTTATAACGAAGAAGTTATGACCCGTCGAAGTTTCACGACGGAACCGGCGCGACACCGGGAAGCGTAAATAGTGAACTTACGATAGAGCGACTTTTAGCGTTAGAAATCTAAATGAAAGTCGTAGAATATGTTAAACTGAGAGTGTCCATAAAAAGAACGCCCAAATCTGACTTCGTATGAAGAAGTTATGAGATTTTAAACAGACCAATCATGTCCCGGCCTGTTTAGTACAAATATCATTAAATCCATTTAAAATAGTATTATAGAGAGGTGTTTAGTTGTTTATATAACTAAAAGGTCATTAAGTAATTATGGAGGGTAGTTTCTGAAAATTCAATTAGTATAAATAAGAGCCTTGGGCTCTCATATTTCTTGCACCATTCTCTTGATTCAAGAGTCTTTCTCTCCTTATCCCCCGAGCATTTCGGTCTCTCGTGATTCGACTTCTCTTTCTGTAGTTTAGTATAGTAAGGTGAGCGCTGAAGTGCTGCACGAATCTTTCTTAGAATGATTCAGCGACGAAGTTCTGCCCCTGCAGAGCCCGACTCCTAGCTAAAACCCCATTGCAAGTAAGTTATGCTTACCTTATTTTAATATAGCTTATATTTAAAATTAGTATTGTTATTATGAACTTATAATAAATATTTGAGCTATTATTATAACTTATATAAGTGTCGTTATAATATTTTTTTAACTACTCGCGGTACGGGGAATCTGGTTTAAAGGGCCGCATAGGGTTGTTGGATTTCAGAAGTGCTATATGCCAAAATGGTCCTGCCCTCCGGTGTTTTATGTCTGGCCCCTGTCTGTACATAGTGGTTGGAAAATATTGTTTAACGCTTATATAATAATAATAATAATAATACTAAGACTAATAGTTGGTCACGGTAAATATTAGACTAAAATTTAGCGATAATAATGCTAGGTTTCGTCGAAGGAAAATAGAATCGTTAGAAGCAAGCGCTGCCCGATTTTGGAATCATCACTTTAACAAGTGAGTGCATAGTTACTTTCAGCTTACACATAGATATGAAGTATTTTATATAAATTACGTGCTATGTGTGCATATTATCTGAATACTTGCTATCTATACTGGATGAACATTGTTATACATGTTTTCAATGATTTAAACTGTATATGTATTTTATATCCACGAAAATGTTGGGGTAAAACATGGGTAGATGTAATAGGTGATGTGTGATAAAATGATGAGAGACCTCGATGTTGGTGTTGTTGATTCTGTCATCCAGCGGAGTATGGATGACGACCACAGACTCTTCTAGACAGTCCATCGGAACACTAGCAGGCTCGCAACCTGTAGGTGTTTGTGAACGATGTGTTCACCGGTGTACTCCATCCCCCACATGGCTGCCTTTAGGACATTTATTGCTGAGGAATCCCCTTAGCAGTAGTGTCCGTCCCGATAATGATCCTTAGGCTAGGTCCCTTATGATAGGTGTTTAGGGACGTAAAGTGAGGATAACGGGAATGGGTAATCGGGTTATTGTTGATTGATGAAATTAATAAACTTATTTATTGTGGGTTGAAAACCCTATGTGCTCACCAGGATCCCAAGCCTGACCCATTCAATTTTATGTATTACAGGTAGTTGCGCTTGAGCATAGATATGATGTTTGGACGAGGGATTACAGATATAGGCATGTAGATATGAAATAATGTAGTAAGGCTTATATTGTACTGTTTATGCTTTTGATCTGTACGAACATGACATCTCAAGTCTTTTAATGAAATACATTTCTATGGAAATGCTTTTGATAAATCTTTATCATATTTTGTTTTGGGACAAATTCCGCAACACTTTTATTTAAAATGTTACTCTGATTTTTAAACAAAGCATAAACAAAATCGGTCTTTTCTGGCCGTGATTTTGGGGATGTCATTGTTGGTATCAGAGCATTAATTTAAGCGAACTAGGAATTTGTAAGGTTTCTAGACTTAAACTTAAAATGCTAAGCGATGATTGTGAGGTGGGAGCACTAGCTTATTTTAGGAATTGTGCCTAAAATGCTTTTATGTGCTAAATGCTTTGTGCATGATATACTGTTATTTGTTCGGATCTATGGTCTGTTGCCGACCGGATCTGGAAACCTTATGTGTTTAGGATTCTAAACGTACGACTACGATATTAGAACTAGCATGTAAACGTTTCGGAGTGATTTGGACGATTTAAATGTCTATCCTAAATAAAGATCTAAATTCACCTTATTCGGTGTATAGATCAAGATGGCAAGGACCCGTAGCGGAAACGTGAACGCAAATGGAGATAGGAACCAACCCCCACTGGTTCAGCAAATACCTGTTGTTGAAGAAGTTGCACCTTAGCTAGTCACGATGGCCGGAGTGCAAGCGATGATCCAGGCAATGTTGGATCGTCAAATGGAGGAAACCAAACGTTTGCTCCAACAAAATCGAGAGGAAGAGACTATTCAGATCGAACAGCCCGAGTTGAACGAAGGGCAGACTGAGGAGGGAAACTACAGTGGGACTGTTGGTCAAGCCAACCCACCGATAGTTAGGCAAAACAACCAGGATGGAGGAAATGACGGACATGGATGCAAATACAAGGATTTCATGGTATCCAAGCCACCGAGTCTATCTAGAAGCCCGACACCGGTGGAAGTCATGAACTGGATCTCTGAAATGGAGACGATGTTTGAGAGTTGCGAGTGTAGCAACAGGCAGAAGACCGCTCTCGCGGTTCCTCTATTGAAATCTAGAGTGCTAAGCTGGTGGAAGCTACTAGCTGATTCAATGCCCAAAGGTGAAGCAAGCAAGATGTCGTGGGTGGATTTTCTGGTACAGTTGAAGATGCAATACTGCTCTGAGCAGGATCTTCTGGAAATCAACAACGAATTCCAGAATCTGAAGAAGGGAAGAATGAGCATTACTGAATACGCTGCAAGCTTTACTGAGAAAATGAAGCTTGTTCCTCACCTCGTTCCAACTGAACTCTCCAAGGTTAACAAATTTTCCCTCGGAAGCCGCCATCTGGGCTGCTAAGAATGCGGAGACCTAGATATGAGAGAAGGGTCTGGAGAGAGTGGAGGTGGGAGAGAAAAGGAAATTTGACGGATCCTCGAGATCCGGTAAGAAGAGTAGATTCTCGAAGTCTGGTTCGAGAGGAGGAGGGTCAGAAGCGAAGTGGTACGACAAGTGCAAGAAGAAGCACTCTGGAAAGTGTGATGGAGGGGTCACTTGTTTCAAATGCGGAAAGCCTGGTCACTACGCCAACGAATGCAAGTTCACTAAGAAGGTCTGTTATGAGTGCAACGAGGAGGGGCACATTTCAAAGGATTGCCCGAAGAAGAAGGAAGCAGGAAGACCCAACATACCACCAAAGCCAAAGGCGAGAGCCTTCCAGATGACGCTCGAGGCTGCGAAGGAGGCAGCAGACGTCGTTTCAGGTACCTTTTTTGTAAATGGTTTGCCTGCAAATATACTATTTGATTCGGGAGCCAACTACTCCTTTGTGTCGCATAAATTTGGTGGGAAATTAGCATTGCCTGTAGAAAAACTTAATAATGCCATGATTGTAGAAGTTGCTAGTGGCAAATTCGTACATGTTAGTGATCGTATTAGGAACATCGTCATCGACCTAAACGGAAACGAATTCCACGAAGAGCTATTACCCATAGAGTTAAACGGTTTCGACATCGTTTTGGGTATGGATTGGCTTAGCGCCAACGATGCTGAGATTCAATATCGAAAGAAGATAGTAAGGGAAAACCCACCCGGAAAGGAATCATTTATGGTGTACGGGGACAAATGCAGAGTGAATTCTGGAATCATCTCCCTGATGAAAGCCAGAAAATGTTTGTCCAAAGGATGTGCATCATACTTGGCATTTGTAATCGATGCTAAGAAGGAAAAGAAAGAGGCGTAGAATATACCAGTTGTGTGCGATTATCCGGAAGTCTTTCTCGAAGATCTTCCCGGATTACCACCTGATAGACAAGTGGAGTTTCGTATAGACTTGTTACCAGGTACAACACCAATAGCAAAAGCACCTTATCGATTAGCACCGACGGAGATGAAGGAGCTTATGAAACAACTTCAGGAGCTGTTGGATAACGGTTTCATTCGACCTAGTTCATCACCCTGCAGAGCTCCGGTGTTATTCGTAAAGAAGAAGGACGGAAGCATGAGAATGTGTATAGACTACCGAGAGCCGAACAAGGCAACAGTGAAGAACAAGTATCCATTGCCGAGGATTGACGACCTATTCGATCAGCTGCAAGGTTCGAGCTACTTCTCAAAGATCGTTCTTAGGTCGGGATATCATCAGCTGAAAGTGAGACGGTAGGATATTGAGAAGACTGCATTCAGGACGAGATATGGACACTACGAGTTCTTGGTTATGTCGTTTGGACTAACCAATGCTCCAGCAGCATTCATGGATTTGATGAATAGGGTTTGTAAACCATTCCTCGATAAATCCGTGATAGTGTTCATCGACGACATTCTCATCTACTAAAAAAGCCAAGAGGAGCATGGCAAGCATCTACGGGAAGTGTTGGAAGTGTTAAAGAAGGAGAAGCTTTACGCTAAGTTCTCCAAGTGTGATTTTTGGATCCGAGAAGTCCAATTCTTGGGTCATGTGGTTAACCAAGAAGGGATAATGGTTGACCCAGAAAAAATCGAAGCTTTAATGAAGTGGGAACGTCCAAAGAGTCCCACGGAGATCCGAAGCTTTCTAGGATTAGCCGGATATTATCGACAATTTATCCAAGGCTTTTCTTCGATAGATGCTCCATTGAAAGCTTTGACCCACAAAGGAGCCACATATACATGGAGTGAGAAACACGAAGAGGCGTTCGAGAAGCTAAAGAAGAAGTTATGCGAAGCACTGATACTTTCTCTAACCGATGGAGTTGAAGACTTCGCAGTTTACAGTGACGCGTCTGGAGTCGGGTTGGGTTGTGTTTTGACCTAAAGAGAAAAGGTGATAGCATACGCATCTCGACAATTGAAAGAGCACGAAAAGAACTACCCCACTCATGATCTGGAGTTGGCAGCGGTAGTATTTGCTCTAAAGATATGGAGGCATTACCTCTACGGCACGAAGTGCAAACTCTTCACTGATCATAAGAGTCTCCAGTATCTCTTTAATCAGAAAGAATTGAACATGAGGCAACGACGCTGGCTAGAACTACTCAAGGACTACGACTGTGAGATACTTTACCACCCAGGTAAAGCAAATATTTTTGCTGATGCTCTCAGTCGGAAAGTCAATCTTGAAAGGAAAAGGCCAAGAGCGTTAAGAATTAAAGTCGTCTCGACGATTGTGGAAAGTATCAGGAAAGCTCAAGAAGAAGCTTTAGAGAAGAATGACCGAAAGGAAGAACGTTTGGGAAGAACGTTAGTGTTCGGTACAAACAGTCGAGGACTGAAGGTATTCCAAGATCGAATTTGGGTACCTAAGACGGGAGGAATAAGAGACCTTCTGATGGAAGAAGCACATAAGACCATGTACTCAATTCATCCCGGTAGCACTAAAATGTATAGGGACCTAAAACACTACTACTGGTGGCCGACGATGAAGCTCAATGTTGCGAATTATTTGGCCGAGTGCGTGACGTGTGCGAGAGTTAAGGCACAACATCAGAAACCGTATGGGAGTTTAGAGCCTTTACCTATACCCATGGGTAAATGGGAAGACATCACCTTGGATTTTGTGACCAAACTACCCTAGACAAAGAGCGGCCACGACATGATTTGGGTGGTCGTGGATCATTTCACCAAGAGTGCACACTTCATAGCAGCCAACGAGAAGTGGTCTATGGATAAGCTCGCAAATGCTTACGTAAAGGAAATTGTAAGACTTCATGGTGTTCCTCTTACAATTGTATCATATCGTGATAGTCGTTTCACATCAAGGTTTTGAAGGAGTCTACAAGAGGAGTTGGGTACAAAGTTGTGTTTGAGTACTGCTTACCATCCGCAGACTGATGGTCAGAGCGAATGAACGATTCAAACACTAGAAGATATGCTGAGAGCATGTACCCTCGAGTTCCAAGGGAATTGGGACGAGCACTTACCTCTAGTAGAATTTTCGTACAACAACAGTTTCCACTCGAGCATCAAGATGGCACCTTACCAAGCTTTGTATGGACAGAAGTGCCGTACGCCGTCTTGTTGGCTTGAAGCTGGAGAGAAGCAGTTTATGGGCCCCGAGATAGTCCATGAGACTGCTGAAAAGTTGAAGGTGATTAGTGAAAGATTGTTAGCAGCTCAGGATCGTCAGAAGAGCTATGCTGACAAGAAAAGACGACCGATGACCTTCGAAGTTAGGGATTCGGTTTTACTTAAAGTCTCACCATGGAAGGGACTTATAAGATTCGGGAAACGAGGAAATTTGAGTCCAAGGTTTATTGGACCCTTCAAAGTTCTTTAGAAGATTGGGAACCAAGCTTACAAGCTGGAATTGCCCGAAGAACTCAATGGTATTCATAACACCTTCCATATATGTTATTTGAGGAAATTCACGGGAGATGTTCCCGACATAATTCCAATCTCAGAGTTAAGGATGGATGAAAATAAAAGGCTCATCGAAGAGCCTGAGGCAATTGTTGACCGTAAGACTAAGAAGTTACGACGCAAGATGGTTGACTTAGTGTTAGTCCGATGGAAACATTCGAATGGGCCGAATCTCACTTAGGAAACAGAGGATGACATGATTAGTCGTTATCCACATCTGTTTGTTGATGCATGATTCCGGGACGGAATCATCCTCAGGGGGAGAGAATTGTAACGCCCGGGTTTCAGGGCTAAGCATATTTGTCAATGTAATAGTCTAGGTCAACTATTGTAACTCTTTTTGAAGTAATAAAGATGAAATATTTGAGTATTATGTGAATTATGTGTGTTTATGTGTTTATTGTTTAATTATAAATATATAATTAATAAAGAATAAAAATAAGCGTCAAAATTAAAGTGTGAGATAAGCCCGATATCTTTACATAAAGTTGTAGTGGTCGAAACAAGGATTCCGGGGATATAAGGAATGCCGAAATCCGAGTTATAACGAAGAAGTTATGACCCGTCGAAGTTTCACGACGGAACCGGCGCGACACCGGGAAGCGTAAATAGTGAACTTACGATAAAGCGACTTTTAGCCTTAGAAATCTAAATGAAAGTCGTAGAATATGTTAAACTGAGAGTGTCCATAAAAAGAACACCCAAATCTAACTTCGTATGAAGAAGTTATGAGATTTTAAACAGACAAATCCTGTCCCGACGTGTTAAAAATTTAACTTTAAAAATAAAGTCAAAATTAGCCGACGGAGTCTAAACGAAAGTTGTAGAGTACGTCTCCACCTACACGTGGATATAAAGAACGTCAAAAACGAAGTTCGTATGAACGAGTTACAAATTATAATAGCATATTTACGTATTAAAATAAAGTATAAATCATGTATACATACACATATATATACATATGTATATATCATTAGAAAGGTATCGACGATGCGGTCATTATAAGACTAATGTTGAGTTCTTTCGACATTAGTTTAGTACAAATATCATTAAATCCATTTAAAATAGTATTATAGAGGGGTGTTTAGTTGTTTATATAACTAAAAGGTCATTAAGTAATTATGGAGGGTAGTTTCTGAAAATTCAATTAGTATAAATAAGAGCCTTGGGCTCTCATATTTCTTGCACCATTCTCTTGATTCAAGAGTCTTTCTCTCCTTATCCCCCGAGCATTTCGGTCTCTCGTGATTCGACTTCTCTTTCTGTAGTTTAGTATAGTAAGGTGAGCGTTGAAGCGCTGCACGAATCTTTCTTAGAATGATTCAACGACGAAGTTCTGCCCCTGCAGAGCCCGACTCCTAGCTAAAACCCCATTGCAAGTAAGTTATGCTTACCTTATTTTAATATAGCTTATATTTAAAATTAGTATTGTTATTATGAACTTATAATAAATATTTGAGCTATTATTATAACTTATATAAGTGTCGTTATAATATTTTTTTAACTACTCGCGGTACGGGGAATCTGGTTTAAAGGGCCGCATAGGGTTGTTGGATTTCAGAAGTGCTATATGCCAAAATGGTCCTGCCCTCCGGTGTTTTATGTCTGGCCCCTGTCTGTACATAGTGGTTGGAAAATATTGTTTAACGCTTATATAATAATAATAATAATAATAATAATACTAAGACTAATAGTTGGTCACGGTAAATATTAGACTAAAATTTAGCGATAATAATGCTAGGTTTCGTCGAAGGAAAATAGAATCGTTAGAAGCAAGCGCTGCCCGATTTTGGAATCATCACTTTAACAAGTGAGTGCATAGTTACTTTCAGCTTACACATAGATATGAAGTATTTTATATAAATTACGTGCTATGTGTGCATATTATCTGAATACTTGCTATCTATACTGGATGAACATTGTTATACATGTTTTCAATGATTTAAACTGTATATGTATTTTATATCTACGAAAATGTTGGGGTAAAACATGGGTAGATGTAATAGGTGATGTGTGATAAAATGATGAGAGACCTCGATGTTGGTGTTGTTGATTCTGTCATCCAGGGGAGTATGGATGACGACCACAGACTCTTCTAGACAGTCCATTGGAACACTAGCAGGCTCGCAACCTGTAGGTGTTTGTGAACGATGTGTTCACCGGTGTACTCCATCCCCCACATGGTTGCCTTTAGGACATTTATTGCTGAGGAATCCCCTTAGCAGTAGTGTCCGTCCCGATAATGATCCTTAGGCTAGGTCCCTTATGATAGGTGTTTAGGGACGTAAAGTGAGGATAACGGGAACGGGTAATCGGGTTATTGTTGATTGATGAAATTAATAAACTTATTTATTGTGGGTTGAAAACCCTATGTGCTCACCAGGCTCCCAAGCCTGACCCACTCAGTTTTATGTATTACAGGTAGTGGCGCTTGAGCATAGATATGATGTTTGGACGAGGGATTACAGATATAGGCCTGTAGATATGAAATAATGTAGTAAGGCTTATATTGTACTGTTTATGCTTTTGATCTGTACGAACATGACATCCCAAGTCTTTTAATGAAATACATTTCTATGGAAATGCTTTTGATAAATCTTTATCATATTTTGTTTTGGGAATAATTCCGCAACACTTTTATTTAAAATGTTACTCTGATTTTTAAACAAAGCATAAACAAAATCTGTCTTTTCTGGCGGTGATTTTGGGGATGTCACTGAAACCTATTATAAACCCCTTATCATTTTGTCTTCTATATTTGAATTTGAATTCGAACAACACAATCCCAATAATTCAAGCATCAAATTAGGGTATACCTCCTCAAATCTCTCTATTAGGTGCATTTCATGTACCTATTTTGTAGCTTTATTTTATAAAAGTACATTGCATATAGGCTTAAAGTCATGCATTTTGCATGTTTTTCGGGATTTTTCATGAGGCAATTTCATTCAAATACTTTTGTGATATTTCAGGGACTTTTGGAGGTAGGATATTGTTGGAGGAGGTAAATAAAAGTTGCGGACAAAATTTCAGGACTTGCGGAGCACCGAGGAGCAAGATATCAAAGAAATGAACATTTTGGCTTTACAGAGATTTACACGGCCGTGTAAATGCAAGCCTTGCGTTTACGCGGGCCGTGTAAACGTAGATTTCTGCGCAGTATATGTTTACGTTTACGTGGGCCGTGTAAATGACAATGTTAATTTACGCGGGCCGTGTAAACGTAAACGTGGGTTTTAAAGCAGTTTTTCACCGTTCTTAAAGAGGGTAACCAATTTTTTCTTGAGGGGGTCGACTTTTGGAGTGGAGAAGGCGAATTTCTTGAGAATTTTGAAGTTGATTAACACTTGGGAACATTTGATTTCATTTTGTAAGAACATTAATTTCATTTTCTGGATTTGTGATCTTGTTCTAGTCATGAGTGGCTAGAACCCTAGATTCTCCAACTTTATGTCTTGACTTCTAGTTGTGATTTCAATCATATGACTTGATGTTTTCTTTCAATTTTCTATCTAGTGAATTTGATTTTGTTTCAATCGAATGTTTGATTCTAATTGTGATTCTTATTGGCCATTTGAATTAGGGTTAGATCATTCAAGTTATCTAATTGCAAAATCCGTAATTGTTTTGCAAATTGGACTAGGTAACAAGCACTAAACTGATTTCTATTGAATGAATTTAGTGTAAATCTTATTCACACATTCTTATGCTCCCGAGCTTATGAGGAGTATTGAGTGTTGTTGGGAACTTTCACATAAAGTTTAATGCAATTTTTCAACCTAATTCTAAGAGCTTGTTTATATTAGATTGGTAAGGTTAGGATTAATCAAAGAGCTTATTTTGGTTAATCAATGTGGTGAATGGGAGGTGCTAGATCTTGTTAGCATTTCCATGTACCAATTTAGATAGAATTGAACAAATATCATTTCATCCTTGGAATCACATTGCTAATTTGTCTTGCATGGAGTTGGAGTCCTTACAAATCTTGAATCTACTTCATTAAATCAATCATTTACTTATTGCTTTATTCTATAGTTTAAATCATTGCTTATAAATTCCCCCCATTATGTGACCATTTTTGTACCTTACGCAAAAAGGTATAAACACTTGTCCCGTGTCTTTGTGGATCGACCCTACTTACCTTGTACTACATTATTAGTGCATAGTAGTAGTGTTTAAGGAATCATTAGTACCCTTTATTTGTTGGGTTTGACACGCCTAACAAATTGGCGCCGTTGCCGGGGACACGGTGTTAGTAATTGTTTATGTCAAGCATTTTGTGAGCAGGTGCTTAAAAAAAGAAAAAAAAAGTAAGGTAGATGATAAGTTTTGAATTGAAGGAAGTGGCGAGAAGGTTAATGTGTTGTAAAGGCCCACCTACTTAGAACAAAGCACATTCAGGGGCGAAGTCGAGCCAACGACTTAAAACAAGGGCAGCTAACCGGGAGGCAACCCGGGGTTATTTTTGTCCTTTTTTTAAAACTTTTTAGTGTTTGGTAATTTTTTTTAAATGTACCAAATGGTTTTAACTTATTTTTTATGCCTAGAAAATGAATCTCCGGCTCCAAAAATACTTCACAGGTAGCTTGAGGAGGATGAAGAGGAGGTTCACACCACAATTGCGAAGCTCCAAGAACGATTCGGTAAATTCTTTCCATATCTTTAATCGTTCATATTTTACTTAAAATTCAATTGGTGTGCATTTGTAACTGTTTTGAACTCATTCTCAACCCAACTACCATCCTCCACCATCCTACTCTCAATATGCCGACTATACCTCTCTCCAAGCACCGAGGACGATGCTTATTTTAAGCTTGGGGAGGGGCATCCATCCATGCATAAATCCCGTTGCATGTAGTTTTGTACATATTGCATTAATTTTCATTTCATTTTCTTTTTCATTTTTTTTCTGCATGGAAAATTTTTCAAAAACCAAAAGGATTTTCTTTCTATTCTAATTTTTATTATTTTCTTTGCAATTTGTTTGCATCTAAATTTTTGCATTGCATTCATTGCATAAAAAAAGGATCCAATCCTAAGCAACCAAATCTTTTCAAAACAGTTGAGCTGGTAAATGAGTCATGTGCCTTGAAATTTGCTTGCTCTTTTTATTGAAAAATCTAAAAGAAGTTAATCACACACGAACACACTTCCCGAAGCTACTTGTGCAAAACAGAAAGTGAGAAGATTGTCAACATTGGAGCATAAAAGCAGGTATGAGTCTGTTCTTTGGAACGTATGACTGGTCTTATGAGTAGTAAATGCTCAATTGAACTCAAAATGCCAAATTCAAAAATTCATAAAAAGAATACAAAATTTCAATGTCCCGAGAAAAATGTCTTTGCATGTTAACCTTTAGTCCCCTGAAAAATGTCTTGAAGTCCTCACGGTAATAGACTGTGAGATGTCCCACAATAGAAAAGTCAAGGACGAAAATATAAAGAAATTGGCCAAATAAATAAATAATGTAATAAGAGTGTTATGTGTTGACTTAGTTATTTGTATATGTGTTACTTAAAAAAAACTATTATTAAGTTAATCCGTGACCTTTGGGATTCGAACAAGTAAACTATGAGGGGTGTTTTACACCTAATCGCCTAAAGCTAAATTGTTTGGGACTGATTGAGTTGAAAATTCGTTATATGGGTTCCACAGAAAGTGATGAACTTAATAATAGCAAATAAAGCTAATCTGTGGCCTTTGAGGTTCGGGCAAGTAAACCCGAGGGATCTCTTTAAATCTAGCACACTAAAGTCATTTGATTTGGATGTGTGGGTTGGAATCCTGTTACACGGATTTCAAAGAAATCCATGAGCTTTATTCGTAAATATATATATATATATATATATATATATATATATATATATATATATATATATATATATATATATATATATATAATTAAGAAGTTTGTATATAATTGTGTTTATAGTTTAATTGAATATTGTGTTTAGGAAAAATACTTGGCTGTCAAAAGATTCCCTTGGACTTGGATTTGAATTTATGACATTGGACTGAATGTTAATTACTTTGACTGGTGTAAGTGGTTTGAAGTTTGTAACCAATCTGGATAAATATTAGGGAATTTTTAGAAAAGATTTTTTAGAAAAAGATTGTTGTTGACCAACAAATAGCTAAAATCGGGCATTGTTATATTTTATGAAACAAAGATGGTTGAGCATGTTTTGTCGCATATATTTTCACGAGAATAAGACCATCATTTGTTCCAAGAATTGACTTGATGATATTGAAAGGGAATAAGTGTTATGATCTTTGATTCTGTTGAGTTGTATTAGGGAGTGGCCAAAGTCTTATTTCTATTATCATATAATATTTTGAGACTAAAGGCAAGTTGACTCAAGGCATGACAGGCACATTCTCAACTATGGTACAAAACAGGGTAATTGGGTTGGATCTTTTCATGTTTGTTTTGATTTCATGCATTAAGTTTCAAATAGTTTTAACTTTAATTTTCTTTTCTTCTAGTTTATTTTATTTTCTCTAGTTTAAATATTCTTGTTCTTTCTTGAGGACAAGAAAGGTTTAAGCTTGGGGAGATTTGTTAGGTGCATTTCATGTACCCATTTTGTAGCTTTATTTTATAAAAGTACATTGCATATAAGCTTAAACTCATGCATTCTGCATGTTTTTCGGGATTTTTCATCAGGCAATTTCATTCAAATAATTTTGTGATATTTCAGGGACTTTTGGAGGTAGGATATTGTTGGAGGAGGTTGTTGGGTTTTGAGCATTCTAACACTCCTATGGTGTACATGCAACCCTATAAACCTTGGATCTATGTTTTCTCTATAATACATGCAAATAAGAACTTTCCAAGGCTTTAATCCTAACTAGCATATTATGAAGTTCTTATACTACAAAGTACTAGTTAGATGACATACCTTTTGATGTAGCTTGATGTCTTCAAGCTTTAAGAGCTTAGCCCCAATAGTGTGGAAGCCTCAAATGGAATCACAAATCACCAAAACACCTTGGAAGACTTTAGAGAATATGGATACTTGGTTCTCTCTAGTGAAATTGGCTAGTCCTTCTTAGTGTACCACACTAGTGCCAATTTCACCAACCAAGGACATCTTTATATAGTGTGGAGGATTAGGGTTAAACCCTAATACCCATGACCTTTCATTTCCTAGGATCCATGGGTTAAACACTCCATGGACTATCCATGAAAGCTTAGCCCAACCTAAATGAACTTGGCCCATTCCATATATATAAGAGTCCATATTTAATTAGTTCCTTTTGATCACTTAATTAATTATAAATTAATTCTTGATCAATACTAATTAAATAATATGATTCCATATTAATATATTAGAACTTATAATATATTAATATTAATCATAAACATACTATTCTCAAAAGATTATCCATATAAATTGTGTCGGTGAAGTGCAACCCAAATGGACCATGTCGGGTCGGGTCAAGTACATACCAAATATAGTTATGGACTTAGACATTAATCCAACAGTCTCCCACTTGGATAAGTCTAAAACTATTATTGCGTATGACTTCAAACCTAACTCGCAATCGTAGCTCTTAAAGCCGCTGTCGAACTCTGATCTTGTCAACGAACTTGTCCATTAGATAAGGGATCATATATTCCTCCATTCTAGATATCATATGGACTGAGACATGGATTATAATCATTCTCTCTGTCCATTTGCTGTTTCCCAATTTTCGATTTATGATGACTGACTAATTGAACAAATCAAATCAGTCCTGGCCCGGCCGAGCACTTCCATTTGTCATCATCAAATCATCGAGGGGCCCACAGATATCGCTTTTATCCCGAAGGTAAAAGGAATGGATAAACTTCGACTCATATGGCTTGTTCTACTACTTGTTGAATCATACACAAAGACACGTTTTATAGCACCGAGTTACCCAATGCGTTTTCGTGCAATCAATGTACTATCAACTCATAGTAACAACTCATATCTCTAGGTTTGAAGAATATAAGATATTATCGTCTCATGATCACTCGTGATAAAATCCATGAAGTGATTCTAATGAGCGCGGGTTGAATCCAATACTCAGAACTTATGAGCACTCATGAGTGTTGTAGCCCTTTGTCCAACACCTTAGACCTCTACAAGCCAACCCATGACCGTCTTAATTCATATCTACTTCCAACATATGACCGACTATGGATGGTTTGAATAACTTAGTCATTCCGGAAGAATAACCCAGTTTATTCGGGAAGTCAAAACATGCAAAGTGAAACACAATAATAATTGAATCCAATATGGTATCAAAACATATGAACATAAATAAAACACCTTTTATTTATCACCATATGATTACACATTATTCATTGTATACTGTTTCAGCTATCAACTTTATTCTTGAATTTAAAACAATAGTTGTCCCATGCTCCAAGCATGTACACTATGTTTTCTAAACACTAGTCATGACATACACCAAGTATGCATACTATGTTTGTCTAGGATCTTTAATTTGTGAACTAGATCCATTGAACATAACTTCAATGATTCTCTTTTCACACTCCCAAATACAAGAATTCCAAATTCATGCCATTTACTGAAATTTGTTAGATTCTAAACTTATATGCATTGATCCTCTTGTGATGATTATGCACAAAGTCAGAAAGACTTGACAACAACCATTACAGAGTATTCCAAAGGAGATCAGCTCCTTGGAAACATCCTTCTTGCATTAAGTTTCCTAATTTTAAATAGATTGAAAATTCTAACTTTGAAACATTTCCAGATTCCATTTTGACTATCACTTCTGAACAAGAGTTGCCTCCTTACAGACTATGTCAATTTGGTCCTTCCAGAATTATCACTATACTTCCAACTGTCCTTGAGCACCCAATCTTTGGTAAACCTTAGATTGTCCTCGACAATTGTTTAATCCTTTTAGTCATATCCAGTTCTAAACCTTTTCCCTTCTTAATGCCCCAGGCATTTGGAAAATTTTAGAAAGGATGAATATAGCACATGTAATCGATCCTATATCCGAAGCATATGGGACACGATTCATGATGTCTCACATAAAGACTAAACCAGTCTTTTGCTATAATATTTCCATTTCAATTTGCCAAGTTCTCATAATTCAGATTATGAAAAGGGATGCCGTAATCATAATAGAATTTTAGAACGCAAATAATGGACCCATATACAGAATTTCCTTATGTTGAGCCATTCCAACATGAAATTCATATATATATATATATATATATATATATATATATATATATATCCTTTACTAAATGATTAAAACCTCACGATCTAAGCTTATAGATTTGAGATGAAGTATAATTTCATCTCCCTTAATTATAGCAAAACAACTCTTTCCTAATTGAAACTTTTGTTTTCTATAATTAACATTGCTAGCTTGCAATACTTATCATAATTATCATGATCCCACTAACATGATGATTATTAGCATAACACTTATGCTCCCACTAGCTTTGACATGTACTCAGAAATCAGCTGGACTTCTAGAAATCAATACTTCATTGACTTTCTTACCAAAGTTCAGATTTCTGTTACTAGATTGTTTTGATAAGACTTTATCAAAATCATACACTTTCCCTTAGATAGCACACTTGTGTATCTAAACAATTATGAAGATGGATGTCGTAATCATAATGGTTAGACCTTTTTACCACTTCTCACAAGTCCAGGTTAGTGTGCCGGTAAACCACACACGCTCCACTAACGACTTTGAGAATGCAAATATCACAATTGCTATCTAGCTAAAATCTACTTAGTGAAAGTGTTTCCTCACCATCATTTTCATGAATCGGAGAGAAACCTTATGACACTTAGATTTAATGGTGTATGTGTTCTTATCCATGTGAATTTTTGAAAACCATAGTCACAAGACAAGGATAATGACAAATCCAAACTCATATGGATTGAACTCAATCTTAATTTCTTGCCACCTGGCAGCTCAAGGGCCCGCCATTGCTTCCAAGTTGTTATGCAACCCATTGAGAACTCTAAGAACTCATATGCAAAGCCAACTTTAACTGGAATGGGCACATAATATGTCAGTAGATAGGTTATAAACCTCAAGTCGTGTGCTAGTGAAGAACTTCAGGTTTTATTCTTGATTAGTTCTTGAGACTTTCAAGACCTTTAAGACTCCCACTGTCCTCTTGACCTATAAAACTCCCTTGTCAAACATCCAAGAGATAGTGTGGATTCTAACCAAGACAAACACTTCACACAATTGGCCTAAGTTGGTATTTGTTTTATCCAAAACATCACAACTTACCAATTTCAAATGTACAAGAGTAGAAAACTTTTACTCTTACATTTGACAAGTGTTTTAAACCTTCTTTGAGACATGTCACTCAAGTTACAACTTGGAGTATGACTCTAAGACTTGTATTGGAACGAAGTATGACTCATCTTCTTGATTTAACCACTTCAACAATTCAAGTTCCTCTTCTTAGTCATAAGAATGCACTAAGATTTTCCTTAGAGAACTAATTTTGATATGGTTTCTTAAACATTAAGATGAATACAAAACTGATACTAAAGTACTCTCCCATCTTTTCATATTTGAGAAACTTTTATCCTTTACCTAATTTGATTCTTCTTATTCGCTCTGCCATACATTGGAACCTTTTCCAATGTCTCAGAGTTACACTTAAGCTTGTAAGTATAATCATATTTACTGAGCTTTAGTAAACTATGACGAATAGGCTTATCAATCTTTTGTGGTGGACTTAATCAGTGCACAAGAATGTGTACTCGATCCCTTAGTCCGTTACTTGACTCACACATCCATGTGAACAAGTAGTTAGTCTTAATTTTCCAATACTTGAAAGTTCTCATTCATCATGTAATACAACTTGCATGATTCCAAGTTCCGGTCCAATTGAAACTTGGGTGATGAGAATCTTTCCTTATTTGGTAAATTTAGACATTACCACAAATGAAAGAATCAATTTCATATTTCAACTCTTGCTATTAATGGAATCATATAAGCAACAATTTTTCCTCAAATGCCATTGTAAGGATATTTTAAAATAAATAAAATAAAAAAATTTTCTTTTATTTTAAAACTTTGCGGAAAAACTTATCCTTACAATCCATATGAAAACTTGTTGTTATCTATTCCTAAGCAATATCTTATAACTCCTAAGAAGTAGCTCAAGAATCCGATCTTCAAACTATGCGATAGAAATCCATCTACGCCATTAGATTCAACATATTCTTTCTTTAAGTTCCTTTACTTTTCATTGATTCTTAAAACATCAACATGTGACCCAGTCACATCATGTAATAAGAATCTCAGAATAGAAACTTAGCAGAGTTAGATAGTGGACTTTACCTGAAGTAGAGTCAAACTTATTGACTTTAACATCCTTAGATAAATTTGGCAGCTTAGCAACCAATGCCCCTTTCTTTGGCAATATAAACATATGGACCCTTTGATAATGGTACACGGGACTATCACAGACTTAGCTTTTCTCTTTACCATTTGGTCAACCGAGTTGACTATGGCCGATCCCTTTCCATTGGGAAGAGAATGCTTTTCTGGATTTCCTGTGTCACTATTGTCAATATCCATCAAGTTTTAAGGAAGTTGATCTTAACAAATAGATAAGATAATTAAGGGTCTTGTCATAGTCTGTTTCATAGGTGTCCCAAAGGAACTCACTATATGACTTAGAAAGTGATTGAACCACCAACTTTCTCAAGACTTTGACACCCAACTCTCCCGGCATGTCAATATGTGACTACATCTCAAGATGTGATCACACCTTGACCTTGCCTTGCCAATAGGGCTTGAGTGACCTTGAACTTGTGGGTTAGGGAGAATAATTGGAGGAGGTGAAAGAAGTATGATTTCCATGGTACATCATCTTCATTTAGGAAAACTTGTTTCAAGAGATTTGGGAAGATCATAAATGTCTAAACCAGACATCTTTTGGGAGATATTCAAGATAGTTGATCTTAAGTCCTTAATATGACACCCAATATGAAATATTAAGGCTAGGACCCAACAAACTATTTTATAACTTAGAAGAGGTATGCCGTAATCCAAGCTATAAAATATTTGAAGGTAGGTGAATGACGATTCACCAATTTCCACCAAGATAAACGAAATGTATTATTAGGTTTTAATTGGTTTTGAAACTCCTAGATCTTTGGGATTCATTGAACTGTTCAATGGCATGTTTCAATCTCGAGTGTGCCCTTCAGGTTTTGTGACTGGGATGCCGAGGATCACAAAACAAGGTGAGAAGTAACCATGCAAATTACTTGGTACCCTTAAGTGTTTACCCCTCAATCGATGTGCCGATTAACCACACACGCTCCATTGATACTATGATAAACATTAAGTTACCCTTTGCCTACCTTGTTAAATACGAGTTAGTATGCCGGTTAGCCACACACGCTCCACTAACCGACTGAAACAAAGTGCAAAGTGTAATTTCATGGATTAGCACCTTATTCACATTTTCCTAAGTAACTAAGATTGGGTATTATTAAGAGTTTAGTTACTTAGTATTTATCATTAATACTTTTAATGAAGGGAGAATTATAGTCCTGTCAAACCCGTTCGGCTAACGACCCTCCACCAGTCAAGCAAGTGGTGGGTGAGAGTGGACACCCATTAAGTTGCCATTTTATAGGCAAAAACCTTATACCCACCTTATAGACCGGTTTCGTGAATGAGGCGTACTAGCGGTAAGACTGACTTTACTCTTATACGTATATATATATATATATATATATATATATATATATATATATATATATATATATATTATTAACTTATAATATTATAAAGTATAAGGGTTGAATTTTAGCTCTTTAAAATTCTAAGGGCTAACTTGGAATTAAAGTATTCATAAGTGAAAACTTTTCAAATTCCAAAACTTGAGGGCAAATTTTGAAACTATTCAAAACTAATTAATTCCATAACTTATGTGTTTAAAGTAGTTTTAATCCAAAAACTCTTCAAGTTCCATAACTTGAGGACAAGTTATGGAAGACTTTAAACTAATAAAAGAATTAACTTTTCTTTATTTTATAACTTATGGAATTAATTAAGGTTACACTTTATTTATTTATTTATTTATTAATGAAGTGACTTTTGAACCTCCATAACTTAAGGACAAGACTCTTCATCTTTTGTAACCATTGCTAACTTTTATGAGTTTTATGAAACTTAAATGCGACTTTTCATATAACTTGAGGACATGTTACAAAAACACATTTTAGAATGAATTCTTAGATTAATTTGGATTGAAAACAACAATTTCACATAACTTCTATTAATCTAAGCAACTGATATAAACAAGATAATTCAAATCAAACTTTTCCATGTAATTAGAATAACACTTTAAACTAATAAAAAACATGAATCTATTGACAATTATCTTTAAAATTGGATTAGCATGAACATTACCACATCAAAAACAAGTTTATAAGTCCAAAACATCTTTGGGTAATGTTCCTAGTCCAGTTTAAGCCAAAAAAGTCGAATTTATGCTGTCTGGGGGTCCAACTCGTCGAGTGCATGAACCAACTCGACGAGTTGGATCGATTTGATCACTTTTTAGGCATGGACTCGTCGAGTCTCCTGATGGACTCGCCGAGTCTGATGATCAGACAACAACAATTTCGATTTTTTAAGCAGTTTTGCAAGTATAACAAGAAAACAAGCCTAGAATCTGATACCACTGTTGGGTTTTGAGCATTCTAACACTCCTATGGTGTACATGCAACCCTATAAACCTTGGATCTATGTTTTCTCTATAATACATGCAAATAAGAACTTTCCAAGGCTTTAATCCTAACTAGCATATTATGAAGTTCTTATACTACAAAGTACTAATTAGATGACATACCTTTTGATGTAGCTTGATGTCTTCAAGCTTTAA
The DNA here is from genome assembly GCF_002870075.4 of Lactuca sativa. Classification (NCBI taxonomy): domain Eukaryota; kingdom Viridiplantae; phylum Streptophyta; class Magnoliopsida; order Asterales; family Asteraceae; genus Lactuca; species Lactuca sativa. The sequence continues at coordinate 226,455,266 of NC_056627.2, forward strand.
GAGCTTAGCCCCAATAGTGTGGAAGCCTCAAATGGAATCACAAATCACCAAAACACCTTGGAAGACTTTAGAGAATATGGATACTTGGTTCTCTCTAGTGAAATTGGCTAGCCCTTCTTAGTGTACCACACTAGTGCCAATTTCACCAACCAAGGACATCTTTATATAGTGTGGAGGATTAGGGTTAAACCCTAATACCCATGACCTTTCATTTCCTAGGATCCATGGGTTAAACACTCCATGGACTATCCATGAAAGCTTAGCCCAACATAAATGAACTTGGCCCATTCCATATATATAAGAGTCCATATTTAATTAGTTCCTTTTGATCACTTAATTAATTATAAATTAATTCTTGATCAATACTAATTAAATAATATGATTCCATATTAATATATTAGAACTTATAATATATTAATATTAATCATAAACATACTATTCTCAAAAGATTATCCATAGAAATTGTGTCGGTGAAGTGCAACCCAAATGGACCATGCCAGGTCGGGTCAAGTACATACCAAATATAGTTATGGACTTAGACATTAATCCAACAAAGGTAAATAAAAGTTGCGGACAAAATTGCAGGACTTGCAGAGCACCGAGGAGCAAGATATCAAAGAAATGAACATTTTGGCTTTACAGAGATTTACACGGCCGTGTAAATGCAAGCCTTGCGTTTACGCGGGCCATGTAAACGTAGATTGCTGCGCAGTATATGTTTGCGTTTACATGGGCCGTGTAAACGTAAACGTGGGTTTTAAAGTAGATTTTCACCATTCTTAATGAGGGGAACCGATTTTTTCTTGAGGGGGTCGACTTTTGGAGCGGAGAAGGCAAATTTCTTGAGAATTTTGAAGTTGATTAACACTTGGGAACATTTGATTTCATATTGTAAGAACTTTAATTTCATTTTCTAGATTTGTGATCTTGTTCTAGTCATGAGTGGCTAGAACCCTAGATTCTCCAACTTTATGTCTTGACTTCTAGTTGTGATTTCAATCATATGACTTGATGTTTTCTTTCAATTTTCTATCTAGTGAATTTGATTTTGTTTCAATCGAATGTTTGATTCTAATTGTGATTCTTATTGGCCATTTGAATTAGGGTTAGATCATTCAAGTTATCTAATTGCAAAATCCGTAATTGTTTTGCAAATTGGACTAGGTAACAAGCACTAAACTGATTTCTATTGAATGAATTTAGTGTAAATCTTATTCACACATTCTTATGCTCCCGAGCTTATGAGGAGTATTGAGTGTTGTTGGGAACTTTCACATAAAGTTTAATGCAATCTTTCAACCTAATTCTAAGAGCTTGTTTATATTAGATTGGTAAGGTTAGGATTAATCAAAGAGCTTATTTTGGTTAATCAATGTGGTGAATGGGAGGTGCTAGATCTTGTTAGCATTTCCATGTACCAATTTAGATAGAATTGAACAAATATCATTTCATCCTTGGAATCACATTGGTAATTTGTCTTGCATGGAGTTGGAGTCCTTACAAATCTTGAATCTACTTCATTAAATCAATCATTTACTTATTGCTTTATTCTATAGTTTAAATCATTGCTTATAAATTCTCACCATTATGTGACCATTTTTGTACCTTACGCAAAAAGGTATAAACACTTGTCCCGTGTCTTTGTGGATTGACCCTACTTACCTTGTACTACATTATTAGTTCATAGTAGTAGTGTTTAAGGAGTCATTAGTTCCCTTTATTTGTTGGGTTTGACACACCTAACACTCTCACATCTTGCCATAAGACGCCTCTCTATGCAAACCTTATCTATAAAAAACCCTAATATAGCCTTCACCGCCATACGCCGTTGTCACCACCATGACTCAAACATATTTGTCTCTTCAACATCTCTCTAAGAAACGTTGAGCGACATGAAGAATCATACGCAAGAAGGAATTCAATTATGTATTTTTTTTATTGGTTTTGAGGTGTATTTGTTGGTTTGGAATGATATAGCTTAGATTTGATCGACTAATTTTTCCACAACACCACAATTAAAGCTTGGTTTGGAACGACCACAAATCATAAGGTAAGTTTTGGTTGTCAAACCCTCAATTCATATTTTTTCTCAATGCTTCGATTTGTACTCATGGTTAATATCTCAAACTCAATCAGTTTCTGTTTTCCATTTTCAAAGGTTGTTGTGTGCCCTCCTTTTGTATTTATTACCTCTGTTAAAATTGAACTGAACTGAAAGGGGGTGTATTTAATGGTGGAATTAGGTATGTTTGTTAGTCTAAAATTATGCATGTTGGTGTTTTGGGGAAATGGAAATTGCCTCGATGTAGAAAGAATATCAACATCCATAATAATAGATTTTTAAATTATGCATAATTGACAGTTTCCTACTATGAGTATCAGTATTAAAAAATCAAAATATAATGTTTTGATGTATAATGACATAACTACTATTGCTTTTCCATTGTATTCTTGCAGATTTAGATTTGTTTAGGTGTTGCAAAAATGTTGATTTCATTTTCATGAATCTTTTGTCCAAGTTGGAAATAAGCTTTTTGTAGTGGTTCTTGCAATGGAAGTATTTAGCATAATATTGGTTGTAGTTGAGGAAGGTATATGTATCCCTTTGTAACAATGTGAATACCTTTATCTGGTTAGTTTGATCTCCTCACCGCATAGGCATAAGACCAAATAGAGCTTGAAAATACTTTGGAATTATTTGTATTTTACCCATAATTGCTAGACATATAGTTTTTCAAACATTGTTGAGGTGTCTAAAATGGTTTTATGTCTTGTAATCGCAATCTCAAAAGTTCTATATTTATTTCATCCCCTTTAATTGAATATGCTTATTGTTATGTAACACTCGGTTTCTAGACCAGGCCGATTTAGGGGTTTAAGGAGTCAAATGAATGGTTTTTGGGTAAAACCAAGGCTCACGACATCAACCATAGAAGGGTCATGACGTGAGGAGTTATTAAATGAAGAAGTTGAATTATGCTGAGCTCATGACATGAGCAATAAGAAGCTCTCGACGAAAGATGCGTTGCAGCCCAATCCCATGTTTATTAGGCTTTCCTTCATATTTGAACTCCATAAACCTCATTTTAGGGTTCCTACACAGCCTCCTTTGTCCGTAAACTCTGAGAAACCCTAAACCTAGCCTCTTATTTTGATTCTTAAACTTTGGTGGAGTTTTGGTGGTTTGAAGAAGAAGAGAACACCATTGAAACATGGTTTCAGCTTGGAAGTTCCATTTGCAACCTTTAGCTACACTTCTGGACCATTGTGAGTAACCAAGATCCAAACTTTATGTTTCCTTGTTGCTAGATCTAAGGTTTTATGATTATCTGAGCATTGTTTAAGAGTTAGAGTGTTGGGACTCCATAAAGTTGGAAACTTTATGGGACCAAGGGTTCCCTTGGTGCTTATATGTCATGGATTTGAAGTGTGGAGGATGTCTGAGTCCATGTTTGAGAAATTACCTCTTTTTTATTCATGAATGACCTAGTTTGAGCTCAAGTAATGTATTGGACATACAAGACCTTAAAGCATCGATTTTTATGATCCTAGGAGTGTTAGGAAGCCTCTTGGAAAAGATGGATTAGTGGCATAACGGATTAAAAGGTTTTTGGATCAAAATGGCACATAGATAGATTTCACGACGTGAAGGAGATACATGTCACATCGTGAGGATTGAGAGACCTGACTATTTTGTCCTGTAATGGCTCACGACATGAAGCCATAGATGGTCATGTCGTGAGGGTTTGTCTGTTGACTTTCGTTGACCGTTGACTTTTTTGACTAAGTTTGACTTTGGGTTAAAGTAGAGGATTTTTGGGCTATTAATTGAGATTCTATCTGGTTTTGGTGTTAGTGGATTCATGGGAGCAAGTGGTGCTGTAAAAGGGATCATATCATAGTGTTGAAAGTTCTTCGATTCAAGTGAGCTTCACCTCACTGTACCCGTGGGTCGAAGGCACCAATGTCAGCCCAATAGTTTTCGTTATCTTTAGTAGAGGGATGCCATAGGGACTATATATATAGTCATGTAGGATAGACTGATGACTCTTGATTTATGCTCTTTTACCTATTGCATGTTTGGTTGTGGTTCTAGAGTAGGATCACCTATTTAGGTGTCTATCTTACCTCTAAGTATATATGGTTATGCATTCCTTGGATTGTTGGTATTTAGTATGTTGTTTTGCTGTAGTGATCTGTTAGATCTGTATCATGGTATTTAGTATGTTGCTATACTATAATGATCTATTAGATTTGTATTCTGGTATTTAGTATGATGCCATGTTATAGTGATATGTTAGATCTGTATCCTGGTATATAGAATGTTACTATGCGGTAGTGATCTGTAGATCTGTATGCCTGCATGTACTTGCCGATTATCATCTAGTGGAGTGTCTTAATGACTGTATTTGGTCATGTATCATAGTCTGAGAGCTCTTGATCTAAGCTTTCTTGCATGTTCCTTGTTTGTTTGTGGCTCTAGAGTAGGTTCATCTGTTCAGGTAGGTATCTCACCTCTGGTTACTTATGGTTATGCACTTCATAGAGGTTAGTTGGTAGCAGGACAGTGTGTGGTGCAAGGACTAGTAGGCAATAATGAGTTGTATGATTGGTGTTTCTTGTTTTATGTGCCTGCTTGATCCATGATTACTTATATGTCGACATATGGTGGTAGTGGGTTGAGGCGGTCCTACTTTGTGTTATAGGCTAAGATACCCGGTGTGAGCTGGATGTAAGCCAAATGCATGGAGGCTCGGTAGGAGCGGTTGCATTGAGGCGGTAGGCCAACAAACCCTGGGTATTCCAACCTGATGACTGATGGGACCTTTTGCATGTTGGCATTCCAGTCTGAGGACTAATTAGGCATGGGCATTCCAATCGGAAGGTTATAAGCCGTTACGCATGCTTGTATGTTTATTGTATGGGGTATTTAAGGGGAAACTCACTAAGCTTTATGTTTACTCAGTTATTTATGTTTTGCAGGTTTTATCAGTGATCGTGGGAAGGCGAAGACGGTACTGTACACATTCATCAGCAACATTAAGGATTCTGCATTTTCTATGATACTCTGGTTTTTAATAAATGTAATTTAGAATAAGTGGTTTCCTTAGTAATTGATTTATAAATCGGGAAGTTTTACCTTAATAAAAATGAAAATAGGGTGTGAAAATGGGATGTTACATGTTACCTCTCATGCAACAACCTTGGGTTTTAACTATAATGTTTGGGATTACTACCATGTCAGGTGGTGATTTGGGTGGAAGAAAGAGTATCAGCTTCTTATGATACTTTTAAGCCTAATTATTTATTATAAGTGTGAACACGATAAATAAACCATAATCAAATAGGTATACTTTTCCTAGTTGAGTTGAGGCAATGGTTTTTGACTATATATCTTCTTCTAGTCTATGGGTGCTCTTGATATGTGAATTTTAGTTTATCTTTTGATAATGAAGAACCTACTTGGCCAATATAACTTATGACACCAACAATATAATCAACAGGCAATAGTGATGTATGCTTCCCGAAAAGTGGAGATAGTAACAAATTCCCACTACAAGAAAAATACCCTTTTACGATGCACAAACCACGACACTGATTGATTTATGTTACGCAAAAGAGAGTGACATTAAAAAAGTGTCATCTCTTCAAATAATTTAACGATTTAGGTCATGCATTATTGCATGCCCTCAAATTAGTGTCTAAACAAAAAAAACACAGAGGGCACCTATAATAAAATGCGTGTCATCTAAGGATGTCGCTTTATAATTTTTAATGGAACGTGCGTTCCATCCTTTAATAGCTAGGAGGAAAATGAAATCCTAAAAAATTATAAACCCCGCCTTCCTTTTTTCTCCTTTCCCTCTTGCCCTAATTATCGACGCTCCTTCCTTCCCCCTATCGACATTGACTGCCGCCTACTTCTTCCCTCGCACTTCGACCACCGTTACTTGTCATTCCAGTAGGCACTCCATTTCCGACGTTATGGGGCAACGGCGATGGATCCAAAGAAAAAAGATGCCATACCGGTGAATTTAGGGATGGAAGATAAAAAAAATTGGACATTATGCCTAGATTTGTCAAAAGATGACCTTGGAAGCTAGTTTCTAGCCCTAATAGCCCCCCTCCTCGCAGTCCACGTTCTGGTCATTGAATGCTATGTTCATATCTTTTCTGATTTTGCTTATGTCATCCATCTTTTAGGGTTTCCATGTAAACCCTAGACCTCATTTTCATGTTTCGTTCTCTGATCAACTTGTTGTTGTTTGGAAGGCTGCTGAATGTGTTGCTCGTGCTATGATGTCTCAACTTACTGCTCAGGGGATGAAGCTTCTTCTTCCTTCACTTCTCAAGGTCCCTTTCTTTTTCCTTCTTATTGTTATGAATAGCTGGATATCTAAGATCCTTATATAATTTATAGCTTCAAGATATTTTCAGGGTCTTGAAGTCGTCTGTGGAAGATGGCGATTTTGAAGACCAACGCTATTGGTGGATTCAATCCACAACATAATTACAATCCCTTTCCTCCAAACCAGTTTAATTCTTCTCAACAATAAGGCCAGTTCTTTGCTAGTAACTCAAGGAATCATCCTGTATACAACCCAAATGTTGGTAGACCATTGCAATTACAAAACCCCAATTATGCCCAATATCCTCCTAGTAATTTTCCCATGTTCCAAATCCGTAATAAGAACACAACGAGGCATCAAAATCCTGGATTTCCTGCATGTTAGAAATTTGGCATGTCTAATTTCAGTAGAAGCTCCTTTGAACATGCTAATCAAGGACAATAGAGATTTCATTCACTAATGATGGGTGTCAATTTGCTTAATATGGGTTAGCAGTTACAAGGGAACCAATTTCAACCCAATGTTTCTGATTCAGTTCAAACACATCAATCACAAAACTTCTCTGGTACTCACAACAATTTACAGGTATCAGTTTTGTTGTTATGTTCAGCTTTTTGGTGTGCATTAATCTATGAATTCTTCATTGTTGATGCTAAAAAATGGATAGTTTTTACTTTTAGTGCTTAAAATTTTTTATGTCCTTAGTCTCTTAACATTTCTAGCTACCTTACACGATGTAACAAATGGGATTTTTAGAGATTTTAGCATCAAGTGGCTTGTGGGTAATCAGTTACGTGTTGATGGTATATGTGAAGATATAATTTAAGTAAGAATGTCCAAATTTCCATTATGGGCATTAACACAAAAGAGTCTTTACATATGGTCTTTCACAACGATATGAGTTGAAGTTTGTAGCCTATTGCATATGCATATTTAGCTGTGTTGTTTTGGTTATAGATCAAAAGTCAAAACTACAAAACCCCTGTGATGTCTATTTTGTTTTTGGTAAATTTGCATGTTCTAGAACCAATTTTCTCAAGGTGTGGGACCCCAAAGTCATAATTTCCCCTTGAATGGCCCTATACATCATGGTAATCAAGGACAACAGAGATTTGTTTCACAGCAAGGGAGCTTATATTCACCCCACTCTTCTACTTCAGTCCAAGCACATAACCCTTCTCCTACAATCACAAATTTTAAGGTATCAGTTCTTCTTGTCTTGTCTGTAGTCTGTAGTCTGTACTTCTTTCTGGTATACAAAACTCATCAAATTATTGATGCTATAAGTTGATTTATTGACTTGTAATTAGCTAAATAAGGTCTTTGATTTCTATACCATCTACAAAAGACAAAGTTAATGTTAGAAGAGAATATGAGTTTCAAATATATTTTGTCATACAACTTGTTTATAGAATCTGAAGCTAAATAGATAATGGGAAAATAGGAACAGAAATGGGTACCAAATTAGCCGGATTTTGTTGAGATAATCTATCTATAAGTAGTAGAAAACATGATATGATAGATTTTTTTGTGGTAGAGCAATATATTCGCTTTAAATTAAGAATGCTATGAACAGGAGAAAAAAGGAACTTTATCTCAATCCAAGAATTTCACACAAAATAAAAAGAATCACGCCTCCCAATCTTTCTCTCTGGTGGTACTATTTTCAGATGTTGGGTACTCAAAAAAGGCATCTATGTTTCCCCTGATGGAATGGAATGGACCATTCCTAAAGAAATGTGATTCCTTCCATTTTGTTAATTTTCATTGTCATTTTTACTCCATTCCTTTATTCAATGAAATCGCCTCCCTTATGCCAACTCTTTTGCTGGGTCTTACGGACCCTAATGACCATACAAAATATTCCATGGATATTCTTCTTCAGGTAACAACACATAGTTTTCATTTTCATGGATGATCTTATTCCCACCATTCGTACAACTCTACATTGTAACTTGTGGAGATGACATATTGATAAAGGTTTGTAACTTTCAGATTACTTTTATTTCCCATTGGATTTGGAGTGAACTGGAATTCAATCCCATGGAATTCAATTCCCAACATTTCCTTCTTATTAAAAATGACCCAAATACCTATTTTTGAACTCTGATGCATATAAGATGAAGTTTTTTTTACAGGCGTGAGCATACATTTGAGGGTCATGAAGAACCTGTATATTCCGTCTGTCCATATTTTAAGGAAAACATTAAGGTATAACAAAAATCTCTCAAATCAGCCTCTTAAATATTTCCAAAACTCTTCCACTTTTAACTTATTTTCTCTTTCTAACAATTTACTTTCTCAACAGTAACCGCTGGAAACATAAAGGCATGGATATATGACAATATTAGTTCAAGAGCAGACTATGAGATTCCATTTCATTGTGTGTTTAAATTTTGATTCCTTTAGATTCTTTCAAACATACAACAAATTACAATTCCTTTAAATTCCAATTCCTTAATTTATTAATAATAATGGCTCATAACTATTACCTGCATGCTTCTTCTTTTATACGGTTTAACAAGGAAGGAATTGTAACATCTGAACTCTCAAGTATTATATTTATTTTTTCAGAATGTAATGAGTGACTCGATGAGTTGTGTACCTGACTCGTCGAGTAGGGTTGGATTGGTCGCGTGGGTTTAATGACTAACTCGACAAGTGAGAGAGCCGACTCGCCGAGTTGGCGCTGTGCGAGGAAACCCTAAATCTCCAGGTTTGTGTCTGATTTAAGGGGCCTTAAGCCCTCATTTCCGCCTCACCAGCCACCTTACATCCTTGAGAGAAACCCTATTCGTTCACTTGAGCTAGAGAGTGAGACAGAAGCTAATCTTGTGATTATTAGTGCACTTTTGAAGGAGAAGTGGGGAGCATCAAAGCTTGGATCAAGAGGAGGCTTTGGAGGTAAAAAGATGCTAACTTGATCATTTCCTTATGGGATCATGGTTTAGGGAGTTTCTAGGGTTTTCTCCCATCCTTTTTGTGTCATTGAGTACCTTGAGCATGATCTGAGGTTGAAACCTCAGATCTGGATTGTGGGAGATCTTGTGAGTCCAAAGACCCAAACTTTATTGAGCTAGAGACAAGATCTTGTACATCTAACCCTTGTTGGAGCTTGTAATGGCGCTATGGAGCAAATATGCCATGCATGATTGTAAAGATTGAAGCTTTACGTGACATTCGAGCCTTAGGAACTAAATCTAGAGTTTGGAGCGGTGGATCTACCTTAAAACATCGAAATGAGAATACAGACTGAATGGACTCGCCGAGTCAATGAGCTGACTTGACGAGTCGGCTAGGGTTTTCCCCCGATGAGTCTGGACAAGGGTAACTCAGCGAGTTGATGAGACAACTCGACGAGTTAAGTTGGGTTTTCGCGATGTTCATAGGAACAATGGGGACTCGGTGAGTTACATAGGTGCACTCATCAAGTCAGGTCAACATGGAAAGTTGACTCGAGTGTTGACTTCTGTTGACTTTAGGGTTTGCTCAACGTAGGGATTATAGGGACCATGGAGGGGTAAAATGGTCTTTTAGCCATACCAGGAGTTAAAGAGGGACTATCATGAGTTTATTTAGAGTTGTGATCTTAAGTGTTAATTAGAGATGCTTATTACATGTAGGCAAGAGTTAGACTGTTCGAGGGTTATTTAATTTCCTTGCTTGCTTATGAGGTGGGTCTTCTCACTATACTTACCTAGAGTGGTAACCTTTGTGTGACTGGAGGGTCTTATGTGCTTATATTGAGAATTGTGATATCCTGCATTATGTCTTTGTGATTTATGTTGTGTATTATTACGAGCTTGCTATGTTAGGACCGAAGGGTCCATTCGAGTTTTGGGACCAGAGGGTTCCACAGACACTTTGACCGGGGGTCTTATATGAGTATAGCCACGAGAGACTAATGAGCTATGTGTGGTGTTTTGGGGAACTCATTAATCTTCATGCTTACCATGTTATGTGTTATGTGTTTCAGGTACTTCTCAGAATCATGGGAAGGTGTCGACTTGATTGTACACATGAGGCGGAGTTACATTTTGAGGATCATGGATTGTGTTTAAAATATTTTCTGAATATGTTATCATTTGGGGGAACTCAATCTAAGGAGATGAATTGCAATAACATCAGGGGTAGTTTGGACCATTTCAGTTGACAAAATGTCACGTGGCATATCAAAATTGATGATTAGGAAGGGGTTCACCAGGTGACTCCTTCATATTTTTGATAATGACCTTTTAAAACGGTAAAACACAGGTACATACCCCTAAAATGCAAAAAAAAAAAGTCATAAAAGACCTTTTAAACCAATATACTAAACATAGCTGTGCTATAGTGACAATAACCCTAAATATATCTATTAAATACAAACAAAAACATATTTATTCATTTAAAAACTTATTTATACATTTAAAAATATTTTTATTTTTATTTAATAGATATAAATATGTATTTATTTTGTATGAAAACTATCGTATGCATATAAATATGAAATAAATACATATTTATATTTAGTAATATATAAATATATATTTTTATATTTATATGTATACAATATATTTTTATATTTATATGTATACAATATATTTTTATATAAAATAAATATATATTTATACCTACTAAATACAAATAAATAAATTTTTAATATATAAATACATTTTTAAAGGTATACATAGACTTTCAAATGTATATAAATACTAAATACAAGTATATATATATATATATATATATATATATATATATATATATATATATATATATATATATATATATATATATATTAGAAAATATATTTGCATTAATAAAAATATTTTTATACATTTAAAAATGTATTAAAAATATATAATAATAATAATAATAATAATAATAATAATAATCAAAGTAAGGGTAAATCCAAATATTTTTGATAACTTAAGGGTAAATCCGAACATTTTTGAAAACTCAAGGGCTTTACTGGCATTAAGTAACTCATAGGTTACCTGGAAACCGACTAAAATGGTATAAATAAACAAATTCAACAAACATTCGGTTTTAGTGAACCTAAAACATGTTTAAGGATAAAACCGATATTTTTGTGAAAAATTAATGACTTTTATGTCATTTTCCCAATCAAAAAAACATAATAAACCGTTATAAAGTTGATTAACCTATGCCAATTATCCAAAGTCTTTTTTAAAGTGTTCGCCAATAAAGAAATGACCCAACAATGAAACCCAAAGTTGATTAACCTATGCCAATTATCCAAAGTCTTTTTAAAGTGTTCGACAATAAAGAAATGACCCAACAATGAAACCCAACTTCGAAAGAAAAAATCTAGTGACGTGTCATCTTCAAATTTTCTCAAAAATCAATAAAAAATCCCCATTAATCCAAAAAAATCTCACATTAATCTTCAAAGCATCTCACGTCCACTTTCCTCCAAATCTAAAGAATGTTGTGATTAGAGCCTCCTCCAATATTTCCAGCATTGCATTGTCCAGAATTAATGTCTCCACTGCCTTGCAATAATGCCGATTCAGATGCCATTATTGATTTTTTAGAAGCTTGCATGTATTCATCAATTATGATAAACCTTAACTATAGAGCTTTCTATAGCTAACTAAAGATTGAAATCAGCCTAATATTTGCTAAACATATTTCACATTTGAGTAGCTATTTTTGTTAGGTTATGAGGATCTTTTAACCACAATGACTCACAGCAGAAGCAAACAAATCAGAAAACATACTCTGTAATTTAATTCAATATTTAACCCAAATACCAATACATTTCAAGGCCCAAAATGGTTATCATTAAGATGTAAAAGCTTCCCAAATCCCCACTGCAATGAATGATATGGGCGGGTTATTTGTTGCAGCTCCCACCAACTTGCCGACCTCTTTAAGTTTATGATAATTGTTCTCAACTGTATTATATTTAATTTATTTATCTATCCTTTCCTATTCTATATTCTATATGACAATAAGATACATGCTTAAGCATAGAAGCCGAATATCCGGAACTCGGAAGCTGTCAAGAACTGTCAGTTCCATAATCAAAACCAATGTGATTTATTTCCGTTTTGGTTCCTAAAGTTTGAAACTGATTGAATAAGATTCCAATCGTTGTTCTTATTTTTTCTTATAGAAACAAAATATTATATTATATATCAATTAGTTAAAGTAATAATAATAATAATAATAATAATAATAATAATAATAATAATAATAATAATAATAATAATAATAATAATATATTGATAATAGTAGTTGATTGTGATGGAAATAACTAATAGGGTTAAATAAGATTTAAAGCGGTTTGTGCAAAATTATATTGTGTTTCAAAGTAGTTACCGAATTAGAAACTTTTTGATATAAAATAGGGATACATTTGGATTTAAAATTTCATGAAAGAATCTTTTGTATAATGAAATTTGGTTGAAACTAATTTTTCATGCACAATAATGTATTTTTCTATAAAATTTAGGTTTTTCATTTTTGACTTACCCACATTCTGAATAGGATATTTATAAAAACTATTTGTATTAAAAAGAAACATCACAACCTTGTTAAAATAAAATATCAAACGATTTTTGGGTGCCACCTTACCAAAAAACGAGGTTGTTTGGACCCTGAATTTATGATGATATTAGAAAGGTCAATTCTATCAAACATTTAAAGAGATGTGATTTTACACCAACCCATAGTTTAAGAATTACCAAAACGCAGAACTTGAAAATGGCATTTTGGTAATTACTACAAGAACCCAGACCAATTAAATATCTAGTGTATTATATAAGTAGCATAACCCCCTAATCGTACATTCATCCCACTCCACAACAACATACAAAGAGTTATATAACCAAATTCCCATTTCAAACTAAACCAAAAATGTCTCTTGTGACTGACGAAATCAGAGCATCTGCATCAGACATCTGCCATGGTGATGCAATTTGTCAAGAAAAATCAAAGGCTTTGCTCACAGAAATGGGGCTACCTAATGGCCTCTTGCCTTTGGAAGACATTGAGGAGTGTGGGCATGTCAAAGAGACCGGCTTTGTGTGGCTCAAACAAAAGGCAGAAAAGAAACACAAGTTTGAAAAAATCGATAGGCTTGCAACATATGGAACTGAGGTTACTGCAACCATGGAGAAGATGAAGATCAAGAATCTGAAGGGTGTGAAGACTAAGGAACTTTTGTTGTGGCTCACACTGGATGAAATATCTGTTGATGAATCCAACACTGAAAAGATCACTTTCAAGGCAACTTCTGGCCTTTACAGAACTTTTCCAGTTTCTGCTTTTCAGGTTGAGGATGTGAAGAAAGATGTTGAAGATGTGGCTGTGGCTAAGGATGCCAAAGTTGTTGAAGTTGAAGTGGCAAAGGAGGCCCAAGTCCAGGAGGTTTGAGTAAGTGTTTTACACCATGCCATGCAGTATACCTTATGTAGATGGCAATGAAATTACCTTTGTTGATGAATTTCAGGATACATATGTATCATTATCTTATCAATAATTTATGATCTAAATGTATCATAACGTTTATCTCAATATGATCATGTATTTTTATTGTTTGGTTTCTTTCGGTTGTCATTGATCCTTATGAGAGCAATGCGAAGAGTGGATTCATGATGTTTTGAGGTATATATGTACGTTTTAGTGAAAATTCACAACGTATTCAGTCAATTTTTTCTCTAAATTACCATTGATATCAAATTTTAAAGAATTTCTTGGGGTTAAAAGACACCCTGAGTAACGACACACCCGTAACGTAAATGTTTTATAAGGATGGACAAAAATTACTATAACAAAAAACACGTATAAATTATATAAAGCATCTACATTTAGAATCCAAAAAAAGCCTTAGAATTAAGGCACAACATGATTGTACAAGTCTAGAAATTTGGATGTGGATGGATGAGAAATGGATACTGGATTTCATCCTATGCATGTTTCTATCTTTCTATTTGTTCCTCATTTTTTCATAAAAGTGTGCTTCAACGGCGGCATCCATGGAATCCACATCTCCATATTCCCTTATAATGCATGTTTCAGTCGAATTATAATCTTTTAATTCACATACCAACCCACTAATGTTAAATAATGTCAGGGATCAAGTAGCATCACAACTTCACCCTCAATCTCTGATAATCATTTTTGGAGTATTCTTGGTAATTAGATTGATTTAGTTAAGGAATTTCTTAAGGAGGGAAATAGTTAAATTAGCACACAGATTAATCACTCTATAGGTACCAAATCAAGAAAGTACACATATCAATCAGTTTCTATAAAGTACACAGTCAGTCAGATTTTGTTGATTACATCATCAAAAACCATCCGTTTGATCTTCCCGGTATCAAAGATTCATAATGATGCTACTAGGTATTCGAGGGTAACACTTGGTCTTGTAGGACGTAGATGATGCTAGACTTGCACAGAGGACCTTGTAACAACACCAAGAATAAACGACTACTAATTACAAGAAAAGCAAAGACTGAACAACTCTTAAATACTACAGGAATACTTACTAAGCTAGAAAATAGGTAACAGATAAACCAACTATCAAAGCAACTCACTCTTAAACTATTGGCACACATATGCACCTTATTCTCCAATTTACTAGGTCAAAGGTTTACTAATTCCACATTACTTCCAATACTTTTCTCCTTAATTTTGATTTGTGTCCTCCATGTTCTTGACTCCCAACAGTTGCAGCAGTTCAGTTCAGGCATGTGACATCTCAGAATTTAGGTCAAAGACTGTGAACGGTTAATTCACAGTAAATTTCTTTGTAATTTGACTCATTGAGTTTTATTGCATCTTTTATAAAATAAATGAGTTCATTTCAACTTGTATAAGATATCAGATGCTATCTTAGTTCCAAATGTGTAAACTGGCAAACGAATCAAACAGTTCAAACTACAATCCAAGTTAACGCGTCTAAAAAAAAACTAAAAATTCATATTAAAGAGTGAGCTAAGCAAACATTTTAATCTCAAAGTACATGTTCCCATGTTTTCAAAAATATAAAAAATGTTCTAAATGGAGTTCTGAAACGACCCAAAAATACGACCCAAAAATTTTTGTTTTTTATATAATCAAAACTGTAATCAGAGCATCATATAATAAAACCATGCGTGATGTATTCCAAAACATAATAAAATACTGTGCGGAAAACTGTATCATGCTACATCAGATCAAAACAACTAAATCAATCCCAGGCTAAAGCTGAGGCGGTGGTGTGTGCGATGCCATCATCCCGAGCTCTTCCCTTTGCTTGCGGAAGTACCTGAAACCAACACTGAAACTGTAAGCACGAAGCTTAGTGAGCTCCCCAAAATACCACATACCATACAATAGCATATAACACATATTGGGCCTTGCCCACTGCATCGGGCCGAAGCCCGGAAACTGCATCGGACCGAAATCCGGAACTGACTGGGACCTTGTCCCCTGCATCGGACCAAAGTCCGGAACTAACTGCATCGGACCGAAGTCCGGAACTAACTGCATCGGACCGAAGTCCGGAACTAACTGCATCGGACCGAAGTCCGGAACTAACTGGGACCTTGTCCCCTGCATCGGACCGGAGTCCGGAACTAACTGACTGAACATATCATAGCATATCAACTAGCATGAACACATATACTGCATACTACATCGAGCCGTAGCCTGGAACACATAACACGTAACACATAAAACATAGCACATAAATCCTGTCTGAGCCACGAAGGCATCAAACATACTAGCTGCTACATCGGACCGAAGTCCGGAAACTACTGCTAACTGGACGGGCCGGCATTGCGGCCTTAGATCCGTCCCTACTTGAAGGAAACTCACCTCGTAAACTGGCGGCTGAGTGTGTGTCTCTGAAAGCTACCGGCTACTGCTCCTGAATCTCCTCGGCTACAAGCCCATGAACACACTCAATCAAATACTAAACACTGCACTTGGGGTAAAATGACTCTTTTACCCTTGGTCAAAGTCAACTTACTTTTGGGGCTGACTCGCCGAGTTGGGTCACCCAACTCGCCGAGTCCTATTCTCACTTCTCAGTTCTACCCGCTGCTACTCGTCGAGTGTGGCATCGACTCGACGAGTACCCTCTTGATCCAAGAACTCAGACAATCTTCATCCGACTCGCCGAGCCGTATGAACAAACTCGACGAGTTGTTCATGATCCTAAGAAGATTGCCTTGGACTCGCCGAGTTGCATGAACAACTCGCCGAGTCCCTCCATTACTGAGTCTACCCTCAACTCGCTGAGTCCACTCTCTAACTCACTGGATTCACGCGACACTGATCAAAATGAAGGACTCGGGAACTCGCGACCCAACTCGCCGAGTCGTTCTTCCCGACTCGCCGAGTTGCCGCCATGCAACTGATTTTTACTCGATTTTGTTTGAATCCAACGCATACAATTGATAGATCTGAGTCCAATAAGCTGATTTACCACGTAAAGTTTCCAACTTTACGTGCACAACCTCATGAATAAGGGAAATAAGGCTAAAAGATGCATAAAATGGGTAGATCTATGATTAATATGCAAAGCAACTCCAAAAAGACAGAAGATATGGGCTCTACAACACCCCAACATTCAAATCCAAAGGTATTTCGACTTATTAAGACATTCATGCAAACATAAGGCTTGGAACAAACATCAAATAGCTCTTAGAAGAGCTCTAATGGAAGTTTAAAGCATATAACAAGAAGGGAACTCCGAAAATACCTCAATAAACTCAGATTTGCCCTTGGATCTTTGCACTACCACTCGTTTCCTTGCTTCTTTCTTCTTCTCCTTCTTCACACCTTCACAAAATGGCACCAAATCACTTATAAGCTCTCAAGGGAGGATTAGGGTTTTCTCACTGTGTTCTCAGGGTGAGGGAGGCGAGAATGGGGCTATAAGGTGGTTTAAATAGTGGGCAACCCGGGGATTTAGGGTTTCACCCAGACGGATGGACTCGCCGAGTCCAGAATATGGACTCGCTGAGTCCCCGGCTCACGCGTGCTCGCAGCCGCGACCCTACTCGGCGAGTCAGGCTATGAACTCGCCGAGTTCCTCTTGCAAAACTCACAACAATTACCAATAAATTAACATACCGGGAACGGGTCATTACAATTCTCCCCCACTTGACTCAGACTTCGTCCTCGAAGTCTACTACGGCTGGATCTGCAAATAACTCTGGGTAGTGCTCTCTCATCTCCTCCTCAGCCTCCCACGTCCACTCAGACCCCTTCCGGTGCTGCCACTGCACCTTTACTAACTGGATTTCCTTGTTCCTCAAGGTCTTGGTCTTCCGGTCCAGAATCGCGACCGGTCTCTCAATATAATTCAGGCTACTATCAACCTGAATATCCTCTAGGGAAACGACTGCTGATTCATCCACCAAACACTTCCTCAACTGAGACACATGGAAAGTGTTGTGGATCTGACTAAGCTCTTCAGGAAGATCTAACCGATAAGCAACCCGACCCACCCGGGCCAAAACCCTGAAAGGACCAATAAATCTAGGGCCCAACTTGCCCCTCTTCCGGAACCTGATGACACCCTTCCAAGGTGAGACTTTCAGAAGGACCATATCTCCCACCTGGAACTCCAAGTCCGAACGCCTCCTATCGGTGTAGCTCTTCTGCCGACTCTGAGCAGTTTGCAGTCTACTACGGACCTGCTGGATCAACTCAGTCGTCTTGAGCACCACCTTTGTGCTCCCAATGACTCGCTGACCGACCTCGCCCCAACAAATCGGGGTCCTACACTTCCTCCCATACAACATCTCAAAGGGAGGTCGGTCAATGCTCGCATGGTAACTGTTGTTATACGAGAATTCCGCTAACGGAAGATACGTATCCCAACTGCCACCGAAATCTAGGACACATGCCCTGAGCATGTCCTCTAGAGTCTGAATCGTCCTCTCGCTCTGCCCGTCTGTCTGAGGGTGGAAAGCGGTGCTGAAATGGAGACGAGTACCCATCTCGTCGTGAAACCGCTTCCAAAATCTGGATGAGAAACGGACATCTCGGTCAGACACTACTGATACCGGCACTCCATGACGTGCCACGATCTCACGCACATAGATATCGGCTAACTTCTCCGCCGATATACTCTCCTGGATCGGGATAAAATGGGCACTCTTCGTCAACCGATCCACTACTACCCATATCGAGTCCACTCCACGTGCGGTCCGGGGAAGCTTGGTGACAAAATCCATGGTAATGTCCTCCCATTTCCACACGGGAATGTCTAACGGCTGCATCCTGCCGTGAGGTCTCTGGTGCTCCGCCTTGACCTTCCGGCAGGTCAGGCATCTCTCGACGTACCAGGCGACGTCCCGCTTCATGCAGGGCCACCAATACTCAGGTCGAAGATCTCGATACATCTTTGTCGCTCCTGGGTGGATAGAAAATCGAGACTTATGAGCCTCGTCCATCAATACCTGCCGTACCCCACCCCAGTACGGTACCCATACCCTACCATGAAGCGTCAACAAACCCCGACCGTCGTACTCAAATGAAGCTACTCGACCTACTATCCTTTCACACTTCTGCCTCTCCTCCTTGAGGCCCTCCATCTGAGCCTCCTTGATCCGCTCCAACAGTGGAGTGATCACTGTCATCCTCATACACAGATCCCTGATAGGGGCCGCCGACACCTTGCGGCTTAGGGCGTCGGCCACCACGTTGGCCTTCCCTGGATGATAAAGGATCTCACAGTCATAGTCCTTCAGCACGTCCAACCACCTCCTTTGCCTCATATTCAAACTCGGCTGATCCATAAGATACCTCAAACTCTTATGATCCGTGTATATAGTACAATGGACCCCATAAAGGTAATGCCTCCAAATCTTGAGGGCAAACACAACTGCCCCCAGCTCCAAATCATGGGTAGGATAGTTAGCCTCGTGAGGCTTCAACTGTCTCGAGGCATAAGCTATCACATGGCCTCGCTGCATCAGAACTGCTCCCAAACCTGTGATCGAGGCATCACAATAGACTACAAAGTCCTCTACTCCCTCTGGCAAGGTAAGGATCGGAGCCTCGCACAATCTCTGCCTGAGGGTCTCGAATGCTGTCTGCTGCTCCGGACCCCAACGAAATACCACTGATTTCTTAGTCAGTCGGGTGAGCGGCACTGCTATCTTGGAGAAATCCTGAATAAATCTCCGATAATACCCTGCCAACCCTAGGAAGCTCCGAATCTCAGATGGAGACTTCGGGACCTCCCACTGCATCACGACCTCTATCTTGGCCGGATCTACCAGAATACCCTTCTGGTTGACGAGGTGGCCAAGGAACTGCACCTCGCGCAACCAGAACTCACATTTGGAGAACTTTGCGAAAAGTCTCTCCCTCCTCAAAACCTCTAGCACCTCCCGCAGGTGCTCCTTGTGCTGCTCCTGCGTCTTGGAATACACCAAGATGTCATCTATGAACACTATCACTGACCGATCCAGCATCGGCCTACACACGCGGTTCATGAGATCCATGAACGCGGCTGGGGCATTGGTGAGCCCAAATGGCATCACCACAAACTCGTAATGACCATACCTGGTCCTGAAAGCAGTCTTCTGCACATCCTCATCTCTAACCCGCATCTGATGATATCCGGAGCGTAGATCGATCTTGGAGAACCAAGACGCTCCCTGAAGCTGATCAAACAAATCATCTATCCTCGGGAGTGGGTAACGGTTCTTCACCGTTACCTTATTCAGCTCCCGATAATCAATACACATACGATGCGACCCATCCTTCTTTCTCACAAACAGGATCGGCGCTCCCCAAGGCGAACTGCTCGGCCGAATGAAACCCTTGTCTAACAGCTCCTGCAGCTGTGTAGACAACTCCTGCATCTCAGGGGGAGCTAGTCGATACGGTGCCTTGGCTATCGGAGCCGCACCAGGGACGAGGTCGATCCGGAACTCGACCTGTCTCTCAGGAGGTATCCCCGGCAAATCCTCAGGAAACACATCCGGGTAGTCTCGAACAATAGGAACATCATCCACTGTCGACTTGCCCTTCTCCCGGGCATCCAAAACGTAGGCTACAAAACCGGCGCAACCCTGCTGAACATAGCGCCTCGCCCTTGCGGCGGAACAAAAGGTCGGTCCTCGCTGTGGCCTCTCGCCCTGAATCACCAACTCTCCCCCACTGGGAGTGCGAACCCTCACTAACTGAAGCTCGCAATCAATCACCGCCCCATTGGGGCTTAGCCAATCCATACCCACAATGACCTTATTCCCTCGCAGGGGAATAGGTACCAAATCCACTGAAAACTGCTCATCAAATAACTGAAGAGAACACCCTCTGTGCACTCTGCCGACCCTCACGGTCCTATCATCCGCTATCTCAACCTCTAATGGACAATCCAGCTCCCCTGGAGCTCTACTGAACCTCTTGCTAAGTGCAAGAGATACGAATGATCGGGTAGCCCCCGAATCGAATAATACCAAAGCAGAAATGCCGTTCACAGAGAACGACCCCGTCACCACATCAGGAGTCGCTCGCGCCTCCTCTGCTGTCATCTGAAACGCCCTACTCTTCGCCACTGGCGCATCAGCTCGGCCCTGCCGGCCATCTGTAATCCTCAAGGTAGCAGGGGCAGGTGCGGCCACCTTCCCTGCTGAAGCTAAACTCGGACACTGGGACTTTTTATGTCCCCTCTGATTGCACTGAAAGCAAATCAGATCTGATGCTGCGACGGCAGTAGCAGGGGCCGTACAATCCCTACTCAAATGCCCAATCCGACCGCACTTGTAGCAGCTGGAACTCCCTGCCTTGCACGCTCCCTCGTGCAATCTCCCACACTTGCCACATCGACCGTGGCTCTGCTGACTCCTAGATCTGTGATCCGAAACCTTGGGCTTTTTGCCCGAACTGCCTGAACCCGAAACCGCCTCCGGTTTCCTCTTCTTCTCCATCTCAAGATCAATCTCCCTCTCCCGAGCTCTAGCAATCATATCTTCCAGCGTTTTACAGCTGGACCGGCTCACAAACTGGCGGATATCGCTCCGCAACATCTCATGATAACGGGCCTTCTTCATTTCCTCATCAGCTACATACTGAGGAACGAGAAGAGCCCTCTCCCTGAACTTGGCGGTGATCTCCGCCATTGTCTCTGTAGTCTGGGTGAGGTCCTGAAACTCCCTAGCTAGCTGTTGCACCTCAATGACCGGTGCAAACTCCGCCCTGAACCTGGTAGAGAAATCAGCCCAGGTCATGGCGTCCAATGCTGCATCATCCCCAATGGCATGCCCGACCTCCTCCCACCAATCTCGTGCCCTGTCCTTCAGAAGACAGGACGCCAATCTGACCTTGTCCCCCTTGGGACATCTGCTAGTACGGAAAGCGTTGGCCACATCTGCCAACCATCTGGTGCTCGCTATGGGGTCCCGCGCCCCATGATAGTCCGGGGCTCCACATGCCCTGAACTCCCTGAAGGTAAGGGTGCGCGACCCCATCATGGCCGCCACCTCGGCACGGAAGGTGCCCAGTCTCTCATCCATCAGCTCTAGAATCCCCTCCTTGATCGAACCGAAGATCACAGGAGTCTGCTCTATAATGATGCGCGTAATCTCCGAAGAAAGAAACTCTCGGGTCTGCTCATCCATGCGCTCATCCCCCGAGCCTGAACCTGATCCCTCCCCGGCACCTCCGCTGCCGGCTGCTGGTCTCGAACGCAAAACCACCATTCTGAAACACATCACAATTACATCAGAAAACAGAAATATCTTGAGGGATCATTGATACTACAACTAGCTTCCTGGTCTTGTCTCAGCCTTTCTTGATTCGAGTACGGATCCTCTGCTTCCAGTAGTACGGGCCCATACTACCTTCCACATCTATCCGTACTTTCTTCAAGAACTGCCCTGACTCCACCAAGTCACTTCTACTACTACTGATCTCTGCTACTCTCATCCTAGGCTTGCCCCAGGGAAACCTCAGACTTAACTCAACTAGTCCTCAGCTGCTGCAGGTCTCCTTATAATGCTAATTAACCATCACCTGAACACCATCACATGTGACGAAGATCAGATAATCCTTCAAGTAAAAGACCCGTCCCTATAACGGTTGGACTCAAACAAGAGCTGCGCAATAGGGTCAGTTCCAGCACTCTGGGATTATTTAACCCTGATCACATATGGTGTAACGTGTTCACTTAATGGTTAACTTCCATCACTCAGAACCCCCACAAAGCACGAAGCAAGCAGCATTCGGAATAAGGGAACATACTTAGGCAAAACTATTCTCAAAACGAGAAACTGATCTAGCATAAGATGCTAAGCTCCTGCTATCAGGCATAACCTAATCAGGCTATCCTACTGCTGTCTACTCAGTACTAGCATGCAATACTCATAAAGCTGTAACACATAAGCAGGCACATAAGGCATTCTCCTAAATCCTTAGTCCTATACTAGCATGCTGTTCTACTAAAACTGAAATTGAACAAATAACTTGTATGGGTAATTTGGGAGTACTTACTTGAGCTCGGCTGATCGCATTCACCACACCCTTATCTTGTTTAAAAATTTCTTTCTTTCTAAGTGCTTTAAAAATTCTTTTAGAAAACATTTTACTTTTAGAAATCTTTTTATTTCCCCTTAGTTTGAGTTCAGATACACCAGGAAGTGTATCCGAATCCCTCAAACCAGGGCTCTGATACCAACTTGAAACGACCCAAAAATACGACCCAAAAATTTTTGTTTTTTATATAATCAAAACTGTAATCAGAGCATCATATAATAAAACCATGCCTGATGTATTCCAAAATATAATAAAATACTGTGCGGAAAACTGTATCATACTACATCAGATCAAAACAACTAAATCAATCCCAGGCTAAAGCTGAGGCGGTGGTGTGTGCGATGCCATCATCCTGAGCTCTTCCCTTTGCTTGCGGAAGTACCTGAAACCAACACTGAAACTGTAAGCACGAAGCTTAGTGAGCTCCCCAAAATACCACATACCATACAATAGCATATAACACATATTGGGCCTTGCCCACTGCATCAGGCCGAAGCCCGGAAACTGCATCGGACCGAAATCCGGAACTGACTGGGACCTTGTCCCCTGCATCGGACCAAAGTCCGGAACTAACTGCATCGGACCGAAGTCCGGAACTAACTGCATCGGACCGAAGTCCGGAACTAACTGGGACCTTGTCCCCTGCATCGGACCGGAGTCCGGAACTAACTGACTGAACATATCATAGCATATCAACTAGCATGAACACATATACTGCATACTACATCGAGCCGTAGCCTGGAACACATAACACGTAACACATAAAACATAGCACATAAATCCTGTCTGAGCCACGAAGGCATCAAACATACTAGCTGCTACATCGGACCGAAGTCCGGAAACTACTGCTAACTGGACGGGCCGGCATTGCGGCCTTAGACCCGTCCCTACTTGAAGGAAACTCACCTCGTAAACTGGCGGCTGAGTGTGTGTCTCTGAAAGCTACCGGCTGCTGCTCCTGAATCTCCTCGGCTACAAGCCCATGAACACACTCAATCAAATACTAAACACTGCACTTGGGGTAAAATGACTCTTTTACCCTTGGTCAAAGTCAACTTACTTTTGGGGCTGACTCGCCGAGTTGGGTCACCCAACTCGCCGAGTCCTATTCTCACTTCTCAGTTCTACCCGCTGCTACTCGTCGAGTGTGGCATCGACTCGACGAGTACCCTCTTGATCCAAGAACTCAGACAATCTTCATCCGACTCGCCGAGCCGTATGAACAAACTCGACGAGTTGTTCATGATCCTAAGAAGATTGCCTTGGACTCGCCGAGTTGCATGAACAACTCGCCGAGTCCCTCCATTACTGAGTCTACCCTCAACTCGCTGAGTCCACTCTCTAACTCACTGGATTCACTCGACACTGATCAAAATGAAGGACTCGGGAACTCGCGACCCAACTCGCCGAGTCGTTCTTCCCGACTCGCCGAGTTGCCGCCATGCAACTGATTTTTACTCGATTTTGTTTGAATCCAACGCATACAATTGATAGATCTGAGTCCAATAAGCTGATTTACCACGTAAAGTTTCCAACTTTACGTGCACAACCTCATGAATAAGGGAAATAAGGCTAAAAGATGCATAAAATGGGTAGATCTATGATTAATATGCAAAGCAACTCCAAAAAGACAGAAGATATGGGCTCTACAACACCCCAACATTCAGATCCAAAGGTATTTCGACTTATTAAGACATTCATGCAAACATAAGGCTTGGAACAAACATCAAATAGCTCTTAGAAGAGCTCTAATGGAAGTTTAAAGCATATAACAAGAAGGGAACTCCGAAAATACCTCAATAAACTCAGATTTGCCCTTGGATCTTTGCACTACCACTCGTTTCCTTGCTTCTTTCTTCTTCTCCTTCTTCACACCTTCACAAAATGGCACCAAATCACTTATAAGCTCTCAAGGGAGGATTAGGGTTTTCTCACTGTGTTCTCAGGGTGAGGGAGGCGAGAATGGGGCTATAAGGTGGTTTAAATAGTGGGCAACCCGGGGATTTAGGGTTTCACCCAGACGGATGGACTTGCCGAGTCCAGAATATGGACTCGCCGAGTCCCCGGCTCACGCGTGCTCGCAGCCGCGACCCTACTCGGCGAGTCAGGCTATGAACTCGCCGAGTTCCTCTTGCAAAACTCACAACAATTACCAATAAATTAACATAACGGGAACGGGTCATTACAAGTTCGTATGCAAAAGATATGACAATTATAAAAAAACAAACCATTAAAACACTATTTTTTTTTTAAATTGTTAAAACTGAATCGAGCCGCTGAGGCACTTGCACACCTCCAATGTAAATTCCGAGAGCGTTTTTGGACTTAGGCTATGGTCTAATATTTAATTTCATACTCGAAATATTTTTAGTGAAAATATCTGCAAATGTCAAAAAATCGAGTGTTTCGGGCCATTTTGACGCGGAAATTTAACCGCGATTTCCCGGAGTTCTACAACTCGAAAAATTAATCCATTCGGGTTTTTGGAATCCTTGAACTCGATTCTATCAAACGACACTTTCGAAAAAAAATTATTCGTCATCGGGATCTCGATGCATCAAACTAGGAATGTTTTGAGTAATTAATGGGATTGTGACATCATTATGGGACCCACATGAGTTTGCTAGACAAAAAAATCTGATTTCTTGGACTTGCCCTTGCCTATGTGATCACTCATACTCTTCATGATCATTCCTTTTTGTGTACACTCCATCCTCAAAGTACAAACATGTATGTCTTAAGTGTGTAAGTGTCCAACCATGGTGGTTCTTGGTGTGAGGGGCTTCGTAACTATAAATAGAAGCTTATGGCTTCTTCATTCCTCACAAAAATCACAGCCTTCCTCTCTCAATCTCTCCCTCTCCCTCTCTTCTTCTCTTAGGTTTTATCACCAACATAATACCACCCTTCCACCACCATAAAAACACCACCGAACCACCACTCCTCCACCACTTTCTCCACTGATTTGGCAAGGAAAACCACATTGAATTTACCCTCCCCCCTCCACTCCAGCACCTTCTCTCATCGTTTACAACCAAAGAACGGAGGTTGTCATGGCAGCTCCGCCCCACTGTCGCTGGCAGCTATTGGTGCCGCCACCTTTTACTGGGGCTTTGAAAGCCACCACCTCCCTTGTATACTTGTGTGATGTTCATTTGATAGTAAACTGCCTAAAACGAATATGTAATTCCTTTTTTTAGTTATATGCATTCATCGATCATAAGAGGTGATTGACTCCACCCTTAAAACTTCAAATTGATTTATACAAAACCTACCCAATCTCGAAATTTCTCTGCAAATTAAGTCCTAACCACACAAACTCCCATTCCAAATTAATTCCTAACCCCATCCCTTGAAAATTCCTTTCAAAACAGGTCCTAACTCTTCAAACATGAAATCCAATTAATGAAATAAACGCCTCCCACAGAACTTGTTTATAAAATAAATCCAAAGCCCCAAACTTTGATTTAAATAAACCAATTTAGTCCCTCATTTGGAAATGGTTAACAAAATCCGTCCCATCCAATTTATTTATTTTAACAACTCAACCATATAGTTTAGTTAAGTCACAAAACAATCCCCACACTTATTAATTTATACTAACATTTTCCTTTGATTAAATAGGTAACAAAGTTAGTCCTGACGGTTCGTTTTAGAAGCGAAAAATTACAGTTACTCATGTCAAGTTCTTGAAACAAATCGACAATCACATGTTAAGGTGAGTATTATGGCCCCTCTTGTATATTTTTATATGCTTTGGAGGAGAATACATGTGCTTAATTGTGCTAGTTTATGCAAAAATACACATAAAATATTATTATTTAATGTAAAAACTATAACTAGTTTATAAAATATTGGTTTGACATTTATATGTTATAAACACATAATATAGTTTTAAAACTCAACATTTTCATATGTTATGTTGTTAAAATGATACAACTAATAAAAATAACATATGCCTTTTTACTACAAAACTCTATGACTTTATGTGACATTGTATGTCTTAAAAAGCATGTCATAAAACTTTGTAGTAATTGTTAGTTTTAAACAAATAGAAAAGAAGACAATAGGTTGTAAACAGGAGAAAAGTGAACAGGGGGAGAAAAGTGAACAGGGGAGATATGCTATGCAATGACTGGAATTGGAAATTAGAATTATCAAAATCATTGTACTACATCAGCTTATATAGCTGTTATTCATAACTGAAAATTAACTAGAGAATAACTATCCACTAACTCCTAATTAAACTTATTCAATTCAAAAATAAAAACTGACAAAACCATAACTACTTTTATTGCTCATTAGTGGATTCCTTAAAGCATATTTTCAACACTCCTCCTTGCTTTAAGGACTACACACTCCAATCCTTTGCCTTAAAACTTCAAACTTGCTGACCGGATGCGGTTTGGTGAAGATGTCTGCTAGCTGGTCTTCAGACTTGCAGTAGACTAAAGAGACTTCACCCTTTTGTTGCACTTCTCTCAAAAAATAGAGCTTAATGTTGAAATGCTTTGTCTTCCAGTGAAATACCGGATTATTGGAGATTGCAATAGCTGCTTGATTGTCAACAAAAACATCAATGCTAAATTTTTGTTCTTCTTGCAAATCACACATAATCTTTTTCAACCATAAAACTTGATTTGTGGCTGCTGTAGCTACTATGAATTCTGCTTCTGCAGTAGATTGTGCTACAATCTGCTGCTTCTTTGAACACCATGAGAAAATACTTGAGCCCAAACTGAAATAGTAGCCCGATGTGCTTCTCATATCATCAATTGATCTTCCCCAATCACTATCTGAGAAACCATGCAACTTGAATCTTTGATTTTTCTCAAACTTGACTCCAAAATTGATGGTACCTTTGATGTACCTTAATATTCATTTTGCTGCCCTAAAATGTATCGCACTTGCACAGTGCATAAATCGCGATAAAAGACTAACAGCAAAGAGAATGCTAGGCCTTGTCGCTGTGAGATACATCAAACAACCGATTAGGCTCCTGAAATAAATTTCATCAACTTTATATGCACCATCTTCTTTGCTAAACGTTTCTTTCTCATTCATTGGGGTGCTCACTGCTTTGCATTCTTCCATTTGAAATTTTTTCAAAATTTCATTTGCGTATTTCTTTTGACAGATGAACACCATATTTTTGTCTTGTTTGATCTCCATGCCAAGAACATATGACATGAGACCCAAATCTGTCATTTCAAAAACCTGCATCATCTCTTTTTTAAACTCATCTATGAGCCTCTTGTTATTTCTGTCACGAGCAAATCATCAACATAAAGAGAGACAATAAGAATATCATTCTCATTATGTTTCACATAAAGAGTAGCTTCAGATAAGCTTTTAACAAAACCGAGATCCAGTAAGTAAGTATCTATCCGGCTATACCAAGCTCTCGGAGCTTGTTTCAAACCATAGAGAGCCTTTTTTTAGTAGATAAACTTTATCTTCTTTGCCTTGAATCTTGAAACCTTCTGGTTGCTTTACAAATATCTCCTCCTGTAGTACACCATTTAGGAAGGCTGACTTCACATCTAGTTGAAACACTTTCCAACCTTTTTGTGCAGATATGGCTAGTAACAATCTGATTGTATCTAACCTTGCAACGAGAGCAAAAGTATCAGAATAGTCAACACCATAAATTTGAGCATACCCTTTAACAACAAGTCGAGCCTTGAATTTGTTGATGGTGTTATCAGCATTGAGCTTTGTTTTGAACACCCATTTAACACCAATGACTTTTCTTCCTTCTGGTCTCTCAACCAACTCCCACGTTTTATTTTTTTCTATCATAGACAACTCCTCCAACATTGCTTTTTTCCATTTTGGATCATTCAGGGCTTCTTCAGGATTAGATGGTTCATTAATTGCAACATTACACCTTACATAGACATCTGTAAGTAAGCTTGTACCTCTTACGGGAGGATCATCAATTGACTCGTCTTCCAAGGCATCATCTATCGGTTCATCCTCTGATTCTTCTATTGCATTGTCACCAAAAGAAACACCTTTTTGTTCATTTTTCTTGTTCCAGTCCCATTGCTCGTCTTCATTGAAATGTACATCTCTGCTTATTGTCATCTTTTTTGTTTGAGGATGGTACACTTTGTAACCTTTAGAAACTGAACCATAACCTACAAAGATGCCCGGGATGGCCTTTTTATCCAGCTTTTCACGCTTAACCTAAGGAATGTGAACAAAACATACACACCCAAAAAACTTTAAGAAAGCTTAGTGAAGGCTTATATCCAAACCATGCTTCAAAAGGAGTTTTACTTTCCAAAGCAAGTGTTGGTAACCGGTTTTGTAAGAACACGGCTGTGTTAGCAGCCTCTGCCCAAAAATATTTTGGCAGCTCCTTATCGTGCAACATACTTCTGGCCATGTCCAATATGGATCTGTTTCTTCTCTCGCTAACTCCATTTTGCTACGGAGAATATGGAACAGTGAGCTGATGTTCAATGTCGGCTTCCTTGCAGAACATATTGAATTTTTCTGATGTATACTCCTTTCCATTATCAGACCTCAACACTTGAATTTTCCAATCACTTTGGTTTTCAACCATTTTTTTGAATTTCCAGAAAACATCAGTCACTTCTGACTTGAACTTCATGAAGTAAGTCCAACACATTCTTGTAAAATCATCAATGAAAATAATGTGGTAAACATTACCTTGCAATGATGGTGTTCTTTGAGGTCCTGCAACATCAGTATGCATGACTTGAAGTTTTTTTGATGCCCGCCAAGATGATTTATGGAATGGAATCCTCCTTTGTTTTCCGTATTAACACGCTGAACAATTTGAAATTTGATCATCTAACTTTGGAAGACCTCTCACCATTTCATCCTTTTGCATTTGTAGCATTCATTGAAGATGACAGTGCCCAAGCTTCTTGTGCCATATGTTAGTGTTGCTAACTTTATTGTAAAAGGCCATTTGCTAAGCCATGCTTCTTCCTTTCATTTTGACCTTCATCAATTCTTTTCCATTTGGATAATACACACGACAAAAAAAATCTTCAAAGTATGTCTTAAATCCTTTTTCTAGCAGCTAGGGAACACTTATTAAATTCTGATCAATTTCTGGTACATACATGACATCTGAGATAGTTTTTGTACCTGAAGTAGTTATAATTGCAACTGTTCCAATTCCTTTGACTATAACGTATTCACCATTGCCTACTTTCACTCTCCTAGACTTCAAAGGAAATACCTCTTTAAAGAGGCTGATGTCATTACACATGTGGTTTATACACCCGCTGTCAATTAGCCAACATTCAGGAGAAATTGTTGTTGAATAACAAGATGCAACAAACATATGGTCTTCTTCATCTTGAGTAGCTTTATGGACTTCTTCATGCTTTTGAGTATTGCTTCTATATATAACAGCTTCGTGACCGACCTGATTACATTTGTTGCACTTTGCATCTGGCCTTTTCCAACATCTGAATGGAGGATGACCCATTTTACCACAATGCTTACAAGGTGGATAATTCTTTTTTGGAGTTTGAACTTTGGTTTGATTCTGATTGTTGACAAAATCTTCAACAACAGAAGTTGATGAGGAATTTTTGTCACTCTTCTTCTTTTGCTTTCGTTCATCTCGATGCTTGGCCGGTAGAGCACCTTCAACAACATGCTCATGTCTCATAAGCCTACGTTGCTCTTGTGTCTGCAATGAGTTTAACAATTCTGCCAAAGTAATTTCTGACAGTTCCCTTGTATTCTCCAAAGTGGTTATTGAAGTTTCATATCTCTCAGGTACAGTAACGAGAATTGATAAGTTAAAAATTAACTTGAAGATCGATTAGATCTTTAAAACAGGTAAAATAATAAACGAGTAAACAGCAAGAACACAAGAATGGATCAAAGTGTGTCGAATGATTAATCAACAATCCTCAGCAGAGCTCGATAAAGAACTTCTACTGTAGAGGATTTAGGGTTTACAAGAACGATAAAGAAATAATCTGTGATCTATCGTAATCGCTATCAATCGTTAACCTAATATGCATGCAAGCATATATATTTATATTAAACCCTATCAGCTCTCGGTTGGACAGGCCCAAACCAGAGTTACAAAACTTGGACTAATAACTGAGCCCAATGGACGCAATACATCAAAACGCTACGCTACCCAACAATCTCCCCCTTTGCATCAAATTGGAGCGAGATTACTTTGTCTTCTTGCTTGGGCCAGCAGCGGGAACCTTCTTCTTGACAGTATCAAACAGACGAGAGATAAGCGCGAGGATCGTCTGTCTTAACCGAATGTACCATTGTATCATGTCGTCAAAACACTTGATATCATCCGCTGTATTTTCCTTGCACCTGTGGATGATCCCCAACACATGCTCAAGACAAGCAGTGGTATAAAGATGTTTATCAGCTAAGGCAAAGAGACATTTATGTCCTTCACTCCTAGTGAACATGACTGAGTTTCGCCTCGGGTCAATTTTTCCCATCTTCATCTGGTTTAGTTCACTGGCCGAGCCAACAGGAGATATCTTCGATTTCTTCTTGAAGACATTTGCAATCTCCTGATCCATCAGTGCGACCTCCATGATATAGCACACCAGCATCCTCTTGAGATGGTCAATGATCGGACCATATTCAGCTTCGTTGGTCAGAAGGATGTTGTGCAGGATGATCCAATCATGGGGATTGAGGTTCGGTAGATCTGCTAAAGAGATGGCATGTTCGGTTTTTGCAGATCCCCTGAGCACCTTGAACCGAACATTGATAAACTTCCCTTCAGTGTATGGTTTCAGGACCCGAACGTTGATGATCTTCTGAGCGCTCCAGGTTTGATATTGGGGTTGAGCAGCCTTCAGATAGAATTCAATCAATTCCCGATCAACCTCCGGATGAGGATGAGGGAACTCGGCAACGTTGGCGAAGGCGTGAAAGATGAACGCCTTTCGGGTCAGTGGCATGATGAACTGAGAGTCGACGGAGTTGAAACAGTCAAATGAGATAACTGGTTCAAGCCACAAGATGCTCGGAGTGTCGATTGCCTCCTTTATCATCCTCTCAAGAGTCCAAGCAGGAAAAAGAGTTTTCCTACTCTTGAGAAGGTCGTGGGCTTCTTTCTTTTTGCGTTCGGCCTCTTCAGCTTCTCTTGCCACACGAGCACTATCATCTTCATCATTGCGTCGACTTTTGCGTTTCAACAAGTTGACAATGGTTTCTTGATCATCTTCCTCTTCATCCTCAGCAATGTTCTTGCCTTTGTCTTTCACACCCGAACCAGAGGCTTGGCCTACAGGAGGAGGTTCGGTTGTGTGAATTGCCTTTGAGGAAGGAGGTGGTTGAGATGCAGACTCCTTTTCTCCCCCTTGTTTCGGAATGGACACGAAATCGGGTAGCCCTTCAATTTTGCTTAACAGGTCTAGGGCAGGAGCGAGCTTCTCTGCAAGGGTACGCCTCACAGAATGATTGAGTATTGGATCATGTGCTTCGAGGATGTTGGAGATGGCTGAGTGGACATCCGAAACACACGTCTTGATGACCTCCCGTTCGGACCGAAGAGTGTCAATTTGTTGTTGAGAATTGGAGAGTTGAGCACTCTTGACCTTTAAGGCAGTGGTCTTCCTTGCCAAAACATCCATCAACGAGTTCTCGGCAGCCAAATCTTCTTGAAGCTGTGAGAGACGCTCGTCAATAGAAGCACGGAAGGCTGAGTTGTCATCTGTCAGGGATTGACGAAGGGAAGCAAAAGACTTCAACTCAGTAGAGATAAATGTGGCCAACTGTTGAACAATTGGTTCCAACGTAGTCTTGGTGGCATCAGCACTCTCCTGTAAAGACTTTAACAGGGCAGAGGCATCAGAAAATAGTTTATCGACTTTTTCAGTCGCTGCCTCACAAGCTTTCGTTGAGGCATCAATGGCGGCGGTTGCAGAAGCGACAAAGTCTTGCTGAGCCCTTGAGAAAGCGTCAACAATCTTCTGAATAGCAGCTTCAGAGATGGATGATTGAGACGTAGAGGAAGAGGCAATGAGCAAGTCGACCTTGTCATGGAGCTCCTTAAGATGTTTCTTTGTTACCGGAGTATCCTCATCATCGTCGCTTTGCACTTGAAACGGACTGTAGTAGACCGAATCAAACATCATGTTTTCCCCGCCAAGGAAAGGGTTATCTCCGTCAGAGGCGTGACCGGGAGATGGTGGTGGTGGTGAAGCTGGGGGTGCAGTTGTATGGGTAGGTTCGGGTTGGGTTGTGTCGGGTGTAGGTGTAGGTTCAGGTTGAGTTTGGGTAGGGGTAGGTTCGGGTGCTTTTTGGGTTTCGGTTGTGTTTACGGTTTCGGGTGCTGGTGGAGGTTTGGTTGCATCAGTATGAACCCCCGTATCAGATACGTTGGTTGTAACCTTTGCAGTGGATGTTGTTGTAGCATCGGTGAAGATTGGCGGTGGCATTGGGATTGAGGTGTTTGGAATGTGGGTAAAGGGGTTTATGGTGGGAATGGAAGTAGGGATTGTTTGAGTAGGAGAGGGAATTGGAGAAGTATGGATTTGCATTTCAGGGGTAGGTGATCTGGGTGGTGTGTTGCCTCTTGGAGAGCCGTCAGAATCCGAACTCTCACCCTCTGAGTCACTGGAAGAGGAAGCGATAATCAGCTTTCGCTTTGGTTGTGTTTTTCGCCTCTTGTGTTGCGGACACTGAGCAGCTTTAGTGGGTTTCCTCTTCTTAGGAGAAGGGCCTTTAGCCCCTTTCGCCACCTGTTTTCCTTTGTCCGCCTTCTTGCCTCTAGGTGCAGGCTTGTCGGCGTCGTGAATCGATTTCAGCATCTCCGGCGTGAGATCCCTCGGACCAGAACGCTTGAACTCCTTGTAGGTTCTGATGATCCGGCTGTCAGCTGGAACGTCATCATACATGGATTCCGGAATGGAACCATTGAAAGGGAATTTGGAAGCATCTGAAACGATGATCTTCGTGGTGTGGAATGTAACAATCGAAGACATCGGTGCGCCGGCGACAGTGGGGATGCTGTACTTGTCCATGACCCACTTCGTAATCAGGGTCCAAAACCTTGCATAGGACACCTCTGAATGTCGGGAAGAGGAGGAGAGACTCTGGATGAGTTGTTGCCAAAGAACAAACCCATAATCGACATTGATGCCGTTGTAGACACCGTACAAGATGGACAGGAACAGTCGACTGGAACCATCTGAGCTAGAGCTCCTTTCAGAAAGACCCTTGAATAGCACAGTGAACATCCCGTTCCACTGTGGCGGCAAGCACGACTTCTTGAACTTAGCGACGGAAGTAAGCGCCTCTGTGTAACCCATGTTGTAGAACATGTTAAACAGGTGCCCCATAGGAATTGTCTCTGGATTAACCCTTGTAGGATCAGCTTCAAACCCTAGCAGAGAGCAAAAGCGTTGCTTGGAGATAGACGCTTTGTGATGAGAAACATCAAAGAAAATCCGATCGACCACTTTATCGTAATGAGCAGTCGCATAGATCTGCGACGGGAACTCCATTGGCACTGATTCCACCCTTGAAAGTGCAGGAGCAATCGGAGAATACTTCAAGCACTCGATGATGGGGAACATATAGGAATCATAAGCGTGAGGGGTTAAATCGATAATGAGACATTGTTGAGGGCGAATGGGAAGAATGTGGGAAGTGGCGTGAACAGAGGATGAATCTGCCATTGTTGAAGAGAGTGAAGAAGATGATGAACAGTTAGGGTTCAAGGATTTCTTGCACTCTGGGAATTTTGATTGCAGTAAAGAGGTAAATGGTAGAGGATGTCGCCTTTTATACGAGGTTTAAGGAGAGAGAAAGATCTGCCCAAATCTTCTATCGAAATACCAAGAGTTTTCCAGAATTTGACTGATGCATGACAGTTGGGGAACCGATGATCACGCATGAGAGAGAGTGCCAGATTCCTAAGAACACGCCTCCCATCAAGCGCCGTTTGGAGGCAAACCGTTTCAGATTCACACCCGCCCATTCTGTGCCATTTAGAGAAGAACCGTTTCAAATTCACACACGCGTCTGCAACGTCAGTTGGAGATTAGACGTTTCAAATTCGCACGCGTTCCCTGTTACGCCGGTTGAAATCAAATCGATTAGACTCCCGCCTGAGTCAACAACCCTTCATCTTATCCCTTTAAAGTGCAACGGAATCTTTTGAATAATATTCCCACATGGATTAAAATTGACCACAACAATTAATTAACCACCAATCCAATGAAAAAGCCTGTAATTATTAGAACCAGAATTTTGGAAAATCAAAGATTTTCGTGCTAAGGGTGTAAAAGATAAGAAATAAAGCAATTCTTTTTAGGAAAAAGTGTGATGTCAATAAAGACACGAAACAAATGATCCCGGGCACGAATCTCTTCCTTCAAAGTCAAGATAGACCTTAAAATGTTAATGTGGTTTCCCGTTGAATAACGATCAAACACTTATTAAGAAGTGTTGAAAGGTTTCTTTTAATTAAGCTTTTTAGGGTGGCTTTTGCTTTGATTCATCAGTCCTAATCTTGAAATAAGATAGAAAGTGAACAAAGTATTTGTGAGACTGGTGTAGTCTGTTGAACAAGTAGGTTTGAAATAATTTTAAAGTGGCTGGGAAAATATAAAATCGCAACAAAAAAATTAAAAACTGGATCCCATGTTATGGTTTTTAACAATTTCATAGGAATCACACAAAAGAAAATTCTAAGATTTCATGAAGATACGTCCGTCAATTCATAAGTGAAAACTAGAGCAAATTAATTGTTCACCGTCAATTCAGATTGGGTATTGAATTTTGGGTTTCACTTAACTCGTAGTCACACGAAACTATGATCATAAACGCAGATTTTGAGTAACCATAAACCCCAGTGGTATTTTCTGAGAGTCTCAAGGGTTACATTTGTGAAACGAATTTAATGGAGAAATGCAATAGAGATGGTGTAAGAAATCAAAGTACCTCTACTTTGAAAAGTAGGACCAAGCAGAAAACTCTTATCTCATGTGAGAAGAGAGTTAGGTAGCTCACGATTAGAATAAATGTGATAGCCTAATTGGGAAGACGAGGTTTGTGTATACCAAGTCATTAAGGCTATTATTCAGAATCTGATGAGGCTTTGGGCACATACAGCAACATGCTTCTAAGGACACTTAACTAATTCAACAATTTCCCCATAAACAAACACACAAACAAAAATAAGGCCAAAAAGAAAATAAAAAACAAACTATTTTTGGAGTTTTTGATATATATTAAAAAAATAAATGATAAATAAAAAAATAAAAAATTAAGACTAAGAAAGAAAATAAAAAGATAAAAAAAAAACTTTGGAACCGAACCCGAGCGTTTGGTTGATTTCGGTTGTGAAAAATTTTGACAAACCGAACCCGAGCGTTCGGTTGGTTTCGGTTTTGAAAATTTTTGAAAAACCGAACCCGAGCGTTCGGTTGGTTTCGGTTTTGAAAAATTTTGAAAAACCGAACCCGAGCGTTCAGTTGGTTTCGGTTTTGAAAAATTTTGAAAAACCGAACCCGAGCATTCGGTTGGTTTCGGTTTTGAAAAATTTTGGATAACCGAACCCGAGCGTTCGGTTGGTTTCGGTTTTGAAAAATTTTGGAAAACCGAACCCGAGCGTTCGTTTGGTTTCGGTTTTGAAAAATTTTGGAAAACCGAACCCAAGCGTTCGGTTGGTTTCGGTTTTGAAAAATTTTGAAAAACCGAACCCGAGCGTTCGGTTGGTTTCGGTTTTGAAAAATTTTGAAAAACCGAACCCGAGCGTTCGGTTGGTTTCGGTTTTTGAAAATTTTTGAAAAACCGAACCCGAACGTTCGGTCTATTTCGGTTACCGAAGAAATTAGATTTTCAAAAAGGAAATACTTTTGACAATAAAAGAAATATAATAGGAACAATTATACATGAAATTTACAACCAAGAAAACTACCTTTAGTTGATGAGCGAGAGGCAGATGAACCAACCGAACCCGAACGTTCGGTCTATTTCGCTTCTTACGTTTGAGTTTGAGAGGTAGTTTGTGGTACTGATTCTGATTCCATCATACCTAGCCCTTGCAGAATTTTGTTGAACGACGCTTCAGGAAGGGCTTTGGTGAAGACATCAGCCAGTTGATCAGTGGTTCTAACAAAGTGAATTTCAACATTTCCATCTTCCACATGATCTTTAATGAAGTGATACCTCAGTGCTATGTGCTTAGTCTTGGAGTGTTGCACTGGGTTATGACAGATCCTAATTGCACTTTCAGAGTCACAATATAGTGGGATCTTTTTCATAATGAGTCCATAGTCCCTGAGTTGACTTTGGATCCAAATCACTTGAGAAGTACAGGATGCAGCTGCAATGTATTCTGCTTCAAATGTGGACAAAGACACACACGTTTGTTTCTTTGATTGCCAGCTAACCAACTTACCATCAAGGAATTGGCAGCCTCCAGTGGTGCTTTTCCTGTCTAGTCCACAACCTCCAAGGTCTGCATCTGAGTAGGCTTGAACGAAGAAGCCTGAGTTGGATGGATACCATAGACCTAAAGAGGTAGTTCGCTTGAGATATCGTAGAATGTTCTTCACTGCAAGCATGTGAGGTTCACGTGGGTTCGCCTGAAATCTAGCACAGTAACAAACAAAGAACATTATGTCAGGCCTGCTAGCAGAAAGATACATTAGTGAACTGATCATCTGGCGATATAGCGTGATATCTACTGCCGGTTTATCCAAGGATGTAGTGAGCTTGGTGCCGAACGCCATGGGAACTTTGACCTTGGAATCTCCCACCATGCCAAATTTTGCAATGAGAGTCTTCGTGTAAGCTTCCTGATTAATAAAGATGCCTTCGGGTCCCTGTCTAATATTTAAACCAAGGAAAAAGTTAATTGGACCCATTGAGCTCATTTCAAATTTAGTCTCCATCAGCTTTCTGAAATCAGCCGTTAAGCTGGGATTCGTAGAGCCAAAGATGATATCATCGACGTAAATTTGAACAATCATAAGGTGGTTACCTTCCTTCTTACGAAAGAAGGTTGGGTCAACCGAACCTTGTTTGAATTTAGACATCTTTAAAAACTTTGTCAGCATTTCATACCAGGCTCTCGGAGCTTGTTTCAGTCCATACACGGCTTTGTCCAAAATTTAACAGTGATTTGGATACCTTTCATTTACGAATCCAGGAGGTTGCTCCACGTACACTGTTTCTTCGAGTTCACCATTGAGAAATGCACACTTGACGTCCATTTGGTAGACTTCAAAGTTTTTGTGTGCAACATAGGCGAGAAAGATTCTAATGGATTCCAGCCTAGCAACAGGAGCGAAAGTCTCTTCGTAGTCAATTCCTTCCTCCTGACAGTATCCTTTCACTACCAGACGTGCTTTGTTTCGTATCACGTTCCCTTCTTTGTCCATTTTGTTCCTAAAGACCCATTTAAGACCAACAACTGAGGCATCTGGAGGAGTTGGAATGAGTCGCCAAACTTTGTTCCTTTCAAATTCGTTCAGTTCGTCTTGCATAGCTTGAACCCAATCGGAGTGATCAAGAGCAGTGTTAACTGTCTTTGGTTCAACTTTTGAGACGAAGGAGTTAAACATACAGAATTCTACTTTTTAAAACAAGGAAGTTTGTTTTGCCTTGAGTTGTGATCGGGTCAGAACTTTTTCAGATACATCCCCAACAACTTGAGAGACAGGATGATCTCTGGTCCATTTGACGAGAGGAGGGTAGTTTGGATCCAATTCAGAGTTTATCATCTCTTCTGGTTCGGATGGACTTTCATCGTCATAAAGCATATCGGCATGCTCCCCCTCGACAGATAAGCTTTATGGAATGTCTTGAGTGTCTTGTGCAATAGAGGTTTCTGCTGGTGTTGAGCTTTCATGAGTTGATGCACTTTCGGGTGGTGAGGCACTTTCGGTTGGTGTGGTACTTTCGGTTGATAAAGTGTGTTCGGGAGCAGCTTGAGAACTGTTCTCCCCCTCAACATGTGAGCTCGGCTGTGATGATGATGGCGGATCCTCCCCCTTGACTGAAGCATTGTATTGTGGAGGTTCGTTAGAACATGATCTTCCTTCATTCATTCTCTTTGCAGCATCATCGACAAGTTGCTTTAGATGATCTACCTTGTTGTCAGCTACGCTGGCTTCTGAGAGAGTGGCCTTCTCTGGTTCATCAAATAACTCGACGAACTTCTCAAAGAGGTTTGTGATAGAGGCGGTGACTTGGCCATTTTGAGGAAAGATTTCCCCAGCTGTGTCTTCATTGGCCTTTAACCTTTTGACATAGCTATCGTCAAAAGTCACATAATAGGTTTCTTCTATTTTCCTCGAATGCTTGTTTAATACCCTGTACGCTTTAGAAGTAAGAGAATAGCCCAGAAATATCCCCTCGTCGGCTTTGACATCAAACTTGTTGCGGTGTTCTTTGGAATTGAAGATGAAACACCGTGAACCGAACACATGGAAAAACTTGACATTTGGCTTCCTGTTGTTGATGATCTCATAAGGAGTGAGAGTGAAGCGCTTATTGAGATATGACATGTTCTGTGTAAAACAAGCAGCAGAAATAGCATCAGCCCAAAAGTATAAAGGTAAGGAAGCGAAACTTAGCATGGTTCGGGCTGCTTCACACAAAGATCGGTTTCGTCTTTCGACAATTCCGTTTTGTTGAGGAGTGTAGGGAGCTGAGAAGTTGTGACTGATTCCTTTTTCTGCCAAGAATTCTTCAAATTCTTTATTCTTGAATTCCAGTCCATTGTCGCTCCTGATGTTGCGAACGACTTTCTTCAGCTGTACTTTAATCTGCTTGATGAACACCTTTAGCTTGTGAGTCGCTTCAGATTTAAGCTTCAGAAAGAACACCCATGTAAAACGCGAAAAGTCATCAACAATAACAAGAATGTACTTGCTACCACCGATACTTTCGATAGATGATGGACCACACAAATCAATATGAAGTAATTCTAGTGGTTCAACAACTTTAGTGTTTATTATAGATGGATGACTTTGACGACTCTGCTTCCCCATTTCACATGCAGCACACAAATGTTCTCTATCGTACTTGAGCAATGGAAGACCTCGAACATGACCTCCAGTGACAAGTTTGTTGATATCCTTAAAGTTGAGATGAGAGAGCCTTCGGTGCCACAACCAGCTTTCGTCAGATTGTGCCTTGGATAACAAGCAGATGGCTGGGTTTCCTTTGATGGGTTTGAGGTTTAGGGGAAACATTTCACCTTTACGCTCCGATTTGAGAATAACTCTTTTCGTCTTCTTCTCAATGATTTCAGAACCCTCATCGTCAAATGAAACCTTGAGACCGGTACCTCCAACAAGCTGAGATACACTGATGAGGTTATGTTGTAGTCCTTCCACGTATGCAACCTTCCTAATCGTGAAATCACCGTTTGTAATCATTCCGTAGCCTTTTATGGTGCCGAAGGAGTTGTTCCCGAACTTGACATTTCCACCGTTTGAAAGAGACCTGTATTCCCTTAGCTCTTCCTTCCTTCCTGTCATGTGACGCGAGCAGCCACTGTCTATGTACCATTCTTCGTCAAACAACTCGTCACTGATAACCTGCAAAAATTAAGCAGATTTAGGAACCCAAAGTTTCTTGGGTCCTCGTAAGCCTTTCACAGGAACAGGAATAGTAAGAGAGATGTCAACAAGGTATGTTCTTTTTATTAGTGTTGTTTCATCTTTTTTTTATGGTGAAAACCTTAATTTTATTGGGATTCGTTGCTTTTGGATTGGACTCTGGTTTAACTGATGAAATCTTCTGTTTTCCTTTTAGTTCAGTTGATGGTTGAGATTTTTGAGAGTAAACAGAATGGGATTTAGAATGCGGTTGAGAGGAATTAGAAGAGTTTGAATGAGAGAGCTTAGACGGAGATGACTTCTTGGCTGGAGACTCTAGGTGACCCTTTTGCTTTTGATCATTAGTGGGACCGACCCTAGAATTTTGATCTCTTTTGTTCTCAGAACCGAACCTTTGCTTTCGGTTGATGTAGTTCTTTGAACCGAACTTCTGCTTTCGGTTGGAGTCATTCTCTGAACCGAACCTTTGCTTCCGGTTAATGTTTTTCTCTGAACCAAACCTCTGCTTTCGGTTGTTATTGCTCTCTTGTGATTCAACAGGACTTTTCTCTGACTTTAAGTTCCTGTCACGATATGAGAAATAGGCATTTTGAGATTGCCAAAACTGTTTTCTTTCAGAGAGATTCTTCTTGTATCTCTAATTCCTTTGCTGTTTTTGATTTCTCATCTGCTTCGGTTGATGATGGATATTAGCTTTCGGTTTCTGTTTTTCTTTAGCGGGTTCACTCTGAACTGATGAAGTTTCACTTGAAGGAGTGACTTCTTTTGCAGGAATTCCTTTTTCTTGAGGAACATATTTTATACCACTAGTGCTTGGCACATCGAAACTATCAGGTTTATTCAAAGGTTCTGGCACATATCTGCCTTTGCTTTTCCATGAAGTCCTTTCAGACAAACCTACCGTTTCGTCAGCATTGTCGATGGGAGCTGACCAGAAGAACTCGTCGCAACCATCAGCATTGTCTTCGTTTACAATGGCTGTGAATTCAGCAGTCTGATGTTCGGTTACGCCTGTGACCTTATACACCTGATTTGGAGTGGTTCTTACCTTTTGGTATACTACTGCCTTCTCTGCAAGAATCGGGGACTTTTGTTGAGACAAACGAGCAAACTCCACTGAATTTTCTGAAATGAGATTCTTGTGGTTTTCGGGTTCGCTCTTGACAAATTCTGAACAGTCAACTATGTCCTCTACAGAAATTTCACTCATATTGTCGTCCTCATTAAGCTTAGATGCATTTTCAACATCAATTTTATTTTCTGAGCTCAAGTTGGCATTCAATGAGTCAAATTTTTGTATGGTTTCGGTCCTCAGTTTCAGTTTATCATTTTCATCCAAAAGGTTTTTAAGCATGTCCTTATGGTCGTTGGACTTTATGAAAGATTCGATTTTGTCTAGTCCATACATATACGTCGGATTAACATCCTCAGATGAAATAACACTTTCACAATTATACGCTTCAGCATCAATTTCATCCTCCTTAAACTCAAGGAAGGGTAAAATCATACGATGAATCTTTTGTCCTATTTCACAATCCAAATGAAGCTGAGTGATATTAGTGTAAAGACGTTTAGCAATCAAACAAAAAACATTTCGCTGTTTTAAAAGCTTTAAATTGTCTCTTTGCAAATAAATGTTTTAATCTTTTGTTTTGATTAACTCCGACTCCTTCAGTTCGATCCACATCCTCCGTTCCTCACTCTTCGAAGACACCCTGCTTAATTGGTCAGTTAGGTTAGAATTGGTGACTCGAGTTTGAGTTAAACTACTGTCTAGATGAGAGATTCTTGAATTAACACTTTTTAATTCCTTTTCGTATGAGCATTGTGGGACTTTGAATGAAACAAAAACGGATTGTACCTTCTTGATCAGTTCATCAAGCTCGTTGAACTGCACGCTGAGCGGTTTTGCAGTGAAGCACAAGTCCTCTCGCTGCTTTGCGTCTTCAACCCCACCATCTGTGTTGTATCCCCTCATCTGAGACACGTCTGTCACCATCAAGCATTTTCCACCGTTGCCCTCTTCTTTCGCCACATAAGCCTTTCCATGAGAAGGCTTCCTTACTTCATCATCCTCAGAATCGGTTGACCAGACCTCCACGCCACCGAACTCATCATCCGCTACCGAACCCTGCACAATTAAAGCATT
The DNA here is from genome assembly GCF_002870075.4 of Lactuca sativa. Lineage (NCBI taxonomy): Eukaryota > Viridiplantae > Streptophyta > Magnoliopsida > Asterales > Asteraceae > Lactuca > Lactuca sativa. Next base: position 226,497,826 of record NC_056627.2, read on the forward strand.
CATAGAAGGGTTAGTGGTAGATTTCTTCATCCTTTTCCTCATCCTTTTCTGCCATTTTCTTGAGGACACAATCTTTTGCATAGTGGTTATTTCCTCCACAGTAATAGCAGCTCACTCCCGAATCTCCTTCAGCTTTCGGTTCCTTCTTTGATTCCTCTGCCTTCTGTTCATCTTTGACCTTTTCAGAACTATAACTTCCCTGCCAATTTCTATTATTTGTGGGAAATCTTTTCTTGATGAACCTCTTGGGGTTTGACACCATCATAGCATAGTCTTCCGAAGTGAGGTCGTAGTCCTCTAAGTTGAGGGCTTCTTCTTCCATCACCGCTTTGCTTTTGGACAAAAGAGCCAACGAACCCAAGCTTGAGACCACATTTTCTCCTGTAACACAATCTTTTCCTGAGATTTCAGGATGCCTACCACTTTCGCCAAAGAGTAGGATGTAAATTGCTCATGTGCTTTGACTGTGGACACAACAGCTCTCCACTCAGATTTGAGGCCGTTCAAAAACGTAACCTTCTGCTCAATTAGCTTCCTTTCAATGTCATGTTTAATCATCTTGCTAAGAAGATGATTGAAGCGATCGAACGTTTGAGTCACGGTTTCTTCGGCTCCCTGCTTGAATTCACCAAACTCGGACAAGAGTAAGGTTTGAATGGAGTGTTCAAGATCTTCGTCTGTAGAGTATAATTCTCGTAGCCTGTCCCATATTTCTTTTGCAGTCGTGCATGAACTCACCAGCCTGAAAGTATCGGATTGAAGAGCGAATCTGATTAATCTCAATGCTTTGATATTGCACTGAAATTTATGTTTTTCGTCTTGAGCAATATCTTTAACGTCTTTCAAAAGATCATTATACTCCTTTTGAGTTTTAATAATCCTTGAAGTTGCTGAATGAGAAAAGGGTCCAGATACGATTGCTTCCCAGATGAGGTATCCATTGTCCTCAGATCCTATAACATAGTCTTCAAAGTGATGTGCCCAGACTTCATAATCATGGGTGTAAAGGATGGGAATCTTCGTTGTTGATCCAATGTTGTTCGAAATATTAATGGGATTGGATTGCGACTCGTCCATGCTTGATCGAATAACCTGTTAAAAGATCAGACTTGTAATGTAATAAATTAGGGCAAAACAATAAATATCGAGTTACGTCAATTATGGGATGACGGATCAATAAATATCAGTAAATGCGGAATAACCCTAATCGAAACCTTTTTCACAGAAAAGAAGTGTATGATTTACACAGCCTCCTGCTCTGATACCAATTGATAAGTTAAAAATTAACTTGAAGATCGATTAGACCTTTAAAACAGGTAAAATAATAAACGAGTAAACAGCAACAACACAAGAATGGATCAAAGTGTCTCGAATGATTAATCAACAATCCTCAGCAGAGCTCGATAAAGAACTTCTACTGTAGAGGATTTAGGGTTTACAAGAACGATGAAGAAATAATATGTGATCTATCGTAATCGCTATCAATCGTTAACCTAATATGCATGCATGCATATATATTTTTATTAAACCCTATCAGCTCTCGGTTGGATAGGCCCAAACCGGAGTTACAAAACTTGGACTAATAACCGATCCCAATGGACGCAATACATCAAAGCGCTACGCTACCCAACAAGAATTTTTTCAACGACTCTTGAATCTGAAAACTTAGAGCCAAGCAACCGTACCTTGTTTCTAATATCCAGTAATCTGTCTGAATACTCCTTGATAGTCTCTGATTCTTTCATTCTCTGCATCTCAAATTCTCTGATCAAGTTGAGAGCCTGCATGCCTCGAATTTTCTCATCTCCTTCATATTCCTCCTTCAGATAATCCCACACTTCTTTTCCAGTTTTGAGGCACATAATTCTTATGAAAATGGTTGTAGAGACTGCAGCAAACAGAGTTGCTTTTGCCTTTGACTTCCTTGATGTCTTCTCTTTGTGAACTTTGATTTGAGCCATGGTAGGATTTTCTGGAAGTTGAGGAACAACATAGTCCTCTTCTACAACTTCCCAAAGATCCATGGCTTCAAGATAAGATGTCATTCTTGCAGCCCATAGCTGGTAATTATCACCATTGAACATAGGAATAGTGAATTATGAAACACTACTTTCTGCCATTTGTCCTCACAGATCCCTCAAGAAATATGCTATGATACCAATTTGTTAGTTTTAAACAAATAGAAAAGAAGACAATAGGTTGTAAACAGGAGAAAAGTGAACAAGGGAGATATGCTATGTAATGAATGGAATTGGAAATTAGAATTATCAAAATCATTGTACTACATCAGCTTATATAACTGTTATTCATAACTGAAAATTAACTAGAGAATAACTATCCACTAACTCCTAATTAAACTTATTCAATTCAAAAATAAAAACTGACAAAACCATAACTACTTTTATTGCTCATTAGTGGATTCCTTAAAGCATATTTTCAACAGTAATTCTAAGGATTTAAGTTATGCGTATATATGTACAAAGTTATACATGAACATTTATTGAAACATACTTCGTTATAAAAGTGAGTACCTTATACTATACATGCATACGAGTTATGCTTTGGCTTTTATAAACTCTATACAATTCATTATGCCTAGTAACTTCTCTACTTATAAGTTACGAATGAGAGCTATTCACATACCTTAGTTAAGGGCATTTTAGTGAGACTATATTCATTATCTCAATCAAAACACTTAGCATATCCGTACTACTATAATCGTTAATCTTCAGAGCGTGATACGTATGTATAGATCTATACAGGGTTGACATCCCCACCTGCAGTTGCTAGCTACAACCTCGACCGATCATTCGAAGCGGGTGATAAGTAGCTACTATCGTTACTACGACGTGCAATGAAGCGTTGTAGGGAGTACCTTTAGTCACATAGCTCGGTTATAGGACTCACTATAAACATTAACTAGAATCTCTCTTTTACTTCAAACCATGGGCTTGGTTGTTTTCAAAATTATTTTAAGTATGCAATTACTTATGCAAAGATACAATTAGGTTTCCAAAACTTATTCAAATATTCTTTACAAACACTGTTTTAAGTATGGTTATACATATAAAGAAAAACATTTTTTAGAATTTTTAAAAGTATGACTACTGTTAGCAGAAAACGTATAACTCTCAACAACCTTGTGTAGACCGTCAAAACTACATGTATTCTCAGGGAATCACTAATTCAAGCATTCAAAAGATGGATAATCATGGATTTCAGGCAATCTAGTTTACTAGTTTTTTTTTATGTATGTCTACGTATTAAGGCAATTCATGTACTATTATTATTATATGTAAGAACCCTATATTCTAACTTAAAGATAGAGTACAAATGTTGTTTTGTTTATTGGTGTACTTGTGATATATATTCAGTTTACTTGTGATCCATGAACTTAGTCGCATAGCCCGAGATGTTCCGCCACCTCGGCCGGGGGTCTGACAACGTAGCCTAGCAAACTTCGCTCGTGGTAGTGCCTTAGTGAGGATGTTTGCCTTCTGTTCTTCACCACTTACATATTCTACACTAATCAAGAATTTTTCAACATAATTGCGGATGAAATGAAATCATGTATTATTATTTTTACTTATCCGGTGAAATACCACATTTTTCATTAATGTTATGGCGGACCTGTTGTCAACAAATATCTTCACACATTTTGATCAAGTCAAGTTAGCCAACATACTTCTTAACCATAGTGATTGACATGTTGTTGTAGCCATATATTCGGCTTCACAAGATGAAATTAAGTGATATTGTACTATATTTTTGTGAGCTCCAAGTGATAGGATTACATTGATGGGTTTTGATAACTAAAAATGGAATTTTATTCTTATAATGAAAACAAAATTAATTTTAGAATAACTATTATTTTAAGATAATTTTAAACAAAACCATTAGGGATACAATTACACGAATTAGAAAGATTATAAAACAACCATAGGGTGTTTAAGTATGAAAACCTTTAAAGCCTTTGATCCAACTTGACAAATTGGGGTGTTGAAGTAGATGGAAAAATGTAACGTCCGAAAATTTACGCCAAAGTTCTTAAATTTTTAAAGTAAATAAAAGAATGATGATTTATATAGTTAAATCATCAAATAATAATCATATCAGTGGTTGATATGAAGTTTATAAAGTTAGAAGTGAAAATAATAACATTTTAAAAGTTCAAGGGCCAAAAGTTTCAAGTTGGCAAAGTGAGTTAACCAAAGTGTTGACTTATATAATGGAAGGGACTACAAAAGTTATATAATGGAAGGAGAAGGATTTTTTATGTAACCATTTTTGGCAAATGTGAAAATAAATTAAGTAATTGTAAGAACTAGCAAAATGCTTAAACATGAGGGACTAAATGTAAACAAAGTGGGAAATAAGATGCACACTCTCTCCCTTTCTCTTCTAGATCTTGTTCATCATCAAAAAGACTTATCTAGTGGCAATTTATTCATCATTTACCAACTAATCTTTCATTCAAGTGGCAACCATGCAAAGAAGGGAAAGAACACATGCTTGCAAGGTAAAATCTATTTCCCTTTAACCTAGAAATCGAGTTTGTGTAGTGCGTAAAACCCCAATATCAAGTTTTCTGGGATTTAATGATCAGGGTTTGGTTTTCTAACCTCCATTGAGTGGTTTCCATGGTTCTAATCTCAATCCAATCATCCCATTTTATGGATTTGATGATTTGGTTAAAAATCTCCATGAACCCTAGAAAAGCCAACTTAGGGATATTACAATTGTTGATGAAATAGGATTGGATTCTATGACCTAGACAATATTTGATAGTAACAAACCCAATTGGAATGCTCAAATTCATCCATTATGATTGAATCAATTATAAACATGGATTTCTATTTGTTTGGGGGAAATTGTGATGAAAACAATGGACTCATTTATATGTGAGGATTTGATGAGTATATGACACTCATAAACATTAGTTGATACTAATGATGTGATATGAATGCAAAGACATGAAGACTTGAATGATCTTTAGTTGAGTTTATGGAATATTTTGCCATAAGGACATTTTGGGAAATCTATGGATAACTACATGATGATTGACATATTAGAAGTGAAAGACATTAATAAAGATTAATTAACACTCTAGAGATGACATTGGAACATAAACATGAAAGAATGCTAGTAAAGATCTAGATTTAGTGATTTTTTTAACTTAAGAGCAATTGGGAACATATGATGTCACCTATGAATTTTATGTATTATGGTATATATGTTGGGCAAATGAAGTTCATCACCATGAATGGATGCTATTATAATTATTTTGATGCAAAATACTATGTGTTGATTGATTATTAGATGAATCCATGTAGGTTGAACTCAAAAAGGAAAAATGGGAAAGTTGGAATAAAATTGTACAGTCCATAACTCTATTAATGACTTAACATGATATTTGTGTAATGTTTAGCACTTGACAACACCCAATAACGTATTAAATGATTTGGGAGTAAGTTACATTGCTTGAAGAGTGTTTTTGATACAATTGAGCTCTTAACCCTTTCATTTGAGTGCTTGTAAGTATTATGAACTTAGCATTTTGATTGAGGACTTTATAAATTATGTTAAATGTTTGGACATGACAAAACGCCCTCTAATAGTGCTTGGAAACCTTTAAAGGTGTTACAACTGTTTACCTAAACTACTAAAACAGTCCAAGAAAGTGTAAGCCACAAAAAAGTAGTTTTGTATGTGTTTGGGTGCCTCAGGACGCGATACGGGTGGTCAAGGGTACGTCCCGCATGCGGGGATCAGAGTGCCCAACTCGACCAAAATCTGAACCTTATTATTTCTCTCATAACATTTGTATATAGACACGGGTTTACGCACAATTTTCACCTAACTTGATATTTGTTTCATAAGGGATGAGTTGGAGCAGTAATATTTAGTAATGGAACATATGAAGGGTATTTTGGTCATTTATCAAATTTTATACATTTTATATTAGTGGTGTTTTAGAGTGTTGCTATAAGGAATGGAATTAGAATAGGACTAGCCAATCTTCTTATGATTAAGGTGAGTACCTGTTGGAATTTTCCCACTTTGCGGTACATGGAAAATTGTTTTTATGATAATTAAATACCACTGCTTTGAAATATGAAATGTTTTGAAATGAAAGTGTTAAATGCGTTTGAAAAGAATATTAAAAATGACTTGAAAGCAAGAATGTTTTTGAAAGCAAAGAATGTTTTGGAAGAGTGAATGTTTTAATATGTGAAATGTGTCTTTTCAAAGTATATCTTCCTTGCATCATTTGCTATTATATATGATCATATGAATATTGATAATATGGAATGTGAAAGCCAAGATAAAAAAGTAAAAATGCATAATGAAAAACAGTCCGGCCCATGATACCTCATAAGAGGCTTAGGAGGAATCTATTGGGATTGTACATCCCTTTACGAAGTAGATGTCCTTGAAGCATGATACCTTAGTGGATTAGTTTGTTCTTTTCACCTTGTCCTTGTATGAATGATACCTTGGTGGATTGATTAGCTATTTTCACCTTGGCCTTGGATGATTGATATATTGGTGGATTGATTTTTTTTATTTTCAAATTGGCCTTGGAAATGGAAAAAGGAATCTAATGATATGATATGTATGAAATGATATGACATGATATGTTTTGTTATATATGAAATGATATTAATGTAAATTCTATGAAATGTTTTAGGTCACAAGCCCGTATATCGCACGAGACATTATTGTCTTACGTATATCTTGTTAATGCCATGTATCCCAGGTTGTACTTAAGGACAAAAGATAATAAATGGAAGTTAGAAGTTAAAAGATAGAGAATCGAGTGGAGCTTGTCAAATTCCTTATTATGTATTGATGTAATTATTATTTGTTTGCAATCGTTTGTATGATAGTTAATGGTAACACCTCATGTTTTAATTTTAAGTGTTTTTGTAGGACCGAGTTTTTGTTAAATACAGGTTTGTTAATGTATCCCTCAGGGAGAACGTCAAAAAGGAGAACCCAAACTAACGCCGATGTTGGCTTGGGTAGAACTTGATCATGCCCAGTATGAGGCCAAGGCCGGTCCTTCGCCAACGTGGATTCACTCGTATGGCGGTTAAGGGGAAGAACTATGACATACCCTTTTCTCCTAGGAATAACACCCTGACAAACGAGGGACCAATCATAGAGTTCCATTTGTCCATCTAACGACAGATATAATGATTAAAATATCAAATATTCCCCTCTAGCCAACGAGGGCACGAGGCAAAAATGTGTGACATGAGATCCTTCAATATGGATTTGCTACGTCACACCTCACGAGGGAATGCTCAACAAAATCAGTTATGAGGCACACACCTGACGACCAGGTATAAAAGTGTTAGATTTGGTCTCAAAGCCCATAACTATAACTGTGATATACTTGACCCGATTGTAGCATGGTCCTTTTGGATTGCCTTTACCAGTGCAATTTGATAGGTTGGACTTTTGAGAATAAGGTATGATTTATTAATATATTACAAGTATAATATATTAATTTGAAATCATATTATTTAATTAGTACTGATCACGAATTAATTTGGAATTAATTTTGTGGTCGAAAGAGACAAATTAAATATATGGGGATTAATTATGTAAATCAATGATTTTTATAGTGTGGGCCAATGATCCATGATTATTTAGATGGGCTAAACAAATGAGTTAATCCATGGATAGTCCATGGAGGTGAAACCCATAGAGCATAAGAATATGGTAGGTCATGGAGCATTAGGTTTTACAAAGTGTAACACTAGCATTTTCTACACTATAAATAAACCCTCTAGTGCCAAAATCATTACCCCATTCATTCTAAGAGAGTGAAGTTGATTTTGTGCTAGGTAACCTACTCTCTCATGCATCCTCTTGAATATTGGTGTTTGTGAACCATTAGAGGCATCACACTTGGGGGGCTCAAGCTTTCAAAGGTCAATAATTGCAAGTCCTTCTAAAAGGTAAGTCATCTAACTAGTTGTATTGTTCATTTGACAATTTGTATGCTTCTTAGGACAATGCTTTGGAAAATTGGAAATATGCATGTATAATTAGAGAAAACATAAATCCAAATCATTTAGGGTTGCATGCGGACCATAGGAGTGTTATAGTGCTCAAAACCCAACAGTAGTATCAGAGCCTATGATTGTTTTCTATTATATTTGATGCTTACTAGTTTTTCGAAGCTGAAAAAGTCGAAATTTTGGCCTCTGAATGGTGAACTCGCCGAGTCCATGAACAGACTCGACGATTCCACTCAGTAACAAAGCAAATAGCCGAGTCCAGTTCATGCACTCGACGAGTTGAAGGCTCTATTTGCAGAATTTTAAGTTTTTTGGCCTAGTTTGGATTGGGAACACTACCATAAACTGTTTTGGATCATTGGAAATGTTTTTTACGACATATTAAATTACATGAATGGTCCCTATGGTTTGGGATAATTTACGCGTTTGGTCCCTAACTAATTTTTTTTAACTCGGAAAGTCCATACTGTCTGTTTTTGTTACGCGTTTTATCCCTACTATTTGTTTTTGTTACGAGCTTGGTCCCTATCTTACCTAAAAAGACTATTATTTAAATAGAGAAAAATGGTGCGGTAGGTAAGGTAAGGTGAGGGAAATGGAGTTGGGTGTGTGTTTATTTAAATAAATTAAAGAAAATCAATGGCAAAATAGTCTTTTTAGGTAAGACAGGGACCATACGTGTAACACAAACAAACTGTAGGGACCTTCCGAGTTAAAAAAATAAGTTAGGGACCAAACGTACAAATTACACTAAACCATAGGGACCATTCGTGTAATTTACTCTTTACGATATGGCAGTGCTTGTACTCATTCAACCACAAGATAATTGTCAAAGTTTTAAAATAGTTGTTGTTTTTATATGATAAACAAAATTGCTTTCAAATTGTTGATTTGAAATTATCTTGATTATGAGTTAAGTTAGATTGTATATTATGTGATAATTTTAGTTGTCAGAAAATGATCTAGATGAATTTTAATGACCTCCATAACTTGTCCTCAAGTTATGGAAAATGAAAAGTCTCATACATTAAAATGACATTAAACTCATTTGTTATGGAAATGAAAGGACAATTGTCAAATATTAAGATAATAGGTTAATTATTTGTATTATTTGATATGAATTGTCTTGCTCTACAAGTTAAATTAGATCGATAGAATATTATATGATAATTTTCCTTGCTTGAATTGATCTAAATGTTATTTAATGGATTCCATAACTTTTCCTCAAGTTATGGAACATAAAGAGTCTTATCATAAATGTTTTAATGAACTCCATAACTTATCCTCAAGTTATCGAAAATCAAGAGTCTTTGCATAAAACCAACATTAACTCATAAGTTATAGAATTGAAGAGTTTTGACAAGTTTTAAAACATGCCCTCAAGTTTTGGAATTTGTAAAGTCTCACTAATGAAACTTTAATTCCAAACCCTAGAGTTTTAAAAGTTAAAATTCAACCCTTATACTTTATAATATTATAAGTTTAATAATATATATATATATATATATATATATATATATATATACACAAACATACACACACACACACACATATATATATATATATATATATATATATATATATATATATATACATATATATATATATATATGTATAAGACAAGTCGGTCATGTTCGGTTTTGAGAATTCTAACACTCCTAAGTGTACATGCAACCCTAAATACCTTGGATCTATGTTTTCTCTATTATACATGCAATTATAAACTTCCAAGGTATTACCCTATCTAGCATACAATACTTGATACTTGGGTAATCAAATGGATACAATACATACATACCTTTTATTTGATGTAGCTTGTCTTCATGAAGCTTGAGTGCCTATTGCCCCAAGTGTGACACCTCAAATGGTTCACACAACACCAAATACACAAGGAATGACTTGAGATAAATGGAACACTCCTTGAAATCGTCTAGCCCTCATATTCACACACAAGTGCACGATTTCTTGAGCCATGGGAATTTATATGGTGGCGATTAGAGTTACACCATGTAACTCATAACTTTACCCATTCCCTATGCTCCATGGATTTTAACCTCCATGGAGTATCCATGGGACACCCCATGGACTTAGTTCAACATAAGGAATATTGGATCACAAGCCCACATATATAAGAATGAATGATTTACACAATCAAACCATATATTTAATTAGACTCCTTTTTATCACTTAATTAATTCCAAATTAATTCTTGATTAATACTAATTAAATAACCTTATTAATATATTAGAACTTATAATATATTAACAAACCTTAAGTGTTATTTCTCTCATTATAGTCTATCCAAATGCATGATGCCATGCAACCCAAATGAACCATGTCGGGTCGGGTCAAGTCTTAGCAATTATAGTTATGGACTTAGACATTAATACAACAGGTCATACCGTTAATAAGCCTCATTCACGAAGCCGGTCTATAAGGGAGGTATAAGGTTAATTCCTTGACTGGTGGAGGATCGTTAGCCGAACGGGTAGAATAGGACATTAATTCTCCCTCATTAAAAATATAATGATAAACAATAGATAAAGTAACTAAACTTTTATTAAATTTAGAATCTTAGTTTCTTTAGGAAATTGTTAAAATTGTGCTAATCCATGAAATTACACTTTGCACCTTGTTAAGTCGTTAGTGGAGCGTGTGTGGTTAACCAACGCACTAATCTGGGATTGACAATGTGTGGCAAAGGGGAGCTTGATGTTAATTATAAATCAATGGAGCGTGTGTGGTTAACCATGGAAAAGTTCAATGAATCTCAAAGGATCTAGGAATTTCAATCCAATTAAAACTTGATGATATATTTCGTTTTTATGGTGGAAATTGGTAAATCATCATTTACCTACCTTCAAATATTTTACAATTGGATTACGACATCCCTTTTCGCAATTGTAAAATATTGTGTTGGGTCCTAGCCTTAATATTTCGTTTTGGGTGTTATATTAAGCACCTAAATCAACTAACTTTAATTTCTCCTTTTTAGATGTCTAGGTCAGATAACTAAGGTCTTCCCAAATCTATTGGAAAAGGCTTTGCACATGAAGATGATATTCAACAATATCATACTTCACATCCTCCACCTCCTCCAATTATTCTCCCTAACCCAAAAGTTCAAAGACTTGAAAAGTTCAAGGTCACTTAAGACCTATTGGCTAGAAAACACTAAGATGGAAGGTCTGTGTGGGCACGTGTCTTGGAGATGAAGTCACACATTGACAGAATGGGAATATTAGGAGTCGTTGTGTCGAGGAAGTTGGTTGTTGACTTGGTTCTTCAGTCACTTCCCGAGTCGTATAGTCAGTTTGTTAAAGACTACTATATGACAGACCACGACATGTCCCTTATCGATCATACATATTTTCTAATTGCTGCTGAATCGGTAATGACTTGGCACACTGGTAATGCAAATTTGATTAGAATATCTACTTCCTAAACTTCCATGGATATTGACAATTGAAACATTTGAAGTCCAGAAAAGATTTCTCTTTCCAAGGGAAAGGGAAACGCTATGTCTAAGATTGTCCAGTGTACCATTCCCAAAGAGTCCGTATGTTTCTATTGCCAAGAGAAGGGGCATTGGTTGTGAAGTTGTCCTAAATACCTGCGAGATCTAAGAGACGGTAGAATCAAATTGCATGATTCTACTTCAGGATCAAAGGAAGCTTAGGCATGCAGAGTCTCATCGCGAAGAGATGGATTTCGATCGCATGGTTCGATGATTGGATTTTTAAGCTGCTGCTTAAGAGTTATGATACATTGCTTAGAAATTTGTAATAGCATAGTTTTCGTTTGTAACTGCATTGTAAGGAAAAGTTTTTCCGCAATTATATAAACAAGGAAAATATTTGATCTTATTTTATATTTCCTTGCAATGGCATATGTGAAAATTGATGTTTGAATTTTTAGCAATATGGATTTTATTCTTTCGTTTGTGGTAGTGTCTAAATTTACCAAATAAAGAAAGATTTTCATCACCCAAGTTTCAATTGGACATAAACTTGGAATCATGCGACTTGTATTGTATGATGAATGAGAACCTTCATCTTTGGGAAATTAGAACTAATTCCTTGTTCATATACAGAGGTGAGTTAAGTGAAGGACTAGGCGATTGGCTACACTTGGTTGTGCACTGGTCAGGTCCACCACAAAGAACGATAAGACTATTGTTTATGGTATAATAAAGTTAGTAAATATGGTTATGCTTATAAGATGAATTATAATTTTGAGTCATTGAAAACTCTCAATGTATAGCAGAACGAATAAGAAGAATCAAAGTCGGCAGAAAGATAAAAGTTTCTCCAATCTGAAAAGATGGGAGAGTACTTGAGTATCATGTTTTATGATCATCTTAATGATTATGAAAACCATATCACAATTTGATCCGCTAAGGACACCTTAGTGCATTTGTTTGGCTAAGAAGAGGAATCAGGAATTGTTGAAATGGTTAAATCAATGAAGATAAATCATACTTCGTTCCAAAATCAAATTTTAGATTCATCCTCCAAGATTGTATATTGAGTGAAATATCAGCAAATGTAGAGTAAAATGTTTTCTTACTCTTGTACATTTGAAATTGGTAAGTTGTAATATTTTAGATAAAACAAATATCAACTAAGACCGATTGTCAAAAGTGTTTGTCTTGATAATAAATCACACTAACTCTTGAATATTTGTTTATCAAGTAATGTTTCTTGACAGAGAGAAACTTATATGTCAAGAGGTCAGTGGGAGTCTTAAAGATCTACAAAAGTTTTTAACGACTAATCAATATTAAACCTATTGTTAATCTCTAGCACACGACTTGAGGTTTGTAACCTATCGTGTTGACATATTCTTATTTTTTCCCCATTCCAGTTAAAGTTGACTATGCATGTGAGTTGTAAGAGTTCTCAATTGTTTGCATAGGGAAAAGCACCTTAGTTAGTGAAAGTTCATTGATCAGTAAGGATGAGCTGCTGAATAGCATGGAATACATGGTAGGCCATGGTGCTACCAAGTGGCAAGGAATTAAGATTAGATAGGTTCAATCCATATGAGTTTGGATTTGTCACTAACATTGTTTTAAGATTATGGTTATGAAAAAATTCACATGGATAGGAACTCATACACCATAAAATTTTTAAGTTTCATAAGGTTTCTCTCCAATTCATGAAAATGGTTGTGAGGAAATGCTTTCGTTAAGTATATTTTAAAGAGTTAGCAAATGTGATATTTTCATTCTCAAATTTGATTATGATTACGACATCCCTCTTCATAGTTTGAATTGTGAGAAATGGCAAAGGTCTAAACATTTGGGACTTATTGCTATAAGTCCTAAAATTGTTTTGACACACATATGAGCTTTCTAATAAAAGGGTGTGAGCTTAGATAAAGGCTTATCAAAACATCTCGTGTCAGAAATCTGATCATAAGGTTTCTCTCCAATTAATGAAAATGATTGTGAGGAAACGCTTTCGTTAAGTATATTTTAAAGAGTTAGCAAATGTGATATTTTCATTCTCAAATTTGATTATGATTACGACATAGCTCTTCATAGTTTGAATTGTGAGAAATGGGAAAGGTCTAAACATTTGGGACTTATTGCTATAAGTCCTAAAATTGTTTTGACACACATATGAGCTTTCTAATAAAAGGGTGTGAGCTTAGATAAAGGCTTATCAAAGCATCCCGTGTCAGAAATCTGAACTTTAGTAAGGAAGTCACTAAAGTATTGATTTCTAGAAGTCCAACTGATTTGTGGATTTATGTCACAGCTATTGGGAGCATAAATGTTATGAAAGTAACAAAATAATTGTTATGCTAGTGGGAGCATAATTATTATGGTAAGTGTTGCAAGTTAGCAATGTTAATTATAGAAAACAAAGTTTTCAATTTGCAAAGTTGCAGGGTTGAAAAGTTGTTTTGCTATAATTAAGTGAGAGGAACTTATACTTCATTCAATTCTAATAGTTTAGATTGAGATTTTAATTAAATCTAGTCAAGGATTTATATAAATACCATGTTGAAATGCTTCAACATTGGAAATTATATACATGGAAATATTATAGCAAAAGACTGGTCGAGTATCATGTCTTTATGTAAGACATTCTGAATCGTATCCCATGTGCTTCGGGTATAAGATCGATTGCGTATGATATAATATTCATGTGTTCTAATTTTCCAAATGCCTAGGGCATTAAGAGGGGAAAAGGACTAGAACTGGATATGACTAAAGTTATTAAACAACTACTACGAACAATCCAAGGTTCACCAAATATTGGTTGCTTATGGATACTTGGAAGTATAGTAATGGTTGGACCATATTGACATTATTATGAATAGACATGATTCTATTAAAAATGAGTTGTCATATGGAAAATATGGAAATGTTTCCATAATGGGAGTTGGATATCAAGAATCTATGAGAGAGTTAGAAAATTTTATGCAAGAAGGATGTTCAAACAAATGTGCTTTGAATATGAGACTTCGGATCTATGGAATTGTCTTGTAACAATCTCTAATGGAAAGTTTTGTAATTGAAAAAGTCTATATGACTTGTGTACATAGTCATTACAAAAGAATCACTGCATATAAGTTTAGATTCTAACAAATTATAATAAGTGACAAGAATTTAGTATTCTTACACTTACGATAAGGATTTGGAATTGTGAAATGAATATCGTTGGAATTGTTTACAATTGATCTATTTCACAAAGTAAGGACCGTAGGTAAACATAATGTGCATGCTTGGAGCTTGGGATAGCTATTGTTTTTAATTCAAGTATTAGTTGATAAATCGAAACAATATACAATTAATAATGTGTAATCAATATGTTGATTAAATAAAAGGTGTTTTATTTACACACAAAATTTTTTGGGCCATATAGGATTAGTATTATTTTTCTGTTTCACTTTGCATGTTTTGACTTCCCGAATAATAAGATTAATCAAACCATCCACATTCGATCATACGTTGGAAGTAAGTATGAAAGAAAACGGTCATGAGTTGGCTTGTAGACTGTCTGAGGTGTTAGACATAGCAAAAGTTTGCTAAACCATTCATGAGTGCTCCTGAAATAAGATTTGAGTATTGGATTCAACCCGTACTCACCTAAATTACTTCATGGAATTTATCATGAGTAATTGTGAGATGATAATATCATATAATCTTCAAACTAAGATACATGACTTGTTGACTATGAGTTGGTTGTGCATTGATGATACAAAAACGCATTAGTAACTTGATGTTATAAAACGTATCGTTGTGCATGACTTAATGGGTAGTTAGTACAAGAACATATTGTCAAAGTTTATCTATTACTTTTATCCTAAGAGGATTAAAAGTGATATCTTGGGCCTCTCGATGATTCTATTTTGACTATGTGTCGGGCCCGGTCAGAACTAAATTGATGTGTTCATTTATGTTCTATGTCGGACAAATCGGAAATCGGGAAACAAATTACATGACAATAAGTATGACTATGTTACATGTGTTTGTCCGCATAGATATCTTGAGAACAGAGGAATATATGATCCCTTATCTGAAGGACGAGTCACTGATTAGGTCAGAGTTCGACAACAACTTTTGAAAGCTTACGATTGCTAAGTCGGATCCTGAAGTTGCATTTGAAGTTATAGTTATTAGACTTACCCAAGTGGGAGACTGTAGGATTTGGTGTCTAAGCCCATAACTATAACTGGATATACTTGACCTGATTGTAGCATGGTCCTTTTGGGTTGCCTTCACCAGTGCAATTTGATAGGGTGGACTTTTGAGAATAAGGTTATTTATGATTTATTAATATATTACAAGTATAATATATTAATTTGAAATCATATTATTTAATTACTATTGATCAAGAATTAATTTGGAATTAATTTTGTGGTCAAAAAAGACTAATTAAATACATGAGGATTGATTGTGTAAATCAATGATTCTTATAGTGTGGGCCAATGATCCATGATTATTTAGATGTGCTAAACAAATGAGTTAATCCATGGATAGTCCATGGAGGTGAAACCCATAGAGCATAAGAATGTGGTAGGTCATGCAGCATTAGGGTTTACAAAGTGTAACACTAGAATTTGCTACACTATAAATAAACCCCCTAGTGCCAAAATCATAACCCTACTCATTCTAAGAGAGTGAAGTTCCTTTTGTGCTAGGTAACCCAATCTTTCAAGCCCCCTCTTGCATAATGGTGTTTGCGAACCATTAGAGGCATCACACTTGGGGTGCTCAAGCTTTCAAAGGTCAATAACTGTAAGCCTTTCTAAAAGGTAAGTCATCTAACTAGTTGTATTGTTCATTTGACAATTTGTATACTAGTTAGGACAATGCTTTAAAGAATTGGAAATATGCATGTATAATTAGAGAAAACATAGGTCTAAAGCATTTAGGGTTGCATGTGCACCATAGGAGTGTTATAGTGCTCAAAACCCAACAGTGGTATCAGAGCCTAAGACTGTTTTCTATTATATTTGATGCTTACTAGTTTTTAAAAGCTGAAAAATTCGAAATTTTGGCCTCTAACTGGTGAAATCGCCGAGTCCTTGAACAGACTCGACGAGTCCACTCAGTAATAGAGCAAATCGTTGAGTCCAAATCATGCACTCGACAAGTTGAAGGCTTTGTTTGCGGAATTTTGAGTTTCTTGGCCATGTTTGGATTGGGAACACTACCACAAACTGTTTTGGATCATTGGAAATGTTTTTTATGATATGGTAGTGCTTGTACTCATCCAACTACAAGATAATTGTCAAAGTTTTAAAATAATTGTTGTTTTTATATGATAAACAAAATTGCTTTCAAATTGTTAATTTGAAATTATCTCTATTATGCGTTTAGTTAGATCGTATATTATGTGATAATTTTAGTTGTTAGAAAATGACCTAAATGACTTTTAATGACGTCCATAACTTTTCCTCAAGTTATGGAAAATGAAAAGTCTCATACATTAAAATGACATTAAACTCATACGTTACGGAAATGAAAGGACAATTGTCAAATATTAAGATAATAGCTTAATTATTTGTATTATTTAATATGAATTGCCTTTCTATATGAGTTAAATTAGATCAATAGAATATTATATGATAATTTTTCTTGCTAGAATTGATCTGAATGTTATTTAATGGATTCCATAACTTTTCCTCAAGTTATGGAACATGAAAAGTCTTATCATAAATGTTTTAATGCACTCCATAACTTGTTCTCAAGTTATAGAAAATCATGAGTCTTTTCATAAAACAAACATTAACTCGAAAGTTATAGAATTGAAGAGTTTTATTAAGTTTCAAAACTTGCCCTCATGTTTAGGAATTTGTAAAGTCTCACTAATGAAACTTTAATTCCAAACACTAGAGTTTTAAAAGTTAAAATTCAACCCTTATACTTTATAATATTATAAGCTTAATAATATATATATATATATATATATATATATATATATGTATATATATATATATATGTGTGTGTGTGTGTATGTGTCTGCATGTATAAGACAAGTCGGTCTTACCGTTAATAGGCCTCATTCACGAAGCTGATCTATAAGGGGGGTATAGGGTCAATGCTTATAAAATGGTTGTTTAATGGGTGTCCACTCTCACCCACCACTTCCTTGACTAGTGGAAAGTCGTTAGCCGAACGAGTAGAATAGGACATTAACTCTCCCTTGTTAAAAGTATGATGATAAAAAAAATAAATAAAGTAACTAAACTTTTATTAAATTCCCAAACTTAGTTACTTTAGGAAAATGTGTAAATGGTGCTAATCCATGAAATTGAACTTTGCACCTTGTTAAGTCGTTAGTAGATCGTGTGTGGTTAACCGACGCACTAATCTGGGACTGACAATGTGTGGCAAAGGAAAGCTTGATGTTAATCATAGATCAATGGAGTTTGTGTGGTTAGCCGGCACATTGATTAAGCGATTTGTAACATTGGGTGTACCAAGCTAATTTGTGATGGGATTTGTGCACTACATCAATCCTATGGTGTACATGCAAACCCTAAACCTTTGGATCTAGTTTGTCTAATGAACATGCAATAATCATCCAAAGCTCATAAACCCTAGATCTAGCATATAATAATCAATATTATCGTAATAAAAGGGTTTGGATCTTACCTTGATTGTTATGTAGCAATAACAATCTCAAATCCTCTTGATCTTGACTTTTGAAAGCCTAGTGCCTCAAATGTTGCACCTCTAATGGAGTCATAAACACCATGAGCAACAAGATGACTTAGGAGAGGGAGGAGAAGCACCAAAAAACGTCCAAGAACCCTTAGAGTTCACTTAGCCACGTTTTTGGGGCCTTAGGGGTCTTTATATACTTGTGTGGGCTGCTAGGGTTTCAGGTGAAACCCTAATTCTCTACTTAGGCCTTAAGAAACCCATGGACTCCCTCTAGAAAGCCCTTGGACAAAATTCATATGGGCTTCCCATAGATTTCGTCCAATCCCCTTTCCATTAGGAATCCATAGCCCAATTGC
The DNA here is from genome assembly GCF_002870075.4 of Lactuca sativa. Lineage (NCBI taxonomy): Eukaryota > Viridiplantae > Streptophyta > Magnoliopsida > Asterales > Asteraceae > Lactuca > Lactuca sativa. Next base: position 226,516,344 of record NC_056627.2, read on the forward strand.
AACTATTATATAATTGCAATATCATCCCCTTTATTTAATTAATCTTTGTTTGCCACAAAATTAATTCTTATTAATCCTTGGCTAATATTAATTAAACAATATTATTTCTCTTTTAATATATTATTCATATAATATATTAATAAATCATAATTAATTCTCTTTCTTCTTAGTTCATCCTATCAATTGCTATGGTGAAGGCAACCCACAAAGACCATGCTCACAATCGGGTCAAGTTCATACCAAAATAGTTATGGGCTTAGACACCTAATCCAACAGTCTCCCACTTGGATAAGTCTAATAACTATATTGCATATGACTTCAGAACTTGATAAGCAATCGTAGCTTTCAAAAGCCGCTGTCGAACTCTGATCTTATCATAAACGTGTCCTTTAGACAAGGGATCATATATTCCTCCATTCTAGATATCGTATGAACTGAGACATGGATTTTAATCATACTCTCTGTTCATGTGTTGTTTCCCAATTTCCGATTTATGACGACTGACAACAGACTACAATTGAAGACATTAACTCAGTCCCGGCTTGGCCAAGCGCTTAGGGTGTCATCACTAAATCATTGAGGGGCCTACATATATCGATTTTATCCCACTTTGGGTAAAAGGAATGGATAAAATTCGACTCAAATGCTCGCTTGTACTTACTCATCAAATCACATACAACAATATGTTTTATAACACCAAGTTACTAGTGCGTTTACATATTATCAACGTGCAACCAACTTGTAAAATACAACTCACACATCTCCATTTCAAGAATATAAGATATTATCGTCTCACCAATCACTCGTGATAAAATCCATGAAGCGATCCAAGTGAGCGTGGGTTTAATCCAATGCTCAAATCTTATTTCAGGAGCACTCATGAACCATGTAGCAAACTTTTGCGATGTCTAAGAAACTTTAGAAAATCAACAGTCAGATTCACGACAATCTTCTTTCATACCTACTTCCAAACTATGATAGACTGCGGATGGTTTGAATAATCTTATTATCCAGGAAGTAAAAACATGCAAAGTGAAACACAATAATAATCGAATCCAATATGGCCCCAAACTTTTGAGTATAAATAAAACCCCTTTTATTTAGTCACCATATTTATTACACATTATTCATTGTATAATGTTTTGGATCAGTGTTTTAAAAGGCGCGCCATGGCGCGCGCCATGGTGTGAGGCGTGGCTCCGCCGTTACAAAAAGCCTCATAACGTTGCTGTTAGGCGTGGCGTGTGGCAAGGCGTGATATGGCGCGCCATGGCGCGTTATGGCGTGTTATGGGGCATGTTTTTTCGTTTGAGACACGGTTTTTTGCTCTTTGTTATGTCTTTTCTAATCGGTGATACAGGTATTGTGGTTTTCGTTAAATTTTTGTTACTAGTTATTGATCTAACACTTATAAAAAGTACTTATATTTAATATAAATTTATATTTATGTGGTAATATAATTTTAAATTAATACAAAATCGCCACCTTACATCACGCCTTGAAAAATGCCATGGCTCGCCATGGCTCGTTAAGCTTGAGGCTTGACCTTGCCGCCACGCCACGCCTCACGCCATTTAGAACCTTGTTTTGGATAATGAACTTATTACTTGAATCATAACAGCAGTTGTCCCATGCACCAAGCATGCACACTCTGTTTACCTATGGTCCATACTCTCTGATATTGATCAATTGAAAAGATTTCCAATGATTCTTATTTCATAATCCCTACTCCTTATCATTATTGTAAGAACACAAAATTCTCGCCACTAATAAAATATGTTAGATTCTAACATTTTATCCAACGATCCTATCGTAGTGTCACAACACCAAAGCCACCAAGACTTTTCCGATGATATTACAAAATGCTCTATTGGAGATTGTTACAAGACAATCCCATTGATGTGAAGTCTCACATTCAAAGTACATTCCTTTGAACATCCTTCTTGCATAAAATTTTCTAATCATAGATTCTCAATATCCAACTCCTAATATGGAAACATCTCCATATTTGTCATATGATAACTCATTGTGAATAGAGTCTTATCTATTCATAATAATGTTGATATGGTCCATTCATTACTATACTTCCAACTGCTCACAAGTGACCAATCCTTAGCGAACCTTAGATTGTCGTTGACAGTTGCTCAATTAGTTTATTTAATCCGGTTCTAATCCCTTTTCCCTCTTAATGACCTAGGCATTTGGAAAATTTTAAAACGGTCGAATATTACAGCATATGCAATTGATCATATACCCGAAGCGTATAGGACACGATTCATAATGAAAAACGTGATACTTTACCAGTTTCTTTCTATAATACTGCCATATACAAAATACCCCTATGTTAAACTTTTTCAACATAACATTCATATATGTATTTTGACCAAATTCAATTAAAATTTCTCGATCGAAGCCCCTAGATTTGAGATGAAATTTAATATTCTTTCCCTTATTATAGCAAAACAACTATTCAACCTTTGCAACTTTCCAAAGTGAAACTTTTGTTTTCTATAATTAATATTGCTAACATGCAACACTTAAAATAATAATCATGCTCCCACTAACATGATAATTATATTCATACCAGCATAAGATTTATGCTCCCACTAGCTTTGACACGTATTCACCAAATATTTGGACTTCTAGAAAGTAATATTAATTGACTTCCAAAGTTCATATTTCCAATACGATATGCTTCGATAAGCCTTTATCTAAGCTTCTCAAACTCATACACCTTTCCTTAAATAGCTCATTTGAATGTTTAAACTAATTGCCAAATCTCACAATTCGAACTATGAAGAGGGATGCCATAATCATAATCGAATTTGAGAATGCAAATATCACAGATGCTATCTCCTTAAAACCTCTCTTAGTGAATTTAACACCCGTTTATTTATTAGTTAAATAAATAAGTTAATGAACGAATGGTAGCCTAAAATAAATAATTATATATGCAGGGTGTTGGGTTCGAGGAGTTAATTGCCACATTCTTAGAAGTCGTTGGTTAAAAGCATGAGTTTGGGACTCATTTTATAAATATTTATGAAGACAGGGGCTCCGTGGTAATTATTTGAATTTAATTTAAAAGGAAATGAGGTGGAAGGGTAGAATACGTCATAATTAAGATATTAGGGGCTGTTTGGTAACGTTTTGTACCTAACTTATAAGGGATTTCCAGGATTGGAGTTGAAATGGTAAAATAAGGACCGAGTTTGAAAAGAGATTGGGAAGGAGGACTGTTTATGTCATTATGGCGTAATGTTTAGTAACCCTGGGTATAAAACCTTGCTTCACCGGTTACCAAACCCTAAAACCCCCCTTATGTCCAGCCGTCACCCCACATCCCTCCAGCCGCCATCATTCATCTCTTTCTTCATTTCCGGCAACACACCGCCATTATTGAGACCGTGAACCACCGAAGCCACCTCCACGAATCTGTTGCTGCCTTTATCCCCAGTCCAACGCCACCACAAGTCGTCGCTGGTAAACCGAGGAAACGGAAGACCGACGTCGGGGTTAGTATGACTTCCTTTACCAGCTAACGACATTGATGTCGGAGTGTGCCGACGACCTCCCAGCATCGTTGCTACCGCAGTTACCGACAAGGACGTAAGCAGGCATCTTCTTTCCATCCTGCCGCCAATGTTATCGTCAGGGGAGGGTTTTGTCATCGTTGCCGCCTCGCTGCTAGTTTCTTCCGTCAAGGGCTACGCCTGCCGCCACCTTTTCGCCTCCTCTTTAGTCTCGTCGTCAGCCGCGACATGCCACCGCAAGATGTTGCTGTCAAGACGATGATGCCGCCTTTCTGGGTTGCTGTCATTGCAAACCGCCACCGAAGGGTTGCTGGCTCCTGGTGCAGTTAAGGAATCTGTGTGGGGGTGTTGTAGGGGTGTTAGTTGGCCGGAAGACGGAGAAGACGACCACCATGGCCACCAGCCATGGTGGCTGCCACCACGTGCCACTGCCGGCCACCATTAGATTGTTGTATATGTGCTTGTATTAGTGTGTGTGTGTGTGTGATTATTTGGGGTTTTAGCATTGTAAAATGTAACCGGAAAGAAAAATAATGAAAGGAAACCCGAACCACCGCCGTGGGGTGGTGGCTGTCGCCTCGTGCCGCCATCGGCCGCCATGTCGGGTGGCGGTGTGCCTTGCCGGATTGTGTCGACTCGTTTGGGGTGCTTGGAACCCTAATGGGCCCAAAGAAGCCCTAATGGGCCCAATGAAGCGTAATGGGCTTAATGAAAACCCTAATGGGCTTAATGATATTCCAGTGGGCCTAATAGGCCCAATAAATCCCTAATTGACATAAAAGACCAACAAATTGATAAATGGGCTAATATCGGATTGGAAAACCCTAATGCTAATGAAACCCTAACTTTAAGAATTAATCGGGTCATACACACGACAATTATTTAATAACTTGAGATATTAAATAATAATCATTGGCGGAAATTAATCTAAGCAATATTGGACTTAAGGGATTAAGTCCTTAATGGGTTAAGTAGGAAACTTAACCCTAATCTTCATTTTATGTGAAACCCTAATTTCACTTGGGTTTATTGTTGGGCCTTTCTATTGGGCCTTGATGATTGGGTTATTAAATGGGCTATCCAAGACCAAGCAAATGGTCTAGAGTAATTTAATGGGCCTAGGGTAAGGCCCATGTAAGGGGCCTGTGCCCAATTTGGAAAATTAGGCCACAGATGGGCCATAGTTTGGGCCTTAATGATTACATGATGTTGGGCCTTAGAATGAGACCATGTATAGGCCTAGGCCCAATTTGGAAAAATTGGGCCATGAGTTGGGCTTTGATTCCTAACTGACTTTGGGCCTATGGATTGGGCCTTGGGCTTGAATAAGCCAAGCTAGGGGTAATGTAGTACTTACCCAAAGGATGTACGTATGGTTATGTATTGGGACCCAATTATTAATTGGGTGTTATTTTGGTGTTGACAATTCGGGAATCTGTCAGCCAGCAGTTGGGGTCGAGCCTGCAGGACTTCAGCATGTGTAGGATTGTGTCTTTAGGACTTCAGCAGTGTGAGGTGAGTTACCTTCCAGTAGCGGTGGGTCTACGGCCACAATGTCGGCCCACCAATAGGAGTTGTATGTAAGATGATTGTCTTTGTGATATCATCTAGGTTTGGTACTACCTGATATGTTATATGCTGGCATGATATGTATATATAATAGTAGTAGAGTTCGGTTGTTAGTTCCGAAGGGTAGGTCTGACACCCCCATATATGTCTGACAGTATGTGATGATATGTTTATATGCTGGCATGATATGTTATATGTGATAGTGGTAGTAGGAGGGGAATAGTCCCCAAGTTCGGTTGTTAGGATCGAAGGATAGTTCGGACACCCCATATATGTCTTATAGTATGTTTATATTATGATATATGTGATAGTAGTTGTAGGGGTGGAATAGTCCCCGAGGGTCGGTTTTTAGGACCGACGGGTAGGTCAACACCCCAGAATAGCTTGACACGGGTAGGTCAGCACCCCAGAATGGCTTGACATGGGTAGGTCGGCACCCCAGAATGGCTTGACACGGGTAGGTCGGCACCCCAGAATGGTCGTATCGGGTAGGTCGGGCACGCCATAATTGCTCGACGGTATGTATGCTTTGTGATTGTATGGTATGTGGTATGATGGGGGAACTCACCAAGCTTCGTGCTTACGATTTTCAGTTTTGGTTTCAGGTACTTCGTGTTTAAAGGAAAGGAGCCGGCTTGATCGCAGCACATCACACTATGTTTTCCGCACATGAGATCTTTGGGATTACACTCTGATATGGTTGTATGATAATATTTTTGATTACTGACACTTTGGTTTGACACGAGATATTATTATGAATGTTTTTACACTGATGGTTTTATGTAATAACTTATTTAAAAATTAAATTTTTGGCCTTGAAAGTTGGGATGTTACAGTGAAAGCGGTTCCTCACAATCATTTTCATGAAATGGAGAGAAACCTTATGACACTTAGATTTTATGGTGTATGTGCTCTTATCCATGTGAAATTTGTCATAACCATAATCATAAGATAATGTTCATGACAAATCCAAACTCTTATAGACAAAACTTGTTCATTCTTAATTTCTTGCCATCAAGGGTCCCACCATTGCTTACAAGTTATTTAGCAGCTCACTTATACTAGTCAAGGTACTTTCATTGAACAAGGTGCTTGCCTTTATGCAGTTTATAGAGAGCTCGTAGAACTCGTGTGCATAAGTAACTTCACTGGAATAGCGCAGAAACAAGAAGATGTCAACACAATAGGTTGCAAACTCAAGTCGTGTGCTAGTGTTTAATAAGTTTACTCTTGATTAGTTCTTTAAACTTTTCAAGATCATTTAGACTCCCACTGGCCTCTTGATATCTAAGATTCTCTTATCAAGAAACATTTCTTGACAAACAAATATTCAATAGTTAGTGTAGATTCTTATCAAGACAAACATGACACACAATTGGTATTTGTTGGTCTTTGTCTTATCCAAGACATCACAATTTTACCATTTTCAAACGTGCAAGAGTAAGAAAAACAATTTTCAGCTTCACATTTGATGAGTGTGTTAGAACTTCCTAAAATGTGTCACTCAAGTCACAATCTTGGAGTATGACTCTAAGACTTGATTTTGGAACGAAGTATGATTCACCTATTGATTTAACCATTTCAACAATTTCCGATTCCTCTTCTTAGCCATACTAGTGCACTAAGGTTTACCTAGAGGATCAATTGTGATATGGTTTGACAATCAATAAGACGATCATAGAACATGATACAAAAGTACTCTCCCTTCTTTTCAGATTGGAGAAACTTTTATCTTTCTACCTAATTAATTCCTCATATTCGTTTTTCTATTATTGAAACTTTTCAATGATTCAGAATTATACTTAATCTTGTAAGCATAACCATATTTACTAGACTTTTAGTAAATCATGACGAATAGTCTCCACCAGTGCACAACGTTGTGTTCTAGTCGTTCTGTCCTTCACTTGACTCACATACTTGTGTGATCAAGGAATTAGTCTTAATTTCCTAAGTACCAAGATTTCCATACATCACATGAATCAAATCATATAATTCCAAGCTTCTGTCCAATTGAGACTTCGGCGATAGGAATATTTCCTTACTTAGAAAAATTATGACTCTACCATAAATAACATAACTAAGAATCATATCCAGCTAATGTTGCTTATAATAGAAACCCACAATCATTAATTTTCATAAATAACATTGCAAGGATATATATAAATAAGACAAAAATTAAAATTTATTGTATTTATAAAAAGTGCAGAAAATCCTTACAATGCAAATTCAAATGAAAACTATGCTATTACATATTCCTAAGCAATCTATCATAACTTTGAGTAGAAGCTAAAAATCCAATCATTGAATCATGCGATCGAAATTCATTTCTTCGCGATCAGACTCAGCTCACATCTTCCTTTAAGCTTCCTCTCTTTTCTTTGATCCTACAAAACATCAAAATGTATTCTTATCACATCATGTATTAAGAAGCAAAAAATAGAAAACTTATTATAGTTAGATAGTGGATTTTACCTGAAGCAGAGTCATACATCTTGACTCTCCCATCTCTTAGATCTCTTAGGTAGTCAGATCAGCTTCGTAACCAATGCCTCCTCTTTTAGCAGTAGAAACATATGGATTTTTCTGGAATGGTACACAGGACTATCTTAGATTCAGCCTTTCTCTTGCATAGAGAAAACTTTTATGGACTTCCATTATTGTCATTTCCCATAGAAGGATGGGACATTGATTTATTAGAAAAATTTGCTTGACCAGTGCGCCAAATCATCGCTGATACTGCAACAATAAGCAAATAAGTCAAATCAATAAGGGTCACATCGTCGTCCATCACATAGTACTCTCCAATGAACTTACTATATGATTCGGGAAGTGACTGAAGAACCAAGTCAACAACCAAATTCCTTGAGACATTGACACCCAACATTCCCAATCTATCAATATGCAACTTCATATCCAAGACATGAGCACATACAGACTTTCCATCTTCGTGTTTAAATGCCAATAGGGCTTGAGTGACCTTGAACTTTTCAAGTCTTCAAATACGTGGGTTAGGGAGAACAATAGGAGGAGGTAGGGGGAGTGAAGAATGATCTTGAGTTCCTCGATCGAATCGTGGAATATCATTTTCATGAGGAAAACTTGTTCCAACGGATTTAGGAAGACCATACTTGTTAGACTTTGACATCTACAAAACCGGAGAAAATTCAAGTTAGTTGATTGGAATCCATGATATAACACCCAAATGAAATATCAAGGCTACGACCCAACACAATATTCTACAATTTGGAAGAGGGATGTCGTAATCCAAATTGCAGAACATTTGAAGGTAGGTAAATGACGATTTAACAATTTCCACCATGAAAAACGAAAATTGAAGATTAAGTTTTAAATGAATTGAAACTCCTAGATCTTTTGAGATGCATTGAACTTTTCAATTGCATGTTTAAATCTTGACTGTGACCTTCGAGTGTTTGACTGGGATACCGAGGATCACAAACAAGTTGTGGATAACCATGCAAATATACATGATGCCCCCAATGTTACAGTCACCTAATCGACGTGTCGGTTAACTACACACGCTCCATCGATCTATGACAAACATCGAGTCACCCTTTGCCACCATTTCATAGAGCCCAATTAGTGTGTCGGTTAACCACACACTCTCCACTAACGTCTTAACAAGGGTACAAAGTGTAATTTCATGGAATATCACTAACTCCACATTTTTTCGTAAGTAACTAAGATTTGGGAATTTAAAAAAAGTTTTTAGTTACTTCGTACTTCATTATAATTATAATGGAAGGTTGCGTCCTATCCTACCTGTTCGGCTAATGACCCTCCAATAGTCAAGAGTGCAGTGGGTAAGAGTGGATACCCAGTGGCGGTCATTTTACACACTACTTCCTTAAACACCACTGATATACCAGCTTCGTGAATGAGGCCTACTAACGGTAAGGGTGTATTTTACACTTTTAAAATACTATGTGGTCTAATTTAATAAATTATACCTTTTAATTTAATTAAATATAAAACATATCATTATGCATTTATTAACTCTCTGTAATTTATACACGTAATTAATTTAATAAAACCATAATGGTGTAATTTGAACTTTTCAAAAACTAGGGTTTTAGAATTTAATATTTCAAAATTAAACTTTTAATCAAAATTTTAAATTCCAAAACTTGAGGGCAAGTTTTGAAACTTTTCAAAACTATCTAGATCAAATTACAAAAAATTCAATTAATCAAATAATTGGTGATTATCTAGATTTGACCTAATTCAATTTCTTGCAAGATAATTCAAAACAATTAATTCAAATAAATCAAATTTATCATACAAAGCAATGATTATCTAATTGATTAACAATTATCTACTATTTTGGTAAGGATAATCACATAATATCAATAAAAATCAGAGTTTATCAATAAAAAATGTTTATGGTAATTATCCATCAGCAAAATTATCCAAAATCCCGATTTTCCCTCTGTCTGACACTCCGACTCACTGAGTCACTAACTGGACTCGCCGAGTTCTTCAAGTGACTCATCAAGTCAGTCAGGCAGAGTGCAACAAAAAATTTGTTTTTCAAGCAAGAAATGAACAATTAATCATAAAATACATCAAACAAACAGCCTAAGCTCTGATACCACTGATGGAATTTGTGCGCTACATCAATCCTATTGTGTACATGTTAACCCTAAAGCTTTGGATCTAGTTTGTCTAATCAACATGCAATAATCATCCAAAGCTCATAAACACTAGATCTAGCATATAATAATCGATATTATTATAATAAAAGGGTTTGGATCTTACCTTGATTCTTATGTTGCAATAACAATCTCAATTCCTCTTGATCTTGACTTTTGAAAGCCTAATGCCTCAAATGTTGCACCTCTAATGGAGTTACAAACACCATGAGCAACAAGATGACTTAGGAGAGGGAGGAGAAGCACCAAAAAGTCCAAGAACCCTTAGAGATCACTTAGCCATGTTTTTGGGAGCCTTAGGGGTCTTTATACACTTTTTTGGGCTGCTAGGGTTTCAGGTGAAACCCTAATTCTCTGCTTAGGCATTAAGCAACCCATGGAGTCCCTCTAGAAAGCCCTTGGATGAAATTCATATGGGCTTCCCATAGCTATTGTCCAATCCACTTTCCATTAGGAGTCCATAGCCCAATTGCAACTATCATATAATTGCAATATCAGTCCCCTTCATTTAATTAATCTCTTTTAGCCAGAAAATTAATTCTTATTAATTATTGACTAATAATAATTAAACAATATGATTTCTCTTTTAATATATTATTCATATAATCCAACAGTTGCATGGTTATTCACACCTTGTTTGTGATCATCGACATCCTAGTCATGAACTTGAAGGGCACAATCGAGATTTAAACATGCCATTGAAAAGTTCAATGAATCTCAAAGGATCTAGGAATTTCAATCCATTTAAAACTTAATAATATATTTTGTTTTTCATGTTGGAAATTGGTAAATCGTCACTTACCTACCTTCAAATATTTTACAATTGGATTACGGCATCCCTCTTCGCAATTGTAAAATATTGTGTTCGGTCCTAGCCTTAATATTTCATTTTGGGTGTTATATTAAGAACCTAAATCAACTAACTTGAATTTCTCCCTTTTAGATGTCTAGGTCAGACAATTATGGTCTTCCTGAATCTGTTGGAAAAGGCTTTCCACATGAAGATGATATTCCACAATATCATACTTCACTTCCTCCACCTCCTCCAATTATTCTCCTTAACCCACAGGTTCAAAGACTTGAAAAGTTCAAGGTCACTCAAGACCTATTGGCTTGCAAACACCAAGATGGAAGGTCTATATGTGCACATGTCTTGGAATGAAGTCACACATTGATAGGATGGGAATATTAGGAGTCATTGTGTCGAGGAAGTTGTTTGTTGACTTGGTTCTCCAGTCACTTCCTGAGTCATATAGTCAGTTTGTTAAAGACTACTATATGACAGACCGTGACATGTCCCTTATCGATCATACATATTTGCTAATTGTTGCTGAATCAGGAATGGTTTGGTGCACTGGTAATGTAAATTTGATAAGAAGATCTACTTCCTAAACTTTAATGGACATTGACAATTGAAACATTGGAAGTCCAGAAAAGATTTCTCTTTCAAATGGAAAGGGAAAGGCTAAGTCTGATATTCTCCCGTGTACCATTCCCAAAGGGTCCATATGTTTGAATTGCCAAGAGAAGGGGCATTGGTTGCGAAGCTGCCCAGAATACCTGAGAGATCTAAGAGATGGTAGAATCAAATTGCATGGTTCTACTTCAGGATCAAAGGAAGCTTAGGCATGTAGAGTCTGATCGCGAAGATATGGATTTCGATCGCATGGTTCGATGATTGGATTTTTGAGCTGCTGCTTAAGAGTTATGATAGATTGCTTAAAATTTTGTAATAACATAGTTTTCATTTGCAATTGCATTATAAGGAAAATATTTTCCTGCAATTATATAAATAAAGGAAAATTTTTATCTTATTTTATATTTCCTTGCAATGGCGTATGTGAAAATTGATGTTCGAATTTTTAGTAATATGGATTTGATTCTTTCGTTTGTGGTGGTGTCTAAATTTATCATCAAGGAAAGATTCTCATCACCCAAGTTTCAATTGGATAGAAACTTGGAATCATGCGAATTGTATTGTATGATGAATGAGAACCTTCATCTTTGGGAAATTAGGACTAATTTCTTGTTCACATATAGAGGTGAGTTAAGTGAAGGACTAGGGGATCGGGTACACTTGGTTGTGCGTTGGTTAGGTCCACCACAAGGAACAATAAGACTATTCTGTATGGTTTACTAAAGTTAGTAAATATGGTTATGCTTATAAGAGGAACTATAATTCCGAGTCATTAAAAAATTTCAATGTATAGCAGAATGAATAAGAAGAATCAAAGTCGGCAGAAAGATAACAGTTTCTCCAACTTTGCAGATTGTCACAACACAAAAAATAGAGATACCTGTTTCGTAGCAACAATGGTTTCCACGCACTTCAGGCACCGGAACCTGGATCCCCCATAATATTCAACCCGCAGTCACAATATTCATCGATGGTCCACCCACACGCCACCATGGAAGGCTTGCCCCACGTGTCGTTGTTCGCACAACAACCACCGATTTTCAACCCGTTTGCTCAACAGGCTCCGGGTTTGGTCCCATAAGTGTCTCGACCGCAAGTCATAGGAGTACATATCTCGATCAATCAGGGATCCAGCTCCTATGGGCCTGGTGTTCATCTCTCAGTAACACCCGAATTCAACCCCTTCATGAAGATTGCTCAACCATTCATTCCGTCCTTGCAACAATATATAGGAGCAAACCCATACATGGTTCACCGAGCGGGGCAATACGCATTCCAAAAATTTGGATTGCAGCCAAACTTATAGCAGTATCAACCATACATCTCGTAGGCGGCCATGCACAATCAGATGTACGTGATACCCTACTAGACGTAACACTATATCGCCTATGGCGACATGTCGTACTCGTACATGGACAACCCCATGCGAAGTACAAGCTCTAATTTCAACCATGAGCTACTCCAATACAAGATTCCGCACAGTGCAATGATACCAAACATGCCAAAGTGTGACGGTACCACTGATCCGGATGACCACATCGACAACTACGAGTGGATGATGACATCCCTTTAGACGGATCGCCACTTCACCTACACCTATTTCCCTTGTAACCTAACAGGAAATGCAAGCTAGTGCTTCAAGCCTCTGAGTCCAGGCAGCATCTCGAGTTTTGAGCAGCTAAAATACCTTTTCTTCAACAATTTCATGCAGTTGAGGAAAGCAAAAGGGGACGCCAACTCTATGATGGCGTGTAAGCAAAAAGAAGGAGCGTCGATCTGTGACTATTATGATCGTTTCATGCTAGCTACCTTGAATGTCCCAGGGCATGAAAAGTTCCTGGTGACGGGCGCCTTCGCCCAAGGTCTACTTCCTAGACCCCTATCCAAGAGGATGCAAGGGACCGTCCCCAGATCCAGGGACGAGCTCAAGTTCCGTGTGAAAAAATATTTAAGACAAATAAAAGGGGGAGAAAGAAAGGGGGTCAATATCAAAATTGTAGCCAACACATACATTAAAAAGGAGGAAGCAGTGTTCAAGCCTAGCTCAGTCCAACAGGAGAGGCAAGAAAGAAACCAACATAAGCACAACCGCCACTCCAGGCACATGTCGAGAAGGTACAGGCTGTTCAACAAAGATGACAACAAGAATGGTCATACAGACATCCATGCAATCAACAAAACTCCAGCAAAGGAGAGCAAGGATAAAACAAAGTTCTGTGAATATCATAAAAGCAAAACTCATGATACTAACGAATGCATGATATTGAAGCGGGAGATCGATGAGAAACAATTAGTTGGAAACATAGTTGACATAGCAAAAGAGCTCAGGGAAAAAATTAAGGAGGATAAGGACCAGCATAAAACCCAAAAGAATCGGGGAAAAGACCATGAGAGGAGGGCAGAGATTCTTACCATCACTGGGCCCTGCCTATGCAACAATCGGCAGATCCAGAACGTAGCCGCGAAGGTATACCATCAAAACATACTCAATATAGCCTTTTCAATGAGTGACCCCTGGTCGGAGCATTAGGATCTGAACAACCCATTGCATATCATCGGTTTCATTAGCCAAAACTATGTTGAGCATGTGTATATTGATAATGGAATCAGGGTCAACGTAATCTATGAACACTGCCATCGGCGGTTACCAATTGAATGGAAAAAGACACCTCCAGCCACCACACCGACGCCCATTAGTTGGGTTCACTGGTCACGACATCTACCTAGTAGGAAAAATTATGCTCCCATTTACATTGGTCAGCCATGTTGGGGCAAAACAGATAACAAGGGTTCTTAAATTCTCGGTCGTTGATCGCTCGGCTGAGTACAGTATTCTACTAGGTCGGCCAACACTTTTTCAACTACAAGCAATTCTGTCTACTCTCTATGGTATTCTCAAATTTAGTACGAGTGATGGATCGGAAATGGTGGTAGCAGCCAACCCAAATTATGGAAGCAATGCCCAACGAGAAAACAAGCAAGAACATAAATCATGTCGAAGTGAAATTTTACCAGAAGGTGGAAAATCCACAACGGAGGTCTGCAACAGCACAAATACCGGTCCACGAGTCGAAGAAAAGGCAAAGAGATATATTTAGACAGCGCTGGCCTAAAGATGGCTCAACCAACATACGAAGTGAAGATCGCAAGGCAAGGAAATGCCCACCGACAGGAAAGGGCACCAGTATGGCCCACAATCGATGGTCGAGCCATGCCCAGCCAAAGAGCGATTCGGGACTAGAAGAAAATCTTGGTCAATGTGAAACATGAACCAAAACCCCATGGAATAAACGACCTAAGCACCAGGAACAACAAAGACAAAAGTAGAGTTCAGGGATGTAAAGTGTAAATAAGAGGGTGTAATCGGCGAGTTGGAGCTATAACTCATCGATTCGGAGCATGCGAAGAGCACGTGATTAAGTGGCCTGACTCGCTAAGTCGGAGGCTGGACTCGACGAGTCAGTGTTGGGAAGAGAAAACCCAAGATTTAGGGTTTTCACCCTATTTAAAGGATCTATTGTTCACCCCTCCGCCCCCTTACTACCCTTTTGAGATCCAGAAACCCCATATCGTGAGTGAGATTCCTTGGAAGCAATTTGGAGCCTAGATAAGTGATTTTTTGAAGAGATCTTGAAGATCAAGAAGCTTGGATCAAGGAGATTTCTAGAGATTTGGATTATTCTTCAGTGGGAGGTCATTTTGGAGGTAATGAATCGCTATCTTGGCCTTCTCCTTTCTAGATCCATCTTTCATGGAGTTTTAGGGTTTGTTTGGGGATAACAAGATGAGATTTTGGTGCATGAGTTAGATATGGAGTTGAAACTCCAGATCTGAGTTCTATTTGGATCCAATATGCAGAAAACCCTTTGAATTGCTATGAAAAAGCCATCCCCTATGAGTTAAGTTCCTTTCTAGCTTGGTTTTTGAATTATGGGACATGAAAGCACGTAAAGGTAGCAACTTTATGTTGCTAATGCACTCTAGGGACCCAGATCTATTATTTGGAGCAAAGGAGTAGCTCTGTATCCTTCGATTATGGGAATTCCTATATGAACTCAGCGAGTCTGGGAGATGACTCGACGAGTCGGGTCAGGGTTTGGCTCGAATAAGTTCTGAATGAACTCGGCGAGTCTGGGAGATGACTCGACGAGTTGGTCTGGGGTTTCACGCACTGAGTCGCATAGTTACTCGGCGAGTTGGTTGGGAACTCGGTGAGTCGAGTCGTGTATGGTGCGTTTCAGAGTTAAGTGAACTCGGCGACTCACTAGGTTGACTCGGATAGTAGGGTCAACCAGGAAGGTTGACTTTGACCAGGACTGAGACTTTTACCAAGAGTTGACTAGTTGACTTTCGAGGGTATGTTGGTAATTTCGGTTCTGATGGTTATGGTTTCATTGGAGTAATAGGTGGTGTTGTTCCTGGCGGTGATCAGGAGTTTTGATTCTATCTCTCCAGCTCAACAAGTGAAAGGTGAGTTATCTCACTATACTCAAGGGTCTAAGGCACCAAGGTCGGCCCTTTGATTTGTATTTGAGATAGTTACATTGTTATCTGATTGCTCTGTATCTTGCTAGATAGGATGGTTGTTATGCTAGTATGATTGGTTAGATCAGTATTTTGGTAGAGTGGAAGCGGTTATGCTTCGTGACCTATAGTTAGGTCTGACTGTCTGTATGCTGGTAGGAGATCACCTATTATATGTGCACATGATTGTTTGCTAGTTGTGGGGTATTCCATCCTGAGGATAATAGGACCCTAGTATGTCGGGTTAGACTGTTATACGGTTATCTGATATTGGTGCACATGTTTGATTGATAGTATGTGGGCAATCCAACCCGATGGTTGTGGGCCAGGAGTATTCCATCCCAGTAAGATGATTGGACTCATAGTAGGTGGGCATTCCAACCCGATGGTTGAGGGCCTGGAGTATTCCATCCTGATGGATGATTGGACCCATAGTAGTTATAATAGATGTAGAAGTGTGTGCATTCCAACCTGACGGTTGTGGGCCATGAGTATTGTTTCAAGTACATCAGGAGATCGTGGGAAGGCGAAGGCGTGATCGTACCACTCCTCAATTTTATGCTGATGTTTCTGTGATACTCTGATAATAAACTAATTGAAAACCTTTTTGTAATAATTAATGGATTTGGATTCTTTTTGAAAAGTTTAAATTTATTGGAAATTTTATGGATGTTACACAAACTGTCTCTTGATGGGTATGACACACATTGACGGTGATGCCTAAAAGTTGTCAAATGCTGGAGATAATCTCAGACATACACGTGTTGAATTATAGGCTCGAACGACTACGCTACCAAGCTAACGCGTACACCCACAAGCCTAAGGGACTTGCTAATGTTTCCATCAAGGAGAACGTAAAAAAGGAGAAGTCAAACTAACGCTGATCTTGGCTTGGGTAGAACCGGATCATGCCCAGAATGAGGCCAAGGTCGGGCCTTCGCCACCGCGGAGTCACTGGTATGGCGGTTAACGGCCTGAACTGCGCCTTACCCATTTTTCCTAGGAATAACACCCCAAAAAACATGGGACCAATCAAAGAGTTCCACTTGTCCATATGATGACAACCACAATGATTAAAATATCAAATATACCCCTCTAGCTAATGAGGGGACGAGGCAAAAAGGTGTGATAGGAGATCATTCAATACGGATCTGCCACGTTACACCTCACGAGAGAATGCTCAACAGAATCAGTTATGAGGCACACACCTCACGACCAAGTATAAAATGACCCTTCTTCTTCATTAAGAAGGGGACTGGATTCTTTTTCTTCAGATTTACCCTTACTTCTCTCAAATTCGTTCTAACTTGATCATTAAAGCTTCGTCCCGGGGATCCCAACCGAACGTCGACTAACAATCATCTTTCTCTTTTGTACTATGATATCAGGAGAAGGAATCAGCACAACTCTCACCCTCAATATCTAATTCAACCCTCTCTGACATATCACTACAAGGTTAATCCCCGAAATGATTCATAACCACAACATTTAAAGTTTGAAAAAAATTGGGGTGTTATACTTTGGTATTGGATCCATAGTTTAAGCGAACTAGGATTGCATCATTTCACTCCTAGGCTTAGACTTTGGTTATGTAAAGTGTGAATGACTCATAGGATTTGAATGCTTTAAGTTAGGTCGAATCATATGCAATAAGTGATAAAAAGGAATTATCATGCTAGATGTTTATGCAACTCTAGATAAGTTATATGGATTTCTTGAATGCTACATCTGTGTGCCTCTAAAATGAGTAATGGAAGTAAGACTAGTGTATAGCTAGTCTAAATAAATGGATCAACATCTCCTAAATGGTTAATTCAAGGTCAGTTCTCACAAATAAGAGCTCATATACAATGTATGTGCAAACATGTATAAGCCACAGAGAATTCTAGTTCTCACTTGTATTTAGAATTTCTTAAGCCTTTAAGGACTAAACACAATTTAGTCTTAAAGGAGAAGCACTTAAATTACTGAAATCTCTCACTAGTCTTCAAAATAGAGAAAGAGGAAAGCAAGAAGCAACATCAAATGGAAGCCGTTGACATCTTATTTATATACACACATCACATCTAAGGACCATGTCATCAAAGAGTCAAAGGTAAGGCCATGTAAGAAGCATCTTGTGTGTAGGAAGACTTACAAGTAACTCATACCCACCCTTGGAAGGTCTCGGCCAAAAATAAAGAGTGCATGAGCATGGAGTGTCTTACACTCCAATCCATCTCTCACAGGTATGCTAGTTTATTCTAATGAACTTAAAGAGGTCGAAAAACTTTTACATGAAATACTGATTCTTACCTTATGAGTTAATAAGACATATTAATTCTTACCTTATGAGCTAATAGGTTGTTACACTCTTAGAAATATTATTTTCACAAAAAAAAATAGATTTTTAATAATTAAATACAAGAGTTGATAATATTTATTAATAATCAAATTATATCAAATATTTAATAAATGATCGCTCGATAAATATGTGACCCAATAGGGTCATATGTTATTAGCATTATCATTCTAAAACTGTGACATCCCCAATTTCATGGCCATAAAGACCGATTTATTTATGCTTATTTAAAATCAGAGTTTTCTTTCTAAAGAATATTATTATGAAATTTGTTCCCAAAAACATGATAATAATATTATCAAAGCTTTTCCGGAGAAATGCATTTTGTTTATATTTAAAAACCTTGGGATATCATCATACAAATATATAATAAAAACGAAATATTACAGGCCTTACAATATTACATTAACCTATAGGCCTATAATCACTACTATAAAAAAGGCCTTTTACGACGCTCATTGCGCGTCGTAAAACGCTCAGACGACGCGCAAATGCGCGTCAAGGAAGGCCCTGTCATAAAGAGAGACGACGCGCTTTTGCGCGTCATCTATAGATGACGCGCATTTACGACGCTCATTTATGACGCGCATTTACGACGCGCGGTTATGACACGCAATGCGTATCAAGGAAGGCCCTGTCATAAATGAAGACGACACGCATTTGCGTGTCGTAACCTTACGACGCGCGTGTTTATGACACGCAATGCGTATCAAGGAAGCCCCTGTCAAGAAAGGCCATGTCATAAATGAAGATGACACACATTTTTGCGTATCATAATTTTAAATGTTCTAAAAAAAATATATTTATATATTTATTATTTTTTAAATTAAATTTGCATTTAATGTCTCATAACAAGAAAATAAAATACCATATATAAAAAATACTATCCATTGCATAAAATTTTTTGTCATACAAATAACAAACTGTATTTTATATTCATACATATGATTACATTATTCATTAAAAAAAACATATACATACATCTTCCCCTAAAATGTTATTACATGGTGTTGGCCACTTCATTGATGGATCACCAAGAAGAAAAACAACAACTAACCTAAATGTTCCATGATGTGCCGATACTCATGTCCTGTAACTTTAAATATTAAAGAAAGTAAAATACCTCCTAAAAATAAAAATGCACAAGAAACAACACATCATAATGAGAAATTACTAACATGAATTGGAAGAATTACACTATAAATTTGTTTTACCAAGAGTGGCATGGATGATCAGGTGCTACAAAGTTTGTCCAAGCTGCCAAACAAAGACTGCATGCAAACCAAAACATACATACACTATAAATTTAATTACCATACAAATCATATTCATACATACGAATTTGTTTTACCTTTTTTCCTCATATCTTTATCTTTTTTATTTTTATTAGCCATGGAGTGTTGGTGTTTTCTTTTCTCTCGTTCAATCAACCCTTTGTTTTACTTTAAAAAATTAACAATTTCCCTACCAATTGACTCTGCATCAAACAGAAAAAAGTAAGTCAATCAATAGTCAATGGTGAATACCAACTACAAGTTTTTATTGAAGTAACCTGACACCATAAATACTTTGGTTTAATAAACAGGAACATGTATGTATAAAAATCGCAATTGAAGTACTTTGGTCTAATACCTCCATTTCTAGTAAGTGTCCAATCATTGTTTGTGAAGGTTGAAGACCTTCAAACAAAAAACTCCCAGCAATGTCATTAATGTGCATCTTAAGAACAGGAAACTATTGTAGTTCATGTACTAGACAACTATGGGTGATCTGAAATATTTCCCAAATATTTATTTATTCTGAACTATAAAAAAAGAAAAAAAAAAAAGAAAAAAAGATGATACCTTTACTAATTCATTGTATACAAGTCTAACACATTGAAGACAATGATCCAACAACCGAGCTATTTGTCTTCGAACCAAAACTTGAAGTGGAACCTATATATATATATATATATGTCATTATGCCTTCACAACATTAACATTAAGAATAATAAATTAAATTAGAAAAAAAAAAAGTAAGAATGGTGATATATACTTGATGCAGTTCTCATGAACACCACCATGAGATTTATCATTGTTGGTTCCTTGTTTTGAGTTTCCATAGAACTTCCCAAATGCTTCTGTCAGCTGCAAATCAGAAACAATGTAACAAAGGGCTTTTGTTTGATTTATATGAATGAATCTATCAAAGGAACTGTAAAATACAGGGGACTTACAACAGCCTGATCAGCCTGTTTTGAGCTTCCATAGACCTTCCCAAATGTTTCTCTTTCTTTTAGGCAAACATCTTGTTTATTGAGTAGAACAATTTGTATATAATAACACAAACCTTAAAAAATGTAATACAAAACCTTAAAAGGAAACTTGAAGCTTCATTATTTTCATTGATAGTTTAAGTAACAATTCCCAATCCAAACTCCTTCACGTAAAAATAAATAATATGTTAGGAAAGTTTTTGATAAAAAAAAACAAGTTTAAAAAAGTATAAAAAGGAGCCTACGGAGAGGACAAAAACAAGTTGAAAAAACTCGTATACCAACAGGCTGTGATCATCTTATAAATAATTTTGATGATTTGAAGTTGGGCGTTTAGTTCACAATTACTTCAAGTATAAAGCCCTTTAATTTTCAAAATTTCTTTATATTCATCCCGCTCACAAATTCTATTTAAATTTTCAGGTCAAAGTACTAAATGTTAAGTTATTACTAGCTACCAAGGATTATGCAGGGGTAATTTCGGAAGCATGATATGAAGAAGCCAACTGTTGTTGCTAAGAATAGAGATTTGCAAATAAGGACGAGTCAAGTGATTTCAGAGGAGAAATGCAGGTTATGGTTGCTAGGGGTCACCCGCGTTACATGATACTCCTGATCTTATAATTTGAAATTACAGTGATGGAAACCTTGTTGCCTCTTTGTTGTCTTACAAAATGGCAGTAACTCAGGTAAGAAACATAAATAATAATAATAATAATAATAATAATAATAATAATAATAATAATAATAATAATAATAATAATAATAACAATAATAATAATAATAATAATAATAATAATAATAATAATAATAATAATAATAATAATAATAATAATAATAATAATAATAACCCTTCAAATTATCACAATGTGTTGAGAAAACAAAGTACCCAAATTCAGACTTGTATTGGAAGAAATTTGATGAAAAGTATCACTGTCAATTTCCTACTGACCTAGCCATGAACAATGCAAATTTTATCATCACCAGCACATACTAAGAAATTGCAAGAACGTAAGTGTCCTAAGTTTTTATGGTCTGCTAGATGTCAAAGAGCTTGGAGGTACTGATGTAGATGTAACTTTACCTGTTGAAGTTTAAACACATCAAAAAGATCATAACACCCTTTTTTTAATCAAAAAGACCATATTACTCTCTATACTGCTTAATTTTATGCAGTTGGATACATCACAAAAATATAAAAATGTGAAGAAATTCAACTTTATTATGTTCTATTTTTATATTTACACAATGCATCCACAGATTATCGATAAGAAAATGAAATGAGAAGTATAAGTTCTTCTAGACAAACATATAAAAATTCATCACAAAAATATAAAAGTTATAACAACGTGAACTTTCAATTTTCAATCTAACACTGAAACAAAAACCCATCTTGATCCAGATATTGATCTTCTTCTTTCTTCTCAATTCAAAACACTGAATTGAGTCTCCCCTTCTTTTTCTTCTTAGAGAGAGAGAGAGAGAGAGAGAGAGAGAGAAGCAATAATAAAAGTGATAGAAAATAAAAACTCACTGGGACATTAAATTAAATCAAACAGTTGGAGGGTGTGAACGGGAAGACGTGTTGAAATACATATAAAAATACGTATGTGAGTGTGTGTTGAATAGTTGAAGTGTGTACATGTGAGCCCCTGGTTTCACGAGGAGAAAAGGCAAAGACAAAAGGCATCAAACATGTTTGTATCTTTTCTTGAAAGCATCAAACATTTTCATTTTTCAAGTGCATTTTCATTTTATAAAATATATTTTTTTTAACAGCACTTGATTAAAAAAAACAGAGCCAAAATGGGATTTGCGAGCAAACAGGAGAACATGATGATTTCATGCATGCAACCGTTATATCAAGTGTTTGAAGCTTCCCGTAGTCCTAATTACTATACCATCAGTTCATTTTAGGAATAGGAAAAAGGGAAAATTGCATCAATGTTATAGTTAAATAAAATCTTACTGTGAGCATCTTGGCTGGATCAAAACTTTGCATAGGTGGACAAGAACCAAAGATCTTGTGAGTGAGCTCAAGAGCAATTTGTACAACAGGTAGTTTGCTGTCAATTTCTTGTATCAAATCAGCTGAAAAAAAAAATATTACAGAGTATAAGAGTTCCAATTTTTGAATTAAAAAAATGAAACCATCTATCCATTCAAATCCTTGGTTTAAAATAAGAAAAGTAAATTAGCTGCAAGATTTTAGAGAATATACAAAAGATGTATAAACTTCAAGCTATCCATGAACAGAGAGAGTCGATATGGGATTTTATACTCAAACAACCTTTATACTCTCAGAGTTGTACTCCATCTCTAACATCATACTCTCATTATTGCCCTAATTAGAACAAGAGAAGGGGCAAAATTATCCCATGGAGAATCAGAGCAACCCATAGGAGTATTGCCACCATAACAAGGAGAAGGTAATCGTACATCAGATGAAGCACAAAGTAACATTGGTGATGGTGAAGGAATGGAAATAAAACAGAAAAAAAAAACAGAAACCCTAACCAACCTTGGTCGTTGAGATGATGGTGGAGCTTTTCCCTTGATGCAAAACCCTCCATGGTATCAAGCTCAATCTCTGTAGCCCTACGATTTGCCATGTCCAAATCTCTCTCGTCCTCCAGAGAATCGTCCAACCCAACCGACCTTCATAGCCATTTCTATTGATTTCCAACTCGATATCATAAATTATGTTTCGACATGAGAGTGTGGGGAGGTTTCAAGAAGAACAGAGCAGAAGCAACAACACAAAAGATAACATTAGGTATCGAGGGCTAATCGAGTTTGATTAAAAAGGTTATAAAACTCGTAATAAAGGAAGACAAACCTTTGGAACAAATAAAGAAGTAGAATGTTGATGGTGATTGACCATGGAGTTTCGAGACCTTGACTTTAATGGAGCTACTGTTCTACTTGATATGGAAATCACTCTAAATTTGTAGTTGTGATACAGCTCTTCTATTGATTGAGAGGCTGAGAAAGTACTTGAGGAACTGAAGATTGAGGGAAGTAGATGAAGGGTTTTTGAACTGAAACCCTAGTTCCAACAATAGTCATGGTTCCAAAAACTGTACCCCTTTGATCAATTTCATGGCCTAGTGACCAAAAAACCTTCGATTTCACTAAGAACCGGAACCCTAGTTCCAACAATAGTCGATTTTTGGTATTTGATTGAGAGAGAGAGAGAGAGAGAGAGAAGAACGATTGAAAGAAGGTACAGGAGAGCATGGCGGGGTTTTTAATTTTTTCAAAATTTCATTTCCCCCTTTCCCCCACTATTAAAGGATGGAACGCGCGTTCCATTAAAAAATATAAAGCGACATCCTTAGACGACGCGCATTTTATTATAGGTGCCCTCCGTGTTTTTTTTAGACACTAATTTAAGGGCGCGCAATAATGCGTGTCTTCTATCCTTAAATTTTTTGAAGAGATGACATTTTTCTAATGTCACTCTCCTTTGCGTAACATAGATCAATGAGCGTCGTATTTTGCGCGTCGTAAAAGGCCTTTTTTCTAGTAGTGAATCCCTAATCCTCTCATCAGGTTCAAGCTCAACATATATCTGCTTTAGTACCACTACCTGTAATACATCAAAAATGGGTGGATTAGACTTGGGAAAATATGGTGAGCACATAGGGTTTCAACCTAAAATACTTATATTCTTTTCATCAAACAATTCAACCAGATTATTCATTCTCGTTATCCTTGCATTTTGACACTGAATACTAGTCTTAAGGAACCTATTCTAAGGATCACTATAAGCATCAGGGTAGATAACACCGATTTAGGGATTCCACATCAATATATATCAATAAGGCAAACATGTGAGGGTGGAGTACATCTTTAGGGAGTCAAAAGTTCAAAACACCTACATGTTGCAAGTCTGCTAGATCTCTACTGGACTATCTAGAATAGTTTGTGGTCATCATCTATATTGCGCTAGATGAGTAGATTATCTATAAAGTCAAGGCCTATCATCTTATCATCATTTCATCTCATCTATTTCATCATTATCATCAATTTTCTACCCAATATATTATAGATATAATATATATATATATATATATATATATATATATATATATATATATATATATATATATATACGATTAAGTAAAATCATGTTATAATATTTCATCTCGCACAGATATCAGGAAGTACAGATAATACGCTTATTTCAGATATAATAATCTAGATAACTCATATCTATGTGTAAGTCGAATTTAATATGCATTCACTTGTTAAAATGATAATTCGAAATTCAAACAACTCTTCGCTTCTAGCACTTGACCTTTCCTTTGACGTGCCCTACTATCATTATTACTAAGTCTTAGTCTAACATTTATAATGATAGCCTAGACCAATTAATCATTCCAATACCGATAGTTCTATCAAATAAGGATCAACCAAGTAGGAAAGTTAGGAGGCAGGACCATTTCGGCATATAGCCTTTCTGAAATCAAACAACCAAGCCAACCTGACAATTCTAGTAAGCTCTCCCGTCAGTGGATCAATCAGTATTATAGCATGGAATTACTAATAGTTCTTATTTATAAGTTCATAATAACGACTTATAACTATAAATATATCTTACACTAAATGAACTAGAGTGACTTACAGAGGTTCCACCTGACTAAGGTCTAGAGAATGCATTGTAAAAGCTCCGTTCTTATAGCTACCAGACGACAGGATCCTGGGATATTTGAACTAACCAAAATACCCTAAATACTAAAGAAAATTCAGACCAACGTTCAGAGAATTCAAGAGACAAAGAACTAGAGTGTGGGAAGAAGAATGAACAAATTTTGTTATTTATAGGTTGGATCCAACACTTGCGCGCTACTAACAGGACCATCCACGCTACACACAAGGCCGACATGCTTGGCATGTGTGGTGCCATGTGTCGGATTCTGCCTGGTGTTGCATAGCCACATCTAGAAGTATGTTTGCCACACATGCGTGTGTGGCAATTTTATGATCTACAAAATTGCATAACTTCTCCATATGAGCTCTATTTTTTGACGTTCTTTATATCTACACGTAGCTATCGACGGGATCTACAACTTTCATTTAAACTCTATCGGTAAATTTCGAATTTTTTTATTTTACATAGGCTTAGACTGTTAAGCCCGTATAAAATGCATAACTCTCTCATTCGATGTCCGTTTTCGATTCTTTTAGATCATTTCGGCTGAAAATCGAATGATAAAAAATTCAATTTTTGTGTCCGCACTGTTGCACTGAAACTTCGAAAAATCATAACTTCCTCTCAGGAAGTCTGATTTGGACATTCTCTATATCCACGCTCTCGGTTTAACGACTACTACGAATTTCGTTTAGATCTCTTACTCTAAAAGTAATCTATCA
Source organism: Lactuca sativa (assembly GCF_002870075.4). NCBI lineage: Eukaryota > Viridiplantae > Streptophyta > Magnoliopsida > Asterales > Asteraceae > Lactuca > Lactuca sativa. Next base: position 226,542,034 of record NC_056627.2, read on the forward strand.
AAAAATCACTTTTTACGATGTGGGATGTCGTGCCGGTGAATCGCAAAACTTCTAAGAAGTGTAACTTCTTCATACGAAGTAGGATTTCATCATTCCATATATCTTTGGAATCCTTATCCCGACTACTTCATCTTTCATCAAAGATATTCGAAATAATTTTTTTTCAATTTTAGACGTGTATACTATTCCCATTGTCTTATATTACAATAAGTAAATATACTACATATAATTACACATAGAACACATGATACTCAAGTAATTCTCTTTCCTTCAAAAAGATGACAATTGTTAAGCCTAATTATTACATCATCTTATTAATTCCTAGTGAGAAACCTGGGCATTACAATTCTCCCCCCCCCCCCCCTTAGGATTATTCCGTCGTGGAATCAAGCATCAGCAAACAAATGTGGAAATCGATTCTTCATCTCGCTTTATGTCTCCTAGGTGAGGTTCAGCCCTGACGTATGTTTCCATCACACATGCACTCAATCAACCATCTTACCTTGTAACTTCTTATTTTTATGATCAACAATCGCTTTGGGCTCTTCGATTAATCTCTTGTATTCATCAATCCTCATCTCCGAAAATGGAATTATATCGGGGACTTCTCCCACATACTTCCTTAAATAATACACATGGAAAGTGTTATGAATACCATCCAGTTCTTCTGGCAATTCCAGCTTGTAAGTTTGGTTCCCGACTCTCTGAAGAACCTTGAATGACCCAATAAATTTTGGACTCAGCTTTCCACTCTTTCCAAAGCTTATAAGTCCACTTCCATGGAGAGACTTTGAGCAACACGAAATCTGCTACTTTGAATGTCATTGGTTGTCGCTTCTTGTCAGCATAGCTCTTTTTTTTACTCTGAGTAGCTAATATCCTTTCTCTGGTCACTTTTAATCTCTCTACAATTTGATGGACAATATAGAGACCCATAAACTGCTTTTCTCCACCTGCAAGCCAACAAGATGGTGTATGACACTTCTAACCATACAAAACACGATAAGGTTTCATCTTAATTCTGGAATGGTAACTATTATTGTAGGAAAATTCTATTAGGGGTAGATGATCATCCTAGTTACCTTGAAATTCCATGGTACATGCTCTCAACATATCTTCTATTGTTTGGATTTTCTTTTCACTCTGACGCTCGGTCAGTGGATGATAGGTTGTACTCAAACACAACTTTGTACCCATCTCTTCCAAAATCTCAAAGTAAAATGATTGTTACGATCTGAAACAATCATTAATGGAACACTATGGAGTTTTACTATCTACTTCACATAAAAATTTTCAAGCTTATCCGTAGACCATCTCTCCTTGGCCGCTATGAAGTGTGCACTTTTTATGAATATGTCCATGATTACCCAAATCATTTCATGACCATTCTTCTTTCTAGGTAGTTTAGTCACAAAATCCATGGAAATGCCCCCCTCCCCCCCCCCCCCCCCCCCCCACTTACCCATGGGAACAGGTAAAGGCTCCACACTCCCATACAGTTTTTGATGTTGTGCTTTAACTCTTACACAGGTTACACACTCCGACATACTTAGCAACATCGAGCTTCATCATCGGCCACCAATAATAAGGATTTAAATCCCTATACATCTTGGTGCTGCCTGGATGAATAGAGTACATGGTACTTTAAGCTTCTTCCATGAGAAGATCCCTCATTCCTCCCACATTAGGCACCCAAGTTCTATTTTGGAATCCCTTCAATCAATGAATGTTTGTACCGAACACCAACATTTTACCTAAATGTTCTTCCTTTCATTCATTTTCCTTCAAAGCTTCCTCCCAAGCTTTCTTAATACTTTTCAAAATCGTTGAGACAATTTCTATTCATTATGCACTTGGCTTTTTTCCTTTCAATATTTATCTTTCTACTCAAAGCAACTGCTACGATATTGGCTTTACTAGGGTGGTAAAGTATCTCGCAATCATAATCCTTGAGTAGTTCTTGCCAGCGTCGCTGTCTCATGTTAAACTTCTTCTAATTAAAGATATACTGGAGACTCTTGTGATCAATGAGAGTTTGCACTTTGTGCCGTAAAAATAATTTCTCCACATCTTTAACTCAAAAACTACCGCGGCCAATTCTAAATCAAGAGTGGTGTAGTTCTTTTCGTGCTCTTTCAGTTGTCGAGATGCATATGCTATCACTTTCTCTCTCTAGGTCAGTACATAACCAAACCCAACTCCAAATGCATCACTATAAATTGAAAAGTCTTCAACTCCATTGGGTAAATCAAGGATAAGTGCTTCACACAATCACCTCTTTAGCTTCTCGAAAGCCTCCTCATGCTTCTCGCCCCACATGTAGATAGCTCCTTTATGGTTCAAAGTTGTTAACGGAGCAACCATCAAAGAAAATCCTTGAATAAACCTTATGTAATATCCAACTAATTCTAGAAAGCTACAAATCTCAGTGGGACTTTTTGGTCATTTCCATTTTATCACTACTTCAACCTGCGGTGGGTCAACCATTATACATTCTTGGTTAACCACGTGAACCCAAAATTTCACCTCTCTGATTAAAAAATAACATTTGGAACTTCACATATAGCTTCTCCTCCATCATAAATTCCTACACTTCCCACAAGTGCTTGTGATGCTCCTGCTAGCTCTTCGAGTATACGAGAATGTCATGGATGAATACTATTACTGATTTATCAAGGAATGGTTCACAAACCACGTTCATCAAATCTATAAATGATGTTGAAGCATTAGTCAGTCCAAACGACATAACTAAAAACTTGTAGTGTCCATATATCATTCTGAAAGTTGTCTTTTCGATGTCATGCTCTCTCACCTTCAGTTGATGATATCCTGGCCTTAGATCGATCTTTGAAAAATAGCTTAAACCCTACAGGTGAACGAATAAGTATTCGATCCTTGGTAACGGGTAGTTGTTCTTTACCGTTTCTTGATCATCTCTCTATAATCTATGCACATCCTCATGCTCCTATCCTTCTTCTTGACGAATAACAATGGATCTCCCATGGTGATGAACTATGTCTAATAAGCCATGTCTCCAAAAACACTTGAAGTTGTATCATTAGCTCCTTCATATGCATTGGCACTAATCAATATGGTGCTTTTGGTATCAGTATGGTATCTTAACAAGTTTATCCTAAACTCTACTTGTCTATCATGGGGCAATCTAGGAAGATATTTGGGAAAGACTTCTAAATAGTCACACACCACTAATACTCTCTAAATCTCATTTTTCTCCTCCTTTGTGTCTATCAAAAATGCCAAATATGATGTACATCCTTTGGACAAACGCTTCCTGGCTTTCATCAGGGAGAAGATTTCAGAATTTATTCTATGTTTGTCCTCGTACACCATAAATGACTCTTTTATGGGTGGGTTTACTTTCATTATCTTCTTTCTACATATTATCTCGGCATCGTTAGCACTAAGCCAATACATTCCTAATACTATGTCGAACTTGTTTTAGGTCAATGGGCAACAATTCCACGTGGAACATATTCTCGTTCAAGTGAATGGCAAATCTTCGAATGCAATCATTAACAGGTTTAAATTTTCCACTAGATACCTCTACTACTAGAGCATTATCTAGTCTATCTACAGGTAAGGCTAGTCTTTTACCAAATTTATGTGAAATAAAAGAGTAGTTAGCTCCATAATCCAACAATATATTGGCAGGAAAATAATTTACTAGAAAGGTACCTGAAGTGGCATCTTCTTCCTCCTTTGCTGCTTCCAGAGTCATCTGGAATGCTCTCACATTTGGCCTCGGCAACACATTAGGATTAGCAACCTCTTTCTGCTTCAGGCATTCCTTTGCAATATGCCCCTCTTCTCCATATCTGCAACACACCTTCTTGTTGGATGTACACTCGTTGGCATAGTGACTCGTCCATTCTTACTTGTAACAGGTTACCTCCTCACTACATTTCCTAGCGTGTTTCTTTTTGAACTTCACACACCATTTTGCTTCACCTCCTCTTCCTCCAAAAATCTTGGAACCTGACTTTGAAAATCTATTTTTCTTGTTGGATCTTGAAGATCTCCCAAACTTCCTCTTCTCTCCTACTTCAGCTCTCTCTCCATACCCTTCTTTCTTAACCAGGTATCAATATTCTTAGCTGCACAGATGGCAACTTTCAAAGTAGTTTCTTGTTTAACCATTGGACCAAAGTCCGCTAGCAATCCATTAACAAACTTGTTGACTTTGGAAAGTGATGTTGGAAACAAATAAAGAACAAGTTTCATTTTCTCTATATAACTTTCAACATACTCATTGATGGTCATCTTGTCCTTCTTTAGATTCTAGAACTCCTTGTTGATTTCCAGAAGATCCTGCTCGGAAGAGTACTACATTTTTATTTGCACTAGAAAGTCTTGCTAAGAGATCTCTCAGACTTTTCCATTAGGCATGGTATCAACCAGTAACTTCCACCAACTTAATACTCCATTCTTCAAATGTCTGTCTGCGAGAACGGTCTTCTACTTGTTGCTACAACCACAACTCTCAAATATCATCTCCATCTCGAAGATCCAATCCATGACTTCCACTGGTTTTGGGCTTCTAGGAAGACTCGGTAGCTTTGATGCCATGAAATCATTATACTTGCAACCACGTCCACCATCGCCTTCATGTGGTTGGCTCCTTCAAACAACTCTTGGCTCAACTTGGATAACAGTCCGACTCTAGTTTACCTCCTCATACTTTTCCTCGTTCAAATCAGTTAGTACGACAGGTGTAGTAGGGCTATCCCTTTTATTCCTTAACATTTGTCTCATCTCCTCCTTTTGTTTGGCCATCAAAACCTGAATCATTGCCTGAACTCCTACCATCGTAATGGGTTCAGCTACTGGTACGATCTCAGGTATGTGCCCCATCACACTGGCTCAGGCTGCAGTTTACCGTTACCATTACCTAATCCACTCCAAGTTCTCACCATGACGATCTACACACAAAAGCAGACGTTCAGTGTACTGAGACAAGAATGTATATATGGAAGGTTTAGACGTGATTCTGCTTATCACTCTGAATACTTATATGTTAGTTCAAATATCGTAATTAAACGTTTAGAATCATGAACAAATAAAATTTCCTAAATCTAGGTCGGCAATAAACCATAGATTTTTTTCAAATAATAGCATCTTGGGCAGGTATCCTAAGGCATCTAAAGGTATCATATAGCTATAGCATGCTATATCATAAATCATTTAGCACATAAAAGAAATTTTGGCATCCTTCCTAAAACAAGATAGTGCATGTGTAAATTCATGCATACTACCTAAAATATAGCAGACACTCATCTTATATCACCATTTAGCATTCTAATTTTAATTCTAGACATTCTCAAATATTCTTAGTTCACTTAAACTAATGCTCTGCTACCAACTATGACATCCCTAATTTCACGGGCAGAAAATTCCAATTTATTTATGCTTATGTAAAATTAGAGTTTCCTTTTTAAAGAATATAATTGCGGAATTTGTTCCAAAAACATGATAATAATATTATCAAAGCATTTCAAGAGCAATGTATTTTATTTATTTATAAAAACCTTGGGATTTCATCGTCAATACAGATACATAAACATAAATGAAAAATTATAGGCCTTACAATATTACATTAACCTAAAGGCCTGCAATCCATAATCCTTTCATCAGGCTCAAGATCAACATACATGTGCTTTAGTATCGCTACTTGTAATACAAGAAAACTAAGTAGGTTACACTTAGGAAAGTTTGGTGAGTGCATAGGCTTTTAACCCATAATTATTAAATTCTTTAATTATTTTTTTACCATCAATCATATCAACCCAATTACAAATTCCCATTATCCTCATATTATGATCCTAAATACCAGTCTCAAGGGACCTATCCTAAGGATCATTGTAAGCATCAGGGTAGACAATACCCTTTTGGGGATTCCTTAAATATATATGCCCATGATGCAACCATAGGGGATGGAGTAGATCTTTATTGAACACATAGTTCAAAACACATACAGGTTGCAAGCCCGCTAGCAATCTACTGGATTGTCTAGAATAGTCTGTGGTCGTCATCTATACTCTGCTAGACAATTAGATCATCTATAAAGTCAAGGCCTTACATCTTATCATCATTTCATCTCATCTATTTCATTATTATCCTCCATTTTCTACCCAATATATTATAAGTAATATATATATATATATATATATATATATATATATATATATATATATATATATATATATATGATCAAATAAAACTACTATACGATCATCAGGTCTAAGGATCCTTAAAAGCTCAGGATCCTTCAATCTCAGGATCCTGAATATACTCTAGCATCCTGACTGATATTTTTTTATTATCATTATTTAACGATTATATATTCTATTGTCTTTCTTACATGTGCAGAAATAACCAGTCAAAGTCTCAACGAACAGTCACGAGTCAAAGTTTCAACATGCAAAAGACCCGGAGGACCAAGTCATGCAACGACTATAAGTTGATCTCGGAGGATCCTAGACTTTTCAGGATTATTGTTATTAGCTTTAGACTATATATATATATATATATATATATATATATATATATATATATATATATATATATATATATATATATATATCACCTGTATTCATCACACAACACGCGATTTTCTTGAGAGAATACTAGCACTTGTACTTGTACTCATTACATCTACTCTATAATCATTCATTTTAATTAAGAGAGACATCAAGGCAGGTGATCTTTATCACCTCCCAAGGTTTTATGTCATAGATCCTTGCAAGGATCAATGAACTTCCTTGTAAATGAATTGTTTTGCTTTGAGCTATATTACATACTTGTTTTATTCTAAACCTCAAAGCCTCTCAAACACTTTGGTCTATTATTGTTCGATTATTTTTTGACAAAAGCAATTTGGCGCCCACCATGGGGCAGTGGTGTTTAAATTCTCTCAAAAAAACTATGTCTACTCAATGAACTCTATCCTCTCCTCGGTTCCTCTCGTTTCCTCTAAAAGCCTTCCACCACCACCGACTGAAGCTCCCAATAAAGTCTCTGAAAATCTGAAGAAGAACACCTCTCTGGTCACTCTGGGACTCCAAGATCCTCTTATGTTGATTTCAAACAGCGAGATCTTTTCTATGATGAAGAGGCTAGAGCAACAAGTTGCCCAACATCAGGAGGATAACAAGATGATTCTCAAGGAAATGGAGAGAATGAGGATGGAAATCGACAAGCCTCAGGAAGCAGCACCCTCGGTCTTGTAGCCCAAGATCCTGAACCTTGACAACCTAGGATCCTCAGCAATCCGTTGCGAGATTCAGAATCCTAACGAAACCTTAGTTACTCCCAATAACAGGGATCCTGGTAACTCTATCAATAATAATACTTTTATAACTAACTCAATAGATCTTGACGCGGGTTTAAGCCCGATCATGGCTAAGGAGCTACAACAACTAAGACATATTATCTCAAGCGTACCCGGTGTAGTACAACCGGTACCAGAAGTATCCCCCACAAGTCATAGGATCTCTAGATTCATTCCATCGATAGCTGATACCGAAGTTATAAAACGCTTCCATACCCCCCAACACTTGGCACAATATAGGGAGAGGTTGGAGATTATTCTCATCCCGACTCACTTGAAAGAAGCCTGCCTCTGCGAGGGCTTTGGTTCCATCCTCACAGGATCTGCTCCAAAATGGCTCCTTAACGTTCCTACTTATTCAATCACATCATTTGCTCATTTGATTAATTATTCAATAGTCAGTTTACTTGTAGCAGAACATTCGAAAAGATCACCAATGATCTCTATCGAGTGTTTTAGGATCCTAATGAATCCTTTAGGAATTTTGTGAATAGTTTTGGCAGTGAGGCTTTGAGCATCCCCAACATCGACATGGCAATTGCAGTCGAATCCTTTAAAATGGCATCAAAGAAGGATTCTCCCTTCTACGAAGATCTAGTAATGACCCCATGCAGGAGAATTGATGAAGTTAGGAGTAGGGAATTGAGATTCATCAGACTCGAAGAAGACAAGGAGATCCAAAGAATGAGCAACCTACCAAGCTTTTATGATCACCCCAATAGGAAGTCCGACTCCTCGGCCCAAAGATCTTAGAAGTAAAATTCTTACTCCAAACCTGATATCACATGGTTAATGCCCTTGAAGATGATGGGGGGGAAGACTTCCATAAAATTACGTACTATTGTTTTTTGTGGACATTTCAGGTGTAATCTGTTCCATACATGATCTTGGAGACAAATTCAGGTGGCCAAGGAAAGGAGAAAAATCCATTGCTTGGAAGGAGAAGTCCAGAAGGTGTGCATATCATGAGGACTTTGGTCATGTCAAAGAGGATTGCATAGCGCTCCAAAAGGAAATCAACTACCTCATGGGAAAAGGATACCTCAAAGAAATCCAAGGGAGAGGAGAGGAAAAATCCAAAAAAAAGACCAGGATCCTCAGAAGACCCTCGAAAGACCCGGATCCCTGCCCCCCGGCTGACGCCAAGGTGATCAATAGGATCTCTAGAAGATCTGACATTTGTGGTACCTCCTACTCTGCGTAAAAAAGGCACGCTAAAGTATCCAAAATAGGGAAGGAAAATGGACCATGGAAGAACATAATGATCACTAACCAAAAGGAGATCGCCTTCGACGAAGCGAATAGATAGGACGTCCAGGATCCTCACCACGACGGACTAGTGATTACTCTCTACATTTCCAACCACTTCATCAGAAGGATCCTTGTCGATGGAGGATCCTTAGTTAACATCATACTCCTCGATGCATTAAAAAGATGAACATCCCGGATTCTGAGATAGTTGCAAGTTCCTCAGTACTAATTGGCTTTAGCGGAGAAACTAAACACACCATCGGCAAGATAAAGCTACCAATTTGCATAAAAGGGGTAAATTTTATACAAAATTTTTGTCTGATTGAAACATTATGCTCTTATAATGTCATATTAGGTAGACTGTGGATCCATGAAATGAAGGTCGTTCCATCAACGTATCATCAATGTGTAAAAATCCCCACCCCATGGGGGACAGTAAAGATCATAAGAGACTAACAACAATCCAAGGAATGCTACAAGACTTCGATGAAGTCCTCAACAATACCACGACAAGTATAAAAATTAAAGCAGTTGCACGAGGCGTGCTAGAAGCAAGAGAGCATGACATAAAAGAAGTGCCCTTGCACCTTGAGGATCCTAAAGCCAAAGTTCTCATAGGATCCTCAATGGTTGAACAAGTTGAACAAGATCTCATAAAGTTCATCAAGGCTAGAAGAAAAACATTTACATGGTGACATGAGGACATGACAGGTATTGACAAAACATAATAACCTATAAATGTAACATTAACCCATCTTTCAAGCCAATACACCAAAAGATAAGGAAATTTGCACCTGAAAGAAACCAAGCTATACAACAAGAAGTAGAAAAAGTTCTCAAAACTGGTATGATCAAGGAGGTGAAGTTCCCAAGATATCTAGCTAATGTGGTCAGGCTACAAAAGAAGAACGATAAATGGAGAATGTGTGTGGACTATACGAATCTTAACAAGGCTTGTCCCAAGGATCCTTTCCCTTTACTACAAATCGACTCAATGATAGATACAACAGTGGGTCATAAATTACTGACGTTTATGGATGCATCAGCAGGATTCCAATAGATCCAAATGGAACCCTCTGACCAAGAGGACACCACATTCATAACCTCAATAGATATCTATTGTTACATGTCACAACTGGAAATTTTGTGTCATGTAATCTATACACTCAAGTTAATGTGAATCAAAAACTTAAGAGCATGTGTGATACCTACTGTTATGACATCAAAAACTTCAATCAAATACATCATACAAGTACTACAAATAGTCATCAAACAATTGGAAACCCTAGAAGTTCTTGTTTAGGTTCACTTTGGACTAGGACTTCCTTATTGGACCCAAATGGACCAATAAGCTTCCAATTTGACTATCATGGGCTTAGAACCCTAATTGGGCTCTAATTGGATCCACAATCATTTATTTCAACATTTTGGGCTATTTTAGGCCTAGAATGAAATGAATTAAAAGCCTTGATCCATAATTAACCTAATCTAGCTTAATGAAGCATAAAAATCACAATTTTATTTTATAAGGCCAATGATCACCCAAACTAACTTTAATATTGGGCTTAGGGGCAAAAAGCCCAAAAATCCTTTCTTCCCTCTCCATTCTCGGCCCAAGCCCAAGGAAAAGGGAGAGTTGACTTTGGATTGCCACCTCACTTTTATTTGTTGGGTATCCATGCACACAACTCATATTTCCAAGCAAGTATCACTTCAAATATCACTTCTCCTTTCTCCCTCCCTCACTCTCGGCCGAAACACACACACACACACATACACAAATATCTCTCAAACTCTCTCAAGAACACTTCCTCCCTCTCCGCTCAAAGATCTCGAAATTTAGGAAGCTTTCAAGAGGATATTTCCACAAATTCTCCATCTAAGGTAAGATTATGCTTGGATCTATGAATTAGATTCTTTTTGTTATCAAAATCTCTTCCTAATCCATGCAAAACCCATGATCTTACATCCTAGAAGCACATCAAACTCGAGATCTTCAAGAAAAGGGTGCTAAGGCCAAAAATCACCAAGTTTTCTTCCATCTTTTCTTCAAAAACCGAAATCACACCCTAAGGTGAGCTTCATACCCCCTATTTTCTGTTTTTATGAGTTTTGTGGGCGGGGGGGGGGGGGGGGGGGAATACAAGTGAAAGTGTAGATCTATATGTGTTTTGTATGCCTTGTATGATTCTATGCTTATGTGGGTGTTTTTGTGTGTTTATAATGTTGGATCTAGCCATAAAACCCATAAAAATCGAGATATACTCTATGTTAAATGATACTAGCATCAAATATATTTCTACATACAAAGTTTTCCAAGAAAAATAGCTAAATGGCTTAATAACATTTTCTTTGGGCTAAAAACTCAATTTTTGGACATAAAATGTTAAAAATATAAAGTTAAGGGGCCCAAAATGAAATATATCGAAATCTGATGGGTGAGATGAGTCAAAACAGTTTCCATAATGTATTTTCTGAAAATATACTCTTTTGGAGGATTAAAAACATAAGTTTCAAGCTTAATGGGCTAAAAATGACATTTTTGGCCCAATAGGGCCCAATATGCGAAATTTTCTGTTTTGGAGGGATAAACTGTGTTTTTCTGTAAAACAGTGGGTTACTAGTGTTCCAAGTACTTTTCAAAGGTTTAAAATGCTTTTCAAATTTAAAAAGGACCAAATTTGCAAAAGTTTTCCAATTTGGGCCAAAATTGTAAAAACTGCGAAAAAGAGGGGTTATAACCGAGGAAACTGCATTTTCAGGGACTCAAACTGTTTTCTATGAAAAATATGCTGAAAAATATCAATTTCAATAAGTTTTGGTGTTAAAATGTCAAGAAAAATGGTTTAAGGACCAAACCGGAAATTTACTTACTTAAAGGGTTGAAAAAGTAAATTTACAAAATAAAGAGGGGCTGAAAACAGAAAATTTTCAAGGCTAATTCAATACACCCAACGTGATCAAAAATTGGCACCGCGACTACCGACGAAATACAATACACAACAATACCAAAAATCGTTGTTAAACGAATTGGTTCGGTCTCGAACCAATAAAAATCCGAAACTACTAACGCGACGATACCTCGATTCACACAAGTAACATTTGGGAAATTAATACACACGTTAGAGTGCACAGACGTCTACGCACCATCTTTGGGCCCCAAAGTGTAAAAACTTGTTTGTTGGGCCTAGCTAGCCCAATGACCTGATCTTAAGGCCCGAAGACTTCTACCTTACGAGTTGTTGGGTCTTACATGATCTAACACAGCATAAAAGGACTTTCAATGGCTTTTATACTATTGGTCCCCAAGGGTCCTATGGTATTGCTAGTAAAGTCGGTATTTCATGCGAGGCGGGTCAAGGGCCCCTCGTAACAACAAGAAGGGCGAGAAGCCAGTGGAGGCTGAGAAGAAAAGGGAGGGTGATGGCAAGAAAGGGAAGAACAACAAGAGGAAGGGACGTCAGGGCCCCGAGACCTCTAAAAAGCAGCAGACAGTGGCAGTTAACGCTGTCACCGCACCGGTTCCAGCCATACCACATGCTCCAGCCTCAGCTGCTTCAAATGCTTTAAGACCTTATTCTGGTAATCTTCCCAAATGCAATAAGTGCGGTCTCCATCATAACGGAGAATGCAGGGATTTTCATTGCACCAGTTGCAACCGAAGGGGACACACTGCAAGGTTCTGCAGGACTTATCCTCCCCAGAATCAAAATCAGGGAAACAACCACAACAATAACAACAACAACAACCACCGCAATAACAACAACACCAATGCCGGCAGCAATAATGCAAGGCCTAGCCACACCTACTTCGGGTGTGGAAGGACGGGGCATTTCCGCCGAGATTTCCCTAACAACAACAATTCAGGAAACAGAGGAGCAGGAAGGATGCTGGCTATGGGTCAGGGTGAGGCAGTTCAGGACCCCGTAGTTGTGACCGGTACGTTTCTCATAAACCACACTTATGCATGCATCTTATTTGACACCGGAGCGGAGCGAAGTTTCGTAAGCGAGAAGTTTAAACATTTGCTAAAACAACAACCCCAAAAGCTAAATGAAACCTATACGGTGGAAATGGCCAATGGGAAAACCGAATCCACTGGGGAAATCTACATCGGATGTACCCTAACCCTTAACCATCACGTCTTTCGAATAGACCTAATGCCAGTATCAATTAGGAGTTTCGATGCGATCATCGGCATGGATTGGTTAAGCCCCCACCATGCTGAGATTATGTGCCATGAGAAGGTCGTGCGCCTGCGTCTCCCAAATCACGAAACCCTAGTAATTTACGGGGACAAACCCAGCATGAATCTTCGCCTCATCTCGTGCATCAAGGCACAAAAACATCTACGAAAGAACAACTTGGCGTTCTTGGCTCACATAGTGGATAAGGCCAAGGAAGGAACTAACATCCAAGATATTCCGGTAGCGTGTGAATTTCCAGACGTGTTTCCTGAAGATCTTCCAGGAGTACCCCCAGAGAGATAGGTTGAGTTTCGAATCGACCTCATTCCAGGAGCAACTCCTCTCGCTAAATCACCCTATCGGTTGGCTCCTGTTGAAATGCAGGAATTGTCCAGCCAACTCAGTGAGCTTCTGGACAAGGGATTTATCCGACCTAGCTACTCGCCATGGGGAGCTCCAGTGCTCTTTGTCAAAAAGAAGGACGGATCTTTCAGAATGTGCATCGATTACAGAGAGTTAAATAAACTCACTGTTAAAAACCGCTACCCACTCCCACGAATCGATGATCTATTCGACCAGCTCCAAGGAGCTAGTTATTTTTCTAAAATAGATCTACGGTCCAGATACCATCAACTCAAAGTCCGGAAAGAGGATATTCCTAAAACCGCTTTCCGAACCCGCTACGGACATTATGAATTCGTCGTAATGCCCTTCGGTCTAACAAATGCACCTGCCGCATTTATGGACCTAATGAATCGAATCTGCCGACCGTTCCTTGACAACTTCGTCATTGTGTTTATCGATGTCATCCTCGTCTATTCTCGAAGCAAAGAAGAGCATGGCCAACATCTCCGACAAGTCCTAGAAACTCTGCGATCGGAAAAGCTTTACGTCAAACTCTCCAAGTGTGAGTTCTGGCTCCAGAATGTGAACTTCCTAGGGCACGTAGTTAGCCAAGACGGAATTCATGTGGATCCCTCTAAGGTCAAAGCCGTGGAAGGATGGGCAACTCCGACCACGCCCATTGAAATTCGTCAATTCTTGGGTCTAGCAGGCTACTATAGGAGATTCATTCAAAACTTCTCTAAGATCGCCAAGCCACTTACCTCGCTTACGCAAAAGGGCGTACCATTCAAATGGACAGACAAACAAGAGATTGCGTTTCGAACCTTGAAGCAAGCACTCTGTAGCGCTCCCGTACTATCTCTACCTGAAGGAACAGAAGATTTTGTAGTCTACTGTGACGCGTCGAATCAGGGCTTAGGTTGCGTTCTCATGCAACGTGGAAGAGTGATAGCATACGCGTCCCGCCAACTGAAGACGCACGAAGTAAATTACACGACCCATGACCTAGAATTGGGAGCCGTGGTCTTCGCTCTGAAAATTTGGAGGCACTACCTTTACGGTACGAAGTGCACCATCTTCATGGACCACAAGAGTCTCCAGCACATCTTGAACCAGAAGGAGCTGAACATGAGACAACGAAGATGGGTTGAATTGCTAAACGACTACGAGTGCGAAATCAAGTACCACCCAGGCAAGGCCAACGTGGTAGCTGATGCATTAAGTCGGAAGGAGTACTCTAATCGCCGTACGAAAACTCTCTCGATAACCATTCAATCTCATCTGGCCACTCAAATTGCATCAGTCCAGTCGGAGGCCACGAGGATGGAAAATAGAGCTAGCGAGGCATTGCGCGAGATGGAGAAGAATCTTGAAGCAAGGGAGAATGGAGTATACTACTTCATGAACCGAATTTGGGTCCCAAAAATCGGAGGATTTAGGGAGGTTGTTATGAAGGAAGCCCACAAGACACGATACTCCATTCATCCCATTTCAGACAAGATGTATTTGGACATTAAACAACACTATTGGTGGCCTAACATGAAGGCGGAAATTGCGACCTACGTTAGTAAGTGCCTTACGTGCGCCAAGGTAAAGGTGGAGTACCAGAAACCCTCAGGACTGTTACAGCAACCAGTAATCCCTGAGTGGAAATGGGAGGGGATTTCTATGGATTTCGTGACCAAGCTACCCAAGACGTCGGACGGACTGGACACCATATGGGTAATAATCGACCGACTGACAAAATCTGCCCATTTCCTGCCAATCAAGGAATCCTACAAGATGGAGAGATTGACGCGTTTGTACCTACGAGAAATCGTGAGACTCCATGGAGTGCCAAAATCCATTATCTCAGATAGAGACAGTAGATTCACTTTGCACTTTTGGCAATCACTCCACAAGGAAATGGGAACTCATCTCGACATGAGCACCGCATATCACCCACAAACGGACGGCCAAAGTGAGCGAACCATTCAAACGCTTGAAGACATGCTTCGCGCATGTGTGATAGACTTTGGGAAGTCTTGGGATACCCACCTACCTTTGATCGAGTTCTCATATAACAACAGTTATCATTCGAGCATCAAGGTGGCTCCTTTCGAAGCACTATACGGGCGTAAATGTAGATCACCGTTATGTTGGGCTGAAGTAGGTGATACCCAGCTAGCAAGAACACATACGTCGGACAAGGCACTAACGAGACCGGAGATCATTCGCGAAACCACGGAAAAGATCGTCCAAATCAGAGCTCAATTGCAAGCATCGCGTGACCGACAAAAGAGCTACGCCGACAAACAGCGAAAGCCCTTAGAATTTCAGGTCGGCGATCGAGTAATGTTGAAAGTCTCACCCTGGAAAGGGGTTATACGTTTCGGAAAACGGGGAAAGCTGAACCCGCGATACATTGGACCTTTCGAAATCGTCGCCCGAATAGGTCTGGTAGCCTACGGACTGCAACTACCTGCAGAGCTAAACGGTGTACACCCCGTGTTTCATGTCTCCAATCTGAAGAAGTGCCTATCAGATGAAACCCTTGTCATTCCTCTTGACGAAATCGAAATCAATGATAATCTCCTGTTCGTTGAAGAACCAATCAAAATCATGGACAGGGAGGTGAAGCATACTAAGCAAAGTCGCATCCCTATCGTGAAAGTACGGTGGAACGCAAAGCGTGGGCCAGAATTCACATGGGAACGCGAAGACCAAATGAAGCAAAAGTACCCTCACCTATTCTAGCATTCTCAAATCTAGCTTTCAAACAGAATTTCGGGACGAACTTCCCTCTAACGGGGGGATGATGTCACAACTGGAAATTTTGTGTCATGTAATCTATACACTCAAGTTAATGTGAATCAAAAACTTAAGAGCATGTGTGATACCTACTATTATGACATCAAAAACTTCAATCAAATACATCATACAAGTACTACAAATAGTCATCAAACAATTGGAAACTAGAAGTTCTTGTTTAGGTCCACTTTGGACTAGGACTTCCTTATTGGACCCAAATGGACCAATAAGCTTCCAATTTGACTATCATGGGCTTAGAACCCTAATTGGGCTCTAATTGAATCCACAATCATTTATTTCAACATTTTGGGCCATTTTGGGCCTAGAATGAAATGAATTAAAAGCCTTGATCCATAATTAACCTAATCTAGCTTAATGAAGCATAAAAATCACAATTTTATTTTATAAGGCCAATGATCACCCAAACGAACTTTAATATTGGGCTTAGGGGCAAAAATCCCAAAAATCCTTTCTTCCCTCTCCATTCTCGGCCCAAGCCCAAGGAAAAGGGAGAGTTGACTTTGGATTGCCACCTCACTTTTATTTGTTGGGTATCCATGCACACAACTCATATTTCCAAGCAAGTATCACTTCAAAGATCACTTCTCCTTTCTCCCTCCCTCACTCTCGGCCGAAACACACACACACACATACACAAATATCTCTCAAACTCTCTCAAGAACACTTCCTCCCTCTCCACTCAAAGATCTCGAAATTTTGGAAGCTTTCAAGAGGATATTTCCACAAATTCTCCATCTAAGGTAAGATTATGCTTGGATCTATAACTTAGATTCTTTTTGTTATCAAAATCTCTTCCTAATCCATGCAAAACCCGTGATCTTACATCCTAGAAGCACATCAAACTCGAGATCTTCAAGAAAAGGGTGCTCAGGCCAAAAATCACCAAGTTTTCTTCCATCTTTTCTTCAAAAACCGAAATCACACCCTAAGGTGAGCTTCATACCCCCTATTTTTTGTTTTTATGAGTTTTGTGGGGGGGGGGGGGGGGAATACAAGTGAACGTGTAGATCTATATGTGTTTTGTATGCCTTGTATGATTCTATGCTTATGTGGGTGTTTTTGTGTGTTTATAATGTTGGATCTAGCCATAAACCCCTAAAAATCGAGATATACTCTATGTTAAATGATACTAGCATCAAATATATTTCTACATACAAAGTGTTCCAAGAAAAATAGCTAAATGGCTTAATAACATTTTCTTTAGGCTAAAAACTCAATTTTTGGACATAAAATGTTAAAAATATAAAGTTAAGGGGCCCAAAATGAAATATATCGAAATCTGATGGGTAAGATGAGTCAAAACAGTTTCCATAATGTATTTTCTGAAAATATACTCTTTTGGAGGATTAAAAACATAAGTTTCAAGCTTAATGGGCTAAAAATGACATTTTCGGCCCAATAGGGCCCAATATGCGAAATTTTCTGTTTTGGAGGGCTAAACTGTGTTTTTCTGTAAAACAGTGGGTTACTAGTGTTCCAAGTACTTTTCAAAGGTTTAAAATGCTTTTCACATTTAAAAAGGACCAAATTTGCAAAAGTTTTCCAATTTGGGCCAAAATTGTAAAAACTGCGAAAAAGAGGGGTTATAACCGAGGAAACTGCATTTTCAGGGACTCAAACTGTTTTCTATGAAAAATATGCTGAAAAATATCAATTTCAATAAGTTTTGGTGTTAAAATGTCAAGAAAAATGGTTTAAGGACCAAACCGGAAATTTACTTAATTAAAGGGTTAAAAAAGTAAATTTACAAAATAAAGAGGGGCTGAAAACAGAAAATTTTCAAGGCTAGTTCAATACACCCAACGTGATCAAATATTGGCACCGCGACTACCGACGAAATACAATACACAACAATACCAAAAATCGTTGTTAAATGAATTGGTTCGGTCTCGAACCAATAAAAATCCGAAACTACTAACGCGACGATACCTCGATTCACACAAGTAACATTTGGGAAATTAATACACACGTGAGAGTGCACAGACGTCTACGCACCATCTTTGGGCCCCAAAGTGTAAAAACTTGTTTGTTGGGCCTAGCTAGCCCAATGACCTGATCTTAAGGCCCGAAGACTTCTACCTTACGAGTTGTTGGGTCTTACATGATCTAACACAGCGTAAAAGGACTTTCAATGGCTTTTATACTATTGGTCCCCAAGGGTCCTATGGTATTGCTAGTAAAGTCGGTATTTCATGCGAGGCGGGTCAAGGGCCCCTCGTACCTTTTTTTCCCCAACCGGTTAATGGAGTCATCAGGGTCTTTGTGTCCTCTTTCTCTTCGGATGTGGGATTACTCGAAGTCAGGGCGGTTGGATAACGTGATTGGTACAGACGACGCCTACGGGATCGTTAGTATAGTTATAAACTGGTCGTTTGTGTAACGTTTGTTTATAGCAATTAATCATGCGCAAAAATAATCCGACGTCGCCTGGAATTAATGACTTCACGCGCTACAATGGTTTTATTTTAACTTCATGGAATTCAAAGAATTAGGAAAACATCGGGTTTTCCTAGGGTTTTTCAATACATACAGTTTCAAAATGTACACAATTTTGATGAACATTTTTTTTAACTATAGAAACAAACAAGCATACTTATGGATCTTCACAAATGTTTTCAAAAGCTCTTTTCAGAAAATATCGGATTTTCTGGTGGTTTTCAAAACGATACAAAACATTGCTTTTCAAATACCGCTTATGAACTCACCAACATTTCACATGTTGACGTTTTTCAAAATACTTGTATTCTCAGGTAACTAGTGAATCAAAGGAAAATGTACTCAGTGATGGCTTGCAGTTTACTTATTAACGAATCGAACAATTTATTTTTGGGGATGTAATGTTTAAACAATGTACTTCATGTAAACTTTATCGGTTGTACTATATTAATGCATGGTGACGAATGTTGTTATGTTTCATATATATTCAATGTTATGGTATTCAATTAAGTCACGACAGCCCTCGGACGTTTCCGCTGTCTGGTTCGGGGGTGTGACATTACACTTCTATTCCATCTGGTCTTAAAAATGCAGGAGCAACATACCAAAGGTTAGTGAAGAAGATGTTCAAGGAGAAACTACGGAACACAAAAGAGGTCTACATCAATGACATGGTGGTCAAATCCAAAAACGTTGAGGGTCGCCTCAAGGATCTTGAGGAAGCGCTCTACATCCTAGACCAATATAACATGATGTTGAGTCCCTCCAAGTTCCACTTTGGGATGAGATCATGTAAGTTCCTGGGATTCATGGTTACCAAAATAGGAATTGAAGCAAGACCAAAAAAATCAAGGCCACCCTTGATTTAAAATTACCAGCCTCGACAAAGGATATTCAGAGACTAATAGGAAGAGTGTCAGCCCTAAATAGCTTCATCTCAAGATCCTTAGAAAGATGCAAGCCTTTCTATGACATCTTGAAAAAGAACAAAAGATCCGAGTGGACCCATGAACATGAAGATGTTTTCCAAGACCTTAAACAATATTTAAGGTCACCACCTCTATTGGAAAAACCACTAGATGAGGAAATGCTCCTTCTTTACCTATCAGTATCCTCAAACGCGGTAAGCGCTGTACTAACCAAGGATCTCGATGGGAACCAACATTCCATATACTATGTAAGTAAAATTCTCCTGTATCCTGAGAATAGGTACTCTCATCTTGAAAAGCTTATACTTGCATTGGTAACAACTTCTACTAAATTAAGACATTATTTTCAAACACTCCCTATTACTGTAAGAACTAACTATCCAATTAAGAATGTCATGAGTAAACTAGAAATGTTAGGAAGAATGGTGAAATGGTCTGTGAAGTTAAGAATGTATGAGATAAATTACGAACCGAGATCTGTCATAAAGTCCCAAGCATTGGCAGATTTTGTGGCTGACTTTAGTGATGATCTAAGAGCTGAAGTCGAAATAAAAGCCAAACAATTTCTAGAATAGGAAAACATGGGAAGATGGACGCTATTCACAGAGGGAGCATCGAACCAAAGAGGAACTGACTTGGGGATCATACTAAAATCGGCACATGGGGGCATCCTACCCCATGCAATTAGCTGTGAATTCAATGCAAGAAATAACGAAGCAGAATACGAGGCACTAATCATGGGACTACAGTTAGCCAAGGATCTTCAAATCAAGGATTTAAGGTATTTGCCAATTCTTTAAAACTACCTAACCATTTTAATGGATCTTATGTAGTGAAAGGATAAAATCTAGCTCTATATCACCCAAAAACCTGGCCTCAGAATTCAAAACATTTAGCCTTAACCAGGTTCCTAGAGAAGACAATGCTGAAGCAGATGCTTTGGGCAATCTAGGATCTTCCTTAAGGATCTTGTCAGAGACCAAGATCCCTATAACCCACGTATTGAACCTAGCAATCGAGGATCACAAGGAGACTGTCGACGTCGTTGTGATCGAGGATCCCGACTGACGACCCAACATCAAGATCCTAACATTCAGGATCCTTCTCCAACCTCGGTATCCCTGATTCAACCCATCATGGAATACCTCCAAAATGGCATAGTCCCTAAAGAAGAGAAAAACAAAAGAGCATTCAGAACAAGGATCTCGAGGTTCGTTATAATCCAAGGTAAAATGTATAAAAAATCTGTGGCTGGACCATACCTCATGAGTTTAAAAGATCATGAAGTTGCAGTGGTCCTGAAGGACATCCACGAACGGGACTACGGTAGCCACACTGGGGGAAGATCCTTATGTTCCAAGGCATTAAGGATAGGAAACTACTGGCCAACAATGAAGAAAGACTCAATCCTCCAATGCACAGAAATGTGACGCTTGTCAAAGACATAGCAACATCCTGCACCAACTAACCCTTACAACCTATTACTTACCCCTTGGCCATTTATGAAATGGGGAATGGATATAGTGGGCAAACTGCTAGTAGCCCCTGGAGGAAAATTATTCATGCTAGTAATGACTGACTATTTCTCAAAGTGGATAGAAGCTGAAGCCTATGTCTAAGTAAGAGACAAAGAGTGATCTCCTTCATCAAACATAACATCTGAACCACGTTCAAGATCCCTGCTGAGATTATATGCGACAATGGATCCTAATTCTTAAGCAAAAGAATGAGGGACTTTTTCACAAGTTGGATAATCAAAACTATGATGTCTACTCCTATCCACCCTTAAGCCAACATCCAAGTAGAATCCAGCAACATGCAAAATTATAGTAAACAACTTAAGGAAAACTTTGGATGAGAAGAAAAAAATGGGTTGAAGAACTTCCTTTCGTATTATGGGCAGATAGAACCACTTCTAAGGTAGCTACAAGCCAAACCCCAAGATCCTGGAATGCGATCCGTATCAAAGCTTATTTCATGTAGGTAAGATCGCTCATTTCTTAATATACTCAAGGTATGCATGCTATTTACCCCTTATCCGCCATTTTTCCTTATTTTTTCGACAAATATCGTTACTAACTTAGGTATTTGTAACGCCCGTAGATCAGGGCTAGTCAATTTAGAGACGATAATCGTCAAAAATGACTTTTTTGATAAAAGATTATTTAGAATGAATAATCTTAACTAAGTTTTAGTATATGTTACAAGGATTCTGTACATATATAGAACGCCCAAATGTGACTTCGTATGAGGAAGTTATGATTTATTGAAGTTTCGACTTAGCGGTATGCAGCCCAAAATACTTAATTTGAGATCGAGCGGCTTTTAGTCAAATCAATCTAAACGAGAATCGAAGATCTTGTTGTTGGTATCGAAGCGATGAAAAGTTAGGCGAGAACGGACGTCAAACGAAGAAGTTATGAATTTATAACGAAGTTTTCTGTCCCGGCCTACTAAAAATAATTAATAAAAATAAAGTCAAAATTAGCCGACGGAATCTTAACGAAAGTTGTAGAGCGTAGTCTCACCTACACGTAGATATAAAGAACGTCGAAAACGGAGTTCGTATGAAGAAGATATGAATTTCCCAAATTTATTAAATATTTAATATTTAAATTTAATTCCAAATTTTGGTATTATCCGAAGAGGAGTCATCGGACTCATCCGAAGTACGCCCAGCGTACAGCGAAGCGTGACATCCCTCGCACTCGAGTTCTTCGGATACGTAAGCAATGACGAATTCGGACGCGTACGCCCCGCGTACTGCTGTACGCCCAGCATACTCCGAGGCTCCAGCCTCCTATAAATAGGATGCGAGGGCAGCCCGCTCATTTGCTCTTTTTCTCTCTTCTCTCTCCCGTTTTGCATCGTTTTGCATGCCAGAAGTACCCCGAAGCCCCGGTATCATTCCCGAGCCCCGAAGGAAGTCCCGAGGTCCCGAAGATCCCGAGAAGTGAAATTCCCGAGACGAAGCTCTGCCCGTGAGGAGCCCGGTTTTTGTGAAGATCTTCCAGATCTACCGAAGAATACTACTTCTACAAGCCGTAGTGTTGTCTGATCATCTTATAATCAATTGAGTGTGTAGTTACTTTCTTCTAACACATAAATATGAAGTATTTACTATGAAATACATGCTATGTGTTTATATATTATTTGTCTATTTGAGATGGGCGTGGAATTGATGTTTTGTACAAGTGTTAAATGATTTAAACTGTGTAAGTATTTATATCTACGAAAATGTTGGGTAGAACTTAGGTAGATGGGATAGTTGGTGACTATGGAGTTAGCGCCTATTGTATAAACCTTGGCGACTATGGAGTTAGCGCACGTTGAGTAAACCATAGCGACTATGGAGTTAGCGCTTGTTGAGTAAGCTTTGGCGACTATGGAGTTAGCGCTTGTTAAGTGAACCTTGGTGACTATGGAGTTAGCGCCTGATAGCTATGGATTTAGTACTTGATAAATAAACTTTGGCAGCAATGGATTTCGTGCCAATTCCTTAGCAATAAATGAATGAAGGATAGTTGGTTCTTAGGGTTAAACCTTAAGAAGATAATGGGGATGGGTAATTGGGTTGATTGTTTGCTGATTAAATATAATAATTATATTATTGTGGGTTGAAAACCCTATATGCTCACCAGGCTCCCAAGCCTGACCCACTCAGTTTTCTTTACATTATAGGTGATGCCACAAGAGTATAAGTTGGTGGACTTGACGAGAGATTTTGGATTATAGATCAGTAGTTATAAATAACTGTTGTAAGGTTTATTTTATATTGTTTATGCTTTTGGTCTGTATCGAACATGACATCCCGAGGTTTTATTATTTAATGAAAATACATTCTCTTTGAGAAACGTTTTGATAAATTTTATCATATTTTATTTTGGGAACAAATTCCACAACTGTTTTCTTTAAAATATTACTCTGATTTTATAAAAACAAAGCATAAACAAATCGGTCTTTTCTGGCCGTGAAATTGGGGATGTCACAGTTGGTATCAGAGCATTAGTTTAAGCGAACTAGGAATATGGATTTATTTCTAGACTTAAACTTAGAATGCTAAGCAATGATTGTGAGTTGAGTGTGTCCATTATATTTTAGGTAATACACCTAAATTGACACAGGCACTAGTTTATTTTAGGAAAATTGCCTAAAATGCTATTATGTGCTAATTGTTATATGTTTGCCATATATGATGTTAATTGTTCGGATCTATGGTCTGTTGCCGACCGGATCTGGAAACCTTATGTGTTTAGGATTCTAAGCGTGCGTCTACGATATTAGAACTAGCATGTAAACGTTTCGGAGTGATAAGGATGATTTGAATATCTATCGTGAATAAGGATCTAATTTCACCTTATTCAGTGTATAGATAAAAAATGGTGAGAACGAGGAGTGAAGTTGGAAATGCTGATGAAAACAGGAGTCAAATACTAGTGATTGAACAAATACCTGTTGTAGCAGCAGCACCTGAACCAATGACAATGGCCGGAGTTCAAGTGATGATCCAGGCAATGTTGGATAATCAGATGGAAGAAACCAGACGTCTGATTAGGCAGAATCGCGAAGAATTTTCAATTCAAGTTGAAGAGCCCGAAGTAAATGGAGGGCAGTCTGAAGGAGGAAACTACAGTGGGACCGTTGGTCAAGCCAACCCATCAATAGTTCGCCAAAACAACCAGGATGGAGGAAATGACGGATGTGGATGCAAGTACAAGGATTTCATGGAATCCAAACCACCATGTCTTTCTGGGAGCCCGACACCGGTGCAAGTCATGGACTGGATCTCCGAAATGGAGACAATGTCTGAAAGTTGCGAGTGTAGCAACAGACAGAAGACCGCTCTTGCAATCCTTCTGTTAAAATCTGGAGTACCGAGCTGGTGGAAGTTACTGGCTGGTTCGATGCCCAAAGGGGAAGCTAGAAAGATGTCTTGGGAAGAGTTCGTGGTGCAACTGAAAATGCAATATTGCTCTGAGCAAGATCTTCTGGAAATCAACAATGAGTTCCAGAATCTGAAGAAAGGAAAATTGAGCGTCACTGAATACGCTACGAGCTTTACGGAGAAGATGAAGCTTATTCCATACCTAATTCCAACTGAACTTTCCAAGGTCAACAAGTTTGCCAATGGATTACCAGCGGACTTTGGTCCGATAGTCAAGCAAGCAACCATTCTAAAAGCCGCCATCTGGACAGCCAAGAATGTTGAGACCCAAATAAAAGAAAAGGGTCTGGAAAGAGCTGATGTTGGAGAGAAAAGGAAGCATGAAGGATCTTCAATAATCGACAAAGAAAGCAAATTCTTGAAATCTGGGGGAAGAGATGAAGCTAAGTGGTGTGAGAAGTGTAAGAAGAAACACTTCAGGAAATGTAGTGAAGAGATGACTTGCTACAAATGTGGGAAGACAGGGCGCTACGCCAACAAGTGCGCACCCATCAAGAAGGTGTGCTATAGATGTAACGAAGAAGGGCATATTTCTAAAGACTTCCCAAAGAAAAACACACCGCCACAGCCAAGGGCATTCCACATGATCCTCGACGAAGCGAATCAAGGATGAGGATTTTATATCCAATAATTAATTTATGAAGTAGCAGTGTGAATAGTAACTTATGATGTAGCCTATTAGAGGCATAGTATAGGGTGAACTTGAACTTTTGTGTAATCGTTTCAAGGAATTAATATAAACCCTAGTTTTGCTAACTGATGTGTTGAATGATTGTCTGATTTTCTTGTATGTTGACTTGGTCGACTGAGGGACAATACTTGGGACGAGTATGAGTAGGTGTGAAAGGTAGTAGATGCATATACTACCGGAAGCACAGGACTCACACTTGGATCAGGGAAAGTCACAAGGTTACCAAGAAGCTAGTGATTGATTCCATTTTATTCTGGTATGTCATTACCATTGTTTCGGTAATGACTAGTAAGATGGTTGTTGTTCCGACCCTAGTGGTCATATTTAAAGTTGAGTTCGACTATGAGGAGTATGTTACGTGGTCTAGAGGACCAAGTTAGATGTAACATCTGACTTAAGTCAGAAGGTTGAAGTTAATGCGATTGATAATGTCGCGCTCGTTGTTAAAAGAAGTTTGTAGGTAGAAATGCTACATGCTGAAATGTGATTATATCACATTAGAATATGAAGGAAGGTATATTCGATTTTGGAATTTAACTCTAAGAGACCTGAGTCTAAGCATTGCATCATTCGATGAGAGGTCAGTAGAGCACGACCCATCGGTTTGTTACAATAGATAAATGAATGTATTTATCCTAAGAAGAAGAAGGAGTCCACAATAAGGATTTATTTTGTAACTTGAAGGTTACGATTTAAAGTCCAACATAGTAAGAAGAGCATATACAGGATTGAGCATCAAGGTTATTACTTAGGATGGAGAGATAACTTATGGAGTTAGTATACGAATCCTATTTCGTTGATGATTCCGGGACGTAATCATCCTAAGGCGGAGATAATTGTAACGCCCGTAGATCAGGGCTAGTCAATTTAGAGACGATAAGCGTCAAAAATGACTTTTTTGATAAAAGATTATTTAGAATGAATAATCTTAACTAAGTTTTAGTATATGTTACAAGGATTCCGTACATATATAGAACGCCCAAATCTGACTTCGTATGAGGAATTTATGATTTACTGAAGTTTCGACTTAGTGGTATGCAGCCCGAAATACTCGATTTGAGATCGAACGGTTTTTAGTCAAATCAATCTAAACGAGAATCGAAGATCTTGTTGTTGGTATCGAAGCGATGAAAAGTTAGGCGAGAACGGACGTCAAACGAAGAAGTTATGAATTTATAATGAAGTTTTCTGTCCCGGCCTACTAAAAATAATTAATAAAAATAAAGTCAAAATTAGCTGACAGAGTCTTAAAGAAAGTTGTAGAGCGTAGTCTCACCTACACGTGGATATAAAGAACGTCGAAAACGGAGTTCGTATGAAGAAGATATGAATTTCTGAAGTTTATTAAATATTTAATATTTAAATTTAATTCCAAATTTTGGTATTATCCGAAGAGGGGTCATCGGACTCATCCGAAGTACGCCCAGCGTACTGCTGTACGCCCAGCGTACAGCGAAGCGTGATGTCCCTCGCACTCGAGTTCTTCAGATACGTAAGCAATGACGAATTCGGACGTGTACGCCCCGTGTACTGCTGTACGCCCAGCGTACTCCGAGGCTCCAACCTCCTATAAATAGGATGCGAGGGCAGCCCGCTCATTTTCTCTTTTTCTCTCTTCTCTCTCCCGTTTTGCATCGTTTTGCGTGCCAGAAGTACCCCGAAGCCCCGGTATCATTCCCGAGCCCCGAAGCAAGTCCTGAGGTCCCGAAGATCCCGAGAAGTGAAATTCCCGAGCCGAAGCTCTGCCCGCGAGGAGCCCAGTTTTTGTGAAGATCTTCCATATCTACCGAAGAATACTACTTCTACAAGCCGTAGTGCTATCCGATCATCTTCTAATCAAGTGAGTGTGTAGTTACTTTCTTCTAACACATAAATATGAAGTATTTGCTATGAAATACGTGCTATGTGTTTATATATTATTTGTCTATTTGAGATGGGCGTGGAATTGATGTTTTGTACAAGTGTTAAATGATTTAAACTGTGTAAGTATTTATATCTACTTAAATTTTGGGTAGAACTTGGGTAGATGGGATAGTTGGTGACTATGGAGTTAGCGCCTATTGTATAAACCTTGGCGACGATGTGACTTCATGCCTATTTGATGAACCTTGGCGACTATGGAGTTAGCGCATGTTGAGTAAACCTTGGCGACTATGGAGTTAGCGCTTGTTGAGTAAGCCTTGGCGACTATGAAGTTAGCGCTTGTTAAGTGAACCTTGGTGACTATGGAGTTAGCGCCTGATAGCTATGGATTTAGTACTTGATAAATAAACTTTGGCAGCAATGGATTTCGTGCCAATTCCTTAGGAATAAATGAATGAATGATAGTTGGTTCTAAGGGTAAAACCTTAAGAAGATAATGGGGATGGGTAATTGGGTTGATTGTTTGCTGATTAAATATAATAATTATATTATTGTGGGTTGAAAACCCTATATGCTCACCAGGCTCCCAAGCCTGACCCACTCAGTTTTCTTTACATTACAAGTGATGGCACAAGAGTATAAGTTGGTGGACTTGACGAGAGATTTTGGATTATAGATCAGTAGTTATAAATAACTGTTGTAAGGTTTATTTTATATTGTTTATGCTTTTGGTCTGTATCGAACATGACATCCCGAGGTTTTATTATTTAATGAAAATACATTCTCTTTGAGAAACGTTTTGATAAATTTTATCATATTTTATTTTGGGAACAAATTCCGCAACTGTTTTCTTTAAAAGATTACTCTGATTTTATAAAAACAAAGCATAAACAAATCGGTCTTTTATGGCCGTGAAATTGGGGATGTCATAGTATTGGAGGGGTGTTAGCTGAGCTAACGCCCACCCTTAGCTCACGTTTGCGGCATGCAGGAACTAAAGGATCGCGATGCTCAAGATTCTATCCTTTAAGGATCCTGACATCTAAGGATCCTGACATTTAAGGATCCTGACTTCCCATGATCCTGAAATTTTGGGATCCTGACCACCAAGAATTTTTACAGGTATCTCCTCAGAGATTCTGATGTCCAAAGGGCAACTACTATGTAAGGATCATGTAACTGCAAGCATCCTATAACTCACAGCATAAATATCCCAAGAATAGAGACTGATCATTTCTCCTACGAATAAGGGTACTCAATCCCATCTTAGGTTTAAAGAGTTAACAACCTCTTTCGCACGAGTTAAGGTTTATACACCTCGCCTGAGTGCACGATATCCAACTATGGGATGTGGATGAGGGGATCATTTCATGCTTTAGTGACTTGGCAACCCTCTCATTTTTGAACATAAGTTGAGATCCAAAAGTTTGAACATAAGGTTTATAACATTAACATGTTATCTTAAGTTGGGATCATCCCCAGAAAACTCCTAAGGTTTATAACATTAAAATTTTATCTTAAGTTGGGATCATCCCAAGAAAATTCCTAAGGTTAATAACATTCACATGTTATCTTAAATGGGGATTCTCCCTAGAAAAATGCATGAGGCTTATAGCATTCTTTTCATATGATTTGGGTTTTTTCCCAGTAATTCAGGTTTTGTAACATCGATTGGAATTTTCCCCAAAAACTTGCTATAAAGTCATAACATTAGCATGGGATACTACCCAAAAGATAAACAAGATTTATAACGATTTCGTGAAAAGAATTTGCTCGAAATAAAGTTGCGGATCCTTCCTTAAATGAAGATCCATCCCAATGAACTTCTGAGTCAAAGATCCTTTCGCATAGTAGCATCAAGATCGAGGTCATTACTTTACAATTCTCATAAAACCACCAGGTTTGATCTGTCCCCATTTTTCAAAAACTCTAGATAAAATCTGAGGATCCTAAATTTTTTAGGATCCCAAACTGTGATTATTTGGTTGCTAGGATTTAAGTCTTAAAGTTTACAAGGACTGCTTATAGTTTACTAAAAGAAGTTTTTCCTTTAGGATTGTTTGTTGGAACTGAGCTTTTCAGGATCCAAGTGATCAAAGGGTCCGAGTATTATAGCAATTATGCAAAACAATTAAAAGATTTGAAAGGAAAATACAACCATTGCATTCAAAAAAGGGGTTGCACACCAACCCACCAAAAGATTTAATTGTCTTACATCACTAACGAAACTAAAAATTACTTAGAC
The DNA here is from genome assembly GCF_002870075.4 of Lactuca sativa. Lineage (NCBI taxonomy): Eukaryota > Viridiplantae > Streptophyta > Magnoliopsida > Asterales > Asteraceae > Lactuca > Lactuca sativa. The sequence continues at coordinate 226,571,085 of NC_056627.2, forward strand.
TAATCTTTGCAAGCCTATACCTTAGCTTGGTAATCATTGGCGACGTCCTTCTCCCTCTCCTCCTCTACATGCTTCAACCCAAGATCCTCGACAGAGATGATAGGTTTTCCAGTTATCTTGTCTAGTGTCTCGCGCCATAAAACTATGTTCCATGATCCTGAGTTCTCGAGATCCTCCGCCAACTTGATCTTGGTCGCCCAAACAGCCACCACAACACTTTCCTTTACATCAGCAATAACCTCCTCTGTCTCCAGGATCTGCTCCTCTTCCTTCTCAGCCTTCTCTTTGATCAGAAGCTCGACCATTCTAAGAAGATCTTCATTGGTCGCCTTCTACTCCTTCTCTTGCTCCTTTAGAACCCGCTCAACCTTCTCAGTCGGGATCCTTAGATCAATCATAGATTGGGAAACATGAGCGGAGACCTGAAATAAGCATGGTGTTAATAAAAGAAAATAGAAATCAAAAACTAATGTCATACAAATACTTACTGCCTGATAAAAGGAAAGCAACTTCTAAAGACACCCTTTAGCTCCAAGATTCTCCAAGTTGAGATCCGTGACTTCTAAGGTTTTCCTCTTATAGGAAATTAGGGTCTTCATGGTAAGATCAATGAGAGGTTTATTAGGAGGAAGAGGCAAAACAACTTTCTCCCTCTTGACTACAATCAGATCGCTAGACACATCATCTTCAAGATCAGGTAAAGCGAATCGAGCATTGGGACAAGAAGCCCTGGATCTTACATGCCACACAAGATCATCATCAATACGAGATTTTCATTTAGGATCCTCATCGATTCTAAACTACCACAGAAAATATAAGGATCTTATTAGTTGCCTTTGACGTAGTGGTAGATGAGCCTTCTTGAAGACTTGGACAATCGAGCCAGAAAGACCTATCAGCCGCAGGAACAACGAAGAGCTTCTTTATCTTTTATTCAGTATCCTTGGAAATAGGAATAAGTTCTTCAAACCTAAAAGCTTCAAAAGATAAAACAAAATGATGAAAGGTGAATCCTAGGATATTCAGTATAAGGGAAAGTTAGCCCTACCCTTTTTAACCCAGGTCTTCGGTAAGGAATCCCCACCAACGACCAAATCACGTCTCACAAAGAAATATTTCCCCTTCTAAGCACCGTCGTTATGTTTCGTTTTCAGAACGAAAGGGGATTGGTGGGGTTTAAGCCTAAGAAGAAAAAGGGAATTCCCAAAGGTAGAAAGATCATACATGTGAGCCAACTCAGCTAAACCTATATCTAGACCTCTGCTGGTTCAATTTCTCAATCAAAAACAAGATTCTCCATACGATGGGCATGACTTGGATGTAAGAAATTTGAGTGACTTCAAAGAACTTGAAAATAATCCCAGGAAAGGGGTATTTCAGACCCAGGCCAAATGGATGTCCAGGAATGCAGACCCAAGATGAGGAAGCAAAATCAAGTTGTTGTTTTAGATCGAAGGGTTTGAACACAACTTCGATAGAAAAAGCGCCAACTATTTTCAACGACTCGATATCATCATCGTCAAAAGAACAAATCTTATCGTAGGATAAGATCCATTGGTCAATGAAATCATCCCCAGAGGACGTGAGGACGTCCTTGCGATATACGGCCATTTTCTTGCCCAATGTTGTGACTCTTTTATTGTATATTGGTGGGGGTGTTTGTATGTTGTGTGGGGCTTGTTTATATGATGGGTGTGGCCCGTTATGGTCGGTAGGGCCCGATAAGATGGGAATGGCCCGATATGATAGGTGGGGCCCGATATATGGTTGGGGCCCAATGTTATGTAAGGTATGTGGTATTTTGGGTAACTCACTAAGATTTGTTCTTATAGTTTTGTGGTTTAACATTTTCAAGTACTTCTAGTTCCAAAGGGAATGGCCTGACTTGACTGCACAACCGTTGGGTTTTATGTACTATAACACTCCTATGGTGTACATACAACCCTAATGCTTTGGATCTACGTTTTCTCTAGTTATGCATGCAAAAAAAATTATCCAAAGCATGAAACCTATCTAGCATACAAATTTGGTACATGAATCATAAAACTAGTTAGAAGAATACCTCTTATTTGTAGCTTGTAGTTGTAGGCCTTTCAAGAGCTTAGCACCTCAAGTGTGATACCTCAAAAAAGTCACAAACACCAATAAAGATTGGATGAATATGAGAGAGAGGTTATGAACCTAAAATCAGCTAGGCATTCACCTTACGAGTCATAGGGGCCGATTTTAGCAAGCTAGGGGTTCATTTTATAGTTTGGAATTCCTAGGGTTTCAACTTGTAAACCCTAATTCACTTAGGCTTTTAATCCAATAACTCATTAGCCTTTTGGACCAATTCTTCATGGACTCTCACAAAGATTTAGTCCAATCCTAATCAACATGGATCTTTAGCCCAAACTATAAGTATTACTAACTTACCTAATCAGTCCTCGTAAATTTAATCAGTCTCTTTTGATCACTAAATTAATTCCAAAATAATTCTTGATCAATGCTAATCAAATAATATGATTTCTCAATCAATATATTATTCTTATAATATATTAATAAATCACAAATAACCTCTTTCTCAAATATCCATCCTATCAAATTGTTCTGGTGAAGGCAACCCGAAATGGACCATGCTACTCCCGGGTCAAGTACATATCAATTATAGTTATGGGCTTAGACACCTAATCCAATATTCTCCTAATTGGATAAGTCTAATAACTATAACTACAAGTACGAATTCAAAACACGACTAGCAATCGTAGCTCTCAAAATTTGTTGTCAAACTCTGACCTAGTCAATAACGCATCCATTAGATAAGGGATCATATATTCCTCCATTCTAGATATCGTATGGACATGAGACATGGATTATAATCATTATCTTTGTTGATGTGTTGTTTCCCAATTTCCGATTTATGACGACCGACTAAATGAACAAATCAAATTAGTCCAGGCTTAGCCAAGCGCTTAGGGTTGTCATCCCTAAATCATCGAGGCGCCCATAGATATCGCTTTTATCCCTCTCAGGGTAAAAGGAACGAAGTTAGAAACTCTTCGAATCATATTCTTGCTTTATTTACTCATCTAATATCACACAACGATACGTTTTATAACACCAAGTTATTGGTGCGTTTACCCATCATCAATGTGTAACCGACTTGCAAACTACAACTCATATGTCTATGTTTCAAGAATATAAGATATTATCGTCTCACAATCACTCGTGACAAATCCAGGAAGTGATTCAGATGGGCGTGGGTTTAATCCAATACTCAAATCTTATTACAGGAGTACTCATGAATACTACAGTAAACTTGTGCTATGTCTAACACTTAGACAATCTACAGACGGGTTCATGACAATCTTGCCTCAATACCTACTTCCAAAGTATGATCGACTATGGATGGTTTGAATAATCTTATTATTCGGGAACTCAAAAATGTCAAATGAAACACAAAAATAATCGAATCCAATATGGTCTCAAAACTTTTAAATATAAATAAAACACCTTTTATTTAATCACCATATCGATTACACATTATTCATTGTATAATGTTTCGACTAATCAACTTAATACTTGAATTAAAACAATAGTCATCCCATGCTCCAAGCATGCACACTATGTTTACCTATGGTCCTTACTTTGTGAAATAGATCAATTGTAAACATTTCCAATGACACTCATTTCATAATTCCAAATCCATATCGCAAGTGTAAGAATACCAAGTCCTTGCCACTTATTGTAATCTGTTAGATTCTAAGCTTATATGCAGTGATCCTTTTGTAACGACTATGTACACAAGTCAAAGAGATTTTGCCAATTACAAAACTTTCCGTTGGAAATTTTTACAAGACAATTCCATAGATACGAAATCTAATATTCAAAGCACATTCCTTTTTACATCCTTCTTGCATGGAAGTTTCTAACTTACTCATAGATTCTTGATATCCAACTCCCATTATAGAAACATTTCAATATATTCCATATGACAATTCATTATAAATAGAATCATGTATATTCGTAATAATGTTAACATGGTCCATCCATTACTATACTTCCAACTGCCCACAAGTGATCGATCCTTAGCGAACCTTGGATTGTCCTTAACAGTTGTTTAATAACTTTCAGTCATAACCAGTTCTGGTCCCTTTTCCCTCTCAATGCCCTAGGCATTTGGAAAATTTGAATAGGTTAATATTATAGCATATGCAATCGATCCTATACCCGAAGCATATGGAACATGATTCATAATGTCTTACATTAAGACATTATACCTGACCAGTCCTTTGCTATAATATTTCCATATATAGAATTTCCAATGTTGAAATATTTCAACATGGGTTTCATATATCCATGAATAAGTTTGATTAATACTTTAATCTAAACTTTTAGATTCAAAATAAAGTATAAGTATCCTCTATCTTACTATAGCGAAACAACTTTTCAAATTTTTTGCAACTTTGTAAATTCTTAACCTTTGTTTCCTATAACCAATATTGCTAACTTGCAACACTTCACATAATAATCATGATCCCACTATCATGATAATTATATTCTTACTAGCATAACACTTATGCTCCCACTAGCTTTGACATGTATCCAGAAATCAGCTGGACTTATAGAAATCAATACTTATTGACTTTCTTACCAAAGTTCAGATTTCTGATATGAGATGCTTCTAGAAGCCTTTATCTAAGCTCATACACCTTTTATTAGAAAGTTCATATGTGTGTCTAAACTATTCAGAACTTACAACAATAATTTCTCAATGTTCAAACTATTTGTCATTTCTCACAATTCGAACTATGAAGAGGGATGTCGTAATCATAATCAAATTTGAGAATGTAATTAACACAACTGCCATCTCCTTAAAATATACTTAGCGAAAGGGTTTCCTCACAATCATTTTCATGAATTGGAGAGAAACCTTATTTCACTTAGATTTTATGATGTATGTGTTCCTATCCATGTGAAACTATCATTTCCAACCATTCTCATTAGATAAGGTCTATGGCAGATTCAAACTCATATGGACTGAACTTGTTTTTATTGCCACTTGGCAGCAAAAGGGACTACCATGTCATCCAAGTTGTTAAGCAACTCACCCTTACAAATTAATGAACTTTCACTGATCAAGGTGCTTTTCCTTATGCAAGTAGTTTAGAACTCGTAGAACTCAAATGCATAGTCAACTTTAACTGGAATGGGCATAGAAACAAGAATATTTCAACACGATAGTTTACAAACCTCAAGTCGTGTGCTAGTGATTAACAATAGGATTACTCTTGATTAGTTCTTGAAGCTTTTCAAGGCCTTTAAGACTCCCACTGACCTCTTGACATATAAGAGTCTCTTGTCAAGAAACATTCCTTGACAAACAAATATTCAAGAGTTAGTGCGATTTCTTATCAAGATTAAGACTTCACTCAATTGGTCTTAGTTGGGCTTTGTCTTATCCAAACATCACAACTACCAATATCAATTGTGCAAGAGCAAGAAAACTTTTCTACTCCACTTTTCATGATGTGTTTTAAACCTACTTAAGACATGTCACTCAAGACACAGTCTTGGAGAATGACTCTAGGACTCGATTTTGGAACGAAGTATGACTCACCTTAATTGAATTAACCATTTCAACAATTCCTGATTCCTATTCTTAGCCATAAAATGCACAAAGGTGTCCTTAGAGGATCAATTGTGATATGGTCTTCATAATCATTAAGATGACCATAAAACACGATACTAAAGTACTCTCCTTTCCTTTTAGATTGGAGAAATTTTTATCTTTCTGCCTAATGGATTCTTCTTATTCGTTCTGCTATACATTGAAACTTTTTCAATGATTCAGAATTACACTTAAACTTGTAAGTATAACCATATTTACTAACTTAAATAAATTATGACAAACAGTTTTATCGTTCTTTGTGGTGGACCTGGACCAGTACACAACAATTTGTACTAGATTCCCTAGTCCTTCACTTAACTCACATCTATATGTGAACAAGGAATTAGTCTTAATATCCCAAAGATGAAGGTTCTCATTCATCATACAATACAAGTTGCATGATTCCAAGTTTCTGTTCAATTGAAACTTTGGTGATGAGAATCTTTCCTTATTTGGTAAATTTCGACACTACCACAAACGAAAGAATAAAATCCATATTGCTAAAAATAAAAACATACAAACATCAATTTTCACAAATGCCATTGTAAGGAAATATAAAATGAGATAAAATCAAAAAATTTCTTTATTTATAAAATGCTGAAAACTTGTCCGTACAACGCAAATACATATGAAAACTATGTTGCTACATATTTCTAAGCAATCTGTTATAACTCTTAAGTAGCACCTTACAATTCTGATCATCAAATCATGTGATCCATCTCTTCGCGATCAGACTCAGCCTGCTCTTTCTTTAAGCTTCCTTTCTCTTCTTCGATCCTACAAAACATAAAAATGTAATCTTATCACATCATGTTATTAAGAATCTATACATAGGAACTTAATAGAATTAGATAGTGGACTTACCTGAAGCAGAGTCAAACACTTTGAGTTTAGCCTCCTTCCGATCCTTCTGGTAAATATGGCAGCTTCACATCCAATGCCCCTTCTTTTGGCAATAGAAACAAACAGACTCTTTTGGAATGGTGCACGGGACAATCTCAGACTTTTTCTTTCCCTTTCCATTGGGAAGAGAAGACTTTTCTGGACTTCCAATGTTTCCATTGGCAATGTCCATGGAAGTTTGGGAAGTAGACCTTCCAATCACATTTGCTTTACTAGTGCACCAAATCATTGCTGATTCAATAGCAATTAGCAAATAGGTAAGATCAATAAGGGTTATGTCGTGATCTGTCATATAATAGTCTCTAACAAACTGACCATACGACTCAGGAAGTGATTGAAGAACCAGGTCAACAGCCAACTTCCATGACACAACGACTCTTAAAATTCCAACCCTGTCAAAGTGTGACTTCATCTCCAAGACATGTGCACACACATACCTTCCATCTTTGTGTTGTCTATCCTACAGGGTTTGAGTGGCCTTGAACTTTTCAAGTCGACGAACATGTGGGTTAGGAAGAACTATTGGAGTAGGTGGAGGAAGTGAAGTGAAGTATGATTTCTGGGAACATCACTTTACTCACTTCCGGACATTCACATATTTCAAATACTGACTCAACCTTTTCGATCCATCGTTTCAAGGCAATGACTCCTCCAGTCCCGTTGAAAGTGTGGGGCCTTGCATTAGAAAAGTCCTTGTAGGTACAGACCTTTACATGCCCTTAATTCATCCCTGGGTGAGAGCTTCATGTCCCTTGTCCATTCCCACCACCATTATTTCCGGTTTGTATGTGGGCTAGAGTTGTTTTCACTGCAGCTGAAACTGCTGCTTGGAATGCGGCAGAATTCATATCCGACGAAGGCGGCGGTGGTGGTGTTGTGTTGTTATTCTTACAAATCAGTCTCCTGCGCATCTTTCTGTCATGGAATAGAAGGACAATGAGTATATAATGATTTCAGATATCGGTGATTATTTAGAGGTCGTGATGGTTTGCTTACACAAAATTAACTAATAATAGAAAACATTTTACAAATAAAACATAGAATGTGTCATCAATGATAATTCCTTAGTACACGCATGAAAATTCGCCTTCGAAAGGCGTTCTGTACATGGAGGGAGCAAAATCTACTAGCATATAGATTTTACGAAGAGTACGGTTACTTAGTTTTTAGAGTTAGTCCTTCATTCGTAAGAAAAATAGAGAGTCATGTGGATAACGGCAGAAAGTAGAGCGAGTTCTACTTGTGGTGAAGGGCATCCGATAGTGTGGTTGATGAAGAGGACGCACCCTGAAGTTCAGCTACTTGGCGCTCAGAGATATGCACTCTATCCTCAAGAGCAGCGTGCCGCACCTGATATTCTCTTACCTCTGCTCGTGCAGCGGTAATGTCTTCAATCAGGCGCTCCATTGGGATATTGCTCCATTCAAGTTCCTGGATGTGAGCACTCACTTGTTCCAAGGCATCTCTCATTTGCACCATCTGGTCGGCGGTCACTAGAGCCTGATCGCCAATATCTCCGATTCTTCGGACCACAACCAGAAGAGTGCGGTCAGCGGGTCCTCCCTGACGAAGATCGTAAAATCTTTGCTCCATCCCATAAGGAGGTGGTTGTTGTTGATGCATTCTCCATCTCTCGATGTCATGAGCCCATGGGGGTATAGGACCATTGGGGTCCAGACAATGTGGAGGTACCCTGTTGACGTAAGGAGGGTCGTTGACTTCGGACTCGGCATCCGACACATCATCCTCTTCTTCTTCTTCTTCTTCTTCCTCCTCATTGATATCATCATCCTCAAGTTCTTCCATAGGTTCTTCCTCTGAGTCTTCTTCGATCCACCCTCCATTTCCCTGATTAGGGAAATAAGGATTGCCTAGCAAATGAAATCCTGCCATGTCGTCTGTACGAGAGTAGGGGCGTAAGAAGAGTGTAGAAAATTTTCGAAGAGAAAAATACTCCTATAGTATTTTTAACTGTTTATATTTGGTTCTTAAAACTTTTGGATAACGAGTTGGGAAGTTTTAGACTTGTTGCAACACTACTACCACTCCCAAACACGTCATGGCCATATCTCAAATAAATATAGTTGATCAGGCTATATTTATCCCAGATATGATTACATAACTGTCCAGGTTTGACTGTAGCGTTCACACTTTAAGTTCTTTTGTTTTGTTCTTGTTATGATACGGTTCTAGCAAGTATGTATACTTTTATAAAATACTTATATCTTTAAAGTATACTTTTAGTCAGAGTGTTTTAGTACCATTGTATTTATAGTTGTATATCTTGTATGGTTTGATATACTGGTTCACTATAAACAATGCTCTGATACCAATCTGTCGCACCCCCGAACCAGAACGACAGAAACATCCGGAGGCGGGTGACGTCATTGTGCAGTATCATAACAATTGAATATAAATGAAACATAGCAAATCCAAACATCATACATCAAGATAACAAACTTACATTGTTTCACATCATGTTTATGTTCTCAAATTATACAAAAGAGACAACATAAAATACGTTGGTGAGTTCATAAGCATTTTTGTATAAAAATATGTTGGTGAGTTCATAATCATTTTTGTATAAAAATTCGTGATAGTTTAGAAACTCTGAAAATCCAATATTTTCTTATCAAAATAGTTGTAAGTCTTGTTTCCAATCAAGTATAGTTGCATGTGTGTTTTAGTTTATCGTTTTCGAAATCGTATAAAATCGTTTTCTCCAGAAAATCCTATATTTTCTGATGTACAAAATAGTAGTCTTAAAACTCTAAGACCTGTGTGGTAAAAGCTTTGTTTAAAGTATCCAAACAATAGTTATTTATAATCGAAAAGTGTAACTTGCATAAATTCCTAAATAAAATTATTATATTCTAAGCAAGTCCTTATAACCATACTAATATGACGGAGTGTCTGTCTTAACGTTCTTCAAACGTTGGTTTTGTTGAAGACATTTGACACCCTAGACTGACCGGTCTAGCAGTAGCGAACAACGAAGGTGCGGGGTGTCAACCCCGTATAGATCTATACACAAATTCTCGCTCTCCCTCCAAGAAACTTTGGTTATAACTCTTACAGCACTTTAAACATACACTAATATATATATATATATATATATATATATATATATATATATATATATATATATATATATATATATATATATATATATATATATATATAGGTACAATGAAGATGCGTCTGACTAGAATAATAACATATATTTGTGCAAATAGTTGAAATCTGTTATTTATTAATTAAATAACAATAATTGTACTCGTTGACTAGATATTTCGTTTTCGTTTGTTGAAAAATCCACTTTGAATCATAATTATAAAAAATGACCCAATATTATCAATGTTGGCAAAAATGGTCCTTTTTCTAATTTATCAATCAAGGCCCATATTTATCAAAAAGTCTCATAAGTGATCCAAAACTACAAGGATTGTTGACAATGGCCCATTTCTTCCAAAATGCTCATTTTAGACTTACATTTAAAAAAAGTTTTCAAAAGGCCCTTATTCGTCCAATAATTCCATTTTTGGTCCTTAATAAATCGAAGTGTTCAATAGTTACTCGAATTTCTTCCATGTTCCAAAAATGATATATATATATATATATATATATATATATATATATATATATATATATATATATATATATATATATATATATATATATATATATATATATATGGTCGAAAATGGCCCAAGATATAAATATTTTCATAATTTAACATCTTCAAAATATTATGTCCAACCTCTTGTTTAAACAATTTCTTTGAGCAAATCCTTGTGATTTTTGACATAAGGTGTTATCAGTGGTAGTCATATAAATACTAGTTTTTACTTCTAATCAACAATAATTTGTGAAATATAGTCGAAACGGTTGAGACTTAACCAAAAACCTCGAGTTTTTGGGGTAAGCATTTGGAGTTTCATAACCTTAAGCACACATAGTATAACATGCATGTATAACAAGCAATATATCAAGATTTAAACAAGACTATGACTTGTATTCTCCCCCAAAGCTAAGAAAACTCAAAAATAGGGGTATGAAGCTCACATTGGGTAGAAGATAGTATAGTTGAAGAGATGAGGTGAGAAATTTAAGCCTAGAACAGTTGATGTGTTGGATGAACTTATTGAGGATTTTTGCTAGTATAAGGTTGCTAACACATAAATTTATGTGTGAGTAGAAGATTTAAAATAACTAAATGTATGAATCATTTACTAGGCATGAATTACTTACCAAGTACTAGGAAGAATTGTGAAGAAAATGGTTTTTTGGAGCTTGACTTGAGTTCTTGGGAGAGTTCACGGAGGTTCATAGAAGGTGAAATGACGTTGTGAATTGAGAAATGGGGTTTAAGCTTCTACATATGGGATAAGGAATTGATTTGATATTTGCTTGGTTTACTGTTGGGTAATATATAGGTTACTGGGATTTGCATTGGAAATTAGTCAATTACAGCTCACAATTGTCGTAAACACCTTTGAAGTTAAAAGGGTTCACGGACTAAATGGGTTTTTACAAATGTTTACGGCCAAAAAAGGTGGTCCACCATGGTGGTTTACGGCCTAAAGGGGTTGCACTATGGAGTTTACGGCCTAAAAGTGGCCTAGACTGGTGTTCACGGTCAAGGCTTGGTGGTTTGGGTGGTTCACAGCCAATGTGTTCTACTAGATGTAGTTTACGGCCAACCATTTCTCAAGGAGAAGAGTTTACGGCCAAAGCTTGATTTCTTAAAGGTGTTTACGGCCATAGAAGCTTCCTAGTGAAGTGTTCATGGTCTTAGTGTATAGGAAGCTCAAATATGTTTGTTTTATTGTTTGTGGGATTTATATTTGACGTAAGTTGAACATCCCATTTAATTTCATAGCTCATGAGAGTCTTAGGGTGGCATAATTCTCAAAAATTTTACATTACCATAACTAGGGTTGTTCAGTATTCGGATAAAACCGAATTATCCAATTGGACAATTTGGATTGGACTATTTGGTTCGGATTTTCGGATTTTTGGATTGGTTTTCAACAAAACCGAATTATTATTTTGGATTTCGGATTTGTTTTGGTTTATAAAATAAAAACTGAATAGTCCAAAAAAACCGAATAAACATTTATTATTTATCTATTTATAATATATATCTATAGTTATTTATTAATTTTGTAATTTATTTTTTCAAATAGGTTCAAAACATTTCACCCGATAAAAAAAAACGTTAATATGCATTTTCTCTCAAAAGTTTTCTATCTATAAAATATTTAACTATAATATATCTTCTTATTAGTTGTTTATAATTTTCAAATAGCAACTAAATAATTTGTTTTTGTCTCTTGTGTAAAGTTGGGCAATATTATACTTATATGTCGTTTTAAAATGTTTCGGTTTTTTAAAACCGAATTATAAAAACTGATCCAACCGAATTATAATTGGATCGGATCGGATCGGATTTGAATTTAGTTTGGACTATTCGGATCCATGTTTTAAAAACCGAAATCAATTTGGATTCACCTGATTGGATCGGATCAAACCGATCCATCCAAACGAACAACCCTAACCATAACATAATAATAGTATAGCTATAACTATTACATATACGAGACTCCTTTGGCTTGGTTTTTGAACTTGAAATTTCCAGTTGTGACATCTGGTACGCGTAGCGTACTCCCCATTAAGTCAATTTTGGGTCTTTTAAGGTTTGGGCCTTGTTGGGCCAATGGACTTCTGACTTTGGGCCATGGATACACTAAGGGTTTTCTTGGAATTAGGTCCATGATGGTTTTTGTGCCAAACTAGGAAGATAGGCCATATTGGGCCTTGGGATGCCTTCTACGAAATTGGGCTTTTGGAGCAAATGGATTGGGCCTTGGTTTTGGGCCAAGTAAGGAGGGGGTAAAATGGTCTTTTACCCTTTAGGAAGTTGGATTACGGAGTGGGCATCTGATTTTGAGTTATCGGGTTAACTATTAATTAAGGTTGTATTTATCGTTAGTTGGTGCGAGGTTATCCATTCAGTGACCCGAGCAGTTAGTTGGTTATCAACAGTTTGGGGTAAGTCTTCCTTCGCAGTATCCATGGGTCAAAGGCACCAATGTCGGCGCACTAGTTTATGATGTAGTGTGATGATTGTCTTTGTGATAATTGTCAGCTATGCATGTATTTGCTTGATGATTATGTGAGTTTGTTATGATATTATCTGGTAGTAGTAGTAGTAGGGGTAAAATAGACCTGATATCCAGTTGAAATAGACTGAAGGGTATTACAAGCACCTAGATATGCTTGATAGTATCCGGTTGAAATAGACCAAAGGGTAGACAAGCACCCAAATATGCTTGATAGTATCTGTTTGAAATAAACCGAAAGGGTAGGCAAGCACCCAGATATGCTTGTTAGTATTCGGTTGAAATAGACCGCAAGGGTAGGCAAACACCCATATATGCTTGACGATATGTTTGATCAGTATGTGGTATTTTAGGGAACTCACTAAGCTCCGTGCTTATAGTTTTTTCAGTTATGTTTCAGGTACTTTTAGTTTAAAAGGAAAGGGTCTGGCTTGATCGCAACGTATCCACCCATGTTTCCGCATTGTGATGATTTGGGATTGTACTCTAATGACAATTTTATTATGAAAGACTTTTTGATGTTTGAATAAAAGATAATTACTATTTTGATAAAATTAAAAATGAAATTTTTACCTCATAATTTTTAATACGTTACAATGAATTTGTGATTGTGTCGTTTTCATGTCTAGTGTAAGAAACACGAATACATATCGTGACGTGTCCGTATTCAAAATTTGATGTGATATTAACATGTGTTTGTTATGTTTATTTTTATTTTTATTTTTATTTTTTTGTGTGTTTTTACTGTTTTTTATGATTAAGTATGTAACAAATAAAGTAATGGTTATTTCATGTTACATCTTCTGTGTCGTGAGATGTTTGTCGTATTTTAATTAAGTCGTTTTGTTGTTAGGAAAATAAAACACGACATAGTGTCGTGTCATATTCATATTAAACAAGAATTTGTCGTGTTGTATGGATAAAAACATGATACGATTTCTCAATTTTACACCCATAGTCGTATTCCACAACTACAATGATAAAAAAAAATACACGGGATTGAAAAAAACTAAATTGTTACAATAATAGCCTCCAAACGGGAAATACCAGTTGCTAACATTAATCGATTAATACAATCAAAACAATACATAATCCAAAAACTAGCATGACAAGTAAGAAAAAAAGAATCTTACATTCAAGAAACATTTTATGGTTTCTTTTACAAAATTCATGCATGTTAATTTTATAAATGTTAATACTAAAAATAGTAAATACCAAAATACAAAAAAATTAATATCTGAATATTTAATTGGTTGATTTTTTTTTTGTTTATCTTTTTCTCATTTAAGAAATCGATGAACACAAAACAAGAATCAAAATTCAACATGTAATCAACATATTCTAACATCTTGTGATAAGAATTGAAAATTTTTTTTGGTTCGTTTACAAATACAGTTTAATGTAAATACCAAGAACACAATCGAAAAATCATATGCAATTTTTATTCCCAAATCGTGTATCCATATAGATAAAATTATATACCAAGAACATCAACCATTAAATCTTTAAAAACCATTATCTCATATTATAGGGTCCTTTGATGTAAGAAAATGTGATCAAAACGTATCACCTCTATTGGTCATCATACGTAGATGCAAAGAACTGTTGTTAGATTTAAGATCGCCACCTTCTTTGTTCTTGAGCTGGTTGATCAGTAAGGGAGAGAGATATAGGTGGGTGCATGGGCACGCGCGCATATAAATATATATATATATATATATATATATATATATATATATATATATATATATATATATATATATATATATATATATATATATATATATATATATATATATATATATATATATATATTCAAATGTTTCCAACAACTACTGTGAATATTTAAGAACCAATCAGAATTAAGCAACAATAAAATCATTAATAAATCAAAAAATGGTATAATAGTAATCTATGCACTTCCTTATATGGAAATTCCTAAGATATTGGACCAATTTTCCTTAAATCAAGTCGTTCTACATCGAAAAACCCTACTCCACAAACCGATCACGTCTGCAACGATTCCCCCCCCCCCCCCCCCCCCCCCCTCTGTTTTCTCTTCACTTTACTATGCGCCACCATATTACGACAACCTTCCACCATCAACATCAAGGGGTAACTACTACCTTGTTTCGACCAAGGGCTTGTTTCCCTCTTTGCATCCATCTTTGTTTCTCCGATCGGACCCTGTATGGTATGGATGCCCCCGTTTCCCTCTTTTCATCTTTCTTTGTTTCAATTTTGATTTTTTTTGGTGTTTTTATGGTGCTTCAGTTGTTCCAGTACATCAATCGCAATTTTAAATCTCAGTTTTTTTCTATCTGTTACTTATTGATGTTGATGTAATCTACCGATCACCATGCAAGTGTTTCATTTCAATATAGTTTATTTTTTAAGGAAGTTCAGTCATGATAATGAGTAATTGATTGTTGTAATATCAAATATTGGCAAATACGAGATCGATTTGTTAATACAGCGGTTTCACAAACATAAGAAACTATGACCAAATGTTAATGAGAAGGAAGTTCCAGATCACTATGTTCGATGTTATCTTGAATTCTAGTTAATTTGTAGAATTCTAAATGGTGATTTGTGATATGAAAGTTGTTGTAAAAATTTCCACTTGTGGTTGTGTTTTACAAGATTGTTGTTATGATTACATCTTACTAATATGACGTCTAAAAGTAGTGAAAGCTTTCGTCAAATCTTATGTTAATGGTGCTTGTGGTTTTTGAGAATGTGATTATTAAGTAATTAAACTCCATTTAAAAGAATTGCATTACATATATTTAGTAAAAAATATCTTTTGCAACTAATCTATTTCATAAACATTATTGTTTTAGTATTTTATTAATTTCTTAGCAATGTTTTAGTATTTTATTAATTTCTTAGCGCTAGATTTTTTTATATTGGTTACAAAGCATAAGGAATACAAATTCTTTATTGGATTTTTTAATATCCGAATGTCTATTCTGATAGAATTCGATATCAATCTTCTTATTTGTCAATATAGGAAAAGTAAAAGGCATTCCAAGATAGGAAAGCTAAAAAACATTCTACTTGAATACACTATAATTCTTCATTGTATAGTTTCCATTAGATAAGTAATGTTTGTAATCATCAAAATGAATATTAAACGATTCATCACAATCCTTATGAATAACATTATGTCAGAATGTTGTTAAGAATGTTTGTTAACAAGTATATTTGATTAACTAGTAATACTTATGAGTAATTCATGTTATTCTTTCAGAATGACATGGAGAAAAGAATCAATATTGATCATACAAGAGAAAGACTTGGAATTGAGTTCAACAACAAGTATATTTGCGACGAATTACATTCTTATGATAATACATCAAATTTTTGTAAGAATAGTTGGAATCAAGTCGATTATTTAGACCATTAAAGAAGATCAAGTGCATTTGTTCAATAATTGTATATTTAATAATGCAATTTTGTAAGAATTTTATTCATTTTGATGACATTCTGATACAATATGTGTGATTATATTAAAATGTATAAGACTGTTATTTTGTAAGAATATGTATTAATTTTTATTTAAATTCGAATGTCTCTGAATATATATATATATATATATATATATATATATATATATATATATATATATACAGAGAGAGAGAGACTGAGAAAGAGAGAGAGAGAGAGAGAGAGAGAGAGAGAGAGAGTTATGTTCAAATGTTTCTACTGTGTATTATGTGCATGTATGATTGATTTTGAACCAATCATTTTAGTTATTTTAAGAAAGTAATTTTTTTTTTGAAACGGCAAACTAACTAATCTACTCCTAAATAACCACCTATGTCTCCACCAAGACTTGAACCCCTGACCTCTCATATGAGATGGTCACTCCATACCGCTAGGCCATTGGCCCTTTGGTATTTTAAGAAAGTAATTAATACATATTAAATGCTGAAAATTTTATTAATATTCATTATATCTTCAAAATATAATATGCATTAATTATTTTATTAAAATAACTAAAATGATTGGTCCATAATCAATCGTACATGCACAAAATAGATAGTTAGAACACAATAATCTAACCATATATATATATATATATATATATATATATATATATATATATATATATATATATATATATATACACATACACACACACGAATATTGTAATTATTCAACTAGGGTTTCAAAAAAACACTGATCTTTTAATAATAATCTAATAGAATATCATTATATTTTGACAGAATCACAAAATATCATTCTACTAAAATAACAATATGATAGAATAAAATCGTTTTATACTTACAAATTATGTTTGAAATTTAATTAATTAAAAAAAATAGCTGATTTTTTAAATCAAGAGCATTAATTGTCCCCTAAATCTCAATTTTTTTTCTTTTTTAAATTTGTCTTAATTCACTAAAAATACCCTTTATAATGAATTTTGATGATATTTTTAATTTAATATTATTTATTAATCACTTATTTAAGATAACTAAAATGAGTAGTTCACAATCAACCATATATGCACACAATATTTATCAAAACCACAATAACATAATCTTATATATATATATATATATATATATATATATATATATATATATATAGATCATTGTATATTTTGAATCAATAAATTTTTAATCATAAAAGATATAATTAGGGATTATAAAATATTTGAGTCTAAATATTTTTAGATCATAACAAAGTAAGAATCATGAATACATTGAATCAAAAGTTTTTTTGAATCACAAATATTTTGAACCATCACATTTTGGATCATATTATATTCAATTTTTTTTTTAAAATAACATTTCATAAAATTAAAAATAAATACTTCATAAACTTATTTTTGAAAATATTTTTTTACAAAGTGGCTAGTATATTAAGTAGAAATATCTCTTAAAATTTTTATGATTTTTGGAGAATTTTGTTTTTCTAGGTTTTTTTAATAAAAAAATGAAAATAATAATTTTTTTTTCAAATTTTCATGATTTTTTCTTTTTTTTTTCTCTTTACTTTTACCTATTTAACCTACAAACAATTAACCTTTTCTGGAAAATATCAAAAATTCGCACATCATTACAAAAACGTCAGATCATTTCGCTATATAGATATTCACGATAAATAAAATAAAATCTACACCTTTTATTTTTTCAATCATACGGCAAAGATTTGTTTTCGTCTTCACTCGATCCAACTTTTATATATATATATATATATATATATATATATATATATATATATATATATATATATATATATATATATATATATATATATATATATATATATATATATATTATTTCCTGTGTTCTTTTGTGCTACCTCATAGGTTCATGTATAATTAATAGTATAGTAAATTCCTTGTTTTTGCATACTAAATCTAACAAAAATGCCATATTAGGTCCATATACTTTGCCGGAAAGGGTTACATATATTGATTGGAGATTATAAAAACTCATTAGTGTTTTGTTATCAAATTATTACTAGAGGAAGGTGTAAATGGCTCATATTATATGTATCAAGACCTGGTGATCAACACCCTTGTGTACCACAGTAGACACCACCATACCATGCATCAAGTTTTCCCTAAATCAGTGTTAGACACAACAAATATAACGACTGCACTTTCATATCCATTGAAAAAAATCATAGATACGTTGCATATTTGCTAGGAGTAGGGATAGATTGGATGTAGACGTTGTTAATCAACATATATAATCTCTATCAGTATTTGTTGAGTTCTTTTATAACATTGATAGACGAACATATACATAGTAAGACACATGAGAAGATAAGAATGGAGCATGAAGCACATGATAGAGAGTAAACTAAGATTCAAGGGCATGAGTTCAAGATCGCGCACTAAGGTAAGATACAAGATCAATTGCGATGAGTTCAATAAAACATGATGGCCACCTACCATTTATCTATTTCAACCCAATACCATAACGAGTATTAATAATCATGTTGTTGATTGATAATAAAAAAACAACCTTTTCATATTTGATTAAATAGGGAAAGTAAGGGTTGAACCAATGGAACTTACAGTTAACAATTTAGTTGTAGCGATGGAAAGAAATTCAAGTTGCAATTGAGATAAATGGTAAGAATTTTATAAGGTAGTACTAAAAGGTGTGTTTTAACAAATTGTGAATGGCTATCACTTATGGTTTTAGGTTTGAGTTCCAAAGTTTATTTGTATTAAAGTTTACTATTTTTGAGTTTGTTTTTGGATACATGGACATAAACCTGCTGCTTTTTAATTCTAACTCTAATATCAAACTAGGTTTATATGCACCCCTATCATACACACATTTATGAATACTTTGAGATGGAAAAAAAAAACCATGTTAGAGTGGTCTTACACCTAGAGGAAAGAAATAGTTTAATCTAGACACATAAATTACGAAACTCTAATAATTAATATTAAATAACTTTCTTACAAAACTAAACGATTTAACTCTTCCATTTTCTTATGGTTTGACCCTTGAGTTTCTCTTCCTTTATGTCGAATTTCTATTTTGATGTGTTTAACTTTATTTGTATTTTTCTTAGGTTCTTAAAAGTTTTGTTCACATCGTCGACGTAAGTGTTGTCTTGTTTGCTTTTGCTTACCATGTGATTGACACACGCCTTTATATTTTTCCCGAATTCTTCTTTAAGTGACAACCTTTGGTAAGTTGCACCAACCTTTTTTAGTCCAACATAAGTATTTCTGTAATAATATGTGTCTATGTCGACGTAGAACGTGGTTTTGTGTGCGTTCTTTTTTCTATTTGGATCAGGTGAAATCGTTTATATGAATCAAAGAAACGTTTCCATCTAAAAGTTACCAAACCCTCAACTTTTTTTTCTATTTTTTTACAGAGGATTGCATATATAATATCTGAATTATGGATTCATCCATGTTATGTGGAAGTTTTAATATAATTTATAAACTATGGATTCATCCATGGTCTTGCTAAGGCGTCTACTTGTCTCGATCTTTGAAAAATAGAACACAAGAACAATTGTTATGCAGAGCATCATCAAGAGGTTCACTTGCACTGTATTAAAAGATCTTATAAGTACAAGTACATTGATTTCAAACATCATCCAATGGTTTAAGATCTTTAATTAATACTTTTTATTTTAGTAAACTCTTGCAAAACCACAACAACTTATGATGTCTCGATTTCCTTCCTTGATTAGAATCAAAAAAGAGGAACAATAATTCACGATGTAAAAAGCAAAAAGACATACAATTTTAGGTATGTACTAATAAATTCACTTAATACTTACTTATATCTCATATATTAACCTCAACATAACACTTAACGCGATCTTATATAGAAGTAGCTATAAACTAGATCGATAAGGTTCAAGCTTCCAACTGATTCTTGTTGCATGTATAATTACACTTTTTTTAACATAGTTGTGTGCATTCATTTCATTCGGGAGACAATGTTCGGGATAAGATATGTAAATAGTATGATAAACTCAAATTAAATAATACATTCATAAATACTAATAGTACTTATTATAAAAGTTTCTAAAGGCAAGACAAACAGTTCCAAATTAAGGACATATTTGGATACACTAAAAACTAAAGCAAAATTAAAATGTGGTAAACGTCATGATCCAAATAAGTAGCTCCTACTTGCCTTCAACATTTATGTTCAACATTTCTCCATTTCAGAGCACATTATTAGATGTTATACCTAACTTAATGGTCTCACAATCCTTGTCATTTTTCTTCATTCCAACTAGAAAAAGTAGATACTTTCGCTTCCAACATCCTTTCCTTCCATAATAGGAGCAACAATAATGAAACATCCCTCACATGGGTAGTTTTAAGATTAATTATAACATCATTAGATTTTAATTCAAAAGCCTTTTCAAATTGAAAATGCATAAACATTGTCCCAAAGTCCAAAACACAGTTAATTAGTTCAAAAGCTTAAGGTAGCATCAACTAACGTGATAACCTACTCAAAATAAAACCAGTACAAATTCATGAGGTTTGGAAATCCTACTAAGTACATGTCAAAATACATAAGTACATAAGTACATGTCAAAATTACACATGTTAGGCTTGGAAATCCTACTAAGTATACCTGAGGTTGAATTTTTAAGGGTTTTGGATGATGGAGATCATCCAAAATCAAAGTCAAACCTGCAAAAATAGTTTTTAAAACAATCTAAGTTTATAGCTTCCACAATCAAGTCAGGGTTCATTAGGCGTGTATTCAAGGTATAAGACATCTAAAAGAATCCATATGGATAAAATATGTAAGCTAAAAATAAACAGTGTTATAGCAAGAGAACCATCACATTTAAGTCTAGGTAACTTCAAAACCATCACACAAGTAGCACATTGTTGGTACCTAGCCATACTTGTGTATAGTGATAATTATATATAAATTTAATCACTCCAAAAAATGTAAAATTCCATATAGATATAATGTATGACTCCCATGATATCCCATCATATGTGAATGCATAAGTAGCTTGCTCAAATCATTTGCAAATCAAATAAGCTTTTCAAATGAATGAAAGTCTTAGAAAAATACATTTCATGAAATGCACAAGGCATACATATAGTAAACATATTTCACATAAGTGGGTATTATAGGCACTACTAGAAAAACGTTAATATAATACAGGGATATATAATACGGATAAAAGGTATCCCGTACTTGAAATTTTGGAAACGGCTTAAAAGTATATTCAAATACGGCTAATTACATTCAAGTACGGCTAATTTAGTGTTAAGGTCTTAAGGAGATTTGGACACTGGAGGTGCTTTTTTATAGTCATAATAATGCTCGGGGTCTTTTATTAGTTAATTAATACTTCTCATACTCCATTTGCTCTCTTAGGCAACCGCTTAATTACCGTTTCAAAAAAAAAGGCAACCGCTTAATTACCTTATTACCCCTTCTTCCTCTTTCTCTCTTTTTCAATTCCTCGAAATGATGCGCTGAAGGTTTTGAATGATAAGGTGAACGATTGTCCGACATCATTCGCCTTTTTAAGCTCTATTCCTTAGCTTACGCTGAGTTCCACTGTAATGCCAAGTTGCTGTTATCTCTATCCACCATCACCACCACCACCATCACCTTATCAGCCTCCTATGACCACCAGAATCACGCTCTACGCGCCAACTCACCCCCTTCTCCCCTGAACCATCTTCAACATAACCTAGCGAAACCCTAGCCTATGTCATAACCACCATAGACGATACGCCTGCTTTCACCTACACCTCAATGAAGATATTCTTATGCTTAATGAATAGTGATTTCCAACCTTGCGTAGGTTACTTGTACGATGTATTCTATTAGAGGAAAGCGGTGGGTATCGTATGAGGAACCGTAGAGGTTAGACTCAAAGCCATTTTGAAGGATGAAGAAGGAAACACTCGTACTTTTTGTAATCTATCCTTATACTCCTTATTGTTAAACATCAAATTTATAGGTTTTTAGCATGTCTTGAGCTACTTATCATTGATGTCATGTTGAGCTCTTGCATCTTCAGTGGCATGTATTTAGAATTCCAGGTACAGTTTTTGTTAATGGACGCTCTATGAGTTTTGGTTTATTGTTATACTCCATTTTATGCTTAAAAGTATATATGTCAATATGCCCACTATGTGTTTGGTAATATGTCTAACTTACAAAATCATTTTCTTGATGCTTCTTGCAATACTTTTGAATGGTCCAGATTGAAGTTCCTCTCTAGCCCAATACATCTGAAATCTTATAAATGGTTTGATGGTCGTATCAACTACAGGCATTAGTGCCTGTTACATATTTTCCAAATTCTTTGTAATGATGATTACTTTTGCACCTAGCCAAACAGATACTTTAAGCTCAATGCTTTGCTAAATTAATAATAATTTTTGTAAAGTATAGGATTGGAGCTGATGATGCCAATGCTCCATAATCGGTTTAATTGCTTTGCTATATAAATATGACTTTTGTTGTTTTACATAGATAGTTATAAATGTTTGATGTTGTGTAGTTTTTCCATTGTCTTCAAACAAAGGTCAGAGAAATTGTGGATGATCTATGTTCTTTGAGCCTTGGATAAATGATGAAGAGGGTAACAGATAATGTGGAGAAATATGAGATTGGTCGAACAATTGGTGAAGGCACATTTACAGAGTTCAAGTTTGCAAAAAATACAGAGACTGGTGTGGCTATTGTTGTTAAGGTTCTAGCTAAAAACACAAAACTGAAGCATAAATTGGTGGATCAGGTTTGATTTTCACTTACAATTGTTCTCTTCTACACAAAACCTCATAACCTATCCCAAAGACACACCTGTTAGATATATTGTAAACTAATCTAGTAATCTTGCTTGTAACTCATAGATGGTTCAATCTTACCTCTTTTCTATTTCTTGTATTTTCACCTGAATTATAACCATAGACTATGGTCTTTTAGCTTGATGTTCATATTAAAAGAGAGATCTCCATTATGAAGATAATGAGACATCCTAATATTGTGAAACTGCATGAGGTTTAATTGAAATCTTGAAATACATTTCAATTAAAAAAGTTTCAGTTATGTGTTTGTTACTATGATATCTCAGCAAATACATATCATGTTATGATTTCTAATTTTTTTAATGACATGATCCTTTCCTTCTGTTAGGTTTTGTCAAGCCATATAAAGATATATGATACTGGAATTTGTCACTAGAGGAGAGCTTTTTGGCAGAATCGTAAGCTCTACTTTTGATAGAACAGTGATAATAATAATGTAAGAGAAAAATTAAGTTCATGTTGTAACTTCTTTTTCACTCTTGTCATGTATAATTCCCTACTAAGATATAGTAAATCGTTATGGAAAGTACATCGCCATCTTTTGCATTTAGCCTTTAACTTTTAAGCAGAGTATGTTCTAATTCTCACACATAAATATTATGTATGCAGGTCCTGCAAGAACGAACAAAGTTAAAAGTTCAAGTGTTGCAAGGAAATGGTTGTGATGAGCTATTGAAGGTAAATCCTTTTACCATAAGGGCACTTTTGGAAAAAAAAAATCATGAAAATCGATAACTCCACATAATTTTTGGTGGTATATGTTGTGCAGATAATGGACTATGTTTCCCTGCCGCATTTCTACAGACACTACTTCTGACTGCTACTCATTAGACCGTCCTTTTCATCAAGAATTTTACAGCTACATAAAGCAGCTATCTGGAGTCCATGAACCAATTAAACCAACAAAACAAGGGTCAATGAATCATGTTGAAGTACCCTTGGGAGACAAAACATTGGAATCCAAATTGAAGAAGCTTTGAAACCATAAGAGTCTCTCTGGGTCCTTTCAGAATTTCAAGATTGGCGATTAAGGTCCTCAGTATCCATGTTAGTGTTTGGTGTGGTTCAGTCCTTAGTAGCTTAAAGTACATTGTTGCAGTATTCTTCAAAACATATCAGATAAAGTTATCTCTATTTATACCCAAGAAGGTAAATTCTTTATGCATTTCATATTTGTTTCAAACAAAAAATCAATTAATTAGGTTACTTGTTTTTTATAACTGGTTTGGTTTAGTCCCGATAAGTTTTCTTTTAACTTAATGTAAAAAAGAAAGAGGAAATTTATACCAAAGAAGGATCCATGTTCATTTTAATATATTTCCCTTTTAATGTTGTCCCATGTAACATATCTTTCTGGCTGATTAGGTTTGGTTGGAATGGAATTATATAACATGGTTTGTAATTGGTTGCTGAATAGGGTTTGAATGCAATCATGTGAACGTGGGTGGAATGGCTGGGAGGAAATCTTGATGTTGTACAAGTGACATCAAGTACGGTTGAATGGTGTATTAAGTACGGTTGTATGGTGTATTAGATGACATTGATAGGATTCATATAGTACGGTTAAAAAGCCGTACTCTATTAGGCATGTAATCTAATACACCCCTCTATTAATACGCCCTCTATGTACGTACTATATTCATAATTTCAACCGTACTCTATTAACCTTTTTCTAGTAGTGAGGAAATTAATCTGATAAAAACATCAAAGTATGGTTAGAGACATGTACTCCCAATGTAAAATCATCTCAATCCTTCTATGCACTTTTATATCCCGTGATTTGATTTCAAGAATTGAATGATCATCTTCAAACAATCTATTGTTAATCAATACACCATATATAAAGGACTTTAAAAAAACTAATAAATTTCTATTACCAAATTACAAAACATTAAGCTCACTCCAATCATTGCATTGCATTAGGGGAGTACCAAAGAAGCTATGGTAGTTATTTCAACTTATTCATACTTAATAAAATAATTCACACATTCTATGAGGGAATACGACCCTAAGACATATGCCTCAGCATAAACACGATCTGTGTGATGCCCATGATATGCCAAAACAAGGGTTTCTCTTTTCTTACTTCAGTAATGTACTATGGTGTAAATGCACCCAAACCTTCCACTAGTCTTCCAAATGAAATCAATGTACGCAATATGTTCTAATAAGTAAATTTCTACTTAGTTAAATCTTATTTCATTAATTGCTTGATTCATAGAGGTTTTAATGCTTTACGATCTTGATTACGCACTTATGAGACACCAAACTTTAATTTCAAGTATGAAGCTTCTATTGACCTTATACTCTTAGGTTTTGGAGGTGGAATCCATCAATCCAACTATAGAATAATGGTTCCTTGATGATCAAAGTGTAGGTTTCTAGATAAGGAATCTTGGATTGTCGTCATCCTCAAACTGTAGGTTTCTAGATGAGGAATACCGAGATGAATCATTACCTTCAAAGCTTCTAATTATTGTGTTTAAATTTCGTACTTTAGTTTATTTTTAAGTTTTGTCGCCGCTATTGCTCACCAAAGTCGCTGCTAATAGTTTTACCGGCGACACGTCGCCGCTATTAAGTCGCCGCTATTGTCTTGTCAGTATAGATCAAAAAGTCGTCGCTAATGCTCACTGTCGCCGCTAATGCTACGTGTCGCCGGTAATACCCAATGTCGCCGCTAATAGTGTCGTCGCTATTGCCTTTTTTTATTTTTTTTTTAAAAGCAGCCATTTTCGGCTGTCCAAAAACTGATACATAATAACGTTAAATGCATAAAAACCGATACGTTAAATTCAGAAAAATGATTACATAACATCCAAGTTTTATAATATCATACATAGACCAAAATAAATAACAAAATTCTTATAAATTTATATCATACAACAATCTCTAATAAAAGATAAATCTAAGACGACGTGTCATCATCCCCGCCACCGTTGTTCCCTCCTATAAGTTCCACAGTAGACTCCGGATCGTTGTTCCCACCACCTATTAACTTAAACCAAACTTAAAATTATCAAATTAACAAACCACCTAACTAACATTAACCTTTTAAGTTAAACCAACAACCAAACCAACAAACTAATAATTACCAATTTATCTACAAATACACATTACATAGGAACTATTATAGTAATTTACTTTAAATAACATTTTCAATAATAGCGTCCTACTTGTTTTTTGTTTCTTTTTTCCATTATGACATTGTACTTTACACATTGTATACAATACACTCCAAATTGCATTCAAATACACACATACATACATTATACACAAATATATACTTTTTATACACATAAAACAACCATCAACACACTCCAAATTGCACATAAATACACACATACATACATTATACACAAATATATACTTTTTATACACATAAAACAACAATCAACACACTCCAAATTGCACATAAATACACACATACATACATTATACACAAATATACATATTTTTATACACATAAAACAACTATGAACACTATCCAAATTGCATACAAACACATACATACATACATACATACATACATACATTATACATATATACGTATTTTTTTACACACACATATATGAAATACACACAATTTTCACACACATATATATGAAATACATACACATATAACATATTTCACACACATATATAAAATACACACATATATAAAATACACACATATATATAAAATACACACACAAATGCACACATATAAAACAAATTACAAAAAAATGCACATGTGGTTTCCAAAACTTTTCTCACTTTCAACTAGAATCTTTGGTGCTGCAACAAAGGTGGTGGTAGTTGATGCAGGTGACAGCAATAGTGATGGTGACCAGAGAGGAAAAGAGATTTTTGAAAACAAAAATGCAATTAATCACAAACTCTTATGGAAATCGACATTAAAGTAGAAAGAAAGGAAGAGATGAGGAAGGAAACACGAACTCGGGAGAAGGAAATCGACAGCAACAATAGTGCGGAAGGAAACAAGAACCCGGGAGAAGGAAATCGACAGCAACAATAGTGCTGGTGGCCGGAGAGGGGAAGTTTTTGATGCCCGGCGGTATCTCTTCTACTATATGTTGTTAAATGAGGGAGAATCGTTGGAGGAAAGGAGAATTTTAGGAGAAAATGTTGGAACAAAATGAGAGAAGATTGAAGCAGAAAGAGGAAGCAAGGGGGAGTAATCTGCGTCGACTTTTAGCGGCGACACCCAATAGCGGCGACAAAAGAATCAATACCGGCAACATCCAACCTTTAGCGGCGACATACAAAGAGGGAAAAAAAGGCGCATTTTTTTTGACCTTTAGCGGCGACAATTTAGATCTTTAGCGGCGACATATTGTCACCGGTATTGGTTTTGTGCGTTCCACGAGTTTCTCAGCCATTAGATTAGAAAAATGATCAAACAGTAGATGTTCACTAGAACGTGAAAACGCGGATTCGGGTAGGTAGGCATTACCAGCGACATCAATAGCGGCGACTTTTCGAAAAGTCACCGCTAAAGGTGCTGTCGCCGCTAAAGGTGTTGTCACCGCTATTAGTGTCGCCGGTAATGGCTGCATTTCTTGTAGTGTCTCCCAATTTCAGAAAAATGATCACTAACGATTCCCTCATTTTGACTAAACTAATAACCTTATTAGATTAATACCACCTAAAAAATTTATTAACATTTTTGTTCTCAAATCTTATTAGATTAATAGCACCTAAAAAATTTATTAACATTTTTGTTCTCAACTGAAGTCAAGACAAGGTTAAATCCATGTTTTACAAAATTGAAAATTTTAGTTCGTTTTCTCCAAATCTTGGTTAATCCTTAATTAATCTTTCTAATAACTTTGGAACTTTTAATCAGGATATCTATTTAACATATTTATGTGATTTATTTTTTCATTCATATTTAATTAAACTAATATAAAATAAAATATTAATAGGCAAAAATTCTAGCCCCAAATACGGGTGTTACACTTCATCCAATGTTAGGAGAAGTTTCACTTTAAGACGATTGGCTATTTGTTTTTGAATCTTATTACTCTTGACTTGCCTCCTTTTTGAAATATTCTCCATTAGTCTGATGAGTGAAAGGAGCATCTACTTACATCTAAACCCATTTTCAATTCATTTATAAAGGGCTTCTAACTATCTGATTTAAAAACATACTTCTAATCCAAGCATGTTATACATATCGATAGAAATAGGAGATTGTATCTTCATCACTTTATCAATGTCATCCTTTATTTTGGAAATGAATTTTTTAAACAGATGTTGCTCATCTTGTACGTTTACTACAATCATATTGTCTTGAAAAAGTGATTGTTAATCAAATTCAGGTTGAAAGTGTTTCTTTCAATCATTAATCATATCATAAGTTTCATGATTTTCATAGATCTTCTAAATGTTGGAGGTCGTGTATGAGACAATGAAGTATGGAATCTCACATTTTTCATTTAATCTTGCAAATCATTCGACTTAATCAGGAGAACTACCGGCATGTGGATACATGAAAGGATTTCAATAATATTCAAATTTCTTTCGTGGGTGAGGATAATCCTTCGATTTATATATCATTCAATAATGTGGGTTCCATCAACCTCGTCTTTCTTGAGGAAATCAGAAATACTAGTTTTAACAAATGTGACAGACATCTACAATAAATATGAAAATTTTAGATTTTAGTATTAGCAGTATTAATTATCATTAGTAGACTGATCATCATTGTATTTTTTATCAAGCTTAATTTAAGAAGGCTAAGGCTAATATCCATATTCGATGGATACTAATGTGTTATACTAATCATATGCATAATAACAAGTCCAATTTTTAGGTAATAATTACTAACTGTATCAAGTTTACATCTCTTATATTTGTGTTACAAAAACAATTTGCATGAATACAATGTATTTGTAAAACACCTTTTTTGTAAATAAGTCTTAAAACTAATTTACTTTGAAAATATTATAATAAACATTTTAGACTACAACCTCTTATAATGTAATATGTCTCATAAAATAAGTTAAAATATCGTAAGTACCAGATCACATACAATATGTAATAATAAAAAAAAAAGTTGTATTGCCCTAGTGCGACCAAATAAGAAATATTACTTGAGCCAATAAGAAGTTTTTTAAGGAAAATTAATTACTTATACTACAAAAAAGAAAAACAATACGAAACCATTGTTACCACCACACATCACCACAATTGGGTGACACACCTCACTGCGTCATACACCTCCTATATTGCTTGTCATCATTGCAGCTCGACGGTATATCTGGTGGTTTTAGCTCTTTTGTTTTTGTCATCACTATTTTTCGCCTCTACCGAACAACACTACAAGAATAAGAATCTATAGCGACGAGATCTATAGGGACGACATTTGTCGTTGCTATTGGCTACCTATAGGGACGACATCTCGTTGCCATAGATTTAATGATTTTTTTTTACTTTTGAGGCTACAGCAATGACTTCTCGACTCAGTGTGTTAAGCGGGAAAGGATGTGTGTTTAGCGCGCCCTTCACGGAAATAAAGCTCGGACGTTGATAGCTATAGGGACGACTTGTCGTCCCCATAGCTTTCTATGCCCAACATTAGGAGAGCATCCCCTTCGTTTCATTCATGCACGCTCAATCATCAGTCTCTCTCTCTTTCTCTCTCTCTCTCTCTCTCTCTCTCTCTCTCGATCGATCGATCGATCGACAATTCACCCCTGGCGACTTCCTCACCTCCTACTCCCGGAAAATCTTCTTACTAACTCTCGATCCTCATGTTAGTTGCTGAAGACCACCGACGATTAGCTTCAATGTCGACGATTCTAACTACCAGCTTCATTTTCACCTCCTGTTACAAATTCTAAAGAATAGATACCCCACTCTGGCGACCTAGCTAGGTTAGTGTTCAATTATTAGGAGCCTCTTCATTTCATCCTCTACAAATCAGGCTTTCAGTCTTGGGAGTACAGGTATTCTCCTTTCATTTCAGACATTCGTAATGATTCTATAAACGTGGAACAGATGTGAATTTACATTTAATTCAAATGAAGAGTAGCCTTTTGATTTTATGTTTTTTTTTACAGTTACTCTGGTTTTATAGTCAATGAAGTGGATTTAGATGGAAATGATGTTCATTTGACTTCCTTAGATGCACCAATGGAGGTCTGTTACCATCTTTTATCAACTAATTCACAATCATATCCATTCATCCTTACATCTGACTTTAACAGTCTACATTTTTTCGATTCAGACAGCAGAGGAACATGAATCAAAGACTACAAATCAACCAAATGGTAACCATTTTAGTAAAATTGAATCATTTAGAGCCCTAGTTGGTGACTCTGATGCTAACTCCCTGAAGGAGTTTATAGATAAGATAAATTCAAATGATGAAGATGGAGTTATAGTTACCAATACCTCCATTGTTCTTTCTCCAAGTTCTGATAAAGTTCATCGAACAGTAGGAATCTCTCTTATCAATGTTTCTTTTCATCAATTATAGCTAATCAATAGTATGTGTATGTGTAATTTACTAATAATTTGCTCCCTTCAGGCAGTTCATAATTTTTTTTTAAAGAGAAACTCAAGTTCTTGGTTACAGACACAGTAGATGGACCTGAATCCTCATCAAAATGCATACTTACATGTCTGCTTCAGGTTCTTTCGTTGATATCCTTTTTCTTTCATTATTAGTAGACTATCCAAAGATACTTCGCATGTAAATTAGCAGTTAACAAGAATTATGTTACTTTGATTGTGTTGTAGATCCATTCTCTTGTGTGTTTGCGACCACCACTCGTGACCATCCTATTCATCTTATAGCACAGGACAGGTGCTTCATCATATTCTTTAATATTAATATTTAACTAAATGCACCTAATTGAATATAGCATGTGCTTTGGTCTTGATTTATATCATTGAATCTTTATACTAGTCATTATTATTATTCATGTCATGGATAATAATTGTGGTGTTAATTTATTAACACTTGATTGATTCAACATGGAATTACAGCTACGTTGCACATATCGAGCCTATGATGCCATGGATGAAACAATTGTTGCCTTCTTAATTGGTTTCAACCCCTCAGGAACAAAGTAAGCTTATATTATTTTGAAGGACTACAACACATTTTCTTTCATCTTTATTTTATTTGTTTCTTATAGAACCATACATTCCTTTCTTTCTGTTACAACATTGTACTTAAAAAAATCCACAATGCCATAATTGGTCAGACTTTTCAAAGTATAATTTCTTAATAAGAAAAAGAAATGAATGAAAGTTTGTTTCTATATAAATATTAACTTATTTGATTCAGGATATTTGCTGGATACAACAAATCCATCAGGATATTTGATATTCATCGCCCTGGTAGAGATTTCCAACAACATTCAACCATCCAAGGAAACAAGGAAGGACAATCAGGTTGGTGTGGTTAATTACAAGGATATTTTGGGTATTTCACTAATAATGAGCTTTCTTCCTTGCACTCAAGTATCATATTATCAATTGCCTTTTCTCCAAGTCATACGGGGATGCTTGCTACAGGGTCTTATAGTCAAACTACAACAATACATAGAGAAGATAATATGGAGCTCTTATATGTCCTACATGGTCAAGAAGGTGGGGTTACACATGTAAGTAAGCCAACTATATATATATATATATATATATATATATATATATGCATGTTTATATTTAATCATGGTTTAAAAAATGACCATTTTACCCTCAGGTTCAAGTCTCCAAAGATGGGAACTATCTTTGGAAAATAATGAAAAGGCAGAGGTAATAAGAAGAGGAAAGGAAGAGATGCGACTCCTTATGATAGTAGAGGTTCAGATCTAGCATCTTGGAAAGTTCCTCAGGTAGTGTCTATTATAGCAACATACTTTCATATATTTGTTTATTATAGCATCCTATTTCCTTTCATTAATGACAATGTTTTACTTTTGAAGCTTTATATTCTTTATTAATGAAAATGTTTTCAAATATTCATCTCCAGATTTCATCTTTGTAAGGAAAACAAGGATAAACAAAAAGCATTAGGGGTAAATATTCTTTTTGTATCATTTGAGTTTTTACATTTTCTCTCTATCTATAAAGTCTGACTTTATGTGGCACTTGCACAACGTAAGGAAGACAGAAGGGCAAGATTGCAAGTATGTTGAGACTTGAGACATATGTTCTTACATCTTATGCAATATAAACATTTTTATGACAATTTTGCCCTTTTAGTATATAGGCACAGTTCTCACAGATGCGTCCAATTGCAATGGCGCCAGCTGTAGCACCACGTATGCCAATGTATCCACCTGGTGGGCCAGGTTTAGGTCAACATATATTCTATGGTCAAGCTCAGCCTACATTCATTCCTCCACAGGTAATAACATCAGGTAATAAAAATTATTCTTTTTATTATAATCATGTTTCAAGATTTTTCATGGTGTTGAATATTTTGTTCTTGTAAAGATCTTTTCAAAACTAAACAATTTTTCTTAAAAAAATCATGTACAGCCTGGATTTGGATATCAACAGCAACTCGTGCCAGGTATGCGTCCAGGTGTCGCCCCAATGACAAACTTCTTCATGCCAATGGTGCAGCAAGGTCAACAAGTTCAACACCCAAGTGGCAGGCGTGCTACTGGTCCAGGTCAGCAAAACCAGCAGCCCATACCCCTAATGTAGCAATAGGTTAGAATTCCAATCTCTTTTAAAAAAAATTTAGTGATATTAGTAATTAAATTAATTAATTGAGATTGATTACAACAAATGAATAACAGATTATGCGTTGACAGACACTGGAATCACAAATGAATTCCAATCTTCGTGGGAGGATGTACCGTTACCCCCTGGACGGAATGTTCCGGATGGTTCCATGACCGGAATTGGAGGTGGGGGAATGGTTTCTGTTCCGTATGACATGGGTGGAATGGCATTGAGAGACACTGGAATCACACAACCCATTCCGATTGGTGTGTTGGCTTATGCACTTGCTAATGCTTCCCCCACAAAACAGAGAACGGTATATGCTGCAGTTGTGAAACACTTGGAAACTGTCGCAAGGGTAAACCTGTCATTTTATTTACTTGTGGATTAACTTAAACATTGCAAGTGTATATATTGACTCGGAATGTGTTTATATGTGCAGACTGAAGTAACTTCCATTAGGGAAGAAGCAGTGAGCATGATTCTTTATCCAAGGGATGGTGATATTCTTTTAGTTTCTGATATCATCATTTAAATTTATTTTTATAAATTGAGACAGAAATGTCATATGATTATTTGTTTTCTTTAATGTAAGTTTTTGATTACAATATATTTTTAATAATATAAAAGTTATTAATTATATTTGTAATATGTAACATCCTGAAATATCAAGAGTAGAGTTGAAGGGCTAAAAGAGTAAGTTGTGTAAGAGTGACTCGGCGAGTAGAGTCGCGACTGGGTCGCGTGCTAAGTAGCCGACTCGGCAAGTCGGTGAGGAGGACTCGGCGAGTAGGCGCTGATTGGAGAAAACCCTAATTCTCGGGGTTGAGCCCTATATAAAGAACATTATGTTTTCCTCCCAGCCTCTTTATCACCCCTTGAGCCCTAGAAAACCCTAAATCGCGGAGAAGCACCATTGTTGAGTGGATTGGAGCTTGGAGAAGTAATTGTTGAAGGAATTTTGGGAGATTGAAGGCTTGGAGCAAGGGGCTTTGCTTGGGTTCGAATTACATTGCAGTTGGGGCATCTCTTGGAGGTAATATCTCGTTCTTGGGCTGTTTTTATGTTGTTTCTTCATTTTGGGGTTTGTGGGAACTTGTCTATGGATGTAATTGGAAGTCTAGAGGTTAGATCTGAGGTTGCTACCTCAGATATGGAATGGAGAAGGATCAGAGAGCATGAAAGTCCCTGTGTTGGAGTGTTTTGTGGAGCCATCATGTCCCCAAACCCTAGCCCAATGTGCAAATGGCCTAGATCTCTTTGGATTCACGTAAAGTTTGCCACTTTACGTGATGGATGAGTGGTAGGAGGCTAGATCTATGTTTTGGAGCAATTGCATGGCCTGGAATGCTTCTGAATGGATTCAGACCGGTGGTACTCGGCGAGTCACATGGGTGTACTCGACGAGTTGCTTGAAGATGAGCTGGGACTCGGCGAGTTGGAAGAACAACTCGGCGAGTTGGATGAAGATGGCCTGGAACTCGGCGAGTTGTATGAACAAGTCGGCGAGTAGGTTGATGATAGCCTTAGACTCGGCGAGTCTGTTCTTGAACTCGGCGAGTCTTGTCGAAGGGTCCCGATATTCCCTGGTTGAGTCGAAGAATCGGTGAGTCAAGGGATGACTCGGTGAGTGGTGTGCGAGTGGACTTAGAGTTGTTGGACTCGGCGACTCTCGGGGTGACTCGGCGAGTTAGGTCGCGGATTGAGTGAAGTTCTGATTATGGGAACTCGGCGAGTCATAGGGTTGACTCGGCAAGTAGGGTCAGTCAGGGGTTGACTTTGACTGAGGACTTTGATTTTGACCAAGGGTTGACCGTTGACTTTTAGGGTTTGGTCAGCGATGTGGCCTTTGGGCCAAGAGAGGGGTAAAATAGTCTTTTACCGTTAAGAGGGTGCCATGAGAGGATTGATTCTAGTCTCGAGAGTTATATTCATGAGAGTATTTGCCTTACGTGTTAGGCGGTGGCGAGTTCGAGATTTAAGTATGGGGATATCTGCTTTCTGCTTGCCAGGTGAGTCTTCTCACTATACTTTACCTTGAGTAGGTAACCAGAGTTATGTGACAGAGTATTTGTATGCTATGTATGTTATGTGTTGTACTGCATTATTTCTATGTGATTTATGTTGTGCATGTTTACAGAGTTGGAACCGAAGGGTTCCTAGAGTTAGAACCAGAAGGTTCACAGAGTTAGAACCTGAGGGTTCACAGAGTTTGGGTGCACGGACCCATAGAGTTATAGCCTCGAGCGGCTAATATGTGTTATGTGTGTGGTATTTTGGGGAACTCACTAAGCTTCGTGCTTACAGTGTTTTGTGTGATGTTTTTCAGGTTTCCTTCAGTATCACGGGACGGCACCGACTTGATTGTACACACCAGAGAAAGAGTCATGTTTTGGAGGATCCTGGTTTTTCTATGCAAGTGAAAATGGAGTTATGTTTTGTAATTCGATTATGATTGAGATTTTAAACAAGTGTTTCTAAGAATAAAATGATTATTTTAAATAAAAAAATTGTTTTGAAATTTACGGTGTTACAAGTTGGTATCAGAGCCTTGGTTTGAGGGATTCGGATGCGCCTTCGGGTAAATCTGGACTCAAACTGAGGAAGTAAGAAAAGTTTTTTTTTAAGAAATAATTTTCTGAAAGTGAATAAGAGTTCAAAGAGAAAGCAAGAAAGAGCAGTGTGTACAATCAGCCAGAGCCCGAACGGTGATTTCCCAAAATACCCTTACTTTTGTGTTATGAGATATTTATGATGCACTTTATGAGATATTATTGCATGCTAGAGACAGGCTAGGTATTTCATATCTTAGGACTAGAGTGGCCTAATTTGTGATGCCTTAGCCTAGGACTCGTTGTTATATGTATCATGCTTTTGAGTATGTAATGAGTGAGAGTATCCATTTAGAACCCATGAGGGGTAGAGTTACAGAGTTCGGTGGTACTTCCGAGGATGAGCCGAGAAAGTGGAGTTATCATAGAGAGGGAGTCCTGTGTATTCTTCGATGCTCGAATGCTGCTTGCTTTGTGCTTTATGGAACTCTCGATGATGGGAGTCAGCTACCAAGTGAATATGACGATATTCAGGAGGTAGATGGCTGGCATCATTAGGAGCTCTTCAGCAGCTGATAGCAAAGAAGTGGGAGGACAAAGGAAGAGCCTAGGGAGTAACCCTAGCCAGATGAGTGCGCTGGTAGAGTAGAGAATTTCGCTGGGAAGCGAGAACGTGCGATGGGATTGGTGAAAGAGCAGGTCGAGCAGCTACTTAAGAACTCTGGGATGGTCCGTGTGGAAAGTATGGGTAGATGTGGCAGGTAGTATGGGCCCGTACTACTGAAAGCAGAGGACCCATACTTGATACAGGGAGTATTCTGAAGGTTCTAAGGAGCGGATTGAGGAGTGATGTTATGGTTCGAGTACCATACATCGGAGCGGATTGAGGAGTGATGTTATGGTTCGAGTACCATACATCGGAGTGGATTGAGGAGTGATGTTATGGTTCGAGTACCATACATCGGAGCGGATTGAGGAGTGATGTTATGGTTCGAGTACCATACATTGGAGCGGATTAAGGAGTGATGTTATGGTTCGAGTACCATACATCGGAGCGGATTGAGGAGTGATGTTATGGTTCGAGTACCATACATCGGCGTGGATTGAGGAGTGACGTTATGGTCCGGGTACCATACATCGGAGCGGATGGGGGGGGTGATGTTATGGTTAGGGTACCATACACCGGAGCATATTGAGAAGAGATGTCATGGAATGAGTACCATGGTTCGTAGTGAATGAAGCTTGTGGTTCTCCGGTTATCCGGTCATGATTAAGTTCGAAGAGGCGTCCCTTGAGAGGGAGATCGAGAGCCCTCAGAGTATTTTAGTAAGGAGTCAGGGAGAAGGGAGAATTTCGATCTGAGTTGAGCGATCAGTCGATAAAGGAGATGTCACCTTCTATGATCTGGGAGGTATTGATTATGTGCGTGTGCAAAATATGAGAAGCATGATGTTTTAGATTTGGGTTTGGGGGTAAAACCTGCAGGTCGTTATTTGATGATGATTTTCCCCCAGAGTATCAGGTAGCATGTGTGTCGCGAGGCAGTGATTTATCATGAGCAGATAGTCAGTTAGGACTGAGATAGTTGAGGACCCCACTACACCTATTTGAGTATAGTAGGATGTATTGTAGTGGTATCAGTGGGGAGTTTAGTCGAGTTTAGCAGTGCAGAGAGTTCTCTATCTATGTTGGGTGTTGAATATGGGAGTGGGTCCCTGTTCTTGGGATGATCCCGGTGTTGGAGCGTTGTTTGATGAGTTGAGGTGAGGGGTACAATGATTTTGTCGTTCAGTTTATGAGCCATGGATGTTATTGAGCAGTTGAGTTGTTTGGTACTAGATTGGTACGAGATTTGGAACGACTAGAGGTAGTCGTGACAAGAAGTTCTTGAGGAGTTCATCAGAGGTTCAGAGTATATGAGGTCGATTGATTTCCTTAAGGGGGATTATCGGGCGTTGTGTAGCACTTTCCGGGGGCAGGTGCGATTTTGCTGGTGAAAATAGTTATGGGTTGGTTGTGTTCTATTTGGTGATGGTTCGAACCCTAAGTGGGGTAGAACCGGGTGCCGTATGTAAGAAAGCAGAGAGTTGTCAAGAGCAGTTATAAGTGGAGTATAGAGATCTGCGGTAAGAAATCATGAGACCAGAGATGTCGGTGATCGAGGAAAGGGTTCAGAGTGAGTTAATGCGGGAAGTACTTGTTTGAGAAGGATGAATCTCTCCACGACAGGTTTAGAGGTCAGGAATCTGGTATTGGTCAGTGTTGGGGCAAGTAGATAGAGAATGATTGGGCAGCCAACTCCCGGTTCGGTATGCGTATCCTTGTTTGGATTTTGAGCGGCGGGAAAAAGGGTTTTGGAGAATTATTAGCGTATTTCGTAGCGTTAGCGTTTTCTCGTATTCCAATTGAGAAATTGGATACACCGAAGTTGCAATGTGGGAAGAATGTAGATCTATTTATGGGGTACAGAGGAAATGTGTTATTATGTCTATATGACGCTTGGGGCAGGAGATCAATGGTTGTGGCAGGATCTTGTGATGTTCTGTTGGGGTATTCTGAGGTATCCGGGTATGATATCTTTATTTCAGAGTTACTCGTGAATCTTGAGTTGAGACGACTTGTGGTATATCAGGTATCTATGGATCTAGTGGGAGCCCTTCGAGTATGGGCATCCAGGGAGATTATTTGAGAGAGTGGATCTTCGCAAGGGTGGGCATTTGTTATGTCGATTGCCTCCAGAGTCGGTGATGAATATGCAAGTCGAGTATGGGTAGCCGCCTATGATAGTCTACGGAGCACGAGCTAATAGGGTCAGAGGGTGTTGTGATACTGCGGGGAGCCGTAGTACTCACTAGTCAGAGGGTGTTGTGATACTGCGGGGAGCCGTAGTACTCACTAGTCAGAGGGTGTTGTGATACTGCGGGGAGCCGTAGTACTCACTAGATGGCAAGAGAGTGTGATGATGGAATGTTCTCCGATCAGTGTATGATGTGGAAGAGTTTTGGGCTTGAGTAGCCCTAGTATTGAGTTTTTGGAGCCTGGATGTTGGACCGGGGGCGAGACTGGGGTCTCCGTCTCTTTCGGGAAATGTGGTGAGATGCGCAAGGGATATGCGCAGCAGAAACCAGAGATCAGAGTTGAGACGATCCTCGGTTGGATTGTATTTTTCTCGCATGAGGAAAAGAGAATTTCGTGACTTGCGTGTCACTGGGTCGGGATAGTGGTCACGGGGAGGATGTTAGTGGGATATTTGGATCATGATATGGGTGACCTTTGGAGGCTCAGTTGTGGAGTCAAAAGCTGACCTGGTGCTCAGTCTCGAAGAGGGATATGAGAAATGAGCTAGAGCTTATCATGATGATGTCTGAGGACACCTCAGGGAGAGCGAACGATTCAGACGCTCAAAGACATGCTTCGGGCATGTGTATTAGATTTCGGAGGGAGTTGCGGCACGTATTTATCCTTGGTTGAGTTATCCTATATCAACAGCCATCATTAGTGCATTGGTATGCCACCCTTTGAGCTGTTGTATGGGAGGAGGTGTCGGACCCTCATTTGCTGGGGAAAGTGTTGATTCGCGGAAGTGAAAGTAGTAGTGAGAATGGATGATTTGGAGTATGGTGGTCGAACACTGTGTCTGTGACAGTGGTATGGAATGACATCATGATGGGATGTCTGCTGAGGACGCGGAAGGGATTCCGCGGGTGTAGAGCGAAGAGTCTCAGGATGGATGCAGAGATGGAGTCTGGGACTCCCAGATTAATTCTGATCAAGGGTTGTGTGCGTAGTGGTGGTCCTTCCTAGGGATGTTGGGGATGTCGTCAGTGTGACGGGTTTTCCTAACCCGAGGGTGCTAGATCTAGTTCAGCATGCGTATGCGGTTGCAAGAGGGGAACTCGTGAGAGTTGCTCTGAGATTGAGAATGGGTCTTTCCGTCGTCACGGATTGGATAGAGTGGGATTCGGATCGGGGATCCGATGCTTCATGGCTTCTAACCCTTATGGGTCGAGTGATTGTTGAGATTTGGGGCAGTGATGCTTCATGGGTAATTCTCGGATCGTTGAGTGTGGTTATCAGAGGGTACAGCCGGTACCCGGTTCGAGAGGGTGGTCAGGACACCGTAAGGAAAGGGAAAGTGTGTTTGAGTTTCGATGGGTATGCTTTGTGAGACCTGGTCCGATTAAGGCCAGGTGACACGTTGTGGGAGTATTTCTGGAGTTGAGTTGCTATAGGCTTCGAGGAAGAGGCCTAATTTAAGTGGGGGAGAATTGTAACATCCCGAAATATCAAGAGTAGAGTTGAAGGGCTAAAAGAGTAAGTTGTGTAAGAGTGACTCGGCGAGTCCATGGATGGACTCGGCAAGTAGAATCGCGACTGGGTCGCATGCTAAGTAGCCAACTCGGCGAGTCGGTGAGGAGGACTCGGCAAGTAGGCGCTGATTGGAGAAAACCCTAATTCTCGGGGTTGAGCCCTATATAGAGAACATTATGTTTTCCTCCCAGCCTCTTTATCACCCCTTGAGCCCCAGAAACCCCTAAATCGCGGAGAAGCACCATTGTTGAGTGGATTGGAGCTTGGAGAAGTAATTGTTGAAGGAATTTTGGGAGATTGAAGGCTTGGAGCAAGGGGCTTTGCTTGGGTTCGAATTACATTGCAGTTGGGGCATCTCTTGGAGGTAATATCTCGTTCTTGGGCTGTTGTTATGTTGTTTCTTCATTTTGGAGTTTGTGGGAACTTGTCTATGGATGTAATTGGAAGTCTAGAGGTTAGATCTGAGGTTGCTACCTCAGATCTGGAATGGAGAAGGATCAGAGAGCATGAAAGTCCCTTTGTTGGAGTGTTTTGTGGAGCCATCATGTCCCCAAACCCTAGCCCAATGTGCAAATGGCCTAGATCTCTTTGGATTCACGTAAAGTTTGCCACTTTACGTGATGGATGAGTGGTAGGAGGCTAGATCTATGTTTTGGAGCAATTGCATGGCCTGGAATGCTTCTGAATGGATTCAGACCGGTGGTACTCGGCGAGTCACATGGATGTACTCGACGAGTTGCTTGAAGATGAGCTGGGACTCGGCGAGTTAGAAGAACAACTCGGCGAGTTGGATGAAGATGGCCTGGAACTCGGCGAGTTGTATGAACAACTCGGCCTTAGACTCGGCGAGTCTGTTCTTGAACTCAGCGAGTCTTGTCGAAGGGTCCCGATATTCCCTGGTTGAGTCGAGAATCGGTGAGTCAATGGATGACTCGGTGAGTGGTGTGTGAGTGGACTTAGAGTTGTTGGACTCGGCGAGTCTCGGGGTGACTTGGCGAGTTAGGTCGCAGATTGAGTGAAGTTCTGATTATGGGAACTCGGCGAGTCATAGGGTTGACTTGGCGAGTAGGGTCAGTCAGGGGTTGACTTTGACTGAGGACTTTGATTTTGACCAAGGGTTGACCGTTGACTTTTAGGGTTTGGTCAGCGATGTGGCCTTTGGGCCAAGAGAGGGGTAAAATAGTCTTTTACCCTTAAGAGGGTGCCATGAGAGGATTGATTCTAGTCTCGAGAGTTATATTCATGAGAGTATTTGCCTTACGTGTTAGGCGGTGGCGAGTTCGAGATTTAAGTATGGGGATATCTGCTTTCTGCTTGCCAGGTGAGTCTTCTCACTATACTTTACCTTGAGTAGGTAACCAGAGTTATGTGATCGAGTATTTGTATGCTATGTATGTTATGTGTTGTACTGCATTCTTTCTATGTGATTTATGTTGTGCATGTTTACAGAGTTGGAACCGAAGGGTTCCTAGAGTTAGAACCGGAAGGTTCACAGAGTTAGAACCTGAGGGTTCACAGAGTTTGGGTGCACGGACCCATAGAGTTATAGCCTCGAGCGGCTAATATGTGTTATGTGTGTGGTATTTTAGGGAACTCACTAAGCTTCGTGCTTACAGTGTTTTGTGTGATGTTTTTCAGGTTTCCTTCAGTATCACGGGACGGCACCGGCTTGATTGTACACACCAGAGAAAGAATCATGTTTTGGAGGATCCTGGTTTTTCTATGCAAGTGAAAATGGAGTTATGTTTTGTAATTCGATTATGATTGAGATTTTAAACAAGTGTTTCTAAGAATAAAATGATTATTTTAAATAAAAAAATTGTTTTGAAATTTACGGTGTTACATAATAGTGTAGTGTTTTGAGATTGTATCGAATATTAATGTTTTGCAGTTAAATTTACCATTTTATATATTTTGTAAATTTACTGTTTTAGCAATTTTATGATATGAGAACTGGGAAATTATAGAGAAAAAAGAGCAGCTGTATGGGCATACCTATAGAGACGACATGTCGTTTCTATAGGTGGATCTATAGAGACGACATGTCGTCTCTACAAATGCATCTACCACCACGACATGTTGTCGCTAAGGGCTAAGGTGACTCGACTATATCTCTATCTATGGAGACGACATGTTATGTTTATACATATACCAATAGAGACGACATGTCGTCTCTATAGCTTCATTTATGGAGACCAACAACGTATAGCGACGAACCAAAACAGGACGACATGTCGTCTCTAAAGGATACCTATTGCGACGATATTTATAGCGACGACCAAAAATATCTATTGCGACGGGGCTATGAGGAGGAGAGCTGTAGGGACGACATGTCCTCCCGACCACCTATAGCGACGACATTTTTAACCTATATAGACGACATTTGTCGTCCCTATAGGTCCCGTTTCTTGTAGTGTTGCAAGATAAGGAGACGCCATCTTCCATTATACCTTGCCATGAGCCAAGCCACTTGGATCGATGTAAGTTTAGGTTAAGTTCGACATTGGGCGAAGACCGATCTTGGAGACTTGGACTGAGACTCACATTCATTAATCCTCTATTTTCGTTAATCTTCTATTGTTTTGTACTTAGTCCACTTTGATACACTTAGTTACCAGGTTTAACTAGGTAACCTAAAATTCACAATTACCAAAAGTAAAAGAAATACAAGCAAAATTATATACCCTAATCTAGATTATAAACACTTTTGATACAATATTAGAAACGAAATGTGAAATAAAAACAAACAACCAAGAATCACAGCCAAACATACGTGATCTAATTTGGGCACAGACAACACATCAATCCAACCAATTAAAAAACCATTTTAAATTTTTTTTAGTCAAAATCAATAATGTAATTTTGCATTAAAAAGCAATTTTGATTTTAGTTCAATACATATCGATTGAAGGCAAACGGGCAACAAGCTGCACCGCTAGCCTTTTCTGGATAGCAAAACCAATTCCTTTGAAAACAACATTTGTGGATCTAGGAGATATGACATTAGAATGCATGACCCGTTGGAGTCTATTGAGGAGTTTCACCGCCTCTGGTGCAAGAAACCCAACGAGAGGAGAAACCCCAGTAAGATCCACGCATGCATGTTTCCCTCCTATCCATCCAAAGACCAAAATGTCAGTCGGTCTAAGTGTGGACCTCCCATCCTGCGGGTCCGTCAAAAAGTTCATTGGTGCTTCTTTCTTAAATGAAATACCAGCACGCCGACAAACATCAAAGAGAACATCTCGAACCACATCATGTCTGTACTTGAAACCAGAGAGCTCTCTACAATGAACCGTGTGTTCCCCAAATGTATCCAAACATCTCTTGCGGCAAACTGGGCATATCTCGTCAATTGGGAATATGAGAATCATGAGGTGGTAACGAAGGATAGTTCGGTACTCCACAGGAGACATATGCTGGCCAAAACCATCAATAGGGATAGTTAACAGAAAATCCTGAGCATGAGGTGCGCGTAAACACTTAAATATTGCTTTCTGTCTAACAGTCATGTCGAAGTCGACTTCCATATCTTGGACGATTTTGCTAAAAATGGCACATGCCAAAGCTTTTTGTGATTTAGGGGGGGTGTCCTTATTAGTGAAACCACTACAGTCAAATATCGGAATCGTATCGCGAAGACGAGTCATAGCACATAGGTAATTCGAGTCCATACCACATACGCCACTGTCACGTAAGATGTTGTCTTGTAATGCCCAAGATTGGGCCCTAGAGGCTACAAATGCGTAGCAGGAAACCTCGTATGCCGAGTACAAACCCAAACCACCAAAACGAATAGGTAAGGAGGCCAGGTGCCATTGGATGTCTCCAAAGAAGGGGCCTCCACATACCACCATGTCCTCGATAAACATGCGCAATCCTTTGTCAAAGAACAAAGATGCCTCTGCTATGTGTACCGGCTAGCATGTCCTTAATTAAAACATTGATTTCTACAAAAGTAAAAATCAATTATGTTACTAATTTGCTAAAAGTTATAGCATTTTGTTCATTAAAACATTTAGTCAACTAATATATATATATATATATATATATATATATATATAGAGAGAGAGAGAGAGAGTTAGGTTCAAATGTTTGTACTATCTATTGTGTGTATGTAGCATTGATTCTAGACCAATCATTTTAGTTATTTTAAGAAAATAATTAATACGTATTAAATGTTGATTATTTAATTAATACTCATTATATCTTCAACATGTACTATGCATTAGTTACTTTCTTAAAATAACTAAAATAATTGGTCCATAATCAATCCAACATGCACACAATCATAAATGTGTCTGTATATATATATATATATATATATATATATATATATATATATAGGTTCATGTGAGACCATCATATTTCGTGAGACAAAGGGACGCAATCATAATCATTCCTTTTGGAGATAAAAAAAAAATTAACTCGAAATAAATGAAAATTTTCAAAAAAA
Organism: Lactuca sativa; assembly: GCF_002870075.4. NCBI lineage: Eukaryota > Viridiplantae > Streptophyta > Magnoliopsida > Asterales > Asteraceae > Lactuca > Lactuca sativa. The sequence continues at coordinate 226,615,081 of NC_056627.2, forward strand.
AAATTTAATATTATTTTCGTCATTTTTTTCACCCAAAAAAATAATTACCATCTGTTTCAAAATATACGTGAAATTTTCTAATAGAATATTATACTATAAATATTCAAATTGAGTTTTTAAAATCTTATAATATTCTACTAGAATATCAAATTATAAATATTCAAAAAAATTCTAATAGAATATTAAAATATTCTAACAAATCTAAAAATTCAAGTAGAATATTTGAACATTTTTTAACATATCTATCAATTTTATTAGAATATTAGACTATTCTAACATTCTAAAAAATCGATTAGATTATTTAAAGTGTAATATTCTATTAAAATATTTCACTGATATTTTGAAAAAAAACAGTGACTTTTTTATTTATTTAATCTTTTTTTGGATAAATTAAATAACGAAAATAATATTTGAAAAAAATAATTTTTGGATTTTTCCTTCTATTTTGTATTTTATATTTTTTTTTCTCCAATATTAGTGGCTAAGATTGCATCCCCGTGTCTCAGAAATTATCATTGATCTCAAATATATAATATATATATATATATATATATATATATATATATATATAGATATATATATATATATATATATATATATATATATATATAGGGTGAGGTTCAATAGAGAACCATAATTAACAAGGAACTAAGGAACCAATCGTGAACGTCGGAAATCATAATGATCAACGAACAAGGAAATAGATATACACTTGTATATTGGACGCACACACACCCGATTATACCAAAAAATCCATCTCTTTACCAAAAAAACTCATCTCTTTTTTCGTTTAAAATTTTTGTAGGCACATTTTTTATCAAAAAAAAATCAAATATACTGTTATTTTCGATTTTTCGTCATCTTTCCATAGAGATCCATGATGATATATAAAAAACGAACTTTTTTTCGAAAAAAAAAACTCACTTCATTTTGTTAGTTTTTACTTTTTTCAATATTTAAGTTTATTTTTATCAAAAAAAAATAATTATACCAAAAAATACTAATTTTTTGTACTTTATTAATAAACATCAACACCGACTAAAAAAAACTTCGATCAGTGTAGATTCACATTGTGAATTTAAACTGTAAATATTTCAATTTTTAACATTCACAATGTGAAAAAGCTCGATCAGTTCATATTCACATTGTGAATCTGAGTTGCTATTATCCACACTATGAATCTGAAAATGTTCACAAAAAAACATCGATCAGTGTAGCTTCACACTGTGAATCTAAACTGTAAATATTTTAATTTTTAACATTCACAATGTGAAAAAACTCGATCAGTTCAGATTCACATTGTGAATCTGACTTACTAATATGCATGTTATGAATATGAAAAGGTTCACAATATGAATCTGAACAGGTTCACAATGTGAATTTGAACTGAAATATCGTTTTTTTCTTTCTTTTTTATTTTTTTTACACGAATATGAATCTATGTTTAAATAGTACAAAAAAACATGAATTTTGATATATTTGTTAATATTTTCTATAAAAAAAAATAGACCTTAACTTTTCAACAAAGAAAATGAAGTGAGTTTTTTTTAAAAAAATTTGTTTTTAATATATCATCATGGATCTATTTAGAAAGAGGACGGAAAATCGTGAACAACGGTATACTTGTTTTTTTTTTCGATAAAAAACATGGGCAAAAAAAATTTTAAACGAAAAAATGAAGTGGGTTTTCTTATAATCCGGTACATGTGCGTCCATTGTAAACTCAAGAACCCTTCATTTTGCCGTTGATTGCTTTAAATTTCGACGCTTTGGATTTGTTCTTTGATTAATAATGGTTCTCTGTATATATATATATATATATATATATATATATATATATATATATATATATATATATATATATATATATATCAAACGTGAACCATAATTATTGTGTGAACGTATGACTAAATTTTGGCCATGAGATTATAAGAAATGAAGAGTTGTGATTTTAATGGTACATAGTATTAACATGGGATATCATTACTATATTATTACACATAATTAATTGTAAGGGTAAATTAGTCTAATTTGTTAAGAAGAATTTATGGAAGGTAAGGATATTAATGAATTCAATTTAAATTAGATTTAAAAAAATAAAAATTTATTTTTTATATTTTAATTTAATTACAATATTATTTAATATTATTAGTAAACTCTAGATTTAAAAAAAAAAAAAAAAAGAATATTATTTTTTGTCGTACTCTTTAAAAATATGGTATAATAAATTTTGCATATTGGAAATTATTTACGTATAGAATTCTTTAAGAATATGAGAATATAGTCTAAATTATTCTTGAAGAATAAGCAATATTCATGGTTAAAAATAATTATTTTTTAATTTAAAGCTTGTTCCATATCATGAGAATCATTACAAATCGATTATTTTAGTTAGAACTTCTTGATGATGAGAATAGTTGATATTGACATTCTCATAAGAATAAAATTAATTATATAAAAATTATAGTTAATTCTTTAAGAATATGTTGCATAAGATATGAAGTTTATAAATGACATTCTTGAATAACAAGACATGATCAAAATGCATAACTTACATCTTTTAAAAATAATATAACATTCTTGGAAAAAAAACAAAAAAAAACATTCTTAATAAATAGTTCATAAAAAATAAAAAGGAACACAAGTACAAATATATGAAACATTCTTATTGTAAACATCTTTATTTGAAACTCCATTCAATAATTAGTTTCCATTCTTCTGAATTCCATTTTCAAGAATCGTTTTCAAAATATCTTTGTTGAACTCTTATATCTACAATCAGATTATCTTAGATAGAGATAATAATTACATATGAGAAACAAAAATCCATAAATCAATAATTATTGTAAACAATATTCCCAAATTGTTATAAACAACTAAAAGTCCATGAGAAACAAAATCTTGAATTATTTAAGAGTGAGATAATAATTCTTGTAAAAAAAATTCCTGAATTCTTTAAGATATAATAATAGTTTCCTACTATGAGATTCTTTAAGAATGACATAAATGTAAACTTGTAAAACAAAATCTTAGTGCATAAGGTTAGAAAAATATACTAAGAAAAAGTAAATATAAAAAATAATTAAAGTTTAAATTGTCTTCAACATGGCCCACTGATATTACGAGGATATGATCATGACATTCTCAGCCATACAAATGTATACCCAAATTAAATGTACCAGCTTAGATATCCTCTTCTTATCCTCCACAAAAAAACAGACATTAAACTTTAACAATGGAATAATGATCAAACTTTCTAATGTCTTCAAAATCTTTAAAAAAGTTGAAGAAATTAATCAACCTTTAAGACTTACATTAGGTGCAGACCTTTAATGACAAGAATCTTAAGAGGATTTGATGAGTTCAGGAGCGTCCAAAAGACCAGTAACATGGTTATAAATCCACTTCTCAATAGCCACACCATCTTTAAGAGCCTTAACATGTTCATACAAAAGATCAAAGTAATTGGCTTGTGGATCAAGTGCAGTCACTCCCTTCGCTTTCCTGCCAGTTCTGCCCAAAGAATGGTAATCATCTAAACATATAACTGTAGTTGTATCACTTATGAGTGTATCTGAGTTGAGATTCCCTCCTTTTGGAGGGGAAGCTGTCAACCTTTTCTTAAAGATTGTATTCCCTAAATTTTAAACTTGTAAAACGAAAACTCTTTTTCTCATATAACATTCTTTAAGACTTTTATTTTTAATGAAACATTTGGCAATAATATTTTTTTTATAGAAAACATATAAAAAAAATCATTCAAATTTAACTTTTGGATTTCTTATGTCAAAATTCTTTGAGAATATCATAGTTACTATGTGCCATTGACTTTGAAAGTAATAATAATTATAATGACTTCAATGTTGGAACTAAGCCCTAAATCGAGAAGACAGAGGTTAGGCGAGTCCTGTACTAATGCTTGCTCAAATGATGAAACCCAATAGAACCTAAGAATCCCCCATACAATTGAGAACATTATATTTGCAATTTCATCCAAAAATTAACTTCAATGTTGGAACTAAGCCCTAAATCGAGAAGACAAAGGTTCAAAAAGAAACCAAAAAGCAAAATATTTTAGATAGAAATCGAGATTCATCATAAAAAATGAGAAATATAGATTCAACCACAATCATCATAATGAAATCGAGACATCAAGAAAGAAAGGAGATATATTATCATATGAAATCAACAACATCCTAAATTATTAAAAAGATGTGGGATAATTATCAAGAAATATATTACCTGAAGCAAGTTTTGATTAAAAAAACAGATCGTAATCCTAAAAAAACACACATGTAGGGTTGTTTCAGTACCAAAATCAGACCACTAATATTCGCGGGGGGGGGGGGGGGGGGGGGGGGGCTTATTTCACAGGGCCTAAGGGATATATCCTATGTAAAATTCTGAAATTATCCTGATTTGATATGCGGTGAAAGAGTGATTTAAGGGAAAGAAAATAACTGATCTCATGTCTAAGGGATATATCCTATGTAAAATTCTGAAATTATCCTTGAATGTTGATTGGTTAAGAATCAGTCACACATTCACACAATAATTAGAGATTATATATGAACCTAATTCTCTCTCTCTTATATATATATATATATATATATATATATATATATATATATATATATATATATATATATATATATATATATATATATATATATATATATATATAGAGAGAGAGAGAGAGAGAGAGAGAGAGAGAGAGAGATATGGATGGACTATTTCCAAGAGCACGATGAACATATTTAAAAACAATAAAATACCAAAATACTTTTATGATTAACAGTTCAAAAAGATGCCCTAATATCCCTGTTGGTAGTTGATATTCAAAACAATATAAAACTTTAATATATCCCAAAGTCATGGATACAACTAGAATATAATAAATCGACAATTAATCAACCGCAATATGTTTATAATTTTACATCAAAGTTGGAGACATGTTATCAAAAAAGATAATCTTCTATGATTGATCTACAGAGAGCATGAAACAAGAGCTGGTAAACAATTAACTTTTCAAACTTCTTCATGTATTCTTTTTATGTTGTATATATATATATATATATATATATATATATATATATATATATATATATATATATATATATATATATATATATATATATATATATATATATATATATATATATATATATATATATATATATATATATATATATATATATATATATATATATATATATATATATATATATATATATATATATATATATATATATATATATATATATATATTCAATCGTTTAGTTATAACTTTGCAACAAAAATTGTTGGTTTTTATCAAATATATATATATATATATATATATATATATATATATATATATATATATATATATTTATACCATTTTTTTTACTTTTTATACAATAATAAATAAAAGTTGATCTACATAAGTTAATTATTTATAACAAAGTCATAAAAATATTTAAAAATCACTTTAAAGTTTAAAAAAAAGTCAGTTTAATTAGATTTCAGTTTATTTTAGTAGCTCGCAGATGTTAAAAAACCAAACAGTCTTCTTTTTTCAGACTGCAGACGTTTGGTCCACCTCTTCTACTGCAGAGGTCTACGGATGTGGTCCGCAGGCTCAAGATATTTGTCTCAGAAAAAACAAACAGCACCTTAGTGCTCGAAGTCTTCCATGGCGACTAACTCAGGATAATGCTCCCGCATCTCTGCCTCCGGCTCCTAGGTCCACTCGGAGCCTTTCTGATGCTGCCACTGTACCTTTACGAAAGGTATCTCCTTGTTGCGCAGGACCTTCATCTTCCTCTCCAAAATAGTCACCGACCTCTCAAAATAGTTCAGACGCTCATCGACCTGAATATCGTCCAAGGAAACCACTGTATCCTCATCAAATACGCACTTTCGCAGATAGGAAACATGGAAAGTGTTGTGAATCTAACTAAGCTCCATAGGTAGCTCCAACCTGTAAGTAACCTTGCCAACCATACCAATCAATCGAAAAGGCGCATTGTACCGGGGGACCCAGTTTCCCCCTCTTCCTGAAGCATATCACACATTTCCAAGGTGAGACCTTTAGTAATACCATATCACCGACCTGAAACTCCAACTCGGATCAGTGTCGGTTGGCATAGCTCTTTTGCCGACTCTGAGTGGTCTGCAGTCTCTTCTTGATTTGTTGAATAAGCTTCGTGGTCGGAAGGACTACTTTGGTCCTTCTCATAACCCTGTGACCAACCTCCCCCAAACAAACCAGAGTACGACATCTTCGACCATACAAGAGTTCAAAAGGTGGAGCACCAATGCTTGAGTGATAACTATTGTTGTAGGATAACTCCGCAAGAGGTAGGTACGAATCCCAACTCCAACCAAAATCAATGACACGTGTTTGCAACATATCCTCAAGGGTCTGTATCGTCCGCTCACTTTTGTTGTCAGTTTGCGATTGATAAGCAATATTGAAATGCAACCTCGTGCCTAGTTCCTCGTGGAACTTCCGCCAAAAATGGGAAGTGAACCGAATATCATGGTCTGAAACAATGGAGACCGGAACCCATGGCGAGCAAGGATCTCGCAAACATACACATCATCCAACTTCTCGGACGAAGAACTCTCCCGAATCACCAAAAAGTAGGCATTTTTGGTCAATCGTTCCACGACGACCCATATAGCATCACAACCCTTTGTCGTCTTCGGCAACTTCGCAATAAAATCCATAGAAATTTGCTCCCAATTCTACATGGGAACCTCTAGAGGCTGCAACTAGCCATGCAGCCTCTGATGCTCAGCCTTCACCATCCTGCAGGTTAAGCACCTCTCAAGATACTAGGAAACTGGAACCCAAACCCGACCACAACAGGTTAACAATCCTCGACTATCCATGACAAATCTATCAATCTCTCCTCAGATCCTCTCCTGCTTCTAATTTTCCTTCCGAACTCCCTCTGCCTGAGCCTCCCTGATCAATCCCAAAAGCAGAGAATCAACGGATATCCTCATACACGTCTCCATGTCTGAAGACCCAGTCGACTTGCGGCTCAAAGCATCAGCTACCACATTTGCTTTACCCGGATGGTAAAGGATCTTGCAGTCATAATCCTTGACTACATCCAGCCACTTGCACTGCCCCATGTTCAAGTTCGACCGGTCCATCAGATACCTAAAACAATTGTGATCCGTGTAGACCGTACAATGGACCCCATATATATAGTTTCTCCAAATCTAGAGGGTGAACACCACTACCCCCAACTCCAGATCATGTGTTGGATCTCACGACTCATGCGGCTTCAGGTGTCATGTAACATGCAATCACCCGTCCTCTCTGTGTTAGGACCTTCCCTAAACTGATGATGGATACATCACAGGATGCTACAAAATCCTCAACTCCCTCTGAGAGGGTCAATGTCGGGGCCTCACACAACCTCTGCTGAAGAGTCTCAAATGTCAACTGTTGCTCATGGCCCCATAGGCAATCCACCCCCTTCCTCGTCAGACGAGTGAGGGGTACCGCAATATTGGAGAAGTCCCAAATGAATGTCCGATAGTACCCTGCCATACCCAAGAAAATCATGATCTCTAAGGGAGATTTCGGAACCTCCTACTGCATCACCGCCTCGATCTTGGTTGGATCGTCCAAAAACCCATCCTGGTTAACGAGGCGCCCAAGGAATTGGACCTCTCGCAACCATAATTCGCACTTCGATAACTTGGCATAATTTCGTTCTGGCGTCAAAACCCCCAAAAGCTCTCATAAATGCTCCTCATGCTGCTCTCTGGTCATAGAATATACCAACATATCATCAATAAACACAATAACCAATTGATCGAGCATCGACCTACATACACGACTCATCAGATCCATAAACACAGCAGGCGCATTGGTGAGCCCAAATGGCAACACCATAAACTCGTAATGCCCATAATAAGTCCGAAATGCTGTCTTCTCCACGTCCTCCTCTCTCACTCTAACCTGATGATAACCAGAACTCAAATCAATCTTGGAGAAACAAGATGCACCCTACAACTGATCAAAGAGGTCATCAATCTACGGAAGGGGATAACGGTTCTTCACTGTTAACTTGTTCAACTCCTGGTAATCAATGCATATCCGGTACGGACCATCGTTCTTTTTGACGAACAGTATCGGCACTCACCATGGAGAACTGCTCGGTCTGATGAACTGCTTGCCTAGCAGCTCCTGCAGCTGAGATAACAACTCTTGTATCTCATGCGGTACCAAGCGGTACAATGCCTTGGCAATCGGGGACGCACCTAGCACAAGGACAATCTTGAACTCGACCTGCCTCTTGGGAGGCACACTGGGTAACTCCTCCGGGAATACATCAGCAAACTCCTTGACCACTAGAACCTCGGAAACTGAAACCTGATCCCCAACTCGCTTGTCGAGCATAGAGGCTGAATAACCTGCACACGCATGCTGAATATACTGACGAGCCCTAGCTTCCCAACAAAACCTTGAACCGACCCTGGTGCCCTCTCCAAAAATAACAATTCTCCCCCGCTTGGGTTTCGAACTACCACTCGCTGACCCACACAATCAATCATGGCAGCAAACATTCTCAACCAGTCCATACCCATTATCACATACACATCCCCCATGGGAATCAGGATCACATCAATCAGATAAGGCACCCCAAAGATCTCAAGCACACGACCCTGATATACCGCAGATGTAGAAACCTCGTGTTTGTTGGAGATAGAAACCCACAACAGACACCCTAACTCCCTAATGGGCATATCAAACTCCCTGCTGAAAGATCAAGATACAAATGACTGACTCGCACCGGAGTCGGACAGCACAAGGGCAGGAAAAGAGTTCACTAGGAACGTACCTACCAGGGTCATATATATATATATATATATATATATATATATATATATATATATATATATATATATATATATATATATAAGCATAACATAAAACATAATCAATAGGATAATAAATAGAAGCATACCCGTCACAACATCTGGAGCTGCTTTGGCCTCCTTAGCAATGAGCTAAAAAGAGCGACCTCGAGCCCTTGGGGGCTCTGCCCTCCCCTGGCGACCATCGGTGATCCTCAAACTAGTTGGCGTCAAGGCCTACGCCGGCTTGGTGGCGAGCAAGGGATAGTTGACCTTCACATGGCCAACCTGATCACATTGATAGCAAATCCTGGAACTCAGAGTTGGGGCTGGCTAGCGGAAATCCCTCGCATAGTGCCCCTCCTTGCCACATTTGTGGCACACACCTCACGATCGACAGGCCCCCTCATGAAACTTGCCGCACTTCCCACAAGTGTGGCCCCTCTTCCCTCTAGATCTAGAATCAACGGCACTGAACTGCTTCGACGCAGGCTGCGACTATGCCAGGGCTAGTCTTTTCTTCCTCGTCTGGAGCTCCATCTCAATCTCACGCCGCCTGACGGCATCCTGCAACTCCAACAATAACCATAACATTGAGTGGATAAAAACTGTCTGATATCCGTCTTGAGCATGCTTAAGTGACTGGTCATCTGATCCTTCCCAAAAGTAGCAAACTCATAAAAAACATGGACCTCTCCATGAACATCTTGGTGATCTCCGTCACCAACTCGGTCCCCTGTCTCAGATCCAAATACTCCTGGGCCAACCTCTCACGCTCCACCAACGGCACATATCTAGAATAAAACATCTCCGAGAACTTATCTCAAGACACAACAACTCTATACTCAGTAGAATACGAACCAGTAACAAGTATCCACCAATCCTTCACTCTAGACATCAGAAGATCCTGAGCGCACCTGACCTTGTACTCAACTGGGCAAGAGCAAGTGTAGAAACACCCCTCAGTTTCAGACAACCACTTCATGGATATGATTGGGTCCTAAACTCCATAAAATGTTGGGGGCTTCGTATTATCGAAGTCCGGATACTAGAAGACATTCCTAGCACTAACCCCTAGCAGCAGCAATGGCTGTGGTGGCTGCAGCAACAACAGCCTCGGACAAAGCAGCATAACGCTCATCAAAATACTCCACCGTGATGGTCTTGATAGACCCGAACATCTCTGGCAACTATGCTCGAAAGTGAGCAACAATTTCCTCTTGAAGAATCTCCCTAATCATGTCCTCGTACACAGCTAGCCAACCCTGACTACCAACCCCCGACCCTTATCCAAATCCTACCTCAATTCATCTCGTCATAACCATACTAAAAATAAAATAGGGAGATATCAGATAACACGCATATCAAATCAGGGGAATCAAATCCTAACAAATCCCTAGGGGTTGTGACTTCCCTGTTACGCATACGGGTCATGTGCTTTCAGTAGTACGCCCCCATACTACCTTCCACACCTACCCGTATTTGTCTTAGATGATCATCACAACAACCCTAACAATACATACTAGCATACGCACACACTCAACCTTCACTCCCTACAGGAAGGCTAAACATCATGAAACTGGTCGGCTGACCCCAGGCAACTCATCCCAAAAACTTCCACCAACCCTGCAGCGCTCGTTTATGCTAATCATACATAACACTAGACCCTATAAACAGTTGAATATATGATCCTAACCTAAGCCCTTCATTAAACAAGACCAGGAAATAAGGCCAAACTAAAAAAATCTCAGGCTATAGAATCTTAGTTATGTATAATCATGATGCATACACTAAGAAACTATAGTAATGATGTCAATTTCATATAAGGAAGAACCTTAGGCTATAATGTATCATATAATCAGGAAATTCTATCATGAAATTCCTAAAGATCCCTAGCCTATCACTAGCATGGTTTTCTAACATATCAAAAAATCAAGTAATAGTGCGGTAATTTAGGGTCTACTTACTAGCTCCGACTGATTGTACACATCGCTTCCTATTTGATTATTTTGAAAACAATTTGAAATCATTTTTAAAATCTTTTCCTTAGTTTGAGACTAGATTCACACAATTGTTCCTCCAATTCACTCAAATCAAGGCTCTGATACCAACTTGTAACACTCATAAAAATCATGATAAATTTAGACTTTTCAAAACCAACCAATTTCATTAATTGTTTACAACTCCAATATACATCCCTGTGAACCCTCGATACTCGAACAGGATGATCATCAATAATATCAACCTTTAATGGATCCTCCAACTCCCCTGGAGCATCAAAAAACCTCTTGTTGATCACGAGAGATACAAAGGATCGGGTGGCCCCCGAATCAAACAAAACCAAAGCAGAGATACCGTTCACAAGGAACGAACCTAAAAGAAAAAATACAGATATAAGAAGGAAAATGAACCTAAATAAAGAGATAAGGAGAAGATATATACTCGTCACTACATCTGGTGTTACACGAGCCTCCTCGGCTATCACCTGAAATGCCCTGCTCCTCACAACATGGGCCTCCGCCTTGCCCTGACAGCCATCCGTGATCCTTAAGGTCGTCGGAACGAGTGTTGCAACTGGCCTTGTCGCTGCTAAACTTGGAATATTGGCCTTTTATGTCCCTTCCAATTGCAATGAAAGCAAATCAGACTCGATCCCTGGGTGGTAGCTGTCCAATCCCGACTAAACTCTCCATTCTTGCTGCACTTGAAGCAGCCTGAACCACCTCCCTTTCAACTAAATCATTGGTGCAAACTCAGCCTGAAACCTCTTCATGAAATCATCCCATGTCATCGATTCAACCTCCTTGCCTCCCATGGCATGTCCAACCTCCTCCCACCAAACCTGAGCTCTATCTTTCAGAAGACAAGATGCAAGTCTGACCTTTGCCCCCTCGAGGAAACAGCTAGTATTGCGTTCGTGACATCTGCTAACTAACACATACTCGCAATTGGGCCCTTCTTCTCGAAGAACTCTGGCGCCTCACATGCGCGACATTCTCAAAATGTCAAAGAGCGGGCTCCCATCATTGCCAACATCTCAAAACGAAAACCGCCCAAGCACTCATCCAAAAACCCCATAATATCCTCCTTGATCGTATCAAAAATCACAAGAGTTTGCTAAAGAAAATTGTAGGTAATCTCTACTGAAATGAACTCTCGTATCTGATCATCCATAAACCTGCCCGTAGAGCTTGAACCCGAGTCATCACTGGTACCAAAACCATTACCAAAACCTCCTCGAGTGACCACCATACTGAAACTAAACAATATAAACCATCAGAATATACTCGAAGAATCCCACTTTCTACAAGCTTCTTGGTAACATCGTGACTATCCTTGACTTGAGTACAATCTTTTTCTTCCAGTAGTACGGGCCCATACTACATTCCACATCTATCCAGATCGCCCTGAATTCCCCAAGTTACTTCCCTATCAATCTAGACGACTTCTAGAAAAGCAAAGCTCTCATCACCAAATCACCTCCTAAATTTTCGTAGGGATACCACCACACCACTCCACGCCATCAGCTGCAGAAAGCACTCTCTCTAATGCCACTATCTAGCTTACAAACACAATTACATATCACCTACATTGGATAATTTTTTGAATGAAGGGTCTTACCTTACAACGGTTGGACTCAAGCAAGAGATTTGGAATAGGGTTAAACCTAACCTTCTAAAATTATCTAATCTCAATACTATATAAATTAACTTATTCACTTAATAGTTAGTTGATGTTAATGGGAACTCCTAAAAGCATAAAGCAAGCACCATTCGAGCATTGAGTAATCAGAATCATAGCATAGCATAACATAAACAAAACATCCTATCACTGACTGATCAGTACTAGCATGCAAGTCTATAAGCTCATACAATAGGCATATAAAGGCATATCTCCTAGCATTCTATCATGCAATCCTGAGCAGATCCTTAGCCCTAATCTATCATGTGATTCACAAATTTTTAATTCAAAGCATATCACAAAACATTTATGGGTATTTTGGGAAAGCTTACTTAAGCTTGGTTGATTGCATGCACCACACCCTTTTCTTTTGTTAATAATTTCTTTTATAAAACATTTCTTCTTATGAAAATCTACCAAATGCTCAGTTTTAGTTCAGGCACACCCGAAACTATTCCAGGATCCCTCAAACCAAGGCTCTGATACCAACTTGTAACATCCCAAAACTCATAACCAAAAATTTTCATTTTTATATTAAATAACCATTAACCAACACATGTTTGTCAAAACCATAAAGTATTTAGAGTAAATAAAATAACATCAAAAAAGTAAATTAGAGTCAGTAAGTGGGAAAATCATGTTGTGCGAAATGTGATCATCTCGAGCTAGTAACGACCAAAAATTTCAACCAATTTAAAATTTTCGAAAACAACCCGATTCCATTAAAGTTATTACAAAAAGGTTTTCAATACAATTTATTTAAAGTATTCCCAGAATCTTATCACCACATAAATACGAGGAGCGGTACGATCACTCCTTCGCCTTGCCACGGTCTCCTAAAGAACCTGAAAAACATAAAACCACAACTATAAGCCCGAAAGCTTAGTGAGATATCCCCAAAATACCAACCACATATACCATACACGCATAGCATGCCATACACATCTGATCACAAAACAGCCATGCACTTCGGGTCTACTGTGGGATTGGTCCGCCGCACCGACCAACAGTCCACCTGGTCCACCCTCTGAGTCTAGCCATAACCTCAAGTCTGCAGTGTGATTGGTCCGCCTGCACCGGGCCTACAATCCACCTGGTCCACTCTCCGAATCTATCCACATACATCGAGTCTGCGGTGTGATAGGTCCGCCCGCTCCGGGCCTTCAATCCACCTGGTCCACTCTCTGAGTCTACAATATGACTGGTCCGCCCGCACCAGGCCTTCAGTCGGCCTGGTCCACTCTCCGAGCCTCAGCATGTCTGGTCCGCCCTCTTGGGGCCTACAGCTTATCCGGACCGCTCGTTGGGCCTTCGGGTCAACCGGTCCGCCCTGGGTATCTTGGCCTACAGCACAAAGCAAGACCCACCTCAACCCATCTCCAGTCCAAACAACCATGTGCACATAAACATACAATCTTATAGCAAATCACAGTCAACAAGCCGATCAAACAGATCACATAACATATCATCATCCTAACCAGGATACCGACCTAACCGGTCACTAGCATAGCATCACCCTACATCTCAGAATACCGATCTCAATCAGGTCTCTAACATATACCATCCTAGCTACCAGGATGCAAACATATCAAAGCAATAACATAACAACAATACCCGGATCTTAATCCGATAAGGGCCGGCCTTGGTGCCTTAGACCCTGTTGATATAGTGAGGATAACTCACCTCGAAACTGTCGGCTGAAAGGATAAGATCCCGCTGCTCCAAACTCCGACACGAACTCCTCCACTGAACAACACCCAAACACTGAACTCAATAAATACCCATAATTACCAAAATACCCCTGGAAGACAACTGGTCAACCCTTGGTCAAAGTCAAAGTCAACCCCTGACTGACTCTACTCGCCGATTCCACCCGATGACTCGCCGAGTCCCCAAGCTCAGAACTTCCCTCAATCCGCGACCTAACTTGCCAAGTCACCCCGAGACTCGCCGAGTTCAATAATTCTGAGTCCACTCGCACACAACTCACCGAGTCATCCCTTGACTCACCGATATCAATATATCAATATATCAAAGAATTGATGATTGGTTTTATAATATTAAAGAGTTGGTTTATTAGCAAGCATTGATTTTTTTTCTTAAGTTTGTGAGTTTTTTATTTTCAGAAAAGAATTTTTTAAAATGGAGTTTGTAGTTTTGATTGATTATTATTTTTTTATATTTAACGGATACCCGTGAACCGAACCGTGGTTACCCGCGTTTATACGGTTCGGTTCGGTTCGGATTTTTTAGCAATTCGGTTCGGTTACGGTTAGTGCTAGCAAGGTACCCGCCTCGTTGTCACGGTTTATAATGTTTTTTACTATCCGATCTGAACCGCCCTGTAAACACCCCTACCCATCCATCACGTAAAGTGGCAAACTTTACGTGAATCCAAAGAGATCTAGGCCTTTTACACTTAGGGCTAGGGTTTGGGACATGATGGCTTCACTAAACACTCAAACACAGGGACTTTAATGCACTCTAGACCTTCTCCATTCCACATCTGAGGTAGCAACCTCTGATCTAACCTCCAAACTCCAAAACATACCAAGATGAGCTCCCATAAACCCCAAAATGATGAATCTATATGATTAACAGCCCAAGAATGAGATAATACCTCAAAAGAACGCCCCAACAGCAATGCAACTCGAATCCAAGCAAAGCCCCTTGCTCCAAGCCTCCTACCCTTCAAGATTTCCTCAACAATTGCTTCACCAAGCTTCCAAATGAAACTTGATCCACTCACACACGAAGGTTAGGGTTTCTGGACTTGAGGATGAGTAAGGAGGCTGGGGGAATGGATGTTATGTTCTTTATATAGGGCTCAACCCCAAGAATTAGGGTTTTCTCAACTCAGCGCCTACTCGCCGAGTCCAATACACTGACTCGCCGAGTCGGCCACTTAACACGCGACCAAGTCGCGACTCTACTCGCCGAGTCTCTCTTTCCCATATTACTCTTTTAGCCCTTCAACTTTACTCTTGTTATTCCGGGATGTTACAATTCTCCCCCACTTATATTTGTTGGATAAGGTGTCTAAGTCCATAACTTATTTGGTATATACTTGACCCGACCCGGCATGGTCCATTTGGGTTGCTTCTCACCCGAACTATTTATGGATAATTTTATGAGAGTTATACACATATGTTTATTAATATATTATAAGTTATAATATATTAATATGAGGTTATGTTATTTAATTAGTTTTAGTCTTAAATTAATTATGAATTAATTTAGAGATTAAAAGGAAGACTAATTAGATTATGGGCTATTTGTTTTATATGGTGTGGGCTAACACTCATTTGTTGATGGGCTAGGCTTGGATGGAAGTCCATGGATGATCCATGTAGCTTTTAACCCATGGATCCTTGGAAAAGGAAAGGTCATGGGTTATTAGGGTTTTCACCCTAACCATGCACACTATATAAGCATGCTTATGGAGCATGAAATGGCAACTAGTGGAACTAGTTGTGTGAGACTTTGTGTGTGGCCGATTTTATAAGTGTGTATACACTCTCTCAAAGTTTTCCAAGATTTTGTGGTGATTTGTGATTGCATTTGAGGCATTCACACTATTGGTGCTTGGCCCTCAAACTCCTTAGGAATCAAACTCATCATCAAAAGGTATGTAATCTCATCTAATTCTTTTATGTTTAAAAGTACCCCATGCCATGTTAGATAGGTTATGAACCTTGGAAAATTATTATTTTGCATGTATTTAGACAAACATAGATCCAAGGTTTATTAGGGTTGCATGCACACTTAGGAAGTGTTAGATTGCTCAAAACCCAACAGTGGTATCAGAGACTAGGCTTGCTTGTTTGATACTTGATGCAAAATAGTGAAAAAAGTTGAAATTGTTGTTGTCTGGCTGATGGACTCGCCGAGTCCATGGGGGGACTCGCCGAGTTCAAGGCAAAATTCATCCTACTTGGCGAGTAGGTTCGTGCACTCGGCGAGTAGAATGATCAGAATGCAGAATTTCGACTTTTGCTGCTGGAAATGGACTAGAAACATTACCCTAAACTGTTTTGGTGTTTTAAAACTTATTTTAGTTGGTGTAATGGTTGTTCTAATCCATTTACAATAGCATATATCAAAATTCCATGATTTTATGTGTTCATATAATTCTTGAAATTTTGATGATCATGTTCATGTTCTTATGAATTTAGAAGATGATGGAAATTATTTGCTGAATTGTTTAGGATTAATTCTTCATCATTTATGTGTTTTAATGGAGTCCATAATTTGTCCTCAAGTTATGGATATCCAAAGGTCACTTTTCTTTAACACACACTTAAAACACCTAAGTTACATGAAAATGAAGAGTCTTCATTTTTATGAACCTTTAATTCATAAGTTATGAAATGAAAAGTTTTGGATGGTTACAAAAGATGAAGAGTCTTGTCCTTAAGTTATGGAGGTTCAAGAGTCACTTCATTAATAAATATATAAATAAAGTGTAACCTTAATTAATTCCATAAGTTATAAAATAAAGAAAAGTAATTCTTTTATTAGTTTAAAGTCTTCCATAACTTGTCCTCAAGTTATGGAATTTGAAGAGTTCTTTGGATTAAAACTACTTTAAACACATAAATCATGAAATTAATTAGTTTTGAATAGATTCAAAACTTGCCCTCAAGTTTTGGAATTTGGAAAAGTTTCACACACTTTAATAAACTTTAATTCCAACACTTAGAATTTTAAAAGTTAAAATTCAACACTTATACTATTTATAACATTAATGGTTAATTATATATATATATATATATATATATATATATATATATATATATATATATATATATATATATATAAGAACAAGTCGTTTTACCGTTAGTAGGCCTCATTCACGAAGCCGGTCTATAAGGTGGGTATAAGGTCGTTGCCTATAAAATGGCGACTTAATGGGTGTCCACTCTCACCCACCGATTGCTTGATCGGTGGAGGGTCGTTAGCCGAACGGGTAGGACAATGACTTTAAATTCTCATTAAAAGTATAATGAATATTATAAAGTAACTAAATATTTTTTATTTAATTCCCAATCTTAGTTGCTTTAGGAAAAATGTGAATTTGGTGCTAGCCCATGGAATTCACACTTTGTACCTTACCAAGTCGTTGGTGGAGCGTGTGTGGTTAACCGGCACACTAACTTGGACTAGTAAGGATCACGAAGGGTGACTTAATGTTTGTCATAGATCAATGGAGCGTGTGTGGTTAACCGGCACATTGATTAGGTGATAATATTAAGGGTACCAAGTGAATTAGCATGGTTATTCACACCTTGTTTTGTGATCCTCGGCATCCCAGTCACAAAATTTGAGAGGGCACACTCGAGATTGAAACATGCCATTGAAAAGTTCAATGAATCTCAAAAGATCTAGGAATTTCAAATCCAATTAAAACCTAATAAATTATTTCGTTTTTCATGGTGGAAATTGGTGAATCGTCATTCGTCTACCTTCAAATATTTTATAGCTTGGATTACGGCATCCCTCTTCCAAATTATAAAATATTGTGTTGGGTCCTAGCCTTAATATTCCATATTGGGTGTCATATTAAGGACTTTGAATCAACTAACTTGATTTTCTCCCATTATAGATGTCTGGTTCAGACAACTATGATCTTCCCAAATCTCTTGAAGATGGTGTCCCTCAACATCATGCTTCACTTCCTCCACCTCCTCCAATTATTCTCCCTCACCCACAAGTTCTTGAAAAGTTTAAAGTCACTCAATCCCTATTGGCAAGCATAGTCTATGTGTGCTCACATCTTGGAGATAAAGTCACATATTGACAAGCCGGGAGAGTTGGGTGTCAAAGTCTCGTGAAAGTTGGATGTTCAATCACTTTCTTAGTAACATAGTGAGTCTCTTTGGGACTACTATGAGACAGACTATGACATGACCCTTAATGATGTTATCTATTTGCTTGGTGTTGTGGAATCAGCAATGATTTGGAACACTAGTAAAGCAAATTTGATTAAAAGAACAACTTTCCAAGTCTTAAATGGACATTAACAATGGTAGCATTGGATATCTAGAAAAGCATTTCTCTTCCCAATGGAAAGGGATCGGCCATAGTCAACTCGGTTGACCAAATGGTAAAGAGAAACGCTAAGTCTAAGATAGTCCTATGTGCCATTACCAAAGGGTCCATGTGTTTTATTGCCAAAGGGAGGGACACTGATTGCGAAGCTGCCATATTTACCTGAAAGATCATAAGATTGATCAAGCCAAAAAGTTTGACTCTACTTCAGTTAAAGTCCACTGACTAACTCTATTAAGTTTCTATTTGGAGATTCTTATTACATAAAGTGAATGGGTCACATGTTGATGTTTTTAAGAATCAAAGAAAATATAGGAAGCTTAAAGTAAGTATATGTTGATTCTGATTGCAAAGGTGGGTTTTCGATCGCATGGTTTGACAATCAGAATTTTGAGCTGTTGCTTAAGAGTTATAATATATTGCTTATGAATAGATAACAACAAGGTTTTCATGTGGATTGTAAGGATAAGTTTTTCCGCAAAGTTTGAAAATAAAAGAAAAAAAGGGTTTTAAGTTTATTTATTTTAAAAATATCCTTACAATGGCATCTGTGGAAAATTGTTGCTTATATGTTTCCAGTAATAGCAATATTGGAAAGTGGATTTGATTCTTTAATTTGTGGTAGTGTCTGAATTTACCAAATGAAGAAAGTTTTTCATTACCCAAGTTTCAATTGGACAGAAACTTGGAATCATACAAGTTGTATTGTATGATGAATGAGAATTTTCATCTTTGAAAATTAAGACTAATTCTTTGATCACATGTATATGTGAGTCAATTGAAGGACTAAGGAATTAGGTACACTGGGTGTGCGCTGGTCAAGGTCCGCCACAAAGATTGATATGTCATGATTTACTAAAGATTAGTAAATATGATTATACTTATAAGGTTAAGTATAATTCTGTAATATTGGAAAGGTTACAATGTATGATAAAACAAATGAGAAGAATCAAATTAGGCAGAAAGATAAAAGTTTCTCAAATCTGAAAGGATGGGAGAGTACTTTAGTATCGTATTTCATGATCATCTTAATGATTATGAAACCATATCACAAATTCATACTCTAAGGACGTCTTAGTGCATTGTTATGGCTAAGAAGAGAGGTCATGAATTGTTGGATTGGTTACGATCGAGAAGATGAGTCATACATCGTTCCAAAATAATTCTTAGAGTCATACTCCAAGATTGTAACTTTGAGTGACATAAAGGAAGATTTATTAACACTAGTCAAATGTAAGAGTAAAATGTTTTCTACTCTTGTACATTTGAGATTGGTAAGTTGTGATGTCTTGGATGAGACAAAGACCAACTAAGACCAATTGTGTGAAGTGTTAGTCTTGATAGGAATCTGCATTGTCCCTTGAATATATGTTATGTCAAGGAATGGTTCTTGACTGGGGAAACTTATATGTCAAGGGGACAGTGGGAGCCTTAAAGATCCTGAAAGAGTTTCAAGATTTAATCAAGAGTAAAACCTGTAATTTATCACTAGCACACAACTTAAGGTTTGCAACCTATCGTGTTAACATAATTCTTATTTCTGTACCTACTTCAAATAAATTGAATTTGCATGTGAGTTATCAGAGTTCAACTTAGAAGCATTGGTGGGCCTTGTCCTACCAAGGTGACAAGAAACTAAGACTGAACAAGTTTAATCCATGTAAGGCTGAATTTGTCACTAGCCTTATCTTGTGATTATGGTTTTGACAAATTCACAAGGATAGGAACTCATACACTATAGAATCTAAGTGTCATAAGGTTTCTCTCCAATTCATGAAAATGATGGTGAGGAAACGCTTTCACTAAGTAGATTTTACGTAGATATCAATTGTGTTATTTGCATTTTCAAAAGTCGTTAGTGGAGCGTGTGTGGTTAACCGGCACACTAACATGGACTTATGAGATATGGCAAATGCCTAAGCAATTAAGACTATGATTACGGTATCCCTTTTCATAGTTCTGAAAATTGTTTAGACACACATGTGAGCTATCTAAGAAAGGGTGTATGAATCTAAATTTCAGAAGTCCAGCAAATTTCTGGAAATATGTCAGAGCTAGTGGGAGCATAAGTGTTATGCTGATAATCATCATGTTAGTGGGAGCATGATTATTACGTTTAGTGTTGCAAGTTAGCAATGTTAATTATAGAAAACAAAGTTTCAATTCGTGAAGTTGCAGGGGTTGAAAAGTTGTTTTGCTATAATTAAGGGAGAGGAAATTATACTTCATTTCAATTCTAAAGCTTAGATTGAGATTTTAATCATCTTTAGTCAAGAATATATATATATATATATATATATATATATATATATATATATGAATTTTATGTTCGAATGGTTCAACTTGAAGAAATTCTATATATATTGCGTTTTCAAAATTCGATTATGATTACGGCATCCCTCTTCGTAGTTAAATTTTGAAAACATGGCAAATAAAAAATATTGTAGCAAAAGACTGGTCTAGTATCATGTCTTTATGTCAAACATCATGAATCGTGTCCCATATGCTTCGGATATAGGATCGATTGCATGTGCTATAACATTCATCTTTTCTAAATTTTCCAAATGCTTAAGGCATTGAGAAGGGAAAAGTCTAGAACTGGATATGACTAAAGTGATTAAGCAATTGTCGAGGACAATCTGAGGTTCGCCAAAGATTGGTTGCTCAGGGAAAGTTGGAAGTATGATGTAAGTTGTCGGAAAGGACCATATTGACATATTCTGAAAAGAAGTAACTCTTGTTCGGAAGTGATAGTCAAAATGGGACTATGGAAATGTCTCCATAGGTGGAAGTTATTCAATCTATGTAAGATTAGAAAACCTTAATGCAAGAAGGATGTTCAAAGCAATGTACTTTGAATATGAGACTTCCGTTCCATAGAGGTTGACCTTCTTTGGAATACTCTGTAATGACTGGTGACAAGGTTTTGGTGACTTTGTGCATGATCATTACAAGAGGAACATTGCATAAAAGTTTAAAATCTAACAGATTTTTGGTAAATGATAGGAATCGGGGATTCTCACATTTACAATAAGGATTTAGGATTGTGAAATGAGTATCATTGGAATCATGTTCAATTGATCTACATCACAATGTAAGGATCATAGACAAACATAGTGTGAATACTTGGAGTATGGCATAACTATTGTTTAGAAAAACAAAGTGTACATGCTGGGAGCATGGGACGACTGTTGTTTTATTCAAGTCTTAAGTTAATTGTTTGAAACATTATACAATGAATAATGTGTAATCAATATGGAGATAAATAAAAGGTGGTTCTATTTATATTCAAAAGGGTTCTGAGACCATATTGGATTCAATTATTATTGTGTTTCACTTTGCATGTTTTGACTTCCAAAATAGCTAGGTTATTCTTTCCGAATGACTAAGTTATTTAAACACTCCACAGTCGTTCATATGTTGGAAGTAAGTATGAATCAAGACTGTCATGAATCGAGTTTGTAGATGGCTAAATGGGTTTAGTCATAGCAATGGTTGCTACAACATTCATGAGTGCTCATAAGTTATGAGTATTGGAATAAACCCACGCTCACTTGTATCACTTCATGGAATTTATCTCGAGTGATCGTGAGACGGTAATATCATATAAATCTTCAAACCTAGAGATATGAGTTGTTACCTATGAGTTGGTTGTGCATTGATTGCACGTAAACGCATCAGTAACTTGATGTTATAAAACGTGCCTTTGTGTACAATTCAACAAGTAGTAGAACAAGCATATGAGTCGAAGTTTATCTGTTCCTTCTAGAAATAGAAGCGATATCTGGGCCCCTCGATGATTTTGTTGTGACCTATGTATCGGCCGGTCAGAACTAAAATTGATGTGTTCGATTAAGTTCTTTGTCAAACAAATCGGAAATCAGGAAACAAACTGCTGGACAATAAGTACGACGTTGTTCCATGTATTTGTCCGGCTGATATCATGAGAACAGAGGATTATATGATCACTTATCTAAAATGACGCTTCTTAGTTCAACAGAGTTTTCGAGAGCTACGATTGTTGGTTGGTTCCTGAAGTTATATAGGCAAATACAGTTATTAGACTTATCCAAGTGGGAGTCTGTTGGATAAGGTGTCTAAGTCCATAACTTATTTGGTATATACTTGACCCGACCCGGCATGGTCCATTTGGGTTGCATCTCACCCGAACTATTTATGGATAATTTTATGAGAGTTATACACATATGTTTATTAATATATTATAAGTTATAATATATTAATATGAGGTTATGTTATTTAATTAGTTTTAGTCTTAAATTAATTATGAATTAATTTAGAGATTAAAAGGAAGACTAATTAGATTATGGACTATTTGTTTTATATGGTGTGGGCTAACACTCATTTGTTGATGGGCTAGGCTTGGATGGAAGTCCATGGATGATCCATGGAGCTTTTAACCCATGGATCCTTGGAAAAGGAAAGGTCATGGGTTATTAGGGTTTTCACCCTAACCATGCACACTATATAAGCATGCTTATGGAGCATGAAATGGCAACTAGTGGAACTAGTTGTGTGAGACTTTATGTGTGGCCGATTTTATAAGTGTGTATACACTCTCTCAAAGTTTTCCAAGAGTTTGTGGTGATTTGTGATTCCATTTGAGGCATTCACACTATTGGTGCTTGGCCCTCAAACTCCTTAGGAATCAAACTCATCATCAAAAGGTATGTAATCTCATCTAATTCTTTTATGTTTAAAAGTACCCCATGCCATGTTAGATAGGTTATGAACCTTGGAAAATTATTATTTTGCATGTATTTAGACAAACATAGATCCAAGGTTTATTAGGGTTGCATGCACACTTAGGAAGTGTTAGATTGCTCAAAACCCAACAATATTAGGCTTCGTCCTCGAAGCCTGCAACAACTCAACTCCTAGAAATACTCCTGCCATGCACCTCCTGGCATTAACCCAACCAGTTTCCTCAAAATACAACCCTAGAACCAGAAACTCATTTTCTCCTTCCTTACGGTGTCCTGACCACCGTCTCGAGCCGGCCACCGGCTTTACCCTCTGATAACTCCACTTAACAACTGAGTACTACTCATGATGCAACACTGCTCCAATTCACAACATCACTCGACCCATAGGAGGTAGAAAATAACTATGCATCACCGGATTCCCAATCCGAGTCCAACTCTAACCATTCTGCTGACAGAAAGACACATTCTTCAGAGCAACCCCCATAAGTTCTCCTTTTCCAATCACATACATATGCTGAACTAGCTCTAACACCCTCAGGTTGGGGAAACCCGATACACTGGTGACATTTCCAAACATCCCCCAGGATGAACCACTACTACATACATAATTCCCTGATCAGAATCTTACTGAGAGCCCAAGACTCCCTCCCTGCATCCCTTCTGAGCCTTTGGCTCTATACCCGCGGAATTCCTTCCGCGACCTTAGCAGACATCCCAAACCGGATGTGCTTCCATTCCACTGCCGCAAACACGCTGCTCAATAACCTTACTCAGATCACTCTAATCATAACTATGCTCTGTCGTTCCCTCTCGTGAGCTTGCGCTCCCTCTCGGAGTTACACTCCTCTCTCTTTCCTTACCAAGGAAAACCACTTGGCTGCCTTGACACTATCACAAGTGCCACGGCACTCGCCCAATGCTACACCATTCCTTCCTAGTGTAACCGCTATCCATCCAACACACATACTCTGACTCCAATCGCAGGGACTCTCAAGCCCATGCACTATCTCAACTAATCAAGATCACTACCCGGGGCCAGACCTTCTAATGCTATCACACTGCAACATACACAATCCATATCCTCGAACCGATCCAACAATACCTGCAGAGTCTTCAGCATGACTGGACCGCCTCACCAGGCCTTCAGCCAATCTGGACCACTCTCAGAACCTTCAGCCAATATGGACCGCTCTCAGTGCCTTCAGTTTAGCAGGACCGTTCTCCGAGCCTTCGGCCTGACTGGTACGCCTACTGGCCTTCAGTCTGTCTGGACCGCTCAGCTAACATCCATCATTCCGAGCTATCTCTCTGGGAGACCCTCCCGTGCATACTGTTCTAGCCCTCTAGGGGTTCCGTACTCTATCTTCATCATACATAATCGATCCCGGCCCGAATACCAGGCCCTCCATAATCAAATGCCCTAGGTCTGTACCCTGCTCCACATGCCCGACACTTGCTCCTACCAGCCTATACTCTGGGCTGGCAGAACACTATTGAATCCCAACAGCTAAGCAACCTCACATGCTCATCGATCTTCTGGAGAATTTTCCAATTCTCGCCCACTTAGGGTGCTGAATATCAACCACCGGTCGCCATCACCGACCTCCCAGAACAACTCTGCACAAAACCAATACTTACACGTGGATTGATTCCCACTAGCACTAGCAACCTTCACAAAAACACATTTCCACACTGATCATCCCGCTCGAAAGAAACTCAATCTTCAGCTAACCACTCTCAGAAAGCAGACGATACCCGGCCTTCAAACCAATGTCAGGTTTCCACTAATAACCCTCAGGAATGATAACCAACAAAATTCCCAATACAATAACCCATAACCAAACCACAACCCTCAAAAACGACGAATACCGCATCGAAAACCACACAAAGATACCAGCACATAAACAATACTCCACAATAAACACAGATAACAAGACATCAAGAAAGAAACATACACGCAGCTGCATCCGACACTGCTCTGACCTCCTCTGCTGAAAGCTGAAAAGCACGACCCTGAGCCCTTGGGGGCTCTGCTCCACCCTGACCTCCACCTGTGATCCTCAAAGTGGCCAGTGCTGGAGCCTACACCGGTCCTGCAGCAAGCTGTGGACAGTTGACCCTCAAATGTCCAACCTGATGACAATGATAACAAATCCTCAAATCCCGAACCGACGCTGACTGCCGACAATCCCTCGCATAGTGCCCCTCCTTTCCGCACTTGCAGCATGCACCACCGGACCTACAAACTCCGGTGTGACCCCTTCCACACTTCCCACAAGTGTGGCTGCTCAGATCTTCCACTCTAGCATCAACGGTCTTGGACCGTTTCGGCGCTGGCTGCGACTGCACCGGAGCCTGCCTCAGCTCACGCAACTGCAACTCAATCTCTAACTCACGCCACCTGGCGGCCTCCTGCAACTCCAACAAGGTCTCGCACCTCTGCGTAGACAGAAACTGTCTGATGTCCCTCTTGAGCATGCTCAGATATCGAGACATCTGAGCCTGCTCCGAAGCGAACTCTGGGCAGAACATCACCCTCTTAGTGAACATCCTGGTGATCTCAGTCACCGACTCCGAATCCTGCTTCAGCTCAAGGAACTCCTTAGCCAATCTCTCCCTCTCCACTTGCGGAACATAGCGAGTGCTGAACATCTCTCTAAACTGATCCCATTAAACCACAGCCCTCTGCGCATTCGAAAATGACCCCGTGGTCAATCTCCACCAATCCTTCGCCCCGAGCCTCAACAGATTCAGAGCACACCTCACCCTCTGATCAGCAGGGCATGAACACGTGAAGAAACACCCCTCCACGTCCGATAACCATCTCATAGCAACAATCGGGTCCTAAACTCCATCAAAGGTGGGAGGCTTCGTATTATCAAAGTCCCGATACTGAAAGCCCTGACCAACTCCTCCCCCTGCCGCTGCTACAGCCGTTGTAGCCGCCGCGGCAGCCGTCTCAGTGAGAGCTTCATAGCGCTCATCAAAATACTCAACCATGGCAGTCTTGATTGACCCGAACAGTTCCGGCAATTCAGCCCGGAACAACACAGCAATCTCATCACGCATGATCTCACGAATCCTCGCATCCAACTCACACGTGCTCATCTGACCAATAACCTCGGTCGGTACTGACCCGCCCGGAACTCCCTCTCCTGCTCCCGATCCTGACCCGGATCCACTCCCAGCATGCCTCGGAATCTCCATACTGAAAAACACCACAAAATCTCAGACACTTCCCACTTTCCGAGAACCAACTCTCTCAACCCAACCCTAGAGGTCATGGTTTCCCTGATACGCGTATGGGTCCTGTGCTTTCAGTAGTACAGGCCCATACTACCTTCCACACCTACCCATATTTGTATGAAGTACTACTACAACACCCTAGTGAAAACATGCATAACAACTCTCAACCCTCACCACTAGAGGAACACTGAAAATCTCCCACAAGGAAACCCTAGGCTACAGGCATCACAATCAGGCAACATTATCATGAAATCCTGAAGATCCCTAGCCTAACACTAACATGCTGTTCTATCAAGGCTCAAAAACAAATAACATCTATGGTATTTTGGGGTTACTTACTGGCTCCGGCTGATCGTACCTCCGCGTCCTCCTTTACTCATTTTGAAAACCATTTTAAATTCTCTTTTGAAAACTCTCCTCGATTTGAGACTGGAGTCACATGAGTGTTTCTCTAATTCACTCAAACCAAGGCTCTGATACCAACTTGTAACGACCAAAAATTTCAACCAATTTAAAATTTTCGAAAACAACCCGATTCCATTAAAGTTATTACAAAAAGGTTTTCAATACAATTTATTTAAAGTATTCCCAGAATCTTATCACCACATAAATACGAGGAGCAGTACGATCACGCCTTCGCCTTGCCACAGTCTCCTGAAGAACCTGAAAAAACATAAAACCACAACTATAAGCCCGAAAGCTTAGTGAGATATCCCCAAAATACCAACCACATATACCATACACGCATAGCATGCCATACACATCCGATCACAAAACAGCCATGCACTTCGGGTCTACTGTGGGACTGGTCCGCCGCACCGGCCAACAGTCCACCTGGTCCACCCTCTGAGTCTAGCCATAACCTCGAGTCTGCAGTGTGATTGGTCTGCCCGCACCCGGCCTACAATCTACCTGGTTCACTCTCCGAATCTATCCACATACATCGAGTCTGCAGTGTGATAGGTACGCCCGCTCCGGGCCTTCAATCCACCTGGTCTACTCTCTGAGTCTATAGTGTGACTGGTCCGCCCGCACCGGCCTTCAGCCGGCCTGGTCCACTCTCCGAGCCTCGGCACGTCTGGTCCGCCCTCTTGGGGACTATAGCTTATCCGGACTGCTCGTTGGGCCTTCGGGTCAACCGGTCCGCCCTGGGTATCTTGGCCTACAACACAAAGCAGGACCCACCTCAACCCATCTCCAGTCCAAACAACCATGTGCACATAAACATACAATCATATAGCAAATCACAATCAACAAGCCGATCAAACAGATCACATAACATATCATCATCCTAACCAGGATACCGACCTAACCGGTCACTAGCATAGCATCACCCTACATCTCAGAATACCGATCTCAATCAGGTCTCTAACATATACCATCCTGGCTACCAGGATGCAAACATATCAAAGCAATAACATAACAACAATACTCGGATCTCAATCTGATAAGGGCCGGCCTTGGTGCCTTAGACCCTGTTGATATAGTGAGGATAACTCACCTCGAAACTGTCGGCTGAAAGGATAAGATCCCGCTGCTCCAAACTCCGACACGAACTCCTCCACTGAACAACACCCAAACACTGAACTCAATAAATACCCATAATTACTAAAATACCCCTGGAAGACAACTGGTCAACCCTTGGTCAAAGTCAAAGTCAACCACTGACTGACTCTACTCGCCGAGTCAACCCGATGACTCGCCGAGTCCCCAAGCTCAGAACTTCCCTCAATCCACGACCTAACTCGCCGAGTCACCCCGAGACTCGCCGAGTTCAACAATTCTGAGTCCACTCGCACATAACTCACCGAGTCATCCCTTGACTCACCGATTCTCGACTCAACCAGAAAATATTGGGACTCTTCGACAAGACTCGCCGAGTCCAAGAACAGACTCGCTGAGTTTAAGGCTATCTTCAACCTACTCGCCGAGTTGTTCTTACAACTCGCCGAGTTCCAGGCCTTCTTCATCCAACTCATCGAGTTCCAGCTTATCTTCAAGCCACTCGTCGAGTCTACCCATGTGACTCGCCGAGTACCACCGGTCTGAATCCATACAGAAGCATTCCAGGCCATGCAATTGATCCAAAACATAGATCTACCCTCCTACCACCCATCCATCACGTAAAGTGGCAAACTTTACGTGAATCCAAAGTGATCTAGGCCTTTTACACTTAGGGCTAGGGTTTGGGACATGATGGCTTCACTAAACACTCAAACACAGGGACTTTAATGCACTCTAGACCTTCTCCATTCTAGATCTGAGGTAGCAACCTCAGATCTAACCTCCAAACTCCAAAACATACCAAGATGAGCTCCCATAAACCCCAAAATGATGAATCTATATGATTAACAGCCCTAGAACAAGATAATACCTCAAAAGAACGCCCCAACAGCAATGAAACTCGAATCCAAGCAAAGCCCCTTGCTCCAAGCCTCCTACCCTTCAAGATTTCCTCAACAATTGCTTCACCAAGCTTCCACATGCAACTTGATCCACTCACACACGAAGGTTAGGGTTACTGGACTTGAGGATGAGTAAGGAGGATGGGGGAATGGATGTTATGTTCTTTATATAGGGCTCAACCCCGAGAATTAGGGTTTTCTCCACTCAGCACCTACTCGCCGAGTCCAATACACTGACTCGCCGAGTCGGCCACTTAACACGCGACCAAGTCGCGACTCTACTCGCCGAGTCCACCCATAGACTCGCCGAGTTTCTCTTTCCCATATTACTCTTTTAGCCCTTCAACTTTACTCTTTTTATTCCGGGATGTTACAGAGCTCTTCCCTTTTGATCGAGAAGTACCTGAAACATAAACTTAAAACTCAAATCACAAATTTTAGTGAGTTCCCCAAAATACCGCATACCATACATATATGCCAGCTCAAGGTTGAGTCGGGTCTATTTCACCCATGGGTCTATTTCAACTCATATTTCAGCCCAAGGCTGTATCGGGTTTATTTCACCCCCGGGTCTATTTCACCCTCGAGCCTATTTCACCCCCAAGTCTATTTCAACTCATATGACAGCACAAGGATGTACCAAGTCTATTTCACCCTCGGGTCTATTTCACCCTACATACATATAGCAAACAGGCACACAAGCATACAACACATATAGCATGAGTCACAAACACTACAAGCACATATAATCCTTAGTGTCCTACAGTATAGTGAGCAAACTCACCTCGGTCTATTGTTAGTTAAATAGATGCTCGGTTTACTGAAACGGAGAATCCACGTGCTAACCAATCAAATAAAACCCTAATTAATAATTGGCTCATAAACCATAATCGGGACTTTAATCAACTAATCCCGACCCCCAGGGTAAAATACCATTTTAACCTTCCCTCAATTGGCCTAAAAGCCGAGGCCCACACTCAATGGCGCAAAAGCCCAAATAATGGCCTAATTCCTAAGGGACACTCAAAGCCCAATATGGGCCCCATTTCAAGAAGGCCCAAGCCCTAACAGTGGCTCATAATCAGAAAGACTTGTGACCCAATAAGGGCCCAAAACCAAAAAGTCTAAAGATTTCCCAACATCAAAGCCCATGACCAGATCGCTTACACTAAGCGTTCTCCTAGTACGCCTGACATACTAGGTTGCTACATAGAGTCGGGGATCCAGACATGTGTGCGCAACGTACGCATTCATACACCCAACGTATGCCCCCTTGTTGGATCAAAATTATGGTTTATACTTTGCTTTTCTAGGAAAATGTATTTTTCTGTATAGGACTGTAAACAGCTTTGTGTTTACGGCCGTAAACAGGTTAACTGTCGTGTTCCCATTTACAGTCGTAAATACATTAGGCCCATATTACACATGTATATATAGGTGTTAGGTGGTTGAGGAGGGATTGATGAACAGAAGAGAATAGAGGAGCCTATGTGTGTGTTTTTGAAGGTGTTCTAGAGAGAGAGAAAAGAGAGTGTGTGTTAGTGTATGTAAATATTGGATCTGGATCTTCATTCATATCAATACATACAAGATTCATCATCTTCTTCTTCTCCTTCTCTTCTATTTGATCTGACATCATCCGTTTGATTGGGATTCCGCACCATCAAACGAATCTGACTGATACACATGCATATTTCGGGACATACAATTGGTATCAGAGCTTGGATTGTACCAGTCAATTTTGTCAGATATGGAGCTGATTTGATCTTATTTTTGAAGGATTCCTGTGTTTTTGAATAGATCTTGGCAAAATAAGGGGGGTTTGTTCTTCGTGTTTTTGATAAAAAGGGGTTTTTGATCGAGTTTTGGAGCTTCAAAGTCGAAAAAAAAACCCTGTTTTTGGTCGTAACCAGCGAGGGGGTGGCGGCGTCTACGGCCAGCAGCTAGGGTTTCCAAAGAGTTTACGGCCGGAGTTTGAGGTCTGAGAGTTTATGGTTTGAGGCCTCGTACGTGCACGGCCTGCGGTTTACGGTCTGAGATTACGGCCCTCGAAGTTTATGGCTCACACGTGTACGGCTCGGAGTTTCTGGTTCGCACCAGGTCCTCGCATCGTGTCATCGGCCTCGCATCTCATCCTCGCCTCGCATCTCAGCAGCAGAAGTCCTCGCAAGCAGCAACCTCGCCTTCGCAACTAAAAAATAGGAAGCGGATTTGGAGGTGTCGGGGTTCGAACTCGGGACCTCTGATTCATCAACATCAACGCCTCACCAGTTGATCTACCAATCACCTTGTTACAATCCTTCCGATTTTTATTCAAAAACATTCCATGTCGCATCCAGTTTCGAAATTTTGTCACTTTTAACCCCAATATTAAATTTCTTTTATTTTTAAATTCCTTTTTCATCTAAAAATAATAATAATAATAATAATAATAATAATAATAATAAATAAATAAATAAATAATAACAATAATAATAATAATAATAATAATAATAATGATAATAATAATAATAAAATAGTTTTTAATTTTTGGACTTTTGTCTTCAAAAATTGACTTTAACTTTCAAGTTTGACCTTTGACTTTAAACTTTGATTTTCTCGTTTGACTTTTAAATTTTCAAATTTGGCTTTTCGGTTTGACTTTTGAGTTAACTTTTTAAATTTGACATTTAAGGTTGACTTTTGAGGTTTATAGTCAATGGGTATTTTTAAATTTGACTTTTAATTTGACTTCTAGTTGTGCTTTTAATGGTTTTTGAGGTCTACGAGGAATTGAAGACATGAAAGAGAGTCGTCAGCAGATGTTAAGACAAAACTTCAACATGTTCAGTTATATCCCTGGAGAAGCCCTGGAAGCTCAGTTATAGCGATTTACTACACTTACTACTGAGATGAATATAGCTGGGATCTTCTTGACTAAATCTCAGATAAACAAAAAGCTGCTAAATTCACTTCCAAAATCGTGGGATATGAACGTGAATGTCATCAAGAAGACAAAAGATCTTAATCATCTTAGTCTTGCTGTTGTAATTGAAGAACTTGACGCTTTAAAGTGTGGAAAAACAATGAGTTCTGCAAACATCCCAGTCAATTAAGTTTCATGCTCTCAATCATGTGAAGCTATGATTAAACTTCTTCATGAACAAATTGATTCATTAAAAAGAGAAGTTGAAGACCTGAGATATGAAGGATATCAACTCAGGGAAGGACAGAAACCCCTAAAGGCCCAGTTAGAAACAAAAATAAAGGAATTTATGAGACTTCAGGAAGACTACAGTAACAAATGTGAAAATTATGACTATATCAAGAGACAGAATGTTGAGTTAATTGTTGAGCTTGACACATTAAAAGGCAAATTTGAAACTGCAGATTTTGATTTTAAAAAATTTGATGTGTCAAGCGAAGTCGTTGGAAACATGATAGACCATTGTCTGCAATTTAAAAATAACTAGCAAAAAGGTCTAGGGTATGATAGTGTTCCTCCACCTTTCAATCATAACTACACATCCATCCCTATGACACAGGAAGAAATTAACAAGGAGGCACATCTTCATTATGGCAAACCATCTGGATTTGTGTCAGGAGGTATTCAGGTTGAAGATTCTAATGTTTCTACTTTATGTGCAGGTAAAGTAGTAGAAGATGAGAACAAGGAAAAAAACCATTGAACAAACCAACATCTCCTTGAGCTCTGAATCTGTTGCTTCGAACTCAGCTGCTTCTGATCAACCTACTGTTGAAAATATAGGCCACCTATTCTGGTGAAGCAGAGTGTCTGTTGTAACTGTGCGAAAAGCAAGAGACAAGGCAAGGATATGCCACCAGGGGAAGGAAGAAACAACTTCACAGTGAAGAAAAAGACTTGTTTTCACTGTGGAACACCTGGACACATTGCCAAAATTTGTCCTAATCGCGCATATGTTCCCTACTACGCACAAGGATGGCAAAACGCGCCAAAAGGGAGATACTCCAAAAGAAACCCCTCAAGGTCACATTCAGACAATTGTGACTGGAACGCGCAAAAGGCCAAGAATCAAACCCACAAGGCCAAGAATTTAAATCCCAAGGGCGAGAAGGAAATGTCGGCCAAGAAGTCCAATCCAAGAGATGCTCCAGTGAAACAAAGACCGGTTTGGTCAAAGTCATCTCAACGGCCGACATCAAGTTCAAAAGCAAGTACTGAGCCACCCATCATATCGAAAAGGAAATGGGTTAAACCCAACTACGAATGGGTACCAAAGGCTCAATCTCCTAAATCTCATAATGATTCTAATATTTCTACATCTTCTGTTTGTGATAAACAGGACATGTCATGGGAGTAAGTATCGTGTGTTTATGACAAAGGTCGACCCAGTTTCAAAATGGATTGGGCTCCAAAGAACAAGTAATCCCTCTCTGTGTCGGAGCAGCTATGGAGGCATATCATCAGACTTCGGTTTGTTGGTAGTGGCTGTTCCAGGCACATGATAGGGGACATCTCTCAACTATGTAACATTCATAATTTTTTTGAGAGTATGTGTCCTTTGCGGGAAGGGAAGAAAGGATAGGATCACAAATGGGGTTAGTGCTTAATGAGATGAAGAATTTTCGGATATGTTCTGAGATTAAGTGTGTTGTTCTCAGACCTTCTGGATGCAAATTCAATCGGTGATTTACGGTTTGCGTTTTCTTCTCTATACTCCTGAGTTTATCTTACACTGATTTGTTTTGAAGACAATCTTTTATTTTCTTATAGTTTTTTGTTAGTATTGTTTGGGAAGTGATATTAAGATAAAGTGATAACGGACAGTCTAAAACATGTGTAAAGGACTGAATCTGAATTGTGTATACTATGTGTTCAATGTGTTGGTAGGCACGAAGGATTTAACCGTGTGGATTTAGTTAGGATTTTTGGAGTGACCATACGACACTCGGGTAGATTGAGCAGTAAGATAAACACGGGAACCCACGGGATACACTAAATTAATACACATCTAGAACAGTGGTTCAACTTTTCCTTGATGTACGGACATATGTCCTTAATTCTGGTTCTGATAGGGCGACTGGGGGTTCTGATGAAGTAGGCCTATAGGAAATTATTTTCTTGCTTTCTATCTGTCGGTCATATGTTGCTTCCTCTGCGTGATTGGAAGATCCGACCTGGAATGCAACATATGCAACTCTATTTCTACACACCTTCTTATCTATGAAACTATTTCAATCTGTTAGCCATATGTTGTCCCCTCTGCGTGATCGGAAGATCCGACCTGGGGCATAGTATATGCAACACTCTACCTCTCAATCCCTCTACCTTAGTTAGCCATATGTTGTCCTCTCTGCGTGATTAAAAGAGATCCGACCTGGGACACAACATATGCATCCATCTCTAAATCTGTCTTCCTCCTCAATAATTGTTTACTCACCTAATGTAAGGAGTTCTTTAGAAGTTCTTAATAATCTGGGTATATCGGGAAGTGGGGAACACGTTCTAGTGCAACTAAAATTGAACCATTTAAGAGGCTGCCTATAGATCTCGTTGCTTAATTTAAGTAGGCAACAATACCCGCGGTCGTCGTCAGCAAAATAGTTTACTTAGAAACGTTTATCGATATCCTTCGTGTTTAAGTGGACCACAATACTGGCAATTGACCAGATCTATTCATGAAGGTGAAGGTACTGATAAACAAGTTCAGACTGTCTCACAACTTTGATCCCAAATATTTTTGTTTTTGTTAAATTTGTTCATGGTTTTTCTCTATGCACAAATTTAGGGAGAGAATTAAAAAAACTCAAAAATCAAACAAAAATCAGAAAATTAAAAATCAACAAATAGTGTTATTTCTGTTTTATTTCTTGTCCAAAAATATTTTTGTTTCTATTTTATTTTTTCAAAAAATATGAAAAACCAAAAAAATATTGTGTGCTAAATTTTCTTTTAGTTTTGTTTTGTCTTGAAAAGTGAATTCAGGTGAAGATGAAACTCATGGAGTTTGTGTCGAAGATTTCTGAGCCAAGGCTTAATCCGTGATCATCGAAGAATTCTCATTCGAAGGAGCAAGAAATAAAGAATATTCTTGACATCCAATTTTTCTACCCCAGAAGCAAGGTGAAGTTGCACTTGAAGATTATGTGATGGATTGCATTGAAGCCTCCTCAATCAGTTTGTTGCTATCTTAAACCTGTTGAAGTGATCCAGAAGATTTGTTCTCTCTGAAGATTTTCAAGCTGAAAGCGTTTATGGTCGTAAACACAAAGTTGTTTATAGTCCTATACAAAAAAATACATTTGCCTAGAAAAGCAAAGTATAAACCATAATTTTGACCCAACAATATGCCATAAAGTACAAATTTTAGATCCGAGCCATGGGGAACGTCTTAGTCCATAAAGTCACTAACTTGGTGCCTTTGCATGGCTTAAATAGATCTAAACCTTAGATTTAGCATCCTACTTTCACCAAATGGACATATACTCATGCATGCTTGATCTTTAACCATCAAGATGCTAACTTTATGGACTTGGGATCTCAGAAACATCAAAAGGAGCAACTCCTAACTTATGGAGTGGAAGAATCCCACTAGATTCACTAAACACTCACTAAAACACATAGATCTAAGCATAGAATGAGCAATTTCTAGGCTTTATACCTTTATGGAGCTGAAAATGATGAGTGGAATCCAGATCTACAAGCTCCTCCTTGATTAGTGATCCTTCTCCAAGCTTCTTCTTCTTCAAGATTCACCAAACACTCACTAAAACACGCACAAAAGGGGTCAAATCTCTCTAGATGAGCTAGTGTTTTGAAATGAGGCTCAAAAGGGCAATTGTGGCTGGGAAATAAGAGAACCTTAGGACATAAGGTTGCTTAAATAGGGTCCAAACCTTAAAATTAGGGCTTATCCTCTGATTATGTATGCCTAACGTACAGGAGGTACGCCCAACGTACGCACTCTCTTCCCAAGAATTACAATAATGGCCCTAAGGACCAAAGTTGCAAACTAATTACACACCAAGAGTCCAAGATGAAAAATACCGTGAATCAGGTGTTACACTTATGGGGTCAAAGGGATGAAGTGAAGCTATAACTGGAGAAAGGCAAGTAGAAGAGCGCTTATGCTCGATTGTAGAAAATAGAATTCTCAACCAGTAAAGTGAGACTTCTTGGTATCAACTAAATTATGTATTTAGAAATAAGGTGGTTCGTGCAAATCTTTTGTCTTTCTGGAACGATAACTGGGCTAGAAGGGGGGCTTTGGGGTTATTGTCTCCAAAAGAAACATGCGTTGTGGAAGATAGACACACCAATTTTTGGCGATGGCAATGGCCGGGGATCAGTGTTGAGTTAAATGAAGTGCAACAATGCCTTTACTTCTATCAAATAAATATCTCTAAAGACAACTTAATACGGGTGTGTGATCCAACTGATGTATTTACAGTTCGGTCATTGAGGATGCCAATTGATTTGTGTGACAACCCGTTATTTTCTGTCTTGTAAAAATCAAACATGCCAAAAGTCAAAGCTAGTGTGTCGTTAATTTAATTAAGTTAAATTAATAATATTAGTATGTATAAACCATGTATTAAAGATTTTGTGAGAATAAGAAGAAAATTCATTCAAGCCGAAAACCCTCGCAAACCTTTAAATCTTCGGACCGAAAACCATTCTCGGTCAGACCCTTGAGACCGTAAACCCACCTCAGGCTGCAAACGCCCGAGGGCAGCAAACGGTTCTCGACCGAAATCAGGAAATTCCTATCCAGTTGTCACGGGTTTTGAGGAAATTTTTTCATCCCAACGAACTTGTCCCATCAACTTATCATTCCTGTTTAGTCATGGGACCGAAAACATATACTCACTTCTTCATCATCCAACCGAAACACTTCTTTTTCTACCAAGATCATCAAACTGAGAACCTTGTTTTCTCTCATATATCATATGAAAATCCACCATTGCCTCCTTAGGATCTTGCTAATTTCACTTGGTGTTCTCCATCCTTTCAAGAAATCATCATCCATCATCTTAAACTCCAACCAAAAACACTCACATCTTCTTGGTTTCACCAAGAACACACTTTAATCTTCTGACCGAAAACACAAAGGTTGGCCGAAAACCCCAAACAACCTCACGGTTTACTTATAACACTCTTTTTTGTAAGTGATTCTTACATCTTAGGCTATTCCATAACATAGTTATAACTATATTTGCTAATTATATTCATATATATTGTGTGAAAATACTATTAGGACTCGGTTTTGTTACAGGATCTTACTTGTGGAATTAACACTACCATTTCGGATCTTCACTAGAATACTCACATAAGGTGAGTTCATACCCCTGCGTTTTTATTATTTGTCACTGTTTTGGGGGGGGGGGGGGGGGGATACAAGTCTAACACAAGAATATCGTGTTTACAATAAATGGTTTCTAAATATTTCTAAAATGACTTTAACTTACTAAAACTCTTTTATATATCGATAAACTCCATTAAATGTTTTATAAACTCTTTTTAACTTATATTTTACCACAATCATATATATATATATATATATATATATATATATATATATATATATATATATATATATATATAATTTAAAGGGCTTAGGACTAATAATTCGCTTTATTTCATTTTCCTTGTTTGGATGTGGGCTTAGGGTAGAGTTATTTGTCCGAATGTCGTTTCAATTTTAATTATATATATATATATATATATATATATATATATATATATATATATATATATATATATATATATATATATATATGAGAATATAAAAGTTACTTCAATCAGATATACATTTCCTTTTGTAACATGAGGAAAAAAGGGGGTACTTTCACAAATAATTAATATCAAACAAAATACAAATATAAATTATAATAGGTATTATTTATGGAACTTTCACACTATTTTCATTGGTCAGTTATATAAAGTTTAACAGTATACTCTCGTACAAATACTTTACATTCAAGTATACTAGATAAGGATTATACTATCAGTTCATTTATTTCAGAATAACTTTTCATCATTATTATACACGTAATTGTCAATATGGTTTTTGTGAGAAAATTTTCACTGGCTTAATAATTAAGCAATACTATCAAAGACCGGATAATTATAACCAGAATCTCCCGATAGAGAGCGAGACAAATGTGTATAGATCTATACGGGATTGACAATCCCGCACTCAGATTGTTCGCTACAATTAGACTCATATGCCTTTGAGTGACAAATATCGTTACAATTCTAACGCCCGTAAAGCATTGTATCAGGCTTACTAGTCTTAGTATGGTTATAATAACTCACAAAAAGATATGAACAATACGATTATTGTATGAATAATTAAATCAAAGAGTACAAATACAACATACTGGTTTTACAATAATACGATTTACAGTATAATACTGCCACTTACAATTACAGCAGGTGGAACCAGGCACACTCACAATTATAGGGTTTTCAAAGAATACAATTACAACATACTAGTTACAACAAAGTGAAACATAAACAATACAGAAAACATTTCTTTTTATAGTTTTATTGTGAACTAAAACTATGTTACAATATTTTATAGTACAACAACAACTACATAGAACGGTTTCATGGTATTAAAACTACTTTTCAGTTATATTAGAAAATATCGGATTTTCTAGAGCAATAAACATGATTACTATTTCAAGAAACAAACAACAAGCTTCTAAACATAAATGCTTTTGAACTCACCACCTTAAATATTGATACTCTCTTTTTCAAAATACTTGTATTCTCAAGGAACAAGTAGATAGGTACATTTCCAGGATTTTGAGAAGATAGAGCAGTATAGAGTAATGTCTTCTATTTTGCTATATATAACTTTTGATTTCATAAATACAATGACTTGAACGCTTATGTAAAAACTTATACATTATTAATGCAATTGTTGTTGTACTTTTATTACTATGATGCATGTGTTATGATACTTACCATGAAGTCATCCACCCCCGGACGTTTCCGTCGCTTTGGTTTGGGGGTGTGACAGATTGGTATCAGAGCATTGTTTATAGTGAACTCATTATATCAATTCATAAAGGATATACAACTATAAATACATTGGGGCTAAAGACCTCTCACTACAAGCATACTTTTAAAATTTAGGATTATATAAGAAGTATACTAACAGTCATACATACAAGAACAATATCACAGTAAGTAACAACATAAAAGTATTTGGATGTTGGACACTACAGTTAAACTTGGACAGTTATGTAATCATATATGGGATAAATATAGCCTGATCAACTATATTTATTTGAGATACGACCAACATGTGTTTGGGAGTGGTGGTAGTGTTGCGATAAGTCTAAACTTACCAACTCTACATATACAGAAGAACTCTCAAACAGAACATAAAATTTAAAATGCTATAGGAGTATTTTAGGCAGTATAATACTAAGAACCAACTATGTGAAAACAAAGGACCCTTGCTGGTAGATCTATAAGTACTAAGTGTATATATTACGGTTATATATAATTAAGGTTTTGTATACTTAGAATGTGTGGCTTAGCTTTACTTCCTTTTCCTTGTTTAGATGTGGATGTATAGTAGGACCATTTATTCGAAGGTCTATTCGACCCAATTTATATATAATTGGTATACACTTTGTGGTTATAGAAGGACCCAGTATGAGTCATACCATTCAGAATGAATTAATTGATTAACTATAAGTTTATTATATGGAAACTTGAAATTGTTTACTTTCCTTTAATAAGTTTATTAGATGTCACTTATACCCCTATTCTCGCATAGATAACATGGCTGGATTTTATCTACTAGGAGACCCGTACTTTCCCAATCAAGGAGACAGTGGATGAGTTGAAGATGAACCAAAGGATGACCCTGTGGTTCCAATAGAAGAAGACTTCGAGGAGGAAAATGAAGAGGACATTCAAGAAGACTCCGACTCAGAACCAGAGATCTATAATCCACCTCAAGTTACCCAAAACCATAATCCTCGTCAAAACTTCCAAGGCCTGACGCCTCAGTGGATAGTGAACTTAGATAGGTGGAGTCATGAGCAGGGTCAGGACCGTCCATACAATGGAGACCGAAGTTTCTACAACCTTGATGAGGGAGGCTCATTAAACAGAGCCCTCCCTGTGATAGTACATCGAGTTGCTCGTAATGAAGAGCAAGCAAGGGCAACCATTCACCGAGTTGTGGGGGTCAGTGTTACCTTAGTGGCCAACATAGTTCGCCTCCGCCACTTGAGCGAAGACCAGGAGTCAACCAGAAACCACACCGAGGCCCTGCAAAGGGAACTGGCTGCAACCCGAGCTGAAGCCATAGAACTTCGGGAATGCCAAGTGTCATTGGAAAGACGCATGCTTGAAACAGAACACCAATTAGCAAAAACCAGGGCTGAAACTAGTAGGAAACCACACAATACTCCTTGCGAGTAGATCATACTTTACTCACTCTTTTGGATATAGATTAAGTCTACGTATATACTCTAATGATGTTTCCATGTTCATAGTATGACCTTGAAATTTCATTTCTTGATAGGCTAATATGTTGTCAAGTTTTCGGTTAAGTTGGTATATTGTACACCTATTACAAGGTCAAATTTTTCCGAACTCTATGTATCTAATATACCAATGAAATTGACAAGCATCTTATTTTCTTT
This sequence comes from Lactuca sativa, assembly GCF_002870075.4. NCBI lineage: Eukaryota > Viridiplantae > Streptophyta > Magnoliopsida > Asterales > Asteraceae > Lactuca > Lactuca sativa. The sequence goes on from NC_056627.2 coordinate 226,655,690, forward strand.
GAAAAATCACTGTCCACTTTCACATAATCGCTTATCAAGTTATTCCTTATGGAAGACCTCTATATAAACTCCTGTTAGATTACATACTGAACTAGTGTAATTAGTTCAAGGACATCTGATTTATAATCACTATTGATGTCTTACTACCTTTTTGTCTTTTAAATCTTAAAGCAAAAGATGCCTCCAAGGAGAAACCTAAGGCATATCAATGGCAATGCAGCTTCGACACAACCTCCACCTCCGATGCCACTTCCATAGTTTGACACTTTTTTAGGCAGCGGTCACTGCAATTGTGGCAGCCGCCATGTCACACATCAATACAACCGGTGTTAGTAGATCTAGGAGTGGTGCTCATCACTCCAATCATGGTGAAAGTCATGGACACCCACGAGAGTGTTCTTATAAGGACTTCACAAAAGGAAAACCTAGAACCTTTAATGGGACTGGGGGGGGGGGGGTCATGGCTCTAACTCAATGGATAGAGAAAACTGAAGCAGTCTTTGAGATCTGCTCGTGCCCTGAAGGGAGCAAAGTGAAATTTGTTGCCTGCACTTTTTCTGACCGAGCTCTCATATGGTGGAATGGCCATGTAAAGTCACTAACTCTTATAGTGGCTAATTCAATAAACTGGGAAAATCTAAAATTGATGATGATGCAGGAGTACTGCCCGAGGGGTGAAGTACAGAATCTCGAAGAGCTTTAGGGTCTTACCACGACAGGTACAGACATAGCAACTTACACCAATAGATTCAGTGATCTAGCGATCCTATGTCCTGGAATGGTTACTCTATAGAGCAAGAAAATTGAAAGGTATATCTAGGGACTATCACCTCAGATCTAAGGGAGTGTGTTAGCTTCAAAACTTGTTACTTTCGATAGTGCCAAACAACTGGCACAGTCTCTAGTAGATCATGGAGTGCGTCAAGGCTTCATGACTGTCGTTCCAAAACAACCCAAAACAAACAACAACAACAACAACAACAACAACAACAACAAGAAAAAGTCCTGGAACAAAAGGAAGGATGAATCTTCCCAAGAGTCTTCCAAGAAGCAATAGATAGTGGCAGTTAATGCTGCTACTATTCCTGTCGTTGTTCCTGTTACCCTACCCCAGCAAAGCAATATGTTGGAAATTTACCGAAGTGCAACAAGTGTAATTTCCATCACACAGGAAATTTTCATGAGATGCACTGTAAGAACTGCAACAAAAAGGGGCACACTGCCCATTTCTATAGATCACCTGCGCAACCGATCACTCAAGTTTCTGGCGTTGGAGTAAGACAAGCATGTTATGAGTGCAGGGAAACAGGACACTTCAAAAGAGACTGTCCAAAGGCAAGGACTGCCGGTGATGTGGGAAGAATATTGGCTAATGGTCATGAGGAAGCTGTTGCAGACCCTATTATGGTTACGGGTATGTTTCCTCTCAATAATTCATATGCATGTATTCTATTTGATAGTGGTGCCGAGAAAAGCTTCGTGAGCCATAAATTTGAACACCTACTAAAACAAAATTCCCAAACAGTAAAAGACACCTTCACTGTAGAAATTGCCAATGGGAAAACCAAGAGCACTAACAATATATACATAGGATGTACCCTTACTCTAAATAACTTTTCCTTCCCAATTGACCTGATGCCGATATCCATAAAAAGATTCGACGTCATCATTGGTATAGATTGGTTAAGTCCTGATCGTGCGAACATCCTATGTTACGAGAAGCCATTCGCCTTAACCTGCCAAGTAACAAAAACCTTATCATTTACGGGGACAAATCTGGCACGAACCTACAAATAATTTCCTATATCAAGGCGCAAAAGTATCTTCGTAAGGAGTACTGTGCTTTTCTAGCTCACGTGGTAGACAAGAAACAAGAAGTGAAGGACTTTGATAGCATTCCTAAACTCTGTAATTTCCCTGACATTTTCCCCTATGATCTACCAGGAGTCCCACCTGAAAGAGAAGTCGAATTCAGAATCGAGTTAATCCTTGTAGCTACCCCCGTAGCCAAATCACCTTATCGTCTTGCATCGGCAGAAATGCAGGAACTATCCAGCCAGCTGAACGAACTTCTTAGCAAAGGATTCATTAGACCAAGCTTCTCACCCTGGGGAGCACCAGTCTTGTTTGTGAAGAAGAAGGATGGATATTTCCGTATGTGCATAGACTATCGCGAGCTAAACAAACTGACCATTAAGAACCGATACCATATAACGCGAATAGACGACTTGTTCGACTAACTTCAAGGAGCAAGCTACTTTTCAAAGATTGATTTGAAATCTGGGTATCACCAGTTACGAGGTTTAGAGGAAGATGTTCCCAAAACGGTCTTCCGAACTCGTTATGGTCACAACAAGTTTGAAGTGATGCATTTTGGATTAACCAATGCGCCTGCAGTGTTCATGGACTTGATGAACAGGGTGTGTCGTCCATACTTGGACAAATTCGTAATAGTCTTCATAGATGATATCCTTATTTACTCATGAAGTGAAGAGGAGCATAGCCAACATCTCCGACAAGTCTTGCAAACATTGAGAGTAGAGAAGATACACGCGAAGTTCTCAAAGTGAAAATTTTGGATTAGGAAAGTAGATTTCCTAGGTTACGTTGTCAGTAAAGAGGGAATACACATGGACCCATCCAAAATAAAGGCAATCGAGAACTGGTCAGCACCCAAAACGCCTACAGAAATCCGTCAATTCTTAGGTCTTGTTGGCTGCTATCGCAGATTCATTCAGAATTTCTCCTGAGTTGCTAAGCCACTTACCACCCTAACACAAAAGGGTGTAACTTTTAACTGGGGAGAGAAACAAGCAACAACATTCCAAATGCTAAAGCGAGCCTTGTGCAGCGCACCTATTTTGCCTCTACCATAAGGGACAGAAGACTTTGTAGTATACTGCGATGTGTCTAACCAAGGGCTAGGTTGTGTTATTATGCAGCGAGGAAATGTCATATCATATTCCTCGAGACAGCTTAAGACACGTGACGTCAATTATACAACTCACGGACTTGAACTGGGAGCAGTGATATTTGCTCTGAAGATTTGGAGACATTACTTGTATGGCACGAAATGCACAATATTCACGGACTATAAAAGTCTTCAGCATATCTTCGACCGGAAGGAACTGAACATGAGACAACAATGTTGGGTGGAGTTACTAAACGATTAAGAATGAGAAATTCATTATCATCCCGGTAAAGCCAATGTAGTAGTTGATGCCCTTAGCAGAAAAGAATACTCGGGACGTCGAGTAAAGTTGTTGAGCATGACAATCCATTCAAACCTGTCCACACAGATCAAAGAGGCTCAACTTGACGCCTTGAAACCCGAGAATGTGGCAGGTGAATCTTTAACAGGAATGGACAAGAACTTAGAAATAAAAGGTGATGGAGCCCGATATCTCATGAACCGGATCTGGACACCAAAGTTTGGTGGTTACGGAGAGGTTGTAATGAATGAAGCACACAAGACACAATACTCCGTTCACCCAGGTTCAGACAAGATGTATCTGGACTTTAAGAAACTTTATTGGTGGCCTAGCATGAAAGCTGAGATTGCTACCTATGTGGGCAAGTGACTCACTTGTGCCAAAGTCAAGTTAGAATATCAAAAGCCTTCGGGTTTAGTGCAGCAACCAGAAATCCCCGAATAAAAGTGGGAACGGATTACAATGGATTTCAAAACTAAGTTATCCAAGACAACGGGTGGTCATGATACCATTTGAGTAATCGTCGACAGATTAACCAAATCCGCACACTTCCTACCAATAAAGGAAACAGACAAGATGGAGAAGTTAACTAGAACGTACATCAGAGAGATAGTTATACTACACAGTGTACCAATATCTACTATCTCTGATCGAGATAGTAAATTCACCTCATGATTCTGGAAGTCACTACATAAATCTCTAGGATCTAGGTTGGACATGAGTACAGCTTACCATCCACAAACCGACAGACAGGGTGAGAGAATGTTTCAAACATTAGAAGACATGCTGAGAGCATGTGTGATCGACTTTGATAAAGCATGGGATACCCATTTACCACTAGTCGACTTCTCGTACAATAACAGTTACCATACTAGCATTCGGGTTGCTCCTTTTGAAGCCCTCTATGCTCGCAAGTGCAGTTCACCTCTGTGTTGGGCTGAAGTGGGTGACACGCAACTGGCAAGAGGTCAAATTCCTAACAGCACTCTCACTGGTCCTAAGATCATTCGAGAAACTGCTGAAAAGATAGTACAAATCCGAGAATGACTTAAAGCTTCCAGAGACAGACAGAAAAGCTACGCAGACAAGAGGAGAAAACCCTTGGAATTCCAGGTTGGTTACAGCGTCATGTTGAAGGTCTCACCCTGGAAGGGCATGATACGCTTTAGAAATCGTGGAAAACTAAATCCAAGATACAACAGACCGTTCGAGATTCTTGCTAGAATCGGTCCAGTAGCTTACAAACTCAAACTACCTCAAGAACTCAGTAACATACAACCTACTTTTCACATGTCTAATCTAAAGAACTGCTTATCCAACGAGACTCTTGTTATCCCACTCGATGAAATTGAGATAAATGAGAGACTCAACTTCGTGGAAGAACCAATAGAAATCCTAGATAGGGAAGTTAATAGAACAAAACAAATTCGTATCCCGATAGTGAAGGTTCGCTGGAATGCAAAGCGGGGACCTAAATTCACTTGGGAGCGAGAGGATCAAATGAAACAAAAATACACGCATCTCTTTCCCTAGTCTTATTGTATCTCTATAGTCTTAAATTTCGGGACAAAATTCCCTTTAATGGGGGCATAATCTGACAACACGTTATTTTCTATCTTGTAAAAGTCAAACATGCTAAATAAAAGTCAAAGTTATTGTGCTGTTAATTTATTTAAGTTAAATTAATAATATTAGTATGTATAAACCTTGTATTAAAGGTGTTGTGAGAATTTGAAGAAAAATCATTCAAGTCGAAAACCTTTGCAAACCTTCAAATCTTCGGACCAAAAACTATTCTCGGTCAGTCCCTTCAGACCATAAAACCACCTCGGACCGGAAACGCCTGAGGGCAGCAAACGATTCTCGGTTGCAAACAGTTCTCGACCGAAATCAGGCAATTCCTATCCACTTGTCATGTGTTTTGAGGAAATTTGTGCAACCCAACGAACTTGTTGTTGTATTGGTGTCTAAGTCCATAACTATTTTGGTATGTACTTGACCCGATTGTGAGCATGGTCCTTTTGGGTTGCCTTCACACTAGGGATTAGACAGGATGACTGTTGAGGAGAGAGGCTGATTTATTGTTATGAATGATACATTGGGGTATAAATATGATTTGTTAATATATTATAAGAATAATATATTAATTAGGAATCATATTATTAATTAGTATTTAATCAGAAATTAATTAGGAATTAATTTTGGGATTAAATGAATTAATTAAAAGTACAGGGGCTGTTTTGTAATTATTTGATAGTTGAGACTTTGGGCCATTGCATCATCTTTATTAAGGCTTGAATGAAAATCCTAGAAGGATCTAGGAGTTTTCGTCCAACGTCTTAAGGAAAGGAGTCCATGGACTTGCTTAAGCCCTAAGCTAAGGGATTAGGGTTTCCACCTTGAAACCCTAGCTAGCCTCAAATATAAATAGCCCCCTAGGCTTAGGAATTCGGCCAACCCTTGGGAAAACCCTTCCATAACCGAATTTTGGAGCTTAGTACCCTTCCTCCTCTCTCTCTTATATCAATCCTCTCACCCAAGTGTGTTTGTGAGCCATTAGAGGTACTACACTTGCGGTACTTACTTTCAAAAGCTAAGGACATTCAAGGAACTAGTTGTTATTACTATATAAAAACAAAAGGTAGGTATTCTATTCTCCTATGTGGATTTCGAAAATAGTAGGAGCATGCCAGGTTTCTTTTTGTGTTCATAGAGTTGTATAACTAATAGTGAAAACATAGATCCAACTCTAGGGTTGCATGCACACATATGATTGTTTGTATAAAACCTATCAGTGGTATCAGAGCCAATGGTTTTTGTTTTCAATTATTTCTCTATAAAAAAGTATGAATTTGACATATTAGGGTTTATAGCCAATAAACCCTAAAGGTATGATATTCGAAATTAGGGTTCATAAACCCTAAATTTCGAAATTTCGTTAGGGTTTCCGAAATCCTTTCCTTAGCCTCCAAGTTTTCGAATTCTAGGGTTATCCAACCCTAGAATTTCGAAATTTCCTCCTTCCTCAAGATAAGATCCCAAATTCTAGGGATTTGGATAATGTCATATCTTGTAATTATCTCTTAATTGCTTAAATATGGTAATTAAAGATTTTTGAATTATCCATCCCAATTTTTCGAATTTTAAGGGATAAAGGGATTAGGTTAAATTAATTGTTCAATTTAATAGATAATCCTCCAAGATTTAATAATTCAAATTAATTGTTTTATTTTGTATAATTATTAAATCAATGTTTTAATGTTTAAGATTTTAAAATTAAAAAGGTTTTAATTTTCGAAAATTTTAAATATAATTAAAAACCCTAGTGTTTTTGAAATTTGAATAATTGAACCTAATTATTTTGAAAAGTTTCAAAACTTGCCCTCAAGTTTGGAATTTAAATTGTTTGATTAAAAGTTAATTTTGAAAGTCTAAATTCTAAAAACCCTAGTTTTGAAAAGTTCAAATTACACCCTTATGGTTTTGTTAAGTTAATTAAAAGTATAATTAAAAGAGAGTTAATAAATCCATAATCATATGGTCTATATTTAATCAAATTAAAAGTGTAATTTATTAAATTATATCACCTAGTATTTTAAAAGTGTAAAATACACCCTTATAGTATATATAACATTAAAAGTCTAATATTATATATGTATAACTTAAACTGCTAGTCTTACTGTTAGTAGGCCTCATTCACGAAGCCGGTCTATAAGGTGGGTATAAGGTTATGGCCTATAAAATGGTCGTTTAATGGGTGTCCACTCTCACCCAACGCTTCCTTGATTGGTGGAGGATCGTTAGCCGAACAGCTAGGATATGGCAAACCCTTTCCATTAAAAGTATAATGAAGTATAAAGTAACTAAATGTTTTACAAAATTCTCAATCTTAGTTACTTTAGGCAAAAGTGAATTTGATGCAATTCCATGAAATTACACTTTGTACCCTTGCAAAAACATTAGTGGAGCGTGTGTGGTTAACCGACACACTAAATGGGTTCTAAGCAAAGGTAGCAAAGGGTGACTCGATGTTTGTCATAGTTCGGTGGAGCGTGTGTGGTTAACCGGCACATCAAATAGGTGATAGTAACATTGGGGGCACCATATATATTTGCATGGTTATTCACACCCTGGTTTGTGATCCTCGGCATCCCAGTCACAAATCGAGGGGCATATTGAGATTTAAACATGTCATTCAAAAGTTCAAAATATCTAGGAGTTTTCAATACATTTAAAACTTAACTTTCTTTTTCGTTTTTCATGGTGGAAATTGGTAAATCGTCATTTACCTACCTTCAAATGTTCTGCAAGTTGGATTACGACATCCCTCTTCCAATTTGTAGGATAATGTGTTGGGTCCTAGCCTTAATATCTCATTTGGGTGTTTTATTAAGGACTCAATCAACTAAACTTGAAATTTCTCCCATTTGTAGATGTCAAAGTCTGACAACTATGGTCTTCCTAAATCCGTTGGAAAAGGTTTTCCACGTGAAGATGATATTCAACGATTGGATTGTGGAAATGGAAATCATGCTTCACTTCCTCCACCTCCTCCAATAATTCTCCCTGACCCACGTGTTCGAAGACTTGAAAAGTTCAAGGTTGCTCAAGCCTTATTGGCAATAAGACACAAAGATGGAAAGTCTATATGTGCTCATGTCTCGGATATGAGGTTACAAAGGAAGTTGATTGTGGACTTGGTTCTTCCTTCACTTCCCGAATCATATGGTAAGTTCGTTACAGAGTACTATATGATGGACCATGACGTGACCCTTATTGATATTCTTATTGCTGCTGAATTAGAAATGATTTGGCGCACTGGTCGAGCAAATTTGTTTGATAAATCAATATCCTAAGGGCAATGGCAACATTGGAAGTCTAGAAAATTTTCTCTACGCAAGAGAAACGCTAAGTTTGAAATAGTCCCGTGTACCATTCCACAAGAGTCCATATGTTTATACTGCCAAAAGAACGGGCATTGGTTGTGAAACTACCCTGACTACCTGAGAGATCTAAGAGATGGGAGAGTCAATATGTATGACTTTGTTTCAGGTACAATCCACTATCTAACTCCATTAAATTTCTATTCGGAGATTCTTAATACATGATGTGATAATATTACATTTCGATGTTTTGAAGGATTGAAGAAAAGAAAGGAAGCTTAAAGGAAGGAGCGAGCTGAATCTGATCGCGAAGAAATGGATTACGATCACATGGATTCGATGATCGGGTTTTTGAGTTGCTGCTTAGAGTTATGATAGATTGCTTAGAAATATGTAATAGCATAGTTTTTCATTTGCTTTGTAAGGATATATTTTTCCGCAATAAAATAAATTTTGATTTTATCTTATTTATATTTCCTATCAATGGCAATTGTGAAAATTGATGCTTGTGTGTTTCCATTATAAGCAATATTAAGTGGATGTGATTCTTAGTTATGTTATTTATGGTAGTCTCGTAATTTTCTAAGTAAGGAAAGATTTCCATCACCCAAGTTTCAATTGGAAGAAGCTTGGAATCATATGATTTGAATCATGTGATGTATGGAAATCTTGGTACTTAGAAATTTTTTAAGGCTAATTTCTTGACAAAGAGTCAAGTGAAGGACTAGGAGATCAAGTTCACAATGTTGTACACTGGTTAAGTCCACCATAAATAACAATAACATTATTCATGATGATTTACTAAAAGTCTAGAAAATATGGTTATACTTACAAGATTAAGTATGATCCTGAATCATTGAAAAGTTTCAGTGAATCGCAGAACGAATAAGAAGAATAAATAAAGACAGAAAGATAAATGTTTCTCTCTAAGAAGAAGGGAGAGTACTTTTGTATCATGTTTCATGATCGTCTTAATTCATCCTTTAAGGACACCTTAGTAAACTGGTTTGGCTAAGAAGAGGAATCATGAATTGTTGTAGCGGTTAAGTCAATAAGATGAATTGTACTTCGTGCCAAAATCAAGTCTTAAAGTCATACTCCAAGATTGTGACTTGAGTGACATAATCTTAAGTGGAAATGTTCTTTTACACATTTTGGTAAGTTGCGATGTCTTGGATAAGACAAAGACCAACCAGTACCAAATTGCGTGTAGTTTTGTCTTGATAAAGACACACACCAACTCTTGAATATTTGTTTTGTCAAGAAATGTTTCTTGATAAGAGAATCTTATATGTCAAGAGGTCAGTGGGAGTCTAAATGATCTTGAAAAAGGTTCAAGAACAAATCAAGAAAAAAACTAATCGATAATCACTAGTACACGACTTGAGGTTTATAACCTATCGTGTTGACATAATTTTGTTTCTATGCCATTCCAGTTTGGTCAACTATGTATATGATTTCTATGAGTTCTCAAGTGGGCTGCATAGGGGCAAGGCACCTTAATCAATGGAAGGCACATTGATAGGTAGGGGTGAGCTGCTCAATAACTTGGAAACAATGGTGAGACCCTTGATGACAAGAGATTAAGAATGAACAAGTTCTGTCCATAAGAGTTTAAATTTGCCACAAACATTATCTTTCGATTATGGTTATGGCAAATTCACATGGATAGGAACACATACACCATAAAATCTAAGTGTCATAAGGTTTCTCTCTTTCATGAAAATGATTGTGAGGAAACGCTTTCACTAAGAGAGATTTTAAGGAGATAGTGATTATGTAAATTGCATCCTCAAATTCGATTATGATTACGACATCCATCTTCATAGTTCGAATTGTGAGATTTGGCAATTAGTATGAACATTTGGGACTTGGTAAAATAAGTTCTGAATTAGTATAGACATACATGTCAACTGTCTAAGGAAAGGTGTGTGATTTTTAGAAGCTTAGATAAAGGCTTATCGAAGAACATCGTATTAGAAACAATGAACTTTGGAAGTCAATAAGTATTGTTTTCTAGAAGTTTGGTTGGTTTCTAAATACGTGTCAAAGCTAGTGGGAGCATAAATGCTATGTTGGAATGGATATAATCATCATGTTAGTGGGAGCATGATTATTATTTAAGTATTGCAAGTTCGCAATATTAATTATAGAAAAACAAAAGTTTCACTTTGCAAAGTTGCAGGGGTAGAAAAGTTGTTTTTGCTATAATTAAGGGAGAGAATGTTATACTTCGTTTCCAATCTAAAAGCTTAGATCGAGAAATTTTAATTGTATTTAGTCAAGGGTATATTTATTATTAGCATTCTCAAAATACGATTATGATTACGGCATCCCTCTTCATAGTTCGAATTTTGAGAACACGGCAAATAGAAATATTATGACGATATTATAGTAAGAAACTGGTAAAGTATCACGTTTTCCATTATGAATTGTATCCCATACGCGTCGGGTATAGGATCGATTGCATATGCTGTAATATTCGACCATTCTAAAATTTTCCAAATGCCTAGGGCATTCAGAGGGAAAAAGGAAATAGAACCGGTTTTGACTAAGACAATTAAACAACTGCCAAGGACAATCTAAGGTTCGCCAAGGATTGGTTGCTTGTAGACAGTTGAGAGTATAGTCATGGATGGACCATATTGAAATTATTATGAATAGATAAAATTATATTTAGAATGAGTTGTCATATGGCAAATATGGAAATGTTTCCATATGTGGGAGTTGGATGTTAAGAATCTATGTCTAGATTAGAGAAACTTTTATGCAAGAAGAATGTTCAAAGGAATGTACTTTGAATGTGAGACTTCCTGTCTATGGAATTGTCTTTCAACAATCTCCAATAGAGGACTTTGTAATTTCATTGGCAAAAGTCTTTGTGACTTTGGTGCTGTGACATTACAAAAGGATCATTGCATAAAATGTTAGAATCTAACATATTTTGTAAGTGGCAAGAATTTGGTATTCTTACACTTGTGCTAAGCATTGGGAATTATGAAATGAGTGTGATTGAAAATGTTATCCAATTATACTATTTCACAAAGTAAGGACCATAGGTAAACATAGTGTGCATGCTAAGAGCATAGGACAATTGTTGTTATAATTCAAGCAATAAGTTGATTACCCGAAACATTATACAATGAATAATGTGTAATCAATATGGTGATTAAATAAAAGGAGCTTTATTTATACTCAAAAGTTTGGGGCCATATTGGATTCGATTATTATTGTGTTTCACTTTGCATGTCTTGACTTCCTGAATAATAAGATTATTCAAACCCTCCACAGTCGCTCATTCTTTGGAAGTAGGAACGAAAGAAGACTGTCATGAATCTGTCTATAGATTGTCTAAAGTGTTTTAGACATAACAAAATTTTGTTATAGGGTTCATGAGTGTTGCTATAAGATTAGAGTATTGGAATAAACTCACGCTCACTTGAATCGCTTCATGGATTTTATCACGAGTGATTGGTGAGACGATAATATCTTATATATTCTTGAAATTAAGATGTGTGAGTTGTATTTTGCAAGTTGGTTGCACATTGATAATATGTAAACGTACCAGTAACTTGGTGTTATAAAACATATTGTTGTGTGTGATTTGATGAGTAGGTACAAGCGAGCATTGAGTCAAGGTTTATCCGTTCCTTTTACCCAAAGTGGGATAAAAATGATATTTGTGGGCCCCTCGATGATTTGGTGACGACAAATGAAAGTGATCGGTCGGGCCTGGACTGATTTGATTTGTTCAATTAGACAGTCGTCGAAAATCGGAAATCGGGAAACAACACATGAACAGAGGGTATGATTAAAATCCATGTCTCAGTTCATAAGATATCTAGAATGGAGGAATATATGATCCCTTATCTAAAGGACAAGTATCTGATAAGATCAGAGTTGACAACGACTTTTGAAAGCTACGATTGCTGATCAGGATCTAAAGTCATACGCAGAATAGTTATTAGACTTATCCAAGTGTGAGACTGTTGGATTAGTGTCTAAGTCCATAACTATTTTGGTATGTACTTGACCCGATTGTGAGCATGGTCCTTTTGGGTTGCCTTCACACTGGTGACTAGACAGGATGACTGTTTAGGAGAGAGGCTGATTTATTATTAAGAATGATAGATTGGATTATAAATATGATTTTTTTTAATATATTATAAGAATAATATATTAATTAGGAATCATATTATTAATTAGTATTTAATCAGAAATTAATTAGGAATTAATTTTGGGATTAAATGAATTAATTAAAAGTATAGGGGTTGTTTTGTAATTATTTGATAGTTAAGACTTTGGGCCATTGTATCATCTTTATTAAGGCTTGAACGAAAATCCTAGAAGGATCTAGGAGTTTCGTCCAAGGGCTTAGGGAAAGGAGTCCATGGACTTGCTTAGGCCCTAAGCTAAGGGATTAGGATTTCCACATTGAAACCCTAGCTAGCCTCAAGTATAAATAGCCCCCTAGGCTTAGGAATTCGGCCAACCCTTGGGAAAAACCTTCCATAACCGAATTTTAGAGCATAGTACCCTTCCTCCTCTCTCTCATATCAATCCTCTCACCCAAGTGTGTTTGTGAGCCATTAGAGGTACTACACTTATGGTACTTGCTTTCAAAACCTAAGGAGATTCAAGGAACTAGTTGTTATTACTATATAACAACAAAAGATATGTATTCTATTCTCCTATGAGGATTTCGAAAATAGTAGGAGCATGACAGGTTTCTTTTTGTGTTCATAGAGTTGTATAACTAATAGTGAAAACATAGATCCAACTCTAGGGTTGCATGCACACATAGGAATGTTTGTATAAAACCTATCACTTGTCCTATCAACTTTTCCTTCCTATTTATTCATGGGACTGAAAACATATCCTCACTTCTTCATCGTCAACAAAAAACAAATCTTTTTCTCCCAAGATCATCAAACCGAGAACCTTGTTTTCTCTCATATTTCTTACGAAAATTCACCATTTCCTCCTTTGGATCTTGCTAATTTTACTTGGTGTTCTTCATCCTTTAAAGAAATCATCATCTATCGTCTTAAACTCCAACCGAAAACACTCACGTCTTCTTTGTTTCACCAAGAACACACTTGGATCCTTTGACCGAAAACGCAAAGGCTGGCCGAAAAACCCAAACAGCCTCACAGTTTAATTCTAACACTCCTTTTGTAAGTGATTCTTACATCTTAGGGTATTCCATAGCATAGTTATCACTATACTTGTTAATTATGTTCATATATATTGCATGAAAATGCTATTAGGACTCAGTTTTGTTACGGGATCTTACTTGTGGAATTAACACTACCATTTCGGATCTTCACTAGAATACTCACATAAGGTGAGTTCATACCCCTGTGTATTTACAATTTTTCACTGTTTTAGAGGGGGGGGGGGTGAAGGGATACAAGTCTAACACAAGAATATTGTGTTTACAAATAAATGATTGCTATATATTTCTAAAATGACTTTAACTTACTGAAACTCTTTTAAATATTGTTAAACTCCATTAAATGTTTTATAAACTATTTTTAACTTATATTTTACCAAGATCATATATATATATATATATATATATATATATATATGTATATATATATATATATATATATAGAGAGAGAGAGAGAGTTAGGTTCAAATGTTTTCACTATCTATTGTGTGCATGTATGACTGATTCTGGACCAATCATTTTAGTTATTTTAAGAAAGTAATTAATGCATATTAAATGCTGATGATGTAATTAATATTCATTATATCTTCAACATGTAATATGTATTAATTACTTTCTTAAAATAACTAAAATGATTGGTCCAGAATTAGTCATACATGCACACAATAGATAGTAAAAACAAAATAACCTAACCCTATATATATATATATATATATATATATATATATATATATATATATATATATATATATATATATATACACACACTAGGTTATAACTCGTGGTAACCACGACTATAAAATTAAATGAATATTTATAGTTAAAAATCATAACTATTATCCAATTATTTTCAAAAAGTTATTAAATAAAAGAATTATGTGATTGTCAAGTAATTAATAATAGTTGATTCAAATTGAAATTATTTTTTAAGATACAAGGAGACATTATTTATGTGTAAGTTAATAAAAAAAAATAATGATATTATAAAATAAAATATAAATTCTTGATTATAAAGTAAAACAAACATATTGCTATTCCCCCACCAAATAAATAAATAAGAATAGAGCTTACAATGGTATTTATTGAAAAGTTTGTAAACTGCATTGCTATTTCTAAAACATATTAGAAAGTATGTTGCGATATTACATATAGTAGTTGTGATGTTAATTTGGAACTAATATATGCCATCTCATAGTGAACCACAATGGTATTGAAAAAATAAATATAACCAATAGGTGCTACTGTGCTAACCATGTGATTAAACATTTGCATGAAAGGCTCCTGTTATTTATTTATTTTTCAAAATATAGCCTTTTACTTTGAAAGTATAATGCCATAATTATCTAATGCAATGCAAATTCCAAAGTACCATGCCAAAAAATTTTATTTGCAAGAAAATATAATATTATATTATAATGCAAATTAATAATTATGTAATGCAATGTAAGTTATCATAATCCAGTGCTAAAAACATATTAGAGGGATGGTGTTTGTCTAAAAGATCACATGAATGGTCATTTCAATGTACGATATTATGAAAAACAAATTTTTAAAAGTAAAAAATAGGAACATGCGTTTATCTAAATATCGTATTTATCCTTTTTAACCTTTAAAATATTATATTTACGCAAATATATTTTATAATGATATTAAACAATTTATAATAAATTTATAGATTTGAAAATCATTATAATTTAAAAATACATAATAGATTTACCATATTACCTTTAAATATGAAAACCATTAAATAAATTGACCTGATTTCCGTAACCTTTATCACATTAACCCTGATCACTTACATAAATACAAACTCCAAAAGCTTCATTGTTGTTTGCAAGAAGCCCAGACCTCACTACCACTTTCATTCAACCAATTGAAGTAGCTTTATGTCACAATTAAGAGAGTAAAGGTCCATGTATAAATTATAGTAATAGTCCTTGTGTAGAAAAAGCTTTTACAAAAATGGTCCCTATAAGTCAAACGGTTCCTGTTCAGAAAAACTTTTTACAAAAGTGGCCCTTGTTGTGTTAATTGCCATTAGTGAAAGTAAGGTTCAATGTGTAAATTACAACATTAGTCCCTATGAAGAAGACATTTTTGCAGAAATGAGCCCTAAAACTCAAAAACACTCCATGTTCAGAAAATCTTTTTATGGAAATGGTCTCTATAAGTCACCATGATAGAAAATAATGGTCCCTGTATAATTTATAGTAATAGTCTATATATAGAAAACATTTCTGCATAAAGGGTCCTTATAAGTCATCATATATATCAATTAGACAGCAAATGTAAAAACATAAAAGGAAAACTATATCAAAAGATTAAGGCCACGTTCTAACAAAAGAATATAGTCTAAATACTGGACACTTGATCCTTATTTTATATCGAAAAAAATAGTTCAACCAAACAAAACATATAAAAATGACAACCTATCGCATACCCTTGTTCCTTCTTTTAGATGTTGATGTTTCACTTGGATCCAAACATTGAGTTGTGGGATTCTTGCTTGTCTTTTCTGATGAACAACATTGTACACATTTAAGATGTTAATCATAATTTATTAATTCATATGTCATGAGTTTATGAGATTATCCTTAACCCAAATTAAGTAATTGTGGCCTAAAGCCCAAACAGTGAGAGATACCATTTTACTAGTCTGCTTGTTCAACAAACATCACAAAATTAATTAAAAAAAATAAGAAAAACACAGCAACAATTGAAAAAGATAACTAAAAGAAGTCGGCTCTGTACCTTACCTTATATCTTTTTATCATTATCTTCAATATATGATCTACTTCTTTTGAAAGCTATCTGGAAAAAAATATAGAGGCTTTAGAAATTGTGTATAGACAATTTGTGAAATATAAAGAATAGAAGTAAGATGATAGATAAATGAAAGAAAGTGGGATACGATAAGATTTGTGTGGGGGAGTGGTGGTGTAACCAAGGCGACTGCATCTTCTAGCTCTATACATGGAAGCCACTTCAGACCAACTCTGATCTCAAGACAAAGAGGATGGTCACACTCTTATCAACATGTCCTTTCTTCGTTATCCTTCAACAACACCAAAAAGAACAACATATAGAAAATATATTGTTCTGTGATAACCAGGGATCATAATGAATTCGAACAACCCTAAAATCACATATAGACAAATTTAAATCCAAAAACTGAAATACAAAAAAGAAAAACAAATACCCCCATAGTCGAAAATCTGTGATTTGACTTCAGTAAAGAAGATGAACATACCAATGAACCTTAACTCTGTTAAGAATCCTAGAAAATAAGGAGTGGATCAAGATAGAGGATAGATTAGGGTTTATCAACAAATTAATAGATGGAGCTGTGTAATTTTGAGTATGTTGAAATTATTCAAACTTCCAGTAAGATAATAGAAGTTAGAGCTAGAAATTATACAAAATTTCAGGAATATATATTAGAACATTAAATAACTTCTTGTATGTGTGTAGCATATAGAAAAGAATTAGATTTCAAAATTTGAAATTACATATTAATATCTAAAATAAGAACTTGAAATCAATTAGAAGGACTGCTGCAGGTAGGGGTGATGTACGCTGGACTGAGCAGAGAGAGAGAAAGACTTCGTTTCGTGAATATGGATTGATGCGAACAACAAAGAGCGAAGGGGCATCATCAAAGTCTGTTTCCATTTAACCCATTTACAGCAAAATGCAATTGAATAAACCCTAAAAATCTGTAGATGGAGATATATGTGAAGAGCGAGATTTAGGGAATTGAATCTACATTTGGTAACTTGGAGCACATAATTAAGAATTTCAAAATATTGATTGCACATTTCATGGGTTCTGATTTGGAGATTGATTTTCAATTAAGGAGATATATATATGAGCGGGAAAATACAATAGCCGGTAATGACACCTGGCAAAAGAGAGTGTAAAAAAATGACAAAAGAGAGTGTAAAAAAATGACACGTGCCGTTTAAGGGAGGTTTTTATTAAATATGGAAATATATATATATATATATATATATATATATATATATATATATATATATATATATATATATATATATATATATATATATATATAAGATTTAAAGGGCTTAAGACTAATAATTCGCTTTATTTCTTTTTCCTTGTTTGGATGTGGGCTTAGGGTAGAGTTATTGGTCCGAATGTCGTTTCAATTATATATATATATATATATATATATATATATATATATATATATATATATATATATATATATATATATATAAGCTACTTCAATCAGATATACATTCCCTTTTGTAACATGTCGAGCAAAGGGGATACTTTCACGAATAATTCATATTAAACAAAATACAAATATAAATTATAATAGCTATAATTTATGGAACTTTCACAATATTTTCACTGGTCAGTTATACAAGACAAAATTGCAAAAATGGTCCCTGTGGTTGGCAAATTTATGTGCTTTTGGTCCAAAACGAAATGTTGGTGCACCACAGGTCCAAAATTGAATCTTTGTATTGTTTTTGGTCCCTATCAACATAAAAAGACTATTATACCCTTATATTTGATTATTAATTTTGTTTTTATATTTAATCAAATGTTTTTCATTGATTAAAATTGAGAAAAAGACCCATCTCTCTCTCTTGAAAGTTCTTGTGAAAGTCAACTTGCTAGATAGCATTTGTTTTTGTCTCTTTCTTTTGAACACCACCATCTACTGCCATTAAAATTCGTCAAGCAAGCCTCAAAACACCACCATCTACTGCCTTCCTCCGGTTTTGGGAGCTTGCCACCAAAAACCATCAGGAACCGTTGCTGTCTCCATCAATAACCACCATCGGTGTTTGATCACAGTGAATCACCATCAAACCTCATCCCATATCCTACTCCATCTCGACCCTCGTCTTTCACGGTGAGCCTAAACAAGGACGAAGCATCATAAGGTTGTCGGACCAGCTCCCTGCCGCTGGAGCTCTTTCCTCCACCAACAAATATCGTCGTCACCGCTACTTCTTCCATCCACCATACCCAGCTCCGTTCGCCTCCATCCTCATCGAGCTTGTCGGAACAGGAAATGGAAGCAGCGAAGCTGCCATTACCGCCCACTGTCGCTGCTAATGTGGAGCTCCGACACCACCGCTGCCGCCTGCTGCTGTTGCCACCAACCGTCTCCGAACTGCCACCATCTCTGTCGTCATAGTAAGCTTCATCCACACCCCTCAGTTTTCAAACCAATAACATTCTATGTTCGATCGACCAACTGAAATTAAGAGACCATGGGTCTCGTCTGTAAAGCACGATTGGTAACGGAAAGAAGACGATATGTTCTTCTTCTTCGTCGTCTTCAGATCCCCTTCTTCTTCAATTTCATCATCATCAACTTCATTTCGCACAAATACCTCATCAGAAACCCTAATTTCATCGTCATCGTCATCATGTTCTTCTTCTTCGTCATTTCTTCATATACTTTCAAATCCAACACCGGCTCTGCAAAACTCGAGAACCCTAAATTCCTCGATTCGATCCTCGCAACACTAACTCGTATTTTCTTCGTATCATCGATGGCGAACAGATCCGATAGAGTTGCTCCGTCGCAACTCTAATTTAATCACCAGCATGCTTGCTCCGTCGCAGACGACCGGAAATTAAAGTGGCAGGGAAGGAGTTAGCGAGGAGAGGCCAGAGGGTGGTGTTGGGTAAGGGTTTGATGGGAGTGTAGATGGCTAGAAATTGGGATGACGATTGAGAGAGAGAGAGAGAGTGAAACGACCCAAAAATACGACCCAAAAATTTTGTTTTTAATATGATCAAAACTGTAGTCAGAGCATCATATAATAAAACCATGCGTGATGTATTACAAAACATAATAAAATACTATGCGGAATACTATATCATACTACATCAGATCAAAACATCTAAATCAATCCCAGGCTAAAGCTGAGGCGGTGGTGTGTGCGATGCCATCATCCCGAGCTCTTCCCTTTGCTTGCGGAAGTACCTGAAACCAAAACTGAAACTGTAAGCACGAAGCTTAGTGAGCTCCCCCAAAATACCACATACCATACAATAGCATATAACACATATTGGGCCTTGCCCACTGCATCGGGCCGAAACCCGGAAACTGCATCGGACCGAAATCCGGAACTGACTGGGACCTTGTCCCCTGCATCGGACCCAAGTCCGGAACTAACTGCATCGGACCGAAGTCCGGAACTAACTGCATCGGACCGAAGTCCGGAACTAACTGCATCGGACCAAAGTCCGGAACTAACTGGGACCTTGTCCCCTGCATCGGACCGAAGTCCGGAACTAACTGACTGAACATATCATAGCATATCAACTAGCATGAACACATATACTGCATACTACATCGAGCCGTAGCCCGGAACACATAACACGTAACACATAAACATAGCACATAAATCCTGTCTGAGCCACGAAGGCATCAAACATTCTAGCTGCTACATCGGACCGAAGTCCGGAAACTACTGCTAACTGGACGGGCCGGCATTGCGGCCTTAGACCCGTCCCTATTTGAAGGAAACTCACCTCGTAAACTGGCGGCTGAGTGTGTGTCTCTGAAAGCTACCGACTGCTGCTCCTGAATCTCCTCGGCTACAAGCCCATGAACACACTCAATCAAATACTAAACACTGCACTTGGGGTAAAAATGACTCTTTTACCCTTGGTCAAGTCAACTTACTTTTGGGGCTGACTCGCCGAGTTGGGTCACGCAACTCGCCGGGTCCTACTCTCACTTCTCGGTTCTACCCGCTGCTACTCGTCGAGTGTGGCATCGACTCGACGAGTACCTTCTTGATCCAAGAACTCAGACAATCTTCATCCGACTCGCCGAGCCGTATGAACAAACTCGACGAGTTGTTCATGATCCTAAGAAGATTGTCTTGGACTCGCCGAGTTGTATGAACAACTCGCCGAGTCCCTCCATCACTGAGTCTACCCTCAACTCGCTGAGTCCACTCTTTAACTCACTGGATTCACTCGACACTGGTCAAAATGAAGGACTCGGGAACTCGCGACCCAACTCGCCGAGTCGTTCTTCCCGACTCGCCGAGTTGCCGCCATGCAACCGATTTTTACTCGATTTTGTTTGAATCCAACGCATACAATTGATAGATCTGAGTCCAATGAGCTGATTTACCACGTAAAGTTTCCAACTTTACGTGCACAACCTCATGAATAAGGGAAATAAGGCTAAAAGATGCATAAAATGGGTAGATCTATGATTAATATGCAAGGTAACTCCAAAAAGACAGAAGATATGGGCTCTACAACACCCCAACATTCAGATCCAAAGGTATTTCGACTTATTAAGACATTCATGCAAACATAAAGCTTGGAACAAACATCAATTAGCTCTTAGAAGAGCTCTAATGGAAGTTTAAAGCATAAAATAAGAAGGGAACTCCGAAAATACCTCAATAAACTCATATTTGCCCTTGGATCTTTGCAATACAACTCGTTTCCTTGCTTCTTTCTTCTTCTCCTTCTTCACACCTTCACAAAATGGCACCAAATCACTTATAAGCTCTTAAGGGAGGATTAGGGTTTTCTCACTGAGTTCTCAGGGTGAGGGAGGCAAGAATGGGGATATAAGGTGGTTTAAATAGTGGGCAACCCGGGGAGTCCCCGGCTCACTGAGTTCCAGACGGATGGACTCGCCGAGTCCAGAATATGGACTCGCCGAGTCCCCGGCTCACGCGTGCTCGCAACCGCGACCCTACTCGGCGAGTCAGGCTATGAACTCGCCGAGTTCCTCTTGCAAAACTCACAACAAAAACCAATAAATTAACATACCGGGAACGGGTCGTTACAATTCTCCCCCACTTGACTCAGACTTCGTCCTCGAAGTCTGCTACGGCTGGATCTGCAAATAACTCTGGGTAGTGCTCTCTCATCTCCTCCTCAGCCTCCCACGTCCACTCAGACCCCTTCCGGTGCTGCCACTGCACCTTTACTAACTGAATTTCCTTGTTCCTCAAGGTCTTGGTCTTCCGGTCCAGAATCGCGACCGGTCTCTCAATATAATTCAGGCTACTATCAACCTGAATATCCTCTAGGGGAACGACTGCTGATTCATCCACCAAACACTTCCTCAACTGAGACACATGGAAAGTGTTGTGGATCTGACTAAGCTCTTCAGGAAGATCTAACCGATAAGCAACCCGACCCACCCGGGCCAAAACCCTGAAAGGACCAATAAATCTGGGGCCCAACTTGCCCCTCTTCCGGAACCTGATGACACCCTTCCAAGGTGAGACTTTCAGAAGGACCGTATCTCCCACCTGGAACTCCAAGTCCGAACGCCTCCTATCGGCGTAGCTCTTCTGTCGACTCTGAGCAGTTTGCAGTCTACTACGGACCTGCTGGATCAACTCAGTCGTCTTGAGCACCACCTCTGTGCTCCCAATGACTCGCTGACCGACCTCGCCCCAACAAATCGGGGTCCTACACTTCCTCCCATACAGCATCTCAAAGGGAGGTCGGTCAATGCTCGCATGATAACTGTTGTTATACGAGAATTCCGCTAACGGAAGATACGTATCCCAACTGCCACCGAAATCTAGGACACATGCCCTGAGCATGTCCTCTAGAGTCTGAATCGTCCTCTCGCTCTGCCCGTCTGTCTGAGGGTGGAAAGCGGTGCTGAAATGGAGACGAGTACCCATCTCGTCGTGGAACCGCTTCCAAAATCTGGATGTGAAACGGACATCTCGGTCAGACACCACTGATACCGGCACTCCATGACGTGCCACGATCTCACGCACATAGATATCGGCTAACTTCTCCGCCGATATACTCTCCTGGATCGGGATAAAATGGGCACTCTTCGTCAACCGATCCACTACTACCCATATCGAGTCCACTCCACGTGCGGTCCGGGGAAGCTTGGTGACAAAATCCATGGTAATGTCCTCCCATTTCCACACGGGAATGTCTAACGGCTGCATCCTGCCGTGAGGTCTCTGGTGCTCCGCCTTGACCTTCCGGCAGGTCAGGCATCTCTCGACGTACCAGGCGACGTCCCGCTTCATGCAGGGCCACCAATAATCGGGTCGAAGATCTCGGTACATCTTTGTCGCTCCTGGGTGGATAGAAAATCGAGACTTATGAGCCTCGTCCATCAATACCTGCCGTACCCCACCCCAGTACGGTACCCATACCCTACCATGAAGCGTCAACAAACCCCGACTGTCGTACTCTAATGAAGCTACTCGGCCTACTATCCTTTCACACTTCTGCCTCTCCTCCTTGAGGCCCTCCATCTGAGCCTCCTTGATCCGCTCCAACAGTGGAGTGATCACTGTCATCCTCATACACAGATCCCTGATAGGGGCCGCCGACACCTTGCGGCTTAGGGCGTCGGCCACCACGTTGGCCTTCCCTGGATGATAAAGGATCTCACAGTCATAGTCCTTTAGCACGTCCAACCACCTCCTTTGCCTCATATTCAAACTCGGTTGATCCATAAGATACCTCAAACTCTTATGATCCGTGTATATAGTACAACGGACCCCATAAAGGTAATGCCTCCAAATCTTGAGGGCAAACACAACTGCCCCCAGCTCCAAATCATGGGTAGGATAGTTAGCCTCGTGAGGCTTCAACTGTCTCGAGGCATAAGCTATCACATGGCCTCGCTGCATCAGAACTGCTCCCAAACCTGTGATCGAGGCATCACAATAGACTACAAAGTCCTCTACTCCCTCTGGCAAGGTAAGGATCGGAGCCTCGCACAATCTCTGCCTGAGGGTCTCGAATGCTGTCTGCTGCTCCGGACCCCAACGAAATACCACTGATTTCTTGGTCAGTCGGGTGAGCGGCACTGCTATCTTGGAGAAATCCTGAATAAATCTCCGATAATACCCTGCCAACCCTAGGAAGCTCCGAATCTCAGATGGAGACTTCGGGACCTCCCACTGCATCACGACCTCTATCTTGGCCGGATCTACCAGAATACCCTTCTGGTTGACGAGGTGGCCAAGGAACTGCACCTCGCGCAACCAGAACTCACATTTGGAGAACTTTGCGAAAAGTCTCTCCCTCCTCAAAACCTCTAGCACCTCCCGCAGGTGCTCCTCGTGCTGCTCCTGCGTCTTGGAATACACCAAGATGTCATCTATGAACACTATCACTGACCGATCCAGCATCGGCCTACACACGCGGTTCATGAGATCCATGAACGCGGCTGGGGCATTGGTGAGCCCAAATGGCATCACCACAAACTCGTAATGACCATACCTGGTCCTGAAAGCAGTCTTCTGCACATCCTCATCTCTAACCCGCATCTGATGACATCTGGAGCGTAGATCGATCTTGGAGAACCAAGACGCTCCCTGAAGCTGATCAAACAAATCATCTATCCTCGGGAGTGGGTAACGGTTCTTCACCGTTACCTTATTCAGCTCCCGATAATCAATACACATACGATGCGACCCATCCTTCTTTCTCACAAACAGGATCGGCGCTCCCCAAGGCGAACTGCTCGGCCGAATGAAACCCTTGTCTAACAGCTCCTGCAGCTGTGTAGACAACTCCTGCATCTCAGGGGGAGCTAGTCGATACGGTGCCTTGGCTATCGGAGCCGCACCAGGGACGAGGTCGATCCGGAACTCGACCTGTCTCTCAGGAGGTATCCCCGGCAAATCCTCAGGAAACACATCCGGGTAGTCTCGAACAATAGGAACATCATCCACTGTCGACTTGCCCTTCTCCCGGGCATCCAAAACGTAGGCTACAAAACCGGCGCAACCCTGCTGAACATAGCGCCTCGCCCTTGCGGCGGAACAAAAGGTCGGTCCTCGCTGTGGCCTCTCGCCCTGAATCACCAACTCTCCCCCACTGGGAGTGCGAACCCTCACTAATTGAAGCTCGCAATCAATCACCGCCCCATTGGGGCTTAGCCAATCCATACCCACAATGACCTTATTCCCTCGCAGGGGAATAGGTACCAAATCCACTGAAAACTGCTCATCAAATAACTGAAGAGAACACCCTCTGTGCACTCTGCCGACCCTCACGGTCCTATCATCCGCTATCTCAACCTCTAATGGACAATCCAGCTCCCCTGGAGCTCTACTGAACCTCTTGCTAAGCGCAAGAGATACGAATGATCGGGTAGCCCCCGAATCGAATAATACCAAAAAAGAAATGCCGTTCACAGAGAACGACCCTGAATAAAACGTACAACCATAAGCAACATTTAATCAATAATAATAAAGAGATAAAAGGGAAGATACATACCCGTCACCACATCAGGAGTCGCTCGCGCCTCCTCTGCTGTCATCTGAAACGCCCTACTCTTCGCCACTGGCGCATCAGCTCGGCCCTGCCGGCCATCTGTAATCCTCAAGGTAGCAGGGGCAGGTGCAGCCACCTTCCCTGCTGAAGCTAAACTCGGACACTGGGACTTTTTATGTCCCCTCTGATTGCACTGAAAGCAAATCAGATCTGATGCTGCGACGGCAGTAGCAGGGGCCGTACAATCCCTACTCAAATGCCCAATCCGACCGCACTTGTAGCAGCCGGAACTCCCTGCCTTGCACGCTCCCTCGTGCAATCTCCCACACTTGCCACATCGACCGTGGCTCTGCTGACTCCTAGATCTGTGATCCAAAACCTTGGGCTTTTTGCCCAAACTGCCTGAACCCGAAACCGCCTCCGGTTTCCTCTTCTTCTCCATCTCAAGATCAATCTCCCTCTCCCGAGCTCTAGCAATCATATCTTCCAGCGTTTTACAGCTGGACCGGCTCACAAACTGGCGGATATCGCTCCGCAACATCTCATGATAACGGGCCTTCTTCATTTCCTCATCAACTACATACTGAGGAACGAGAAGAGCCCTCTCCCTAAACTTGGCGGTGATCTCCGCCACTGTCTCTGTAGTCTGGGTGAGGTCCTGAAACTCCCTAGCTAGTTGTTGCACCTCAATGACCGGTGCAAACTCCGCCCTGAACCTGGTAGAGAAATCAGCCCAGGTCATGGCGTCCAATGCTGCATCATCCCCAATGGCATGCCCGACCTCCTCCCACCAATCTCGTGCCCTGTCCTTCAGAAGACAGGACGCCAATCTAACCTTGTCCCCCTCGGGACATCTGCTAGTACGGAAAGCGTTGGCCACATCTGCCAACCATCTGGTGCTCGCTATGGGGTCCCGCGCCCCATGATAGTCCGGGGCTCCACATGCCCTGAACTCCCTGAAGGTAAGGGTGCGCGACCCCATCATGGCCGCCACCTCGGCACGGAAGGTGCCCAGTCTCTCATCCATCAGCTCTAGAATCCCCTCCTTGATCGAACCGAAGATCACAGGAGTCTGCTCTATAATGATGCGCGTAATCTCCGAAGAAAGAAACTCTCGGGTCTGCTCATCCATGCGCTCATCCCCCGAGCCTGAACCTGATCCCTCCCCGGCACCTCCGCTGCCGGCTGCTGGTCTTGAACGCAAAACCACCATTCTGAAACACATCACAATCACATCAGTAAACAGAAATATCTTGAGGGATCATTGATACTACAACTAGCTTCCTGGTCTTGTCTCAGCCTTTCTTGATTCGAGTACGGATCCTCTGCTTCCAGTAGTACGGGCCCATACTACCTTCCACATCTATCCGTACTTTCTTCAAGAACTGCCCTGACTCCACCAAGTCACTTCTACTACTACTGATCTCTGCTACTCTCATCCTAGGCTTGCCCCAGGGAAACCTCAGACTTAACTCAACTAGTCCTCAGCTGCTGCAGGTCTCCTTATAATGCTAATTAACCCTCACCTGAACACCATCACATGTGACGAAGATCAGATAATCCTTCAAGTAAAAGACCCGTCCCTATAACGGTTGGACTCAAACAAGAGCTGCACAATAGGGTCAGTTCCAGCACTCTGGGATTATTTAACCCTGATCACATATGGTGTAACGTGTTCACTTAATGGTTAACTTCCATCACTCAGAACTCCCACAAAGCACGAAGCAAGCAGCATTCGGAATAAGGGAACATACTTAGGCAAAACTATTCTCAAAACGAGAAACTGATCTAGCATAAGATGCTAAGCTTCTGCTATTAGGCATAACCTAATCAGGCTATCCTACTGCTGTCTACTCAGTACTAGCATGCAATACTCGTAAAGCTGTAACACATAAGCAGGCACATAAGGCATTCTCCTAAATCCTTAGTCCTATACTAGCATGCTGTTCTACTAAAACTGAAATTGAACAAATAACTTGTATGGGTAATTTGGGAGTACTTACTTGAGCTCGGCTGATCGCATGCACCACACCCTTGTCTTGTTTAAAAATTTCTTTCTTTCTAAGTGCTTTCAAAATTCTTTTAGAAAACATTTTACTTTTAGAAATCTTTTTATTTCCCCTTAGTTTGAGTTCAGATACACCCGGAAGTGTATCCGAATCCCTCAAACCAGGGCTCTGATACCAACTTGAAACGACCCAAAAATACGACCCAAAAATTTTGTTTTTAATATGATCAAAACTGTAGTCAGAGCATCATATAATAAAACCATGCGTGATGTATTACAAAACATAATAAAATACTATGCGGAATACTGTATCATACTACATCAGATCAAAACATCTAAATCAATCCCAGGCTAAAGCTGAGGCGGTGGTGTGTGCGATGCCATCATCCCGAGCTCTTCCCTTTGCTTGCGGAAGTACCTGAAACCAAAACTGAAACTGTAAGCACGAAGCTTAGTGAGCTCCCCCAAAATACCACATACCATACAATAGCATATAACACATATTGGGCCTTGCCCACTGCATCGGGCCGAAACCCGGAAACTGCATCGGACCGAAATCCGGAACTGACTGGGACCTTGTCCCCTGCATCGGACCCAAGTCCGGAACTAACTGCATCGGACCGAAGTCCGGAACTAACTGCATCGGACCGAAGTCCGGAACTAACTGCATCGGACCGAAGTCCGGAACTAACTGCATCGGACCAAAGTCCGGAACTAACTGGGACCTTGTCCCCTGCATCGGACCGAAGTCCGGAACTAACTGACTGAACATATCATAGCATATCAACTAGCATGAACACATATACTGCATACTACATCGAGCCGTAGCCCGGAACACATAACACGTAACACATAAACATAGCACATAAATCCTGTCTGAGCCACGAAGGCATCAAACATTCTAGCTGCTACATCGGACCGAAGTCCGGAAACTACTGCTAACTGGACGGGCCGGCATTGCGGCCTTAGACCCGTCCCTATTTGAAGGAAACTCACCTCGTAAACTGGCGGCTGAGTGTGTGTCTCTGAAAGCTACCGGCTGCTGCTCCTGAATCTCCTCGGCTACAAGCCCATGAACACACTCAATCAAATACTAAACACTGCACTTGGGGTAAAAATGACTCTTTTACCCTTGGTCAAGTCAACTTACTTTTGGGGCTGACTCGCCGAGTTGGGTCACCCAACTCGCCGGGTCCTACTCTCACTTCTCGGTTCTACCCGCTGCTACTCGTCGAGTGTGGCATCGACTCGACGAGTACCTTCTTGATCCAAGAACTCAGACAATCTTCATCCGACTCGCCGAGCCGTATGAACAAACTCGACGAGTTGTTCATGATCCTAAGAAGATTGTCTTGGACTCGCCGAGTTGTATGAACAACTCGCCGAGTCCCTCCATCACTGAGTCTACCCTCAACTCGCTGAGTCCACTCTTTAACTCACTGGATTCACTCGACACTGGTCAAAATGAAGGACTCGGGAACTCGCGACCCAACTCGCCGAGTCGTTCTTCCCGACTCGCCGAGTTGCCGCCATGCAACCGATTTTTACTCGATTTTGTTTGAATCCAACGCATACAATTGATAGATCTAAGTCCAATGAGCTGATTTACCACGTAAAGTTTCCAACTTTACGTGCACAACCTCATGAATAAGGGAAATAAGGCTAAAAGATGCATAAAATGGGTAGATCTATGATTAATATGCAAGGTAACTCCAAAAAGACAGAAGATATGGGCTCTACAACACCCCAACATTCAGATCCAAAGGTATTTCGACTTATTAAGACATTCATGCAAACATAAAGCTTGGAACAAACATCAATTAGCTCTTAGAAGAGCTCTAATGGAAGTTTAAAGCATAAAATAAGAAGGGAACTCCGAAAATACCTCAATAAACTCAAATTTGCCCTTGGATCTTTGCAATACAACTCGTTTCCTTGCTTCTTTCTTCTTCTCCTTCTTCACACCTTCACAAAATGGCACCAAATCACTTATAAGCTCTCAAGGGAGGATTAGGGTTTTCTCACTGAGTTCTCAGGGTGAGGGAGGCAAGAATGGGGATATAAGGTGGTTTAAATAGTGGGCAACCCGGGGATTTAGGGTTTCACCCAGACGGATGGACTCGCCGAGTCCAGAATATGGACTCGCCGAGTCCCCGGCTCACGCGTGCTCGCAACCGCGACCCTACTCGGCGAGTCAGGCTATGAACTCGCCGAGTTCCTCTTGCAAAACTCACAACAAAAACCAATAAATTAACATACCGGGAACGGGTCGTTACAGAGAGAGAGAGAGAGAGAGAGAGAGAGAGAGAGAATGTTTATTAATAATAAAACATTAAATTAAATACAAAAAATATAAAAAATGTATCAGAAGGGCATATTCGTCATTTCAGGTTGGGTTTGGACTAAAAACGCACAAAAATGTTAATCATAGGGACCAAAACCACACAAGATATCTAAAATTGGACTAGTGGTGCACCAACATTTCGTTTTGGACCAAAACTACAGAATTTTGCCAACCACAGGGACCATTTTTGCAATTTTGTCACTCTCGTACAAATACTTTACATTCAAATACACTAGAAAAGGATCATACTATCAGTTCATTTATTCCAGAATATCTTTTCATCATTATTATACACGTAAGTGTCAATATGGTTTTTGTGAGACAAAGTTCACTCACTTAATTATTTAAGCAATACTTTTAAAGACCTGATAATTATAACCAGAATCTCCTGACAGAGAGCGAGACAAATGTGTATAGAGCTATACGTGATTGACAATCCCGCACTCAGACTATTCGCTACAGTTAGGCTGATATGCCTACGAGTGACAAATATCGTTACAGCTCTAACGCCCGTAAAGCGTTGTATCAGGCTTACTAGTCTTAGTATGGTTATAATAACTCACAAAAAGATATGAACAATACGATTAGTGTATGAATAATTAAACCAAAGAGTACAAATACAACGTACTGGTTTTACAATAATACAATTTACAATATAATACTACCACTTACAAAGTTACAATTACAGCTGGTGGAATCAGGCACACTCACAATTACAAGGTTTTCAAAGAATAAAATTACAACATACTAGTTACAACAAAGAGAAACATAAACAATACATAAAACATTTATTTTTATAGTTTTATTATGAACTAAAACTATGTTACACTATTTTATAGTACAACAACAACTACACAGAACAGTTTCATGGTATTAAAACTACTTTTCAGTTATATTAGAAAATATTGAATTTTCTGGAACAATAAACATGATTACGATTTCAAGAAACAAACAACAAGCTTCTAAACATAAATGCTTATGAACCCACCAACTTAAATGTTGATACTCTCTTTTTCAAAATACTTGTATTCTCAGGGAACCAGTAGACATGTACATTTCCAGGATTTTGAGAAGACGAAGCAGTATAGAGTCATATCTTGTATCTTTTGCTATATATAACTTTTGATGTCAGAAATACAATGACTTGAACGCTTATGTAAAAACTTATACATTATTAATGCAATGGTTGTAGTACTTCAATTACTATGATGCATGTGTTGTGATACGTAACATGAAGTCATCCACCCCTGGATGTTTCCGCCGCTCCGGTTTGGGGGTGTGACAAGTTGAAAGTCTTTACTTTAGACTCGTATCAACATTACTAGAACAAGTGGGTACCAATAAAAACAAATTGTTTTAATTTGAAGGAAGCATTGGAAAGGATTCCACACTTAAGTAACAACACTATTAAAACTAGGGATAAGAATTTGGCCCGTAAACCCGAACAGAACCAAAACCCGAACCGAACCGAACTGAATTAAGTCTGAACAAACAATTCGATTAAGGTTTTGGGTATCTATATTATAGTTATTCGGTTATCGGGTTATTCGGTTAGGGTTACCCAAATAAGAGCTTATTTAGTTCTAAATACCCAACCCGAATAAGCATTCCTCACCTTTTTTCTCTTATCGACATAAATCAAAATCACGATTCATACTCATGTCCTCGTCGTTCATAATAGAAAAAAAAACCTACGCTCGTTCTCATCGTTTCAAGATCGATCAATCTTCTCAACTATTTCCAAACTCGAAATCACATATGTTCGATCCTTCCTTTTGTTTCAGAATTTCAAAAATCGACCCTTCCTATTGTCTCCAAGGATTCACAAATTCCTACTTTGTCTAGTCATGAAAAATTAGATGTCAACTCAAGAAACTCAAGTAAGAAATTAATTCTCATTATGTTAATCTACTATGTAAATGTTATTCTTTCAATGTGTTATTGTGTTATGTTAGTATTTGAATATTTTACGTTGATGTATAAAAGTACATTGTTATTCTATTATTCGGGTTATAGAAACTTAATATAGTTTATTCGGGTTTTTTCGGTTATATTAGGTCCTTAATCATCTTATACATGTTATTCGGTTAATAACTGAACCGGACCGATTAATACGCGAACCAAACCGAACCCGCATTGGTTAATCGGTTTTGTTTTCAGTTCATGCAATTACCCTTATTCAGTTTTCGGGTTATTCAGGTTCGGTTCGGTTCCGACTGGGGATGAAAGTGGGTCCAAACCCGGACCGGATGGACCCGGACCCGGAAAACCCAGAACCGGTTAACGGGATTTTATAGAACCGGAAACCGGACCGATATATAGGAACCGGTTCCGGTTCGATTCCTGATAAAGTGGGTCTAGAACCGGAAAACCCGGAAACATCAAAGTGGGTACGTTGGAACCGGAAAACCCGGAAAAACCGGAATTTTTTGGTAATTACTTACTACTTAGTGGGTTGAACTTTGAAAATTTTCATATTGATATCCCGACTTTGGGGGACTGTAACTCATTGAATACGAAACCAAAATTAACAAAATTATAGTTTAAAACCATGTACAAACTCTAAAATACACTCTGGAAAAACCCGCATGTCAATCCAACTTTAAACGAATGAGATATGCTTATGTTAATATTCTCACATAATACATAGTACAAAAACAAATAGCTGAAAAATTGAAAATTTTCAGTTTTGATATCCCAACTTCGGAGGACTGTAGATTATTGAATGTTAAACCAAAAATGACAAAATTATAGTCTAAACTAATGTACAAACTGTAAACTAGAAGTTTTAAAAAACCACATGTCAATCCAACTTCAAACGAATTAGATATGCATGTTTTGAAACTTTCATCGAATACAAAAAAACTGAAAAACTAAAAACTTCCAACTTTGATATCTCGACTTTGGAGGACTGTAAGTCAATGAATATAAAACTAAAAATGACAAATTTATAGTTTAAAATCATGTACAAACTCTAAACTACATGTTGGAAAAACTCGTATGTCAATTGGAGTTGAAACGAATAAGATATGCATCTTTTAAACGTTTCACAAAAACCGATTCCGACCCTAAAAGTGGTTCTGGTTCCAAAAACCGGTTCCGGTTTTTAGACCCGGTTTACCCGGACCCGATGGACCCAAACCCGGATTACCCGGAACCCGGATAAAGCCAATTTTTAAACCCAGAACCGGACCCGGTTCTATATATTCCGGTTCTAACGGTTCCGGTTTCGGTCCGATTCCGGTTCCGATCCGGTTTTCCGGTTCTAAATCTCATCCCTAGTTCCGACCATAACATCCCTAATTAAAATAGTGTGTGATTGTCAAATACACAGCTTGCTAGCATTGTAGAGCTTCGGAGGAAATGATTCCGGACCATTTACTTGTCACGTGTAACTTGATGAAGACAGTTTGTGAACAGATTCGTATATGGTGCAGGTTTGAGCCTTGTACAACCAATACATTTTCTGAATAACATTTCCCAACCAACAGATCACATCAATCTTCATTTCGAGTTGCTGGCTCACTTGTATTTTCTTGTCTAGAAACTTGCTAGTACTACAAGGTAATAAAAAATTCTCTAGCAGTTTAAAAAAATTTACATCTGGCTCACTGTTATTTTTTTGTCCAACTTATTCGACGGCTGTTAAAAAAAACTAATTTGTAAAAAATTATATAAATATTTTTTAATATAACGGAACCCAACTCATTCTGAAAAACTAATTTTCTGGTCTGCCCAACTTGCCCTCTCATTATATATATTAAATGTTTAAGAGCTTGCCAACTACATTGAATGACAAGGGCGGTTATTGGTTGGCCCTAACACCTACTTGCCCACCTCTTGAAATTTATGACTTTAATTGTATCGACTGTATCGATAATTAATTTACTTATCTACCCTTTCTTTTTCTAGTTACTTTTATATTGAAAACACGATAGCCCATCGGCCATACGGAAGTAAGCTTTCTTCGTCAATAAGACATCCCAATTTTAATTATGTTAGATGCTATTAAATTTTCTAATAAAAATACTAGAAACTTCTATAGATAAATTAGTTCAAATATATATGAAACTTTTAAAATATTTTTTAGAAAGGCAAACGTATACTCTATTCTACTTCTAAATTATATATTCTTCTACAATAAGATTTAAACCCGCAACTTAAGATTGACAGACATCTTTCACCAATATTTAATACCGTTAGATTAGAAGCCTTTGATAACAAATTTAAAGCTAGTCAAACAAGATTGCAAAACCAATTTTCAAAAGAAAAAAAGGTTATAGTTTCATTAAGAAGTTTGAATATTTGCTGAATATTTTAAAACTCTTTTAAAAATAATACACTGTAAAGTAGAATTTGTATTTTTCATGTCAAAGTCGTCAAGATCAGAATCTTACGTATGATCGTTTTTAGGTTTTGCAAGATCGGGATTGAGATCTTAAGATCCTACAAAAAAAAACATAATTTTAACTTGTAATTTTACACACTCAGTTTTCCATCCAAAATCTATAAAAAAACATCAAAAAATTAGTCACAACTCACAACACAAAATGATAAACGGTAAATTGGTAAAGGGTAAAAAACATAAAAAGGTAAATTCATTTTTTATCATTAAAAAAAATCAACGGAAGTTAGGATCGGAGCGGATCTCGATCCTATGATCTTACCTATGATCCTACCCCGAATACAATCCGTATACGGTCCAACTCACCTTTCAAACCTAGGATCATAGGATTGTATGATTTTACGATAAGATCGCGATTTTGACAACCTTATTTCATGTCTTGTAATGACTAAACAAGCATAAATAAATAATATTAAAATAGGTTTAACTTTAACAATATTTATTTTAAAACAATAAAATGTAAAACCCATTTGATTTATTTTTTAGGAGTAGATAAATTGGTGTCGGTCACACTACATTACTCAAAGTAGGACGAAAGTGACAATATCCAAGTTTTCTCTTTTTCTTGTTTGTTATAATGTATTTTAAAAATAGTTACTCAAATTAGAAAGAGACTTAATATAAACAAGTGATAAAATACTTTTGAGTTATATATATATATATATATATATATATATATATATATATATATATATATATATATATATAAATAAATGTTTAAAAGGCGCTATGGCGTGTGTCATGACGTGATGCGCTACTTCATTACGAAAAGCCTAATGACATTGTTATTAGGCACGGGGCGTGACAAGACGACGTTGATATAGTTTTTCCAGTAAAATTGAGGCCTTTACTTGAAATTAGAAATATTTTTATTATTTAATCTTTGGCTTTAAAAGTTATTTTTTGGTAAGATGTTATAAACATGGAGTTTGTTAAGAACCTGAAAAGTGAAAATATATGATTAAAATAGAAAAGTCAATTCTATCAAAAAGACAAAAACCCTTCTGCGATGTCGTTTTAGTGTGTTACATCTATGTATTTTTTTATTATTATTTTTTTAAGCGTATCTAGAAAAGAATTTAAAAATGGCATATTCGTAATTACGACATGGACCTTGACCAATTATATACGGATCGAATTATATAAGAAGCATAACCCCTTTCCATACATTCATCCCAAACCGCAAGAACAAACAAAGATCTATAAAACCAAATTCCCAATCCAAATTAAACCAAAAATGTCTCTAGTGACAGACGAAATTAGAGCATCTGCTTCAGAAGTCTACCATGGGGATGCAATCTGTCAAGAAAAATCTAAGTTTCTGCTCACAGAAATGTCACTTCCCAATGGTCTCTTGCCTTTAGAAGACATCGAGGAATGTGGTTATGTGAAAGACACCGGCTTTGTGTGGCTTAAGCAAAAGAAAGAGAAGAAACACAAGTTTGAAAAAATCGGAAAGCTTGTATCATATGGAACAGAAGTAACGGCGACCATAGAGAAGGGGAAGATCAAGAAACTTACGGGTGTTAAGACTAAGGAGCTTATGCTGTGGATCACACTTAGTGATATAACTGTTAATGAATCCAACCCTGATAAGATCAGTTTCCAGGCCACTTCTGGCTTATATAGAACTTTTCCAGTGTCGGCTTTTCAAGTTGAGGATGTGAAGAAAGATGTGGGTGTGGCAAAGGATGCTAAAGTAGTTGAAGGGGATGTGACTAAGGAAACCCAAGTCAAGGAGGTTTGAGTAAGTGTTTTGCACAATAATAATTAAATATAATGAAGTTTACATTATATATATAGCACGCAAGTAATCCTTTTTTTTATGAATTTCACTTTATGATGTATCATCTTATCAATAATGAAAGATCTACTGGTTCATGTTTAGAAGTATGAGTTTTGTTATCGGATTTCTTTCTATAATGTATTCTTCCTATATTATAACCAAATATAATGATATTTTGATCGTATACCTTTACACTTTTAGAGCATCTAATCGGAGATTTAAAAAAAAAAAATCATTTTGAAAAAATAACTTGAAAAAATTTTCTTCTTTATAATAGGAGTTTTTTCATTTAAAGTTTTTTCACCAAAGCTAATTAATTTACAAATTTTTTGTGAGAACTTTTTCAATGATTATGTTAAACTAACAATATAGTAAGCTTAATATGGATGTGATTAAATTTGATGAACTATGTATAAGATAAACAAACAATATAGTAACTTTGATATGGATGCTATTTAATAGAATAAACTATATATAAAGGTTGTTTGATATTCTTTTTTATTGGAGTCTGGTTTTTCACTAGGTCATATTCAAAGCTCGATACCACAATTATTTAATTCCAACTCGGTCATGTAGCCTTTGGTTTGCCTTTTATCGGTCAGTAAAAATTGTCTCTAACTCAATTAGGTCTTGACTCCGTATCAATAGCGGTAAAGTGACACTCTCAAATGAAAGGTGATGGGTTCAAGTCTCGTTAAGCGAGATAGGTGGTTTTAGAAGTATGCTAGTTTACAGGTTCAAAAAAAACTATTAAACACCCTCTAAATATTAATTTTTTAAATTTAAATATTAATGACTTAGCAAGTTAAGTTTAGAAAATATTATTTGCCACATTGATTCCTAATTTTTATAAATTTGCTATAATTTATTTTTGTTTTAATTTCCTGACCTTTTCTCAACATTGTTTCTAAAAAGAGAAACATGATCAATAAACACTCACACACACGATTTAGTACAACCATGGCAATACGGGGTTCACAAACCGATATGGTTTAAGATTTTAAATGAGTTAAGAATCTCAACCCAACCTGACGTTTTAATTAAATGGGTTGAGTCCAACCCAATTAAATAAATAGGTTAACTATTAACTTGTTTGTTTTTTTAAATCCATATTTGACAAATAAAAATGTTAGAAACTTGGTTGAT
Organism: Lactuca sativa; assembly: GCF_002870075.4. Taxonomy (NCBI): domain Eukaryota; kingdom Viridiplantae; phylum Streptophyta; class Magnoliopsida; order Asterales; family Asteraceae; genus Lactuca; species Lactuca sativa. The sequence goes on from NC_056627.2 coordinate 226,691,888, forward strand.
CATTAAAATCTAATTTTTAATAGAATAAATAAAATTACACCTATTTAAGTAAATAACAAAATTTTATAATTTTTTAAATGAAAATCCCGATAAAATCCCAATATTTTAGGTCAGTTTACGGTTTAATTCAACTTTTATTTTTTAAATAGAAAAGTATTAATTATTTTATATTTTGTTCAAATTAACGATACAACCTGTATTTTTTTTTCAACATAAAATGACACTTTATCGTATAAAATTAAATAATTGAGACATATATGTTCAAAAAGTAACGTTGAGATTAAACCGTAAAATGATCCAAAATATTAGGACTTTATAAGAGATTTCCCATTTCTAGAATATAGAAAATTACATTCATAGGTTGACAAGTAACCTTATTATCAGAAAAAGCCATTTTTGTTTACATGTCACATGATATCCTTGTAGCTAGGGTGGTATGACCCGATTGGATTTTCCTATATATATATATATATATATATATATATATATATTTCGTAATTAGATTGAATTTCATGTCCATCTTAAATACAGAGGATTTTTTTTACCTTAAATCAATTTTATTGTGGATGGAGAACAACTATTTAAAGGTATAGCTTAGAGATTTGAGATTACAGAATACGAGAGTTATGATTGCAGATGTGTTTAGGGTTTTGGTTGACAAATAAGTGGAAAGGACATAAGCGATATCCATGGAAAAAACCCGCAAAATCTGGGAACGAGATTTTAATGATTTATTTTACAAAAAGATGTAATATTAAAAGGTTCTATACCCAAGCATATATACATCACATCTATATATTCCTTTTACCCATATATATATATATATATATATATATATATATATATATATATATATATAGAGAGAGAGAGAGAGAGAGAGTGAGTGAGAGAGAGATGTTCAATTGAAAAAAAAATGTTAAGAACACGATAATAAATCTAGGAAATATATTTTATAAATTGTAGATCTAGCGCGGCAGAAGTGATAACATACATATCTAAATATAAAAATATGTATACGAATATATGAATCGTATGCGGTATATTCATATATGATGGTGGTGGTTGTAGTGGTAGTATTGATAGCATTTACAATGGATGAAAAAAATGAAGATATGTGATTTACATGTATGATATTAAAATGGGAGAGCATTTACAATATAAAAACACTAATATCCTTGTAAGGGTATTTTAGTAAAATTAAGGTAAATTTAAAAAAGTAAAATTCTCAATTTTATGGGATAATTTATTATTTTTAATTTTTTTAAATTTATTTTAGAGTATAACCAATTCTCTTAATTCTGATTCTTTAAAGGATATGTTGATGAGTATGATTTGTATTCTTAAAGAATATGGTTATAAATATAAAATCAATTTTTGCTTCTTAAAAATCCATTCTGGGTAGAATGCAACACAAAAAAAACATTCTTTAAACTACTAATATATCACCAAAGGACCTTTGATCTAACTGTAACGATTGACTTTTTTAAATGAAAGGTCATGATTTCAAGTCTCACTATGAGACATAAGTGATGTTTAGGATTGGATTAGGAGTATGATAGTTTTTCGTTTAAAAAAAAAGAAAAAAAACTACTAACATACCAAATAATTACATTTTAAAGTAAAATACATGAAAAAAAAATAAGATACATTTTGATTTTTTTCAAATAATTACGTTCAGATAGATTAACAATTTCTATTTTATATTCTTGAAGAATGAGATACAAAAAAAAACATTCTTAAAATAAAATATATGAACAAAAATAAGATACATTCTCATGCAAATTGCACTTTTGAAGAATAACACCTAGTGGCGGACGCAGACTGTTTTAGTAGGGGTGTCCCTCGTCTTTCAAGCGGATGCACCTAATAGAAAAAACCAAAAAAAAAAAAAAAAAATTACACTGCGTGCCGGAAATCGAGCAGTGGCCCGGGACCCCAAATGCCCCATTAAGGTCCGCCACTGATAACACCATTCTTACACCAATAGTTGAACAATAACAACATTCTTTATGCAAATTCATTTTTTATTGGTTGAGATTCAAATGTTATTCGTGAAAAATAATAACATTCTAAAGTTATCATGTAAAAGGTATTATATTCTAAAAGAATATACTAATACATTCTAAAATAATATGCTTATAATGCAATCCCAATCTTTATCATCGTCTATGTCCTAGTAGATTATTACCTCGCCTTCTTTCTTTATAGCACCATAACAATAATCATCTATTTTTTCTTTGACATTTTCCAATTGATTACAAGAATTATGTTAGAATTGACAAAAAAAAAAATATGCAGTGAATTTGTTAATCATATTAAAAGCATTATGATAGAATGTGATAGAAACATAAAGACATTGTTGTTATATTATTTAGGATGCTATTTTTTAAGAATGGAGACTAAAAACAAGTACCACCTAAAATGGAACAGTCTGTTTCAAAATGATTTTTTTTTGTAAGGTATATCTATAAATTCTATAAGAATGTTGGTTTTTTTTTCATGCAGGTTTGAACAATGAAGAATAAGGTTGTATAGAAAAAACTTGAATTAGCATGGAAGGTTAGCAAAAAAATGAATATGTCATAAAACGGAAACAAAAACAATAAAGTGAAAAAGAATGAAGTCATGCTAATTATAAATTCATTTTTGTTAAACACGTATGATGAAACATAATATATCGATCAATTATACATTCGCATTCATTATCAAAACAATACAGCCCAATATTTGCATGAAAAAGAAAATCAATTATTAAAACAATAAATGGATAATGACTTAAAAAGGTAATGTATTATTCGATTTGTACATATTTGGTCACTCGATTTTTTTTTGTCCACATTTATCCCATCAACTTGTTAAATTGTACACATTCAATCTTTATTACCGGTTACTCCAGGTTAACCAGGAAAAATGACTTAATAGGGTAATATATTTCTCATTTTGTACACATTTGGTCCTTAATACTTTTGTACATATTTAGTCCTTAATATATTTTTGTTTCAAAATAAGTCATTTCTGTTTTTGTACACATTCAATACTTATGAATGTTTTCTTTGAGTTTTTCTCACGACATCTTACGTGGGACAATCATTGACTAGTGTGTGGGGCAGTTGATGTTTACGTGTAATGTCTCACTTTCACAAAAAAAAATCATTTTTAAATAAGGCAAACCTCCCTAATTATAAATTCATTATTAAGAAAAAAAAATGTTTATTCCAAAATACATTTATCGAAAATCAAAGTAATATAAGTAACGCGGACTCCTTAATATTGTTGATGAGTGTGTACGGTCATGCATTCTCCTTCTCACGACCAACGATAGAACCTGAAAACATAAACAACTGGGTAAGCACACAGTTTAGTGAGTTTCCCCCAAAATACTCGATACAACAAACGTATTATCATGCATAACGGACCCACACTCATCAGATTGAAATACCTTGGCTTAATCAGTCATCAGACTGGAACGCCAACATGCAACAGGTCAAATCAGTCATCAGACTGGAATACCCAGGGTTTGTTGGCATGCCGCCTTAACCCAACCGCTCTTCTCAAGTCTCCGTGCCTATAGCTTATAGTCGGCCCGCACTAGGTATCTTGACCTACATCATATAGCAATACCACATCAACCTATCCCACCACCATATGGCTATCCCACATAAGATGTCGTGGGAAAAACCTAAAAAAAATCATTCATAAGTACTAAATGAATACAAAAATAAAAATGACTTATTTTGCAATATATATATATATATATATATATATATATATATATATATTTATTTATATTAAGGACTAAATGTGTACAAAGTGAAAAATATATTACCATATGAAGTCATTTTTACCGGCTAACCTAGAGTAGCCGGTCATAAGTACTAAATGTGTACAGTATAACAAGTTAAAAGGGGTAAATGTGGACGGAAAAAAACTCAATGACTAAATGTGTGCAAATCGAAAAATATATTACCCTTTTAAGTCATTATCCCAACAATAAAACACATAAAAAGGCATTGAATATAAGCGACAGTTGTCAAAAAAGAAAAACAAAAATAAAAGATATTAGCATCAATTATCAAAACTAATTTTCTACCTTTGTTAAAAAGGCAAAACATATAGATGAATTAAAATTAAATAAATAAGTCATTTGAAAGAAAGGAAATTTTTGTGTAATTGAAGTTCCTACGTCCTATTTTATACAACCACATTAAATCCTCCTCGATTCACGAGGATACAAGCGTATTCATCCATTGTCGATAGAGGTTCGGTCATGGTGACTTTTTAGGTCATCATGCTATTACTCTAGGCTTATATGACTAACTCTAATTTATACCATCATATGAAAACGTATTAAATGTGACTAAATTCATACATAGGAAACATACATAAAAATAAGCACGAAACTATACGCAAAATTTACGTCGAAAAAAAAACTTGAAATTACAATTTATCAACAAACGGTGGTTCAAATAATTAAAAACTCAATATCTATGACGCGACTCATATATAGGAAGCGTACACAAAATTAAGCACGAAGTAGGTGGGGGATTATTAGTTTCGATTTTTGTTATGTGGATGATAAGAGAAGGAAGTCTTTTATCCGAGTACCTTCAGGCTATAAGTTTTCTCGATGTGCTTCTCAAGGAATGATTAGACTTTCCTTTCGAGCATTAGACATGATTCAGGAATTGATCAAATTCTCGAGTACGACTCAGATAGTTAAAAGAACCATATTGGTTCGTGCCTTCAAGCATGTAGGAATTCACTAGGTCAAATGGTTTTTCGTAAGGAGCATCGTGTGCTTTCATGCGGAAGAAAGATGGACCCATCAGGGTATACATCAGACTTGGAGAGTTTGGTTAGGTTGCAGTAAGGATTTAGTTATCTTACCAAGGATTGATAGTTCTAGAATCGATGTTAGAGATGAGCATGTTTTCTTCGCATGATCTTTTCAAGTCATCGTTTGATGTGCCTATAGGTGAAATAATGAATGTCTAGAAGGGGATTTTCAGGATGTATTATGTCCATTAAAAGATGTGATAATACCTTCTGAGGTTTGCAAATGTATCAGCAGTATACATAGGAGTGGTGGATCGAGTCATTGATCCATGATTCGATCAGTCAGTTTAAATGTTACTGCCAGTAACTGAAGTTATTTTAGGGCCACTACCATGAAGTGGTAAGGTTCCTGTTAAGGGATCAACTCTTTGTCAATGGTTTCAAGTGTTATCTTGGTTGTAGGAGGCTTAGTTTTGGGATGCCTTGCCAACTAGGTTGGTATCATGGTTATGACTGTTATGGTTCTGCCTACAATGCAGTAAGAGGATCTAAGGACTATCTCTAGGATTTAGAGTTGTTATAGGTAAGTAGGGTAACGTCAGAGATCAGTTATGACCTTTCAAGTTTTGGGTGCATGGTTTGATTGGTGTAATAAAGAGCGTATAGGATCATAGGCGAATAATGTAAGTTTTTCCTACACATGTTGATTCATTTAAGAGTTGTGTTCGATTGAGAGGTCTTCAACTTGTGATCGGAATGAGATATCATGAGAACTATTGGTATTACTTATTTACATGGTTCTTGTTTGATATATTGCTTTCAAGTAGGAACAAGCGTTTGACTGTCTATTTTATTTTCTGACTCCGTGCTACTATGTATTTGTCTGGTGATGCTTCAGTATTTTCTTAAGCTTCGGGGTAGACTACGTGTTTCATTTATTAGTCTTTTGTTTGGTAGATATGTGTTGTTGTAACATCTTGATATTCAGGTATTTACACTTATGCCCTTGATATGTAAATTGTTTGCAAAGGGTCCCTTGTAGCATTTTGGAGAAACTTGTGTTTCTAGTAGGTACGTCGGGCGTACATGGCGTGGACCAAAACCCTAATATTTACGGTTTGTGCACTATTTAAACACCTTTATAGCCTCAACGTTGTTCCTTACATCAGCCTCCATCTCCCAACTCGGCCCTAGCTAACCCTAATTTCTTTTGTGGGCATTTTTTATCGTGAGTGTGTATTTTGGTGATCTTGAATGAGGAAGAAGGAAGAGGAATCATCTTGGGAGCTAAAAGACAACCTAGATCAAGAAGCACATCATCATTTTGCATCACTTGAAGGTAAAAACCTCTGATCTTGATGACGCTTTTTGTTAGATCTTGTTAGCCATGGATTTGTGTTCATTTTGGTCCCATAAGCTTGGTGTTTATGAGTATGTTTTACTCTAAATCATATGAGTTGTCCTTTCAAATGTTTTGGAATGTTTAGAGTCATAAAAATGTAATCTTGGTCCTTACTTTCCTTCCGTGCATGGTTATGATGTCTTAATGAGTTAAGAAGTTAGGGTTTTTGGTATTAGGCACTTAATAGCCATGCAAGATCATAAAGTTGGAAATTTTATGATTAAGAACGTCATTTGAGGACTAGATTTGGATTTCGGACAAAAGGGCGTTAAGATATTATTAGAAAGAGAAGATGGTAGACCCATATGTTGGGCATACCTGATGGTACGTTGTGCGTACGTAGTCAACAACCTGTAACCTGGTCAAGACGCTTTGTACGCCGCAGGTACAAGCTAAGTACGATGGGCGTACTCACCTGAGTTGAATTGATTGAATCTTTTGACTTTTGACTTTGACCAAGTTTGACCTAGGGGTCTTTTGGGTATTTTGAGTTGTAGTTGAGATTGGTCACTATTTGGTGTATAGGTGACTTGCAAAGATGATATTCAGAGCGATGTCATGTTCAACTATCTTTCCAGACTTAGAGGTGAGTTTTTCGCACTGTACTTGTGGGTCGAAGGCACCAATATCGGCCCCTTTGGATTAAATATCCTGGCTTGTTATGTGATGTTATGATGAGAATAAATGCTTATTGGTTATGTGATTAAACTGGAAGATCTATTTGATTACATGTATTGTTGGATATATGTTAGATTAGTATATATCTGTAGGACTACTTGTATTTGCTGAGTATTGATTGTTATTGTATATGTCGACATGTTATGGTTGTTGGGTTTAGGCAGACCATCTTGTGTGAAAGCCAAGACACCCGGGGAGGTCTGGACATACTGAAGGCCTACGAGGTGGTCTAGTTAGGCCGAAGGCCCGGAGAGTGGTCCAGATAGGTTGTAGGCCCAATGAGGCGGTCCAGTCATGCGGAAGGCTCTAAGAGTGGTCAAGATAGTCTGTAGGCCTGTGAGGCAGTCCAATCATGTTGAAGGCTCATGTATGCATGTTTTTATTTGTATGGTTGTGCATGGTACCTTGGGGGAAATGACTAAGATTTGGCTTACGGTGTCAGTTTATTGTTTCATGTACTTCAGATGATCGGAGGAAAACAAAGGTGTGATCATGCACATCCTTTTGACTTTTATGTTATTGGATTTTGGGATGCTCTGATTAATGATTATTACTTTAGGAATAATGTTTTGTAAACAATTATGGTCTTTGGAATGGTTTTGAAAAATGAAAATTTTAGTCTACATTTTTGGGATGTTACAATTTGATATCAATGCCCTGGTTTGAGAGAATTAGATGAACATTCGTGTGAATCCAGACTCAAACTAAGGATCTGTAAAAGTTTTCTAAATGGCTTTCAAAATTGTTTTCAAAACTAACCAAGGAATGATGCAATGTGTACGATCAACCAGAGCAAGAAAGTATACCCCAAGTTACCCACACTGCTATTGGATATGATGTTTATGGTAGAACTACATGCTAGTGGTAGGCTATGGATCTTCAGGAATTGCATGATAGAATTTCCTGATGTAGAACTACATGTTAGTGGTAGGCTATGGGTCCGTACTACTAGAATCACAATGTAACGCGCCGATTCTCAGGTATTGATTTTTATATAAGAATTTTCTTGATTTCAAGGTCTACTCGACGAGTTGGTTGCCCTACTCGTCGAGTAGCAGTGGGTTGGTCCACTTGTTTTAGTGACCTACTCGACGAGTAGGAGCTGGCAAATGAAACCTTGAACTTGGAGAAATCCGACTAGGAACCGAACCTTTCCACAGGGTCTTCCTACTGCTAGGTTCCACTCTCCCCCACTTGAAATATGCTAGAACCTGAGAACTCGATCCCAACCACTGATATCCAAATACACAGAGAATCTGAACCCGTACGACATTCATAAACCTAATACACATACCATTTGATGACAAGGACAATTAAATCATTCACATAAGAAATTTAATCAACCAAGACCAACTAAGATTCTTTCATTTAACAGATCATCCGAGATTACAACTGAACTTTAAAATCATAAACAGGAATTACAAATGAATACAAATACCACCCCAAATGCTAAAAATAAAAACTGCCAACTCAACTCTCAGCCCCTCCAGCTGTCCCATGACGACCGTCAGGAAGCTGCCAAGCTAGGGGTGTAGGATCCAGCACCTTACTGAACGCAAGAAAAGGACAACTAGCTCTGAAGTGGCCCTCCTGGCTGCAATGGAAACAAACTCATGCACCCTTCCTATAATCTCTATCAAAATGGCCCTCCTCGCCACACCTGCGACATACAAGAGATTTGTGCCTCCTTTTAATCAATCATGAACTATGGCCGGCGAGCTTGAACCACTTCTCCACCGAATGCGACTGTAACGGGACCTGCCTCTACTCTCTTTCCTGGAGCTCCATCTCAATCTCCTGCCACCTGGCGGTCTCCTGCATGTCCACTAGCAAACCATGGCATTGAGTAGACGCAAACTGCCGAATATCCGACTTGAGCATGCCTAAATACCAGGTCATCTAAGCTTGTTAAGAAGCAGCAAACTTAGGGTAGAACATAGCTCTCTCTGTGAAAATCTTGGTGATCTCTATCACCGACTTAGTCCCCTGTCTCAAATCTAAATACTTATAGGCCAGCCTCTCTCGCTCCACCAATGGAACATATCTCGAGCAGAACATCCCAGAGAGCTGTTCCCATGATACTGCAGCTCGCTGCTCTATGTGTATGAAATAGTAACCAACCTCCATCAATCCTTCACTCCAGACCGAAGAAGGTTCAGGGCGCACATGACCTTCTGGTCAGCTGGGCAAGAGCAGGTAAAGAAACATCCTTCCACATCTGACAGCTACCTCATGGAAATGATTGGATGTTGAACTCTGTCAAACACCGGTGACTTTGTATCATCGACGTTCTGGTACTGGAAAGCTCTTTCTCCTCGAACCCCAATAGTAGCAACAATCTCGGTAGCTGCAGCAACAATAACCTCTGAAACGGAAGCATATCAGTCATCGAATTTTTCCATCATAGCGGCCTTGACAGGTCCAACCAGCTCCAGTATCTGCTCCCGGACAAAATAAACAACCTGATCATGAATGATCTCCCTGACTCGGTCCTCGGTCAATCCTGACCACCTGCTCCGGCTCCTAATCCTAAACCTCCAATAGCTGCCACACTTAAACATACCAAGAAAAGATTAGACATCAAAATACAGAGCTCATCACGCCATTCCCTACTCCTATTAGTCACTTAGTAGCCTCGAAATTCCTCCTAAATCTCATACAGATCTTGTGCTTTCAGTAGTATGGGCCCATACTACCTTCAACACCTATCCATAGTCGATTCATAATTCCTCCCAAGGTCCTAAGTCATCGCACTAGACCACTCCTAGATATGCTAATACCACTTCCACTACAAGCTACAACTGACTTCCTAGGCATTCTTCTTAGGATTACCCATCCTCTCTCACCACCGATTGCTTTTGTGCATGCTTGTTGTACACAACACGAGATCAGATATATTGTCGAATAATCGACTCTTCCCTAAGTCCACAACCAAACTTGGAATTGGAAGAAAGGCCAAGTCGACCATTCTAGGGCTATTCAATTTGACCATATACAACTAATAAACATACATGCAGCAATCACAAATCAACTAATATACATCAAACAAGCAACTACCTATATCATAAGGCATCACAAAAATCATACATTTCTATACAGCAGTTTCTAAGAGAACCTTATCCACTAGCATGCTTTTTCTAAAACTTCATATATATCAGAAAAATAAAAACTCGACAAACATAACCAGTATGGGTATTTTTTTAAACCACTCTCCTGTTTGGGCTCTGGCTGACTATACACACCGCATCCTCTTGAAAAAGGCAAAGTTAAGCCAAGACCCACGTTCCCGATCCCAAGTCAACAATCAAAAAAGAACATGACAAGAGACCGAGCCCATATCCTTACCCCAACCCTTTTATTACAAATAATTTCTTTCAAAACATTTTACGAAAATTCTTGGATCCTAGTTTGAGACTGGATTCACACAAATGTTCCTCAAATTCACTCAAACCAGGGTTCTGACACCAACTTGTAACGTTCCATTTTCACTACCAATTTTTTTCATTTTTATTAAGGTAAAACTTTCCAATTTATTAATCCATCATTAAAGAAAACCATTTATTCCAATTTACATATCTTAAAATCAAAGTATCATAGAAAATGTGAAATCTTCAATGTTGCTGATATATGTGTACAGTTCCGCCTTTGCCTTCCCGCAACCACCAATGATACCTGAAACAATAAACAACTGGGTAAACATAAAGCTTAGTGAGTTTCCCCCATAATACCCCATACGATAAACATACAAGCATGCATACCTACCGCTCATCGGCCTTCAGCCTAACTGGACCGCCTTGCAGGCCTTCAGTCTATACAGGTTGAAATATCAGGGTTTGTTGGCCTACCACCTTAACCCAACCCGAACAGATAATCCTACTCTAGAGCCACAACCAAATAAGAAACAGGCAAGAGAGCTTAGACCAAGAGTTCTCATGCTATCCTACATAACCATAGACAGTCCCTAGGGCACTCCGCCATATGATAACCAGTAAGTATAGATAACATATAGATCCCACAGTGCACTATAGCATAGTAACATCATACATACCAGGATACCGATCTAACATATCACTATAGCATAACAATATACTCAATACCAGAATATAGATCTAGCAGATTATTACAGTATAGCAGCACACTTGACTCCCGAATATAGATCTAAAAGATCACCACATCCTATCATCATACTCGATACCAGAATACAAATCTAACATATCACCACAGGCTATCAGCATACTTGATATCAGAATATAGATCTAACAAATCACCACAGCCTATCAGCATATATACTCGATACCATAATATAGATCTAAGTCTAACAGATCACCACAACCTATCAACATACTCGATACCAGAATACAAATCTAACAGATCACCACACCCTATCAGCATACTCGATACTAAAATACAAATCTAACCAATCACTATAACATAGCGACATACTAAGTAGCAACAATCTAAGAAGTGTATGACCATATATAACCAAAGGTGAGATAGCCACCCAGACAGATGATTCTACACTAGAACCACAACCAAATGAGGAACAAGAAAAGGGCCTAGATCAAGAGTCCTCAATCTATCCTACGTGACTATATACAGTCTATAAGACATCCCTCTATTTATAGATAACCGAAAACTAGTGGGCCGACATTGGTTCCTTCAACCCATGGTACAATGAGGCGAAACTCACCTGAAATGAAGAAGCCCGAGCATACCGTGAGTCGTTCCCTGGTACACTGCTTGCTACCACGGATCCGCTAACTTTAGAACCATATAAAATCTTAAGCACTAATCCAAACCCTCAAGTTTGACCTAACGTCAAACTTCGTGAAAAAATTCAACGGAGTCAACAAAAGTCAAGGTCCAAAGTCAAACTGGTCAAAAATCCATAAGTCAATCGAGTCAACCCAGTCGGGTCAACTCAGCCGAGTTGACACAGAAGATGTACGCGAGGCATACTCCCTGGGTACGCAAAGCGTACTCCATCATTGACCGCCATCGGGGGCTTTGTCCACGTACGCATTGCATACTCAAATTACGCAAGGCATACGCCCAAATCTCCTAAACTTCATGAAGTGCTTAATATCATAAGCCCTTACATCCAACTTTCAGATCCAATGCTATATTACCCTCTAGAGTCATAAAGTTTCCAACTTTATGACGTTACATGTCCATTAAGAGCTTAACTCAACATCTTAATCCATTGACCCTCTAAATGATGCATGGAGCAAAACCAACCAGTGAGATCCCATTTTATGACTTAAGACCCATCCTAAGGTCAGAAAGGACACATTAATGGGTCAAGAACATGCTATGTTCATGAATCACCACATTTGGGACAAACTGGAATAAAAAACAACCCAACACAAGATCTAAATGAAACTTCACAAAGTTTAGAACTTTATACCTCCAAATGATACCAAAAGGTGGTGAGATTTTGGATCTAAAGAGTTTCACTCCTCTAAGATGGCCTCCACTCATTTCCTTCTTCTTTAAAGGCACAAAACACTTGCACTCAAGCTTAGAAATGCTTCACAAGAGGGATTAGGGTTGCAAAAATGTTCTAAGAGGATGGAGGTTGATGGGGTGAGGGGAAATGAGGCAATAGTGGGGTTGAAATATGAGTCAAACCCTAAAAATTAGGGTTTGCATGACTGGCACATATGCCCTGCGTACAGATTCTAGGGCGTGTCCTAGTACGCTCAGCGTACACACGTACACATGACGTACTCCCCTAGAACCTAAAATTACAAAAATGCCACTAGGGACCTTATTACACTCTTTCATTTACTTAGGGTCTAAATTGTAACATAAATAAATCATAGGGCCAAAAATAAAATACCTGGTCATCGGGATGTTACAAAAATATGGAAATATATAATATTATTCGATTATAATATTCTACATATACATATTATTTTCATATAAATAAATGAACTTATTTAACCAAAAACCTAGAATATTATTTATTATATTAAAAACATCACACATCGTAAAGTACGAAGACTAATGATTTTAAACACCATACACTCTATTTATGGAATTTAGCTTGAATTATGACTTAAATTCTAAACAAGACGTAAACATCAATATATGACAACAAACAAAATATAATGTTATTCTATTAGAATATTATACATATACTTATTACAAAAAAAAACATAAAACATTATTCTAATAAAATATTATACATATACTAGTTATAACAGAAAACATAAAATATTGTTCTAGTAGAATATTATACGTACAACCTTTAAATTTAAACTCGTCTAACATGTGAGAGATATTACTACCATTACACGATATAAATTATAACAATGCATGTATTATTCTTTAAAGCATAATTATTGTTCAACCATAATAATGTTTTATTAAACATGAATCTTCAAACCTTCAAACCATAACTACTGTTTACCAAACACTCAACCATACATATTATTCAAAATACATAAAATATAGCCAATATTCAAGGAGAAGAAGACTCCAAATAACAATTAAACTCTTGTAAATATGTTATCTATTTGATTAACAATCATCATTCCATTGCATCCCTTTCTACACCACGTTAAGATGTTTTGCTCGACCATATTTTGTATACTCATTGGCTTCTTCAATTAGTTTATAACTAGGTTACAATTCAATTTGGATGTATCATGAAAAGTAAAAGCAATGTTAACAAATATTTATCAAAACAAAATATCAAGAATATACAAATTACATCCAGTTAATACAAAATTAAAAAAAGTTTGTAGCATTACAAGAAAAGTTATTAATATAAATGAAACATGTAATCAAATTAAATATGAATTGTAACATCAAACCATATTTTACTGATGTACTACTAGATTATGTCATTAATCAACAAATTAACATCTTTTAATAACATTTTATGTATAAATACAAACATCAAAACCTATGATCAAGTAATATATTATGGTGTATATAACTAATGGATCCTATTACAAACTATATTAAACAAGTTCAAAACAACAAACATCGGTCACTCAGAACATCATCAACTATTTTATTATAATATAGAGTAATATATTATAAGTTCAAACATCAATCTCTTAGAAATCAATTTAAACTAACGACAATCATCAATTATTCAAAAAAGTAGCCCAACAATCAAAATATACCTAGATGTGCTAAACAAGTTTTAGAAAAAAAAAAGAGTAAATTACACGAATGGTCCCTATGGTTTAGGGTAATTTGCGCGTTTGGTCTCTAACTTATTTTTTTAACTCGAAAGGTCCCTACTGTTTGCTTTTGTTACGTGCTTGGTCCCTATCTTACCTAAAAAGACTATTATGCCCTTGATTTTTTTAATTTATTTAAATAAGCACACCCATAATCCCACCCCTCACCTTACCTCACCTACTTCATCATTTTTTCATCTTTAAATAATAGTCTTTTTAGATAAGACAAGGACCAAACGCGTAACAAAAATAAACAGTAGGGATCAAACGCGTAACAAAAACAAACCATAGGGACCTTCCGAATTAAAAAAATAAGTTAGGGACCAAACATGCAAATTACCCCAAACCATAGGGACCATTCGTGTAATTTACTCAAAAAAAAAATAACCTAGTAGTAGTAAACAAGTCCATTACTAATTGTGGCTACAATAATTTTGGATTTAACATTTAGTATTGAAGTTTCTAAAGTTCATTTCTAACCTCGGTTATAGTAAAGTTGGATAAAAGACTAACCATATGTATAGTAAACAAGTAAATTGCTACATTACACAATTTCACAAAAAAAATCATAAATCATAATCATAGATTAAATATAATCAAAATCGAAAATAATTCAAGAGCGTTTAGTAGAAAATTTCTTAAATTGGTATTGGTTTATAAAGCAAAATAACTATATTAGTTTGATCTTAGTAGACTTTAATGAACTATCTAGTTTTGATGATCAAAATCTAAATCACTAGCTTCAAAATCAAAATCTAAAGCAATATACATTACACATCAGAATATTTAACAAGTAATATATTATGTTGTTAAACTCAACACATTATCATGTAATAAATCAATTAACTATAAAATCTAGAAACTACAAGCATAAAACCAAAATATTTAACAAATATAATTTCAACCATCAAATCAGAATACCTAGAATTAAACTAGATCTGTAATAAAATCAACACATCATCATCATCTATAAATAAAATCAACAAAGCAACTACATCATGTAATAAAAACAAACTAATAAAGACATTAGTTCAGCTTTACCAAATTTGGATGAACTATCCATTTTTAATGATAACTAGAATCACTAGCTTCAAAATCAGATTCTAAAACATTTTTTTAGGATTTTATATGAGAGATTGAACACAATGGGGTATGGATAAAAGTACAAATTTGAAAGAGATGTATTTTATTTTTGAATCAAAATAATTTTCAAAATTAGTTTCTTACAGTTTTTCTTGGGGGATTTTATAAGAAATAATAGGTTTGAAAATCTTTAGTTTTGATTTTTTTTTCTTTTTTTGATTTTTACATTAGTGTTTTCACATAAAGTTTATAATATTCTGTTTAAATATATGACATATAATTTCAGAATATTTCACATTACTTCATTGTTAATCGAGTACTATCAGAATATTACATATTAATTCACAAAATGGTTCAAAACAAGTTGTTTCCAATAAAATTAGAATGTCTAAAATTATTTCTTACACATTACTCAACAAAAAGGTTAAAAGCAAGTTGTATCCAACAAAACTAAAATGACGAATATCATTTATTACACATTACATAACAAAAAGTTTAAAAGCAAGTTTTTTGCAACAAAATCAAAATGTTTAAAACTAGAATATTACACAAAATTTTAGAATATTTCACAAAACTTCATAGTTAATCAAATAATATCATAATATTACACATTACTTCATTAAAAGGTTTAAAACTGTAGTTTCTAACAAAGTCTAAATGTTTAGAATTCTTTTTCCAAAACTGACTTGTTTATTACTGAATTTATCCCTTGAGCCTTAAAGTTATCATTTCATTGAGCCTTTGTCTATAACCGAATCATTTTTGATTTATCACAAGATCAACATGTCAAGAACATTTAGATATGAAAAACATATATCATTATATTTGTACTATATCATCTAATTAAACAACACAATAACATTTGAACTTATATTATACTAATAATAATACATAGAATATTAAAATGGAAAGCATGTTTTACTAAATGTATACTAGAAGATAACTAATCATCATAATACCTGGAATAAATCGTATATGGTTATCATTGAAATCAACATGTTACTTTGTTTGAGAACTTTGCTTTGAATCATTTAACCATAAATTTATTATTCATTCTTAACCAATATATGAAATATGTAACTTGAACATTGTAAAATGATCACAAGTGATACGTTACATATTGATTTATGACATATGAAATTTTGAGAAAGATTAAACATGACAATTAAATAATAATCACACTCTTAGCACATGCGTTAGATCTTATATATTCTATCGTTCAAGAAATATAAGCTCAAGCCTATGCTTCAAATTTGTTATGAACAAAAATTGATATGGAATATTTTTAAAATTTTACATCATTGACACAAAATCAAAATCTATAATACTATTAGATTTAGAATATTGACATATTCCACTATTATCTTATAACAATTGTGGATTTAGTTCAAACATAAAAGATTGAATTTTGAAAATCAAAATGGGCTGCAACTTATTGTCGAGTCTTGGCAAACGATCATAATCAGAATCCTCTAAATTTTAGAAAAGCAAGAAAGTTCAAGTCCCAAAAAAAACAAGACAATTTGGTTTTAACAAAAAAATAAAGTTGATATGAAGTTATAGCTTAAATATATGTAATATGTTGACAAGTTTGGTAATAATGTCCATAAGATGATCTTATGGTGTAGTTTTTAAATCACTGTGTCGATGTAGCCATTTTCGATGATAGAAGTTTGTGTATTCTATTTTAACATGCAATAATGAAACGAATGATAGATTCCCACATAAAAACATAATTCGTTTAGCATTGAATAAAAACCAACACATACATGATTTATTCATCAAAATAGATTGAAACGGTGAAGGAGAAGACACAAACTTGGCAGAATTAACTCTTTTTGAGAAACATTGGCTTAATTAGGAGAATGGCTAACAATGTGAATACCATCCATGGTTTTGATTTGACCGAATAGGGATTTCCGGATTAGAATATGAAGAAACCAAATTATTCAGCAGGTTAATTACACAATCCGAAATCTAAAGGTTTGAATTAGTACCTGTTTTGCGAAGTGAAGTAATGTATAATCAGAATCTTCTTATGTAGAATGAGGGATTTTCCTGATTGTTTCAATGTGTTTATCATGGTGAAATGTAAAACAAATTAACATCGAAAACAAATTGTTCAATTTAGAAAGAGATGAAAGATTTATGAATCCGTTTCTATGGTTTTAAATGCATAAATCTGAATTGAGATCAAATCTGTGAAGAGGGTTTTTTTGAGGAAGTAAGATGCAACATTGCCACCACTCTTATTGTTTTAATTTAAGTTAATTCTAGCCGTAAATTATTTATAAATCAGTGATTCAGATTTTGTCCCCGTGCCTCATAAAATATCATTATCTCACCTTAATTCAACCCTATATATATATATATATATATATATATATATATATATATATATATATATATATATATATATATATATATATATAAAGCATTTACCATGTTTTGCTGAATTTTGAATTTTAAGAGATACAACTATTACAACATCATGTACAATGACTTTACGCATTAATTCATATCCGATCAAACATTTGAAAGCATATGCGCTTATTTCTTTTGGTCCCTGTTTAATCATCTTTGAAGCCTTAGATCCAGGCAAAAATCTTTCATTTCTGTTTCATCTTCCCTTATATCAGTGGTGTTCATCTCCTTGCTGAAATTATTTCTCATTTTCGTCCCTCAATTGGAAAACCATAAGACTACTCACCACCATCGTTTTCCCTTGCCACGCCACCACTGAACCACCAACGCTGATCTCTCCCTATTCGTCTCTCTCTAAAAAAAAGGCCTAAGGGGGTGTTTGGGATTGCGTTTGAAAAGTGCTTATTTGCTTATTGGCTTTTTGAAAAGCTAATAAGCCAAAAAAAGTGTTTGGCAAACTCAAAAGCACTTTTCAGAATAGCTTTTTCATAAGCTTCAATAAGCACTTTTTAATAAGCATGGAAAACGTGGCTTTTTGAAACTGCTTATAGCTTTTCAGCCAAAATAACTTCAAAAAGCACTTTTTAAGCCAAACACTTTTTAACTTATTGGCTTATTGGCTTTTTCACTATAAAAGCTTATCCAAACACTTTTTAAAAAACTCTTTTTACCACCACTATAAGCAAATAAGCACTTTTATCTAAAAACACTTTTCTAGTTAAAAAAGCACTCCCAAACACCCTCTAAATCCCTATCTTTCTCTTTCTCGGTCGTTCCAAATAAACAAGATGCTTTACCTCCTTCCGCATTGGTATCTACCTTGTCAAGACCGTTCAAACGAGATGCCCTCACTTATCTCACACCCTTCCTAATTTTGTAATCCATCTTTCTGCAATCTGTCATTGAAGCCGAGTAATCGACACTTCCACCAGGTCCTCTACTCTCTCTCTCTCTCATCTATTTTGTTAAATTTCGATTTATTCGTTTTGAAGCCGAGTAATCGACACCGCCAAAAGAAACGCACATCATCTGCTTACTCTCAACACCTCTTCTATCTTTAGATCTGTAAGAATCCTCTATCTTTATATATGGAATCTGATGAAGTTATGTGTGTGTAAAGTATGATGTATGCCTATGTATGCATGTCTGTGTAAAATGGGAGATTGCTATTTAATATAATCTTATGATGTTGCAGACAAATTTCAAGTTAATATGGAGTCGGAGTTGCACACCTATAAGGTGTGAGAGGCGGTGCGAGTCTAAAACCAAAATTATGGATGTCTATTCTGGATCTGTGCAACCATCAATAAGACATATCAGAGGCAAATGTAGGTGTAGCTCAAATAGCATCCTAATTCCAAAAGATATGGATCGTATTTGTATTTTTATGTTTCCTCATGTATCTTTGCTAACAAAAAAAGATTATGCAAGAACATAAGAACATCTCCCTTTCTATGGTAGATCAAATGGCCATGAAAACATCATAATTAGAAGTTTCATGTTCTATTCATATATTTTTTTTAACAAATGTCAAGAGTTCTTCGATTTCAGTGATGTTGATCAAGAAAATGGTAGTTATCGTTCTTCCTTATGAGTTTTTAGTTTTGGCTATTTTATTTTGTTTTTTTTTTAACCTGGCAAATCTAATCTACTCCTAAGCTAACAACACCTATTCCACCTATGTCCACAATGGGACTTGAACCCTCGACCTCAAAGAGAGAGGACACCACCTGATACCGCTGGGCTACAAGCCCTTTGGGCTATTTTATTTTGTACACTAAGACATTATGATGTGGGTTTTCGAAGAAGTTGAAACAGGTATAAAAGTTGCCATAATTCCAAGAAGGCATCTAAAGAGGATGTTTCTCTAATCCCTACTATAAGGAGCAAAATGACAAAAATTACCCCTGTCATTGAGGAATCAAACATGTAAACATAATATTGAAACCCACTTCAAATGGGCTTATTGTATGTTCTCTTAAACCTATAGCATCATACTTTCATTCTGTTTATCACAACATTGTAATTTCATTATTTTTTTCTTATTAGTACAATATATTTTGACAAATTAAAACTAAATATAACATTGTATTTCCATTACATTTTTCAGTAGGGTGTTATACTTTGCAAAATATATTCAACTACACATTACTATAATTAGTTAGATTTTTAAGAAAAATATGCTTTTAAGCTGCTAACTAATTTTTTAGTGCTCTGATCGTTTCTTTATTTAATGCCATTTAAAAACCTTTAAGGGCTAAATGCTAGAAATACTGACATACTTTTGATTAATTGTTTAGATACCAATTTCATTGTTCTATTACAAAATTGTATTTTCAAAAGTCTATCAATTTATAGGATTGTACTTTTGTTTATTTAATAATGCTGATGAAAATGAAAGTGCAATGTTATAATAGGGAGGTTTTTGAAAGTTGAATGTTGTAACAAAAAAGAAACATTTTTGATCGTTACGTTACTTGGTTATGTTTTCATATGTTCATGTGATTGTGGTTATGTTTTGATCATTTCTTTACATTGATGCATTTCGTTTGGATTTTTTTTTTTTTTACTTTTTATGCTTTGGTTATTCTTGGTCATAAGCCAATAAGCAAATGTTATTAACTATTATTTACTTTTTTTTATTCGTACAGTGGAAGCTGGAGTTGGAGACCTTGCTATTCAAGCTATGTAGAAGTTTAACTGATAGAAATTATAAACATTGAAGCTGTAATTAATCTGTGGGTAAAGTTTATGGGTCGTATGCTTTAATTATGTCATAGCTTTTTGAGTTTCTATCTCATTTTGACACAAGTTTTGAAGGGTTACTTTTGGAAGTAAAAGTATTCATGGCTTCTTTAATTTGTATTTTTTTTTTTTGACATAAGTTCATATGAATCCCACTTATAAACCATATAGATTATTTGTATCAGATGAGTTAAAATGCATCCCTCATTAAAGTCATCATTTATCAAGTCATTTAAAATCCTTACAGACGTTAAATCAAGATGTAGCAAATTGGATACTCGTTATTGAACAACTCGACAACATTTTGAAACATTACCCTTTGATAAATAAATTAATTTGAAACTTAATAATAATAAAATGTATAGCTATTTTTGATTAATTAGTAAATTACCAATTTTTTATTGTCAAACGTGTAAATATTTTTTTTTGTTTAATTTAACCATATTTAACATCCTACCTTCCTTTTTAATAAAACACAATTATTTATTGTGATGCCACTTTTTAATTAAATTCTTATAAAAATGAAAAATTATTGTACATTAGAAAATGTTATTATTATGTTTTTTAATTTACTTATTGGTGAAGAAGAGACATAAAAATACCATATAGAATAAGATTTTCAAATTATGACCAAATTTATTGTGGCATAATGTAACCAACAAATATAAACATGTATGTATCCAACAAATACAAAATCGATGGATAAACAAATATACGTATTACACGTTTACCATAATTAAAAAGAAATTATTCATTGTCGCTAAATTGCAATGTTGCTGAAAGAAAACGACCGATGGTTGCATGTTTTATTTAACATGACATGTATCATCAAATGAATGCTTTCATGCAATTTAACAACACATTGTACCCATAGTCCAAAAGAAATGACACCAAGTCATAGTGGTTTTTATGGATTTGGTCTTAGATTTTTTCGGAAGTATCCATTTTTCATTCCCACATGATTATTTCTTCATTCATTATTTTGTTGATTTCTTCGCCAAACATTTACAATTTTCAGTTTTATCAAATTAATTAACAAAAAACTAATAATTAAAAATGCATACATAAAAGATTCTCTTGGTTCGGTTTTTTCAATCCTAAAAGAAATAAGAAAATGATTTTGTAGCAAACATATGAGTATGGTTTGTAGGTTTTTCGGATTCGTATATTTTGAACACCTCCATTGTGTATGATTCAATTCCGTTAATCGTTTGTCAGTCAGTGTATTGCATAGGTATCACGATATTACATATAAACCGTTCACATAATCCCCCCACGCAAACTTTAATCATTGAAACGAAAATATTCATTGAAATATAACTAATAGTGCCGAGAGATTAAACTACATAGATTACAGGTGTAAGGTAAACGGGTGTAAAAACTAATTTCGGAATACTACGTTAAACATGTCGCTTGGTACGGGTAAACAGCTAGTATATATATATATATATATATATATATATATATATATATATATATATATATATATATATATATATACACACTATTATATAAAGCATATTCAACATTTCTTGAATCTTAAGAGGTACAAAATAATAAGCATCATGTACAATGGTGAAATGCATAAGTTTCTTAAAGGAAATGGTTAAATGCATAAGTTTCTTAACATAAATGGATATTTATTTGAATTGAAAATTCCTTATAAAAACTTGAATTCCATAAATATATGTCTATTCATTTCCTCCCCTTGTTTAAATACAATGAATTGTGGCAGGAAACATTTTTGAATATGATTCCATAAATAACCACTTCTCTCAAAATATCATTTCCATCGCAATGCCCCGATGATGTTTTATTTAGGTTATTGGTGTTTGGTTTATATTTAGGAAAAAAGGAATCTAATCTTGGCCATCACTCCACAATCGATCTGAATTGCAGTTGAAATATTCATCAGGAAGCATTTTGACATGATTTTGTTGTTAATAAGGTTTCTCTTGATTCGTATTTTCTGTTTATTACTTATTTGCATTTGTATTGAGATTGTTATTAAGTTTATTTGTGGTAAAATTATAGATTTTGCATTCTACTTTCATGTGAATGTGATTATGTGTGTGTGTGTGTCTTTGTAATCCATTTTGCTTATAAAACATGGTATTTTGCTTGCATCACTTACTGATTTGATTGCTATCTTCACCTTTTGTTCCTTTCCGGAAAAAATAGCGACATGTGCAAGGTTCAAAATACCTGAATAGCCTATTCTAATTTTCCATCCATTCTCACTTCTTCTCCAATCTATTTGATATATTTATTCAACATATGTTCTCTTATATAACTTTTTTATTTCATGAATGACTAATGTTGCAGGATCTTTGACTTTGATGGCTTCCATTTTCATCTTCAAGTCCAACCTAAGAACAAAAGATGACTTTGTGAGACTGTTGATTATGAGAAATCGAATCATTATTATTTGGTTTTTCTTGCAGATCTATTCCATATCGATGTTGAAGATCTGAAACTTTTATCCATCTCTCTTGGTACTATGTGAATTATTATCTCTTACTTTTCATATCTATAGGAAATCTCAACCTAATCACAAATGATGTATGGTGAACAAATAGAACAGATGATGAGTGTGTAATTAAGTGGCTTTTCAACTTTGTACTTTAGCCTTAAGCTTTCAGGTTGTTTTTCAAAAATATCATTCTAAACAAAGTTTAATTATATTTCAAGGTTGCTATAAATAAATCCTCTATTTCAGTTGATGTTGATTTAATACCCTTTAGCCAAATTGTTTCTTTCTATTTTATGAATCTATTTTTTAACTTGTAAATGATTTTGAAGTTTACTAGATGCTGACGTTTGGAAAGGAGCTCAAGAAACATAAGGTTTCATAATGTACTGATGCTTGGATAAGGTATAATGGATTCATATGGAATCTAGCAGATTTAGTGGTCTATACAAAGCACATGCGATGTCCAGGACTAAGTTAAAGTTGTAAAGACTAAAGTTCTACTTTTCAAAATGGTGAGAAAGTTCAATTTTGAATTATAGAATCCTTTTTTTTTTGGTAAGGTTATGGAGTTTAATGCATTCACTTTTAAGAAACTATTTATTACATTTATTATAAGATGCAATCTTAGATCAAGATCAGTGATTTATACTTATGTGCTATGTGGTTTCTTGTGATTTTTCTTCAAAATATCAGTAACCTGTCTCGGAAAAAGAGAATATGCAAGAACCAATAGTAAAACTAAATTGACAATTTTATGTTTTTTCTTGACAGCCAGAAGTAAAATTCTTTGGAACTCTTTGGGTATGAATACATGCATAAGGGAGAATTATATATGCATCTTGTTAACTTGTTCATAGGTAAGTGTTCAAATTTACACAAACAAGTATGGAAAAATAATTAAATCTTTTGAATTTCTAAACAATATATATTTACTTTTTAAGTTAGATTTTTCACAAGGTGTAGTATGACTGTACTACCACTTCTATAGGACCCAATGATTACAAATAGCCATGGGAGCATCTCAAGGCCTTTGTTTCTTGACACTACATAAATAATGTCATTTGCAGGAATTGCAGGGTTGTGGAATCCTTAAACATTTTGTTAGATGGGGCCATAGGAAAAGTACAATGAAATGAAATATAGACATGTCCTTAATAAGTGAACAAGGGAATTGCTAATAAATAACTTTTTTAAATTTAGAATTTTTTTTACTTTTTTTTCTTATTAAAGCATTTTACTTTAAAAGTACAATGCTTTTGTTATGTTATCTTTTTAAAAATTTAATGTGTGTGTGTATGTAGATTGTAAGAGTAGTTAATGTTTACATAAGAACATGAGGGAGAAGGAATTGATTGTAGATGCAGAAAACTATTTTTTTGTTATATGTTAAATATTTGTCCCTTTTAGATGATATTTAACACCAAACACCACCACAACATCACTCCACAAGATCCTCAATACCATCACTTCAACAAGGGTATAGAGTTTCGGGAAAAAACATCCAATATATTACTAGAAAAAAGTATATGCTTCCAGTTATATCTCTATCCCCTTTAGGTAGTATTTGACACCAATCTTGTAGCACCTGGTTCTTGGTATGTATTTTGTTATTAAATCTTCATTTATTTTTGCATTTTTGGCCTTGGACTCGACGATTCGAAGGACTGACTCGCTGAGTAGAAGCGGGATAAGGTGCGGGGATTAAGTTACGGACTCGGCGAGTAGCCGTTGTTTGGGCAAAAACCCTAATCTAGGGGTTTGCACCCTATTTAAACGACCTTATGCAGCCTCCTCTCCCCCTTTATGCTCCCAAACACTCCTCATAGCAAACCCTAGCCATTTTTGTGAAGATCTAAGGCTTTTGGAGTGATTCTTGTGAGTTTTGATCTCAAGGAAGAAGGAAGAGCATAGAAGGATCAAGAGGGGACTGAAGGATTCGAGTTTGGTTCATCACTTGCAGCCTTTGGGAGGTATAAAGTCTGAACCTTGCTCATTCATTTGTTAGATCCCTCTTTGGGGTGATTTAGGGCTTTTATAAGCCATTTTTGGTGGCCAACCATGTTTGCAAATATGGTTGGGGGTTTGGGCTTCTGTATCATGTCATTCTACGAGCCACAAGTCAGATCTAGGTTGCTTTTTACACCAAGGAAGGCCCCATGCAACAAAAGAACCATTTTAGAGCCCTTTAAGCTCTAATGTCCCATGCATGCACGTAAAGTTTGTAACTTTACGTGCTAGATCGAGTTTAGGGGTCCAGATCTATCATTTGGTTAAGTGTTGTACATCAGAAATTGAAGTTCTTAGTAAGGAATGTGATAGACCCGGCGAGTCCATTCCTGGACTCGACGAGTCCAAGGGTTTTGGTCCCATATCAGTGAGGGTCATAAGGACCAGTTGAGTGTGGGAGGGTTTTAGGAGTCCCGGGGAGTGACCCAACGTTTTGGACTAAGCAAAGTGTTATGGGAGTTCATGGTACTCGGCGAGTGCATGAACGGACTCGGCGAGTCCAAGACAATCTTCATGGAACTCGATGAGTTGTTCATCAACTCGGCGAGTCGAGGACAGAACGTGTTCATAGGATGAAGAGTAACTCGACGAGTTGTTCATACAACTCGGCGAGTCAAGTCAGGACATGTGTATCGATTGATGATGAACTCGACGAGTTGTTCATACAACTCGGCGAGTCGGATGTGGATTCAGTCGGTGTTCATTTAGAAGGAAAACTCGTCGAGTCATCGCCTAACTCGACGAGTAGAGACAGGAATGAGGTCTGACAGAATGATAGGGACTCGGCGAGTCAGGTCAACTGGAAGTTGACTTTGACTTTGACTTTGATTTGGTCAAGGGGTAAAATGATCATCTTACCCTAAGGGTGGATGTCAGTTTCTGACTAAGTGTTTTGTGGGAATTTTAGTTGGTGGATTTCCAGAACAGCAGTGGCAGCAGTCAGAGAATTTCCGCACAGTTCAGCAGATACGAGGTGAGTTACCTTCCAGTAGGGGTGGGCCTAAGGCCACAATACCGGCCCACCATTGAGGAGTATTTAGAGGATAATTGTCTTTGTGATAATTTATCTTGGTCTGGTATGCGTTTGGTTATGAGTTATATCTGTATGATATGTTACATGATAGGGATAGTTTCCCTGATAGTGGTCCTTAGGACCCAGGGGTAGGTCAGTACCCGGATATGTCTGAATTTGTGCTTTTATCTTGTTATCGTATGCTAGTGGTAGGGGTGGAATAGTCCCCAGTTACCGGTTGAAAGATACCGATGACGATTGTCGGTTGAAAGATACCGATGACGATTACCAGTTGAAAGATATCGATGACGATTACCGGTTGAAAGATACCGACGATAATTACCGGTTGAAAGATACCGATGGTATTGTATGGTATGTGGTATGATGGGGGAACTCACTAAGCTTTGTGCTTACGGTTTCAATTTTTGGTTTCAGTTACCTCTTCATCCAAGGGGAAGGAGCCGGCGGCGTAGCATGGCATCACACACACATATGATTTTCTGCATGGTGTTTTCTGGGATTGTACTCTGATATGACATTTGTTCATGGTTGTGGGTTTTAAATATGCTACTTGGTTTTGAGATGACGTGTTTATACAATGTTTTCTAATGAATGTTTTATGAATTAACTAATCAAAAATGAAATTTTTGGGCTTGAATTTTGGGATGTTACAAATCTCTACCACATCAAAAATACTTCAATATGGGCATCAATCCTAATGGGTGTATTATGAATAAAAAGGATGTTTTGGCTTTTTATCTAATAGTTTACATTTTCTATTTTTCTTTATGTTGTTATAGGTGTATTGTGTTCCTTACACCTCCATTGGATCTACTACCATCCATGTATCTGCTTTTTGTTTTTCTAGATTTGCATATTCTAAGGTACAATTAGATCTTCATGTCTTAACTTTGATTTCTGATAGAATTGTTGTGATAATTCTAACTTTATGACTATATGTATGTATGTATGTATGGAGGGTTTACTTATATAGCACTCAAGGGAACAAGGATGGTGTTTAACCGTGGCACTCAAATGCTCAAGGAGTCAAGGGTGGGGTCTGTACGTAGAAAAACTTGGATATTATGAAGTCAAAAGTCTTAAAAGTTATCTGAGGTTATATGTGAGCAACATGTAGATATGATTTGCACTATCAGTTTATTATGTTATTAGGTATTTAATAGGTTTGTATAGTTGCCCTTAGCATTTAGGTTCTTTGTGGGTGAGAAGGTGTGTAAACTAAAAGCATTATTAAAAGAATAAAAAAAAAAATCATTTCCCAGCAAGAAAAAAAATGATACTACATTATGTTCCGTTGCAACAAATCGTTTATCATATATATTGAAAAAAAAAAAAGAAAAAAAAAAGAACATGTTAGAGGTTAAAACAACATAATTATGTGAAACTAGATAAGCATGTTAGAAATGCTAAAAAAATATGTGATATATTATGAAAATAGAGTAATTATTGTTTGTATGAGCGACCTTATTATATGTTAATTTAAAATTATTAGTAAATTAGTTGTAAGACTCGTATATTATACGGGTTAATTAAAACATAATGTTAAATAAAAGCGATTAAATGAGAAGTTTATTTGAATTTGAAATATGAAATAAGTGAAAATTATGAGAAAAAAAACATACAAAAACTAAATTAACTAAAATTATCTGTTTAATTCTGAGACCTGTGTACTAAACGATTTATTATAACAAAATGTTAAATACAAAGGTTTAAAGTGTAAATTTATTTGAAATTGAAATTTCAAATTTCAAATTTGAAATTAATAGTCATTATGTTAGGTTAATTTATGCAAATTAAAATAATGATATATTGGAAATGAATAATGAAGTAATGACAAGTGGAAAATAAATATACCTCAAAATTATAACAAAATGACATATGGCCAATTAAATGAGAGAATGACAAATGACAATAATATTTTCATTTATTAGTGTAAGATTTTGATTAAATATTCTATTTCATTTATAAAAGTTTATCAAATAAACATGTAGTTATTTTATTCAACATCATTTTTGTCATTAAGGGGTGTGATATTTCTTTGTCGTATATTATCACAATTTTCCATGCCACGTCGAACGTTTCTATTGGTTTATATCTTTTTTAATTTTAACTACATTTTATTACTCATAACTTATAATTTATTTTTAAAGAATAAAAGAAATAGACAAGACTCAAGAGTTCAATTTATTTTTCTAACATAAAATATTGATATGTCTATTTTTATGATTTGTATGGTTTTGATATAATAAAAAATTGGATTTGATTAGATTGGATTGTAAATGAAGTTAATAAAAAGTTCATTTTGTTAAGTTATGTATATAGAGTAAAAAAAAAAAAAAGTATTCTCAATGAATATTAGCGATGGTTGTCGTAAAGAATTTGGATAGTTTTTCAATACCAAAGTTGCTTAAATGAAGGTATTAATTATCCTCGTAAAAGGATGAGTAATCACTATGTTCTCTTTAAAAAATTGTTGACTAGCCTTGTATATGCCATCGGTCCAATGGAACTAATTATCGAAAGAAATTATTTATTGTCCCCGGTTTGTGCGGATACACAACTTGTGTGTGTATATATATATATATATTTCAAACATTGATAGGATATATATATATATATATATATATATATATATATATATATATATATATATATATATATATATATATATATATATATATATATATATATATATATATATATATATATATATATATATATATATATATATATATATATATCAATGTTTGAAACGAAGATAGAAAAGAATAACACGGAATCTTATAAGTATTGATTCTGTAGCAATTCCTAAGTACATTAGAATACAGATGTGTCACCACAAAAAGCCTTTCTTACAACATGTACAAATTAATGAGAGTTGGCTAAAAAAAAGGAAAACATCATTTTCATCCATGAGTGTTTCACTGGCAAAAACGACTTGTATCTAATTCTTCATGACTTAAGACTTCCAGAGATTATTAAATACTTTTTTACCTTGAATATAGTTGTTAAGTGGAACACTTTCAAACGATATAAAAATATGAATACAGGGATTAATTGCATATTTGTATCTAAACGATAGAAATTTAATTGACAAAAGATAAAGGAAAAAACACAATATTAAATTAATAAAAGATTAATATGACTAATGTTGTTTGTTATTTTTTCAAAGGTTTTTTTATGTACCCAAAATTTTCATTTCGATCTTTTTTTTTCTTTTTTTTGCTGTTTTTTATTTATTTGGTTTTTTTTAATGTTTTTCTTGTTTTTAATATTTTCAATAAATACATAATATTATTTTTTTCGTTTTTTTATTTTTTTTGTTTTTAATACCATTCAAACTATTTTTGTCTTATTTTTTCATTAAAATTATATGTGTTATTTTTTTTCATCCACACTATAAAAGAGATATCTAATCAAATAATAATAATAATAATAATAATAATAATAATAATAATAATAAAAGATAAAAAAAAGTCAAAAGATAAAAAAAAGTACAAAATAAAAAAAACAATAAAAAAATAAAATATATCTAATAAAAATAAAAATGATATTAAAGGAAAAAAAAAGTGTGTGTGTGTGTGTGGGGGGGGGAGGGGGGGTGGGTGGGTGGGTTGGAGTGAGGGTACATAGACATCACCCTTTTTCAAAACCATAATTAAAAGTTTGTCAAATCACCTATATAGCCATCAATTTTACGGAGAAAAACTGTGCAATTGACAGCCATATGCAGAACCATGACGTTGTCTGCAAAAATCAGGTAAATATTTAAGGGATAATGACTTGAAAGGGTAACGAACTTTCGACTTTTGTCACATTTAGTCACTAAACTTTTTTTTGTTATCTATTTGCCATTGAACTATTGAAATTGTTCACATTTTACCCTTATGACCGGCTGTTACCGGTCATAAGGGTAAAATGTGAATAGTTTCAATAGTTTAGTGGCAAATAGATAACGAAAAAAAGTTTAGTGACTAAATGTGAACAAAATCGAAAGTTCGTTTCCCCCTAAAAAGTTCAATGACTAAATGTGAACAAACTTCCTATTGTATTATGTTTTAGCAAAATTATTTATTTTTGTTTAATTGTAGCAACATTTATTGATGAAGAAATCTATGAAATAAAAAAACAAAATGTAACATCCGGATTTCCAGGTATCATAATTTAAGTATTTTTTTTTTGAGTTAAGAAGAGAGACTCGACGAGTTGACGCCTCAACTCGTCGAGTAAGGTCGCGACTGATGACTCGGATTAATGAATGGACTCGAAGAGTCGGTGAGGCAACTCGATGAGTCCGCGCTATTGGCAGAAACCCGAAATCTTTGGGCCCGAGCCATATTTAAAGGCACTTATGGCCCTCAATTGCGACTACCTTTCCCATAAGTGAGAACCCTAGCGAGCTTGAGTGTGTAGAGTGAGAGGAAGAGCTATCTTGAGCGTTTTGGTGTGATAGATCTGGACCCTTCTAGGTTTAGAGAGCCGAGAATATGAAGCTTTAGTAGAGTAAACCTTGGGGTTCGAAGTTAGGAAGCATTTATGGTATTTTTATGGTATATATAGTTACTTTCATCTTACACATAGATATGAAGTATTTTATATAAATTACATGCTATGTGTGCATATTATTTGAATACTTGTTGTCTATGTTGGATGAACGATTTTATACATGTTTTAAAAGATTTAAACGGTATATTTATTTTATATCTACAAATATGTTGCGGATGAAACATGGGTAGATGAAATAGTTGGTGTGTGATAAAATAAAATGATGAGAGATAGGTGATGATAGAAAGGTGATGATAATTAGGTAAATAGATGATGATGAATATGTGATGTAGGATGAAAGGAGATACCATAACCTTAACCAACAATGTGGCGATGTAGTCATCTACCAGAGTATAGATGGTGACCACGGACTATTCTAGATAACCCAGTGGAAACACCAGCAGGCCCATAACCTGTAGGTGATGAATTACGAGTTCAAGCGATGTTGTAACTACGTATTCATGCGATGATACTCTAACCCCTTACTATGAATTACGAGTTCAGATGATGTTGTAACTACATATTCATGGGATGTCACAAATTTCGCATGCCAAACCAATGGTCATAATTCACATCAGTGAGAATGGTTCATTTTTTTGTAAAACCAAAATCAGATTGGAAATTTTGATTTTTTTATTTTGGAAAATCTCAAACCATTGGTTTTTTATTTCGGTTTTGGTTTTTTGTTTTTTTTTTTAAATATATTTTCAGGTTTTTTTTTATTTCATAGATTTCTTCATCAACAAATGTTGTTACAATTTAACAAAAATAAATAATTTGCTAAAACATAATACAAGAGGAAGTTTGTTCACATTTAGTCATTGAACTTTTTACAGGGAAACGAACTCTCGATTTTGTTCATATTTAGTCACTAAACTTTTTTTCGTTATCTATTTGCCATTGAACTATTGAAACTGTTCACATTTTACCCTTATGACCGACAACAGCCGGTCATAAGGGTAAAATGTGAACAGTTTCAATAGTTCAATGGCAAATAGATAACGAAAAAAAGTTTAGTGACTAAATGTGACAAAAATCAAAAGTTCATTACCCTTTCAAGTCATTATCCCAATATTTAACTAGGAAAAATCAAAAAGAAATATCAAATGTGGCATGTTCCACGTTCGAAAACATTTGGATGAAATACACTTATTTTTCAAATACAATTGGACTCAAACCATCCTCAAGCAAAGAAAAAAAATGTTAGGCCATTTAATTAAATACATTTAATTTATAAAGACATTACATAGAATTTAACTACTCATCATTAGGAAATTTTGATTTATCACCATCAACCTATTTCTATTTATAAAAAAATATATATATTTTTTTGACGTATGAACCCGTCTAATTTATAAAGAAAAGTTCTTTTATAGCTCAACGAGAATTCTACGTCTCTTACTGCCTTATCGACATATGACTCATTCTCCTTCATCTTATCTTCTATCCATTTATGCTTCTCTTCCATTTCATGGATGACCGCTTCTCTATTATCGTAAAATCATCTTATTTTCTCGTATGTTTTTTTATTTCCTTCTCTCGTCTATCAACTATGTATTTTGTGATTTTGGCTATCTTTGTGTACTTGTATTTAACTGTATCATCAGATGAGGTTGAAGATCATTTTAAATTTGCAAGAATTTTTGAAAATTTTAAATACATGTATGATGTTGTAAGTAAAAAAATAGCTCTAGAACATTTACATTCCATATATATTTATAATAAAAATATTGTCATTGTACTATGAAATCTCATCTAATGTAATCATTGTGGCTTGCAAAAACATAAATCACATATTCACATGTATTGATTACTAAAAAAAAGCCGCTACATGATATTAATTTAGGAAAATACATTACATACCATTACTAAATAAACTTAAAATGCTATTCAAACCGGACAAAACACACAATACTACTCATCATCTATAATTTGTAATTCTGTAAATTTGTATGGAATTTTTTTCATGCCCATTAATATATGTTATTTTTAGCATTCATCTCTTTCGTCAAATTCTATCATCGCGCTTTTGTTGTGGAATAGATCTTTCAAAATCTCGCATCTAATGGCCAGTTTACAAGATTTCATCTATGCCTCTTTAATCCATTTCTTCTTTTCCTTAGTTTGGGATTTTACAACCTATCATATCTCTTACTACATGAACATTGGAAAATTCCATGTCAAATTCCTTTTCGTTTGCCATTAACCTCCTTCGTCTCATCACTCACCCTATAAACACTAAGGTTATCATTATAGGCCTAAGTGGTAAGGCTTTGAACTTGTGGTAGATTTTCAAGAAGTCTCGTGGTAGAGATGACAATGAAGGCATTTTTTCCATGAAATAAAATATATTGTTTTTAGATGAGTTACAAGGTTTGGTATATATTGGTTATGTGGGTACAATATTTATATAGAAGTTTATAATTGTGGTATGTGAAATGGTTGGTATAATGGTAGGTGGGCATTAAGTGGGTTGGTGGTAGGTAAGAATCAAATGAGATGGTACATGTGGTGGTAGATGTGCATTAAATGGATTGCTAATAGAAACCATTATGTAATATAAATATATCAAACATCCGTACAGTATAGTTTACCTTTTGATCTTCAGTCAAATCACCAGATCGAAAGGTTTGGTCCATCTTCCTAATCCAACGAAGGCATCCCAGAGCATCCTTGCCTCCCTTGTAGGTAGGCGACTTGTAATCTATGAAGGTCTAAAATGAACTTCTTCGGCGTCCGACAGCTCTAACGATCGGTTGCCTTGCCACAAAACGACTTTCTACCTCATCATCAAGTGAATCGTCTCCAACATCAATCTTGCCTCTCTAGTGGAAGTAAACCAACAACTCTTATAGCCTGTTGCATCTGTATACATAGGATGTTTAACTTTCTTAACTAGTCCTCCAACTTTACGATACGAGTTATGCTCATGATGTTACGTGTACTCGGGGCCGACTAACTATGCATACTCTATATAAGCTAAGCTCACGAAAAATGAATAGTTGGTGGTGTCTGGAATATAAACGGAACCCGCTCATCATGATCATTCTAGTTTCCACCAACTCCTCTCGAACCAATGTTCTTAGGCGTTTGAAACATTTTCTTAGATATAGGAATAATTTTAATTACTATAAGCAACTAGGAAGATAGAGTCCTATATATTTTAAAGCATCTAACCCAAAATCTCTCAGCACACACCTTCTCCCTTAAGAAACTAAATTAACACAATTGAGCCAATCCACATTGTGAGGCTAAACACTGTCTTTCGTACTCAGTTCACTTAAAGCATGGATCTAATACAAACTTGTAACGCCATGATTTTCATTGTAAGTTTTTTCTTTATTTTAACATTCATTTAACAAGAAACAGAAGCAAAAGTCTTTTTAACAACATTTTCAAAAACAACCACTAACATTACTTTGAATCCAAAGACTATTAGGTTTACTATGCACCTATACACTAAAATTAGGCAACAGAAGCGATTAATAATAACCCTAAGTGTACATGCATCATAGATCTAGGTTTTACTATTATAGCAACCTACTTTCAAAACTTTGAATTTAAACTACCAAGAGAGATAGGATTACTAACCTTTAAAGTAAAATCGTATTTACTTTTGATTCCCTTGAAGATCTTGAAGTCTTGGTTGTTTTTGGAAGGATCTAGCACCCAAAATAAGAATGCCTCTAATGGCTCACACCTAAAAGTCTAAACACTAGAAATTTGAGGAAGGAGGAGAGGACACTTGAGAAAATTGGATTCTCTAAGTTCATAGAAGAGAAGAAACTAAATTTATGCAGGCTCAATGGGTCTATTTATAGTTGAGCAAACTTGAAGAGAAAGAAATTTTGAATTAATTGAATAATTAAATTTAATCATAAGTCAAATCCTTTACATCTATCAGCTAAGGACGAAATTTCATAAGGGATTTATCTGTTCAAAATCATCCATCCGTTGAAGGGATTCCATAATGTTCCTCATGCCCAACTATTGAACAATTAACATTCAGTCCTTGTACCTTTAGATAATTCCAATTAATTCAAATTAATTCTAAATTAATTTGAACAAGTTTCTAATTAATTTATCAAGCCATAATAAATTAATAAACTATTTATCTCACTCTCTTAAATCATTTTCTAACTATTTTTGCTCTTGAGGGTAGCCCTAAAAGGACTTTGTTATTATTCCCAAAGTTATACCAATTAGTTATGGCATTGTCCACCTATTTCCAACAATCTCTCACTTGGATACGTCATCAATTACTATTGGTCGAATAATCTTCGAATAACCAACAAAGAATGCCTTCCACATCAGTTGTTGAACTCTAATCTAATCAAGTACCAGCTCTTTAGACATGTGATCAATTGTTCCTCTGTTTCTAAAAGATATCATTATGAAATGAGTTATGTATTATGAATTAACCTAACATTTCAACATTATGTTTCTAGATTTCAGTTTTCTGATGATAAAATCAGACTACTAGTTGAACACATCAATTTAGTCCAAAGCTGGCCAAACATATTAGATATTAGCATGAAATCATCGAAGGGACTAAGGATATCACTTCTCCTATCAAGGTAGAAAGAACATATAAACTTTAACTACATAGTTTTTGTCTACTTGTCAAATCATGCATGGACTTAATCCTTATGACCACCGGTTATGGATAGCTTTAGAGCAAGACCAATGCACAACCAAATTGTATACATAGAACTAAATGTCTTTGTTTTAAGAATAAAACATATTATCATATCAGCATTATCTGTGATAGAATCCATGAAGTAATATCTATATAAACAATATTATCATATAAGAATAACCCATGATAGAATCCATGAAGTAATTTATTAGAGTGTGAGTTGTTCCAATACTTAAATCTCCATTTCAAATACTCATGAGTGTTAGTGTAATCTCCATAGTATGTCAAGTATCAATGGAAAATACATCAATCTCATGATTGCTTAGTTCCTATACTCACTCCCAAGATTGTGATCGATTGTGGAGTTTTGAATAAATTAATATCCAAGAAATGGGTTCAAAATGTGCAAAATGAGAACACGGTGATAAACTAATTGAACTGAGTGATCTCTGCTATATATTAAGATATCTACTTAATAATCGCCAAAACAGATTAAGAATTTATACTTCTTAAGTTCTCAAATTTAAAACAAACTATTCCAAGTGGTTTTAAGTTAAATCATTCACAAAAAAATGCTTCATGACCAAGTCTCACTGTCAGACTTGTTGACTTATTGAATGGATCGATAAGATTATATTTCGATATGATTCAATTGATATTACATCTTCACACATGAATACCTATCAAATCTGATGGTACTTACCGAGTATACGCAATGTGAGCCTGCGTGACTTTAGGATCCATACTCAAAGTAAGTTCACCCTTGTAATCACAAGAACCTTCAAAAGGATCATCTATGTTTAAACAATGATATCCATAATAAATCTCTTTTAGTCACATGGCTTCCTTTTCAATCTAATCGGTTGCAATATACTCTAAGTTTATTGACAAATCCACTGTGGTCCATAACACGGTACTCTTCCATGCTAATACTTCACCATTTAGTAAATACACAAATTCTGATTGCAAATAGAATTGTCTTTATTTATTGTGGAACTCAGCATCAGTGTAACATTTACATTGATATCTTCCATACTAAGATCATAACCTTTGTCCTCCTAGGACACTGAGGAACGTTCTTGATTTTGATTCATTGGTTCTTGCCAAGTCGATCTGAAATGATATATCATGCTCGAGGAATAGGAGTTATCTGATCTGGTATGTGTTATGGCATACATGATCGATCCTATAAGCAAAAGCATGTGGGACACGATTCATTTCATCTAGTTCAATACTAGGACATTAGTGATGCTCAATGCCATGCCACACAATATGAACTATTTTGAGTTTCTTCAAGATTTCATATACTTTGGCTTATCCTATAAAATTACCTAGATCTATCTCCATATATCAACACATTCAGTATGTGTGTTTTTTCTCCCATGTGTCTCAAGGAGAAGTCATTTTCTCAAACAAAGTCAAGCTTTTACACTTGCTATATTATAACATTATGTCCTATGAATTGTATATTCTGCAAATATATTACAATGGCAACAATAATACTCCCACAAACATTAACACACACACACACCCACACACACACACATATATGTATATATATATCATACATACTTATACAGCTAGCATTTTTCCTTAAATCTCATGCATTTGAAACCCCCATAAAAATTTGTCACACCTCATGCATTTGAAACCCCCTCACATTTTCACCTTCAAATTAATAAATCTCATTTATTTGAAACTTCCAAGACTATTCAACTTATAGGATTTAATTTGACTTTTGAAATTCCCTTCACACAAATGTAGTTAGCCTATAAATACTTACTTCTATAGAAACAAATATCCTAAACGAAAACAAAATACTTCTTTTGTCTAATTAGTGATCATTTGTTCTCTGTTTTGGTGTAAACGAAAGTCTTATGTTGTCAATACAATATTGAA
This sequence comes from Lactuca sativa, assembly GCF_002870075.4. Classification (NCBI taxonomy): domain Eukaryota; kingdom Viridiplantae; phylum Streptophyta; class Magnoliopsida; order Asterales; family Asteraceae; genus Lactuca; species Lactuca sativa. The sequence continues at coordinate 226,728,791 of NC_056627.2, forward strand.
GTTCAATAATCTATAATAAGCAAGGTATGCATTTTGTGTTTTTAATCAAAACAATTGGTTTGTTTTTTGTTGGTTTGTTCACATATTGTGTTTTTAATCGTGAATAAAAGTTGACATCTATTTTAGGTTTGAGAACTTTCTAACATCTATTTTAAAAATTGACACATGCAATATTTTATTGAGCATACAAGTACGAGCAATTATTTTTTGAAAGGCAAGACTCTACACCATTCATTTCTTATAAGTTTATATTATTGGGGGTAAAATTGAATTGGTGAATTCAAGTTTTATGATTCTAACTCTGCTTGAAATGTGATATGCATAATTTGTTGAACTTATTTATAAACACTCTGAGATTTCATGAATATTTAAGTTGAAAATTACCTCACATTTTGAACAATATGCAAGTTTTTGTGTTGAAGTTCGTATTGAGATGTAGAAATTCACTTTAATGAGCTGATGAGTTTATCGCTTTATGAGGAAATTTGTAGTTTTTAATGAGATGATGCATTGATGTTTTTAAAGATGATACCAGAAACTTTACCCTTTTACCGTTGTTAATTTTTGTAGGTTTGTTGTACAATTTGTATCTCTTGGTTTTTAATTCTATTGTTGTTATCCATTCACATGTTTCATATTTGTAACGACCCGTTCCCGGTATGATGATTCCTTGGTATTTATTTTGAAGTTTTGTAAAGGGACTCGGCGAGTTCATAGCCTGACTCGCCGAGTAGGGACGGGATTTCGAGCACGTGTTAGCTGACGACTCGGCGAGTCCATATTCTGGACTCGGCGAGTCTGTCCGTCTGGGAGAAACCCTAAATCCCCGGGTTGCCCACTATTTAAGCCAACTTATAGCCCCCAATCTCGCCTCCTTCTCCCTCTAAAGCTGTGAGAAAAACCCTAACTCGTCCTTGAGTGTTTTAAGTGATTTTGTGTGCATTTGTGAAGGATTGAAGAAGGAGAAGAAGAAAGGAGCAAGGAGAAGAAGTGTAGAGTGAAGATTCAAGGGAAAACAAGAGTTCACTGAGGTATTCTTCGGATTTCCTTTCCTTCTATGCTTTAAAATCCCCTTTAGATCTAGTTGATGCTTTTCTCAAGCCTTATGTTGATATGGAAGCCATTTTATGTCGAGATATCGTTAGATCTGTTCAATTAGGGGTTGTAGAGCCCAGATCTATTGTCTTTATGGAGCCTTTGTGCATCATAACCCTAGATCTACCCTTTTAAGTGCCTTTCTAGCCTTTATTCCTTTGTTCATGTGTTTGTACACGTAAAGTTGGAAACTTTACGTGGTAAATCAGCTTATTGGACCCAGATCTATCATTTGTACGTACTGGATTCGAGCAGAATCGAGTGTAGAATAGTTGCATGGCGGTGACTCGGCGAGTCGGAAGAACGACTCGGCGAGTCGAGTCGCGAGTCCCCGATTTCTTCCTTTTGAGCGGTGTCGAGTGGGCCCAGTGAGTTGTGGAGTGGACTCAGTGAGTTCGAGGGTAGACTCAGTGATGAAGGGACTCGGCGAGTTGTTCATACAACTCGGCGAGTCCAAGGCAATCTTCTTAGGCTCAAGAACAACTCGTCGAGTTGTTCATAGGACTCGGCGAGTCGGATGAAGATTGTCTGAGTTCTTGGATCGTGAGAGTACTCGTCGAGTCGATGCCATACTCGACGAGTAGCAGCGAGTTGAGTCGAAGAGTGAGAATAGGGACTCAGCGAGTTGGAGGCCCTACTCGGCGAGTCAGGTCAACTATGGGTTGACTTTGACCGATAGTTGACTTTGTCTGAGAGTTGACTTTGACCAAGGGTAAAAGAGTCATTTTACCCAGTGCAGTGTTTAGTGTTTGATTGAGTGTGTTTATGGACTTGTAGCCGGGGAGATACCGGAGCAGCAGCAGTTAGCCTCCAGAGCCATACACACAGCAGCCAGTTTACGAGGTGAGTTTCCTTTCAGTAGGAACGGGTCTACGACCACAATGCCGGCCCGTTTAATTAGCAGTAGTCCCGGACTTTGGTCTAACGCAGTAGCTAGAGTGCTTGATGTCTTTGTGATTCAAGCATATTTGTGTTATGTGTTCCGGACTCTGTTCCGATGCAGTATGCAGTATATGTGATTATAGTAGTTGTTATGTTTTATGCTATGCCATGATCAGTCAGTTCCAGACTTCGGTCCGATGCAGTCAGTTCCGGACTTCGGTCCAATGCAGTCAGTTCCGGACTTCGGTCTGATGCAGTTAGTTCCGGACTCTGGTCCGATGCAGGGGACAAGGTCCCAGTCAGTTCCGGACTTCGGTCCGATGCAGCTAGTTCCAGACTTCGGTCTGATGCAGTGGGCAAGGCCCAGTATGTGCTTATTATATGTTTTGTATGGTATGTGGTAGTTTGGGGGAGCTCACTAAGCTTCGTGCTTACAGTTTCAGTTTTGGTTTCAGGTACTTCCGCAAGTAGAGGGAAGAGCCCGGGATGATGGCATCGCACACACCACAGCTTCAGTTTTTATCCTGGGAGTTGTTTTAGTTTTTGATTTTGATATGACATAGATATGATACAGTTTTTCCGCACAGTGTTTTTATTATGTTTGAGATATATCACGTATGGTTTTATGATATGACACTCAGATTATGGTTTTTAGTTATATTGAAAAATGAAATTTTTGGGTCGTATTTTGGGTCGTTTCAAGTTGGTATCAGAGCCCTGGTTTGAGGGATTTGGATACACTTCCGGGTGTATCTGAACTCAAACTAAGGGGAAATAAAAAGATTTTTAAAAGGAAAATGTTTTCTAAAAGAATTTTGAAAGCACTTAGAAAGAAAGAAATTTTTTAAAAAAAAAACGAGATAAGGGTGTGGTGCATGCGATCAGCCGAGCTCAAGTAAGTACTCCCAAATTACCCATACAAGTTATTTGTTCCGTTCAGTTTCAGTAGAACAGCATGCTAGTATAGGACTAAGGATCTAGGAGGATGCCTTATGTGCCTGCTTTATGTGTTACAACTTTATGAGTATTGCATGCTAGTATTGAGTAGACAGCAATAGGATAGCCTGTTTAGGTTATGCCTGCTAGTATGAGCTTAGCCCTGTATGCTAGATCAGTTTCTCGTTTGAGAATAGTTTTGCTTGAGTATGTTTCCTTTATCCGAATGCTGCTTGCTTCGTGCTTTGTGGGAGTTCTGAATGATGGAAGTTAGCCATTAGGTGAACACGTTACACATGTGATCAGGGTTGAATAATCCTAGAGTGCTAGAACTGGCCCTATTGCGCAGCTCTTGTTTGAGTCCAACCGTTATAGGGACGGGTCTTTTACTTGAAGGATTATCTGATCTTCGTCACATGTGATGGTGTTCAGGTGGTGGTTAATTAGCATTATAAGGAGACCTTCAGCAGCTGAGGACTAGTTGAGTTGAGTCTGAGGTTTCCCTAGGGCAAGCCTGGGATGAGAGTAGTAGAGATCAGTAGTAGTAGAAGTAACTTGGTGGGGTCAAGGCAGTTCTTGAAGAAAGTACGGATAGATGTGGAAGGTAGTATGGGCCCATACTACCGGAAGCAGAGGATCCGTACTCGAATCAAGAAAGGCTAAGACAAGACCAGGAAGCTAGTTGTAGCATCAATAATCCCTTGGGATATTTCTGTTTTCTGATATAGTTGTGATGTGTTTCAGAATGGTGGTTTTGCGTTCGAGACCAGCAGCCGGCAGCGGAGGTGCCGGGGAGGGATCAGGTTCAGGCTCAGGGGATGAGCGCATTGATGAGCAGACCCGAGAGTTTCTTTCTTCGGAGATTACGCGCATTATTATAGAGCAGACTCCTGTGATCTTCGGTTCGATCAAGGAGGGGATTCTAGAGCTGATGGATGAGAGATTGGGCACTTTCCGTGCCGAGGTGGCGGCCATGATGGGGTTGCGCACCCTTACCTTCAGGGAGTTCAGGGCATGTGGAGCTCCGGACTATCATGGGGCGCGGGACCCCATAGCGAGCACCAGATGGTTGGCAGATGTGGCCAACGCTTTCCGTACTAGCAGATGTCCTGAGGGGGACAAGGTCAGATTGGCGTCCTGTCTTCTGAAGGACAGGGCACGGGATTGGTGGGAGGAGGTCGGACATGCCATTGGGGATGATGCAGCAGTGGACGCCATGACCTGGGCTGATTTCTCTACCAGGTTCAGGGCGGAGTTTGCACCGGTCATTGAGGTGCAACAGCTAGCTAGGGAGTTTCAGGACCTCACCCAGACTACAGAGACAGTGGCGGAAATCACCGCCAAGTTCAGGGAGAGGGCTCTTCTCGTTCCTCAGTACGTGGCTGATGAGGAAATGAAGAAGGCCCGTTATCATGAGATGTTGCGGAGCGATATCCGCCAGTTTGTGAGCCGATCCAGCTGTAAAACGCTGGAAGATATGATTGCTAGGGCTCGGGAGAGGGAGATTGATCTCGAGATGGAGAAGAAGAGGAAACCGGAGGCGGTTTCGGGTTCAGGCGGTTCGGGCAAAAAGCCCAAGGTTTCGGACCACAGATCTAGGAGTCAGCAGAGCCACGGTCGATGTGGTAAGTGTGGGAGATTGCACGAGGGAGCGTGCAAAGCAGGGAGTTCTGGCTGCTACAAGTGCGGTCGGATTGGGCATTTGAGTAGGGATTGCACGGCCCCTACTACTGCCGTCGCAGCATCAGATCTGATTTGCTTTCAGTGCAATCAGAGGGGACATAAAAAGTCCCAGTGTCCGAGCTTAGCCGCAGCAGGGAAGGTGGTTGCACCTGCCCCTGCTACCTTGAGGATTACAGATGGCCGGCAGGGCCGAGCTGATACGCAAGTGGCGAAGAGTAGGGCGTTTCAGATGACAGCAGAGGAGGCGCGAGCGACTCCTGATGTGGTGACGGGTATGTATCTTCCCTTTAACTCTTTATTATTATTGATTGAATATTGCTTATGATTGTATGTTTTATTCAGGGTCGTTCTCTGTGAACGACATTTCTGCTATGGTATTATTCGATTCGGGGGCTACCCGATCATTCGTATCACTTGCGCTTAGCAAGAGATTTAGTAGGGCTCCAGGGGAGCTGGATGGTCCATTAGAGGTTGAGATAGCAGATGATAGGACCGTGAGGGTCGACAGGGTGCATAGAGGGTGTTCACTTCAGTTATTTGATGAGCAGTTTTCGGTGGATCTGGTACCTATTCCCCTGCGAGGGAATAAGGTCATTGTGGGTATGGATTGGCTAAGCCCCAATGGGGCGGTGATTGATTGTGAGCTTCAGCTAGTGAGGGTTCGCACTCCCAGTGGGGGAGAGTTGGTGATTCAGGGCGAGAGGCCACAGCAAGGACCGACCTTTTGTTCCGCCGCAAGGGCGAGGCGCTATGTTCAGCAGGGTTGCGCCGGTTTTGTAGCTTACGTTTTGGATGTCCGGGAGAAGGGCAAGTCGACAATTGATGATGTTCCTATTGTTCGAGACTACCCGGACGTGTTTCCCGAGGAATTGCCGGGGATACCTCCTGAGAGACAGGTTGAGTTCAGGATCGACCTCATTCCTGGTGCGGCTCCGATAGCCAAGGCACCGTATCGACTAGCTCCCCCTGAGATGCAGGAGTTGTCTACACAGCTGCAGGAGCTGTTAGACAAGGGTTTCATTCGGCCGAGCAGTTCGCCTTGGGGAGCGCCGATCCTGTTTGTGAGGAAGAAGGATGGGTCGCATCGTATGTGTATTGATTATCGGGAGTTGAATAAGGTAATGGTGAAGAACCGTTACCCACTTCCGAGGATAGATGATTTGTTTGATCAGCTTCAGGGAGCGTCTTGGTTCTCCAAGATCGATCTACGCTCCGGTTATCATCAGATGCGAGTGAGAGATGAGGATGTACAGAAGACTGCTTTCTGGACCAGGTATGGTCATTACGAGTTTGTGGTGATGCCATTTGGGCTCACCAATGCTCCAGCCGCGTTCATGGATCTCATGAACCGCGTGTGTAGACCGATGCTGGATCGATCAGTGATAGTGTTCATAGATGACATCTTGATATATTCCAAGACGCAGGAGCAGCACGAGGAGCACCTGCGGGAGGTGCTGGAGATTTTGAGGAGGGAGAGACTTTTCGCAAAGTTCTCCAAATGTGAGTTCTGGTTGCGTGAGGTGCAGTTCCTTGGTCACCTCGTCAACCAGAAGGGTATTTTGGTAGATCCGGCCAAGATAGAGGCCGTGATGCAGTGGGAGGTCCCGAAGTCTCCATCTGAGATTCGGAGCTTCCTGGGGTTGGCAGGGTATTATCGGAGATTTATTCAGGATTTCTCCAAGATTGCAGTGCCGCTCACCCGACTGACCAGGAAGTCAGTGGTGTTTCGTTGGGGTCCTGAGCAGCAGTCAGCATTCGAGACCCTCAGACAGAGATTGTGTGAGGCTCCGATCCTTACCTTGCCAGAAGGGGTAGAGGACTTCGTAGTCTACTGTGATGCCTCGATCACAGGTATGGGAGCAGTATTGATGCAGCGAGGCCATGTGATAGCTTATGCCTCGAGACAGTTGAAGCCTCACGAGGCTAATTATCCTACCCATGATTTGGAGCTGGGGGCGGTTGTGTTTGCCCAAAAGATTTGGAGGCATTACCTTTATGGGGTTCGTTGTACTATTTACACGGATCACAAGAGTTTAAGGTATCTTATGGATCAGCCGAGTCTGAATATGAGGCAGAGGAGGTGGTTGGATGTGCTAAAGGATTACGACTGTGAGATCCTTTACCATCCAGGGAAGGCCAACGTGGTGGCCGACGCCCTGAGCCGCAAAGTGTCGGCGGCCCCTATCAGAGATCTATGTTTGAGGATGACAGTGATCACTCCGTTGTTGGAGCGGATCAAGGAGGCTCAAGTGGAGGGCCTCAAGGAGGAAAGACAGAAGTGTGAGAGGATCGTGGGCCGAGTAGCCTCGTTCGATTATGATAGTCGTGGTTTGCTGACGCTTCATGGGAGAGTGTGGGTACCGTACTGGGGTGGAGTACGGCAAGTGTTGATGGATGAGGCTCATAAATCTCGGTTTTCTATTCACCCAGGGGCGACGAAGATGTATCGAGATCTTCAACCTGATTATTGGTGGCCCTGTATGAAGCGGGACGTCGCCTGGTACATCGAGAGATGCCTGACCTGCCGGAAGGTCAAGGCAGAGCACCAGAGACCTCACGGCAGGATGCAGCCGTTAGACATTCCCGTGTGGAAATGGGAGGACATCACCATGGATTTTGTCACCAAGCTTCCCAGGACCGCACGAGGAGTGGATTCGATATGGGTAGTAGTGGATCGGTTGACGAAGAGTGCCCATTTTATACCGATCCAGGAGAGTATATCGGCGGAGAAGTTAGCCGATATCTATGTGCGAGAGATTGTGGCACGTCATGGAGTGTCGGTATCGGTGGTGTCTGACCGAGATGTCCGTTTCACATCCAGGTTCTGGAAGCGGTTCCACGACGAGATGGGTACTCGTCTCCATTTCAGCACCGCTTTCCACCCTCAGACAGACGGGCAGAGCGAGAGGACGATTCAGACTCTCGAGGATATGCTTAGGGCATGTGTCCTAGATTTCGATGGCAGTTGGGATACGTATCTTCCGTTAGCGGAATTCTCGTATAACAACAGTTATCATGCGAGCATTGACCGACCTCCCTTTGAGATGCTGTATGGGAGGAAGTGTAGGACCCCAATTTGTTGGGGCGAGGTCGGTCAGCGGGTCATCGGGAGCACGGAGGTGGTGCTCAAGACGACTGAGTTGATCCAGCAGGTCCGTAGTAGACTGCAGACCGCTCAGAGTCGGCAGAAGAGCTACGCCGACAGGAGGCGTTTGGACTTGGAGTTCCAGGTGGGAGATATGGTCCTTCTGAAGGTCTCACCTTGGAAGGGTGTCATCAGGTTCCGGAAGAGAGGCAAATTGGGCCCCAGATTTATTGGTCCTTTCAGGGTTTTGGCCCGGGTGGGTCGGGTCGCTTATCGGTTAGATCTTCCTGAGGAGCTTAGTCAGATCCACAACACTTTCCATGTGTCTCAGTTGAGGAAGTGTCTGGTGGATGAGTCAGCAGTCGTTCCCCTAGAGGATATTCAGGTTGATAGTAGCCTGAATTATATTGAGAGGCCGGTCGCGATTCTGGACCGGAAGACCAAGACCTTGAGGAATAAGGTAATTCAGTTAGTGAAGGTGCAGTGGCAGCACCGGAAAGGGTCTGAGTGGACGTGGGAGGCTGAGGAGGAGATGAGGGAGCACTACCCTGAGATATTTGCAGATTCAGCCGTAGCAGACTTCGAGGACGAAGTCTGAGATAAGTGGGGGAGAATTGTAACGACCCGTTCCCGGTATGATGATTCCTTGGTATTTATTTTGAAGTTTTGTAAAGGGACTCGGCGAGTTCATAGCCTGACTCGCCGAGTAGGGACGGGATTTCGAGCACGTGTTAGCTGACGACTCGGCGAGTCCATATTCTGGACTCGGCGAGTCTGTCCGTCTGGGAGAAACCCTAAATCCCCGGGTTGCCCACTATTTAAGCCAACTTATAGCCCCCAATCTCGCCTCCTTCTCCCTCTAAAGCTGTGAGAAAAACCCTAACTCGTCCTTGAGTGTTTTAAGTGATTTTGTGTGCATTTGTGAAGGATTGAAGAAGGAGAAGAAGAAAGGAGCAAGGAGAAGAAGTGTAGAGTGAAGATTCAAGGGAAAACAAGAGTTCACTGAGGTATTCTTCGGATTTCCTTTCCTTCTATGCTTTAAAATCCCCTTTAGATCTAGTTGATGCTTTTCTCAAGCCTTATGTTGATATGGAAGCCATTTTATGTCGAGATATCGTTAGATCTGTTCAATTAGGGGTTGTAGAGCCCAGATCTATTGTCTTTATGGAGCCTTTGTGCATCATAACCCTAGATCTACCCTTTTAAGTGCCTTTCTAGCCTTTATTCCTTTGTTCATGTGTTTGTACACGTAAAGTTGGAAACTTTACGTGGTAAATCAGCTTATTGGACCCAGATCTATCATTTGTACGTACTGGATTCGAGCAGAATCGAGTGTAGAATAGTTGCATGGCGGTGACTCGGCGAGTCGGAAGAACGACTCGGCGAGTCGAGTCGCGAGTCCCCGATTTCTTCCTTTTGAGCGGTGTCGAGTGGGCCCAGTGAGTTGTGGAGTGGACTCAGTGAGTTCGAGGGTAGACTCAGTGATGAAGGGACTCGGCGAGTTGTTCATACAACTCGGCGAGTCCAAGGCAATCTTCTTAGGCTCAAGAACAACTCGTCGAGTTGTTCATACAACTCGGCGAGTCCAAGGCAATCTTCTTAGGCTCAAGAACAACTCGTCGAGTTGTTCATAGGACTCGGCGAGTCGGATGAAGATTGTCTGAGTTCTTGGATCGTGAGAGTACTCGTCGAGTCGATGCCATACTCGACGAGTAGCAGCGAGTTGAGTCGAAGAGTGAGAATAGGGACTCAGCGAGTTGGAGGCCCTACTCGGCGAGTCAGGTCAACTATGGGTTGACTTTGACCGATAGTTGACTTTGTCTGAGAGTTGACTTTGACCAAGGGTAAAAGAGTCATTTTACCCAGTGCAGTGTTTAGTGTTTGATTGAGTGTGTTTATGGACTTGTAGTCGGGGAGATACCGGAGCAGCAGCAGTTAGCCTCCAGAGCCATACACACAGCAGCCAGTTTACGAGGTGAGTTTCCTTTCAGTAGGAACGGGTCTACGACCACAATGCCGGCCCGTTTAATTAGCAGTAGTCCCGGACTTTGGTCTAACGCAGTAGCTAGAGTGCTTGATGTCTTTGTGATTCAAGCATATTTGTGTTATGTGTTCCGAACTCTGTTCCGATGCAGTATGCAGTATATGTGATTATAGTAGTTGTTATGTTTTATGCTATGCCATGATCAGTCAGTTCCAGACTTCGGTCCGATGCAGTCAGTTCCGGACTTCGGTCCGATGCAGTCAGTTCCGGACTTCGGTCCGATGCAGTTAGTTCCGGACTCTGGTCCGATGCAGGGGACAAGGTCCCAGTCAGTTCCGGACTTCGGTCTGATGCAGCTAGTTCCAGACTTCGGTCTAATGCAGTAGGCAAGGCCCAGTATGTGCTTATTATATGTTTTGTATGGTATGTGGTAGTTTGGGGGAGCTCACTAAGCTTCGTGCTTACAGTTTCAGTTTTGGTTTCAGGTACTTCCGCAAGTAGAGGGAAGAGCTCGGGATGATGGCATCGCACACACCACAGCTTCAGTTTTTATCCTGGGAGTTGTTATAGTTTTTGATTTTGATATGACATAGATATGATACAGTTTTTCCGCACAGTGTTTTTATTATGTTTGAGATATATCACGTATGGTTTTATGATATGACACTCAGATTATGATTTTTAGTTATATTGAAAAATGAAATTTTTGGGTCGTATTTTGGGTCGTTTCAATATTCTTGAAAATGATCAATGCAATGATTTTCTTAAATCAACATTAAGAGAGTAAGGAGTCAAGCACATTAATTACAATAAAATAATAATTGGACTTTTATGAAGAAACACATAGTTCGAACAAGCTACCTCCACAAATTAAACCTACAAAAAATTCTTAATAATTAATAATAGAAATGATAATAAATATTGAAGCTATAAAACAAACACCTAATAAGAAATATCAATGCCAACATTGTTAAAATGTGTATTTTTTAGTTATTCACTAATCTTGGTTTTTATTTTAAAATAAATGTCATATTAATTCAAAATATTCATTTGAAAGTTACATAAACTCTTGATCTTTCAAGTAATTAACCAAACATACTCGGTTTTTTTTAACTTAATTAAATCATTCACTTTAACCACCTTAATTTGGTTTATTTAATACATTAAAATCAATTATTAGTCTAAGTTCAAACCAACTCTTCATTTTTCAACCTAATATATACATATAACTTATTGGTTAAAATAAAAATGGTTTTAAATCACAACCATAAATCAAAATATCATAAGACTATTTTTCTAATAGTTAAAAACTATGTATATTTTTAAATATAAAACCTAAACTGAAATGTATATTTAATTAAACGTCAATGTGAAACTAACCCACTTAGTACAAGTTTTTCTTTTAGATTGAAAGTCTTGCGTTTTAATCTGGACGTTGATGAATTTTATTAACTTGGTCATAGTAACTTCTAACAACTAAACACGCGTTATAAAAATCAATATTTTAAACAATATAATTGCACACTGCGCAACGCGCGGGAATTCGTCCACTATACTTATAAAGGAAAAAAATTTCTTTTCACCACATTCATTTGAAACTCTCATGACTTTTCAATTTCTTTTTAATAATGATTTTAAGTTGGTTAATAAGGTTAAATAAATATCAAACCTAAAGTGTAATCATATATAAACTAAATTTCAATATTAAAAGAATATATTTACTTCTACTTACAAAGTTATATTTTTAACTTTTAACATATTATACTTAACCTAATAGTTTTAATATGATGTTGTATGTAAACATTTATCATTTTAAAGCTACAACTTTTGAACAATTTGTATAAAATACTTAAATGACAAAACTTCAAAAATGGTCCCTATGGTTTTCGAAAATATCAAGTTTAGGCCTTAAGTTCAAAAAACCTCACAGATGGTCCCTGTGGTTTCAAAACTTTTAATGTTTAGTCCTTCTGTGTAACTCCGTCAGCTTTCTACCGTTAAGTGAGGAGTATTTTCTTCATTTCAATACCTAGGGACCATTTATGAGGTTTTCTCTATTTAAAAAAGTAATAAAAATAAAATATAAATATTTAATGTCAAAGGGTCTCTCTCTCTCTCTTCTTCTTCTTCTTCTTCTTCTTCTTCTTCTTCTTTTATAACTGATGGAACAAAAAAACCCAACACCCTCCTGTGCCTTCACCCTTTTACTTGTTGACCAACCAAAGTCCAAGCCTTCTCTTCTTCATCTCGGTGGTACCAACTCGAGCATAAACAGCACCACCATCACTCTCCCTCCCTCTAACTTCTTCCCTCCTGATGACAACCCAAACCTCCAACACCACCGAGAAACCTTCGTCACCACTTGCCATCTTCCTGGCCCAACTCTAAACCGCTGCTGCAGTGCAACCTGGTGTGGTTTTTGTTTTGCTAAATCACTGCTAACTACATGAATCTGATTCACTCTTCATTCCTTGTTTTCATAAAAGTTCTTTTGTAAGCTACAGGGTATCGATTATTCGATAGTTGTTCGTCATAATAAGTATATAGTGAAACTGGAAATGCTGAATCTCAGATAGGAGTAGATTATGGAGATCTAGAAACATATGTTTACTTGATGTAGTAAAAACTTGAAATCAAAACTTAGATTCTGATAGAAATTAGGTTAGTTTATCAATTCCAGAATCTGGAAGAAATCGAATTCAAATGTTATATATTCAATCATTTTGAATTTGGAATTTAGGATTAGTTTACCTTAGATACCGGAATGGAAGATTCCGAAGCCCAACCAGTAGAGGTAGTTATTGATAGGGTGAGATCATATACGTTGAGATACAATAAAGCATGATCACTTCCTCCATTTCTAAGCTCTCTGGATGAATTCATCGGAAACAGTCGCATTGTTTTGTTTTATGTCTATGCACAGTTACAGACACACCACTTCGCCTCTCTTCAGTGCTCCCAATTCTTTCTCCAATGAAGATTATCCATGTAAACCCTAAACTCCCAACCCTAGAAAACCCTAAAAGATGAAAACTAAAAATTAAAATCGAAAGTTCGTGAATGAAGAGATTAAAGGCGCATGGAAGTCTAAATCTAATACAACAAATCAAAGCTAAAAAACGATAATCGTAATACAGTCTTACATCGATTTGAGCAGCAAGTTTAAGCCACCAGTTTAGATGTGAGAGAGAGAGAAGAGAGAGAGAGAGAGAGAGAGAGAGAGAGAGAGAGAGATGGGGTGGGACCCTTGCATATTAAATTTTATTTATTTAAAAATAATAACAGAAAACCTCATAAATGGTCCCTGGATATTAAAATGACAAAAATGCCCCTTATTTAACTCCTAAATTGTAACGGAGTGAGCCGGAAGGACCAAATGTTAAAAGTTTTGAAACCACAGGGACCATCTGTGAGGTTTTTTGAACTTAGGGACTAAACTTGATATTTTCGAAAACCACAAGGACCATTTTTTAATTTCTGTCTACTTAAATTGTAAATTTAAATATAACAGTATAAGTCAACTTAAATAACCCAAAGAATATTTTGTAAATAGTTAAAAATGATAAATTATAGTGTCTTTCTAATAATGATTATAAGTTTGTTAATAAGGTTAAATAAATATCAAACATAAAGTGTAATCATAAATAAACTAATTTTAATATTAAAATAATATATTTACTTCTACTTATAAAGTTATGTCTTTAACTTTTAACATATTATACTTAATTTATTAGATTTAATATGTTGTATGTAAACCATTATCAGTTTAAAGCTACAACTTTTGAACAGTTTGGATAAAATATTTAAATTGTTAATTTAAATATAACATTATAGTGTCAACTTAAATATAAATTTCAGTTTCACTTAAAAACCAAAGAATATTTTGTGAATAGTTAAAAGTGATTCATTGTAGTGCTAAATGCAAAAACTAAATTGTAATCTTATTTTAACTAAAACATTTCCTAAAGATATTTTTATAATCTATATCATATCATACATTTGAAACCCCTACACAAATTTCCAAGCACCTCATGCATTTGAAACCCCCACACCTTTTCACCTTCATAGTAATTAATCACATATCATGAAATGTTTTATAACTTATATAATATGTTTAATTAGCAATTAATGGATAGTCTACTATAAAAATGTCATTCTCTTTGAATAGATACACAAATACAAATCACATACAAAATTCACAAAAAAAGCAAGTTTAAATGTTTTATGTTGGTTTGAGGGCTTTAAACCATTTTTCGAGCCATGTTATTATGTTAAAATTTTTAATTTGAAAGTTTGTTATATACTAGTTCTTTTTTTTTTTATATACTTTTATTGGTATAATTATTCTTTTAAAACAATCATTGTATGTTGTGGTTGAAAATTTAATATAAATTAGATTAGATTCATATTATCGATCATATGTTATGGAAAATGATATAGATAATATTTAATTAAATATTGTATATATGTTTGTATGTTTGTGTTGCTTCAAAGTAATAATTAATAAAAAAAAATCATGGATATTCAATATTATACATAATATCCATGTAAATCTCAATAAAATGTAAATTGTCTATCTTATCACTTTATATTTTATTATATGTTTAACATTTTAATTATAATAAAAAGTGTCTTTTAAAAGTTTTCTTTCATTTATTAATAATAATAATTGGTTTTAAAACTAATGAACCATAATTATAAATAATAAAATCAAATTATAAAAATCATGGATATGTCATATTATCAATGCAAATCTCTTTTGAAATGCAATCTGTTTATCTTATCGTTGATTATTTAGTTAATGTTTCACATTTTAATAGTAGCATTAAGAGTTTTTTAAAAGTCTTCTTTAACTTATTAATAACAATAAGTGGTTTAAAACTAAAGAACAATAATTTTAAATGATAATAACATCAATTTATAAATTACATAACGTTAACAACAAATAAATTGTATTTTAAATGAACATCATTATTGAAATTAAAAAATAATCGCATAAGTAAAATTTTAAATTAATCAATCATAGAAATTGTTAAAAATAATATTTAATATATAATTATATTTAATTTTATTATTAATCAATCATAGAAATTGTTAAAAATAATATTTAATGGATAATTATATTTAATTTTATTAATGAGAAATGTGGATTGGTGTCAATGAATAATATTGTTCAAAATATTATTTCAAAGTTAATGTCAATAATATAACCATTTGAAACATATATTTTTCAACATTTTAACAATATATATTTAACCTATGCTACGCAACGCGCGACAATTCGTCTAACATATATATATATATATATATATATATATATATATATATATATATATATATATATAGAGAGAGAGAGAGAGAGAGAGAGTTAGGTTCAAATGTTTTTAGCAAATAGTGTGTGACTAAATGCACCAATGAGAATTCAAGAATAATAAATCATTAAATAAATTAAAAAAGGGTATAATGGTAAACTTCCTATATCTAATTATGGTAAAAAATAATTCAATGAATATCTCCTTAATTAGTTTAACCCTACAGCCCACATCCCTAACCTTAAAGAGTACGGCGGCTTCCTTAAATCATCAATATCTCAGTTCCTCCTTTCCACCAGAAATCATCGATACCTCAATTCCTCCTTTCCACCAAAAATCGATTCTTTCACAGCTGCATGTTCGTCGGCCTATTATGATCGGAAAGAGGCTAGAAGTGAGGGTTCGGTGGTGCTGGTGGATCGCTAGCATAGGCGATGGAGGGAGGCTGGCAGCGCAGGGCTGCTCCCCTCGGCTCCATTCTTCTTCTGGTCCGATTGTCTTGAAACACAAGGGTGGTTGCAAATTGGGAGTTGTAAGGTGACAGTAAGTCGTATGGGGTGGTGGCAATCGGCAGGTGGGTGGAATCGGTGATAGAGGAAGCTGTTCAACAATGATTCAATCAATAGGTAAAGGCTCCTTCTTTTCTTTTTGTTCTTGTTTAATTTGGCAGAAATTTTGATTTCTATGTTGCACGCCAGGTGTTTGTAGAAATGCCTCAAAGAGTATTTCTTTTATTTTCTTCACTAAACCTTTTGATATGTTTTTTTGTTGTTTTATTAACTCCTTATTTGTTAATTACCTGCTTAACATCAATCTTTGTTATTGGTATTTGATTTTTTTAATCAATTTAGGGTGAAGATTTGATTAAGGGTTTATAAGAGATTTTCACAAATTTGAGACATTTTAGAAATTGATCTAAACCCACACATATATGTATGTATTTCAATTTCAAGTTTTTCATCCATGTTGTTTCATTTTTTAAATCACAGTTGTATGAACTTCTTTTAATTTATTAGATTGCTGGAAAGAGAAAGGAATAAACAAATATAGAGATACATTCTGAAAGATACATGGATTCATGTCATTGGTTTACATCAAGGTGAACTTATGATAATTCCACTTATGCTCATGTTGATTATAGGTATCCTATTAAATTACTTATATTCCTGTTTAGAATATTTAAAACCATTCTGCAAGAATAGTTTATTCTGTAAGAATATTTTTGTTGTATTCTGAAAGAATTGCAATTAATTATTTGTATGTTTAAGGTGCAGTTGTTAGGATGATGCAGAAATGATGAGGAAACTTATGAAAAAAAGATATATGATACTTCATTCTGAAAGAATGAAGAAAAACAACAATATTCTTTCAGAATTTCAAGATTCAACATCCAAAAACAACAATATTCTTTCAGAATTCAAGAATTCAAGAATTCAAGAAGAAAACATGGCACACGATAGTATTCTAGCGGAATGTTGTTATTTTTTTTAAGAATGTTATTCATTTTTGTTTATATTTTTTTTGAATTTTTATAACTATATTAAAATGTATAAGACTTTTAGTCTGTAAGAATATGTATGAATTTGTATTTAAGTTCGGATGTATAAGAATATATTAGAATGTTTGTTATTTGAACATCTTATTCATGAATTTTGTTTTTCTTCAGTAATATTCTGTTACAATAAAATTCTGAAAGAGTATTATTCTAACAAAAAAATATTCTGATAGAATAAAATCGGTAAAATTTGAAATTGAATTAATTAAAAAATTCAGATTTTTTAAAATTAGGATAATTAATCATCCATAAAATTCCGAAAATTTCCTTTTATAAATGTAGTTAATTGTCCAAAATACCCTTTTGATAAAAATTGTGTGATTATATGATACATGTTACCCGATTGTAATAGCATAGACCCTCAGATCATGATTGTTGATTCTATTCATCCGATGGTCCAGATCTGTGCATTCTGGCACACAATAGTTATTGAAAACAATATAACCTAACCCTATATATATATATATATATATATATATATATATATATATATATATAGATAGAGAGAGAGAGAGAGAGAGAGAGAGAAATAGGTTCAATAGAAAATGCATAACTAGCGCACCATATGTTGGATACAATGATCAAGTGACACATGTCCATTTCTTTATTCATAAGTAATTTATTGTAGAAATTATTTATGTAGTTTAGTCTAAAGTAACGTGTTATCATGCTTTCATTGGTTCCAGCATGTGTTGACCTAAACATGCATTTTCCATAGAACCATCATATATATATATATATATATATATATATATATATATATATATATATATATATATATATAGAGAGAGAGAGAGAGAGAGAGCTAGGTTCAAATGTTTCTAACAAATATTGTGTGCATGAATGCACCAATAGGAATTTAGGAAAAAAATAAATAATTAAATAAATCATTTAAGGGTATTATAGTAATCTTTGCATAGTTAAGTATAGTAGATAATTATTATTCCTGATATAACGCAAGAAGCAAAGATAAATTTAGAACATTAGCCCTAAATCAAACTCATAATCGTTTCTGATCCACCGCTTCTGCTTCTTCTTCTACACTCAATCATCAAGATTCAAAACTCATTACCAGGTAATTATCCTTCTCAGATCAATTATTAATCTGTTCTTTCTTTTAATAAACTCATTTTTAATGAATTGCGGGGAATCATCTAACTTGTGCACGCTTCCAAGATCTACTGGTAAGCTCTATATTTTTCCTAAATCCAATTTTCTGTTTAGATTCGATGAAGGTATTTGGAGATGATACTAGAATTGAGGAAATCAAAGGTTTTGATTTTAGGGTTTTTGGTTCTACACTGGTAAAAGGAGAATTAATTTCTTTTTTATTTCATAGATCAAAAATGATGTGAAAATCACCATGATAGCCTTCAATCCATTTTGTTGCACATTGATTTTTATTGTTCTTTGTAAATGCTCTTATCGAGGTATGCTAACTATCGATTTACTACTTTTTCTCAAAAGTTTCATTTGAAAAGTTGTTTAGATCTAATTATCTTATTATGTTATTTCGAAGTATTATTAATTGTGTATGGTTTATGATTTATTGTGATTTGAATGAAATTACCCAGGTACGTCAAAAACCAATTAATTAATTTATATAAAACAATTTTTTAGTCTTTCAACCATCTTATTTAATCCATATACGTCATCTGTGGATTAAGTCTAATGGTTTACTTGATTTTCAACACACAAGTTATAATCAAGTTTACACTATTTTAATTTAAAATCAAATTATCAAAAATTATGTTGTGATTGTTTTTTATTCTAGTTTGAGTTTTATTTATTATGTTTTACCGATTGATTGCGTTTGAAGTTCATTTTATTAGTTTGTTTGTGACTATATCATATGTTAAACAAGTTGTATCAATTACATTAACATTTCATTTCCCTACATATTGTGAACTCAATTTCACTAGTATACTCACTGTGCTCTCATTCTTCTTTAATTTTAAATATCTATCATTCAAGTTGATTTTGTAATTTAGAATCTAACTTAAATAATGATAGATTGTTCTCGATTTTCTATTTGTTCTTGATACTTGATTGTTCTAAATTTGTCTTTGATGAAAAGGGTTAAGCTGACATTCTATCAGAATTTGCATGAAAAGGGTTAAGTTGGGATTTTTTTCGTATCGGAATACAAACACATGTTCATTCTATGAGAATATAAATATTACATAAAACATATGTTGCTAGTAATTATGACATAATACATTTATACATGCTTTAGAATGTTTATGCGTATAGAAGAAAAGACTATGATTTAAGTGCATTCTGTAATGTATTATGTTAGAAATTAGTTATATAAATGCGTTCTACTATGATTTAAGTGCATTCTGTAATATATTCTATTAGAAATTATTTATATAAATGCATTCTGTTAGAATGTCTTTGAGAATGTTTGTTAACAACAAGTATATTTGTTTAACAAGTAATACTAACGAGTAATGTATCTTATTCTTTGGAATGTATTTTATGCATTCTGTCATAATGTATTCTTCCAGAATAAAATCTATGTATTCTGCCAAAATGTATTCTGCCAACATGTATTCTATGTATTCTGTCATATTCTATGTATTCTACCAGAATATAT
The DNA here is from genome assembly GCF_002870075.4 of Lactuca sativa. NCBI lineage: Eukaryota > Viridiplantae > Streptophyta > Magnoliopsida > Asterales > Asteraceae > Lactuca > Lactuca sativa. Next base: position 226,747,922 of record NC_056627.2, read on the forward strand.
AAAGTGATAGTTACTTGCAAGTAACATGTTTTTAACCATTATTATTTTTTGTTATATTTGTGATAGGAATGACTGGAAGAATGCGTTAAAGACCTAATAGGAATAACTTGAAGAATTAATAAAGTTTGATCATACTCACAATTTAAGAATGTTATTATTTTTTAAGAATTTTATTCATTTTTGTTAATATTCTTTTAGAATATGTATAATTATATCAAAATGTATAAGATTTTTTGTTTGTAAGAATATGTATGAATTTGTATATAAGTTCGGATGTAAAAGAATATATTTAAATGTTGTTACTTTTCATCATCAGATTCAATAATTTTGTTATTCTTCAATAATATTCTAATAGAATAAAATTTTAAAAGAACATCATTCTAACAAAAAAATATTCTGAGAGAATAAAATTTAGTTATGTTTACAAATTTTGTTAGAATTAAAATTGAATTAATTAAAAAATTCATATTTTTAAAATTAGAAAAATTAATTATCCCTAAAAATCCAAATATTTCCTTTTATAAATGTGGTTAATTATCCAAAATACCCTTTTACTAAAATTTGTATGATTATATGGTAGATGTTATCCCAGTGTAATAGCATACACTCTCAAATCATGTCCATTGATTAATTTCATCTGTTGGTCCAGATCTGTACATTCTACTAGCACACAATAGTTAGTAAAAACAAAATAGCCTAAGCCTATATATATATGGCTTTCTTCGTTTCTCAACATTCAAACTCGTTGATGTAACATCCGGATTTTCAGGGTTATTATTGTGTAGTTTAATCTTTTGATTAAAGGAGAGACTCGACGAGTTGAGGATCCAACTCGTCGAGTCGAGTCGGGTTTCTCACGCGGATTTAATGAGTGGACTCGAAGAGTCAGAGGAGGGACTCGCCGAGTAGGTGCTGGGTAGAGAAACCCTAATTTCTCGGGTTTGGGACCTATTTAAAGGTCCTTATGGCCTTCATTTGCGGCCACTACACCCTGAGAAACCATAGAGAGCAGAGAGGAAGATTGTGGTGAAAGAATAGGGCTAATTCATCATCCTTTGGAGTATCCATGTGCAAATGTGTGGACTCGCCGAGTCGCCCATGTGCACTCGACAAGTCGGGTCAAAGTTTGATCGTTGACTTTCATTGACTTTAGGGTTTTGGTCAGGACTGACTTAAGAGAGTTCAGGGAAGGGTAGAATGGTCTTCTACCCAATCGTTAGAGCTGAGACAATAAGAGAGTGTTGATCGGGGATGTTAATTGAATAATATGATGAGGCCAGGTCGGGACATTGAGCATGAGAGTTCATCTGATTTCGTTTGAGGTGAGTCTTCTCACTATACTGTACCTAGAGTGGTAACAGAGTTATGTGATAGAGTTATTGTATCCTAGCTATACGATGTGTGGCACTGCATTATTTCTATGTGATTTATGTTGTGTGTATATAAGAGTTAGGACCGAAATGTCCACAGAGCTAGGACCAGAGGGTCCACAGAGTTAGGTTTAGAGTTATGTGCCAGTGTATTTGTACGTTATTTATTTTATGAGATTTATTGTGACATGTGATACGCATGATTCATAGTTATCAGAGTTAGGACCTTTGGGTCCATATAGTTAGGGCCATAGGGTCCACAGAGAGTTGGGACTGGAGGGTCCCACTGAGACACACTGACCAGAGGGTCAACAGAGTTATAGCCTTGAGTGGCTAATATGTGTTAGAGTGGTATTTTGGGGAACTCACTAAGCTTCGTGCTTACAATGTTTTGTGTTATATGTTTCAGGTTTTCTCAGGATCACGGGACGACACCGACTCGATTGTACACACCAGAAGAAGCGTTGGTTTTGAGGATCCTGGTCTATTAATTGATTGAACAAAAGAGTCATGTATTGTAATTTAAACAAAAAGGGAGATTTTTATGAAAAGTGTTAAAGAGATAAACGATTTTAAACGAAAATTTTGTTTTAAAAATTTCGGTGTTACAAGTTGGTATCAGAGCCTTGGTTTGAGGGATTCGGATGCACCTTCAGGTAATCTGGACTCAAACTGAGGAAGTAAGAAGAGTTTTCAAAGAAATGATTTTCTAAAAGTGAATAAGAGTTCTAAGAGAAAGCAAGAAAGAGCAGTGTGTACAATCAGTCAGAGCCCGAACGGTGATTTCCCAAAACAACCTTACCTTTGTATTATGAGATATTTATGATACATTTTATGAGGTATTATGCATGCTAGAGACAGGCTAGGTATTTCATATCTTAGGACTAGAGTGGCCTGATTTATGATGCCTTAGCCTAGGAGTTGCTGTTATACGTGATGTGCTTTTGAGAATGTGATGAGTGAGAGTATTCAATTGGAATCTGTTTAGGGGATTTGAGTAGGGGAGTAATCTAGGAGAGATGCCTAGATGAGTATTGTGGTGCTTATCGAAAGAATAGTTAGAACCCAATGGGGGGTAGATTTGCAGAGTTTGGTGGTACTTTCAAGAATGAGCAGAGCAAGAGGAGTTACCACCTAGAGTGAGTTCTATGTATTCTTCGATGCCCGAATGCTGCTTGCTTCGTGCTTTGTGGAACTCTCGATGATGGGAGTCAGCTACCAAGTGAATACGACGATATTCAGGAGGTAGATGGCTGGCATCATTAGGAGCTCTTCAGCGGCTGATGGCAGAGAAGTGGGAAGACCAAGGAAGGGCCTAGGGGTAACCTTAGTCAGATGAGTACGCTGGCAGAGTAGAGCATTTCGCTGAGGAGCGAGCACGCGTGACGGGATTGGGGAACAAGAAGGTTGAGCAGCTACTTAGGAGCTCTGGGATGGTCCGTGTGGAAAGTATGGGTAGATGTGGCAGGTAGTATGGGCCCGTACTACCGAAAGCAGAGGACCTATACTCGATACAGGGAGTATTCTGAAGGTTCTAAGGAGAAAATTGAGGAGTGATGTTATGGTTCAAGTACCATACATCAGAGCAGATTGAGGAGTGATGTTATGGTTCGAGTACCATACATCGGAGCAGATTGAGGAGTGATGTTATGGTTCGTATACCATGCATCGGAGCAGATTGAAGAGTGATGTTATGGTTCGAGTACCATACATCGGAGCAGATTGAGGAGTGATGTTATGGTTCGAGTACCATATATTGTAGCAGATTGAGAAGAGATGTCATGGGCTGAGTACCATGGTTCTTAGCAAATGATGCTTGTGATTCTCCGGTTTTCCGGTCAGGATTGATTGGTGGAATTTGGACGCGATGGGGTTTTAGGCCTGAGGGCCATGATTGAGTCCGAAGAGGCATCCCTTGAGAGGGAGGTCGAGAGCATTTCAGAGTATTTTGGTAAGATGTCAGATGTAGTCGGAAGACTCAAGGATTAGTAGTCAAGGAATTTATGGGGGATTACGGTCTGAGTGAGCAATCAGCCGATGGAGGAGATGTCACCTTCTGTGACCTGATGGGTGCTATTTATGTTTCTTGTGGGAAGTAGGAGAGGCGTGGGATTTCAGTTTTGGGTTTAGGAGTAAACCCTACGGGTTGACATTGATGACGATTTTTCCACCAGAGTATCAGGCATCATGTCTGCCGCGAGGAAATGATCTACCATGAGCAGGTAGTCAGTGGGGACTGAGGTGGTCAAGGTCCACATTACACTCTAATTGAGTATAGTAGGGCATGTGGTAGCGGTATCAGCGGGTAATCCAGTCGAGTATATCAAAGCGGTGGCTCTTCTGTCTATGATGGGTATTGAGTATGGTAGTGGAGTCCCTATTCTCGTCATGATTCACGTGTTGGAACAGGGGTTGAGAAGTCGAGGATGAGGAGTATGATGATTTATTGTTTCAGTCTAAGAGTCAGTGATAGTACTGGACAGTTGGGATGTTCAGTATTGGGATGGTATGAGACTTCAAATGGCTAGAGGCAGTCGTGATGAGAAGTTCCTGAGGATTTCTTCGAAGATTCAGGGTATTTGAGGTTTCTTGATCTCTACGTGGGGAGATCATTGGGCGTTGTGTGGCACCTTCCAAGCGTAGGCGCGATGTTTCTGGAGGAAACCGTCTATGGGGTAGAGTGTTGATGCGTCAATTAGTGATGGTTCGAACCTTAAGTCGGGGAGAACTGGGTATTTTATTGAGGAAACCAGAGATTTGTGCAAGAGCGGTTAGGGGTTGGATACAAAAACCTACGACTCGAATTCATAAGACCAGGGTCATTGGTGATCAAGGAAAGGTGCAGAGCGAGATAATGCATGTGGTATGTGTATGAGAAAGGATGGGTGTCTCCACGGCAGGTGGCCGATGGTCAGGAATCTGGTAGTGGTCAGGGTCGTTTCAAGTGGAAGACTCGTAATGATGGTATGGGCAGTTGAGAACTTCTGGGTCGAAGTATGGATTGTATATGCCCCTTTTTAGGGTGGATAGAAGATTAACGAGCAGCTAACTCCCAGGCCAGTATGTGTATTCTTGCTTGGATTTTGAGCAGTAGGGGAAAGGGTTTCGGAGGATCATCAGCATGTTCTGAAGCGTTAGTGCTTTCTTTATATTCCAATTAGTGTTTGGATACACTGAAGTTGCGCATTGGGTATAATAAAGAATTATTTACGTGGTTCAGAGGAAATGTATTGTTGTATCTGTATGGTGCTGGGAGTAGGAGATCAGTGGTTGAGGCAGGACATCGTGATGTTCTGTAATGGTGTTCCGTGGTACCCAGGTATAATGTCCCGATTTTGGAGTTATTTAGAATCTTAAGTTTGAGACGACTAGTGGCGTATCATGTATCTACGGTTCCAGTGGGAGCCCTCCGGGTATTGACATCAAGAGGGATTATTTAAGAAAGTGGATCTCCGCAGAGGTTGGTATTTTGTTATAGCGGTTGCCGCCAGAGTCTGTGATGCATATGTGGGACAAGTGTGTGTAGCTATCTATGATAGTCTACGGAGCATGAGTTATTGGACGTAGTGTGGCGTTGTGATGAGAATGAGAGTATGGGGTGAAGCTACAGGGAGCCGTAGTATTCACTAGTCAGAGGGTGTTGTGATGCCACAGGGAGTCGTAGTACTCACAAGTCAAAGAGAGGGAGTCGTGGTACTACGGGGAGCCGTAGTACTCACTAGTCAGTTGGTGTTGTGGTGCTACGGGGAGCCGTAGTACCCACTAGTCAAAGGCTGTCGTGATGTTGTGGGGAGCCATAGTACTCACTAGACGGCAAGAGAGTGTGATGATGGAGTGTTCTCCGATTAGTGTATGATGCAGAAGAGTTTTAGGCTTGAGTAGCCCTAGTATTAAGTTTTTGGAGCCTGGTGGTTGAATCAGGGGCGAGACTGCGGTCTTTGTCTCTATCAGGGCTAAGTCAATTTTTGGTTGGATTGTAGTTTTCATTTGAGAATTTTATGACTTGTGTGTCACAGGGCCAAGATAGTTGATGCGAGGAGGAAGCCAGTGTGAGCTCTTCTGCGGAGAGCCTGGTAGAGTTGTACGTGAGGGGGGTGGTATCGCGGCATGGAGTACCGATCTCAATTGTCTCAGATCGAGAAGTACATTTCACTTCCAGATTCTGGAAGAAATTCCATGAGGAGTTTGGACACGTACTTACCCTTGGTTGAGTTTTCCTATAACAACAGCCATCATTCGAGCATTTGTATGCCACCCTTTAAGCTGTTGTATGGGAGGAGGTGTCGGACTCCCATTTGTTAGGGAGAGGTAGGGCAACATGTGATGGGTAGTACAGAGATAGTGCTTTAGACGACCGAGCAGGTTCAGCAGGTCAGACAGAGGTTGCTGACGGCCCAGAGCCGTCAGAAGAATTATGCGGATAGACGACGGTCAGACCTCGTGTGGTGTTAAAAGAGATATGGAATTTGGAGCTGAGGCTTATGTATGGGATGTTTGAGGACACTTTTGAGCGAGCATGGTTATGCTTTTGTGTCTAAAGATAGAGTGTTGGGGATTCTTTGATTGGAGGGTTTCTGATAGCAGTCTAGTAGATGTGCCCCGGTGGAGTGTGAATCCTTTTATTCATGGGGCGTGATTCATATGATTTAGCATGATCGGCTTGGAGGAGAGATAGCCGGTTGTTGGACGTGGTCTTATGGGAATCAGAGAGCCAGTGAGGAAACTGGGTTGACATTCGAGGAGCAAAAATCATGGTGATCGCTCAAGTAGGCGGTCTGGCGGCGGATCAAGCCACTAGAGTTTCCGGTTATTGGGAAGGGGTATTTTTAGCGGCGAAAGAGTTGGTTTAAACTCTGGTTTTGGAGGTTCTATGTGGTTTCGGATGTCCATAGAGAAAGATATCAATGTGGTATGAAGATCATTTTGGTAGTGCCTTTCAAGTTAATGATTAAATCTATGTGTGGTTAAGGAATGATTTTGAGGGCGAAATCTAATTCAAGTGGGGGAGAATTGTAACATCCGGATTTTTAGGGTTATTATTGTGTAGTTTAATCTTTTGATTAAAGGAGAGACTCGACGACTTGAGGATCCAACTCGCCTAGTCAAGTCGGGTTTCTCATGCGGATTTAATGAGTGGACTCGACGAGTCAGAGGAGGGACTCGCCGAGTAGGTGCTGGGCAAAGAAACCCTAATTTCTCGGGTTTGGGACCTATTTAAAGGTCCTTATGGCCTTCATTTGCGGCCACTACACCCTCAGAAACCATAGAGAGTAGAGAGGAAGCTTGTGGTGCAAGACGAGGGCTAATTCATCATCCTTTGGAGTGTCTTAGCAAAGGTAAGGAAGGATTTCGAGTTGGGCTGTCTTGTGGGACTCAAATCTTCCATCATTTCGTTCAGAGCTGCTGTGAGAGGTAAGGATTCATGTCCATCTTCGTTTGATTTCATGAATCTAGGGTTTCTTCATTGCTTTATTTAGCTTGAATCTAGAGTATGAGAGGCCCCATGGTGAAATGATTCCTAGATCTGGACCTTAAGAGGTCCAGAGAGTCCCTTCCATTCTGCTTTATGCCTTTTCCTTGGAGTTATGAGCTAGGGTTGTCATGATATGAAGGATTTCCCTAAAATAAGCATAGAGAGCCTTGCATGTGTACCAAGATTCGACCTTTTCGTGGTTATTGGTCATAGGGAAGTCAGATCTATAGATTAAAGGAACGGATCTGACCTTAGAAGGCCAGATGAGTGTTGTCATCGGAGCAACTCGCCGAGTTCATGAGAGGACTCGACGAGTCGAGTCGGGGTTGCCACGCGATTCATACCAGGTGTAACTCGTCGTGCAAGGGGTTGGATCGACGTGTCAAGCGAGGCTAGAAGGAGGATTTTGTGGACACGTGTGGACTCGCCGAGTCGCCTATGTGCACTTGACGAGTCGGGTAAAAGTTTGATCGTTGACTTTAGTTGACTTTAGGGTTTTGGTCAAGACTAACTTAAGAGAGTTCAGGGAAGGGTAGAATGGTCTTCTACCCAATCTTTAGAGCTGAGACAATGAGATAGTGTTGATCGGGGATGTTATTTGAATAATAGGAGGAGGCCAGGTCGGGATATTGAGCATGAGAGTTCATCCGACTTCGTTTGAGGTGAGTCTTCTCACTATACTGTACCTAGAGTGGTAACAAGGTTATGTGACAGAGTTATTGTATGATATCTATGCGATGTGTGGCACTGCATTATTTCTATGTGATTTATGTTGTGTGTATATTAGAGTTAGGACCAGAGGGTCCACAGAGTTAGGTTTAAAGTTATGTGCCAGTGTATTTGTATGCTATTTATTTTATGATATTTATTGTGATAGGTGATATGCATGATTCAGAGTTATCAGAGTTAGGACCTTTGGGTCCATAGAGATAGGGTCATAGGGTCAACAGAGAGTTGGGACTGGAGGGTCCCACTGAGACACACTGACCAGAGGGTCAACAGAGTTATAGCCTTGAGTGGTTAATATGTATTAGAGTGGTATTTTGGGGAACTCACTAAGCTTTGTGCTTACAGTGTTTTGTGTTATATGCTTCAGGTTTTCTCAGGATCACGGGACGGCACCGTCTCGCTTGTACACACCAGAAGAAGCGTAGGTTTTGAGGATCCTGATCTATTAATTGATTGAACAAAAGAGACATGTATTGCAATTTAAAAAAAAAAAAGGAGATTTTTATGAAAAGTTTTAAAGAGATAAACGATTTTAAACGAAAAATTTGTTTTAAAAATTTCGGTGTTACAGTTGAACTTTCTCATTGAAACAAAGATCCCAATTACTCCCACTGTCTTCAACATACCTTATGGTCCATCTTCGTTTCTTGGAATTTAAACTCCTTGAATTTTTTCATTGAAGTAAATATTTCATCTTGCAAGATGCTTGTTTATTTCATAAATGAACTGTTGGAATAGTGTCTAAGCCCGTAACTATATTTGGTATGTACTTGACCCGGTTGTGCATGGTCCTTTTGGGTTTCCTTCTCCAAAGCAACTTGACAAGGTAATTTAAGGAGAAAGAGAGAATATTATGGTTTATTAATATATTATAAGAATAATATATTAAAGGAGAAATCATATTTATTTAATTAGTATTAGTCATAAATTAATTAGGAATTAATTTGGTGACTAAAAGAGATTAATTAAATAAAGGGGTATAAACTGTCAAATGCATGATAGTTGAGTTTTGGGCTGGAGAACCTAATGGACTAAGGGGGAACGAAATTATGATGGGGATCCATCATATTTTCATCCAAGGGCCCTAATCTAGAAGGTTCTATGGGTTGCTTGGTGATTAAGTTGTCCATTAGGGTTTATGCTGAAACCCTAGCAGCCAGCAGTATAAATAAGACCCTTAGGCTATGGAAATCGGCTACCACTTGATTCTAAGAGAACCCTAGTCCAATTTCAGCACCTCTCTCACCCTCTCTCATATTGCCTTTTTGCTTGTGGGGTTTGTGAACCATTAGAGGAGTTACATTTGTGACTCTAAGCTCAAGATCAAGAAGACTACAAGGATTCAAGTTACTTGAAAGAGGTAAACTAATTAGATCTGTTTTCTTAATGATAATTTTGAATAATATATGATAGATCTAGGTTTGTAAGTCTTGGAATCAAAGCATGTACAATAGAGAAACCTAGATCCAAGCATTAGGGTTTGTATGAGCACATAGGAATGTTTTTTATGCATAAAAACCATCAGTGGTATCAGAGCCTTGATTGGTTTCAATTGTATGTGATGATTAACTGTTTTGCTTGCTGAAAATCGAGTTTTTTGCCTCTGCCCGACTCAACTCGGCGAGTCAGTATCTGGACTCGGCGAGTTGGCCCCTACTCGGCGAGTTCAGTGCTGACACGGCGAGTTTGTGCGTCAGACAGAGGGTATTTCGGGATTTAGTTGCTGTTTTGACTTGGATTTGATGCCTAAATCGTTTTTTGAAGTTAAAATCTGAATTTTATCTTAATTAAATGATTATCCTTTCCAAAACAATAGATAATTTTAAATCTTTTTAAATATTGGTTGTTTATATGATAAAAATGGATTATTTAAAATTATTTAGTAGTTATCTAATGACTAAAATAAGATTAGGTCAAATATAGATAATTGTGAAATTAATTGTTTAATTTAAATTATTTTTTATTTGATCCTTTGTGTTTTGAAAAGTTCAAAATTTGCCCTCAAGTTTTGAGATTTGAATTTTGTGATTAAAAGTTTAATTTTGAATAATTTAAATTTCAAACCCTTAAAATTTTACAAGTTTAAAATTCAACCCTATACTATTATATATTATTACAAGCTTAATATATATATATATATATATATATATATATATATATATATATATATATATGTATGTATGTATGTATGTATAACTTAAACTGCTAGTCTTACCATTAGTATGCCTCATTCACGAAGCCAGTCTATAAGGTGGGTATAAGGTTGCTGCCTATAAAATGGCGCTTAATGGGTGTACACTCACACCCACCGCTTGCTTGACTGGTGGAGGGTCGTTAGCCGAACAGGTAGGATAGGGCAACCCTCTCCTCATTAAAAGTATAATGTAAGATACAAAGTAACTACATGTTTTTCAAATTCCCAATCTTAGTTACTTTAGGGTAAAATGTGAAAATGATGCTAATCCATGGAATTACACTTCGTACCCTTGTCAAATGTTGATGGAGCACGTGTAGTTAACCGGCACATCAATTTAGGGATGACATTGGTAGCGAAGGGTGACTCGATGTTTGTCATAGATCAATGGAGCGTGTGTGGTTTACCGGTACATTGATTAGGTGATAGAGACATCGAGTGCACCATGTTGATTCGCATGGTTATTCACAATTTGTTTGCGATCCTCGGTATCCCAGTCGCATATTTGATATGCATATCAAGATTTAAACATATCATTGAAAAGTTCAATGAATCTCAAAGATCCAGGAGTTTTCAATACATTTAAAACCTAAATTTCTTTTTCGTTTTTCATGGTGAGAATTAGTGAATCGTTAGTCACTTACCTTCAAATTATTTACTTTTAGAGTACGGCATCCCTTTCTAAGTTGTAAATAATGTTGTTGGATCCTAGCCCTAATTTCTCATTTGGGTGTTTAATTAGGGATTCATTTCTAATCAAACTTTGTTCCTTTCTTTTTCAGATGTCTGCAAACAACAACAACAACGCTTTTGGGTCATTCTCGTTGATGAACCTGTGTCAGAAAGTGACATTTGAAGTGTCAAATTTAAACGAGTGGATGAGGTATATTCGCATGATAACACGCTATGAGGACAAAGAATATGTCCTCGATGAAAACCTTGAAAAGATCATCCCAGATGTTGCCACTCCTGAAGAGCTGACCGCCTTTGAGGCCCACGAGCGTGATGCTACGAAAGTTCACTGCATCATGCTGGCCACCATGAACCTTGAACTCCAAAAGTCCTATGAGGACATGTATCCGTATGAAATGCATCAGGATTTGTTGGACAGGTATCATCAGAGCGCGAGCCAAGAGCGCTATGAAATCATTACTAACATGATCACCGCTAAGATAGGGAGTGGAGAATCCCTAACCTCTCATTTTCAAAAATTGCAGAGGTATGTTGATCGTCTTCTCAAACTTAATGTTAAATTTGATGAGGATTTGGCTATCGACATAATCCTCCACTCCTTGCCCTCCTACTACAACCAATTTAGGATGACCTACCATATGAACAAGGAGGAGGTCTCCTTGAGCAAGCTCCAAGGACTCTTGAGAACTGTTGAGATCAACCTCAAAGACAAATATGTTGCACCGTCCCCTGCTGTGGCCGCTCCTGTGATAGCAATAGGTCAAGGAAAGGGTAAAACGAGGAAGGCTCCATGTAAGAGCCACCATAAGGGGAAGCCCCGTGATGGTTCATCCTCAAGTGGGACCAAAGCAGGCCCTGCTAAACCCTCATCCGATCCGAAGGAAGTAGAGTGCTTCTATTGTCACCAAAGGGCCACTGGAAGCGAAGCTACCCTCAGTATCTGCAAGATATAAAGGATGGGAAGATTAAGCTCACCTTTGCAGGTATGTATTCTATTAAATCTAATAACTCATCATTTGCTACTTCATGGGTTCTTGATACAGGGTGTGGTTACCACATTTGTTCTGATATGCAGGGCCTAAAAAGAAATAGGGAGGTGGAACCTGGAAAGATGAACCTGATTATGGGAAACACAAGATCGTCGCGTGTGACCAAAGTCGGTGTTTATTCTTTAGTGTTGAGTAATGGGTTAGGGATAAATTTAAACAATTGCTGTTATTCACCAGATATGGCAAGAAACAATATTTCATTTCATGGGTTGTTTAGACAAGGTTTCAGATATTCTTTTGATAATAGTAATGGTTCTATTAACGTTTATTTGAATGGTGTCTTTTATTTCAATGCATTACCTTGTAATGGGATTTATGAATCTGTGATGGTAGTTGATAATTTAGGACATAATGTTTTGAATATTGATTCGTCTACTGGTCTAGACAAAGCATGCTTGTGGCATTGTCGCCTTGGCTATGTCAATAAGAAATGTATAGCCCAAATCCAAAAGGATGGAGTGTTGGAGTCATTCGACCTTAGGGACGATGACACGTGTGAATCTTGTTTACTTGGGAAGATGACCAAGTCACCCTTTACTGGCACTTGTGAAAGAGGTGAGGGTTTATTGGATCTCATACACACCGATGTGTGTGGGCCCTTTAGATCCAGCACAAGGGATGCTTGCCGCTTCTACGTGACTTTTACAGATGATTATGGCAGATATGGATATATCTACTTAATCAAGCAAAAGTCAAAAACCTTTGAAAAGTTCACAGAGTTTAAGAATGAAGTGGAGAATCATCTGGGCGGGAAAATCAAGATGCTTCAGTCAGAACGAGGAGGAGAGTACCTAAATCTTGAGTTTCATGACTATCTAAAAGAATGCGAAATTGTTTCTCAATTGATGCCTCCGAGGACGCCACAATTGAATGGAGTGGCTGAGAGACATAATCGGACCTTGTTGTACATGGTTCGTTCTATGATGAGTTGGACTTCGTTACAAATAGCTTTTTGGGGGTATGCCTTAGAGACTGTCGCCCATATCCTTAACTTAGTTCCCACCAAGAAGGTTTACAAGACTCCTCACGAGATGTGGACAGGGAAGGCTCCCTCATTGGCACATATTAAGGTTTGGGGTTGCGAGGCTTTCGTAAGACGAGAGACTCACGACAAGCTCGAACCTTGTAATGAGAAGTGTTATTTCATCGGCTATCCACATAAGTCTTTTGGCTATCTTTTCTATAGACCGAATGACAATGTTGTCTTCGTTGCTAAAAGAGGAGTTTTCCGAGAAAGGGAATTAATAATCCAAGAAGATAGTGGGAGGCAAATTGAACTTGAAGAGATTCAAGATCAAAGCGATGAAGGAACCTCTAACACTAACACTCAACTTGGGGAAGAAACTCCTGTTGAACCTGTTGACGAGTCCTTACCTCTTCGACGTTCCACTAGGGCTAGTGTTCCACCCCAATTATATGGATTTCATATTACTACTGAAGGGGATACATTTATTAGTGATAGTACACTAGTAAATTTGGACGAACCTAGTAGCTACAAGGAATCCATGGCAGGCCCGGAGTCTGCGAAATGGAAAGAGGCGCTGGACAGCGAGATTCAGTCCATGTACAACAACCAAGTTTGGAATTTGGTTGAAAATGTACCGGGTCGTATGACAGTCGGGTGCAAGTGGATCTTCAAGAAGAAGACGGACATGGATGGGAAAGTGCATACTTATAAAGCGCGATTGGTTGCGAAGGGCTTTACTCAAACTCCTGGAGTTGACTATGATGAGACCTTCTCGCCAGTTGCAAAAATAAAGTCTATTAGGGTAATGCTTGCAATAGTTGCGTTTCATGATTATGAAATATGGCAGATGGACGTGAAAACCGCCTTCCTTAATGGAAAGTTGGCTGAGGGTGTTTACATGAATCATCCAGAGGGTTTTGTTGATGCGAAGCATCCAAATAGAGTATGCAAGCTTGAGAAATCTATTTATGGATTGAAACAAGCGTCTCGCAGATGGAATCTTTGTTTTGACGAGAAGGTTAAAGAGTTTGGCTTTCTGCGAAGCGAAGATGAATCTTGTGTGTATGTCAAATCCAGTGGGAGTATAGTGAGCTTCCTCGTATTGTATGTTGACGACATACTGCTCATAGGAAACGATGTCCCAACCTTGCAGGAGTTCAAGTCCTGGCTTGGGAAATGTTTCGCTATGAAGGACCTCGGAGAGGCTGCTTATATTCTGGGAATAAGGATAGTAAGAAACAGAGAAAAAAGACTGATAGGACTCAGTCAAGATACATACTTGGACAAGGTACTAAAGCGTTTTAGTATGGAAAATTCCAAGAAAAGGGAGTTGCCAATCCAAAGCAATACCAAGCTGAATAAGACTCAGAGCCCGAGTACAGAGGCAGAGATAGCTGATATGAGTCGAGTACCTTACGCTTCCGTAGTAGGCTCTATCATGTACGCTATGACTTGTACTCGCCCTGATGTGGCCTTCGCTTTGAGCATGGTTAGCAGATATCAGGGGAACCCAGTCAGAGCTCATTGGATTGCGGTAAAGAATATTCTTAAGTACCTATGAAGGACCAAGGAATGGTTTCTAGTCCTCGGTTGGAGTGATGACTTGAGGGTACGAAGGTACAATGACGCTAGTTTTCAGACGGATCGGAATAATTTCCGATCGCAGTCGAGCTGGGTCTTTACCCTAAATGGAGGAGCAGTGACTTGGAAAAGTTCCAAGCAGGAGCCGTAGCTGATTCAACGTGCGAATCAGAGTACATTGCGGCGAGCGAAGTGTCAAAGGAAGCTATATGGTTGAAGAACTTCATTGGAGACCTTGGAGTTGTGCCATCCATACAGGATCCGATGGAAATTCTCTGTGATAATGAAGGAGCGGTTGCCTTGACCAAGGAACCAAGAGATCACGGTAGATCTCGACATATCGACAGAAAATACCATTTTATCAGACATCGGGTAGAACAGGGACTCCTCGTTGTGAAGAGGGTATCATCAGAAGAGAACCCAGCAGATCCCCTTACGAAGGGACTAAGTAGGGTCAAACACTTGCAGCACGCTAGGAGCATTGGACTGAAGGATGATATAAGTTTGGATTAGATAGGAAACGTGTAATAGATAGTTTGTACTTAACATTTGATGAATAAATAAAATTGTGTTATTTATGAGTAAAGCTATTATCTTGTGTTGGTTATTTATCTATTGTTTCCATTTTGCATGTTTTGACTTCCTGAATGATAGGATTATTCAAACAGTCCACAGTCGGTCATATTTTGGAAGTAGATATGAATGAAGACTGTCATGAATTGTTTTTAGATTGTCTAAAAGGTTTTGGGCATAGAAAAGGTTTGTTGCAAAGTTCATGAGTGCTTATGAATATGATTTGAGCATTGGAATAAACCCGAGTTTGCTGGTATCCCTGCGTGGTGTTTTACCTTAAGTGATCGCAAAGCGATAATATCATATAGTCTTAAAACTTATAGATATGGTTGTTGTTTGCTGGTTGGTTATGCATTGATGATGTGTAAATGCATCAGTAACTTGATGCTATAAAACGCGTTATTGTGCATGATTCAATTAGTGAATAATGGATGCATATGAGTCGAAGTTGATCTGTACCTTTTATTCTATGAGAATAAAAGTGATATCTTGGCCACTTGATGATTTGGTTTGACTTATGTGTCGGGCCCGGTCAGAATGAAGTTGATGTGTTCAACTAAATTCTATGTCAAACAAATCAGAAATCAAGAAACAAATGTTGGACAATAAGCATTGTCAGCATGATATCTAGAACGGAGGATTATACGATCCCTTATCTTAAGGACAAGTTTATCAGAGTTGACAGCAAAGTATAAGAGCTACGATTGCTAATCGGATTCTGAAGTCATATGTGAGATATAGTTACTAGACTTATCCAAGTGGGAGACTGTTGGAATAGTGTCTAAGCCCGTAACTATATTTGGTATGTACTTGACCCGGTTGTGCATGGTCCTTTTGGGTTGCCTTCTCCAAAGCAACTTGACAAGGTAATTTAAGGAGAAAGAGAGAATATTATGGTTTATTAATATATTATAAGAATAATATATTAAAGGAGAAATCATATTTATTTAATTATTATTAGTCATAAATTAATTAGGAATTAATTTAGTGACTAAAAGAGATTAATTAAATAAAGGGGTATAAACTGTCAAATGCATTATAGTTGAGTTTTGGGCTGGAGAACCTAATGGACTAAGGGGGAACAAAATTATGATGTGGATCCATCATATTTTTCGTCCAAGGGCCCTAATCTAGAAGTTTCTATGGGCTGCTTGGTGATTAAGTTGTCTATTAGGGTTTAGGCTGAAACCCTAGCAGCCAGCAGTATAAATAAGACCCCTAGGCTATGGAAATCAGCTACCACTTGATTCTAAGAGAACCCTAGGCCGATTCAGCACCTCTCTCACCCTCTCTCATATTGCCTTCTTGCTTGTGGGGTTTGTGAACCATTAGAGGAGTTACATTTGTGACAATAAGCTCAAGATCAAGAAGACTACAAGGATTCAAGCTACTTGAAAGAGGTAAACCAATTAGATCTGTTTTCTTTATGATAATTTTGAATAATATATGATAGATCTAGGTTTGTAAGTCTTGGAATCAAAGCATGTACAATAGAGAAACCTAGATCCAAGCATTAGGGTTTGTATGAGCACATAGGAATGTTTCTTATGCATAAAAACCATCATGAACTTCATAAGCTTACACATTCTTGACATCCTATTTTGTTTTGAATATGTTAGTTCCCATCCATGTTTATCATCTTCTTGAAGATTCACTAATACTTATGTTTTTAAGGTGAAGTGTTTGATCAAACAAGTTTTCAAACGTCCATAAACATCCATAGCGTCTGATAGTTGGCATACTCTAATTATTTTCTTCCAGTGACTTATATTACCTTTTTAATATAAAATCTTTACTTCTAAGTATATGAAATCCTCTATCAAGTCTAATAGGAAGAGTTGGAGGTATGTCATTTTCCTCAATATCTCTTTCAATATCGAATTGGATGCTAGGACTAACTTTAAATTCTCTGTTGGTTAACTCTTGAATCCTATCAAGATCAGTGTGACTTCCACTAAACCTTTTAGATATAAGCTCCATCTCTTGGAAAAATGTCCTTCAAGCAACAAACATTTTGTTCTTAGAAGGTTTGTAAAACAATTATCCAAAACGCTTGTTGAGATGTCCAACGACACAACACGTCTCTAAGCTAAGTCCTAGATTGTTGAGCACTTCATAAATAATGTAAGCCTCAAAATCGAAGACTTTTGTATGTGCTAGTGGAGGATGAACCTTTACTCCACATTTTCAGAGAGTGTCTCAGAAACCTTCTTAGTTGGTATAAGACCAAGGACTCTTTAAACACTATTCATGGTACAATCCATGAACTGTTCTATTAAGTATAATTCGACTAATCAATTATCAAATCAAACAATGCTTTGTTTCTCTTTTCCAACAACACTCCTTGTGATAGTGTTCTAGGCAGAGACAACTTATGAAACCTTTTCATAATTCCTTAGATGGTCGATATGGTTTTGACTAAGATACTCATCATTCTTATTAAATCTGAGTATCTTATCCTTTTGCCCAGTTGATTCTCAATTTCGTTTTATGAAAGGTTTAAACACCTAGAAGGTTCTAGTCTCAATGTTTATTCAGATAAATGTTCTCACAAAGTCAGTCTTACTATATATTAAGGTTTATCTTAACGTTCCATTAGTGTGAACTAATTCCAACATATATTTACATTACCAAGTAATGTATTAATCATCAATCTTGATAAACATGATTTGCATTTACCATAAGACTCGCAATCTAATGATATCCAATATCCAATCCAACTGGATACTTGGGAATGAATTTCATGTTTACATGTTTAATACAACTATTCCACAAATACATTTTATCCAAACTTTTGGATGTATTCGAATTATTATGTATTGTGGATAGTCTGAATGGACCATTAGTCAAAACTAATTCACATTATCATATACTGCTTTTATCATATGTCTTAACAAACAAGACTTGCATTTATCATAAGAATCATAGTTAAATGAATTCCAAAACCCTATCCAGCTGTCACTTTGGCATCAATTCGAGTTTTCAAGAATATGATTCCATAATATTACATCTCATTCAAAATTTGAATCAACCTTTAGAACTATTGTTAACATACCAGTTTCATAGATTTCATGACTTTTCTTTTAAATACAAAACATATGAAAAGTTCTATATTTAAAT
This sequence comes from Lactuca sativa, assembly GCF_002870075.4. Classification (NCBI taxonomy): domain Eukaryota; kingdom Viridiplantae; phylum Streptophyta; class Magnoliopsida; order Asterales; family Asteraceae; genus Lactuca; species Lactuca sativa. The sequence goes on from NC_056627.2 coordinate 226,765,671, forward strand.
GTGTTAGAACATTTTCAAGAAATGTGTATAAACAGTTTTAGAATCATAAGACAATAGATTAAATATTTGGGAGAACTAGATGTCTTTTAATCCTATGAATAGTAGCAAGAGCCCGATATTCATGATCAAATCTGCTTCTTCTTGTTTCAATCCTTTTAGTCCTTTACAGTCACTCCATATTCTTGCGAATGTCGGTACCTTATCCTTAGTATAATACTCAAGGATTAGAAGTAATTTCCAATGGCAATATGAATTTTCATATTAGATTGTAGACTAAACATTCACGAGAACAAGTTATCATTTGATCATATGGATAGCAGCGTGGGTTTGTAATACATGATCAAGTTATATTCTATATGTTTCATTCTTCTCCATCAGATATATTTAAGCATGAATACTTTATAAGTGCTTTTCTTATTTTGGAAATGATCGTTTATCAGAACAAGTATCAGAATAAACCTTCCTATTGTCCATTGCCCTGGGGGGGGGGGGATTAGGTATATCACCTCTAATCGCATGGGAAATTGGATTTCTTCTTTTTGACATTTATATTCATGATAATGAATATGGGAGCATTTGAAGTTGGAGTTTCTATGATTGGCAATGTTGGTCTTAAAGGATCTCTACATGTCATGCAACTCCTCTATGGACATTTCCAATTTGATCATATCAAAATCAGAACAAATTGATTATATGTACGTTTATCTAGTTGATAATCATTGTCAATTCTTAACTAAATGAAATTCTATTTCACTTCCATATGTTTATTTGATAGTTTTTCTTAACAACTTTTTTGGAATGCAATGGTTTAGAAGAATCTTAAGAAGAGATTTATCTAAGGAATGATCTTTTTATGCGTAAATGAGAACTATTCTCAAATTATAAATTTGGATTAGATGTATCACATTTCCAGCTAATCCTTTTGAGAGGTTTTATAACAATAGATTATAGTGGATTATCTTGCTGACATCATTCAATATTAATTCCATTCTTATTTATTTTATTAATCCTTTAAATATTTTTTCAACTCTAATATATTATTTACTATGGATAGGATCCATATTTGGCTTTTCAATGTGTAGAGGGACAACATCAACACACCATGAAGTTATTTAGGTAGGCAATGCACTTTGCCAGTTTCAATCTCCATGAAACTCCTAGATCTTTTGAGATTCATTAAAACTATATAATGGAATGTTAATCTCATATATGAACATCCTCTATTTTTTTCCGGGGATACCAAGGTCTCCTAAATAAGATGGTGAACCAAGCATGTAGAAACACGTGACCTCTTGTCACACCCCCTACCGGCGGCGAAAACATCGGGTTATGCAATGTGGTCATGGAACACAGTTATTGAAGATACATTGAATAATACAAAAATATAGCATAAATAGTGAATGTATTACTACTGAAAAAGATATTACAATATAAATTAAAGTTTACAATAATCTGATGTCTTAAACAATAGGTAAAAACTACATCATTATTCTATAGGTAATGTTGACTTCACATCTTGACTTCCATGTGTGTAGCTTCCATCTCTTGATTTCCTATGAATACATGTGATTTTGAAAACTTCAACATAATGTTGGTGAGTTCATTGGTTTATAGAGTTTGTATCGAAAATATGTTTACTGAATATGTACTTTTATATCAAGAGTATGTTTACAGAGAATTTACTTTTATACCAAAAGTATGCTTATTGAGAGTGTACTTTTATACCAGGAGCAAGTTCACTGAGAGTGTACTTGAATCAAAGAGTATGTTTACTGAGAGTACACTTTTATACCAAAAGTATGTTTACCGAGAGTACACTTTTATACCAAAAGTATGTTTACTGAGAGTGTACTTTTATCCAAGAGTATGTTTACCTAGAGTGTACATTTATACCAAAAGTACATTCACTAAGAGTGTACTTTTATACCAAAAGTATGATTACTGAAAATGTACTTTCATCCATACGTATGTTTACTGAGAGTGTACTTTTATCCAATAGGTTGTTTTATTACATCTATGTTTGTTTCAACTTATCTGTCTGTTTGTTTAAGGCGTGAATATCAAGATTAAAATAAGTTCCTCATAATCGAGATGTTGACGAGTTTAATTACCCAGTGTGAATCTTCCATCAAGGTTGTAACTAGCAACCACAGGTAGGGGTGTCAACCCGTATAGATCTATACATAAATCTCCCATTCATTTAAGATTAACGATTATAAGCAGGTGTCTTGGCTAAGTATTAAACTTAGAAGACGAATATGTATCATTTAACCACTACATGAATAGACGTAATATTTGTAGTCTTAACTTATAGTTTTAAGTTATTAGACGAATGTTGCATTGCATAATTATATTAATACATAACTAGAAAAGGGCACGCGGCTTTGCCGCTTTTGGACTATGTCATAAAAGTCAAAAATCGGCAAACTTTAAAAGATGTGTTGAAAGTGTAAATTGCCACAAATAGGGGAGAAAGTTGACAATCCCTAAAATTAGATGTCGAAAGTGTACAACAACCAAAAAGAACATTGATGGAGAAAAACCAAAAATGTTGTGGCTATAGTATGAAAGTTGCCAAAGTTTGGAAAATATGGTGGGAAATTTTTAAAGAATGTTTTTTGTGTTTTTTATGTGAAAATGTAAAAGTTTTGACTCTAAGGACGAAAAGTGTCAAACTCAATAAAGATTTGTGGCAAAAATACCAAATCATAAAAGTTTTGACTGTAAAGACTAAAAGTGTCAAAGTCACTAAAGATTTATGGCAAAATTCTAAAGGCACAAAAACTTAATCAAAACGGAAAAATATAAAAGTTTTGATTTTAGAGACCAAAAATATCGAATTTTGTGGCAATAGTTGACAAATGAAGAAAACTCTGTGGCAATAGTGTGAAGAGCTGGAACTTTACTGTTCCTAAGCTTCCTTAGCTTTAATATATATATATATATATATATATATATATATATATATATATATATATATATATATATATATATATATATATAATTTAATTATCTTTGCAAAAATAAAACGGACACAGTGACGACATAGTATAATGATCCATTTTAAATGGGCATAGTAATGGTGTAGTATAAAAATAATCCATTTTAAACGGGCAGAGTAATGGCATCGTATAAAAATAATCCATTTTAAACGGGCAACGTAATAACATAATATACAAAAAAAAAACATTTTAAACAGGCAGAGTAACGGCGTAGTAAACTAATTATCTATTTATGCGGAGAGAGTAACTGCATAAATATGTTTTTGTAAATATAACAAAAACTGACATAATGATAAATTAACATGTATCCCCCCCCCCCTTCTAAAATTGGTAAAAGTTGGAAAATGGGCCATGAAACTCACCCTTGTAGCGTGCTTTATCGAGACTAGTTCCTTTCGAAAAGTTGTCAGAAGCTCGGGATGACTCGAGTTCGAGGGGAGGGGACCTTCAAAAAATTCAAGAGAGAGAGAGAGAGAGAGAGACAATTAGGTTTGGTGTGAGAAATGAAGGATACTTAAGCAGCTATTTATAGGGATCTCAACTGTGAAGTGCGTCATGCTTCTGACAAAGGCACGTCACGCCTAGTGATGTTGGATCCATCCAGGCGTTGCACATCTCTCTCTCTCTCTTTCTCTCTCTCTCTCTCTCTCTCTCTCTCTCTCTCTCTCTCTCTCTCGCTTGTCCAAATCTTTGAATCTGCTCGAATCTCATTCGTCAGGAGGCCACGTTGTGCGTTTCGAGCGTATCGCATCACCTCCACCGGGTAAAATCTCATATTTTCAGAAAATCATATATTTTGCATACAACTTTTGGTTTTCGATGTTCTTTATATCCACACATTTGTATCGACGAGTACTAAAACTTTCCTTTAGATTGCGTTAGCTAATTCGAATTCCATTTTTAGCTCTTATTTTTATAAGAGGTGTACCCTAAATGATTTTTCAAAAAACATAACTCTATCATATGAACTCCATTTCCGACGTTCTTTATCTCATCTATTTTGTATCGAGGAGTACTATGATTCTCCTTTATTTTGTTTTGGCTAACACTCAATCGCTTTCCTCTAACTTTTTGTAAGGTTCGAAATATGTAGTAAGGTGTCGAAGTACATTTAGGCCTAGGTAGTGTTGATGTCGAAGTCTTGTATTTCGAATGTATGTATTACGTAACGAATTTTTAGAGGTAGAAGCTCAAACATATAGTCCTTATGCATTTTTTGCACGCGTCTGTATCACCTTATAAATAGGGTAAGTATAGGAGTCGAGAGTAAGATTTTGAGCTTTTGTGATTTTACTCTTTGGTGTTCTTCTACTTGTTTAGATGTGATAATTGAGCCTAACAGAAATCATTATATTCTCGATTTCGTTCTTAATACTCAATTCAAACGAACTTCATTTGGTATCATAGCAGGATACAATCATTCATTTCGGGTTTTCTCGTATTTTTCAAAAGTTTTGAATCATTCTTTCCGATTCAAGAGATTTTCGCACTTTTGATTAAGAAAACTAGTTTTATTTGATCGAATTGTCACGATTCTATAATAGTTTGATTGATCGAGTGTCTTCTGAACAATTACTGAAAAATTCTTCCGTTAGATCTCCTTTTCTAAATCTTTTCATCATTTCAGTCCGTACAAAAATGCCGAATTTCAACATGATCACAATGTCTGGCTTTTCTCATCAGCTTGCATCTTCCACTAAGATTCCAATGCTTATTCCAGAGTACTATGAGCAATGGATAGATCGTATGGAGGATTACCTTAAAGGGATCGATAAGGATCTATGGAGATGTATCACTCTTGGGAATTACCGTCCAGGTATATTTGAACAAGTTGGAAATGCAGGTTCAACTTCTAGAATGTCATCTCAAAAGGACAATTCTGAAGCAAATGATAAGAAGTGTCTTCGTGAACTTCGTAGTGCTCTTCCACTATTTGTTTAAAAAAAATTCTGAGGTTGCAAGACGACTAAAGAGATCTGAGATACTTTAAAGGAAAAGTATCAAGGCAGTAAGAAGACGAATAAGAGCTCGGTGAAGCAGTGTTTACTGGAACTTGGGGAATTCAAACAAAAGGAAAGTGAAACCATCGAACTCTACTAAAATCGCTTGAATGAGCTGATATTCAAGTGTAATCGTTATGGAGTAATACGCTCAACTCTCAAATACAATCTCACATTTATGATGGGGTTACAAAAAGAGTGGAGGAATATCAGTTTGATGATAAAGACTCAACAAAGCTTCGATGGCTATTCATTGTGAGACTTGTGTAATGTGTTAAAAGCTCATGAGAGCAAAATCAATGAGATAGTTGAAGAAGCGAAGATGAATCTACAAGGTCCATGATAGTTTCATTTTATTTACTTCTTTTTATAGTTTATTTTAGCATATTTCATCCATAATCTAGTTAATTTTCATGCATATTTTCCTTTTTGTTATTTTATGACTATTTCGGGCACTTTCTAGTTTCGTGAGCTTTATTGCAGATTTCATGGAGACTAGTGGAGCGGGAATGTTCGGGACGTATGGAAAGCGATGGGAATTGGTGGAAAACAAGGATCTTAGGCTTGATGGGTGGTGGAGATGATGCATGGAGCGAGCTTGATGATTATTTGAAGGCTTGGAGAGAAATAAACATTTAAATTTGCAAGATGCGGGAGTATATTCAAGCATGCATAGATTATTAATCGGGCGAGTTTACGAGCTATGAATCATTTGGAGAAGCCAAATTGGGCTTAAATTGAAGAAAACTTGAAGAAAAATGGGCTAGGAGCTGATTGGGCTCGCACTGGGCTAAGTGGGCTAAGCTATGGAGGCCCAAAACCTCAAAGATGTTACATCCAGGGACCACCCGCGCAACCCACCCGCGCAACAGCACGCGGGTCGCGCAAGGCTCTGCAGGGGTAATTTCGGAAATCCATTTGGAAGGCTATTTGAGGAAGGTTGGTGCCCATCTTTTAGAGACTCTTGGACATCCGATTTTTGAAGATTCTCTCTGGAGTTTTGGAGATTTTTGAAGGCCAAGAACACTTGAAGAACATCATATTTTTACCTCTTGATTCTTGCTTAATGTTTGGTACAATTTTCTCTAACTTTGTTTCTTTGGGTTTAGCCATGCTTGGCTAAACTAATCTTGGTTGACTTTTGGTTAATCCTTTGAACTTTTGTTGAATGTTGAAGAATCCATGAACATGTTCTTAAATCTTTATGGGAATGTTTTGTGTTTTAACATCTTATCACTACTTGTATGTTTTAGTTCATGAGTTTAAATGTGTTTGTGGTGATTAGTTGGCTAATTTCTTGATTAAGTAAAGGATCCTCAAATTAGCAAGCAACAAATGATTTTTGTGTTGTTTTTGCTTCACACAATCATAAAAACATTTCCTCCAACATGGTGGTGAAAGCATTTGACCCCTCTTGGATTTGGTGACTTTTTGGTTCTTAATGCTAGTTGACTTTCACTAATTACATGCTATTTGGAATTAGTGACTTTGACTAAGGAAATTGTTATGAGCTTCTCTAGCCATTTCAACAATTAAGAAAAGTCTAGGTAATCTCAAGCTCCTTGGATTACTATAGCCAAATTAAGGATTTAAATCAAAGTATTGCACCATTGGATTCTAATGATATGTTCATCAAAAGTCAAAGTGAGGAAACTTTAAGTCAACCATCTCTCCCTTATTGATTTTACATCAAACTCTTATTTTTGTTGCATTTGTCTATTTAATCATAGTTAATTCTAGTTTGTTTCAAGTATTTCAAAACACCAAAACCCCCCATTTTATTTTTATTGTCATTTTACAAGTATTTTTACAAAGAGATTTTTCATAGAGTTATAAATTGAACCAATCTCCGTGGATTCGATCCCTTTACCACTATACACTATTTTAGTGTGTAATATTTAGGGTTATTATTTGTGTTGGCCTCGACAACCACCAAATTTTTGGCGCCGTTGCCGGGGATTGGTTTATTTTTAATCAATTTGTTTCTCTATGCTTAGATCTCATTGTGCAGGTACTCAAATTTAAAATCCCGAAATAAAAAAAAAAAGAAGTATGGTTCGGAAATGAACACTCCTTGCACCGAAGACCAACTTTCTGAGCTAGCTCAGTTAGTTATGATGATTGAAAGTAAACAAAGTGTACAGCCCACACCTCTTCTTCGTGATTTTTGCGCCCAAAATGGACATCATTCCGACATGTGTCCATATTTACAAGGAGAATGGGAAGAAGTGCAAGAGAAAGGAAGCTACTACTGGTCAAACCAATGGAGTTATGATCAGCCTCAACATGATCAATGGTGGGACAACAACCAAGTTTGGGAAAATAACCATTACCAAAACCCATACCAAACATGGGGAAATAACCAATACCAACCAACTCCACTGTTCCAAGAACCCTATCCTTACCCTCCTCAACAAACTGAAACGCCAAGCATGTCCTTAGAGGACATTGTGAAAAGCATTGCCACTTCTACCCAAATTTTCCAGGAAACAACTCAAGCTAGCCTCAAAAGCTTAGAGCAACAAATAACACAAATTGCTCAATCAATTAGTATAATGGAAGCTCAAGAAAAAATACCATCTGAAAAGAGCCCATCGCATAGCGCATGTTCCATTCCTTTGAATGATGAGAAAATTTTTGATGGCCCAAGAGTGTTATATGAAGAAGAGGAAGAAGAAGTAGAAGTGGAAGAGGTTGTTAAAGAAGAAGAAGAAATTGAAAAAGCTGACAATGAAACTATAGAGGAAGTGATATGGGTTAATGAAAGAGAGGTTGAGCCGCCCACTAGCATTAAGAAACTAACTCCATTGGTAGACCAACCACAAGAGATGGAAGCGATAAATTTTTCAGACTCTTCAAAGGATACGTATCACAAGAAAGAAGACGCCCAACCGGTCACCTACTCAAAAACCATGTCAAAGAAGGAAGAGTTGGTCACCTTAATGAACAAGTACAAGAAAGAATATGGTTGGATGATTGCTATTATCAAAGGTTTGAGTCCGATATGGTTCTCCCGTAAAAAGAAAGTCAAATACAAGAAAAGAGTCTCAATGGAGGTGTGGAAATTAAAAAATGTCGACACGGGGAAAATTTACAAGGTTAATGGACATCGATTGAAGCCATTCAATGAATTTTTTGATTCAAATGTCCAAGATGTTGTCCATTTGGACGCCCCAAAGTGTTAAAGTGAAGTTTAGAGGCGTCTCGCCAAAGACGTTAAAGAAGGGCACTTTTGGAAAGCATTGTGTTTTCGTGTTTTTAATTTGAATAAATGAGTTTTGAAGATGTTTTTGGGATTTAAAAGAGTTGTTTTTTAAGAAATCAAGAGTTTTTGGGTGTTTGGGGCCTTCCAAAGCAAGAACGGATGAAAAACGAAGAAAAATGAAGCAAAAATGAAGATCAGGATCAGGAGGTTGCGCGACCCGCGTGCTGTTGCGCGGGTGGGTTGCGCGGCCAGGTGTGATGAAGCGACATTGGCCCAAGACTTAACTGCAAGGTCTGCGCGACCCGCGTGCTACACTGCGCGACCCGCGCACTGTGCTGAGCAATTTGGGCTATTTTTGGCTATTATTTGACCAGGTGTTGACCAAAGGTTTTAATGAGTTGACCTTTTGACTTTTTGTGACCAACATTGACCGAAATTGACCCTTTTTGACCCATAGATTGAAATGTTCAGTTTCCTTTCTTCTTCATTTAATCATCTTGACCTCCCACTCCATTCCTCTTATATAACCTTCCAGCAACCACCTCACCGGAAAATTCAAGATTGTCGGAGTTCTACTGGTCGTAATTTCACGAAACCACCGCCACAAACATCTCCCGTCATCCAATCCTCCGATTTAGGTCATTTTTGCCCTTACCTTAAGCATTGAGGACAATGCTTGTTCTTAAGCTTGGGGTGGGGCATTTCATTTTCCTTTTATTTTTTCATGCATTTTTAATTAGGTTGCATAACATTTTAGTTTTAAGCTAATTTTCATTCATTTTTTTTTAAATCCAAAAAAAAGTTATTTTTTCTTTTTCACCTTTTATATTTTTGCATAACATTTAGCTTAGGCATTAACATTCATGCATTTTTGTTGTCTGTTTATTCTCACCCCTAGATGCCATGGAATAGGTTCACAGTTATTGTATCATTATTGGTCCAGGATCTTGTTGTTATCTCACCCATCGAACCGGGACCATTAGCTGCAGTTTGGGATTTCATACATGGGATCAGATGCTGGTAGCTTAAAGGGGTAAGTGATCATGGCCAGGTAGTTTTCATGAAGAATTATGCATACAATACTAATGACTGTAGGATATACTATAGCAATGGATGTCCTAGCCTTGCGGTCACTACCGCCGAGAGGATCACACTTGATCATGTTTGAACTGTTGGGATGAAGCACTAGTGCTTGTCCCCGAGTAGAATCTATATCCGGTCTCTTTACATCACCATATCTTTTTGCGATTTTCTTAGGATTTTAGAGAAGTCTTTTAGTCCGCATGTGGACATTTTCATTATTTTTGAAAAAAAAAATCACAAATTTGAAGAGGAGCTTACATTATATCTTTATGCTCCACACATGGTCATTTTTCGCTTAGACCATTCGGATTATATTACTACCCCTTCGGTTCCACTTACACACTTTAAGAACCAAATTTTGAGTCAAAGGGTTGTTATTACATTACCTTCAAGTATAACAAAAAAAAAACAAAAAAAAAACAAAAAAAAAGGGGCAGGCAAATTCCCAGCTGCAGAAATCTGAGAAGGGTGACCGGTTCAATTATTGAACTAAATCTTCCAACATTTTGGTCACCCAACGTTTGATATTCATTTATTTAGGTATTTTTTATTGTATATAGATCGAATTGTTTTTCGCAAATTGGTGATGTTAGGGAGACTGTCGAATCAGATACTACGGGAGGTTTGGGCCAACACCAAGTGATCCGATTCCTACAACGGTGCCCGAGCGATTAAACCTAGTTACACATGAGAGAAACCGGCAAATGTGAGATCAGAGTGTACACTTACAGAAGAGCTCCACCCGAGCCCATCCAGCTGCTTTCTCCATACTACAGATATTCTTCATTGTATGCATGTTCCATTGAGGCTGCGACTGCTCATCCCTCCTTACTCACCTAAAGGAGTTATCCTGGTTGTGGTTTATGGTCCCTTTGTCATTGGATGAAAAAGTAATGAGATAATAGCAAGATCAGTTCTGACCATGTTGACTAACAGTGCTCAAGTTCTGCGGTTCTATCCATTCTTTTTATTTTCCTTAGGATAGTTCATCCCGAGTTCATTTTAGTCTTGTCTTACTTGAGGACAAGTAAGGTTTAAGCTTGGGGTGATTTGATAGTTTCATTTTATTTACTTCTTTTTATAGTTTATTTTAGCATATTTCATCCATAATCTAGTTAATTTTCATGCATATTTTCCTTTTTGTTATTTTATGACTATTTCGGGCACTTTCTAGTTTCGTGAGCTTTATTGCAGATTTCATGGAGACTAGTGGAGCGGGAATGTTCGGGACGTATGGAAAGCGATGGGAATTGGTGGAAAACAAGGATCTTAGGCTTGATGGGTGGTGGAGATGATGCATGGAGCGAGCTTGATGATTATTTGAAGGCTTGGAGAGAAATAAACATTTAAATTTGCAAGATGCGGGAGTATATTCAAGCATGCATAGATTATTAATCGGGCGAGTTTACGAGCTATGAATCATTTGGAGAAGCCAAATTGGGCTTAAATTGAAGAAAACTTGAAGAAAAATGGGCTAGGAGCTGATTGGGCTCGCACTGGGCTAAGTGGGCTAAGCTATGGAGGCCCAAAACCTCAAAGATGTTACATCCAGGGACCACCCGCGCAACCCACCCGCGCAACAGCACGCGGGTCGCGCAAGGCTCTGCAGGGGTAATTTCGGAAATCCATTTGGAAGGCTATTTGAGGAAGGTTGGTGCCCATCTTTTAGAGACTCTTGGACATCCGATTTTTGAAGATTCTCTCTGGAGTTTTGGAGATTTTTGAAGGCCAAGAACACTTGAAGAACATCATATTTTTACCTCTTGATTCTTGCTTAATGTTTGGTACAATTTTCTCTAACTTTGTTTCTTTGGGTTTAGCCATGCTTGGCTAAACTAATCTTGGTTGACTTTTGGTTAATCCTTTGAACTTTTGTTGAATGTTGAAGAATCCATGAACATGTTCTTAAATCTTTATGGGAATGTTTTGTGTTTTAACATCTTATCACTACTTGTATGTTTTAGTTCATGAGTTTAAATGTGTTTGTGGTGATTAGTTGGCTAATTTCTTGATTAAGTAAAGGATCCTCAAATTAGCAAGCAACAAATGATTTTTGTGTTGTTTTTGCTTCACACAATCATAAAAACATTTCCTCCAACATGGTGGTGAAAGCATTTGACCCCTCTTGGATTTGGTGACTTTTTGGTTCTTAATGCTAGTTGACTTTCACTAATTACATGCTATTTGGAATTAGTGACTTTGACTAAGGAAATTGTTATGAGCTTCTCTAGCCATTTCAACAATTAAGAAAAGTCTAGGTAATCTCAAGCTCCTTGGATTACTATAGCCAAATTAAGGATTTAAATCAAAGTATTGCACCATTGGATTCTAATGATATGTTCATCAAAAGTCAAAGTGAGGAAACTTTAAGTCAACCATCTCTCCCTTATTGATTTTACATCAAACTCTTATTTTTGTTGCATTTGTCTATTTAATCATAGTTAATTCTAGTTTGTTTCAAGTATTTCAAAACACCAAAACCCCCCATTTTATTTTTATTGTCATTTTACAAGTATTTTTACAAAGAGATTTTTCATAGAGTTATAAATTGAACCAATCTCCGTGGATTCGATCCCTTTACCACTATACACTATTTTAGTGTGTAATATTTAGGGTTATTATTTGTGTTGGCCTCGACAACCACCAGTCCACTAACCTTGATGTCGAAGGTGTCAACAAAGTATTTTGTGATCGAGGTTGTTGAGCAAATTGGTTCTGAAGATGAAGGATTCTTGATGAATTCGGAGGATGAGGTTGTGGCTTACTATTCCAACAATAAAGTCAAAAAGTTCTTTAAGAAGCCTTTCGATCCAAAATACAAAAGCAACAATGAATTAAATGGAAACACCTCATCTGGGAAAGGAACTAGAGTGGATTCGAAGGAAGAAAAAAAAGGAGAGCAATATTGTTGTTGAGAAGATTGCAAAGAAGCTGAAGGAAGATTTTGGGTTCGACTGTAATTACTGTAATGGTGCAAACCATCTGGCAGTAGATTGCATGTTGAGAAAGAGATAGGAGAAGAAGGAAAGAGATAAATATGAGGCTTATTATGTCGAGAGGTTGGAAGAGGTGAGAGCTGAGACAAAAGGATTGTCTTTGGTTGTGAAGGGAGGTGTTGAAGGGGATGGAACCTATCAGATTTGGTCTTCTGGTTCCAACGATCAAGAGATGAGAAACCCCACCCACGGTGCAATGTATGCAAGATTCAGAGAGGGCGGTTTAGAAGAGGAAAACATCACTAGGAAATGCTTTGTGTCAATAGGAGCAAACAGATCTCCTATGACATTAACGGTACATACTCTTCTTGAATCCCTTAACATTCCTTCAAGTTCTTATCATATTGTTTTATCTGAATTTGATGAAACTCTTTCTTATGTTAATCATATGCTCATTTCTATTGATAGATACTCAAAAACACTTGGAGTCTAAGAAGAGTCGCATGGATAGTCTAGAGCTATAACTGAATAATATTACTCTAGATAGGGATTTGATTAGGACAGACAATGTTATGTTAACGAAACAACGTAATATCTACTGTACAGTGCAAAAAGAATGTATGCAAAATTAACTGAACTTCATCATTCGTCTAAAATATGCAAAGAGCAACATAGGAAGCTATTGCCATTCCCGATTTACGAAAGAGAGAAAATACATACAACTTCCTATGATCGTGAGAAGAAGATACCAGAATTCGATAAAGTCCAATGATTCTTTTGCATATGGGATTGTTAGAATTGATGAATGTTTGAATGATAAAAGAATTAGTGCATATTGTGAACGAGAATCTTACTAAAATTGAAAAAATCAAAATTTTGAGCATGACCGAGACTTCGACTTTAGACTCTTAACAAAATTTTGCTGATATCAAAGTTGATTTTGACAATAACAATGAAATTGAGGAAGAGGAAACTGTTGAGTGTTCTCAATTATCTATCATTAATGTCACTTTGATGGCCAAGGGAAAAGAAATTTTTCGTGATTCAATGGAGAAGGTTAACACTGACCAACCCTCTACATCAAAAGTTCATAAATATGACCATGTGGTTGTCGAAGACTATAAGACGGATAGTGATGAGGATGATGTTCTGATAGCAACAACTATTCCTCGATTTGTTGCCGAATAGGTTTATGAGGAAACAAAACAGTTCAAAAAGGTAATGAAAGAAAAGGGTCCTCATTATCTACAATCTAACTTAGTTGTCTATCTGAATTTTAAATGCACCGATGAAGTTGTGTTACCTAATCAAGTGTTTGTTACCACTGGAAATGGTGACAAAGTGCATCCTGAAATAAACAAAATAGTTGAGGAAGACAACAAAGCTGCAACGAAAGAAGGGTTATTTTCTAATCAAAGCAGGGTTGAAAATACCCTAAACAAGAAATCAACGACTTTTCAATGACAAAAACCGAATCGAGTTTGGGAAGTTAAATAAAAAAAATCAAAAGTTGATAATCAAACAAATGAACCTGTTTCGAAAAATCAAAAAACAAAAGCACAAATTTTCAATGAGAATGTTCAAAAAGTTGCAAAAGAGGAAGGTGTTTCGATGTCAAAAGCAAGAAACAAAGTATATTGGAAGAATGTCAAAACTTTTCAAAAACAAAAAGTTTTTAAGCAAAAACCATCTGAACAAGTTAAGACGTTTTCTCAATATAAGACTTTGTTCAAAATAAGTCCACTCAAAAGCAAAATGATTTTCAAAAGGGCCAATCCAATGTTCACAAACCAATTCGAACACCAATTGTTCAAAGACAAAGAAATGAAAATTTTATACAAAACCAACGTCCAAGGAGTTTTGTTCCAAATCCTTAAAGTGAAAATTTTTCTCAAAACAAATTTCAAAGAAATGTTGTTCAACGTAATGAGCAAAGAAATTTCAATCAATTTCAAGGTCAAAATAAGTTTTTCACAAGGACAAAAGGTTTTTCTTCGAACATCGGTTGGTTATAATAAGCAATGTCAAAATCGATTTCACAATTCTCCAAATCCATCTGTTTCAAAACAATCTTTTCCAAAACAAAATTTTGAAAAATTGGAAGTAAAAGGAAAGAAACTTGAACCGTTCAAACTAACAAAACCTCATTTTCCAAATTCGGAATCGAAGCAGAAATTCAAAGCTTCATTATTCAAAGGGAGAAATAATGTGAAGAATATTAACTACTGGCTTGAAGGAAAAGGGAAGAAATACCAATAGGGAAAGTTCTCTGAAGAGCAAATAAAGTATTCCTACGAAAGCTACTTGAACGAGTCACAAAATGGTAGTTCATCATCATTGGAATCGAATCCATCGGTGAAACGACGTAAAGAAATACCCAAGAAAAAGGTTGATTCAAAACGAACGGTTTGTGGAAAAGGAAAAGTCATTGTCGAACTTAAACCGTTGAATGATTACATTCTAATGCCCAACTCTGTCGAAGTAGACTAATAGATAGCTTAAAGTCGAAAGTTTGAAATTGGGTACTAGGTTCTTCATTTCACCATGCATTTCAAACTAATATCCACGGACCCAAAAAACCTTGGGGGACCTAAATTCTTTTAATTGATCGCAGGTACTTTGTGACGAGCAATACGATGAACATTGGTATATCGATAGTGGTTGCTCTCGTCACATGACAGGCCGAAAGGAAAATGTGCAGGATTTTAGAAGTTTGGATAATGTTGGAGTTTTGAAGTTTGAAAACAATTAAAAATTCAAGGTTAAAGGTTATGGGAAAGCAACGAATGGGAAGCTTATAGTTAACCGGGTGGCATATGTCGATGGTCTTCAACACAACTTGATAAGTGTTTCACAACTTGTTGTAGGCACTGCCAATCAAGTAGTCTTCAATAAAGAAGGAAGTGTCATCTCGAATAAAGAAACAAATGAAGTTTTGCTAAAATCGAAAAGGAAAGGTGACATGTTTGCACTCGACATGAAGCCAATTGTCGATGGTCCCTATGTTTGCTTACTTTCAAAAGCCTCATTTGATCTTAGTTGGTTATGGCATCGAAGACTCACCCATCTGAACTTCAAGAATATTAACAAACTGGTTATACACGACCTTATTTGTGGCTTACCTATATTAAAATTTGATAACGATTCGTTATGTTCATCATGTGAACAGGGAAAGCAACATCGTCAAGGTCATTCCATCGTCATCGACTCAAAGATCATCGAACCTCTAGAACTTCTTCACATTGACCTTTGTGGACCTTCGACTGTTCAGACTCTCAATAAAAAGAAGTACATATTGGTCATTGTTGATGATTTTTCAAGGTTTAATTGGGTTTTCTTTCTTTGTCAAAAGTCTAAAACTGCTCAAGTAAAGATCGATTTCATCAATAACATCAAATTGAGTTTGAGGAAGAAAGTTAGAAGAATCAAAAGTGATAATGGTTCAAAATTCAAGAATCATACTCTTAATTCATTCTTGGCTGACCTAGGAATTTCACATAAATTTTCAACTCCTTACACACCGCAGCAAAATGATGTCATCGAAAGGAGGAACAAATCTTTGTGCGAAGCAGCAAGAACAATGTTGACATATGCGAACTTGCCTCAATATCTCTAGGTAGAAGCAGTCTCAACAGCGTGTTTCACTCAAAACCGATCATTCATTCATCGTTGTTTTAACATCACCCCTTATGAAATCATAAACAATCAAAAACCGAATGTGAAAATTTTCCATGTTTTTGGTTGCAGGTGCTTCATCATGAATCTCAAATATATCTTTTGAAATTTCAGTCCAAAGCTGATGAAGGAATATTCTTGGGATACTCGTACAACTCTATCGCATATTGGGTGTTCAATAAGTGAGCAAGGAAGATTAAGGAAACATTCAATCTAACTTTTGATGATTATCACATCAAACGTGTCGAACAGACTTTCGAACAAAGACCAATT
This sequence comes from Lactuca sativa, assembly GCF_002870075.4. Taxonomy (NCBI): domain Eukaryota; kingdom Viridiplantae; phylum Streptophyta; class Magnoliopsida; order Asterales; family Asteraceae; genus Lactuca; species Lactuca sativa. Next base: position 226,781,845 of record NC_056627.2, read on the forward strand.
ATTTCATAAACGAAGGATGAGTCAGCTATTGTAAACTCATTCGATATTGATTATGAAGTAATTTTTGGTGTTCTAGATAGAGTAATTGTTGTTGAAGTTCATGTTGAAGATAATCGGATTCCTGAAGCATCGAAGCATTCTGATTATTCGACGGTGACTAGGGAAGAAGATGATTCTAAATCTACCTCAACATCAAAAGTACATGTCGAACATCTACTTATTTTGCAGGATAGTCAAGTTGAGGGGTAACACTTGAGTTCGATGTCACAAAATCATATTGATAATTCAAATGTTCAGGAGGAGCAGGATAGTAATGAACATCAGTTTGAGGAACTAAGCCAACTTTAGTGTGGTTACGTAGAAGAACATCTTCTGTTTCCACCTCTTGAAGTTAAAACTAGAAAACTTTGCTGGTCTCTCAACATGATTAACCATGGTGTTTGGCACATGTGTGGTAGCATTTTGGTTCACAGGTGTATTAGTATTTTGGTTTGAGGAACCTTCCACCATTCTAAAAAGATTATTCAAACGAAACTGGTTACACAAAACAAACTATGGTTACATAAAACAGATATAACATGATTAGCATATATAAAAAAGAATAAAGAAGAAAAAATCGATTTAGTCGAAACAAACTCGATTGAAACAATTTAGCGAAAAATCTATTTACGATTGTTGGTTTTCGTTAATAAATTTGAAAAACAAATAATTAGTATATAATCACGTCAATTGACTGATGCTCGTGTTGGACACGATTCCCTTAAACAAAAGTGTCGTCTGTTTAACCATGCAATTGTAAAAATGTGGCTTGCACGGGTTCGAAATTTCGGAGTTGCATTCAAATCTGCATGTCACACCCACATATGAGTTTGTTGACTACAAAATCCATGATTTGCAAACCCTTCGCGTGCATAAGTATTGGAGTAAAATCATACATAGAAACTTGTAAACTCATTAAACATCTATTTATAAATCCACTAAGAGTTTGTTTTTTTTTCCTATGTAAGACACATGCCTATAATCACATTATTTCCAAATACTCATCTTTTGAGTATCGACATCTCATTCGTACATTCTTTTGAACACGACATATATCGTTTCAAAGCTCCTATATAACTCACTAAATATTAATAAAATATACAATATATATATATATATATATATATATATATATATATATATATATATATATATATATATATATAGGATTAGGTTATTTTGTTTTCACTATCTATTGTATGCATATATGACTGATTCTGGACCAATCATTTTAGTTATTTTAAGAAAGTAATTGATGCATATTACATGTTGAAGATATAATAGATATTAATTACATCTTCAACATTTAATATGCATTAATTACTTTCTTAAAATAACTAAAATGACTGGTCCAGAATCAATCATACAGGCATACAATAGATAGTAAAAACATTTGAACCTAAATATATATATATATATATATATATATATATATATATATATATATATATATATATATATATATATATATATATATATATATATATATATATATATGTGTGTGTGTCGAAAGTTTAATAAAGAAATAATTTTTTTATTAATTTTTCGAACGAAAAGGTCTAAAACCTAACTTTTTTACAAACACATCACCATATTTGCAGTTTTTCTATTTGATGACATCAAATAACCTTACCTTGGTTTCATAACAAAAAATTCACGTTCATCACTAATCTACTACACGTCTAAACGTCCGATTTCCGAACCGAATCTTGCAAACTTTAGTAGAAAAAACATTCATCATTTCTCTATCTGGTCCGGAATCCGGATATACTCATCCGATCGTGAACTATGCCGGCCTTAACGATTAGGATGATCACGTGGCTCACCTTGAAACGCTAAATCCCCAATTTTGTCTGCTCTCATTCGGCCATTTCTATGCTTCTCTCAATCCTCGCCCAATCAGTCTGATAGCAACTTTCCTCTTCCCCTCAAACTTCCTTCTTTCGGCTTTTCGTTTCTTGTACCCACTATTTAATACAAATATCTCTTCCACTTGCTTCTATATTTCGTCTCTGTATCCAATTATTCCAACGAATAATGGAAATTATGATGATTCGAGTCAAACAAAATTGATTTTCAATTAGTGGGTCTCACTTTTTGTCGGCCAGTAAGACCATATACCCACCATTATAAAGACTCCATAGGATGAGCTTTAAATGAAACTTGGATTTCATCGAAGGGTTTCTGATTTGGTCTAAATGAAATTCCAGATATCAAATAAGGATAGTTTAAGGAGATTCGGTTAGAGGTTTCTCTGGGGCATTTCGTCGAATGGCTGGTAAGATACCTGGACTCGAAGTCGCTCGTCGGAGGAGGTTCCATGGGTGGTCTGATTCTTCGTTTACTATCAATTCTGCTCTTGGGTATACGCGAAGTAGAGTTTCTTACCATACCCATCTCACCTCCACTCCTTGCTCGGTAAAGATTAACACAATTCAGTAACTGTTTACATTTCTGAACCAGAATTGCTTCAGATTCGCATATTAAAAAGCTTAGTCTGGTTAGATAGTAGATAAACATGTGTTATGTATCGATTACAAATACACACCGATATGTGTTTGATCTAATTAATCCATCAACTAATTAGTTAAAAATGTTTGAGAACAGCATAGAAGCTCAGATGAAGATGGGAAGCTAGGATGTGTAGCAAGAAAAGCCAAACAAAGACTTGATGGGAAGCTCAGAGGCCACTGGAAATCTGAAATAAGCAGGTGATAGTTTGATAGATATTCTTAGGTGTATGTTAGCATATTATGATATTAGTAGCTAACATGCGCTTCGTACATCCTCAAAATCATCACCAACTCATTGCTGTTTTTAATTTATTTCGTCTTCTTACCGTTTAGAAAAATATAATTATGATCAAATAAGTTATTTGTGTTATTAATTCGAATTAAGTTTTATACTATTATAGCAACCTTTATCAGATAAATCGGACAAATTAATATTAATTATCTGATAAAGTAAGATTAATTTCAGTATAAGTGATTAACTAATATCAAATTAATGTACAATATGATATAACACGTAATAATTATTATATTTAAAATAATTGTTATAAAATAAAACAGAATAGAATTGTATAAATCTAAAATTTGAATCACCAAAACTTGACAAATAAAAAATTGACATTGTTTTGATGTAAACTAACAATATAACACCACGTTATGCTAATTGTTATACCATAATATTGTCAAAAAAAAAATGTTGAGTTGGAGCATATGTAAGAAATGATGCTAAAAATGAGATTTGATGTTAGCCTTTTAGTTGCCCTCAAAAACCAAACAAAAAATTTTGTCATCTTTGGTTACCCTTTTCTGTTTTCTAACATGGGTTTCCATCTTTGTGACTGATTTTGCATCCAAAATAGCCAAGAAAAGTCAGAAATTGAGACAAAGCCAAGTAATTGTATGGAGGTGGGAGATATGCAAATGGAGATTTTTGGTTTGAAAAAGAATGGATCAAAGAGGTTTAGTTGGGGTATCTTAGGGTTGAATTGGAAGTCTTCGGATCAAAATGAGTGTGCGGTTTGTTTGGAAAAATTCAAGTTCAATGAGAAGTTAACTCGTATGCCTTGTGCACATAGGTTTCATTCCATGTGTTTGTTACCTTGGTTGAAGAGCAATGCACATTGCCCTTGTTGTAGAACAAGTGTTTTGGGTTCGAATTGATTTATTTAGTTGTTTGTAGTTTATAATCTAGTTTTTGTAGTATTAATCTTGTAACGTTCGTGAGTAAAATGTATGTCATGTTAATATTTGCTATAAAAAGAATGTGTAATCTAGAAAAATTACTTTGGGGCGGTTTTATATAATATAGTATAACAAAACGATATTTTATTGTCTAGTTTTTATGAAAACTCCATTAATAATGAACTCATAACCATTTTTACAAACCAACACTATTTTTTTTATGTAGACAATGGTGTAATCTACATCAACCCAACCTTATTTGTTATAATAAGTTGCTTTTATGAATAGTGTAATATTAAATTTGTTATTTCTACTGTTTATTAATATAAAAATGTTAAAATTTTATTTGTAATCTGTGGGGCTCTAAGTTTAAATTTATACATATATCTCATTTATTTCGGTAGTTTTAAGTTAACTGTATAGTTACATTTTAAATGTAATAAATTGTTTTAAAATAAATAATTGTGTTATAAAAGTATTGTTTTTATTTAATATAATATTTGTTTTAAGAATGTACTTTTTTTTTGAACGGCAAGGATGATATTAAACAAGAAAACTAGCGAGGGGCTAGAGATTACAAAAGTTTGACAGACGAAAAGAAGTAAAACAAAATAGGACAGGAAATAGAAATACAAGAAACCTGCAGATTACAATGACAATCTAATATTGGGTCAAGGCACCTGGATTTTTCTTTTCCTTTTCCGTGCATTTATCCATAAATGGGACAACTTATATTCCAGCAACCAACCTCGATTAAGATGGTGACTTTGTTTTTGATCCGTGAGTCATATCCTTCAAATACGCTTGTAGCCTCTTTCTCAAGATCCGAATCCATCTTTAGTCCACTGCTTTGTCTATTGGGGTGATAAATCGATTATTTGATAAGATTGCTCTTCCTCTTCAGTTTAGATCATCAGCTACTTCAGAAGGTGAGTCAAATGAATTGTCAATCTCTCCAAATCAGCCTTTTTATCTAGGGGCAAAATTGTCCAAATTGTCCAGTTTAGCCAGAAACCATCCAGAATTTTAGATGCAAGCTTAGCTTTTGACTAGACTTGCAATAGAATCATGATCTTGTCGACTTTGCCGGCTCCAAATAGCAACAAACAGCAACACATATGTTGTCTTAATCAAGTTCAGTTCCAATTTTCTTCAATACCTGCAGAGTAGGATGCAACACCAGAAAAAGGAGAAAAAAAAACGCACACCAAGAATTATTATAATGTCCCCCAACCCACAACCCTAATTTCACACGAAAGGAAACCGCCACGAAAAAGAACCTAATCACAGCCGTTTCCTAAAGTATGTCTACCTGATGAAAGAGACTCACACCAAACACACGCTGGCTGTAATTAGGAGCATCACCAAGGACCCCAAAATAACCACACCCGGCCCCATTCCCCCCCCCCCCCCCCCCCCCCCATTTCTTAGCTATTACACTCAGCTATCGGATCACAACACCATTTCTCCCATCTAGTTTTTTTCGTTTGCTTCTTGAGTTGATCCACAAATGGCTTAGTATTTGTATTTCGTTTACCAGAATTTTATGTGATTTGACTATGTTTGAGTGGATTCTATCGTTTCTGAACTTCCAGATCACCCACATGTATATCAACATAATTGCTTCCTGAATTTGATGAAGGTTACCCCTGCTCGGCGCTAAGTTTCTGCAATGAAGCATTTCGTTCAATGAGTCAAAAGTTAATGGGAACATATACCACCATTTCTGTACACAGCTCCAAACTTCTTGTGAGATAGAGCATTCAGTTAATAAATGAGATTCGGATTCCTCAGCTATATTGCATAGTGGGCAGGTAGTCACAGATACAATACCCCTTTTATTTAGATTTACCCTGGTGGGTAGCCGACTATGACAAATTCGCCACGCTAGGATATTCACTTTACCAGGGACCAGGTTGTTCCATTCCCAAGAACTAGCTGGTGTTTTTGGCAATGTTGTTTCATCGATGAATCTCCTGAGAGAATGTACTAATTAATTCAAATTACTTGATATATAACTAAAAGATGTACAACAAATTTATAAAAAACTAATAAATTCAAAAAGTATTTTTGAAAATCCAAATACATTAGGGAAAGAATTATTTGAAATGCGCTTTTTTATAAAATGATGGTATATCGGAAATAAATCACCATTCATATTATTTTTGTTTAAAAAAAAGCTAGATTGAAAGTATTTAATATAAGAAATGATTAGACAAAAATGGCCACAAATATATCAATTCAGTTGTCTATCTTATCTTTTTTAATTTAAAAAGTTAATAATAATAATAATAATAATAATAATAATAATAATAATAAGTAGAATAAAATAAAAATAAAAAAGTAGAATAAAATAAAAATAAAAGAGAGGAAGTCCAAAGCGATAACTTCTAGATCTTGATATCATCCGATTAAAGTCGTGTGCGTATAAAATACCCTGGATGAGGTAATGTCTTGAACCTTTAACTTACAAAAAGTATGACATCATTGAACTCTTAACTTTCAGCTTGATGATATACTTCAATCAACTACGGATATTAGGTTAATAGGTTATATGCCATTTGGTTGTACCTAAAATGTTTTTTTTTTTTTTTGTAGAGTTACTTGTCCATTATTGTAAATTTGTAATTTAAACAATTTGATAATACTTATCTAATATCATAATTTTTGTAAAACTTGTTTCAAAATAGTAATGTTTTGTTTGTTTTTTTCGAAGCGAAAATGTCTGAAGTTTGCGGATCACCTTTGCAACCCTCTGTAACAGAAGAAGAAGGGGACCAAACGGCTGCAACATGTAACAAAAAATATATTTATTCTTTCACATCTGCAGACTGCTGCAATAAGTTAAAGGTGTGAAGATGTTTGAAGCAGAGGGTCAAGTGTTGCGTCACGCAGCACACGTGCAAAAGTTTTTAAGTCAGAAGTCTTCTGAAAAACAAACAGTTGCGAAAGGCCAAATGTTGCGCGTGTGTTGTGTGGCACAATAATAAATGGTCAGAAATTGTTTTTTTTTTTAAAAAACAAACAACACCTAAGACAAACACATAATGCATACATATAAGACATAAGAAAGTTACATTTTTTTTAACTTTGTAAAAAAAACAATATATATATATATATATATATATATATATATATATATATATATATATATATATATATATATATATATATATATATATATATATATTAAGGATACATTTTGTTCGTACAATGGTGATGATATAACTGATATTATTATATGTCCTTTTTTATTGTAAACAACAAATGTCCTAGGATAGGTACGAGAAATCATTTTGTTTGGTATCATTATTTCTATCGAGCATCACCACATAAATTTTGATAGTATTGTAGTTATTGGCAAAATCTGCCATTTAACTATCTCACTTGTCACGAATGGTCCCTATGGTTTGGGATGATTTGCACACTCGGTCCATAGTTTATTTTTTTAACTCAGAAGGTCTCTATTGTTTGTTTTTTGTTACGCGTTTGGTCTCTACTATTTGTTTTTATTACACACTTGGTCCTTATCTTACCTAAAAAAACTATTATTTAAATAGAGAAAAATGGTGGGGTATGTAAGGTAAGGTGAGGGATGGGGTTGAGGTGTGCTTTTTTAAATAAATTAAAAAAATCAAGGGCATAATAGTCTTTTTAGGTAAGACAGGGACCAAGTGCATAACAAAAACAAACAGTAGGGACTTTCCGAGTTAAAAAAATAAGTTAAGGACCAAACACATAAATTACCATAAACCATAGGGACCATTCGTGTAATTTACTTTTTTTTATTTAAATATCAAATTTATAAACATAATATACAAGGTAAACAAAAATAAAACCTAGGGCCAGTCCATTGGTCCACGATGTCTTGGGCGAGTCTAACAATAATGTGCATTTGTTTGTGTCATCCAACATACAACATACATATAACAAAATTTTATAAAACAAAAATACTATAAGTATCATTAAAACTCAGATCAATACTTGCAAAAAAATTGTAAAATTCGCCTAAACAATTTGTACATTTCTTAAAGCAAATACATTGATTACTATATGATTGTTAACAATAAAAAAAAAAAAAACCAAAATTCAGTACTAAAGATTGCTAAAATAGTGACACAAATATGAATGATGAACAACATCCTTGGTTTTGGGTGCACATTGAATCTGTCATCCAATCGAGCTTCGTGTTTTAACTAAATTAGCTTCATTTACTGAATTTAAAATCAAATCCATGTACATACATAATTAAATATGAATATTATATAAAGAGGCAGTAAATATGACTAATTAACTACATTTAGTCCTCATATTCTTTGGTGTACTATTTGACTTCATTGGTTATCAACTTCATGTTTCCTGTTAGCAACATTTTCCTTCCTCAAGAGTTCATTCTCCTGCTTCTTTGCTAAAGAACATTCTTTATTCTCTTTTCAACTAAAAACAAGTAATATATAACATAAAAGAGGTTAGTACATATCGACGGAAGGCAACCCGGCAACAAGCTGCGTCGTTAGCCCTTTCTGGATAGCAAAACCAATTCTTTTGAAAACAACATCTACGGATCTAGGAGATATAACATAGAATGCATGACCCGTTGAACTCTGTTGAGGAGCTCCACCGCCTCTAGTGCGAGAAAACCAAATGTATCAAATGCAAAGGGTACAAACACATGTTGATTTCCTATACATGCGTTCTCGTGCTTTTCCATTTTGCACGCAACGGCTTTCAAAGCGGCATGCCCTGCTGTAAAACCCTCGCTCCTCAAACCTACGAGAGGAGAGACACCAGTAAGATCCACACAAGCGTGTTTCCCTCCTATCCATCCAAAGACCAAAATTTCAGTCGGTCTGAGTGTGGATCTTCCATCTTGCGGGTCCATTAAAATGTTCACTAGCGCTTCTTTCTTCACGTAAATACAAGCACGCCGACAAGCATCAAATAGAACATCTATAACCACTTCAATTCGGTACTTGAAACCAATGAGCTCTCTACAATGAACCGCATGTTCCCCAAAAGTGTCCAAACATGCCTTGCGGCAAATTGGGCATATCTCGTCAATTGGGAATAGAGGAATCATGAGGCGGTAATGAAGGATGGTTCGGTACTCCATATGAGACATATGCTGGTCGCGGCCATCAATAGGGATAGTTAGCATAAAATCTTGTGCATGAGGTGATCGAAGACACTCAAAAACTGCTTTCTGTCTAACAGTCATGTCGAAGTCGACTTCCATATCTTTGACGATTTTGCTAAAAAGGGCACACGCCAATGTTTTTTTGGGATTTAGGGGGTGTCCTTATTAGTGAAACGGCTACAGTCGAATCCTGGAATCGTATCGCGAAGACGAGTCAAAGCATATAGGTAATCAAATTCCATACCACATATTCCATTGTCATGTAAGATGTGGTCTTGTAATGTCCAAGATTGGGCCCTCAAGGCTACAAATGCGTAGGACGAAACCTCGTATGCTGAGTACAAACCCAAACCACCGAAACGAATAGGTAAGGAAGCCAGATGCCACTGGATGTCTCCAAAAAGGGGGCCTCCACATACCAACATATCCTCGACAGACCCACGCAACCCTTTGTCAAAGAACAAAGCCGTCTCTTCTATGTGCACCGGTTGGCATATCCTTAAACCAAAGAAAAGTTTTGCAATGCCCATACATGATCGAAGCAAAAGGAGCTCACTCTGCGGGTCACATAGTTATGGAAGAAGACATATCAAATCAACATCATAGATCGCTCTCTTCATGGCCAATCCGCTAATAAACCCTGCGTCTCTGCTAACACCCCCCCCCCCCCAGGAGCTTCACCCCCAAAGACGGTCTCCCTATATCTGATAGGAATAAATCGGCATGAAGCTTCCTACCATCACAGTAGGGCAAAAAAATCTCCGTTTTCTTAATGTTCAACTCAATACCCAAACCTGGACCATTCACCCGAATAATGTTCAATACTCTATCCACCTCCTCTTAATCACCAATGATAGTCCTATCATCTAGATACCAAACATGGATAAGGAGCTTGCAATTGTCTCTAATCTTATGCATAAGCAGATGCAAAACAAGGGCAAAAAGAAGAGGGCCCAAAGGGTCGCCTTGTTGCACCCTAGTGGCAGACCATATATGTTGGTCTCCTATATAAAGTCTCGTTGCTTGCCCCTTTAAGAAATTCACCCACACAGAAATATCAAGGCACATCCTCTTAACATCGTGGAGCAAGGCTGATCTATCAACCAGGTTAAAGGCGTTCGAGAAATCCACTGTAAGCATTGCAAGAGATCCATCAGTGTGGTGTTCACATAGCACCCTATTGGCATTGTGTAATATAGCCTCAGCACCCCGAGACATACCAACCCTAAACTGAAAATCATTAAGGTACTTGGCCATTTCTTTACCCACACCTTTCATGGCAACCTTGGAGACTAGGCATCTCCATATAGTGTCTACTACAATTGGACAGATCCCATTGTCTTGTTTAATCAGATGCGTGAGAGGAGCGGATGCAACAAACTCTGCCAAAATGGAGGGACATCTTCCCGCTAACCAATAATTAACCACTGCAGTGATAGCACGTATAAGATATGTGGCTATAGCAGACCCTTCTCCACAAAGGGCATCCAGAATGTGTTGAGCCCTCAAACCATCTCTTCCACAAGAAGTTCCTTTAAGGAAAGATTTAATGCAGCCAAATACACAATCATAGTCTGCTACAAGGGGAGGTTCAAAAATTATGGGGCTCAGCATGGATGGAGGTGGCCTGAAAGGGTGTTTGTCTTCCAAAGCCTTAATAGTATCACCATTGTATGGCGCAACACCCGATAAGCATAACACTTTCACTGCTGTAGTAAAATGCCCATATGCAACCTTACGGAGACATTGCATGATGTTGGTGTTACTCAATGTAGACTCTTTCTGAAGGATGCCTCCACCCCGTCCCATGGCCCCAACCTTAGGATTGTCTAACATATTTTTAACTAACGTGATGATACCATCCTCTTTCATCCATGTATCCAAGGATTTCAAGATGGAGCTTTGTTGTAAGGATTTCCTATTCCCAGACCTACATTCTTGGCTATTCTTAGGCCTAAACACTTGTAGTGTGCAATGAGGAAGAAGTAACAGAAGAATCAATGCATCAACCGAACCAGGTTGGGTGATCACCTTGTGAAGAGTTGTTTTCAAAGCCTGAGAGAAAGCGAGGTTCAACTGTGGAGGATACTCTTGACTATGGTGATATGCGTTTTAAAAAGACGATCAAGGAGCCCAACATCCAAAACCAAACCCCCAATAACATTTGTCACAGACTCTTTAGAAGACAGTCTTAAAATACCGACAATGTAACGAATCAGTCCGTCATCCTATGTAATAAAACTCACAAGACCATCCGGGTGATGACAATGACGACTAAAAGCATGCAACGTCATACACTTCCCACACATCCATTGACCAAAGGCCTTCAAAGTTTCTTCCACCGCCATAAATAAACCATCATCACTAGAAGGGGCTTCACGTAAAACACATTTACGATCTTCAGTAAGTAGATAATGCCTTTTGATGTGTGAAATCAGATGGACAATCCCCTTACTTCCCACTTCACCATTTGGGCAACAATGGAAGCTTCTAATCGGGCACATACAAATATCATTTAAACTTGTAAGAGAAGAAGCCATATAAGAGAACAAGCCTCGAGGCGAAGCTTAAGCTATGAAGCAATCGTTAAAAAGGAAGGAAATTAAATGGGACACCAACACAATGTTGGTGTGCACATGCAATGCTCAAACTAAGCAAACTACATTATCTTGAACAATAGAGCTACAAAAAGAGAAAAATTAGTTTGGGCATTTTATCAAACACTTGGTGGGAAACATAAAAAAATTCCGGGATTGTCATCTTCTTCAATTGAAACATCAACCTTCTTATCTTAAAATCCTCAAAGTTAGTTGAAACACCCGGAAAGCAGAAGGCTAATTAAGGGAAGATAATAAGCAAATTGGACGTCTACTTGTCGAGTCCATAGGGAATAACTCAATTAGTAGGAACTTGTTTTTGTACGCGAGTAAAGAGACCTACTAAACGAGTTGGCAAGGACTAACTCGACAAGTTGGTCTAGGTTAAGGAAACCCGAGATTCGGGGTTTTGCACCCTATTTAAGCATCTTAATCTTCACTTCAGGGCCTCATTTCCAGCCTCCATTATCCAAACCCTAGATCTCGAAACCCTAATGCTTGTGAGCCATTTTTGAGTGAACCTTGTGTGATTTGAAGCTTGTAGAAGAAGAAGAAGCTAGAGGAATCCAAGAGGAGATTGTAGATCCATAAGCAACATCTTATCATCATCCTTTACTGGTAATAAAGCTTATAACTTGCCTAGTAGTCTCTTAGATCTCCCTATGTTCTCTTTATGAGGGTTTTGGTCCAAAAAGTATAGTACTTGGGGAATAGACGTCCCAAGTGACTTATCTTTCAGCTATGGGATCTAGACGGGGTTCCATGGCATAAAGGTGCAATTTTTATGGCCATGGAAGCCTCATGCATGCTTTAAAGTGTTGTTATGGCCTTTTAGCCCCAAAAGGCCATGCATGGAAGGAAAGTCGAGACTTTAAGTGTCCAAATGAGGTTTAAGGCCTAGATCTATGTTATTATGCTTTATCTCAGAGTATTATAGCTTTTGGACAAGATCTATGTCCTAAAGAACTAGGGTTTTAGCTAAACCCATTAAGAAGGACTAATAGCGGGTAAAGTTGAAAATTTTACCCTTGAGAAGGCATTTTCAGTATGTAGAAGAAGTATGGAGTCTTGGTCTGGAGAATAGGGGCTTAATCTGTTAAGATGACCCAAACAGACTATGGGACTCGTTGAGTCCATAGAGGAACTTGACGAGTTGAATCATGTTGTCTCGATTTTAGTTAGGGTAGAACTCGATGAGTCTGTGTAGGGACTCGACGAGTTGATTCGACAAATCGTGAGTATGAGTAGCTAAGGAACTCGGCGAGTCAAGAGGGTGACTCGACGAGCTGGATCACGAGTTCAGGGTTCAGATTTATAGAACTCAGCGAGTTGATGGAGCAACTCGGCAAATTGAGTCAACTCGGAGTGTTGACTTTGACTTTGACCAAGCATGACTTTGACTTTCACCAAGGGTAAAATGGTCATTTTACCAGAAAAAAGGATTATCAGTTCTTGACTAAGTATTATGTTAGTAATGATAGCTCGGGGAGTCGAGTGATCAGCAGTTCGGGGATCTGCCAGCTAGCAGCGAGCGGTTTATTCGTGGGATTCTACAGTCAGCTTGTGAGGTGAGCTTTCTCCTGTAGGAACGGGTCTAAGGCAACAATGCCAACCCATTTATGTGTGTCAGTGTATACCGGATTTAGGTCCAATGTCGGAGTTAGCCCGATGTAGTTTGTATGCTTTTGGATTATGGTCTGATGTCGGGCGAGGCCCGTGGAAGGTTCATATGTATGTTTCTGAACTACGGTTCGATGTTGGGTGGTACCCGAGGAAGGAAATGCATGTTTAGTTATACTTGGTGTCTTTGTGATACTTGTATGTGCATGTTAGGGAGGTGAGTATGGGCGGGGGCCTATATCTCATCACTAGTTGAGTATGGATGGGGTTCCATATCTCATTATTAGTAGAGTAGGGGTGGGGCCTAAGATAGGCGGGGTCTTGAGACTAGCAGTTATAGTGTTGTGTTTGTCTGTTATGAACTAGCATGATATTGATTATATGTTTGTATGTGTATAACGGGCGGTGCCCAAAGACAGGCAGGGCCTGGTAGAAACAGATATGTATACTGAGCGGGGCTCGAGTCTAGGCGGGGCCTAATGTCGGATTCGTCTGATGTCGGGCGGGGCTCAAAGTAGCAAGCTAGGCCCAATGTATGTGGTTATGTGATTATGTGTATGGTATGTGGTAGTTTAGGGAGGCTCGCTAAGCTTCGTGCTTATAGTTTTCAGTTTTAGTTTTAGGTACTTCCAGTAGCAAGGGGAAGAGCTCGGGATGACTGCAGTGCACACACCATTGATTTAGCCTGGGATGTTTTTACTTTGATATTTTGACATATGTTTTTTGATACAGTAATTAGTATGATGGTTTGAGATACATGAATTATGATTTTTATAGTGATGATTTATGAAATATGGTTTACTTAAATGATTCTAAAAGGAAATTTTTGTACTGTATTTTTGGGATGTTTCAAGTTGGTATCATAGCCTTGGTTTGAGGGATTCGGGCATACTCTCGGGTGTGTCTGAAATCAAACTAAGGAGATGGTATGAAAATTTCTAAAGAAATTAATTTTTATAAAAAGAACTTTGAAAAGCAAAAAGAATTTTGAAAATAGAAAAGGGTGTGGAGCATGCAATCAGCCGAGCTCAAGTAAGTACTCCCAAATTACCCATACAAGTTTATGTATTATATGTTTATGAGAACCACATGCTAGATTAGGACTAAGGATCTAGGAAGGATGCCTTATGTGCATGTTATATATGTATCAGCTTTATGAACTGCATGCTAGAACAAATTAGTCAGTATGATGGACTGATTAGTATATGCTTGATTACGTGAACTCAATGCTCGAATGTTGCTTGCTTTGTGCTTTTAGGAGTCCTAGTTATATTTTACTAACTAGTAAACGAATACGTTAAGTTACATATTGCGAGGACTAAATAATTTTAGAAGGTTAGGTTTAGCCTTATTTCGCATCTCTCGTTTGAGTCTAACCATTGTAGGGTAGAACCTCTCATTCGAAGAATTATCTAGTCTTAGTGATATGTAATGGTATTTGTGAGCTAGTTAGGGGGACATAGCAAGGACTTCTTATGCAGCTGATGGCGGAGAGTGGGATGGTGATTACCCTAGGGCAAGCCTAGGATGAGATTAGCGCGTGAAGCAGTAGTAGTAGAAGGGACTTAGTGGAGTCAAGACAGTTCTTGAGGAAAGTACAGATAGATGTGAAAGGTAGTATGGGCCCGTACTAATGAAAAGAGAGGATCCGTACTTGAATCAAGGAAATCTGAGATGAAATCAGGAAACTTGTAGTGTGTGTGTGTGTGATCCCTCGATAGTGATGAGTATTCTGATGGTTATTATGATATGTTGCAGCATGGTGATGTTACGTGGCAGACCAGTGGGCGGTTCAGGTGTTGGTGAGGGATCAGGCTCGGGCTTTGGAGCCAGGCAGTTGGATGAGCAGATGAGAGAGTTTATTTCAGCTGAGATTACGCGCAATGTTTTAGACCAGACTCCTGTGATCTTTGGTACGGTCAAGGAGGGCATTATGGAGATTTTGGACGAGAGAATGGGTGCGATCCGCACCGAGATGGCGGCCATGATGGGGGCGCACACATTGACATTCACGGAATTTAGAGTCTGTGGAGCTCCAGATTATCATGGGGCTAAGGACCCCATTGCTAGTAGTCGGTGGTTGGCAGATGTCGCCAATGCCTTCCGTTCTAGCCGGTGTCCCGAGGGGGACGAGGTCAGACTCGCCTCCTGTCTTTTGAAGGACAGAGCGTGTGATTGGTGGGAGGATGTTAGACATGCTATTGGAGATGATGCCATGTTGGACGCGATGACGTGGAGTGACTTCTCGGTCAGGTTCAAGGCCGAGTTTGCACTAGTTATTGAGGTGCAGCAATTATCACGGGAGTTCTAGGACCTCCGATAGACTATAGAGACAGTGGCGGAGATCACCGCCAAGTTCATAGAGAGAGAGAGAGAGACCTTCTTGTTCCCCAGTATGTGGAGGACGATGAGATAAATAAGGCTCGGTACCACGAGATGCTGAGGAGCGACATTAGACAGTTCGTGAGCCGGTCCAGCTGCAAGACGCCGGAGGATATGATCGCTCGAGCCAGGGAGAGGGAGATTGACTTAGAGGCATATAGGAAGAGGAAACCAAACGAGGTGCATATATCTGCGGGATCAGGAAAGAGGCCCAAGACATCAGATTCTTGATTGAGAGGTCATCAGGATCGTAGCTACTATGGCAAGTGCGGCAGGACACACGAGGGTGCGTGTAGGAGTGGTATTGGTGGTGATTCTGGTTGCTTCAAGTGCGGTTGGCTCGGTCATTTTAGCAGGGATTGTACCGCTACCACCACACAGGTATAAGACCTGATCTGCTTCCATTGCATCCAGCGGGGCCACAAGAAGGCCCAATGTCTGAGTTTGGATGCAGCGGGACAGGTGATATGTAACACCCCAAATTCCAAATGTTCAATGAAGGGCCAAAAGTGTAAATTTAGGAAAGGGACTCGATGAGTAGATCTGCTTACTCCCCGAGTCGGAGCGGGATTAGGTCGCAGACTAAGTGGCCAACTTGCCGAGTCGGCAGCCTGGACTCGACGAGTTGGTGTTGAAGAGAGAAAACCCTAATCTTGGGGGTTGTGCCCTCTATATAGCACATTATAACCCACCCTCAGCCTCTTGGCTACCCTTTTGAGATCCATAAACCCTAAAATCGTGTGAGCTTCCATTAATAGAGAGAATAGAGCTTTGGAGGAGAAAATCTTGGAAAGGGCTTGAAGAGCAAGAGTCTTGCTGCAAAAGAGTGGTGTAGATCCGGGATCTACTTCAGTTGGAGCTTATATTGGAGGTAATAATCTGTTGCTTGGGCTCTTTTGCATCTAGATCTATTATCATTTGAGATTTGGAGCATTTTTGGTATGATTGAGAGCTATTTAGAGTTATAGGCTTAGATCTGAGGTTACTACTTCAGATCTAGGCTTGTGATGGTCCAAAATGTCATAAAGCTTTTGTATAAGAGTTGTTGGTGAAGCCCCTTTGTCATAAACCCTAGCCCTAGAGTGTTTTGGGTCTATATCTCCTTGGTTTCACGTAAAGTTTGCAACTTAATGTATGGGTTAGACTGTAGAAGAGTGGATCTATGGAATGGAACCCCTGCATGGCTCGAAAAGCCTCTGTATGGATTGAGAACTGGAGAGACTCGGTGAGTCACATGGGTGTACTCGACGGGTTGTATGTGTTGGAATAGTGTCTAAGGCTGAAACTATATTAGGCAAGTAATTTACCCGGTTGTGCATGGTCCTTTTGGGTTGCCTTCACCATAGCAACTTGATAGGATGATTTATTAAGAGAGAGTAAATATTATTAGTATATTATGAGAATAATATAAAGAATAATATATTGTTATTTGATTAATATAAGTCATAAGTTAATTGGAATTAATTTGGTGACTTAAAGAGATTAATTAAATAAGATGGTATAAACTGTCAATTGTTTGATAGTTAAACTTTAGACTGTAAATCCATATAGATATGTATTGGACGGATTCTAGGAAGCTAAGGATTGCTTCAAATCGTCCAAGGGGTTATCTAAGGAATGGATTTGGATAGCCTTAAGAGAAGATTATCCAATTAGGGTTTAGGTTGTAACCCTTAAGGAGTCTACAAGTATAAGTAGACCCTATGGCAAAGGGAAATCGACACTTCATCAAAAGTAAGAGAACCCTGGCCGATTTCCTCCCCTCTCCTCTCTCCCAAATCATCCTCCTTGCTAGTTGGTGTTTGTAAGCCATTAGAGGAGTGACAATTGTGACTCTAGAAGCTCCAAGACAACAAGATCAACAAGGAATTCAAAGGTATGATTCTAGATCTGTTTCAATATTGTTATTACACCTAAATAGTCATTAGAAGTCTTGGATTCAAAGCATGTTTAATTAGAAAGCCTAGATCCAAGCATTAGGGTTTTGCATGCGCACATAGGAAAGTTCTTATGGCTAAAACCCATCAGTATGAACATGTGCATGGACTCGGCGATTTGAAGAACAACTCAGCGAGTCTGTTGAAGATTGCCTTGGACTCGGCGAGTCTGGTCGCAGAACCCTAACCTCTTATGGTTAAGCCTCGAATCAGTGAGTCGAGGGGTGACTCTGTGAGTTGAGCAGGATGGAACTCAGGGATCGTTGGACTCGACGAGTCTTGGGGTGACTCGACGAGTTGATTCGTGCTCTAAGAGTTTTTAGAGTATAAGGACTCGACGAGTCAACGGGTTGACTCGGCGAGTAGGGTCAGTCAGGAAGTTTGACTTTGGCTTGGACTTTGACTTTGACCTTCAAGGGTGTTATGGTGATTGGTTATTTATGTCAATGGTCCATTGATGGCAATAGGTGTTGGAGTTTGGAGCAGTGCTTCGGGTGTGTGCTTCCGTGGTTCGGTTTTTCATTTCAGGTGAGTTATCCTCACTGTACTCAAGGGTCTAAGGCACCAAGGTCGGCCCTTTGAATTGTTGTTTAGAGCTTGTTATGTTATGTGATGATATGCTTGCTAGTATCCTGGTAGATAGGATAATGATATGAGGATATGCCTTGTTAGCTTAGTACCCTAGAGGAATGGATAGTTAAGTGATGGCTAGTTATGTTGGATCAGCGCCCTGGTAGCTGGGTAGTGGTTATTTATAGACCTGTAGTTGGTCTTGCCTTATGTACGCTGGTAGGGGTTACCTGCGGGTTATGTATGTTGAGCAGTAGCAGAGGGTATTCCATCCCGATAGGATGATAGGGCCCTAGTATGTTGATTCTGTAGAGTGTTATGTGGTTGCCTGTTATGTGTGCATGTTTGCTAGTGTAGATTGACATTCCAACACAATGGTTGTGGGCCAGGAGTATTCCATCCAGATAGGATGATTGGACTCATAGTAGTTTGGCATTCCAACCCGATGGTTGTGGGCTAGGAGTATTCCATCCAGATAGGATGATTGGACTCATAGTAGTTTGGCATTCCGAACTGATGGTTGTGGGCCAAGAGTTCCATCTAAATAGGATGATTGGACTCATAGTAGTTTGGGATTCCAACCTGATGGTTGAAGGGCCTGGGGTATTCCATCCTGAGGGATGATTGGACCCATAGCAGTAGTAGTAGTAGTAGTTACTGTATGTATATGAAGTGGGGCATTCCAACCCGATGGTTGTGGGCCAGGAGTATTCCATCCCGGTAGGATGATTGGACCCGTAGTATGTTGTTTTTTCTTGTATGTGTATGTTTATGTGTGTATGGGTGCTTTGGGGGAAACTCACTAAGCTTTCGGGCTTATAGTTGTGGTTTATTGTTTCATGTGCTTCACGAGATCGTGGCAAGGCGAAGGTGTGATCGTACTGCTCCTCATGTTTGATGTTCTTATGATATGGTTCTAGGAAATACTCTGATGTTTGAAATATTTTGAAAACAAGATGTATGGAATTAATGGTTTTGAATGAAATAAAATGTTTTAAATTGGTTGAAATTTTTTGGTCGTTACAAGTTGGTATCAGAGCCTTGGTTTGAGTGAGTTGGAGGAACATTCCTGTGAATCCAGTCTCAAATCAAGGAGAGAGTTTCAAAAATAGTTTTCAAAAGGTTTTCAAAATAAGTAAAGGAGGACGCAGAGGGT
This sequence comes from Lactuca sativa, assembly GCF_002870075.4. Taxonomy (NCBI): domain Eukaryota; kingdom Viridiplantae; phylum Streptophyta; class Magnoliopsida; order Asterales; family Asteraceae; genus Lactuca; species Lactuca sativa. Next base: position 226,800,975 of record NC_056627.2, read on the forward strand.
ACGATCAGCCGGAGCCAGTAAGTTACCCCAAAATACCATACAAGTTGTTTGTTTATGTGATATGTTAGAACAGCATGCTAGTACTAGGCTAGGGATCTTCAGGAATTGCATGATAGAATTGCCTCTGAGGTTCTTATGGTTCATTTCAGTATGGCGGATGCGAGACGTTTCGAGGTAGGATCCGGTTCGGGATCGGGATCAGGAGAGGGTGGTCAGGATGGACTAGCACCACCTGAAATCTTCGTTCAGATGAGTACGGATGAGTTGGATGCCAGGATTCGTGAGATCCTGCATGATGAGGTTGCTGCTATGTTCCGGGCTGAGTTTCCGGAACTGTTTGGGTCGATCAAGACCGCCATGGTTGAGTATTTTGATGAGCACTATGCAGCTCTTGCAGAGACAGCGGCCGCGACAGCTGTAGCGACTATGGCAGTGGCAGGGGGAGGAGCCAGTCGGGGCTTTCAGTATCGAGATTTCGACAATACGAAGCCCCCTACTTTCGATGGAGTTCCGGATCCGATCGTTTCTATGAGATGGTTGTCAGACGTGGAGGGTTGCTTCTTCACGTGTTTATGCCCTGCAGATCAGAGAGTGAGGTGTGCTCTGAACCTTTTGAGGCTCGGGGCAAAGGATTGGTGGAGGTTGACTACATGATCTTATTCTGATGCGCAGCGGGCTGCGGTTTCGTGGGATCAGTTCCGGGAAATGCTCAGTACTCGTTATGTTCTGCAGGTTGAGAGAGAGAGAGAGAGAGAGGTTGGCTCAGGAGTTCCTATAACTGAAGTAGGGTTCAAAGTCGGTGACGGAGATCACCAAGATGTTCACTGAGAAGGCGATGTTTTGCCCGGAGTTTGTTTCGGAGCAGGCTCAGATGTCTCGATATCTGAGTATGCTCAAGAGGGGCATCAGGTAGTTTGTGTCCATGCGGAGGTGTAGTACCTTGTTGGAGTTGCAGGAGGCCTCTAGGCGGCGCGAGTTAGAGATTGAGCTCCATTTGAGAGAGCAGAGGCAGGCCCCGGTGCAGTCGCAGCCTGCACCAAAGCGGATGAGGGCCACTGATTATAGGCAGGGAGGTCCGATAAGTCGCACTTGCGGGAAGTGCGGCAAGGTGCACGAGGGTAGTTGTCGTTCTTCTTAGGGGTGCCACAAGTGTGGCAAGGAGGGCCACATAGCCAGGGATTGCAGGCAGTCGGCTCCAATGGCAGGAGTCAGACTTTGTTATCATTGTGATCAGGTGGGCCATATGAAGGCCCAGTGTCCTCTGCTGGCTGCCAGGTCAGTGCAGGCCCCAACGCCGGCCACTTTGAGACTTACTGGCGGAGGTCAAGGCCGAGCAGATCCTCCGAAGGCTCCAGGGCGTGCTTATCAACTTGTGACCGAGGAGATCAGGTCAGCGCCAGAGGTGTCAGCCGGTATGTTTTTCTGCCTTCTCTTGTTTATGTTGTGATTATGAGATATTGGTTCTTGCATGAGATATTAAAGTGTTGTATGTGTTAGAGAAGAGTTAGTATTGAGGGTTTTTAGAGGGTTAGTATTCGGTGTGGCATTCGTGAGAAAGGAAGGTCATGATTCGGGAATTCGGGAACTTTCAGCAGGAACTCAGGTTCCTCGAAATTCGGTGTACTAGTTTGATTTGATTGAGCGGCGTGTTAACTTCGCCGCCAGTGGATGGTGGTTAATGCCCTAAGTGGGGGAGAATTGGAAATTCTCGGATGAGCCGCTGGTTGTAGAAAGTTGCCTGACGCGGTTTGAATGTTGGTTATTGGAGTGATGCGATGAGGTGGTTCAGTTATAGTAAGGGCTTTGCATGTGTCGTGGATCTTTGAACCGGTAGTGAGGATGTTGTTATGTGATAGCGGCTAGTGGGGTTGTCCCCGGATGGTGGAGATGTCGAGGAAATGCGGCAGGCTATGTATAAGTTGCGGGTTATGCGATCAGTCTCTGAGTATGTATGCATGTTATGAGATAGCGGTGAGCACCGCTAATGGGTGATGTATAGCGAGGATCTGTCGTTGTGGCAATGTTGGATGATGTGTAGGCGTGTTTTCAGTCTCCTTGGAAGAGGAGGGGGATAGTGGCTCTAGATTGGAGATTTGGACAGAGGAAAGTGAGATAGTAGGTTAACAGACTTAGGAGCAGTCTGGATCGGTGATAAGGACTGTATAAGGATATTACAGTCGGAGGTCAAGGACCTAGAGATCGTGATAGGGAGGCACGAGTGGGTTACACTCAGTTGTGGCGAACCGAAGGGTTCGAGGGTGATGCAAGGACAAGGTCCTTGGTCCCGAGTATGGTTGTAGGTTTGAGTTATGTATGTGGAGGTATTACAATCTGGGGTATTCCATCATGAGGATGACTGGACCCTATGATTGATTGGACCTGGTGTGTTTGGTATTCCAACCCAAGGGTTGATTGGGCCAAACATACATGAGGATGCGAGGGTATACCATCCTAGGGATGACTGGAATCGTTATAGGCGTGCCTGGTATTCCAGTCTGAGGCTGATTGGGCCAGGTACGAGTGGTTACGCAATATGTTTGGTTGATGGGTTATGGGAGCTGAAGGATGCATCATCTTGTCAGCGTGTAAGGTATAGAATCAGAGGGGAAATCAGGGTTCGTCCTAGGTTGCAAGTTATCAGGGTTATCGCCAATCTTGGGCGAAGGAAAATGAATTAGTGTCTTAACAAAGCTCAGTGGGTGTTTAGGGTATCTAGCGTTCGTAGGGCGCGAAGGTGTTCCTGATTTGAAGGGATGGTATCATCGGATGATACGTGGTTAATATGTGGTGCTATTGAGTTGAAAGGCCGATGGTCAGCTTGGAGTAGTGGCAAGGATGCCACGTGAGAATAAACCATTTTAAGAGAGATGCAGAAGTAGGGTTTGTAAGAGCATGAGTTGATTGAGAAGTCGGAGTCTGCAATGCAAGGGGTTTGTTCTGAAGCGTATACTGCAGTAGGCTTCGAGGACAAAGCCTAAGTTTAAGTGGGGGAGAGTTGTAACACCCCAAATTCCAAATGTTCAATGAAGGGCTAAAAGTGTAAATTCAAGAAAGGGACTCGACGAGTAGGTCTGCTTACTCGCCGAGTCGGAGCGGGATTAGGTCGCAAACTAAGTGGCCAACTCACCGAGACGGCGGCCTGGACTCGACGAGTTGGTGCTGAAGAGAGAAAACCCTAATCCCGAGGGTTGTGCCCTATATAAAGCACATTATAACCCACCCTCAGCCTCTTGGCTACCCTTTTGAGATCCAGAAACCCTAGAATCGAGTGAGCTTCCATTATAGAGAGAATAGAGCTTTGGAGGAGAAAATCTTGGAAAGGGGCTTGAAGAGCAAGAGGCTTGCTGAAAAGGAGTAGTGTAGATCCGGGATCTACTTCAGTTGGAGCTTATATTGGAGGTAATAATCTGTTGCTTGGGCTCTTTTGCATCTAGATCTATTATCATTTGAGATTTGGAGCATTTTTGGTATGATTGAGAGCTATTTAGAGTTATAGGCTTAGATCTGAGGTTGCTACTTCAGATCTAGGCTTATGATGGTCCAAAATGTCATAAAGCTTTTGTATAAGAGTTGTTGGTGAAGCCCCTTTGTCATAAACCCTAGCCCTAGAGTGTTTTGGGTCTATATCTCCTTGTTTTCATGTAAAGTTTGCAACTTTATGTATGGGTTAGACTGTAGAAGAGTGGATCTATGGACTGGAGCCCCTGCATGGCTCGAAAAGCCTCTGTATGGATTGAGAACTGGAGAGACTCGGCGAGTCACGTGGGTGTACTCGACGGGTTGTATGAACATGTGCATGGACTCGGCGAGTTGAAGAACAACTCGTTGAGTCTGTTGAAGATTTCCTTGGACTCGGCGAGTCTGTTCTTAGACTCGACGAGTCTGGTTGCGGAACCCTAACCTCTTATGGTTAAGCCTCGAATCAGTGAGTCGAGGGGTGACTCTGTGAGTTGAGCAGGATGGGACTCGGGGATCGTTGGACTCGACGAGTCTTGGGGTGACTCGACGAGTTGAGTCGTGTTCTAAGAGTTTTCAGAGTATAAGGACTCGACGAGTCAACGGGTTGACTCGACGAGTAGGGTCAGTCAAGAAGTTTAACTTTGGCCTGGACTTTGACTTTGACCTTGAAGGGTGTTATGGTGATTGGTTATTTATGTCAATGGTCCATTGATGGCAATAGGTGTTGGAGTTTGGAGCAGTGCTTCGGGTGTGTGCTTTCGTGGTTCGGTTTTTCATTTCAGGCGAGTTATCCTCACTGTACTCAAGGGTCTAAGGCACCAAGGTCGGCCCTTTGAATTGTTGTTTAGAGCTTGTTATGTTATGTGATGATATGCTTGCTAGTATCCTGGTAGATAGGATAATGATATGAGGATATGCCTTGTTAGCTTAGTATCCTAGAGGAATGGATAGTTAAATGATGGCTAGTTATGTTGGATTAGCGCCATGGTAGCTGGGTAGTGGTTATTTATAGACCTGTAGTTGGTCTTGCCTTATGTACGCTGGTAGGAGGTTACCTGCGGGTTATGTATGTTGAGCAGTAGCAGAGGGTATTCCATCCCGGTATGATGATAGGGCCCTAGTATGTTGATTCCGTAGAGTGTTATGTGGTTGCCTGTTATGTGTGCATGTTTGCTAGTGTACATTGGCATCCCAACACAATGGTTGTGGGCCAGGAGTATTCCATCCAGATAGGATGATTGGACTCGTAGTAGTTTGGCATTCCAACCCGATGGTTGAAGGGCTTGGGGTATTCCATCCTGAGAGATGATTGGACCCATAGTAGTAGTATTAGTTACTGTATGTATTGGAAGTGGGGCATTCCAACCCGATGGTTGTGGGCCAGGAGTATTCCATCCTGGTAGGATGATTGGACTCGTAGTATGTTGTTCTTTGTTGTATGCATATGTTTATGTGTGTATGGGTGCTTTGGGGGAAACTCACTAAGCTTTCGGGCTTACAGTTGTGGTTTATTGTTTCACGTGCTTCAAGAGATTGTGGCAAGGCGAAGACGTGATCATACCGCTCCTCATGTTTTATGTTTTTATGATATGGTTCTGGGAAATACTATGATGTTTGAAATATTTTGAAAACAAGATGTATGGAATTAATGGTTTTGAATGAAATAAAATGTTTTAAATTGGTTGAAATTTTTTGGTCGTTACATGATAGCACCTGCCCCTGTGACATTGAGGATCACCGACGGACGTCAGGGCCAGGTAGAGGCACCTGCGGCGAGGAGCAGGGCTTTTCAGATGGTTACATAGGAGACACGAGTAGCTTTCGATGTTACAAGTGCGTATCTTTTGCTTTCCTATCAGTTTTTATTTATGATTTTATTATTTTCTCGCATCCATATGAGTATTTGTATCTTGGGATTATACTTCCTGCTTATGTTTGTATTATATGCCATTTGCATACCATGGTTCTTAGGGCAGTAGTGTGGGGACGTCTCCGTATAAAGTGAATTCTCAGGATGCGGTAGCTGTAGCAAGTGTGATTGGAACCCGAGAAGTGTTCCGACAGTCTTCAAGAGTCTTACTACTTTAGTGTCGGTTAGTTATGGGAACACTAACAATGGTAAGCATTGGTTGCCAACAAGATTGATCACTGGATGATACAAAGGATTAGAATTCTTTCTAGCCGGGCGCGTTGTAAGATGTTAGTTGAACCAAAGTGGGGGAGAGTTCTCCAAGAGTTCAAGAGCAGAAGGAAGTGTGGAATTAGGATGAGTTGCATTCTCATCAGGAGGGAAGGCCACCCAAGTGGCTGACTGGATTGAGGGGTGTGTGAGTTGGGAGTTTGGGAAACTTCCAAACATAAGGTTCGCATCGTTGTTCGATAACTAGCTTAGGAATCAGGATGGGATTCCAGTCAGGATGCGAGCTTAGCCAGGATAATGGGTCAAGTGCATGATCAGCATGGGAAGTGTTGTAAGACTACGGGATAGCCGTAGCATCTACTAGTAGCTAGACAACATGGAAATGTTGTAAGACTGTGGGTTAGCCGCAACATTCATTAGCAACCAGATAGCGGAGTGTGGGCGAGGCCCGTATCTCCTAGTTAGCAGAGTGTGGGCGAGGCCCGTATCTCCTAGTCAACATAGTGTGCGTGAGGCCTCTATCTACTAGTTAGCATGATCAGAATCAGGAACGGATAAGTAGATAGGATTCAAGGTGAATTTGGACCTACGTAACACTATATAGGTGAGACCTGGGGGAAAACCACAAAGTGATATGGTTTGGGTGAGGCCTGTACGATAGTAGCAAGGCAGGTGGGACCTGGCAGAGACCGTGGGGTCAAGATACAGGATCAGGGATTCTATGATTTATATAACCATGAGTGGCAAGATGGATAGAGAAACTTCGATAGCTGAGGCTTTCTTTGGAAGTTGTTGGGAGTGAATGAGAAGGCGATCATTGATTCAGTAACTGGGTGGAATCCGGTATCCCAGATAGTGGATAGATAAGTTTGGGCCTGGGAGGTCCTGGTTCTTTTGGAAGGTAGGCAGGAGGTAGCATGATGTTTGGAAAAAAACAGTGATTATGAGGATTATAGTGTGTGAGGTTGCTTACGGATCAGAAGAGCGAAGACACTTACAATTGAATTGGATAATCTCAGAGTAATTGATTTGACCCTGTTACACAGCTCTCATCTGAATCTAACCATTGCAGAGACGAATCTTCTACTCGAAGGATTATCTGAGCCTTCTGGAAAGTATTGTTGGGCAACATATGCATCAAATACACTCTATAACTAGGCAGCGGAATAATGGAAACAACAAAACGATTTACCTAAGTGTACATACACCCTATGGATCTATGGCTTCATGCTATTACTTCTACCCAAGGAAAACCGAAAATACAAGAAGAATACTAACCTCTTTAGCAGCTAATGATCTTCGAGCTTGACTCCTTGTACATGCCACCTTGTTTGGATGATGAGGATCCAAACTAGAATCCCTCTCTTGGTTCACACCCAATGAACTCAAAAGAGTATAAACAAATATAAACTAGGAGGGATGAACTCACGAAAAAGTTCTTCCACAATGAGGGAGAAAGAAGGTGGCGAATACTCAAGCCAAAAATGAGCAAGGAGGAATGAATCCTTAAGGCCCTATTTATAGCCTTGGATACCTCCTATGGTTTTATCCTTTCACCCATGTGGGATGGGATATGCTAGGAACGAAATTCCCTTTATCCAAAGGGAATTTTCGTCCAACCCCCTTCCTTCTAGGGTTCTAAAATGTTCTCTAATCAATCAACTATTGATTAACTCACATTCAACCCTTCTATTAATTAAACTGTTAATTAATACCCAAATTGTTTTTTCCAATTAGTTTCTAATTAATTATTAAACCATAATAATTAATAAACTAATTACTCCTATTATATATTCTACTCAATCTTGAGTCTTGAGGGTAACCCAAGAGGACCCTGCTATTATTAGAAATATCACCAACTAGTTAATGATCTTGGACACACTTCCAACAGTCTCCCACTTGGACAAGTCATCTACTAGATATGCATGGTTCTATATTTCTCAAATAATCAACAGAGAGAATGTTATCCAATGCATCTGCCGAACTCTGACCTAATCAGTTTTAGCCCTCAGATAAGTGATCAACTATTCCTTCATCCTAGTGATATCTGTATGAATTCGATACATGGATAATGGTCAATCCCATAATCCGAAATTATGTTTCCCGATGTAGATTTGTGACGACTACATCTGACTACTAAATCGAACACATCAATTCTAGTCAGTACCTGGCCAGGTTTTAAGATGTCAGCACCAAATCATCGAGGGGCCCATAGATATCGATTCTCCCATCAAGGTAGAAGGAACAAATAAACTTTGACTACATAGTCCTTGTCTATTTCATCATATCACACATGAATGTACCCATTATAGCCACCAGTTACGAATAGCGTTGAAGTACACCAATGCATAACAGAATCCTAGAGCTAAGCCCCACATGTATCTCGGTTTGAAGAACTGAAGATATTATCATCTTAGAATTACTTGTGACTAAATCCATGAAGTAATCTCTAAGTGTGGGTTGTTCCAATGCTTAAATCTCCATTAAGCACTCACGAGTGTTTACACAATCACTATGTTATGCCAATCAAAATGGTCAATCCACCAACACTCATGACAATCTTGAATCACTACTTACTTCCAAGAGTATGAACGACTGTGGAGGTTTGAGTACTTAGTACTCGGGAAGTGGTTCTAAACATGCAAAAGTGAAACACATTAATAAATAAACAGAAATGATAGCAATCCAGCACTTTATTAAGTCTCTACAAAACAAACATCACTTCTATTACAAATTCATACTGATCAATGTTTCAAGGATTATCAAACTAAACAACTAAACAACTATTCCATATCTTCAGCAAATCTAATGCCTATAGATCTCGTATGACTGTCATGCTTGATCCTTGATAGTGGTTTAGTGAACGGATCGGTTGGATTCTCCTCTGACGATACTCTGCTCACAACAATATCTCCATCCTCGACTCGATGTCTTACATAGTGGAACTTTCTAAGTATATGTCTTGAGTTACCATGGTCTTTGGGTTCTTTAGTCAACGCGACTGCACCCTCATTGTCACAGAAGATTTCCAAGGGATCCTTGATGCTCAGAACGACACCAAGATCATCAATGAAATTCTTCAACCATGTAGCTTCTTTTGCAGCTTCACTAGCTGCTATATACTCTAACTCGAATGTAGAGTCTGCCACTGTCGACTGCTTGGAACTCTTCCAAGTGACCGTTCATCCATTAAGCAAGAATACTCATCCCGACTACGAACATGAGTTGTCCCTATCAGTTTGGAAACTTGCATCTGTATAACCTGTAACTCTCATCTCATCCTTACCCCCATATACCAAGAACATATCCTTTGTTCTTCTTAGGTATTTCAGAATGTTCTTTACTACCGTCCAATGACTTTCGCCTGGGTTGTCCTAAAAATGACTCACCATACTCAGAGCAAATGAGACGTCAGGACGAGTACACATCATCGCATACATGATCGATCCTATAGCAGAAGCACACGGGACTCGACTCATTCTTTCCTGTTCATCACTAGACCCAGGATATTGAGTTTTACTCAATTTTGTGCCATGTTGCATAGGTAGATACCCTTTCTTGGAGTCCTGCATCTTGAATTTCTTCAAGATCTTATCCAAGTATGTACTTTGGCTTAGCCCTATTAGACGCTTTGATCTATCTCTATAGATCCTTATACCAAGTATGTATGCAGCCTCTCCTAGATCCTTCATAGCGAAACAACTCCCAAGCCACGTCTTAACACCTTGCAACATCGGGATATCGTTTCCTATAAGGAGTATATCATCCACATACAATACTAGGAAGACTACATTACTCCCACTAGCTTTGATATATACACAGGACTCCCCTTCACTTCTTGAAAATGCAAACTCCTTAATCTTTTCATGAAAGCAAAGGTTCCAGCTGCGAGATGCTTGTTTCAGTCCATATATTGACCTTTCAAGCTTACACACTCTATTTGGATATTTTGGATCTATGCAACCTTCAGGTTGTGCCATATACACTTCCTCTGTGAGTTTTCCATTAAGGAAAGCGGTCTTCACATCCATTTGCCATACTTCATAATCATGAAAGGCTGCTATGGCAAGTAATATCCTAATAGACTTGATCTTGGCTACTGGTGAAAAGGTTTCCTCATAATAAATTCCTTGAGTCTGGGTGTAACCCTTTGCAACCAACCTAGCCTTAAACGTGTGCACATTCCCATCCATGCCTGTCTTCTTCTTGAAGATCCATTTGCACCCAACAATTTTAGTGCCAGGTGTAGGATCAACCAAATTCCAAACTTGGTTGTCATGCATAGACTTAATCTCGCTCTACATGCTTTCCTTCCACTTAGCAGCTTCAGTGCCTGCCATCGCTTCCCTATAGTTGGATGGCTCATCCATATCAACCAATGTACGATCACTGTGTTGGGTTTTGAGCATTCTAACACTCTTAAGTGTACATGCAACCCTAAATACCTTGGATCTATGTTTTCTCTATTATACATGCAAATATGAACATCCAAGGTATTATCCTAATCTAGAATATAAAACAATGAATATAACAAGATAGAATACATACCTCTTTGATGTAGAATGTTCTCAAGAAGCTTGAGTACCTAGTGCCCCAAGTGTGACACCTCAAATGGTTCACACAACATCATATGCACTTGGAAGACTTAGAGAGAAACACCACACTTCATGAAAATCGGCTAGCCCTTTCTTACTTCTATTAGTCGCCAATTTTTCCAAGAGTATGATCTTTATATAGTTGTTACAATTAGGGTAAACCCTAATTGTCATGGCTTTCCATTTCCTTGGATCCATGGATTCAAATACACCATGGAGCATCCATGGACCATCCTATGGGTTTTAGCCCAACTTAATAATCCATGGAGCATTAGCCCACTATACAAGTATGGATGATTTACACAATCAACCCATATATTTAATTAGTCTTCTTTTGATCACTTAATTAATTCTAGATTAATTCTTGATCAATACTAATTAAATAATCTTATTAATATATTATAACTTATAATATATTAACAAACCTTAAGTGTTATTTCTCTCATTATAGTCTATCCAAATGCATGATGCCATGCAACTCAAATGGACCATGCCGGGTCGGGTCAAGTCTTACCAATTATAGTTATGGACTTAGACATTAATCCAACAGTCTCCCACTTGGATAAGTCTAAAACTATTATTGCGTATGACTTCAAGAACCAACTGGCAATCGTAGCTCTCAAAAGCTTCCGTCGAACTCTGACCTTTCCGATGATCTCTGACCTTTGTCAATGACTTGTCCATTAGATAAGGGATCATATATTCCTCCATTATAGATATCATATGGACTGAGACATGGATTGTAAATCATTCTCTCTATCCATCTGTTGTTTCCCGATTTCCGATTTATGACGACTGACTGATTGAACAAATCAAATCAGTCCTGGCTTGGGCAAGCACTCACATGTGTCATCGCTAAATCATCGAGGGGCCCATAGATATCTCTTTTATCCCGAAGGTAAAGGAATGGATAAACTTCGACTCATATGGCTTGTTTTGCTACTTGTTGAATCATACACAAAGACACGTTTTATAACATCGAGTTACCAATGTGGTTTCGTGCAATCAATGTATAACCAACTCATAGTAACAACTCATATCTCTAGGTTTGAAGAATATAAGATATTATCGTCTCATGATCACTCATGATAAAATCCATGAAGTGATTCAAATGAGCACGGTTTGAATCCAATACTCAGAACTTATGAGCACTCATGAGTGTTGTAGCACAACTTTGTCCACCAACTTGGACCTCTACAAGCCAACCCATGACATTCTTGATTCATATCTACTTCCAACATATGACCGACTGTGGATGGTTTAAATAACTTAGTCATTCCGGAAGAATAACTAGTTATTATGGAAGTCAAAACATGCAAAGTAAAACACAAGAATAAATGAATCAAATATGGTATCAAACCCTATGAATATAAATAGACCACTTTTGTTTATCACCATATTGATTACTCATTATTCATTGTTTTGGTTTTATCAACTTTATACTTGAATTAAAACACTAGGTATCCCATGCTCCAAGCATGTACACTATGTTTTCCTAAACAAAGCTTTGCTATACACCAAGTATGCACTCTATGTTTATCTATGATCCTTGCTTTGTGAAATAAACCAATTGACCAAACTTTCAATGATTCTAATTTCACACTCCCAAATCGAAATATTTGTTAGGCTTTAAACTTAATTGCACTACCCTCTTGCAATGAATGTGTACAAAGTCACAAAGACTTGTCAAAAACCATTACAGGGTATTCCAATGAAGACCTACTCCATGGACATAAAGCCATATGTTCAAAGTATGCATTGCTTTGAACATGATTCTTGCACTAAGTTCTTTCTAATCTTACACAGATTGCTACTATCTATAGAGACAACTCTATATTCCCATTTTGACTACTACTTCTGAACAAGAGTTGCCTCTTTTCAGACTATATCAATATGGCCCTTCCAAAATTCACACTATACTTCCAACTGTCCTTGAGCAACCAATCTTTGGTAAACCTTAGATTGTCCTCGACAATTGCTTAATCACTTTAGTCATATCCAATTCTAGACATTTTCCTCCTTAATGCCCCAAGGCATTTGGAAAATTCAGAAAGAATAAATATTATAACAAAAGTAATCGATCTTGTACCCAAAGTAAATGGAATACGATTCATGATGTTTCACATAAAGACATGGTTCTAAACCAGTCTTTTGCCATAATAATTTTTTGTTTGCCATATTCTCAAAATTTTACTAAGAAAATGGATGCCGTAATCATAATCGAATTTTGAGAACGCAATATATAGAATTTTCTTAAGTTGAACCAATCCAACATGAAATTCATATATATATATATATATATACATATATATATACATATATATTCTTGACAAAAGGTGATTACAGTCTCAATATAAGCTCTTTAGAATGATTATAAACTCAATCTAAGCTTTTCATAAATGAAGTATAATTTCCTCTCCCTTAATTATAGCAAAACAACTTTTTCAACCCCTGCAACCTCACGAATTGAAACTTTTGTTTTCTATAATTAACATTGCTAACTTGCAATACTTATCATAATTATCATGCTCCCACTAACATGATGATTATTAGCATAACACTTATGCTCCCACTAGCTTTGACATGTACTCAAAAATCAGCTATTGACTTTTTTACCAAAGTTCAGATTTCTGATACTAGATTGCGTTGATAAGACTTTATCAAAATCATACACCTTATCGTAGATAGCTCACAGGTGTGTCTAAACAATTTCAGAACTATGAAAAGGGATTCCGTAATCATAGGCTTAATTTTTTAGACCTTTTCTATTTCTCATAAGTCCATGTTAGTGTGCCTACTAACAACTTTGAGAATGCAAAGATTACTATCTACTTACAAATCTACTTAGTGGAAGTGTTTCCTCACCATCATTTTCATGAATCGGAGAGAAACCTTATGACACTTAGATTTTTATGGTGTATGAGTTCCTACCCATATGAATTTGTCAAAACCATAATCACAAGACAAGGTTAGTGACAAATCCAAACTCATATGGATTGAACTTGTGCAATCTTAACTTCTTGCCACCTGGCAGTACAGGGCCTGCCATTGCTTCCAAGTTGTTATGCAACCAATTGAGAACTCTAAGAACTCATATGCAAAGCCAACTTTAACTGGAATGGGCACAGAATATGTCAACACAATAGGTTATAAACCTCAAGTCGTGTGCTAGTGAAGAACCTCCGGTTTTATTCTTGATTAGTTCTTGAGACTTTCAAGACCTTTAAGACTCCCACTGTCCTCTTGACATATAAGACTCTCTTGTCAAATATTCAAGGGATAGTGCAGATTCTTTATCAAGACAAACACTTCACACAACTGGTCTAAGTTAGTCTCTGTTTTATCCAAAACATCACAACTTACCAATTTCAAATGTACAAGAGTAGATAACCTTTTACTCTTACATTTGACTAGTGTTAATAAACCTTCTTTAAGATATGTCACTCAAGTTACAGTCTTAGAGTATAACTCTAAGGATTGTTTTGGAACGAAGTATGACTCATCTTCTTGATTTAACCACTTCAACAATTCATAACTCCTCTTCTTAGCTATTAGAATGCACTTAGAGGATGAATTGTGATAAGGTCTCTTAATCATTAAGATGATCATATAACATGATACTAAAGTACTCTCCCATCTTTTCCGATTTGAGAAACTTTTATCCTTCTGCCTAATTTGATTCTTCTTATTCGTTCTGCCATACATCGAAAATTTTCCAATGCATCAGAATTATACTTAGACTTATAAGTATAACCATATTTACTAAACTTTAGTAAATCATGACGAATAGTATTATCGATTATTTGTGGTGGGCTTGATCAGTGCACAAGAATGTGTACTCGATCCCTTAGTCCTTTACGTGACTCACACATCCATGTGAACAAGTAATTAGTCTTAATTTTCCAATGCTTGAAAGTTCTCACTCATCATACTATACAACTTGCATGATTCCAAGTTTCGGTCCAATTGAAACTTGGGTGATGAGAATCTTTCCTTATTTGGTAAATTTAGACATTACCACAAATGAAAGAATCAATTTCGTATTTCTAGTCTTGCTATTAATGGAATCTTATAAGCAACAAAAATTTTCACAGATGCCATTGTAAGGATATTTTAAAATAAATACAATTAGAAATTTTCCTTTTATTTTAAAACTTTGCGGAAGAACTTATCCTTACAATCCATATGAAAAACTTGTTGTTATCTATTCCTAAGAAATATCTCATAACTCCTAAGAAGTAGCTCAGGAATCCAATCTTCAAACTATGCGATAGAAATCTATTTACGCGATCAGATTCAGCATATCATTTCTTTAAGTTTCTTTACTTTTCTTTTATTCTTAAAACACCAAGATGTGACCCAGTCAAATCATGTAATAAGAATCTCCAAATTGGAACTTAATAGAGTTAGACAATGGACTTTACCTAAAATAAAGTCAAACTCATTGACTTTACCATCCTTAGGTAAGTTTGGCAGCTTCGTAACCAAAGCCCCTTCCTTTGGCAATAGAAACATATGGACCCTTAGGTAATAGTACATGGGACTATCTCAGACTTAGCCTTTCTCTTTACCATTTTGTCAACCAAGTTGACTATGGCCAATCTCTTTCCATTGGGAAGAGAATGCTTTTCTGGATTTCTTGTGTCACTATTGTCCCTGTCCATGAAGTTCTGGAAAGTTGATCTCCTAATCACATTTGCTTTACTAGCCTTCCAAATTATTGCTGATTCAGCAGTACCAAGCAAATAGATAAGATCATTAAGGGTCTTGTCATAGTCTGTTTCATAGGAGTCCCAAAGGAACTCACTATTTGACTTAGAAAGTGATTTAACCACCAACTTTCTCAAGACTTTGACACCCAACTCTCCCGGCTTGTCAATATGTGACTTTATCTCCAAGATGTGATCACACATAGACCTTGCCTTGCCAATAGGGCTTGAGTGACCTAGACCTTGTGGGTTTGGGAGAATAATTGGAGGAGGTGGAAGTAGTAAGGTTCCAAGAGATTTGGGAAGATCATAGATGTCTGAACTAGACATCTTTTGGGGAGATAGTCAAGGTAGTTGATCTAAAGTCCTTAATATAACACCCAATATGAAATATTAAGGCTAGGACCCGACAACCTATTTATAACTGGAAGAGGGATTCCGTAATCCAAGTTGTAAAATAGTTGAAGGTAGGTGAATGACGATTCACCAATTTCCACCAAGATAAAAAAAAATATAATTAAGTTTTAATTGGATTTGAAACTCCTAGATCTTTTGAGATTCATTGAACTTTTCAATGGCATGTTTCAATCTCGAGTGTGCCCTTCAGGTTTTGTGACTGGGATGCCGAGGATCACAAAACAAGGTGTGAAGTAACCATGCAAATTACTTGGTACTTTTAAATTTTTATCACCCAACCGATGTGTCGGTAAACCATACACGCTCCACCGACCTATGATTAAACTTTAAGAAACCCTTTGCCTACCTTGTTAAATCAAGCTAGTGTGCCGGTAAACCACACACGCCCCACCAACCGACTTAAGCAAAGTGCCAAGTGTAATTTCATGGGTTAGCACCTTATTCACATTTTCCTAAGTAACTAAGATTGGGAATTATAAGTGTTTAGTTACTTAGTATTTATCATTAATACTTTTAATGAAGGGCGAACTTATAGTCTTTGTCCTGCCCATTCGGCTAACGACCCTCCACCAGTCAAGGAAGCGGTGGGTGAGAGTGGCACCCATTAAACTGTCATTTTATAGGCAGTAACCTTATACCCCCTTATAGACCGGCTTCGAGAATGAGGCCTACTAACGGTAAGACTGACTTTTACTCTTATGCATATATATTATTAACTTATAATATTATAAAGTATAAGGGTTAAATTTTTACTCTTTAAAAATTCTAAGGGCTTAACTTGGAATTGAAGTATTCATAAGTGAAACTTTTCAAATTCCAAAACTTGAGGGAAAGTTTTGAAACTATTCAAAACTAATTAATTCCATAACTTATGTGTTTAAAGTAGTTTTAATTAAAAACTCTTCAAGTTCCATAACTTGAGGACAAGTTATGGAAGACTTTAAACTATTAAAGAATGTAACTTTCCTTTATTTTGTAACTTATGGAACTAATTAAGGTTACACTTTTTTTATTTTTTTATTATTTAATGAAGAGACACTTGGTCCTCCATAACTTGAGGACAAGTTATGGAGTCATAAAACCATTTAATTAGAACTAGACTCTTCATTTTTTGTAACCTTTGCCAATTTTTATGAGTTTTATGATTCTTAAATGTAACTTTTCATATAACTTGAGGACAAGTTACAAAAACACACTTTGGAATCAACTCTTAGATTAAAATGGATTGAAAGCAACTATATCACACAACTTTTCTATTAATCTAAGCAACTCATATGAACATGATAATTGGAATCAAACTTTTTCATGTAATTAACATAACACTTAAACCAATACAAAACATTAATTTATTGACAATTATCTTTGAAATTGGATTAGTATGAACATTACCACATCAAAAATAAGTTTATAAGTCCAAAAACAGCTTAGGGTAATGTTCCTAGTCCATTTCTAGCCAAAAAAACTCGAATATATGTTGTCTGGGGCTCCTACTCGTCGAGTGCATGAACCTACTCGGCGAGTAGGATGATTTTACTCATGGACTCGGCGAGTTCATCAGTGGACTCGGCGAGTCCAGTGCCCAGAATGCCCGAAATTCGACTTTTTCAGCATTTTTCAGCAATTTGCATCAAGTATAATTGAAAACAACCCTAGGCTCTAATACCACTGTTGGGTTTTGAGCATTCTAACACTCTTAAGTGTACATGCAACCCTAAATACCTTGGATCTATGTTTTCTCTATTATACATGCAAATATGAACATCCAAGGTATTATCCTAATCTAGCATATAAAACAATGAATATAACAAGATAGAATACATACCTCTTTGATGTAGAATGTTCTCAAGAAGCTTGAGTGCCTAGTGCCCCAAGTGTGACACCTCAAATGGTTCACACAACATCATATGCACTTGGAAGACTTAGATAGAAACACTGCACTTCATGAAAATCGGCTAGCCCTTTCTTACTTCTATTAGTCGCCGATTTTTCCAAGAGTATGATCTTTATATAGTTGTTACAATTAGGGTAAACCCTAATTGTCATGGCTTTCCATTTCCTTGGATCCATGGATTCAAATACACCATGGAGCATCCATGGACCATCCTATGGGTTTTAGCCCAACTTGATAATCCATGGAGCATTAGCTCACTATACAAGTATGGATGATTTACACAATCAACCCATATATTTAATTAGTCTTCTTTTGATCACTTAATTAATTCTAGATTAATTCTTGATTAATACTAATTAAATAATATTATTAATATATTATAACTTATAATATATTAACAAACCTTAAGTGTTATTTCTCTCATTATAGTCTATCCAAATGCATGATGCCATGCAACCCAAATGGACCATGCCGGGTCGGGTCAAGTCTTACCAATTATAATTATGGACTTAGACATTAATCCAACACACTGATCAATACATCTCCTTCTGTACTCACATGGAAACCATAGAATTCAGGAGGAAGACGAACTCTATTGGATCTGCGAAGGGGAAGTGGAGATAAACCATTTTGCTCAACAGGTTGCTCAGCCCCGGTTTGAGTTTCCTCAACGGGCTGCTGCATCTCAAGTTGAGTGCTAGTGTCTACTAAAGGTTCTTCTTCATTTGATTCTCGAAGCTCTTCAAGATCTATGCGGCTCCCACTCTCCTCTTTGGAAATGAGATCCCTCTCAAGGAAGAATCCCCTTCGAGCAACAAACACCTTGTTTTCCGAAGGCTTGTAGAACACGTATCCAAATGATTTTTGTGGATAACCAATGAAGTAACACTTCTCCGATCGGGGTTCAAGCTTGTCATTCGCCTCGCGACGAACAAAAGCTTCGCATCCCCAAACCTTTACATGTGCTAGAGAAGGACGTGTCCCACTCCACATTTCAGAGGGTGTTTTAGCAACCTTCTTAGTAGGTACGAGGTTTAGGATATGGGTGGCTGTCTCTAAGGCATACCCCCAAAAAGATATCAGAAGTGTAGCTCGACTCATCATAGATTGAACCATGTCTAACAATGTTTGATTTCTCATTTTAGCTACACCATTCAACTGTGGTGCTCTATGAGGAGACAATTGTGAAACTATATCACAATTCTTAAGATGATCGTAGAATTCAAGACTTAGA
Organism: Lactuca sativa; assembly: GCF_002870075.4. Taxonomy (NCBI): domain Eukaryota; kingdom Viridiplantae; phylum Streptophyta; class Magnoliopsida; order Asterales; family Asteraceae; genus Lactuca; species Lactuca sativa. The sequence continues at coordinate 226,819,420 of NC_056627.2, forward strand.
TATTCTCCACCCCTATCAGATCGGAGCATCTTGATGTTTCTGCCCAATTGGTTTTCTACTTCGTTTTGAAACTCCTTGAACACCTCAAAGGTTTCCGACTTATGCTTGATTAGATAGATATATCCATATCTACTAAAATCGTCGGTAAAAGTCACGAAGTATCTTTCTCCATGTCTTGTGGCAGATTTGAAGGGTCCACAAACATCTGTGTGGATGAGGTCTAACAAATCCTTGCCTCTTTCACAGTGGCCTGTGAATGGCGCCTTTGTCATCTTGCCAAGTAAGCAAGAATCGCATATATCATCCGACTTGAGGTCAAATGATTCCAAGATTCCAACAGATTAGAGCTTGGCAATGCGTTTCTTGTTTATATGGCCAAGTCGACAATGCCACAAACACGATTTATCTAATTCACTATTAGATGAACCAACATTCATAATTAGTTTATCAACATCACCATCGCAAACAATACTTTCATACACACCTTTACAAGGACTAGCTTTGAAAATAAAACAACCATTCTTATAAACCAAAATGTCACCATTATCATTATCAAAAGAAAATCGACAACCATCCTTATAAAGTGCATGAAAATACATAATGTTTCGTGCTATATCAGGTGAGTAGCAGCAATTTAATAAACTAAGATAAACACCACCACTAAGCATTAGCTCATAGTTCCCAATCCTTGTAACAGCTGACTTGTGCATGTTTCCCATGATTAGGTTGAGCTCACCATGCTTCAACTTCCTACTTTGTCTTAGTCCCTGAGGTGCTAGCCACCTTGACTTTGCCCTTCTTAAGGTCCTCGAGGTATTTAGGGCAACTACACTTCCAGTGTCCCTTTTTCTGGCAGTAAAAACAAATGGCCTCACTTGGATATGAAGAAGGAGCTATTTCAGCTTGGTCCCTTTTCTTGGGAGGAGGAATAGACTTTCCGACCTTACCCTTACCCTTTTCTTTGGGTTGAGGCGCCCTTTTCCTTTTGGAAGAACCATGGTCAATAGCCAGCACGGGAGCAGTAGGGTTAGAGTTGTTGGGCTTCTTCATGCTCGCTTCAGCAGTTTTGAGCATGCCATGTAACTCCATTAAGGTCTTGTCGAGTCCATTCATATTGAAGTTCATGATGAACTGAGAATACGAACTAGTAAGAAAGTTCAAGACCATGTCAATGGACAACTCCTTAGGCAGCTCGACACCTAGATTCCCAAGTCTGTCTATGTACGACTTCATCTTTTGGATGTGCGCACACACAGAAGCTCCCTCTTGTAGCTTACATGCCATGAGGGATTTAACGATCTCGAATCGTTCTTGCCTTGCTTGCTCTTGAAACATTTCCTCGAGCTGCTGGTTGATGTGAAAAGCACCCCGTGTCTCAAAGTTCTTTTGGAGACCATAACCCATGGTCGCTAACATAAGGCAAGCCACTTTGGTCGATTCATCGTAATGCTTGTTGTAGGCAATAACTTCTTCTGGGGTAGGGTTTTCTCCAAGCACAGGGACATCCTCGTCGAGAACATACTCCTTGTTCTCATATCTTAACGTGATCCTCAAGGTTCTGATCCAATCAAGATAGTTGGATCCATCTTCCTTGAGTTTCTCCCTATTAAGAACCGGCATGAGAGAGAAGCTTGAGTTTTAAGTTGGAGGAGGAGGAGGAGGAAGAGGCAAATCGTTGTTGTTGTTATTTGCTTGGTTCAACATCTACAAAAGATAAGACTCCAATTAGTTTGATATAAGTCCTTAATTAATAATTACCCTAAATGAATTATTGGATTAAGGCTAGGATCCATGTTTGGCTTCATGATGCGTAAAGGGATGCCGTAAACACACCACAAAGTTATTTAGGTAGACAAAGCTCTTTGTAAATTTCAATCACCATGAAAATCCTAGATCTTTGAGATTCATTGACTGTCAATGGCATGTTCATCTCGGATTATGTTCATCTCAAATTCAATGATGGGGATGCCGCAGATCATTGAATAGATGGCGAATCACCCATACAAAATTGCGTGGTCCCCGGCTCAAGTTACGCTTGAGATTCGCGAGTCTCACATCATTCTCTACTTATACTCTCAAATTGACGTGCCGGTTAACCACACAAGCTCCATCAATAAGTTATAAAGAGAATGTGCAATTTTTATGGATAACATAAGATTCACTTTATTAAATAAAAAGGGATTTTGTTTTATACTTGTATTTAAAATACTTTTAGATTGACCATTGCCACTATCAAACCCTTTCGGTAACTCCATTCACAAAATGCAATAGGGCGGTGAGGGTGGTAAGCGCGAAGCATATTAAAAACCGACCTCATTAGGAATCATAGAGACCTCCTTAAACCCCTACATTTGAACGGGTGAGCCTAGTCGAGGTAAGACTGACAATGTCGATATTTAAAATACGCGAGGACGCATATTGTAATTTTCTTATACATACAATATATGTATCTTACATATATAAGGGCCAAATTTAAAACTCTTTAAATCTAGTTGTCTATTATTAATTCAAATTAATTACAAGGATGCAATATAACAATTAATAAAACATGAGGGATTAATATTCAAATTCATAAAAATATATTATAAACAATATTAAAATATTTAAAATCACCATTTAAATAATATTTATCTATTTTTAGATTTACACAATTGAAATTTGACATTTATCCATATTAAACAAAACTTCAAATTTAAAATGGAATAAAAATAAAAATCTCGAATCTGCTGAGCTCACGTCGTAAGCTGTGATTAGGGTTTCATACATTTCGAATTTTTCAGATCTAATCCAATTAGGTACTTATCCATGCAAGATAAAGTCTTAATTTGAAAGATAAGCAAGATCAAAACCGATAGTTCTGATCTGCCAATGTTGACGTCGTGAACTACTCTTTTCACGTCATGAACTTAGGGTTTTCATCAAATTACGAATTTTTCAATTAAACTTTCATCATTCAGTTCCAAAGCAATATTTTCAGAAAACATGGATGTAGGGTGATAGTAACCATGAACCAATGTCTCTGATACCACTGTTGGGCAACATATGCATCAAATACACTCTATAACTAGGTAGCGGAATAATCGAAACAACAAAACAATTTACCTAAGTGTACATGCACCCTATGGATCTATGGCTTCATGCTATTACTTCTACCCTAGGAAAACCGAAAATACAAGAAGAATACTAACCTCTTTAGCAGCCAATGATCTTCGAGCTTGACTCCTTGTGCGTGCCACCTTGTTTGGATGATGAGGATCCAAACTAGAATCCCTCTCTTGGTTCACACCCAATGAACTCAAAAGAGTAGAAACAAATATAAACTAGGAGGGATGAACTCACGAAAAAAGTTCTTCCACAATGAGGGAGAAAGAAGGTGGCGAATACTCAAGCCAAAAATGAGCATGGAGGAATGAATCCTTAAGGCCTTATTTATAGCCTTGGGTACCTCCTAGGGTTTTATCCTTTCACCCATGTGGGATGGGATATGCTAGGAACGAAATTCCCTTTATCCAAATGGAATTTTCGTCCAACCCCCTTCCTTCTAGGGTTCTGAAATGTTCTCCAATCAATCAACTATTGATTAACTCACATTCAACCCTTCTATTAATTAAACTGTTAATTAATTCCCAAATTGTTTTTTTCCAATTAGTTTTTAATTAATTATTAAACCATAATAATTAATAAACTAATTACTCCTATTATATATATATATATATATATATATATATATATATATATATATATATATATATATATTCTACTCAATTTTGAGTCTTGAGGGCAACCCAATAGGACCCTGCTATTATTAGAAATATCACCAACTAGTTAATGATCTTGGACACACTTCCAACAAGTATAAGTACTCTATAGCTGGTTATGGACATGGATTGTGTTTCTGATGGTAGCGACCGGATAATCAGGGTGAGAAGTTTTATGGTTGAACAGTTATTCAAAGAGGTTTTGGCATGATAGTTTTTGGAGCATAGGCGGTCTGTCAGGGAGACATACCATTATAGATTTCAAATCTTGGAAAGACAAAAGTAGTTTTCTGTATGACAGTGAGGATGAACTTTCATCAAGTTTGGAAGGTTTCGATGGTTGGGTTCAGTTGACTTGGGAAGGCTATTGATTGCACATGATGATAGTAGTACTTCCAGGTTGGCAAGTGTCGGTGGCGGTGGGAAACACCAGTGTTCTAGGAAAGGTAAGAGGAAAGCTGCGGGTGTGGCGCGTGGGATGTTTAAAGGGTAGGTGATTGTAGCGGACTTCGAGGACGAAGTCTAGTTTGAGTGGGGGAGAATTATAACACTCGGAAACCAGAAGGTTAATTAAGGGAAGATAATAAGCAAATTGGATGTCTACATGGAGTCCATAGGGAATAACTCGATGAGTAGGAACTTGTTTCTGGACGCGAGTAGAGAGACCTACTCGACGAGTTGGGGAGGACCAACTCGACAAGTTGGTCTGGGTTTGGGAAACCCTAGATTCGGGGTTTTGCACCCTATTTAAGCATCTTAATCTCCACTTCAGGGCCTCATATCTAACCTCCATTGTCCAAACCCTATATCTCGAAACCTTAATGCTTGTGAGCCATTTTTTAGTGAACCTTGTGTGATTTGAAGCTTGTAGAAGAAGAAGAAGCTAGAGGAATCCAAGAGGAGATTGTAGATCCAGAAGCAACATCTTATCATCATCCTTTACTAGTAATAAAGTTTCTAACTTGCCTAGTAGTCTCTTAGATCTCCCTATGTTCTCTTTATGAGGGTTTTGGTCCAAGAAGCATAATACTTGGGGAATAGACATCCCAAGTGACTTATCTTTCAGATATGGGATCTAGACGGGGTTCCATGGCATAAAGGTGCAAACTTTATGGCCATGGAAGCCCCATGCACGCTTTAAAGTGTTGTTATGGCGTTTTAGCCCCAAAAGACCATGCATGGAAGGAAAGACGAGACTTTAAGTGTCCAAATGAGGTTTAAGGCCTAGATCTATGTTATTATGCTTTATCTCGGAGTATTATGGCTTTTTGGACAAGATTTATGTCCTAAAGAACTAGGGTTTTAGCTAAACCCATTAAGAAGGACTAGTATCGGGTAAAGTTGGAAATTTTACCCTTGAGAAGGCATTTTCAGTATGTAGAAGAAGTATGGAGTCTTGGTCTGGAGAATAGGGGCTTAAACTGTTAAGATGGCCCAAACAGAGTATAGGAATCATCGAGTCCATAGAGGAACTTGACGAGCTGAATCGTGTTGTCCCGATTTCAATTAGGGTAGAACTCGACGAGTCTGTGAAGAGACTCGACGAGTTGATTTGACAAATCGCGACTATAAGTAGCCAGGGAACTCAGCGAGTCAGGAGGGTGACTCGACGAGTCGGATCGCGAGTTCAGGGTTCTAATTTATAGAACTCGGCAAGTTGAGTCAACACGGAGGGTTGACTTTGACTTTGACCAAGCGTTGACTTTGACTTTGACCAGGGGTAAAATGGTCAGTTTACCATAAGAAGAATTATCAGTTCTTGACTAAGTATTATGTTGGTAATGATAGCTCAGGGGGTCGAGTGCTCAACAGTTTGGGGATCTGCCAGCTAGCAGTGAAAGGTTTATTCGCGGGATTTTGCTGTCTGCTTACGAGGTGAGTTTTCTCCTGTAGGAACGAGTCAAAGGCACCAATGCCGACCTGTTTATGTATGTTAGTGTATACCGAATTTAGGTCTGATGTCGGGGTTAGCTCGATGTAGTTTGTATGCTTCTGGATTACGGTCCGATGCCGATCGACGACCGAGGAAGGTTCATATGTATAATTCTGAACTACGGTTTGATGTCGGGTGGTACCCAAGGAAGGAAATGCATGTTTAGTTATACTTGTTGTCTTTGTGATACTTGTATGTGCCTAGTAGGGAGGTAAGTGTGGGCAGGGGCCCGTATCTCATCACTAGCTGAGTGTGGACGAGGTTTCATATCTCATTATTAGCATAGTAGGGGTGGGGCCTTGAGACTAGCAGTTATAGTTTTGTGTATGTCTGTTATGTGCTAGCATGATATTGATTATATGTTTGTATGTGTATAGCCGGCAGGGCCCAGAGACAGGTGGGGCCTGGTAGAAACAGATCTGTATACCGAGCGGGGCTGGATGCCAGGCGGGGCATGATGTCCGATTTGTCCGATGTCGGACGGGGCCCGAGGTAGCGAGCTAGGCCCAATGTATGTGGTTATGTGATTATATGTATGGTATGTGGTAGTTTGGGGATACTCACTAAGCTTCGTGCTTATGGTTTTCAGTTTTAGTTTCAGGTACTTCCAGTAGCAAGGAGAAGAGCTCGGGATGACTGCAGTGCACACACCATTGATTTAGCCTGGGATGTTTTTACTCTGATATTTTTACATATGTTTTTGTTACAGTCCTTAGTATGATGGTTTGAGATACACGAATTATGATTTTTATAGTGATGATTGATGAAATATGGTTTACTTAAATGATTTTAAAAGGAAATTTTTGGACCGTATTTTTGGGATGTTTCATTAGTTTCTTCTTGTATCTTCCTCTGATTTCGAAAACATCAAAAAAAAAGAACATTCATTCTTATTTCTTTTTTTTGGTTCATGTTTAAGTGATGTTTTATGGCCACTGTTGTCATTCAAAACACTACAAAAATAAATGTCAAATGTTTGAAACGAAAGCTAAAACTGCCATGATAAATGGGAGAATGTCATTTTTGTGTTTGCGAAGGTCTTGAATTTGAAATCGATTATATTGTTATTAGGTGCTTCACAGAACGATGGCTTCGCAGTTTGTTGTTAAGAAGTCACAATTTGATTAAATTGAAGGTCTCGTAGTTTGGTATAATTGTTTCACATCTGATGCTTCGTAGTTGATCTCACATTAGGATAGCTATGTCTCATAATTGAATGGTGGGTCTAGCAGTTTGCTGCCTCACAGTTTGTTGTTATCTACGTACTTCTCTTGTATGGAAGAATCCTCAGGTGAATATAGGAACAAACGAACTAAGCTTGAAATTCTTCAAATTGATCTTGAAGTCTGGCTTGCCCTCTGCTCACCTTCTTCTTTAGGGCCTTCACCTACAGCAAACAACCACTTCAAAAGAGATTCATAATCCAATCGTCTTGCCTTGTTTACTTAAACCATTTCTTCACACTAGAATAAGCTTATAAGTTTATAAGAAGTGTATTTACTTACATTGCTTCATTAGAAATACTAATATAAGGGTTTAGGTCAATTTTTGGTCATTTGACTTTTGGCTTTGTGCTCATTTGATCACTTAAATCATTTTAAGTTTTAAAAGGTCATCGAACTTTTGGCTTTGTATTGATTTAGTCACCTAACTTTTCATTTGGTCACTTAACTTTTGGCTTTGTGCTCATTTAGTCATTTAACTTTTTGGTTTTGTGCTCATTTAGTCACTAAAATTTTAAAATAAAGTTATAAAAATGAGAACAATTTTAAAAGTTAGGAGACTAAATGAGCACAATTATAAAACTTAGGTGACTAAATGATCTAAGGCTGCGAGTTTTGGTTACAATAGGTCCAGTTCCTTGGGCACTTTATTAACCAGTATGGGATTTTGGTAGATCCGGCCAAGATCGATGTTGTGATGCAGTGGGAGGTTCCGAAATCTCCCTCAAAGATAAGGAGTTTCTTGGGTTTGGCATGGTACTATTGGAGATTTATTCAGGAGTTCTCGAAGATTGCGGTTTCCCTCACTCTTCTAACGAGGAAGGGGGTGGATTTCTGATGGGCCCCTGAGTAGCAGTCGGCATTTGAGACTCTTTGGCAAGGTTATGTGAGGCCCCGGTATTGATCCTTCCGGAGGGAGTCGAGGATTTTGTGGTATTCTATGATGCATCCATCACCGGTTTAGGGTTGATCCTTATGCAGAGAGGACGAGTGATTGCTTATGCTTCACGACAGCTGAAGCCGCATGAGACGCAATATCCCACGCATGACCTGGACTTGGGGGCAGTGTTGTTTGCCCTCAAGATTTGGATACATTATCTTTATGGGGTCCGTTGTACTATCTACACGGATCACAAGAGTTTGATATATCTTATGGATCAGCCGAACCTGAACATGAGACAAAGCAGGTGGTTGGACGTGGTCACAGATTATGATTGCGAGATCCTTTACCATACGGTTAAAGCAAATGTGGTAGTGGATGCTTTGAGCCGCAAATCAGCTGGGTCTTCGGTTGGGGAGATGTGTATGAGGATATCCATTGATTCTATGCTTTTGGGATTATTCAGAGCGGCTCAGGCAGAGGGAATCCGGAAAGAGAAATGGAAACATGATAGGATCAAGGGTGAGATCGACAAGTTTGCCGTTGATAGTTAAGGGTTATTGACCCGGTGTGGTTGGGTTTGGGTTACGGTTTCTGGTGGGATCAGGCAGACAGTGTTGGAGGAGGCTCATAAGTCTCACTTTTCTATACACTCGTGAACCACCAAGATGTATCAGGATTTGAGATTGAGTTACTGGTAGCCATGTATGAAGAGGGAGATAGCCTGGTATGTCAAGAAGTACTTAACCTACAAGATGGTCATGGTCAAGCATCAAAGGCCGCATGGCAAGCTGCAGCCTCTGTAGGTTCCCACATGGAAGTAGGAACAGATCACCATGGATTTTATCACGAAGTTGCCGAAGACAACCAAGGTTTTTGCTGCTATATGGGCCATCGTGGATTGATTGACCGATAGTACCCACATTTTGGCCATCCGGGAGAGCTCTTCGGTGAAACGTTGGCCGATGTGTATGTCCGTGAGATTGTTGCTTGTCATGGGTTTCCAGTCTTTATTGTTTTCGATCGAGATGTTTGGTCCACTTCTCGTTTCTAGCAGAAGTTCCACGAGGAACTGGGCACGAGGTTACATTTCAGCATTACATATCATCCGCAAACTGACGGCCAGAGTGAGCGGACTATACATACCCTTGAGGATATGTTGGGGGTCTGTGTTATTGATTTTGGTGGTTGTTAGGATTCCTACCTACCTCTTACAGAGTTCTCCCACAACAATAGTTATCACTCTAACATTGGTGCTCCCCTTTTTAAGCTCTTGTACGGTCATATATGTCGTACCCCGGTTTGTTAGGGAGAGGTTGGGCATAGGGTCATGCGAAGGACTGAAGTAGTCATTCAGATCGTGGAACTTATCCAGTAGATCAGGTAGAGACTGCAGACCGCTTAGAGTTGGCAGAAGAGTTATGCCGACCGACGCCGATCAGAGTTGGAGTTTCAGGTCGGCGATATGGTGCTCCTGAATGTTTTGCCCTGGAAGGGTGTGATACGCTTCAGGAAGAGGGGGAAATTGCGTCCCTAGTTTATTAGGCTTTTTTGGGTGATTTCCAGGGTTGACAAGGTAGCTTACAGGTTGGATTTGTCGATCGAGCTCAGTCAGATCCACAACACTTTCCATGTCTCCCAGTTGCGAAAATGTGTGTTGGACAATGAGGTAGTGTTTCCGTTGGATGATATTCAATTTGATGAGCGCCTGAACTATGTTGAGAGATCGGTGACTATCCTGGAAAGGAAGATGAAGGTCCCGCGCAACAAGGAGATACCTTTGGTAAAGGTACATTGGAAACATTAGAGAGGCTTCGAGTAGACCTAGAAGCCGGAGGCTGAGATATAGGAGCATTATCCTGATTTATTTGCAGCAACCGAATTCGAGGGAGAAGTCTAGTTCAAGTGGGGGATAATCGTAACATACTGATGATGAGGTACTTCTAAATTTGACCTTATAATTGAATTATATCTCATTTTGGTCCCTGAGTGTAAGAAAGAGTACAAAAGGGCCCATAGTAGCATTTTGGTAAAATTTGAACTTGAGGGGTATATTGGGTGTACACCTCATACGCAGGGCGTACGTGGAAAAACATGCAAACCCGAATTTTTGTGTTGTGGCTCATATTTAAGCATCCTTAAGACCTCACATTTCATTCTTATTTAGCCTCCTTATGTGATATCGACCCTCAAACAACCTTAGAGTAAGAGAGAGCAAATTTTGAGCCCATAAGTGAGTTTTGGAGTGGTTTTGAAGAAAGAAGAAGGTGGTGAGAAGATCTTGGTGTTGGGTACACTTTGGATCTGGGATTTCTACTTGGTTTGCAACATCTTGAAGGTATAAAGCTTGCATCTTTACCACTCCATCTTGTAGATCTAGGTTTTTGCTCTTTTAAGTCACTTTTTGGTCCCAAAATGATGATTCATGAACATAAGATGTTCTTGACCCATTAAGTTATCCTTTCAGACCCTTGGAAGGGTCTTGAGTCATAAAAATGGGTTCTAAATGGTTAGTTTTGCTCCATGCATCATTTAGAAGGTCTTAATGGATTAAGAAGTTGAGTTAAGCACTTAATGGACATGCAAAGTGATAAAGTTGGAAGCTTTATGACTCTTGAGGGTATTTTAGCCATGGATATGAAAAATAGACGTCAGTGCTTAAGCTATTAAGCACTTATTGAGTTTTTGGGGATTCTGGGAGTACGCCCTACATACGAGGTCAACCACCCTGATGGTGGTCAACATGCGAGTATGACCAGGGTACATTTGGAGTACGCTCTGCGTACTCACTCTGTGGTAACTCGGCTGGGTTGGCTCAGTTGATTCAGTTGATTTGGCCAGTTTAACTTTGACTTTGACCAAGTTTGACGTTAGGGCATTTTGGGATTTTGATTGTGATTGGTCAATTGGTTGGATAGGTGATGGTTAGAGCTGAGATTCGGAGTCGAGACCTCATCAACTTTTGTCCAATTTGTGAGGTGAGTTTTCCTTATTGTACTTGCGGGTCGAAGGCACCAAAGCCGACCCATTGGATTAGATATCATGTTATGTGATAGTATGTTATCGTACTGTAGTGATTTGTTAGATTGGTATCCTGATATATATGATGATGTTATGCTTAGTGATCTGTAAGATCTTCCTGATTGTCTGTTGACTGGTTATATGTATGTTTATTTGTTATGTATTTGTCGACATGGTATGTGTGGTTGGGTTGAGGCGGACTAGTGTAGACTGAAGGCCACAAGACCCAGGGCGTCCCGGATAGACCACATGCGTGAGAGGCGTACTAGTCAGGCCGAAGGCCCAAAGAACGGTCCAGATAAGCTGAAGGCCCGGTAAGGCATTCCAGTCATGCTGAAGGTTCTGTGAGCGTTCCAGATAATCTATAGGCCGGTACGATGTTGCAGTCAGGCTGAAGGCTTTGTATGCATGTTGTTTGTTATTATGTTTATGGTGTGGTACTTTGAGGGAACTCACTAAGCGTTGGCTTACAATTTTGGGTTATGTTTCAGGTACTTCAGATGACCGTGGGAAGACGAAAGCGTGACCGTACACATCATCTTGTTTATGACTTATGATTTTGGAAGACTCTGATGTTTGGAAATGTTTTGAAAACTATGATTTGTAAACAGTTTATGAATTTGTGTTGATTTTAAAAGTTTAAATTTCTTGTGGTTTTATGGATGTTACATATCATTAAAATTAATAGAATGTAGGGCTATTTCAACAAAACGATAAATATAATCCTAATTATTAATTTAGTAATACTGGAACCTCATTATCAAAATTAACGAAACGTATTTGATGATTATTTATTTGGTCCTTAAAAATTAGAAATACACTTATGCATGTATGATTCTCTTGGACATTCACAAACTTTATTGCTTTCTATTGCAAAAAGGTTGGTCGTGGCATGGTATCTGTTAACAATCTTATGTGCTTCTCTACTACTTACTATAACTTTTTTTTTCCATTTTCTTTCAAATGGCAGTCTGAAGCTTGAACGAAGTTATGTGAAAGACTGATATGGTGAAGTATGAAGAAAGATGTGAAATATCAAGAGAGAAAAGGAGAGAGCAAGAAGCATGATATGACATACAAAAGAGTTGATGTTGCATTTTCTTCTACTTCTATTACAAGGATTTTTTTTGTTCTAAGAATCTGTTTCTACTTCTATGTGGTTTGGAAAATATGTTCATACTTATTTTTTATCAACATTGATTTTCTTAAATTCAATAGAACTGATATGTATTACAAATGTTTTTTTTTTTTTTTTTTTTGAAAAATAGTGTTTTTCCCTCAAAAAATAAACAATATTCAGTAAAAAAAAGGTTTGATCGTCCACCGACATAAGAGTTCAAGAAAAAACAAATACCACATCAGTCTTTGAGAAAAATAAAAATAAACATAGAGCTTATAAAATAGATTGACGTAACCTAGATTTTAAATTTGCTTAGTAAAATATCTTCCTATCAAAAGCAATAGCCAATTAACCAAAAATTTCAAACCAACATTGAATAATACTAAAGAATATAAACAACATCAATTTTCGTTAACTAACGATCTTGAATGGACGAAAAGCATCAATATGACATGAGAAGCGATGAGTTTTGTTTGTTGACTTGTTTTGGATCGACCATGCGAACTTCATTCAATTTTGACATAAAGAACAATACGATCATTATAAAATGTTGGAATACATTTAAACTTTGGAATTGTTCAGCTCGACCATCTCATTATTAAAGTTGATGCTTGGTTTACCGTAAATGTGCCAAGATAAGACAATAAGATATGTTACATAACAAATCATTACATATAAATTAGGGATATTAACAAAACTAGTCATTATGGATGAATAACTTAATAAAGTTACCAAGTTTGTTTGATTTTGTTTTTTTTGGTTTTGAGAAACTAGTGTCTTTATTTCAATTGGATCATTCCGGATTTCAGATCATTTTGAATTTGGGACAAAAAATCCTATTCTGAAATTTCAAGAACCATTCCAAATATCAATGAGCATTTCAAATTTCGAGGAAATGTTTTTTTTATTAAAATCTAACGAAAGCTAAAGAAATAATAAATGGGAGGAGGTACAATACAATGGCTTAGAATGTTGACGTTTTATTGAAAAACTATGAGATTATATAATTTTAACTAACCATTTTCGGACATAAGCACACAAGTAAACCATTTTTTTTGAAATTATTTTGGTGAAAAGAAAAAAAAAAATATAAGGTTTTTGTCATAAAAGCCCCCAATTTTACACAAAAAACCAGTTATGCCCATAGTCGTTTTTTTTTGCCACAAATGCCTCAAATATCGGAAAATTGGTTCGATTTTGCCCTTTACCCTGATTTTACCTTCTATGACCGGTAGCCCACCTGGTCTTCTTCTCAAACCCTCCATGCCTTCACCACCATCTTCGATTTTAACCTTCACCACCGTCTGCTTCTTCAATTGACGGGATCCAAAGAAATAAGAAAAAAATTCTCACTCTCCAAAATCGATTGAAGGTTCTTCTTCCTCTTCTGATTTCGATCACCAATAATAGGTGGGGCTTGGTTCTCGATTGTATGTATATGTATGTTTGAGTTCTGAATTTGGTATCGAAGGGGCGAGTTTCAGAGCGTAGGAGTTCACATTCATGGTTTGAGTTGGTTAATTATAAAGAGCAGAAAGGGGAATGCCCAAGAGGATAGAATCAAAGACAGTCTTGATGCGATTTCCAGCTTTTCTTTAGAAAGAAAATCTCTTTAGGAGCTGTAGTAGCAATTAACGGTAAGCGATAGGGGAGGTGAGGCCAGAGGAAAGGAGCAAAACCTAAGTCTAATCACCAATACTTGGACCTGCTTGGGGATTGATTGGTTCCCCTTAGATGGATTGGGAAAAGGAATTGAATTCTTTGAGTTCTGAATTCAATTAAAGAAGGTTTGGGTTCTGAATTATGTTTCCAAAATCTCGTTTCAAGAACAAAAAAAAATATTGTTTCCAAAATCTCGTTTCAAGAACAAAAAAAATCTTGTTTGATTTTTGAATTGTGTTTGAATTCTTCTTGTTTAAGTTCTGAATCTGAAATCATTTCCTTCTTTGAGTTGTTCTGAAAATCTTCTTTGACTTCTGAATTCTTGCTTGAATGTGTGTGTATGTTTGTGTTTCAGTTAAGAAACCATATGTGTTTGAGTGGAGAAGATGATGGTGGTGTGATGATGGGTTTCTGTGGTGGAGGTATAAGGGCAGCATTGGGTGGTGGTGGATGATGGATGGTAGTGGTGGTGATGATGGATGATGGACGGTAGTGGTGGTGGTGGTTTGTGTGTGGCTGATGGTGGTGCTGGTAGCAAAAGGCGGTGGTGGTGGAAAAGTGTGGTGGTGGAGGTGATAAGTAAATATAAAAGTTTTTATGACAAAGGTGACTGATCCCTAGAAGGTAAAATCTGGCTAAAGGGCAAAAATGAACCAATTTTCCGGTAATACAGGCATCTGTGGCAAAAAAAAGACTTTGGACATAACTGGTTTTTTTTTTTGTGTAAAATTAGAGCCTTTTATGACAAAAACCCAAAAATATACACTATATATGTTGATAAGTCTGAAATTACCGATTATAGACAAAAAAAAAACTACTTTCTTAATCCGCTAAATATTTTTATTAATTTTTTCATTTATAGTGGTTATTTGTTAATATCCATGTAGATTACTATTATGGGTTAGTTAGAGTTAGAGTCAAGTAGACCAATCTATTATTTTTGTTTATTTTTATTGAATTTCAAAAATAATTAATAATCAAATATACTTTATCTATAACCAACCAATTAGAAAACAGTAAATTATTTTAGCTAAAACTAATAATAGGTCAAATAAATTCAACGATATCGAACTATATTTAAATTCAGAAAACCTTTTAAATATAATTTCTAGATAAAACTTAATTTTTATTATAATTACATTTATCCTAAAATCTATGAGTAAGAAAAAAAAAGGTATCTTCAACCCTCCTTTCCTCGATTGTTCAATGAGTCCAGGCCTACCTATTTTATCACTTCAAAATCTCGTGGATGTTTGTTTAAAGGAGGCCCATTGGACCTTTATGCAATTTTAGTTAAAAGATGTACATTGCCTATCGGAATGTGACAATTTGATTATATAAAATTGGACTTGGAAAAGTCTTCGTTTTTTCAGACAGGTTACAAACGATCTTGGACCAGGTATTTTTCGGCATGTTCTTTGTTTTTTCTAGGTCTAGCAGTTTTTTGGGGGTGTTTGGCTTAACTTTTCACAGCCCAAAAGTTATTTTTGAAAAAGTTACAAAAAATCAGGATTTCTTGACTTTTCCAAAAAGTTCATTTTCTTGTATAAAAACTCCAAAAGTAGCTTTTAAAATTAGTTTGCCAAACATTTTTTTTTTCAAAAAGGACTTCTGGGCTGTATAAAGCTAAGCCAAACACCCCCTTTGTCTCTGTCTTTTTCGGTTCGCTTTAGATGTTTTTCAGTTTTTGGGTTTCGGTTTAGAGTTTTTTCTTTTACAAACGTGAATAACACAAAAATGATACATTAAATTTTAGTTAAAGAAATAAGGAAAAAATTGGATAATGTGTGTAAAAAAACATGTACTAATTAACACAAACAAGTTCTATTTCTTTCTGAAACCGGTTTCAGATTAGTCTTTAATCGATCTTGGGTCGGTCCGGTCTTGGAACGGTCCTTTTTTTTTTTGGACCAGTTAAGACGGTCTTGATCTGGTCTCGTCTAGACAGGTTTGTTTTTGGTCTTCTTTTAGACCAATCCAAACATATTTAAATAAAGTATAGGGTTTAAAGTGGAATTATTCGAAAGATTAGGCGGCGAAATTGAAACCTATTAAATTATACTACACCGCCTTTTGCATTCGCAGCAAAGGGCGAAATCTGAACCCTTCTCCCACACTGTCACGCAGAGTTTAAACCCTTCTGTCGTTAACGTCTGAAACCCTTCCTCCGGCCCTCCACTCGCAGTTTCTCCGGCAACGCTTCAGGTTAGCTTTCTTTCTTCCTTGAAGCTTAAACATACATTCTCTGCTCATTGTTACGGTTTTGTATTTGTTTTCTTAAAGTATATGCATCGAGCAAAACCTAAATAGGTAAACTTAATTGACAGTTTAGTTACTGTTAGGTAGTGTTTCTTTTCATTCTTTATGCAACTGCTCGATTTACGTTGTGAAATCTGGTGTATATTTTGGTTTTTTCAGTACTTGTATATGTCTATAATCGAAAATATATGATCCCTCGGTCCCAAAGAGAAAGGTCGTGGAGGTGTAGCAAGTTAGTTGTTAACCTTACTTTTAAAACGGATTGGAGTCTTCAATTTTGACAAATAATTGTGAACTGTGTTAATCTGTATAATGGTGGTTAAAAGAATGTACATGTTAAAGTTTACTGTAGCGACTTGGTGTTAGCAATGTTAGCAAAAAAAAGCACATAACATGTGTCAGTAGCTAGGTACTGATGTATCCTGAAATTGTTTAGTTTTTTGGTGATAGCAGGATGGATGACAGCTTGTATGATGAGTTTGGAAACTACATTGGACCTGAAATCGAGTCTGATCAAGAGAGTGATAGAGAAGATGAAGATGAAGATCTCCAAGAAAAGCCTGAAGACGAGAGGGCCGATTCTGATGAAGAGAATGGAACTGCTGGACCCAATGGATGGATGACAACTGGCGATGATGTTGATATGGAGAATCAGATTGTTCTTGCAGAGGACAAAAAGTATTACCCTACTGCAGAAGAAGTCTATGGTGAAGATGTGGAAACACTAGTAATGGATGAAGATGAACAACCCCTTGAGCTACCTATAATCAAACCAGTAAGAGACATTAAGTTTGAAGTTGGTGTTAAAGATTCATCCACCTATGTGTCAACCCAATTTCTCTTAGGCCTTTCATCAAATCCCACTTTGGTTAGGAATGTTGCTTTGGTAGGACACTTGCAACATGGGAAGACTGTTTTCATGGATATGTTAGTTGAGCAAACACACCATATTTCAACTTTTGATCAAAACAGTGAAAAACACATGAGATACACTGATACAAGGGTAGATGAACAAGAGAGAAGGATATCAATCAAAGCAGTTCCCATGTCACTTGTTCTTGAAGACAGCAATTCAAAATCCTACATGTGTAATATCATGGATACCCCTGGACATGTTAACTTTTCTGATGAAATGACTGCTGCTCTTAGGCTTGCTGATGGGGCAGTTTTGATTGTAGATGCTGCTGAAGGCGTCATGGTAAGTCATCTGTTACAACATTTCTTTGATCTTTACATAAAAATATAAACTTTTTATATCCATAAACTCATAAACATGAAATTTTTGGTATTCTTTAACATTGATGATTATCAACAGGTGAATACAGAGAGGGCAATCCGACATGCAATTCAAGAGCGCTTACCTATTGTAGTTGTGATAAACAAGGTATTCTTTTTAATTTTTTACTTTATACTTAACGTATAATAGCAATATACTTGCATTTATTTACTCATAATAGTAACATACATTTCTGAAATTCCAATTCTACCCCTTGATATAGGTTGACAGATTAATAACAGAGCTCAAACTACCACCTAGAGATGCCTACCATAAACTAAGACACACAATCGAAGTCATCAACAACCACATCACCGCAGTCTCGTCGACAGCTGGCAACGTCCAGGTCATCGATCCGACAGCTGGCAACCTCTGTTTCGCTAGTGGAAGTGCAGGCTGGTGTTTCACTCTCCAATCATTTGCCAAATTATATGTCAAACTTCACGGAATCCCATTCGATGCCAACAAATTCGCCTCAAGACTTTGGGGAGATTACTATTACGACCCCGCCACTCGGGCTTTCAAAAAGAAACAAGCCGCAAGTGCAGGGGCAGAACGGTCATTTGTCCAGTTCATTTTAGAACCACTTTACAAGATCTACAGTCAAGTAATCGGTGAACATAAAAAGAGTGTTGAGACAACGTTAGCTGAACTTGGTGTCACTTTAAGCAATGCTGCATATAAATCAAATGTAAGACCCTTACTTAGATTAGCTTGTAGTTCAGTTTTTGGGTCAGCTACTGGATTTACAGACATGTTGGTCAACCATATCCCTTCTGCTAAACAAGCTGCCCCTCGAAAGGTTGACCATATTTACACTGGAGTCAAAGATTCAAGAATTTATAAAGCCATGGAAAGTTGTGACCCATCTGGTCCACTCATGGTCAACATTACTAAACTCTATCCCAAATCAGATTGTAGTGTTTTTGATGCATTTGGTAGGGTTTATAGTGGGGAACTTCACACAGGGCAAACTGTTCGTGTTCTTGGAGAAGGGTATTCACCAGATGATGAAGAAGATATGACTGTGAAAGAAGTGACAAAATTATGGGTGTATCAAGCGCGATATAGGATACCCATTAATAAAGCGCCACCTGGCTCGTGGGTTTTGATTGAAGGTGTTGATGCTTCGATTATGAAAACTGCTACACTTTGTAATGTGGAATATGATGAGGATGTGTGTATTTTTAGAGCTCTTCAGTTTAATACACTTCCTGTGGTGAAAACAGCTACTGAGCCTTTGAATCCAAGTGAGTTGCCTAAAATGGTGGAGGGGTTGAGGAAGATTAGTAAGAGTTATCCACTTGCAATTACTAAAGTTGAGGAGTCTGGTGAACATACGATTTTGGGAACTGGAGAGTTGTATCTTGATTCGATTATGAAAGATCTCAGGGAATTGTATTCAGAAGTTGAAGTTAAGGTAATTTGATTATTTTTCATTTTCTAATATTTGGTTGATACTTTTTTTTAGTTATATTTTGGGAAAGGAATGGAATGGTTTATTTCATTGGAGTGAAAAAAAGTGTGTTTTGTTTTATGGAATGGAGTGGAAGTGGATCATTTTTGAAGGAATGTGCTTCTTTCCATTTTCATAATTTTCATTCCATCATAAAATGGAATGGAAAAAAAAGGAATGTGATCGATTTTTGTTAATGTAATCTTTGATGATATAAAACGTTTTTAATGATTTTACGACTTTGATTAAATTTACAGTTTCGTTTTCTAAGAATAACTTGGAAATATACTTTTTATTATAGTTTTATATGGGTTTTAACGAGTATTTATTATGTTTCTTTTTTAATTTTGTAAATAAGAAATGTGTTAATTATAATCAAATAAAGTATACATTTATTATGTTTCTTTTTTCATTCCATTGTGGGATGGAATGAAAAAAATGTAATATAATCCATTTTTCTTTAATTAATGTTAAGGGCACAAATCTCTTACGGAAAAAACTTTTACAATTTTACTTATATTACTATTTTATTTTCTAATACTTTCTATCATGATTTTAGTTGCACTCTAATGAGCATTTATCTTTTTTTTTTTTTTTTTTTTTTGTAAATAAAAAATTCATTCATATTAATTAAGTAATACTTAGAGTGGAGTTAAAGCTATAAATTGTATTTACATGTGGTTTTAAAACATATACATGGTATTTACATATAACATTAAAATTCATTTGAAAATCCATTGCATTTGCACAGCTCTACCAAACATGATCACAGAATATAATGACTCATTCCATTACCTTTTTCTAATTCCATTCCATTCTTTTGTCATTCCATTACATCCAATCGAAACAGATCCTTACTTACTTCTATGTATCAAACAGGTGGCAGATCCAGTTGTTTCATTCTGTGAAACAGTGGTGGAGTCTTCATCAATGAAATGCTTTGCTGAAACTCCTAACAAGAAAAACAAAATTACCATGGTACGTAAGCTATACACCCTTTCTTTGGAATTATCTTTTTTCTCTCTCTTTTTTTTAATAAAAAAATTGTATCTAATATTATTTTTATTGTTTAGATTGCTGAGCCATTGGAGAGAGGACTTGCAGAAGATATTGAGAATGGTATTGTAAGTGTGGACTGGCCTAGAAAGAAATTAGGAGACTTTTTTCAAACCAAATATGATTGGGATCTTCTTGCTGCAAGATCTATATGGGCCTTTGGACCCGATAAACAGGTACAAAAATATAAACCAAATAGATAGCCAAATATATTATTTGTTATTTTAAATTATGTTTTAATCATGTTACAGGGTCCTAATATATTATTGGACGATACCCTCTCGAGTGAAGTTGACAAAAGCTTGTTGAATGCTGTAAAGGATTCCATTGTTCAAGGGTAAGTTGGTCTTTTTATCTTTTATCTGTTAGCAATACAATCTTGTGATAATGTGAATGATTGATAAGGAAAGTAGAAATAATATCATTTTGTAACAGAAGAGAATATGGTTTTTGGAATGAATGGAATATTGAACCTTAATTTGTTTTGAGACTTTAGTACTAATATATAATAATATAAACATAACAGGTTCCAGTGGGGTGCACGTGAGGGCCCACTTTGTGATGAGCCAATCCGTAATGTTAAATTCAAAATAGTAGATGCGAGAATTGCACCAGAGCCATTACACCGTGGAACCGGTCAAATCATTCCAACAGCTCGACGTGTCGCCTATTCAGCTTTTCTTATGGCAACACCACGCCTTATGGAGCCTGTCTATTATGTTGAGGTAATAATACCTATAAATATTATATTTGCATTTTATCTAGCTAAATATTCTAGAAATTTTAAATAAACTTCAGCATTTAGGCCTATTTTATTAATTACTTATGACATGACAAGACAAAACAAGTTGTACTACTGCATTTGGCATGTATTGCACTAGGACTGATGTCAAAAGGACAAAAATTCTCAAAGGTGGGACAGAGACTTGTTCTCGATTTCTCATCTGTGCAAAAGACGTAAATGCCCTTCTCGTCCCTCATCATCGTCTAAATAAATATCCCTAGAAAGCTTGTCCTATCCCGTGTAACAAACGCAGCCAGCCTTAGGCTGCTTTTATTTACCTGGACGGGACCTTTTTAGGGATATTTTAGACGATGACGATTTACGTCTTTTTGCACAGATGAGAGATCGAGATCGAGAGCGAGTCTCTGTCCCACCTTTGAGAATTTTTGTCCTTTTGACATCAGTCATAGTCCAATGCAGCAGTACAACCTGTTTTATCTTGTCATGTCCTTCCTACATAACAGATGGGCCCACATAGGATATATTTGCTTTTCCCTATATATTTAAATTTAAATTTAAATTTAAATTTCAGATTCAAACACCTATAGATTGTGTTCCTGCTATATACACGGTGTTATCTCGTAGACGTGGACATATAACTGCTGATGTACCCCAACCAGGAACTCCAGCCTATATAGTGAAGGTCAGTATTTTAAATCTACAATGATAACAATTGGTTCTATCTTGTTTCTTCTAACTTCAACTTAATATATATTATTTTTGAATTTTCAGGCGTTTTTACCTGTAATCGAGTCATTTGGTTTTGAGACAGACTTAAGGTATCATACCCAAGGTCAAGCATTTGCCCTTTCAGCTTTCGATCACTGGGCAATTGTTCCTGGTGATCCACTCGACAAAAGCATTGTGTTAAGACCACTGGAGCCTGCACCCATTCAGTACCTTGCACGTGAATTTATGGTCAAAACAAGGCGTAGGAAGGTATTTTATTTTTGTTTAAAAGACCAAAATACCCCTATATATATTAAAATAAATTTTTTTTTTGATAGGGAATGAGCGAGGATGTGAGCATCAATAAGTTCTTTGATGAGGCTATGGTGGTGGAGCTTGCCCAACAGGCGGCTGATCTGCACCTTCAGATGATCTAGTGGCAAAAGAAAGATGTTGAACTTTTATCAATGAAATAACATGCGTATATCTGCCTAGTGATAAAAGGAGGCATTTCAATAGTAGTGATGGAATTATTGACTGATGGGATTTGATACTATGGGTATGATATGCTATTTTTTAGCGGTTTTGGTCATAGTTATTGATGAATTGAATTTTTTGTACCGAGTAAATTGTAATTCATTTATCGGCAAATTGAGTTTTTGTATGATGTGTGGCTACTGACTAGTTCTAGTTATTAATCTTTAATCAAAAGAAGTTACACTTATATTTTTTTACCAAATCGATGATGCTTAAATCACATCACTTAACATTTGATAATACCTAAATTGTTTGTTTGTCATGTTTTCTGAATTTTGAATTAAAATTCTTATTTTCTTTGATCATCTTTGGTGACGTTAATTAAATTTCTAATAGACAAAATTGCAAAAATGGTCTTGTGGTATGCATTTTTTTAGGGTTTTAGTCCAAACCACGACTTTTTTGGATTTGTGGTCATTTTGGACTAGTTTGTATGTAAAAATGGTCCCTCCGAAAATTGAAATGACTAAATTGCCCTCTTAATATATTTTTTATATTTTTTTCTATTTAATTTGATGTTTTATTGATAATAAAGTGGGGCCCACATCCCATTCTCTCTCTCTCTCTCTCTCTCTCTCTCTCTCTCTCTCTCTCTCTCTCTCTCTCTCTCTCTCTCTCTCTCTCTCTCTCTCTCTCTCTCTCTCTCTCTCTCTCTCTCTCTCTCTCTCTCTCTCTCTCTCTCTCTCTCTCTCTCTCTCTCTCTCTCTCTCCTGAACACACAATTGTTTATCTTGTTCTTCAAAATACACAAGTTCTTCAACACATACACACATAAAATTTGGAAAATGATTCACATGGGTTTATATTTTTGGGCAGGAACTATTTTTCGTTTCGTATTTGGAAATCAATTTATAGATTTACACTTTAACACATACGAACAATCGAAAGGGAGTGCGTCTTCATCTGATCGGGGGAAGAGGAAACAAATCGGCAGCAACATTGACATCGGAGTGGCTGATGAAATCGTGAGGAGGGGCGGACATCGACCTCCGGTAACGATTAGCGAAGGAAAAGAGGCGGCGGCTTCCCTTGGCTGTTTTTCTGATCTGACGAAAATCACAAACGGAAATGGCAGAAGGAGTGGCAATTCTCAGGTGGTGTTTGGGTTGTTCCGTTCGATAAGAAGGAGGAGTCGAGTCCTCGTTGCCGGAAACAAATAGTGGGGGGGGGGGGGGGTGAAGGCTGTAATGGAAAACAATTCTAGTGGGGTGTCGGAGGTGCTTACTTGACGAATGGAAGAGACGGGGTAGAGGTGGCAGTTGGTGTCTCCGACGAGCCCTTCGTGGCTTGTTCTTCATCTTTGGCAGCTTTCAGAGCGACGGAGAAAGTACCCATGTAGAAGATGGTGTTGGGGTTATTAGTTGACAAGAGAAAAAGGTAGAGGAGGGCTGTGGAGGGCTGCTGCACTTTTCTGGCGGCCGGTTTCCACCTCTGGTGGTGGTTCAAAGAGAGAGAGAGAGAGAGAGAGAGAGAGAGAGAGAGAGAGAGAGAGTTTTCTTAATTTTTTTAATTGTAAAAATAGATAAAAAAATGAAAAAGAAATACTTCAAGGGTATTTTAGTCTTTTCAGTTTTTCGAGGGACCAAAACTACAAACAAACCAGCTCATAAGGACCACAAATCCAAAAAAGTCGATGTTTGGACTAAAACCTCAAAAAGATGCATACCACAGGGACCATTTTTGCAATTTTGTCTTTCTAATATTGTTTGGTTTATCTTTTGAGGTGACCGCCTTTTCTTTTTGTCTTGTTGCTTTTTATTTTGGAAAATTACTAATCTAACCAAATTCATTAATGATTTCTCACTTTTTAGCGAAAAATTAGGATTTGTTTCAAACTAGCCTACAAAATCGTAGGTGGTTAAAATGGCCTACTGTTTCGCCCATTTACCTACTGTTTTGATTTTAGTATATAATTTTATTTTTTCATTTTTCACTACGAAACTGTCGACGAGAAAATGGTCTATTGTTTTCTCTGAGAAGTCTACTGTTTCCCAAAGAGTAGATTAAAAATGATATACTGTTTCGTCCAAAAGCGGTTTTGTTTTTTTGTTTTGTTTTGTTTTTTTTTTTTTAGTTTTTTTTGTTTTTGTTTTTTTTTTTAAGATTAAAAAAAACACTCACTTTTACTCTAAAAGAGATTTTTCTTTTAATATATAGTAGGTACGATATAATAGTCAAAATACATGAATTAGTAGTCACATACCCAAAAAAAACCCAAAACCGTAGGTTTTTAGACGAAACAGTAGATCATTTTTAATCTACTCTTTGGGAAACAGTAGACTTTTCAGAGGAAACAATAGACCATTTTTTCGTCTACGGTTTCGTAGTGAAAAATGAAAAAAAAAATCTTTATATACTAAAATCAAAACAGTAGGTAAATGGGCGAAACAGTAGGCCATTTTAACCACCTACGGTTTCGTGGGCTAGTTTAGGACAAATCCAAATTTTTGGCTAAAAATTGTTAATCACTTCCTTAATTTGGCTAGATTAGTAATTGCCCATTTTTCTTTGTTATGGACGAATTTCAACTTTATCATCTTTAATGATGAACAGGAAATTAGAAATGATTTGTGGTTTTTATCTACATAATGTGTATTTTGATATTTTCTTTAGACATACAAGAAGATACAAACCTCGGCCAAAATCACTTTTACACTCTTCCATTATTAGATATATAATGGAATTATCACTTTTACACTATGTATATAATGGAAGTGTATAATGTTAGACCTGAATAATTATATAAACAGGGCTGAGTAGTGTCAGCAGTCACCAGATGAACATATATGATCACAGGGCCGAATGGTGTCAGGATTTGAACTTAAGTATTTAATTGTTTTATTTAAAAATCATTAAACATGGTATTATAGAATTTCAAAATTTTAAAATTCGTATCAACATTGATTGCAGATTTGTAGGATTAATTAGGATCTTTAATTGATGTTTTGTTTATTATTCTACTAGTTTATAATCCGTGAAACCAGAGTTATAAAATTAATTAAACTTTCATAGTAAAAACTCAAAACTATTAATTAATTATTTTAAATAAATTATTAATTAAGAGATATATTTTTAATTATATAAATTATAATCGTTGATTTAAATAAAAATTCATAAAATTATATCATCTTATAATCTTTATTAATTTAATTTAATTTTTTTTTATTGTAAATTAATTTAATGTAATTGGAGTAAGAAATTTAAAATTTAAAATAGAGAATCAATAGATTGACAAGTAACATGACATTAATTAGGAGATTTAATATGATAACATATGACAAAAGAAATAATCTTTTATTAGTATAACAAGATAAATTAGATATTACTATATATTAAAAAAACGTATTAAAACTACATATTAGAATATCCAAAATATAAATATTTATTCACAACATTTTTTAGAATTCTTTCTTTCGGAAAAAAGAACTTCTCTAACAAGGGTTTCAGGCTAGCTTTCTCGTACTGTCAACCCCGTTGCAAACATGAGACTATGATTCATGACCTGGAGTTGTTGCAGACGAACCTCCAGAGCAACAGAGGCCGAGTAGTGCCAAGATTTGAATCATGGTTACAAATTTGACACAATTTAACACTTTCTTTTTGATTCAATGATCTAGTAATTGTCTTCGTCTTCAAACTTTTCAATCTTTCATCTACAAAAGGTTGACATCAAACGTTAAAGATAAACACAAGAATAAAGTAGGAAATAGTTATGAACCTTTATATGAAAAATAATATATTCAAATAAAATTGTGCTATCACAATAACAATGACATAAATTTTCTTCAGAGAATATTTATTATGGGGGTTATTAAATATGAATATAAACATATCAATATGAATAAATTCTCTTCTATTGAGAACATATAAAAATTAGTCATAAATAATATTTATGATGAAATGTTAATATTATTATAAACATAATCAAAGTAATATGCATATAGTAATATATTTTCTTCCATGATAAAATACAAAATGACAAGAAATATAATCAAATTAATACTCATATAAGAAAGAAAGGTATGTGGGTGGACATATGCGTCTAATATGAATTTTTAGTAAATCAAAATTAGAATTTTTTAAATGAAACAAATTTATAACTATGGTGATTATATACGTATTAGTCGAAACTCATTACATGGTTAACACTTTAAAAAGCAATATTTAACATTCTAACACAATATTTGAGTGATTATACATGGAAAAACGTAAATGTAAAAAGCTTGTCGAGCCAATCATTTTCAGATATGATAATATAAATCGATAACAATAAAGTCATTATACAGTACAAAGTCTTGTGGAAATATATTTGTGAGAAAATCATATAAAAATATCATTAAACACATTTACTTTAACATATCAAATTCATGTGACCATAAAATCAGACTAATATTCTACTTTAAAATATCAACTCATAAACTTGGTGTCATTGTATAGTTAATATTCTATTTCACCAAAATCAGACTAATATTCTATTTCACTAATATCAAAGTGCAAACTATAATCCTATTTCCAAAAAAGATCAAGATACCTTAAATAAAATGTAAATAACCTTGATCACCAAAGGTAATGGTATGGAACATATTGAGAATTGTGATGAGTATATATATTGACTATAAATAATTGAGTAAATTACACCAAATGGTCGCTATGGTTTGGGGTAATATACGTGTTTAGTCTCTAGTTTTTTTTTTTTAAACTCGGATCATCCCTATAATTTGTTTTTATTGGACGATTCGTCCATGTCTCAACTAAAAAGATTATTGTATCCTTATAAATATCTTTTTTTTTTTAATTAATTCTATTATTTATGTATTTCTAGATAGGCCCACTTGACCCAACCCCAACCCCAACCCTCGTTCCTTTCCCTTCCCCTCCTATCATGTGTCATGTTTGCCATTTTTGAAACCCGTGTAATACCAAGAAAATGAAATTAAAGCAAACCGATTAAATTGAGCTAACAACCAAAGAGTTTTGATGAAGAAAATTGTGTCTAGGTTTCCTCTCCTTTTTCTCACGGGTTCTTATCTCTATCTATCTCTCCAAACTCTCTCAGGGTGTGTTTGGGTTAGCTTTTTTATCGCAAAAGTGATTTTTAAGAAAAATGTTTATTAGCTTATGATTTTTAGAAAAAACGGATTTTAAAAAATGTTTGGATAAGAAAAACTGTTTTTTAGGAGTAAAATGACTAAAAACTAGGATTTTCCATCTTTTTGAAAGCTTTATTTTTTTCAATCCAAAAAGCTGTTTTAAAAAACGCTTTTTAAATACACAAACACTTTTTTAGTTTATTAAATTTTTAAAAAACAAAAAACCTAAGAAGCTATTTTCAAAACTATACCAAACACCTACTCAGATCGGTATGGTTAAAGAACATGTTTCCTCATCCCCTCCCTCCCCGTCTCTGATGGTAACAGTGACTCGAGCCATTGTATTCGCCAGGTTAAAGGTTAAATGTTGGTGAGTTGGGATTCGTCATCATCGACTCAAAGTTCATGAGCCGTACCCATTGTCATGAATCAATGGTGGATCAATCAGATTCAATGAATTCGAGTTTTTGGTAAATGGTTGATATCATCGGTGGTGGTGTTGTTGGACGGAGAAGACGACTAGTACAAGTGGTAGTGCTTGTTAAAGAATGTGACCAATGCCCGGGTAAAGAAACCGATATTGTAATCACAGGGGTTACTGGTGGGGGTTATAGATTGATGAGAGGCGGCGACGGTATTTGGTGGTGGTTCCATCAAAGAGAGGAAAGAGATGGAGGAATGGTCTTCTTTTTTCAACGTAATTGTCTCCAATTGATTTCTTTGTGTGTGGGGGTTTTCTGATCAGAAAAATCAACGGCTGCGATTTTGATTTAGATTATCAAATTTCTCATATGGTTACTAAAGTGGTTTAGTGGTTGCATCAGGTTTGTTTTTGGATTTTTTCTGGTTTGATTTCTTTGAGCTCACTAGAGAAGACGATGTAGGTGGGGAGGGGATGGTGGTGTGTGGTCGGAGAACACAGAAAAAAAGGGAATGGAGAAAATCAGGTGGTGTAGTAATGTGGTTGTACATATGCTTCAGCTGGTTGTACATTGATTACATGTTGTAAGAACAAAAGCAGTGTGCTTGGACTATCTCCGACACATCTCAAATTTTCCCCGAAGTAAAAAACATAGGAAATAGTCTTTCATCTCTAATCTTATTTCATTTTTTATCCTATTTTTTACTCTAAAAAATATATTTTTATAATATTTTATTTTTATAACTGATATACATTGTCAAATACACTCCTCTATTAATTAGATTTTAACAAATATATATATTATATTTTTTTATTACAAGAATATTACAAATTATATTATCATAAATAAAACGTTTAAATACAATAAATTCATATTAATTACTACTTTATTATAAATAATTATTAAATAAATAATCTTATATTTATAATAATTATATCAAAATAACGATCATATTTGATTACTATATTTTATAAATTATGTTATTATGTTTCAAGTCTTTAGTATATATTTAATTTTTTATATGAATTCGATAAATAAATATTAAACTGTATATTTATGATTAATTAATATAAATTAGTATATAATATGATATTACAAATATTAACTATTGCATTTAAATTATAATTAGTAGACAAAAACAAACTAAAAATTTATAAAATAAAAATGAGAGAGACTAAAATTGGCAACCGAAACTTCAACTCCATTTTTAGAGATATGAATAGTATTCCCTCATATTTTATTTTCTGAGATATAAATAGTATTTGGGGAATACTATTCATATATCCAAAAATGGAGATGAAAATGAGGTAAGGTTAGAGGAGAACGGGGGAAGAAATGGGAAAAAAAATAGAGTTTGGGGGTGGGTTGGAGATAGCCTTAGTGGCGGTGATGAGTTTTCTGGCAACCAAAGTTGGTGGTAGGAGAAGACGACTCCACCATGGAGAGGGTTAAGTTTACTTATTCAAGCTTAATAGGGGAAGGATTTTAAAACATGCTATTTGTAATTTGTTGTTGTTTTGAAGTTTTTTGAATTTTTTTTTACATTTTTAATGAAATATATTTGAAAGACCCTAACTTTTGTATGTATGAAAGATCCAAACTTTCATACTTGATAATATAGTTACTCCAAAACATGCTACTTGCATATTTATAAAAACAATATTTTACATTGATAAAGAGGTTACAAACTACTGGATACAAACAGATTATTTTAAAGTGTTATATATTACTTCCCATGATTCTATAGTTTTATACATATGTGAATGCAAAATACAATAGTTTCAAACTATTCATAAGCTTCTATCGATACAATAGTTTCAAACTATTCAAAAATCTTCTACTAGTATATAACTATATTGGATGCTTATCTCCTGCAATTTGTTAAACGTTGAGAGGGTAAGCGGTGACGCTTAGTGAGTTTAATAATAGATACAATATAATGTTATATCATATATATACTTCAATATGGCAGAAGCAAAGAGGAACAAGGAACAACAAGACGATATGTGAATCATGTGACAAACTTTCCATATCAATCATTGATTTGATTCAAAGATATACAATCAATGAGACATAACAATTTCCATACTTGATATACATCAATAAAGCTTTGGCCCAAATGGCACAGAAGACATACAACTTCAGATTTAACATTTTGGTAGATTTCAGGCTTATAGCCCTGTCTAACCTTCTGCCAATACCATAGAATAGAAATCATTCTCTTACGGAGAAATGTTCTACATGGACAGAGGCTACATACCAGTACCAATGTGAATCTAAGTCCTTTCACTGATCACATGGTCAAATGTATTTCTTTGCTATTAAAAATAGTGAATAAAAATAACACGGCAAAATAACCCGAAATAATAACACTAAAAAGCACGTAGCACATATAACACATAGCATACAATTGTTCCTATATATTAAACTCACCGTGAAATAACCGGGGGCTAAAATATTAATTTAGACAGCACTTTGGCTCTAAATATAACTTTATTCTTTGAAAACCGGAAGATTTATTGAAAACCGGGCTCTGTGAAGGTAGACTTTCAAAACCGAAAAGATAAATTTTCCGGGCTTCTCGGGAGTCTCGGGACATGTTTCGGGCTTTGGAATTAGTACCGGGGCTTTGGGGGGAGTGGAAGTAGAAGAAATATAAGTTTAGGGGTAAAAAGTGGCAAATTTCTAACATTTACCTGGGAGGTCTCGCACCCCTTATATAGGGCCGAGGTTCGGATCCAAAGCGAGGGGAAGAGGACAGGTGGCTGCGAGGCTCGGACCAGCTGGCTACTTCAGCGAGGCTCGGGTGCAAGCGTCGTAACAGCTGGCTCGCAGACAGCAGCTTCGGATTGGACCTAACTTCGGTCCAATGGGCAGGCTTCACGTAGGTGCGAGGGTCATCCGAGGGGTGTCTCATGTGAAGGTGTCCGAAGCTTAGTGGACCGCGGAATTGGTCCAATCAGAAGGCGACACAGCAAACCTCGGTCCTATCAGAAGGCGACACATGGAGGTTGCATGCGAGGGATGACGTGGCAGCATTATTCATGCGAAATTTCTCGAAAAATGTGCCAAATCTTGTAAAATCCATAACTTTCTCATATGGGCTTTGTTTTTGACGTTCTTTATATGCACGCGTAGGTAAAATTATGCTCTACAACTTTCGTTTAGACTTCTTCGGCTAATTTTGACTTTATTTTTAATATTATTATTTTTAACAGACCGGGACAGGAAAATCTGTTAAAAATTCATAACTTCTTCATTTGACATTCGTTTTCGTCAGACTTTTTACCGTTATACTAATAATGAAGAGAAATTCAATTCTCGTTTAGGTTGTGTCGGCTAAAAATCACTCGATCTAAAATTCGAGTTTTTAGCTGTCTACTGCTAAGCTGAAACTTTGAAAAATCATAACCTCCTCATACGAAGTCTGATTTTGGCGTTCTTTTTATCGAAATTCTCGGTTTAACGAATACTACGACTTTAATTTAGATTACTAAGGCTAAAAAGTAGTTTATCAAAAAATCACTTTTACGTCATTCGGCGCCGTGCCCGTTTTTGTCGCGGATCTTCGATTGATCATAACTTCTTCGTTATAACTCGGATTTCGATGAGGTTTTCGCCTAAATGTTTCTAACAAGATTATCTACAACTTTCAATAATAAAATTTTACTTATTCCAAATTTTATATTTTCGTTAAATTTCACTATTTGACATTTGATTGGAATCTCATAAGACTTCCAATACTTTCTGAATGATTCTAAGCATAGTTTTACTTCAATTCTAGTAAAAACAATTTTTTAGAACTCAACATTCAAATTCACATAATATTATTTACTTAAAACACAATTTCAAAACGTGTATGTTACAATATTTCATGTTTTGAGACGCACATCAAGTACTCGATAAAATGCCTGATACACACACCACTGCTAGTTTAATTTGTTTGGGACATTATAATGTTTTACTATTCAATTTATACAAAATCCTTCTTCAATTGTGATCTTGAAGGTAGTTTCTAATTTATAGTTGCTGAATGAAACTTTTCTTTACTTGGTTTCCTACTTTGTACAAGAGAGAATCTATCGGCTACATACCTGGTATTTGATTATTTATTTATTTATTTATTATTATTTTTTTTAATATTTAGCACTTACTGAGTGTTAATCAACAATTCACACCTAAAATAATGGTAATATTGCTTAATTGGTTTTTGAAAGATATTTTCCAAATGTGATTTTGGTCCTTCTATTAAAGCTTAATCAAGTTAGAGCAAATAACAGTTCTTTTCTTTCCCCCTGTTTTTGGTGTATTTTAATAGCAACAATGTTGAATATTTTGCGATGTAATTAAGAGCAAAGAGCTGCTTAGCATATCTTTACAATTTTTTGTTATGGAAAGTTCCAACATTGTTCCTGCATATAACCAATTTAGTGTTCTGTACTTCTGTTTACACTTAGCTTTGTACTCGACAGTTCCAATAAACCATCATTGTAGGAAAATGTTATGATATTTACTCAAAGTGGAGAAGTAGAAGCAATTCAAGGCAAGTCATGTTAATGTGTACACATATTTTCTCCTTTGATCTATTAATTATGTAGAAAGTATTTGTCTTCTTGCATTAATTTCATTACTTTTTGAAAGATAAATTTAGGTTTTGCTCCTTCTTGATCTTGAGACTCTGCCAATTTAGCAAATAGGAGTATTTTGTCATCCCAACTTGTATATTCAAAGATGTAAGGGTATGATGATAATTTTTATTAATCGATAACAATTGGTTTCTTAACTTAGCCTACTTATGGGACAAAAATGTTAAGAAACGGTACTAAAATTAAATTGTTTTTTCTTTATTGTTTAGAACACTTATATTTGACATAATAGTTCTCATGCTATTGTATAGTCCATAATTATCTATTTTTGTTGTTTTATTTGCTCTTCAACTTCAAGTTTAGTATTGCCATAGTAAATGACTTTAAAAGTATATGAGGAAAAAGAAAAATGGGGCTTTAGGTAATTCTTTACGCTTGAAATTTTCATTTTTATTTATCTGCTTTTAGTTTAATATAATATAAATTATGATGATTTTGACCTTGCTATGTTATGCAAATAGAAATGTAGTTTGGTTGATGTTGATGTTGCTATTTGATAATTTGATATAGGTTGGTGTCAATGGGTATTTCATGCGTGGTTCTCTTTCTATTGCAAGTTCCATTTTAGTCCCTTAGGTTGATGCTGGTGTTGCATTTTATGGATTTCCTCCTAATGACCTTGCACATCTACCAACATTAAAGTATTTGTACAGCCTTATTTTGGTGAAGTTCATAGTATTGTTGTATTTTCATGTATTAAGGTGTGATGAATGAATGACCATATTTTAAATCAAATTTTATAAAAAGCAAAGCATATTATAAATCAACTTTTACTTTGAAAACAAATTTGATATAAAGCAAAGCATATTTGAATGTAAAAAAGATCATTTTCTTCGTTTTGAATATGCAAGTTAACATTCCACTCAGAAAGATGTATTTTTTTTAAATTACTCGATTTATATAACTCCCCAAAATATCATATGATTAATATATAAATCTTTTTGTATGAACAATACCGCTTCCCTCAAGGTAAGCTTTTACATAAGCTTTCAGTCACACCCGCTCTCTCTTTCTCTAATATATTTAGAAAAATAAAATGTTAATTTTGTTATCAAATGACATTCTTTTGTTTTTTTTCCAGGTCAAATACATTTTTTTAATCATATCACATCTTTTGGTTTCAATGACAAGAGCACTAGGTTATGCAAATGACTTTGAAAATAAGGTAAAGAAGATGTATATATATATATATATATATATATATATATATATATATATATATATATATATATATATATATATATATATATATATATATATATATATGTAATATGTTAGGTTGTAATTTCTATGTCACTGTTACTGCTACTGTTACAATCCCCCATCCCCCACACACATACACACACATAACAGTAGCAAACATTTCATCGAACACCTAACACACACACACACACAATTTTCTTGCTTCTCATCTTAATTTGTTTTCAAATATGTAGCAGTGTGTAGTTTCTTCCTTGGAGACCTTGAGAAGATGTACTTTCTTATATTGCCTTTGAATCTATGAATAATTTTAGGGCATATCAAATTATCAATGATACTTGTTTCTGGATGACATTGCTATAATTGGGTACAGATTTTTCAAAGTAGAATGTTGCATAGGAAGAAATTGAATGCTATAATTTAATGAAGAGTAAATTACCTTTTTGGTACTTGAGTTTGTTCAAAAGTTTCAGTTTTGGTCCTAAATAGTTTCCTATTGTATTTTGGTACCAATTATCAATTGTTGTAACCATTTTCGTCCCTATAGGCACCAAAATTGCAAAAAGGAAACTATTGAAAATATTGTTTTTGAACATTCTTAGGGATCAAAATTGTTACACAATTAAAAATAGACACTAAAATTTCAAAAGGAAACTATTTGGGATTAGAACTGTAATTTTTTACAAAGTCAAGCACCAAAAATGTATATTACCCTTTAATAAATTAAGATGATGTATGTTTCTTTTGCAGTTATCACTGGAGGGCTTGATTCAAAGCTTATAATGTGAGACTTCTCCAAAGGAAGCCCATTGAAAGTTATGAACTTGGGTATGATTATGCCAAATTTATATGTCCAAAAGATGTTTATGACTTGCTTAGTTTTAAATATATATATTTTCTTATTCCTTTAGGTAAATCCGATCCATAGAGCAGCAGTAATAGGCCAGTGCGTCAACCTTGCTTTTGTCCATGCAATTGCGGTTCCTGAAGTTGATATGTTGGAAAAAATTGACAATATTTGTGTAGTGGCAAGAAGTGGTAATTACATTTACAATTGGAACAGTAAATTTTTTCTGATTTTTAACAGGACACACATATGTTGTCTCGAAAGGAGCCATTTCAATTTGTATATGTAAATGTTTCTTTACTCATTAATGAGTTGATGATGGAAAGAAAAGAAAATCCCTCATATTAGATATTATCTACCATATTCTTTAGATTTGGATGAACACGATTCCTTTTTCTAACCCATGGAAAGCATGGGCTTCCCTTCTAGTTTTTATAAAACTCCATGTGAATATACAATTAAAATTTCCACTAACACGACAATTTTGTTAAATGCAATTCGAACTAACAAATACATTGAATATGTTTTCTTGAAACATGGTTGCAAATTTGACATAATTTTACACTGTCATTTTCGTTCAATGATCTAGTAATTGTCTTCGCCTTCAAAGATTTTCAATCTTTTATCTATAAAATGTTGACATCAAACGTTAAAGATAAAGATAAACACACGAATAAAGTTAGGAAATAATTATGAACCTATATATGAAAAATAATATATTCAGATATATATTGTACTATCACAGTAACAGTGACATAATTTTTCATCAGAGAATATTTATTGTGGTGGTTATTCAAATTCAAATATGAATATAGCAAGGGGATGGAAGCCAGCCAAGAGATGATTGAGGACTACACGTATTAAAGATAAATAATATAAAAACCTAGACTATTTAAGTAGAACTCAGATATACTAACAATCATTGTTTTCAAGGTATCTCCTGCCTCAAATATTATTAGGGCTTCTTCCCCGCATCCGAAAACGAAGAATCAACCCTCGAGAGACGACTAAACTATACACGACGGGTGGTTTAAAAGGGAACATATTAATATGAATAATATCGTCTTCCATTGAGAATATATAACAAATAGTCACAAATAATATTTATGATGAAATATTAAAATTATCATAAACATAATCAAATTAAAATGCATATAACAATATATTTTCTTCCATGATAAAATACAAAATGACAAGAAACATAATCAAACTAATATTCATTTAAGAAGTATGAATAATTTTCAATATATGCCTACTAATAAAACTAATATTCACATAATAATTAGAACGAAAGATATGTAGGTGGACATATGAATCTAATATGATTTTTTCGTAGATCAAGATTATAATTTTTTAAATGAAACAAATTTATAACTATGGTAGTTTTATAACCTATTAGACGAAACTCATATTACATGGTTAACACTTTAAATGTAAAAGATTGTCGAGCCAATCATTTTCCGATATGATAATATAAACCGATAACAATAAAGGCATTATACAGTCAGTGCAAAGTCTTATGGAAATATACTTGTTAGAAAATCATATGAAATTATCATTAAACGCATTTACTTTAAACTATCATATTCATGTGACCATATTGTATTTCAATAACCCAATATCAACTCATAAACTAATTAGTGTCAATGTGAGTCCAACTTCCCAATATGTCATTAATTAGTGTCGATGTGGACAAGTTAACAATCACTCCGCCACAATCCCCCATCCCCAACACTTCTGAATAATCACGGATCCAATGCCAATGTTAATCCAAACCTCGATCGTTTGTTTAGATCCATGCAATCGACTTCACAAGTAGCTGTGATAAGCGCCCTGCGGGAAAACTGGTGCTGAACTAGGGCACTTAGTTTACCCATACTACTTGCACGGGCCTTAATGATCGTCTCTGGGTTTAGGGATTCAGAGTTTCAGCTATGGTTGCTGATGAAACCAACCTCCAACGCCACCTCTCAACTTTCAAACGAGCAATACCCACCTCCTCCAGCATTGCCCCTTCGCAGACGACACCAACCTCCTCTTGGTGAGTTATTATCTGAAATCGAGATAAAATCGTTTTTGTTTTCTGAGTCTTAGAAACTGTGGTATAAAATTGAATTCATATGACAGTATGAGCTTCGATGTATGTTTATAGTTCCAACTGAGCTTTCAATCAAAGTACTAATAAGTCTATTTTTTTTTAACACAAATGATCATGTCAAACTTCTTTCTGTTTGTGTATACCATTCTCATGTCTTGGATTCATGTGTATATTAATCATGCAACTTGCAATATAGAACATGTTTTCTTTGTTTCATCATAATGAGAAAACATGTTCTATATTTACAATTTTCTAATTCATTGTGTAATAGTCAAACCACATAAGTATGTCAAAACTAAAGGACAAAATAGATGAGAAGGAAGAGTCAGTTGCCTTCTATATTTTACAAGTAGAAAAATCCACATGTCAAATTGTGTCATTGGATTTCTAGATATTTTTTATGATTATAAAAAGTTTGAAGTCCTTTCACCTCATTATCTGACCATATATAGTATTATATTAAGTCAAACTCATATTGTAGAATGTGAAAAGGTTCTACAACAGCCATAATGTGTATAATAGCAAATACATATCTTTTGCTTATTAGATGTGACATTGATCAAATGATAAATTCTTGGGATGTATAACTCTGATCACAAGATTATTCTCTATCATTTATGAACTAGTATATGTTCTATTTTTTATTTTATTTTTATTTATTATTATTATTATTTTTTTTTTTTATGTCATTACATACAAGATTCTACAAGAATGGGGGGCTTTTGCTGCTCAAAAACTTTAAGAAGAAAACAGGAGGTTCTTGACTTCTTTCTCTCTTGGCATTTAATTTATATTTTTCTTGTAAATGTTAACACCATTATTTCTGATTTGAAAATTGAAAATGTATTATTGTATGTAATGAAGACCTCATATATAAAGATTATGAGACCGAGTCCAAGCTGAAGCTATCAACCCATTCTGCCAACGGGGTGGTATAATTCTAAGATTATTCATATTTTAAGAATATATTTTTCCGACTACCGTATTAAAGTTTTATTTTTCACAGGGTCTTACAGCTTCAGCCTCAAAGCTAGGGAAGATGCATTTTGCTGATGTTAATTTGGAGATGAAGCGCCAAGCAATCACTTTCGGAATGAAAGTAAAATCTGACTCGAATGTAAGAAATTTTCCTATATGTATATGTATATGTATACGTATACGTTAACTTTTTTCCTATTGATTATAGGTTGCGGTGTCTGCTATGCTCGGAGACCCTAACCGGGATTTGACAACACATCTCACTTTGAAATTGCCATCTAAACATGCAATGGTATTTTAGTAAATATATATATATATATATATATATATATATATATATATATATATATATATATATATATATATATATATATATATATATAGCATGTTCAATGTTCAATATTTACTAAAATACCATTGCATGTTTAGATGGCAATTTCAAAGTGAGATGTGTTGTCAAATCCCGGTTAGGGTCTCCGAGCATAGCAGACACCGCAACCTATAATCAATAGGAAAAAAGTTAACGTATACGTATACATATACATATACATATAGGAAAATTTCTTACATTCGAGTCAGATTTTACTTTCATTCCGAAAGTGATTGCTTGGCGCTTCATCTCCAAATTAACATCAGCAAAATGCATCTTCCCTAGCTTTGAGGCTGAAGCTGTAAGACCCTGTGAAAAATAAAACTTTAATACGGTAGTCGGAAAAATATATTCTTAAAATATGAATAATCTTAGAATTATACCACCCCGTTGGCAGAATGGGTTGATAGCTTCAGCTTGGACTCGGTCTCATAATCTTTATATATTAGGTCTTCATTACATACAATAACACATTTTCAATTTTCAAATCAGAAATAATGGTGTTAACATTTATAAGAAAAATATAAATTAAATGCCAAGAGAGAAAGAAGTCAAGAACCTCCTGTTTTCTTCTTAAAGTTTTTGAGCAGCAAAAGCCCCCCATTCTTGTAGAATCTTGTATGTAATGACATAAAAAAAAATAATAATAATAATAATAAATAAAAATAAAATAAAAAATAGAACATATACTGGTTCATAAATGATAGAGAATAATCTTGTGATCAGAGTTATACATCCCAAGAATTTATCATTTGATCAATGTCACATCTAATAAGCAAAAGATATGTATTTGCTATTATACACATTATGGCTGTTGTAGAACCTTTTCACATTCTACAATATGAGTTTGACTTAATATAATACTATATATGGTCAGATAATGAGGTGAAAGGACTTCAAACTTTTTATAATCATAAAAAATATCTAGAAATCCAATGACACAATTTGACATGTGGATTTTTCTACTTGTAAAATATAGAAGGCAACTGACTCTTCCTTCTCATCTATTTTGTCCTTTAGTTTTGACATACTTATGTGGTTTGACTATTACACAATGAATTAGAAAATTGTAAATATAGAACATGTTTTCTCATTATGATGAAACAAAGAAAACATGTTCTATATTGCAAGTTGCATGATTAATATACACATGAATCCAAGACATGAGAATGGTATACACAAACAGAAAGAAGTTTGACATGATCATTTGTGTTAAAAAAAATAGACTTATTAGTACTTTGATTGAAAGCTCAGTTGGAATTATAAACATACATCGAAGCTCATACTGTCATATGAATTCAATTTTATAGCACAGTCTCTAAGACTCAGAAAACAAAAACAATTTTATCTCGATTTCAGATAATAACTCACCAAGAGGAGGTTGGTGTCGTCAGCAAAGGGGCAATGCTGGAGGAGGTGGGTATTGCTCGTTTGAAAGTTGAGAGGTGGCGTTGGAGGTTGGTTTCATCAGCAACCATAGCTGAAACTCTGAATCCCTAAACACAACAAAAGAGCAGCATTCGTATGGAAATCAATAACAACATTAACTTAAACATCAAAATTACATTACACTTTATTCATAAAAAAACTGATCAATTTCAAATCTAATTGACATTGATAGAGTAAACAGTCGATGATTTGATGATTTCGATAATAATCACCCAAAAAAACCCTCGGTTCATAGGTGGAGAAGAGAATCTTACCGGCTAGGCGCTGGGGTGGCGGCGCTTATGTCTGGTGGCCGGAGGTAGTCGCTGATGGAGTGGCGGAGGAAGTCGCTGGAGTGGAGGCGTTAGGGTAAAAGCACGCTGATGGAGTGGCCAGAGGTATCGCTCAGAGGTGGGTATCGCTAGTTTTGGAGGAGCACGCTGGTGGAAGCCTGAAAGGGGCAGCCTTCTTTTTCGTATAAGCACCGTGAGTCTCTTAATTTAATTAATTGATGTTGTTGTAACACGTTTTTTGTTCTCCCTACCCCTTAATTTAATAGTTTGCATTTTTATCATGTGCCTACATCTCGTGTCATTTTTGGGGATAATTCTCTTGCAATAAAAAAAGTGAATTTACACGGTCTATGATGACATCTAGGAATCTAATTATCATCACCCTTGGTCCTGATTCTAAGGCTGGAGGGAGTGGTGCCACCGAAACCGCACTCCCTCCCTCGCCACGTAAGTGTCACGTAAGCGCCACGTCACAGTTTACCACTTAAGTGTGGTTTCTTGCCACACCAAGGGTGTGGTGTCATATGTATATATAGATGGAGTAAAAGGTTTAAAAAAAAAAAAAAAAAAAAAAAAAAAAAAAAAAACAATTGCATGCAACCAATCTTTGAACGGTCAAGGGGAGAGAAACCAATCACAGAATTGATGGGTTTTATGCATAAGAACAATCTTATGTGCTCATACAAACCCTAATGCTTGGATCTAGGTTCCTCTATTGTACATGCTTTGAATCCAAGACTAACAAACTTAGATCTAACATATTATAAACTGAATTAGGGTTTATAGAATTACCTTTGATTGTTATATAGCAATAACAATCAATTCCTTGCTTGGATTGGCCTTAGAAAGCTTAGTGCCTCAAGTGCTGCACCTCTAATGGAGTCACAAACACCATATACAACTTGGATGAAGAGGAGAAGAAAGGGGAGGCACCAAAAACGGCTGGAAACCCTAATGGAAGTGTTGTCCACGTTTTTGGGGCATAGGGGCCCTTTATATACATGTAGGCTATTAGGGTTTACAACTAGGAAACCCTAATTTGACTGCTTAGGCCCTAAGCAGCCCATGGACTCCTTAAACATATCCCTTGGACGATTTCTAATGGGCTTCCCATAGAATTCGTCCAACCTATATATTATTAGGTGATCCATAGCCCAATTATAATTATCTTATAATTACAACTTCAGTCCCCTAAGTTTAATTAATCTCTTTTAGCCACAAAATTAATTAACAATTAATTCTTGACTAATATTAATTAAACAATATGATTTCTCCTTTAATATATTATTCTCATAATATATTAATAAACCATATTTAAACCTTTCTCTGCTTAAATCATCCTACATATTGCTATGGTGAAGGCAACCCAAAAGGACCATGCTCATAATCGGGTCAAGTACATACCAAAATAGTTATGGACTTAGACACTAATCCAACAGTCTCCCACTTGGATAAGTCTAATAACTATTTTCCATATGACTTCAGAACCTGATCAGCAATCGTAGCTTTCAAAAGCCGCTGTCAACTCTGATCTTATCAGATAGCGTGTCCTCTAGATAAGGGATTATATATTCCTCCATTCTCAAGATATCGTATAGACAAAAGACATGAGTTTCAATCATTCTCTCTATACTATTTCCCGACTTCCGATTTATGACGACTGACAACAGACTACAATTGAACACATCAACTTAGTCCCGGCTTGGCCAAGCGCTTAGGTGTCATCATTAAATCATCGAGAGGCCCACAGATATCGCTTTTATCCCACTTTGGGTAAAAGGAATGGATAAACTTCGACTCAAATGCTCGCTTGCATTTATTGATCGAGTCACACACAACAATAAGTTTTATAACACCAAGTTACTGGTGCGTTTACTTATTATCAATGTGCAACCGACCAACAAATAACAACTCACATGTCTCGGTTTCAAGAATATACAATATTATCGTCTCACTAATCACTCGTGATAAAACCATGAAGTGATCCAAGTGAGCGTGGGTTTAATCCAATACTTTAATCTTATCAAAGCATTCATGAACTCTGCAGCAAACTTGTGCTATGTCTAAACACTTCGGACAATCTACAGACAGATTCATGACAATCTTCCTTCATACTTACTCCCAACGTATGACCGACTGTGGATGTTTGAATAACCTAGTTATTCTGGAAGTCAAAACATACAAATTGAAACATAACAATAATTCTTAATCCTATATGGCCCCAAACTTGTGAGATTAAATAAAACACTTCTATTTAACCACCATATTGATTACTCATTATTATCGTTTACTGTTTCATAAAATCAACTTATTACTTAAATTACAACAACAGTTGTCCCATGCATAAAGCGTGCACACTATGTTTCCTATGGTCCTTACTTTGTGAAAATAGATTAATTGAAAAACTTTTTCAATGATGCTCATTTCACAATTCCTTAATCCCCATTGTTAGTGTAAGAACACAAGGTTCTTGCCACTACTAGAATATGCTAGATTCTAACATTTTACGCAACGATCCTTTCGTAAAGTCATAGCACAAAAGTCACCAAGACTTGGCTAATGAAATTACAAAGTACTTTCTTAGAAATTGTTACAAGACAATTCCATAGACGTGAAGTCTCACATTCAAAGTACATTCCTTTGAACATTCTTCTTGCATAAAAGTTTCTAATCTAGACATAGATTCTCAATATCCAACTCCCAATATGGAAACATTTCCACATTTGCCATATGACAACTCATTCTTAATAGAATCTTATCTATTCATAATAATGTCGATATGGTCCATCCAATACCATACTTCCAACTACTCACAAGCGACCAATCCTCAGCGAACTTTGGATCGTCCTTTGATAGTTGTTTAATTATTTTAGTCAAAACCAATTCTAGTCCTTTTTCCTTCTTAATGCACTAGACATTTGGAAAATTTTAGAATGGTAAAATATTATAGCATTTGCAATCGATCCTATACCCGAAGTGTATGGGACACGATGCATAATATCTTACATAAAGATATGATACTTTACCAATCTTTTGCCATAATATTTTATGTGTCATGTTCTCACAATTCGAACTATGAAGAGGGATGCCGTAATCATAATCGAATTTTAAGAACACACAATATATCCTTTGACTGAAAATATTAAAATTTCTCAATCTAAGCTTTAGATTTTGAAACGAAGTATAATATTCTCTCCCTTAATTATATCAAAACAACTTTTCAACCCATGCAACTTTGCAAATTGAATCTTTGTTTTTCTATAATTAATATTGCTAACTTGCAATACTCGCCACAATAATCATACAATCATAACACTTATGCTCCCACTATCATGATGATTACTATCATATAAGCATAACACTCATGCTCCCACTAGCTTTGACATGTATTCAAAGAACAAATGAAGTTTCAGAAAACAATGCCTATTGAATATCTGAAATTTATATTTCTAATACCAAATGCTTCGATAAGCCTACACCTTTGCCTTAGATAGCTCATATGTGTGTTTAAACAATTTAGAATTTATGTTACTAAGTTCCAAATGTTCAAACTAATTGCCAAATCTCACAATTCGAAATATGGAAAGGGATGCTGTAACCATAATCGAATGTGAGAATACAATTTTCACAATTGCTATCTTCTTAAAACCTCTCTTAGTGAAAGTATTTCCTCACAGTCATTTTCATGAAGGAGGGAATCTTATGACACTTAGATTTTATGGTGTATGAGTTCCTATCCATGTGAATTTGCCAAAACCAAGGTTTGCGACAAATCCAAACTCATATGGACTGAACTTTCTTAATCTTGATTTCTTGCCCTATGGTAACACGAGTGCCCACCATGTCTTCCAAGTAGTTTAGTAACTTGTCCTTACATATCAATGTACTTTACATCGACTAAGGCTCTAGTATGCATTCAAATGAGAACTCATAGAACTCACATACGCAACTAACTCAATTGGAATGGCACAGAAACAAGATAATGTCAGTACGACAGGTTGTAAAACTCAAGTCGTGTGCTAGTGATGATCTATAAAGTTTATTCTTGATTTGTTCTTGAAACCTTTCAAGACCATTAAGACTCCCACTGACTCCTTGATATATAAGATTCTTTTGTCAAGAAACATTTCTTGACAAAGCAAATATTCAAGAGTTAGTGTAGTTCTTATCAAGATAAGACACTTCACATAATTGGTCCTAGTTGGTCTTTGTCTTATCCAAGACAGCACAACTTACCAATTTCAAATGTGCAAGAATAAGAAAACTTTTCCAAGTTCCACATTTGATGAGTGTTATAAACCTACTTAAGACTTTTCACTCAAT
This sequence comes from Lactuca sativa, assembly GCF_002870075.4. Lineage (NCBI taxonomy): Eukaryota > Viridiplantae > Streptophyta > Magnoliopsida > Asterales > Asteraceae > Lactuca > Lactuca sativa. The sequence continues at coordinate 226,862,749 of NC_056627.2, forward strand.
GTCACAATCTTGGAGTATGAATCCAAGACTTGATATTGGAACGAAGTACGATTGACTCTTTGATTTAACCATTTCTACAATTCTTGATTTCTCTTCTTAGACATGCAAATGCACTAAGACTCACTTAGAGGATCAATTGAGATATGGTTCTTAATCATTAAGACTTCATCATAAAACACAATAAAAGGTACTCTCCCTTCTTCTTAGAATGGAGAAACTTTTATCTTTCTGCCTTCTTGATTCTTCTTATTCATTCTGCTATTGATTGAAACTATTTCAGTTAACTCAGAATTATACTCAATCTTATAAGTATAACCATATTTACTAAACTTTAGTAAATCATGACGAATGTCTTTGTCACTCTTGTGGTAGACTTGATCAACGTACGACCTAGTGTACTCGATCTCCTAGTCCTTCAATTGACACTTTGCCAAAGAATTAGTCTAAGTTTCCCAAATGTGAAAGTTTTTTCATTCATCACACAATACACATTGCATGATTCCAAGTTTCTGTCCAATTGAAACTTGGGTGATGAGAAACTCTCCCTATTTGGTAAACTTTTGACATTTCCACAAATAACATAATTAAGAATCAAATCCATTATTGCTAATAATAGAAACATTCAAACATCAATTTTTCATATATTTCACTGCAAGGATAAACAAATAAGATAAAAACCAAAATTTATTTTATTCATAAAAAACAGCGGGAAAAATTTTGTCCTTACAATGCAATTCAATTGAAAAACTATGTTATTACATATTTCTTAACAATCTATTCTAACTCTAAGTAGTAGCTCAAGAATCCATTCGTCAAGTAATGCGATCGAAATCCATTTCTTCATGATTAGATTCAGCTCACTTCTTTTCTCAAGCTTCCTCTCTTTTCTTCGATCCTACAAAACATCAAAATGTAATCTTATCACATCATGTATTAAGAATCTAGAATAGGAACTCAAAAGAGTTAGGTAATGGATTTTACCTGGAGTAGATTCATACATCTTGACTCTCCCATCTCTTAGATCTTTCAGGTAGTTAGGGCAGCTTCGTCTCCAATGCCCCTTCTCTTGGCAATAAAAGCAAATGGACTCCTTTGCCACAGCACATCGGACAATCACAGACTTAGTTCTTTCTGGACTTCCAATGTTGCCAGTGTCTATTGAAGTTTGGGAGTTTGATTCACTAGACAAATTTGCTTTACCAGCACGCCAAATCATTGCTGATTCAGCAGCTATAAGCAAATAGGTGAGATCAATTGGGGTCACGTCGTGGTCCATCATATAGTACTCTCTAATGAACTCACTATATGATTCAGGAAGTGACTGAAGAACCCAGTCAACAGCCAACTCGCTTGAAATCTCGACACCCAACATGCTTAACCTATCAAAGTGTGACTTCATCTCTAAGACGTGTGCGCACACAGGTTTCCCATCTTCGTGTTTACTTGCCAAAAGGGCTTGAGTGAGCTTGAACTTTTCAAGCCTTTGAACTTGTGGGTCAGGGAGAATAATTGGAGGAGGTGGAGGAAGTGAAGCATGACTCTCATTTCCTCGATCGTATCTCAGAATGTCATCTTCATTTGGAAGGCTTGTTCCAAAGGGTTTGGGAAGACCATTGTAAGATTCAGACATCTACAAAACGGGAGAAAATTCAAGTTAAGTTGATTAGAATTCTTGATGCAACACCCAAATGAAACATCAAGCTAGGATCCAACACAATACTCTACAACCTAGAAGAGGGATGCCGTAATCTAGTTGTAGAATATTTGAAGGTAGGTAAATGACGATTTACCAATTTCCACCATGAAAAACGAAAAAGAAGTTTAAGTTTTAAATGAATTGAAACTCCTAGATCTTTTGAGATTCATTGAACTTTTCAATGGCATGTTTAATCTTGATTATGCCCTACTATTTGTGATTGGGATGCCGAGGATCACAAATAAGGTGTGAATAACCATACGAATCACGTGGTGCACCCAATGCTACAATCACCTAATCAATGTGCCGGTTAGCCACACACGCTCCATTGATCTATGATAAGCATCGAGCCACCCTTCGCCACCAATGTCATCCCCAAATTAGTGTGCCGATTAACCACACACGCTCCACTAACGTTTGACAAGGGTACGAAGTGTAATTCCATGGGTTAGCATACAATTTCACATTTTTCCTAAAGTAACTATGATTTGGGAATTTGTAAAAGCATTTAGTTACTTCGTACTTCATTATACTTATAATGGAAGGTTTCTGTCCTATCCTACCCGTTCGGCTAACGACCCTCCACTAGTCAAGAGTGCGGTGGGTAAGAGTGGATACCCATTCAATCGCCATTTTATAGGCAATTTCCTTAAACACCCCTTATAGACCAGCTTCGTGAATGAGGCCTACTAACGGTAAGACTGACTGTTTACTCATACATATATATAATATTAGACTTTTAATGTTATATATAGTATAGGGTGTATTTTACACTTTTAAAATACTAGGTGGTTTAATTTAGTAAATTATACTTTTAATTTAATTAAATGTAAACCAAAAGCTTTATGGGTTTATTAAATCACTTTTAACTATACACTTTAATTAATTAATAAAAACCATAAGGGTGTGATTTGAACTTTTCAAATTACTAGGGTTTTAGAATTTAGCATTTCAAAATTAAACTTTTAATCAAATTTAAAATTCCAAAACTTGAGGGCTAGTTTTGAAACATTTCAAAACATTTGGGTTTAACGTATTTAAATTTCATAAACGAAACTTTTAAGTTCAAATTTAAACTATAAAATTTAAAGGGTGCAATTGAAACTTTTTCACATCACAAGGATCAAATAACAAATAATATAAGTTAAACAATTAATTTATTCATTATCTATATTTGACCTAATCTTATTTTAGTCATTAGATAATTACCAAATAATTTGAAATAATCCATATTTATCATATAAACAACCAATATTTAAAAGATTTGAAATTATCTATTGTTTTGGCAAGGATAATCACTAATTTAAGATAAAAATCGGATTTTAACTTCAAAAAACGAATTAGGTATCAAATCCAAGTCAAAACAGCAGCAAAAACCCGGAATTCCCTCTGTCTGACCCCTGAACTCGCCGAGTCAGGGACAGACTCGTCGAGTTCTCCACTGACTCGCCGAGTCAGGTCGGGCAGAGGCCAAAAATCGATTTTCCAGCAAATAAAGCAGTTAAGCATCACATACAACTGAAACCAATCAAGGCTCTGATACCACTGATGGGTTTTATGCATAAGAACAATCCTATGTGCTCATACAAACCCTAATGCTTGGATCTAGGTTCCTCTATTGTACATGCTTTGAATCCAAGACTAACAAACTTAGATCTAACATATTATAAACTGAATTAGGGTTTATAGAATTACCTTTGATTGTTATATAGCAATAACAATCAATTCCTTGCTTGGATTGGCCTTAGAAAGCTTAGTGCCTCAAGTGCTGCACCTCTAATGGAGTCACAAACACCATATACAACTTGGATGAAGAGGAGAAGAAAGGGGAGGCACCAAAAACGGCTGGAAACCCTAATGGAAGTGTTGTCCACGTTTTTGGGGCATAGGGGTCCTTTATATACATGTAGGCTATTAGGGTTTACAACTAGGAAACCCTAATTTGACTGCTTAGGCCCTAAGCAGCCCATGGACTCCTTAAACATATCCCTTGGACGATTTCTAATGGGCTTCCCATAGAATTCGTCCAACCTATATATTATTAGGTGATCCATAGCCCAATTATAATTATCTTATAATTACAACTTCAGTCCCCTAAGTTTAATTAATCTCTTTTAGCCACAAAATTAATTAACAATTAATTCTTGACTAATATTAATTAAACAATATGATTTCTCCTTTAATATATTATTCTCATAATATATTAATAAACCATATTTAAACCTTTCTCTGCTTAAATCATCCTACATATTGCTATGGTGAAGGCAACCCAAAAGGACCATGCTCATAATCGGGTCAAGTACATACCAAAATAGTTATGGACTTAGACACTAATCCAACAAGAATGCGGTCTTCTAGGGCCGTAGTGCGGTCTCCACGGTTCCAAACCGCACCCTGGGGGCGGTGTTCATGTCCCACGTGGCATGAGTGCGGTTCCAAACCGCGTCCCACACCGAAGAGTCTAACATAATATCTCTATTATAATAAATGGCTTTAATGAATGAGGTTTTCATGGATTATATTAAGAAATTTTTACTGTTTTTTTTCTGAAGACATTTTGATTTTCAGTGACAGCCTCGATAGCCACTTGCAACACTTGAGGATAGTGTTTTCAACTTTAAAACAACACAAGTTGTTTGTGAAGAAATCGAAATGCTCTTTGGTCAGACTCATTTCTACTACCTGACATTTTTAGAGCTTCATTGGTTCAATGTTAAATTTCAAAAATACCCTCCTCATTACGATTCAGGTTTATTTCATGTACAAATGTATTATTGTCGAATCCCTTTTCCCGTTAATGTTGATTCTTATTCTAATCATCCCCAAATTTAAGACCATATTTTTTTCATTCTCCGTATAATCAAATTGAAAATTTAAACCCAGCCATAGCTTTTCATACTCTTTTGATTTTTTTTTTGTTCAAAATCCGATTTCAAGCCAAAGAAGATAAAAATCGGTTGGTTTCAATTCGAAGGAAACTCCATAAAGCCGCTATCATAAGCCATTTCTTTCTACACATTGTAAAAAACCTTCAAGCTTGAGTCAAAGCGATTAGACCATGTCTGTTAGCATACACATTTATTATGTATTGTATTTGTATTTAGATAGTTAGCCCATTCGTGGCCCTTGGCCCATTGATGTATATCTGTATAAATATGTGTAATATCCGGATTCCCAGGTATATTATTGTTGGAATAGTGTCTAAGCCCGTAATTATATTTGGTATGTACTTGACCCGGTTGTGCATGGTCCTTTTGGGTTGCCTTCTCCAAAGCAACTTGACAAGGTAATTTAAGGAGAAAGAGAGAGTATTATGATTTATTAATATATTATAAGAATAATACATTAAAGGAGAAATCATATTTATTTAATTAGTATTGGTCATAAATTAATTAGGAATTAATTTGGTGGTCAAAAGAGATTAATTGAAGAAAGGGGTATAAACTGTCAAATGTATGATAGTTGAGTTTTGGGTTAAGGAAACCTAATGGGCTTAAGGGGGAACGAAATTATGATGGGTAACCATCATATTTTCGTCCAAGGGCCTTATTCCAGAAGGTTCCATGGGCTGCTTGGTGGCTAAGCTGTCCATTAGGGTTTAGACTTAAACCCTAGTAACCTGTAAGTATAAATATGACCCCTAGGGCATGAATTCGGCTACCACCTTGATTCGAAGAGTATCCTAGGCCGATTTCTAGCCTCTTTATCCCTCTCTCATATTGCCTTCTTGCTTGTGGGGTTTGTGAACCATTAGAGGAGTTGCATTTGTGACTCTAGGCTCAAAAGAAGAAGAAAGAGAAGAAAGGTATGTGGGTGGACATATGTGTCTAATATGAATTTTTAGTAAATCAAAATTAGAATTTTTTAAATGAAACAAATTTATAACTATGGTGATTATATACGTATTAGTCGAAACTCATTACATGGTTAACACTTTAAAAAGCAATATTTAACATTCTAACACAATATTTGAGTGATTATACATGGAAAAACGTAAATGTAAAAAGCTTGTCGAGCCAATCATTTTCAGATATGATAATATAAATCGATAACAATAAAGTCATTATACAGTACAAAGTCTTGTGGAAATATATTTGTTAGAAAATCATATAAAAATATCATTAAACACATTTACTTTAAAATATCAAATTCATGTGACCATAAAATCAGACTAATATTCTACTTTAAAATATCAACTCATAAACTTGGTGTCATTATATAGTTAATATTCTATTTCACCAAAATCAGACTAATATTCTATTTCACTAATATCAAAGTGCAAACTATAATCTTATTTCCAAAAAAGATCAAGATACCTTAAATAAAATGTAAATAACCTTGATCACCAAAGGTAATGGTATGGAAGATATTGAGAATTGTGATGAGTATATATATTGACTATAAATAATTGAGTAAATTACACCAAATGGTCGCTATGGTTTGGGGTAATATACGTGTTTAGTCTCTAATTTTTTTTTTTTTTTTTTTTAACTCGGATCATCCCTATAATTTGTTATTATTGGACGATTGGTCCATGTCTCAACTAAAAAGATTATTGTATCCTTATAAATATCTTTTTTTAATTAATTCTATTATTTATGTATTTCTAGATAGGCCCACTTGACCCAACCCCAACCCCAACCCTCGTTCCTTTCCCTTCCCCTCCTATCATGTGTCATGTTTGCCATTTTTGAAACCCGTGTAATACCAAGAAAATGAAATTAAATCAAACCGATTAAATTGAGCTAACAACCAAAGAGTTTTGATGAAGAAAATTGTGTCTTGGTTTCCTCTCCTTTTTCTCACGGGTTCTTATCTCTATCTATCTCTCCAAACTCTCTCAGGGTGTGTTTGGGTTAGTTTTTTTATCGCAAAAGTGATTTTTAAGAAAAATGTTTATTAGCTTATGATTTTTAGAAAAAATGGATTTTAAAAAATGTTTGGATAAGAAAAACTGTTTTTTAGGAGTAAAATGACTAAAAACTAGGATTTTCCATCTTTTTGAAAGCTTTATTTTTTTCAATCCAAAAGGTTGTTTTAAAAAACGCTTTTTAAATACACAAACACTTTTTTAGCTTATTAAATTTTTAAAAAACAAAAAAGCTAATAAGCTATTTTCAAAACTATACCAAACACCTACTCAGATCGGTATGGTTAAAGAACATGTTTCCACATCCCCTCCCTCCCCGTCTCTGATGGTAACAGTGACTCGAGCCATTGTATTCGCCAGGTTAAAGGTTAAATGTTGGTGAGTTGGGATTCGTCATCATCGACTCAAAGTTCATGAGCCGTACCCATTGTCATGAATCAATGGTGGATCAATCAGATTCAATGAATTCGAGTTTTTGGTAAATGGTTGATATCATCGGTGGTGGTGTTGTTGGACGGAGAAGACGACTAGTACAAGTGGTAGTGCTTGTTAAAGAATATGACCAATGCCCGGGTAAAGAAACCCATATTGTAATCACAGGGGTTACTGGTGGGGGTTATAGATTGATGAGAGGCGGCGACGGTATTTGGTGATGGTTCCATCAAAGAGAGGAAGGAGATGGAGGAATGGTCTTCTTTTTTCAACGTAATTGTCTCCGATTGATTTCTTTGTGTGTGGGGGTTTTCTGATCAGAAAAATCAACGGCGGCGATTTTGATTTAGATTATCAAATTTCTCATATGGTTACTAAAGTGGTTTAGTGGTTGCATCAGGTTTTTTTTTGGATTTTTTCTGGTTTGATTTCTTTGAGCTCACTGGAGAAGACGATGTAGGTGGGGAGGGGATGGTGGTGTGTGGTCGGAGAACACAGAAAAAAAGGGAATGGAGAAAATCAGGTGGTGTAGTAATGTGGTTGTACATATGCTTCAGCTGGTTGTACATTGATTACATGTTGTAAGAACAAAAGCAGTGTGCTTGGACTATCTCCGACCCATCTCAAATTTTCCCTAAAGTAAAAAACATAGTAAATAGTGTTTCATTTCTAATCTTATTTCATTTTTTATCCCATTTTTTACTCCAAAAAATATATTCCTCTACTAATTAGATTTTAACAAATATATATATATATATATATATATATATATATATATATATATATATATATATATTATATTTTTTTATTACAAGAATATTTCAAATTATATTATAAATAAAACGTTTAAATACAATAAATTCATATTAATTAATACTTTATTATAAATAATTATTAAATAAATAATCTTATATTTTTAATAATTATATCAAAATAACGATCATATTTGATTACTATATTTTATAAATTATGTTATTATGTTTCAAGTCTTTAGTATATATTTAATTTTTTTATATGAATTCGATAAATAAATATTAAACTCTATATTTATGATTAATTAATATAAATTAGTATATAACATGATATTACAAATATTAAATATTGCATTTAAATTATAATTAGTAGACAAAAACAAACTAAAAATTTATAAAATAAAAATGAGAGAGACTAAAATTGGCAACCGAAACTTCAACTCTATTTTTGGAGATATGAATAATATTCCCTCATATTTTATTTTCTGAGATATAAATAGTATTTGGGGAATACTATTCATATATCCAAAAATGGAGATGAAAATGAGGTAAGGTTGGAGGAGAACGGGGGAAGAAATGGGAAAAAAATAGAGTTTGGGGGTGGGTTGGAGATAGCCTTAGTGGCGGTGATGAGTTTTCCGGCAACCAAAGTTGGTGGTAGGAGAAGACGACTCCACCATGGAGAGGGTTAAGTTTACTTATTCAAGCTTAATAGGGGAAGGATTTTAAAACATGCTATTTGTAATTTGTTGTTGTTTTGAAGTTTTTTGATTTTTTTTACATTTTTAATGAAATATATTTGAAAGACCCTAACTTTTGTATGTATGAAAGACCCAAACTTTCATACTTGATAATATAGTTACTCCAAAACATGCTACTTGCATATTCATAAAAACAATATTTTACATTGATAAAGAGGTTGCAAACTACTGGATACAAACAGATTATTTTAAAGTGTTATATATTACTTCCCATGATTCTATAGTTTTATACATATGGGAATGCAAAATACAATAGTTTCAAACTATTCATAAGCTTCTATCGATACAATAGTTTCAAACTATTCAAAAATCTTCTACCAGTATATAACTATATTGGATGCTTATCTCCTGCAATTTGTTAAACGTTGAGAGGGTAAGCGGTGACGCTTAGTGAGTTTAATAATAGATACGATATAATGTTATATCATATATATACTTCAATATGGCAGAAGCAAAGAGGAACAAGGAACAACAAGAGGATATGTGAATCATGTGACAAACTTTCCATATCAATCATTGATTTGATTCAAAGATATACAATCAATGAGACATAACAATTTCCATACTTGATATACATCAATAAACCTTTGGCCCAAATGGCACAGAAGACATACAACTTCGGATTTAACATTTTGGTAGATTTCAGGCTTATAGCCCTGTCTAACCTTCTGCCAATACCATAGAATAGAAATCATTCTCTTACGGAGAAATGTTCTACATGGACAGAGGCTACATACCAGTACCAATGTGAATCTAAGTCCTTTCACTGATCACATGGTCAAAGGTATTTCTTTGCTATTAAAAATAGTGAATAAAAATAACACGGCAAAATAACCCGAAATAATAACACTGAAAAGCACGTAGCACATATAACACATAGCATACAATTGTTCCTATATATTAAACTCACCGTGAAATAACCGGGGGCTAAAATATTAATTTAGAAAGCACTTTGGCTCTAAATATAACTTTATTCGTTGAAAACCGGAAGATTTATTGAAAACCGGGCTCTGTGAAGGTAGACTTTTAAAACCGAAAAGATAAATTTTTCGGGCTTCTTGGGAGTCTCGGGACGTGTTTCGGGCTTTGGAATTAGTACCGGGGCTTTGGGGGGAGTGGAAGTAGAAGAAATATAAGTTTAGGGGTAAAAAGTGGCAAATTTCTAACATTTACCCGGGAGGTCTCACACCCCTTATATAGGGCCGAGGTTCGGATCCAAAGCGAGGGGAAGAGGGCAGGTGGCTGCGAGGCTCGGACCAGCTGGCTACTTCAGCGAGGCTCGGGTGCGAGGGTCGGAACAGCTGGCTCGCAGACAGCAGCTTCGGATTGGACCTAACTTCGGTCCAATGGGCAGGCTCCACGTAGGTGCGAGGGTCATCCGAGGGGTGTCTCATGTGAAGGTGTCCGAAGCTTAGTGGACCGCGGACTTGGTTCAATCAGAAGGCGACACAGCAAACCTCGGTCCTATCAGAAGGCGACACGTGGAGGCTGCATGCGAGGGATGACGTGGCAGCATTATTCATGCGAAATTTCTCGAAAAATGTGCCAAATCTTGTAAAATCCATAACTTTCTCATTCGGGCCCTGTTTTTGACGTTCTTTATATGCACGCGTAGGTAAAATTATGCTCTACAACTTTCGTTTAGACTTCTTCGGCTAATTTTGACTTTAGTTTTAATATTATTATTTTTAACAGACCGGGACAGGAAAATCCGTTAAAAATTCATAACTTCTTCATCTAACATCCGTTTTCGTCAGACTTTTTACCGTTGTACTACTAATGAAGAGAAATTCAGTTCTCGTTTAGGTTGTGTCGGCTAAAAATCACTCGATCTAAAATTCGAGTTTTTAGCTGTCTACTGCTAAGCTGAAACTTTGAAAAATCATAACTTCCTCATACGAAGTCAGATTTTGGCGTTCTTTTTATCGAAATTCTCGGTTTAACGAATACTACGAATTTAATTTAGATTACTAAGGCTAAAAAGTAGTTTATCAAAAACTCACTTTTACGTCATTCGGCGCCGTGCCCGTTTTGTCGCGGATCTTCGATTGGTCATAACTTCTTCGTTATAACTCGGATTTCGATGAGGTTTTCGCCTAAATGTTTCTAACAAGATTATCTACAACTTTCAATAATAAAATTTTACTTATTCCAAATTTTTAATTTTCGTTAAATTTCACTATTTGACATTTGATTGGAATCTCATAAGACTTCCAATACTTTCTGAATGATTCTAAGCATAGTTTTACTTCAATTCTAGTAAAAACAATTTTTTAGAACTCAACATTCAAATTCACATAATATTATTTACTTAAAACACAATTTCAAAACGTGTACGTTACAATATTTCATGTTTTGAGACGCACATCAAGTACTCGATAAAATGCCTGATACAAACACCACTGCGAGTTTAATTTGTTTGGGACTTTATAATGTTTTACTATTCAATTTATACAAAATCCTTCTTCAATTGTGATCTTGAAGGTAGTTTCTAATTTATAGTTGCTGAATGAAACTTTTCTTTACTTGGTTTCCTACTTTGTACAAGAGAGAATCTATCGGCTACATACCTGGTATTTGATTATTTATTTATTTATTTATTATTATTATTTTTTTTAATATTTAGCACTTACTGAGTGTTAATCAACAATTCACACCTAAAATAATGGTAATATTGCTTAATTGGTTTTTGAAAGATATTTTCCAAATGTGATTTTGGTCCTTCTATTAAAGCTTAATCAAGTTAGAGCAAATAATAGTTCTTTTCTTTCCCTTGTTTTTGGTGTGTTTTAATAGCAACAATGTTGAATATTTTGCGATGTAATTAAGAGCGAAGAGCTGCTTAGCATATCTTTACAATTTTTTGTTATGGAAAGTTCTAACATTGTTCCTGCATATAACCAATTTAGTGTTCTGTACTTCTGTTTACACTTAGCTTTGTACTCGACAGTTCCAATAAACCATCATTGTAGGAAAATGTTATGATATTTACTCAAAGTGGAGAAGTAGAAGCAATTGAAGGCAAGTCATGTTAATGTGTACACATATTTTCTCCTTTGATCTATTAATTATGTAGAAAGTATTTGTCTTCTTGCATTAATTTCATTACTTTTTGAAAGATAAATTTAGGTTTTGCTCCTTCTTGATCTTGAGACTCTGCCAATTTAGCAAATAGGAGTATTTTGTCATCCCAACTTGTATATTCAAAGATGTAAGGGTATGATGATAATTTTTATTAATCGATAACAATTGGTTTCTTAACGTAGCCTACTTATGGGACAAAAATGTTAAGAAACGGTACTAAATTTAAATTGTTTTTTCTTTATTGTTTAGAACACTTATATTTGACATAATAGTTCTCATGCTATTGTATAGTCCATAATTATCTATTTTTGTTGTTTTATTTGCTCTTCAACTTCAAGTTTAGTATTGCCATAGTAAATGACTTTAAAAGTATATGAGGAAAAAGAAAAATGGGGCTTTAGGTAATTCTTTACGCTTGAAATTTTCATTTTTATTTATCTGCTTTTAGTTTAATATAATATAAATTATGATGATTTTGACCTTGCTATGTTATGCAAATAGAAATGTAGTTTGGTTGATGTTGATGTTGCTATTTGATAATTTGATATAGGTTGGTGTCAATGGGTATTTCATGCGTGGTTCTCTTTCTATTGCAAGTTCCATTTTAGTCCCTTAGGTTGATGCTGGTGTTGCATTTTATGGATTTCCTCCTAATGACCTTGCACATCTACCAACATTAAAGTATTTGTACAGCCTTATTTTGGTGAAGTTCATAGTATTGTTGTATTTTCATGTATTAAGGTGTGATGAATGAATGACCATATTTTAAATCAAATTTTATAAAAAGCAAAGCATATTATAAATCAACTTTTACTTTGAAAACAAATTTGATATAAAGCAAAGCATATTTGAATGTAAAAAAGATCATTTTCTTCATTTTAAATATGCAAGTTAACATTCCACTCAGAAAGATGTATTTTTTTTATTTTACTCGATTTATATAACTCCCAAAAAGATCATATGATTAATATATACATCTTTTTGTATGAACAATACCGCTTCCCTCTAGGTAAGCTTTTACATAAGCTTTCAGTCACACCCGCTCTCTCTCTTTCTCTAATATATTTAGAAAAATAAAGTGTTAATTTTATTATCAAATGACATTCTTTTATTTTTTTTTCCAGGTCAAATACATTTTTTTAATCATATCACATGCTTTTGGTTTCAATGACAAGAACACTAGGTTATGCAAATGACTTTGAAAATAAGGTAAAGAAGATGTATATATGTAATATGTTAGGTTCTAATTTCTATGTCATTGTTACTGCTACTGTTGCAAACCCCCCACCCCCACACACATAACAGTAGCAAACATTTCATCCAACACCTAACATACACATACAATTTTCTTGCTTCTCATCTTAATTTGTTTTCAAATATGTAGCAGCGTGTAGTTTCTTCCTTGGAGACCTTGAGAAGATGTACTTTCTTATATTGCCTTTGAATCTATGAATAATTTTAGGGCATATCAAATCATCAATGATACTTGTTTATGGATGACATTGCTATAATTGGGTACAGATTTTTCAAAGTAGAATGTTGCATAGGAAGAAATTGAAACATGAGAATCGGTGAATATATAATTTTTTTAATATTTGCCATATTTTTTTTTTCAGGTAGAACTCATGAATATAAAGAAAAATCTAGCACTGAGTGAGAGTATCGGTATACAAGGGCATTCATTTCTGAGTTGTTCAACTAATGTTGGAAACAAGAAGATCTCACTAGGAGCAAATGTCTCTTTTGGTATGAAATGCCAACATCCCACTACATGTAATATTGGTTTAAGCTACACCAAAAATGATCTCATGACATCGTTCACATTGGTGAATACCTCTCTCTTTTTCGATTAAAACATTGTACTTTTTTACATGGCTTTATCATGTTTTCCGGGTTTGGGTCCTTCGGGTCCGGATAAACTGATTTTGACAACCGGACCAGTTTTTGAAACCCGATTTTCTAGTTGTAGACCCACTTTACCCGGTCCCGTACCCAATTCCAGTATCGTACTTTGCTATTTCTTGATTATGTCCTCCTTTAATATAGGTCGGAGAAAGGAGACATCCTTAGCTTTGCTTATCATTAGGATGTAAATCCTTTCATGAAAGAAGCTGTTGGGGGTGAGCTGACGCATATTGTGTCGAGCAATGACTCGCTGATTCTTGGGTCCAACATGACTTGGACCCAGAGACGATCATTAAGTCCCGTGCAAGTAGTTGTAAACTAAGTGCCCTAGTTCAGCACCAGTTTCTACATTGCGCTTGTCACAACTACTTGTGAAGTCGATTGCATAGATGCAAACAAAAGATCGAGGTTTGGACTAACATTAGCACTCGATCCGTAATTAACACCAACACTTCCGAATATGTCATTAATTACTACTAATTAGTGTCAATGTGGACAAGTTACACTCAAGTCGGATTTTACTTTCATTCCGAAAGTGATTGCTTGGCGCTTCATCTCCCAATTAACATCAGCAAAATGCATCTTCCCCAACTTTGAGGCTGAGGCTGTAAAACCCTGTGAAAAATAAAACTTTAATATGTAGTTGGAAAAATACAATCTTAAAATATGAACAATCTTAAAATTATACAGGGTTCATAGCTTCAGCTTGGACTAAGTCTAATAATCTTTATATATGAGGTCTTTATCACATAAAATAACACATTTTTAATTTTCAAATCAGCAAATAATGGTGTTAACATTTACAAGAAAAAAAATTAAATGCCAAGAGAGAAAGAAGTCAAGAACCTCCTGTTGGAGGTTGGTTTCATCAGCAACCATAGCTAAAACTCTGAACCCTAAACACAACAAAAGAGCAGCATGCGTATGGAAATCAATAACAACATTAACTTAAATATCAAAATTACATTACACTTTAAACATAAAAAACTGATCAATTTCAAATCTAATTGACATTGATAGAGTAAACAGTCGATGCTCTGATGATTTGATGATTTCGATAATAATCACCCAAAAAAGCCCTCGGTTCATAGATGGAGAAGAGAATCTTACCGGCTAGGCGTTGGGGTGGCGGCGCTCATCTCTGGTGGCCGGAGGTAGTCGCAGCGCTCAAAAGATGGAGTGGCGGAGGAAGTCGCTGGAGTGGAGGCGTTAGGGTAAAAGGGTATCGCTAGTTTTGGAGAAGCACGCTGGTGGAAACTTGAAAGGGGCAGCTTTCTTTTTCCATTAATACATTTCAAACTGTTTTGAAAACCGGACCGGCTGAACCAGTTTTGTAATAGCCAAAAACCGCTTCCAAACAGAACCGTTAAGAACCATCGGTTGACTGAAAAACCGGTCAAACCGTACCCGGTTAAACCGCTGAAAAACCCGTTTTTTATAAAAATAACTGCGAATTTTAATGGGCCACAATGGGAGGTCCACAAACTTTAATTGTCGGGATCCTACTCATGCAACAACGCTTCTCCTGATGCTTAGCTACACCTTCTTTTTTATAAAGGGTCTCATCACCTCCCATTTTGTTTTTCTACCGATGTGGGATTGATTTTAGTTGTTCTTTGTATTAATATTTAGTACTTATTTTCTTAAAATAACACTCATTTTAAAAAGCTAGAAAAAAAACAATCGATAATATTAAAAACACACACACACACATATATATATATATATATATATATATATATATATATATATATATATATATATATATATATATATATATATATATAAAAACATACACATGCAAACACACACACACACACACACACACACACACATATATATATATATATATATATATATATATATATATATATATATATATATATATATATATACCGGTTCATCTGGTTCTTGAGACCGGTTGAACTGGTCCGACCAATCGAACCAATTAGACGGCCGGTCCGGTTTTCAAAACATTGACATTTCAAATCCGGCCATTCAGATGGTTACTGAACCATTCAGAAGCGTACAAGTGACCAAGTTACAAAACAAGGGCAGTGTCAATCTCTTAGGGGCTGTTTGGCAGGATCTTAATTTTTAAGAGGTCTGAATTTCTAAGAGGGTCTGAATTTTTAAAATCTGAATTTTCAAATACTGTTTGGTTGAAACCTCTGAATTACAGTGCTGAATTATAAAAATGACAATTTTACCATTTTGTGTTGTTTTTTGTTGAATTTAACGTTTTTGCTTATAAAATAACCGAATCAACTACTTGAATAACTATAAAAAAAATATAAAAACACCATATAAAATCTAAATTAAACATAAATGAAAATTAAACATTTATCCAAATCAAACATACCTCTATCATTACTTGATTATACTCAAAGGAACTAATTAGAATAATACAAGAAAATCAAAGATTATACCACAAATAACAAACCTATTTCTTAATTGTTGTACCCAAAACAATTAAAAGTTCCAAAACAATGATAACCTAAAACATATCTAAAAAAGTAAAAATCTTCTATTCTCATGTTAATTTCCACTTATTCCCAAAATACCCTTTCCGTGTAAACCATAATTTCTTTACTTCAATCCATAATAAATATCATAATAAATATGATGTTAATGAATTCTTGGTATGAAAAACAACAAATCAAAAGAAAAAAAATACTTCATTTGTTGTTGTTGGAAAGTAGAAAAACAAGAGAAACAACAAAAATCAAGATTTCACAGCAATGTTTTTCACATATTTCAGCAACATTTCACAATAAAAACGAAGAGAAATAAGAAATCAGCAAGATTTTCAGAAAAATTCAAGAAAAAACAAAAAGAAACAAGATTTCACAGCAAAAACGAAGGAAAAAAAAACCCGCGATTGCATAAAACTATACGCCATCTAATTTCAAAAAAAAAATAAAAGAAAAAAAACAACAAATTTTCTATGAAATCACCCAATTCATGGAAACAACAAAACTATACACCATCTGATTTCAGAAAAAAAATAAAAGAGAAAAACAACAAATTTTCTATGAAATCAAACATAAACTTGCAAAAATCATCGGTAGCAGAAAACGATAGCACATCTGAGTAATCACTGATTTCAGAAGTTATTTGTGTGTGTGCGTTGATGAGAATAAAAGACCGAAGGTGTGATATTACCTGTATGAGTCGTTGCACAAGTCGTCGAAGGTGGAGCCGAAGGTGCTGTGGCGTAGCAATTGGAGGTGGTGTCGGAGGTGCTGTGGCCTAGCAGTCGGAGCTGGAGACGGAGAAGAGGCCGACGACTGCGACGACAGGGAGGGAACACAACTTCGATAGATTGATGGCTGCGTCTTTTTTTTTTTTTTTTAGATGAGGGGTGAAGTCTGATTTTCTAACACCCTGCTCCCGAGTTGAAGCAAAGAAAAGAAGAAAAGAGAAAATAAAGGAATGAGAGAAAATAAGAGAAAAGAAAGGAAAACAAATTTGACTTTTGTGCTCCCGAGTTGGAAAAAAATGAAAGGAAAATTAAACATTTTATTTTTTCTTTTCAAATCCTCCCAAATCGGAAGGAAAGTTAGGAGGGAAAGTGATCCTTCAATTTCCTTCCAATTCATTCCTTTAATGAAATTCGAGAGCATCAATCTCTCTTATTTTCCTCTCATTTCCACCAATTTCCTTTCTTTTCTCTCCTTAAGTTGAACTCGGGAGTGGGGTGTAAGAGGCATTTAACAAATTCAATGTGTATTTTAAGAGGGTACCAAACAAGCCATATCTGAATTTTTAAGAGGTTGTCTCTTAATTAATGAAACCCTTAATTGATATTGTTGTTTTATATAGTGGATATATAACACAATTTTTGTTCTCCTACGTATGAATTTAATGGTTTGCTTTTATATGTCATACTAAAGACAACATGACTTGTTAAGATAATTAATTTTTTGGTTTGTTCACATTTGGATAACTAACTTTTTTTTATATATCTAGGTAACTAAATTGTTGGAAGTGTTCACATATGACCATTATGACATGTTGTAGTAGGTTACATCCGGCTACAGCAGGTCATAATAGTCATATGTAAACACTTTCAACAAGTTCATTACCTAGATGTGTACAAAAAAATTGTTACCCAAAACGAAAAGTAAGAGTAAATTACACGAATGGTCCCCGTGGTTTGTGGGAATTTGTGAGTTTTGTCCATAATTTAGTTTTTTAACTCGGATGATCGACACTGTTTATTTTTATTGCGCGCTTGGTCTCTATCTTACCCACTGTTGTAAAAATCCCGACTAGGTCCCGATTAATCTCTGATTAATCCCTAGGCGCTACCTGACCGATTAGAGGGCGTCTAACACTTAATCCCTACCTACAAAATGTGTAAAGTGTTAGAAAATGATGAAATTTTAACACTTTGAATAAGTTCTAACTCAATAGAAACTATTTGACGAATGATTATTGTTATATTAATCATATTAACTTATTTTATTATGACATTAGTGGTATTTACGATTTTTTTTATAATATTAGTCATATATATATTTTTTTAAAATTCAACGAATTAGAAATTAATGGTCCGCGATTAATCCTCCGATTAATCCCCGCCTGGCTGATTAATCCGTTAACCTTAGTCCACCGACTAGCTAACGTCGAACGGTTTTTTACAACTTTGATCTTACCTAAAAAGACTATTGTGCTCTTATTAATTAATTTTCTTATTTATGTATTTATTCTTTATATATGTTAAAAAATTAATAGACCATACATATGTGTATCTCCTCACCATCCTATCTTTCATCCTCCTCAACTTCTATTTCTTTTCTATTTTTAGTGATATCGACGTCTTCATCATTCCTTGTTTTTTCGGCCTTTCAACTTCGTTAAACCAACACCACAACCCATTAAAGATAAAGAGATAGTGAATTATGGTGTTGGTTCGCTAGAGTTGAAGGACCAAAAAAAGAAGAATGGTGAAGACGTCGATGTCACTAAAGATGGAAAGAAAATAGAAGTTGGTGACGATGAGAGATGAGATGATGACCGGTGAGACCTAGATTACATTTCTCAAATGTGGTTTCAGGTTTACGGTGAAAAAATACATATATGGGGGTCTATTAATTTTAAATATATCAAAAATAAATACATAAATAAGAAAATTAATTAAAAGATAAATTAATAACGGCACAATAGTCTTTTTTAGGTAAGACAATGATCAAACGCGCAACAAAAATAAATAGTAAAGACCATCCGAGTTAAAAGAAATAAGTTAGAGACCAAAAGTACAAATTCCCCCAAACGACATGGACCATTCGTTTAATTTACTTTTACTTTTCGTTTTGTTCATATCTGGGTAACTATTCTTTTTGTACACATCTTGGTAACAAACTTGTTGAAAGTGTTCACATATGACCATTATGACCTGCTGTAGCCGGATGTAACCTGCTACAACAAATCATAATGGTCATATGTGAACATTTTCAACAAATTTGTTACCGAGATGTATAAAAAAAAAAGATAGATATTCAGATATATGCAAACCAAAAAGTTAATTAGCATAATAAATCATATTTTCAAACCAAATCAACAAGAAATTATAAAAAATAACGTAGTGTTGTCTATTCTTATCTATTGTCGGTGGTACCATGAGATAAAAGTAGTGCTTGAAGGCCATATTTCGGAACCAAAAAAAAAACATAGGTTTTATATATTTTTATTTCCGCAATAAGACCATGGTAAAAGGTTTCACCTTTCAATAAAGAAACCGATTTGAAATAAAGTCAAACTTCGTCAAAATAAAAGTCAAACTTGAATTCTAAGAAATCTGCAAAATCTTGAAACACACTCTTTCCTTTTTCCCTCCCCTGTACCAGAAACTTGAATTCTAACCTACCATCCACCATCATTCCTCCATCCCAAATCCTCTGTAACACAATTCGAATCCAAATCACTGTATAATCAATTTCATGAAAGATCCAAAAACCCTAACCCTAGATCCACCACCACCACAACCACCGCCGGCCTTTTCCCTTTTTCCTACCCTCAACCCACCACAAAAGACCCTAACTTTCCACAAAATCTCCACCCTTCTCATTACATTCGTTGCCTACGCCGCCTTCCACGCCTCCCGGAAACCCCCCAGCATCGTCAAATCCGTCCTGGGTCCTGACCCCAATTCACCACAAACCGGATGGCCGCCGTTCAACTCCTCCCGCGGCCCCCACCGTCTCGGCGAGCTCGATCTAGCATTCCTATCGGCCTACGCCATTGGTATGTACTTCTCCGGTCACGTAGGCGATCGGATTGACCTTAGGGTTTTTTTAACAGTTGGGATGATCGGTAGCGGCGTTTTCACTGTACTTTTTGGATTAGGGTTTTGGCTTGATGTTCATTCGTTAAGCTATTTCATCATGATTCAGATTTGTTGCGGAGGTTTTCAGTCGATCGGGTGGCCGTGTGTGGTCGCCGTGATGGGGAATTGGTTTGGTAAATCCAAAAGAGGATTGATCATGGGTGTTTGGAATTCACATACATCCGTTGGTAATATCATCGGATCCATCATCGCATCATCCGTTCTAGGGTTCGGTTGGGGTTGGGCATTTCTGTTGCCCGGAATTCTCATCGTCATCATCTCCATTATCGTCTTCTTGTTTCTTGTCGTAAATCCCGAAACCATTGGTCTCAAATTACCCAGCGAAGAAGAAGAAGCAGAAACAGAAATCAGCACCGAAGGAATGGCATTGGTAAACCTCCAAAAAGTCGACTCAGAAGAAGACGATGATGATGACGATGAATCTACTTCAAATGGCGTTGTTTCTTCTTCACCTGCAATTGGTTTTTTAGAGGCATGGAAGCTCCCCGGAGTAGCACCATTTGCATTTTGCCTCTTCTTTTCAAAGCTCGTTGCTTACACCTTCTTATATTGGTTACCCTTTTACATTCGTAACACAGGTAAGCTTATATTCCACCATTTTTATTTTTCAACATCGATCTTCTTAAACTTACCATTCGATTTCCCATTATTAGCTGTTGCTGGTGAGCAATTATCTCATAAAACAGCTGGAATTCTCTCAACAATATTCGATATCGGAGGAGTACTCGGTGGGATTTTGGCCGGATTCATTTCCGATCAAATCGAAGCTCGTGCAGTCACATCAATCATGTTCTTGACACTATCAATTCCATCCCTAATTTTCTATCGTTTATATGGAAGCATTTCAATGTTCAACAACATTTCCTTAATGTTTTTATCTGGGTTACTTGTAAACGGGCCATATGCCCTTATTACAACAGCAGTTGCAGCCGATCTTGGGACACAAACATCGATTAATGGGAATTCCCGAGCCTTAGCCACCGTGAGTGCAATAATTGATGGGACTGGTTCGATTGGTGCAGCCCTTGGTCCACTTTTGGCTGGGTATATATCGACTAGAGGGTGGAATAGTGTATTTTTTATGCTTATATTGTCTTTATGTATAGCGGGTTTGTTGTTGATTAGGGTTGTTAGAAGTGAGATTAAAGGAAAAGTGAATGAAGGGAAATGGCTTTGGTTTAGTGCGATTGCATGTTGATGAATGGTTTTGTGATTTGAAAGCTGTTTTTTGGAGCAATGTTTGATCACATCGATTCTTCCTACAACTCCTGAGCTGACCCATCATGTAGGATGAAGCATCATGTGAGATATATCAAGTAGTTTCAACACGATCGAATGAGTATTTGTGTATTCTTTATTAGCGAAAGATGATTCTTCTTTTGCATGGGGTGTAAATCCATTCATTGTAATGTACATCTTGTCAGATATAAATGTATCATATGAAACAAGTATGTATTGAGGTATCAGTTTACTAATTATGATATTATACAAAAAAAAAATTATTAGGGCATTTTGAAAATTCTACAAAATTATTCTAGTGAAAATTGTTTTATGTTAAGATGATATTGCCGTAATTGACGTATTTGACAGATTTTTTTTCAATTACAATCTTGTAATTAGAACAAATTAAAGTGAGATACAGTAATAAAAAAAAAAAAAAAAAACAAAGGAAGAAAATACCTTTTAGAAACAAATTATTAGGAGATATAGTTTTGATTTTACTTGGACCTAATACATAGGCGGATCTATGTAGGAGCGCAGGATAGCCCGTGCTACCCTCAAATGGAAATGTTTTGAGAAAATTTTCGGTTATAGTGTAAATTTTCCGGTGTGCTATCCCTAAAATTTATAGGTGCTAGTCCTGACATTTCATTCTGGCTACGCCACTAACATAGGACATCGGTGATTAAGGTATTATTAGAATGTATAATACATCTATCCTCTCTACATGAATATATTTATAAAACCTACCCAATACAAAAATAAATAAATAAATAAAACAAACAAAAACAAAACAAAACAAAAAAAATCAAAAGACTATTTTACCCCTCTAGTTGGAATTTAAAACTAAGCAACCCTTCTGCCGAAATACTCTTCCTAATCCTAACTCTCTCCACCGCCACCTGTGGCGGCACCTCCTCCTGAAAACATATAACAACCACCGTCAAATTATCCACCACCCCTCTCTTCAACACCTCCTCCACCATCTCCTTACAACATCGCTTCACATCATTATGTTCTTCCAATATTCTCCTAACAAAATCCTCCGCATTTTGATTCCTAAAAACATCCCAAATCCCATCATTTCCAATAATCAAAAACTCATCTTTTTGAGTTAAAGTGACCATTTTAACCTCGGTTTCGGCACTTAATGGGCTAAAATTTTCAACATTTCCTTTCGGACCTTTGATGTGAAAGTTTACCTATAGCTCGAGTTATAGTAGGTTGGCAGGTCCATAGATTTTTCATTCCCTGGGCTTACAAACTTAATTATGCCCCTAGTTTTAATGCTTATCTTAGATTATATATATATATATATATATATATATATATATATATATATATATATATATATATATATATATATATATATATATATATATATATATATATATAGTGTAAGTACAAATTACTTCTATTTCACAATATTACATTATTTTTTTTATTATTATCTGTTCTTTTAAATTGAATACTTGTACCAACTAAAAATGCTAATGGTTTTTTATGAACGTCAATAACTACATAGAAAAAAGAAAAAAAAGAGAACCAACAAAAGTTTGGCAACATTATAGGTGAGGAGAAAAAGATAAATTACATATGGACTGTTCTATCCCTAACTAGCAAAACAACGTAAACACATGCTACACCTACATAAAACATAGAAATATGGCCCCAATTTTAATTTTAAGGTTAGTGTCGTTCAAAAGAAAAGAGCAGCCCAAGGACCATAAGACCTATCACGGCATCCAAAGTTAAATCTTTTATACAACCAAAGCAATTTCTTTCTTTTCTTTTTTTTTTTTTTTCTTTTTTTTTTTGTAATATTGTTTGACATAGTAGAGTAAATTACACGAATGATCTTTTAGTCTTACAGTTTTTCTCTGAAATGCTCTTTACAAAACTTTTTCCCTAAGATGGTCTCCTACGGAACAAACCTTGCACACAAATGGTCGTTACCATTAATGTACGTTAGAATAATATGTTAAGTTGAAAGAATTTTGGATAAAAACTATTTATGCTATTGAAACTTACCATTTATCAAATTTTACAAAGGGACCATTTAAAATATTACACTTTTAGTCTCTTATTTTTTCTTTTTAACATTTCGGCCCACTTTTTTCACAACTTTTTTCTTATATATTTTTTTAAATATATAAATAATTTTTGTTGTCTAGATTTTATCTATAATATTTAAATTACAATACATAATTAAAAATTTTCGTTTTCTATTTTTTATCTAAAAATATTTGAAGCGTAAAAACATCTTTTTATTACTTTTTAATTTTTATATTATGTAATTTTTAAGATTTATCTTTATTTATCTTATACCAATATATTTATTTTTATGAAAAAAACATGATATGCTATTATAAAAAATATGTTATTATAGAAATAATAGTATGTTGCTATTTTATTTTAAAAATATAAATATGTGGTTTTGAGTTAAAGATAAAAATAAGTTTCGGTTGTGAGTTCATAATATAAGTACAGTAAATTCTATATTGCTTCGATATAAAATTTTGATATTTAATTAAAAAAATATTTAGTTTATCAAATTTTGAATATATTCCTTAATAATACATAAACTTTTTGTAACACCCAGAATGAGAAAGATCAAGAAAGGAAAGAAAACTGTAAGTCAAATGGGTCAACTCGTCGAGTCCAAGGAGGAACTCGACGAGTCGGAGCGGGAACCAGGGGATCGGGTAAGTGACCAACTCGGCGATTCGGCCTCAAGGACTCGGCGAGTCCGGTCTGAAGAGGGAAAACCCTAAATCCGGGACTTTGGGCACTATTTATGCATCTTATTCTCTCAATTAGGGTTCCTTGTAGCCCCTATAGTCCAGAACCCCAAACCCTAGCCACCATAACCGTTTTTGGAGCAAGATCTACCCTTGGTGAAGTAATTTGAAGCTTGGAAGATAGGAGATTCATAGTGGTGCAAGAGGAGGCCTTGGATCCAGAGTTGGTGGAACTTTTTAGAGCATTTGGAGGTAATGAATGGTTATCCTTGGTTTTCTCCTTTTTAGATCCATCTTTCATGGAGTTTTAGGGTTTCTTTGAGAGTATGTGATGAGAAGTTGGTGCACAAGTTAGATCTGGAATTGAAACTCCAGATCTGAGCTCTATTTGGATCGAAAATGCTGAAAGCCATGTTAGTTGCTATGCAAAAGCCTTTCCCCATGAGTTGAGTTCCTTTCTAGCTTGGTTTTTGGTATTATGAGATAAGAAGCACGTAAAGTTAGCAACTTTATGTTGCTAATGGACTCTAGGAACCCATATTTATTGTTTGGAGCAAAGGAGAAGCTCTGTGACTCGAAATTATGGAAATGCATGTATGGACTCGACGAGTATGGGAGATGACTCGGCGAGTCGGGCTAGATATCAAGCTTGAGTTGCGTAGTAACTCGACGAGTCACATGGGTAGACTCGGTGAGTTGGATGAAGATAGTCAGGAACTCGACGAGTTGGAAGAACAACTTGGCGAGTCTGTTGAAGATTGCCTGGGACTCGGCAAGTCTGTTCTTGGACTTGGCAAGTCAAGTCGCGAAACCCCAAACCCTTCGAGTTAAGACTCGAATCAGTGAGTGGAGTGGGGACTCAGTGAGTAGGACAAGGCAGAACTCGGAAATCGGTAGACTCGGCGAGTCAGGAGCTGACTCGGCGAGTTGAGTCGCGAATGAAAGGATCCTGAGGGTATGAACTCGGCGAGTCAGTAGGCAGACTCGGCGAGTAGGGTTAACCTAGAAGGTTAACTTTGACCAGGACTTTGACTTTGATTAGAGTTGACTTAGTTTGACTGTTGAAGGGCAGTTGGGACTAAGTGTTATATTTGGTATTAGTAGATCGGGGAGTCATTGGAGTAGCAGTGCGGGAGTTGTCAGATAGCAGTCAGAAGGGTATCAACAAGAACTTTAGCAGTGCAGGTGAGTTTCCTTCCAGTAGGAACGGGTCTACGGCCACAATGCCGACCCGTTTAGTTAGCAGTAGTTCCGAACTTCGGTCTGATGCAGTCGTTCAGTATGCTTGGTGTCTCTGTGATTCAAGCATGCTTATGTGTTATGTGTTCCGGACTTCAATTCGATGCAGTATGCAGTATATGTGTTTATGCTAATTGATATGTGTTTATGTTATGCTATGATCAGTCAGTTCTGGACTTCGGTCCGATGCAGGGGACAAGGTCCCAGTTAGTCCGGGCTTCGGCCCGATGCAGTTTCCGAACTTCAGTCCGATGCAGGGGACAAGGTCTCAGTTAGTCCGGGTTTTGGCCTGATGCAGTTTCCGGACTTCGATCCGATGCAGGGGGCAAGGCCCTAGTTAGTCTGGGTTTCGGCCGATGCAGTTTCCGGATTTTGGTCTGATGCAGTGGGCAACGCCCAGTAAGTGTTTTATATGTTATTGTATGGTATGTGGTAGATTGGGGGAGCTCACTAAGCTTCGTGCTTACAGTTTTCAGTTTTGGTTTCAGGTACTCAGTTTTCAAAAGAGGAGCTCGAGAAGATTGCAGTGCACACACCATAACTAGTCAGCCTGGGATGTTTTACTCTGATAATAAGTTTATGTTTGAAATTAATTCTATGAAATTATGTTATGACTTATGATACGGTTTTATAAATGTGGTTTTAGTAATGTTAAAACGAAAAATTTTTAGTCGTGAAGATTGAGCCGTTACACTTTTCAAAGCAAAATTAAAAAATATTTGTTAGCTAATAGTTAACTTCGTTGCTACACATGCTAAAATAATTAATCATATGAATAATATGAAATTATATTCCGTTTAATTCATTTTATTTAATGGAAAATATTTGTTTAATGAAATTAATGTTATATTATTTTCATTTAGTTCCGTTTAATTTGACATTAATTCTGTTCAACTCATTTTATATAAATATATAAAGTATTTTTATTTTCTATTAAATAAAATGAATTAAACGAAATTAATGTAATATTATTCATATGGTTAATTATCTTAGCATTTGTTTGTAGTAACATACTTGCTAGTCGACAAACCTTTTTTTTTTTTTTTTTTTTTGCGTTGAGAAGCTTACGTCTTATTATGGAATATATTCAAAAATCGATAAAAACTAAATAATTTTTTAAAATTAAATATCAAAATTGTATATCGAAGCTCCGTTCAATATAAAATTTAGTGTCTTTATATTATAAAATCAAAACCGAAATATATTTTTATCTTTAACTCAAAACCACATATATATTTAAAATAAAATACCAATATACTATTATTTCTATAATAACGTAGTTTTATAATAACACATCATGTTTTTTTTCGTAAAAATAAATATATTTGTATAAGATAAATGAAGATAAATCTTAAAAATTACATCAACAACATCTGACACCAACCCAATTAGCGAACACCTTGAACGCCAAACAAAGGAACCATTCCGTCGACAGGACGTGCCACACCAACACAATGCGCGTCCGAAGAATTTTTTGGGTTGTGAGAATGAGAAGAGGTTGTTGATTTTTATGGTTTGTCTAATGAAAAACTCGTCATCAAATCCGCCCAATGAACTATGGTTTTTTGAACTCTTAGGGATAATTACTTGGTCACTAAGTAATTATCCAAAAATATTTGACTTTCAAATAATTTCAATTAAAAGTCCTTAAGTCTACAAGTTTCTTATTACCTAATCAAACCTTTAATTACTTAACAAACTAAACACCAAATAATATTCTCGTGTCATTAGTTGCTTATTTTTGTCCTTGCATGTAACCCAAAATGACCCTACTATTAATAATAATATTACTAATTGTTGTGACTGTGGGCACTATCTTCCAACAGGGATAGATGCAAAATGAATAATCATTGTTGTTTGATGTTGAATTATCCCAAAGTGTTTATATAAGCTTTAAAACTTGGATTCTATTTTGGCTAACCATTGTTAGCTTTGTTCTTAATGTTGGTTTTTAGTGAACATAGGATACAATACCATTTTTATATTTGGTTTTGTGTCATAAAAACCCTATATTATTGGTGTAATATGCTTACATGTTTTTAATTGATTGTCGGGGTTTGTCTCAGGTACTATGATTTCTACCATTTCTCTAAATGAGACAACCTTGAGTATTCTCACTAGGAATTCCTTTGTATAACCATATTTTGATATGTGCTCAGATTGAAAACCTTACAGAATTAGAAGAGAGCTTGGACAATTAGAAGAACACAATGTGTATTGATAGACTTTAGCACTCTATTATGATATTAGATTGTTACAACCACACTCTTTCTAAAACTCTATCTTTAACTTTGGTATTTGGGACCATTGTTTTTCCTTAAACTTAACTTAAAAACAATGTTTTGAAAATGTTATTTTAAAACTACCTTGGCGAGGGATGTTTCAATTGGTATACAACATGAGTTTAAGTGAACTATAAGTACTAGAATTAGTGCTTAGACTTAAACTATAAGTGCTGTAGTGATGTATGGCATTTAAGGATAGATGACCTTAGAAAAAGAAAGTAAGAGTTTATGTGTATATGACTATAAATGCTTAATTGTTATATTAGAGCTAACATGAAAATGACTCAAAATGGTGAACGCAAGAAGTTGTGCTCCGACAGTGGAGGAAAATAAAGTGGAAAAAATATGGAAATTAAATTTGAACCAACCTTGGTGGATACGATCCACACATTCATGATTGACATTGTTGAACACGACTCTTTTATATGGGAAACAACAATACTTTTATTAAGACACTTAAGAAGATTTTACACTTTGAGACTACTACACACTTTGCTCTCTTTGAGGCTTTCTTGGATGGTTTGGAGCAAATGAGCTCCACACCTATTTATAGGCATCTTAGGAAGGTTCTAGATACTAGTATACACTTACTACGTACCAGATAACTCTAGAACTATCTAACATACTGTATAAGCTTCCATATGTTTCTAGAATATTCTACCATGTTCTGGAGAGGTCTAGGTTGCTCCAGTGTCTTCTAGAATGATCCATAACCTTCCAGGGTCTTCCATGTCGTTCTAGAGTATTCTAGACTCTCCCGGTATATTTTGGAGTCTTCCATAGTCTTCCATAATGTTCTAGAATCTTCTGGAGCGTTCTAAAACAAGCTAAAGTCTTCTAGATAATATTTGTTCTATTAGGCTAGTGATAATCTTTAACACTCCCCCTCAGCACTAGCTCTCATTCTTCGTACCATGTTAAGCTGACAACGAAAACCTTCACATTTTCCAATACTCAGTCGTTTGGTGAACAAGTATGCTATTTGGTCATCGGTCTTGATCTGTCGCATCTCAATTTCTTCCGTCAAGACTTTCTCTCTGATAAAGTGATAATGCACTTCCACATGCTTTGTTCTAGCATGAAATACTGGATTTTCTGCTAGCCGAATTGTAGATTGGTTATCGCAGTGAAGTGGTACTGCATAGTCAACCTTTTGATGTAAGTCATCCATTAGGAATACCAACCATGTACTTTCTTGAGCTGCTACGGCCGCTGCTTTGTACTCGGCTTCTGTGGTTGACAATGATACGGTTGGTTGTCTTTTACTACACCATGATATTGGCCCCGCCCCAAGCTTGAACACATACCCAATGGTTGATCTTCAGGTATCATGGTCTCCTGCATAGTCAGCATCACAATATCCAACCAACTTAGTCTTCTCCTTTTTTTATACAAGAGACCATAGTCAATTGTACCTTTGACATATCTCAAGATCCGTCGGGCAACATCCAAATGAGGTTTCTTTGGACTTTGCATGTATCGACTCATAACTCCAACTGCATAAGCAATGTCAGGCTGAGATAAAGTTAGGTAGATAAGACTACCTACTAGTTGTCGATACATCGTTCCATCGTCCAACTCTTTTCCTTCATGAGCACATATCTTAGCATTTTGCTCTATTGGTGTTGATACTGGCTTACACTCCAACATGCCAAACTTTTGAAGTATATCTCTTGTATACTTTTGTTGGCAGAGGAACAACCTTCCTTTGTACGATCAACTTCTAGCCCCAAGAAGTGTTTAAGCTCCCCCAGCTCTTTCATTTGGAATCGTACTGATAGATTTTCTCTTGTTTGATGGATTTTTCTTTCGTCATCCCTGATGATGATCAAGTCATCCACATAAACCAACACAATAGCCAACTTCTCTTCTTTTTCTTTGATGAACAGTCTTGAGTCTGCATGTGCAACTGAATAACCACTTCGGGTAAGAAATTCAGCAATCTTACCATACCAGGCTCTTGGTGCCTGCTTTAGTCCGTAAAGAGCTTTTCTCAGCTTTCACACATGATTGGGATTAACTTTATCCTCAAATCCCTTTGGTTGGTTCATGTAGATCTCCCGGTCTAATTCTCCATGCAAGAAAGCATTATTCACATCCATCTGCCATAATTTCCAGTCTTTACTAGCTGCAAGAGCTAGCAGCACCCGTACAGTAGTTATCTTCGCCACTGGACTAAATATTTCATCATAGTCCAATCCATATTGTTGTGAGAACCCTCGAGCCACCAGACGAGCCTTGTATCTCTCAATTGATCCATTTGGGCGACACTTTATTTTATAAACCCACTTGCAGGAAATGGGTTTTATATCTCTTGGTCTTGGTACTAGTTCCCAAGTTTGATTCTGCTCTAAAGCTGTAACTTCTTCTTCCATTGCCTTCTGCGAAGCTTTATTCTTAAACGCTTCTTCATACGTCTCCGGCTCTTTAACACCATATTCTAAAATGACCGCATTAGCATATTTGGGATTAGGCTTTCAGATTCTTTCTGTCCTTCGAAGTTGTGGAGGTGACGTCTCCCTTTCATCAGCGTTACTTGTTTGAGTTACTTCTTGCTCAGTGACATCAATGTCACTTGGATCTTCAGGTGTGTCAACACTTGGCCAAATGTGTGCATTTTGCTCCCCCCTCTTTTGTTTTAGAATTTTTTCAATAATTTCCGAGTCTGGTAATACTTTCTTCTCTGATGACCACCATGAAGATGCTTCATCGAACATTACATCTCTTGAAGTGTAGTATCTTCCACTTGTTGGATCACAACACCTCCATCCTTTTCTTTGATTGTCATATCCAACAAATATACATCTGAGTGCTTTCTTGTCAAACTTGCTACATAAATGACTAGGCACAAATACGTAGCAAACGCAGCCAAATACTTGAAAGTAGCTAACAGTAGGTTTCATGTTCCATAGTGTCTCAAAGGGTGAGATGAAACCTAACCTTGGTTGGGGAAGTTTATTGATCACATGGGCAGCAGTTCACATTGCTTCAGCCCAAAATCTTCCTGGGACATTCTTCGCGTGTAGCATGCTTCGACAAATTTCTGCAAGATGTCGATTCTTTCTCTCAGCTACACCATTTTGTTGATGTGTGTTAGCACATGTGAATTGATGACGTATACCACATTCTTTCAGATAGCGATTGAATTCTTCCGAGGTGTATTCTCCTCCATTGTCTGAGTGTAGACACCGAATCTTCTTTCTCACTTCTCCTTCGACCGTTGTCTTGAATTCTGGAAACTTTGAGAATGTTTCAGATTTTTCTTTCATGAAGAAAACCCACACATATCTCGAATAATCATCAATGAACGTCACCATGTACCGCATCCCGCTAACTGATGTTTGCTTGACTGGACCGAACACATCCGAGTGAATTAACTCTAGTGATTTCTTTGCTCTAAAATTTGACCCCTTGTATGGTAATTGATGAGCTTTACCATACTGGCATCCAGCACAAACAATATCTGTTTTGACTTCAAGTTGAGGTAAGCCTTTAAGCATGGATTTCTCCATTATTACCTTCAACTTGTGATAGCCAAAATGTCCCAATCGTGCAGGCCATAGATTAGATGTCTCATTCTTTCGAGTCTTGTCTACATATGCAGACTCCGCTGAGAGCACATAGACGGACTCCACTCTCCGTCCTTCCATTGTTGGCTTTTCTGATATTTTCAGATCTCGATAGACCTTCACATCTTGTGGGCCAAACAAGACGTAGTTGCCTGACGATGTTAGTTGCGATACCGACAACAAGTTCTTCTTCATACCTGGCACGTGATAGACATTATGTAGTGACACCATGTCAGATTTATTACCAGGCATGATCGTTGTTTTTCCAATCTGAGCAATTGGAAGTCGTGCATTGTTGGCTGTGAGTACCATACGACTCCCTTTGTACTCCTTCACGTCTTGCAGTTTGTTCTGATCGCCGGTCATGTGATTGGAGCATCCTGAATCAATGATCCAGTCATTCTCATAGTTGATACACTTTCCCATCATTTCCATGAGTGCCCACTCATTCTCTTCTATGGAACATAATGCCTCAGCATCCCATTCATCCTCTATTTCCTTTTTGGAAGTTACGACATTGCTTTCCACAGACTTTTTCTTTGACCAACAATCCTTGGACATGTGGCCCCCCTTTCCACAATTGTTGCAGTTGCCTTCCAACCTCCTCCCTCGAGAACTCTTATTGTCAGTCTTTTAAGATCTCCATGGTTGTGAGGTTCCTGACTGACTCTTCCCTTTGTCAACATTTTTGTATCCTTCTTTAGAAGGTGGCTTGAAATTCCTCAGACTTTTACTTGTATAGAGTGTTTCTTCTTCACTCTTCAGTGTGATGCCTCCTATTTGCTTAGCCATAGCTTCTTGGCTGGCCAACAAATTCTTAAACTCTACAAGTGATGGTTGAACGGGCCATCCTTGTACAACAGTAACAAAGCTTCTATGATCCTCTTCATTTGAGCTTCTACAATGACGGATTGCGGATCTAGTTCAGTAATCTCCCGACATATTGACTTGACCTTGTGGAAATATTGAGCAATCGTCATGTCACGTTGTGAGATTGATAATAGCTCGTTCTCCAAAAGTTGTAGTCTCGTATCATTCTTCTTTGAGAAAAGCGTCGTAAACGTGTCCCAAGCTTCTTTCGGGGAGTTCTCATCCCGAATATGCTCTAACATCTCTTCTTCGATTGTGGTCTTCAAGGCAAACATTGCTTTGCCTGCTTTGATTTTCCATTTACGTAAAACACCATTAACGTCTTCCTCTGGTGGCGTAGTTTCGCTTCCACCAACGACCTCCCATAGATCTTGTCCTTGTAAGTAGGACTTCATACATGTTTCCCACGTTTTGTAGTTGTTGTTGTTGAATTTCTTGATTCCTCCGACGACTTGGAGATCACCCATCATGTTGGCAGTACCTCGGTAATACCAAACAAGCTAGTTTCGAAACTAAACTTGTAGAGTCACAAACTACTCACGATACAACGAGAATCACTCATTCTCACTATCAAGAAACCTTGCTATGATACCAGATTGTTGAACACGACTCTTTGTGTGGGAAACAACAAGACTTTTATTAAGACACTTGAGACATGATAGCTAAACAAGATGAGAAAGTGATTAGGAAAATGCAAGAAATTCTTGAAAGGTAAGAGACTCGACGTTAAAATAAAGCAAGGAAAGCAAGGATAGTATATGGTGAACATCATTGTAATGAAGCAAGATGTGGCAGTTATGGTGGATCATATGGTAGTGTGAAGAATGAACCTCACATGGAGAGTGCACCAATGGAGGATGAATGATGAAGAGGAAATGCATTTATAAAGATTTTAGCATGTGTAAACCACCAATGTA
Source organism: Lactuca sativa (assembly GCF_002870075.4). Lineage (NCBI taxonomy): Eukaryota > Viridiplantae > Streptophyta > Magnoliopsida > Asterales > Asteraceae > Lactuca > Lactuca sativa. Next base: position 226,895,443 of record NC_056627.2, read on the forward strand.
GAACTTTGGATTCGGTAGTGATGCACAATTGGATCATTGAGATTAAGATGTCCTTATATGCTTTCCAATGTATATATAATCAAAAGGTGAACTATCTGTAACCCCAACTTGACTATTGATCAATAATATAAGCCATATATTTCTCCCTGTCGATGTACACCATCAACCCAACGGTGAAACCACGTTAAATGCTCGTGTATTGTAATTTTTTTTGTTTGTCATTTACTTTTGTTATATCATGGTATGTGTTGCTCTCATTGTTAGACATTGTGATCGTATTTCCACATCCTAGTTTGTTATTCGTTTCGTTGTTAAGTTTAACATTTTTTTATGGGACCAAGTGTTTAATATCTCTTCGAGATATCTTTAGACTACTAAGGTAATAGTTTGGATCCACCATAGGACCCCCAACAGTAAGTGATATAATCAATTTGGGACAGGTTTAATTGGTGCATCCCTTGGTCCACTTTTGGCTGGGTATATATCGACTAGAGGGTGGAATAGTATGTTTTTATGCTTATAATGTCTTCATGTATAGCGGTTTTGTTGTTGATGAGGGTTGGAAGTGAGATAAAAAGTAAAATGAATGAAGGGAAATGGCTTCCGTTAAGTGCGAATAAATGATGATGAAGGGTTTCGTGATTTGAAACTTGTTTTTTGGAGCAGTTTTAGATGTTCGATGAGCACATCGAACATCCGAAACTGCTATCAGAATCTTAGTTTTGTTGTTGTTTGTTATCTTTCTGACAGCTCCTGAGTTGTTCCATATGATCAAGTAGTTTCTACACATTGTAATACATCGTATAGATATTGAATAAGTATTTGTGTATTGTTTATGATCGAAAGATGATTCTTAACTTATTCATCGGGTGTAAATTCATTTATTGTAATATGAATCATGTCGGATATAAATATATCATGTGAAACAATAATGTTTTAAAATATTGATTTACTAGTTATATATAGTATTATTCAAAAATATTATTAGGGCGTCTTGAAAAATCTACAAATGTTGCAGTGAAAAGTGTTTTATAATAAGATAATGTTGTTATAATGAAACTTTTTTCCAAATACAGTGTTGTAATAGTAAGAACAAACTAACGTGTCATACTATTATAATTGAACAAACAGATAAAAGTACGTTTTAAAAACCAATTATTAGCCATATATATATAGTATTGAATTTACTTGGACCTAATAGAATGTATAATACGACTTCTATTGCACAAAACACATGTGATTAAGACATTATTCATCTCAAATTAACAAAATCATTATCCATTTACAAATTGTTTCTCTTCTCTACATCAATATATTCACAAAACCTACCCAACACACAAAAACAAAAGAGAAAAAAAAGACCATTTTACCCCTCAAGAGTCGAGATGGAATTTAATATTAAGCAACCCTTCCGCCGAAATACTCCTCCTAACCCTACCTCTCTCCACCACCACTTGCGGCGGCACTTCCGCCTGAAAACACACAACCACCACCGTCAAATTATCCACCGCCCCTCTCTTCAACGCCTCCTCCACCATCTCCTTACAACACCGCTTCACATCATTATGTTCTTGCAATCTTCTCCTAACAAAATCCACAGCATTTTGATTCCTAAAAACATCCCAAATCCCATCACTTCCAATTATCAAAAACTCATCTTCTTGAGTCAAAGTGACCATTTTAACCTCCGGTTCAGCACTTAATGGGCCACAATTGTCACCAATTCCTTTCAGACCTTTTATGTGAAAGTTACCTATAGCTCGAGTCACACCTAATTGACCATTTAAGTAGCCATCTTCTATGAAGCCACCTAAAGATTCGACACGTGTCCTTTCTTTGTGACAACATGGACGGTGGTCTCTTGACATCTCCAAAGCTAATCCATGGCGGGAAAGAACCGCCCTACAATCTCCGGCGTTGGCCACAAGTAGAGATCTGACAAGAAATAGCAACATACTTTCATCAGCATTACACATGTATGTCCTATGTGGTGGATGATAGAAATTATTGTCTCATTTTAAGAAACATGTTTTACTTGTGTAAACATGAAATGATAAAATATGTCTTAATAAAATTAAAGTTTGATGCTATAGTTATAAAATTCAGTGATATATCACACATGTATGTCCTATGTGGATGATGATATTGTAAAGAAACATGTTAATTTTTGTCATGTCATCATAATTCAAATCAACATGTTACTTATTGTTATAATGAGTATATTTTGTAATGTACAATGGTCTAATAAGAAATAACTTGAATGTACAATGTTTTAATAAGAAAAATTGAAAATATAATGCTCTAATAAGAATAAAAAATGGAAACCACATTGCTATTTCTTGAATTTTACCCGTTGCAAAAACATGGTTTTTTGAAAAATCTACCTAACTATAGCAAATTCATTCAAGTACAAAATAAAAATAAAATAAAATAAAATCACTGCTATAGTTATGTAGATTTTCTAATTAATGGTCTAAGAAAACAAAAAAGAAAATAAATAAAAGTACATGACTGACTAACCTCCCAAAGATCATAGCAGTAAGAGCAGTTGTGCCAGAAGATAGAGAGCGTTCAATAGAACATGACTTTGCAAATTCAGCATCTGTTTCCATAAATGATCTCATGATAACTTTCTCAAGCTCTAATGGAAAATTAGCATCTTCAATTATGATTCTTGGTAATTGATCTCGAACAAAATGTGATGCCCCCTTTCCTCCATGCCCATCAAACACCTTTTCCCCAAAAAGAAAAAAAAAACGATCGTTACTCTTGAAGATCTTCAAGTTCTTTGAAAAGAAGCTAAATTTATAGATAAAAAGTAAGAACTTACGCCATAGAATGAGACAATTTCTTTGTGGGAGACTTCATCACCGAAATTTTGAGCTAGATTTGGAATGCAAATGTGTGTATCCTCCATGTATGAACGACTTCCGATATCAGACCAGTCTCCAGATCGAAGAACAGGGATGAAATTACCCTGTTTTTCATGTGTAACAACTGCATTCTCACCGATGCTATCCATCTGATGAAAACGAACAAAATCATGTAAAACCCTAGAATTAATCAGAATTCGAATCAAATTAACTTCTGATAAAACATAATTGAACTCATGGAAATTCAAAGTTTCTCCAAAAAAAAGGGATCAAACATGTAGAAATTAGTAAGATCTAATAAAGAAACATTGGGAAGGAACTTCATGACAGATCGAGAAAAAGTTGGCCCTACAAGGACAACTACAAGTTGGCCCAAAATTGAAAAGTCAGCACTTTCATTAATTAGATTTAAAAAGCTGACGATAATCTCGAAATAAACAAAACCCAGTTTGAATTATCAAAACTACGAAGAACCCACGAAGGAATTTGGTTCAAAAGGTTGAAAATCGAAGAAAAGCATATGATCGAACGGGTTGTAGACAAACAATATGTTGAAGAAAGGAATAAAGTAGTTACCGGAAAAGAATTTGAAAGAGTAATCTGATCGGAAGCAAGCTGTGCGCTGCTATCTTCTGCTGAATGGCTTAGATTATCCTTGTCTGTGTCGTGCACACACATATTAATGGATGAATTTGAGATCGGTTTGTAAGTAGAAGTAAATTGCTTTTGTCTCTCAAAGAAACAACGAAAAACACAGAGATGAAACTGGATCAAGAAATGTCTTCTGCTGTAGACTTTCTTTGCGGGTGTGTGGACACTGGGAGAGAGAAAGGGAAGAAGAGGCGAGAGGACGATGGTGGTAGTTCTGCTTTCTGGTAGATTATGTATTTCCAACGTTTTATTTGACAACTATAGTCTATATATATACATTAATTAAATGTTAATGATTGAATATTTAATATATGGCAATATAAATACAAGCCATTATATTCTACAACTTTTTTATGACTCAACCGTTAAATTTTAGTTTGGTTAATAAAACCATTTATTTTTGAAAGAGTTTTTTATTGCGATTGTTGTGACTATTATTTTTGATATAACATATGTCAAAATTAATATGACATTTCATTAAACTATATATGTATTTTCTAAAATATTAATGTCATTTTAATTTTCTGAAATAGTTTTTCATTCACCATATTAAAATGACAAACAAAAAACCAATTCAGAAAGTAAGATGATATTTCATAGAATATATGTTACCTTTTACACTGGGAAAAAATTGTCTCTAGTTGACCGAAAATAAAATATACACATAAAAACACAAAAAATATAATGGATTTTATGTCTATTATCATATAATATTAATAGATCCAAAGTAAAAAATCAGAAAAAAGAAAGAATTAAAATTTAAACTAATTAAAATTCAGAAAAGAAAATTAAATGTCAATGTTTAAATATTAATTAAATAAATATAAAGTAAAAGTATTGTGAACACTTGATAAATTTTGAATTGACAAAAGTAATATTGAAAAAGAAAAAGTATGATGCTTGGTAAATAGAGAATCATGGTAATTCTGAATAAGTAAATAAGTGATCAGAGTGTGTATAGTGGAATTTTGTTTAACAAAATAAATGTTTTTATTGATCTAAATAAAATACAATGTTAAACGGTAATAAATAAAAAATTCGAACATAGTAATTTTGTGCGGATTGCTCTATTTATTAATAAATCCAGAATTATAAAAAGATATTAAATTTATGCTACATATCTTTAGAGAACACAATATAAAAACTAAAAATCATTTTGTTTCCTCGAAGATCAGTGCGAACACTAGTGTTTGAATTTGAAACTTCTAGTATTATCACCGATCGTCCATTGAGTATAACAATTGATTTTGGTTAATGATGGTATCCAACATTTTACGGATTAATTTCATAGGATTCTAAACAATTATTACATGTGGACAAACCAACTAAAATTATTCATTTCATGTGTTAGGTGCATGACTTTTACCACCTTGGACATCCATTAGGCTTTTTCAATAGTTATATTATTAATTTTAAAGTCTTTTCCTATGCTAACAAATATCGTAATTGCTTTCTTATTAAAATCACAATAGGTAACCTTTTTTAGATGATAAAGAAGTAGTGGGTTCAGAATTGTTTTTCGATGAGGACATTGCAATGGCCCGGCTAAATATACCGGGTCAGGAGCCGATATATTTGGCATATGGTCTTTGTACGGCTGAATATACCTACGCCATCTAACATATCATCAAGTAATGATTTTTTGTGTGTAATTGTTTATTACAATCGACCATTCAATTTCAGCTTCAATATCATTCGTTTTTGTGTCTATAAGTTTAAAGCAATTTCATCTTTTGGCTCTTCAATTTCTATATAATCATCATTACCATGTTCATTACCATGTATATCATCATTTTCATCATGGTTAGATGTAATATTATCAACATCACCTAAATTCTATTAATTTGTTGGATCAATATAATAAATTTGTGGTTCTAGCGACGATTGATGTGGAAATACCAGCTTTTGATATGGAAACATGGTGTAAAATCTAGTCTTAAATTTATATACTGACCTACCAATTTTATGGATTATTACACAGCTAGACAAATGTACCTAATCGTATGGCAATATAGTTTTTGTAAGACTGAATCGTCGAACTCTAGGGGAATTAATATCATTCAGTTCACAAACTCTAATTATCAGTTAACTAAAAACATCAAAGTAAAAGAGGAAATTTGTTTAACTAAGAAACTAAAAACAAAAAAAAAAAAAAAATCTGATTTGCAAACATATAAATAAATGTAATTTTATTTGACTCGAACCTCATTCAGTTATGGTTGATTACAAAGTGCAATTAAATATTAGATATTGTTCACCGATTCCTAGTGTGGTTAAGCCTTTTGGTCTGATTCTAACCTTAATGATGTTAAGGATATGAACTCAATGCTCATGATGTTAATTAATCTCTATTATCAAATTTTAGTTCGTATCATGCAAGATTTAATTTGAATTGATCTCAATGGTCATGATAATCAATTGGTGCACAAGATGGTAAATTCACACACATTAAAGTTAATTACTTTATAGCCTAACTTTATGATTTGGTCCATCTCTAGTCATAATTGTCTTAATAGTCATAAAACAACTATGATTCAAGCAAACACAATCAAATTGCTCGTCTAGATTATATTAACTCAGCAACAGACAATAAAGATACAAACTTTAACACATAACGGTTTTTGATTAAACAGTCAATAAATTGAGCAACTAATAGTATCCAAATAGAAATCAAACCATGAATTTGAGGGTTTATTTACATTTAAACAAAAAGAAAGGGTAATTAGCCCAAAATCTGAAACAACGAACATAAGGAAATCATAATAGCTTGCTAAATATAGACAATAAAGCAAACCAAACACATCCCTAATGATTATGCTCTTGATCCTTTAGATTCCTACTCCTAGTCAGTTTTTCAGCCTTGAAATCAGTTTTTGGACTTTGAAAATGACTCCTCTATGTTGTATCTCTAGTGTGTATCCTCTTTAGTTCAAAGACAAAGGTGTATTTATAGTTTTTCTGCCAATGTAGAACATGGTGCGTAAGTGCAAATGTCTTCGTACAACTATAAGTCTCCTATGTGGCGCATGTTATGTATATACACGAAATGTTCGCTTCAACTCATCATTGATTCCCGCTTGATGTGTTCTTGAAAGATCTAGTATGCCTAAGAGTCATTAGAGAATGATATTGCTAATAATATATGATCCTAGAGGGTCACACCATCTAGCAAGTTACCGACAATTGATTATTTATTAGTATAATTTGATTATTAATAAATATATCAACACTTGTATTTAATTGAAAAATTATTATTTCATGGAAATAATGTTTTACTAATTGAGAATTTATTATTTGTGGAAATAATATTTATTGGATAAATAACAACTTATGAAATATATCATACAGTATGATTATTTATAAGTTATATTTATATCTTAATAAACTAGTTCAATTTATATAAAATACTCCCCCGTCCCAAAATTATTATCCACATTTGACTTTTTAAGTTTCTTTTGTTCAACTTTGACCTCAAATAATATACTTTTTGATATATATATATATATATATATATATATATATATATATATATATATATATATATATATGCAAGATATATAAAGAGATTGTTTTTTAAATGTATTTTCATTGTTATAAGTTTCATAAAAAATTATATAACACAAATAAAGTTTATGGTCAAAGTTGACATAAAAAAACTTTAAAAGTCAAACGTGGACAATAATTTTTAGGACGGAGGGAGTATAGTTTATATAAAATAAGCTTGTTGCATTTTGATGCCAGACAAAGCTCCTTTGTTGCTTCACCTTTGAACATATATTTGATATATATTTCAAGGCTTGTGAACAACAAATTACAAGTGAATACTAGTATGTTTTGATGGTTCTACTCTTGCTTGGTGGATACTTGTAGAGAACTCTTGCTTTAGAGTTTCATGCCACACTTCATCAAATTCCAACCTCCCATGAGGATCAAATTCTTCAAAGGTTGTTATGTTTTCCCTTCTATGGTTGTTTTAATCTTTCTAACTCTTGCAAAATGGTCCTTGGTGTGTAAAATAGTTTTAGTTGTATTCAACATTTTTAAAGCTTTCGTTGTCATTTTTACCGGTTGTGAAACCAGATTTTTGAATAAAAACCCAACAATTGGTATCAGAGACATTTTTGCAAGATTAGTTAGATTATTTATTTAGTTGATGAAATCTTTGTTTTTGGAAAACATGGATGATTTTCTCTTTGCAAGAAAAATCCATACAAATTAATTTTCTATGACAACTTTAAAATGTTTATAATTTCTATTTTTTGACCAAAAGTTTACATGCATCTTTCTGGTCATAAAGTTGTCTTAGAAAAACAAAAAGTTGTTCTATATATTTTTGATTATATATATATATATATATATATATATATATATATATATATATTATATATATATATATATATGATGTGCATAAACTAGTCATGGACCTTTGTGTTGTTGCATGTGTTGATTTATTTAAAATGGTTGTAACTATTTATTTATTCATATGGTATGTAATAATTAAATATATAGTTTTCTTTTGTTCATTTTTGTAAGTAATAGATTAGTTTTAGAAATAGTTTATTTTTATAAAAAAAAAAAATATAACAAAAATAAAGATGGTGACCATTTTGAAGATCAAAAGTTTATAAAGTTAATTTTATTAAAGTTTCTCAAACTTTATAAAATTATTTTTATAAACTTGCTACAAGGTGTTGAAGCAAGTGGGAGCACATGAAGATTTTACAAGATAAATGTCCCTTATGTCCCTTTAGGAATGGACTTGATAATTTTATGATGGCTCACAAAATTATTACTAGTTAATGGCTTAGTTTATGCACATATGTTATAATTGTTATGCATGCTTGTGTTGTTTTATGTTTATGTTATTATTATTATGTTATGGTTGATAAATTAGTTTTTCAAATCCAAAATAATAGTTGAACATAAATAAACATCACGGTGAGTTTGGTTTTAATGAAATTTACCTTTTAACATAAGATGCTAAAAATAGTTTTACAATAAAACAAGCTTTATCGTTAAACCTAGTAACTTGTAAAATTTCGGGATTAAAATTATATAAGTTTAAAATAGAGATTTATAAACTTATCAAACTCCAACCCTTATTTTATAAAATGAAGTTTTATTAAAAGGTTTCCAAACGCTCTAAAGTTCTCAAACGATATAACTTAATACTAGTTAGTAATTTAAAACTTTGATCGTGTCAATTATATAAAACCGGGTTTTATATATTATATATAGAACATTGTTAAAAATGTGATTTTAACATCAAATAAGTTTTTAAAGTATACCATGATTTATTGAATGCATGCAATAACCATGATATGCCTTGTTTTTTAAACTAAAATTATAAAAACATCAAAGACCCCTTACAAACCTCAAATCAATGCAATCCTTTTTAAAGAACACTCACACGTATCTTGTATGCACTGGTGGGATAAAGAATACCTAACCACTTGGTGTTATCTTTTGATGGTCGAGGTGTTTTCGCGATTTCTATAACCAAATTATAGGCCGATTACACAAGTTTTTCAAATTGGACGATTTGATTGGAAATCTCTTGTGATAAAGGATACCTAAGCAAGAGAGTTCCGAGGCACAGATGAGATCAAACATATCTAATTAAATTTGTTATTAGCGATCCCATAAATCTAGGAATTATATATAGTAGTATATAATTGATAATCGATATCTATCGGGTTAAATTCGGATGAATGAGATAAATAATAACTAACCATTTATTTGTTTTGCAACTTGGATCCTAGACTTTAATAATTAATGTTTTTCAAAAAATAAAAGGGTATTAATTATTAAAGATTAAATATTAAAAATACTAAATGAATTTTTTTAAAATTTTGTAGATATATAATCCACTCTCGTAACCATGAAATGTCATTTCTCTTTAAATGACTTAATGAAACAATAACATTCAGTAGATACAACTTTAATGAATGAGTTCATGTATTAAGAGACAATCTCATGAGAGATGTGAAATTGTATAACTTAAAGGTCCTAATCGTAAACAAATTACTTTGAGCAATAGACCTAAATATGTTACCTAGTAAAGGCATAATTGTGATTCTCAAGATGCTTCTAACATCATACTAGGAACAATTCATGACTTCTAGGAAGTTTTGGATAGTTTATATATATATATATATATATATATATATATATATATATATATATATGATAATATAACAGGTTAAACAATATTCCAATAAATATAGTGATATTTTGCTGGAATAGTGCAACGATGAAAGAGTCACCTTGTGTGATCTAGAAGGCCCATGTTTTATGGAATAAATACCTTTAAGCCCAAGAAATCCAATAAGGCCCACATAGATGGATCTTGTTTCTTTTGTGAAGAAACTAGACACTGGTAGAGGAACTGTTCCTCTTATCTAGAAAGAAAGTCTAGAAGAGACTAGTACTTCAGGTATCTATCGGATAGAACTCATACTTTTTGAGTAACACTCAAGTACTTGGTGCTTAAATGTTAATATAGTATTTGTAACTTGATTGCAAATATTTATAGAAGAGTAACTAGCTGAGCACAAGCAAGTTGGAACTACACTCTTGAAGTTTAGTTTATTATTTATGCTTAGAACATAAATTGCTTGTAATATAAAACAATGTTTGTTTTGGAACAATGTATGTTTTAAATTTAGCATGTCTAAATATTTATGTCTCAGTTATTTATTTAAATGTTTGATTATTTACTAGATCTTTTTTCATAACGATAATGAAGAGAATTGTTATCGAGATTTACGAAAACAAAATTTGATTTGAGTGATTGAAGAGTTAGGACATGAAGAGTAAATATTAATCAGATCTTATATTGATGAAGACTGATTACAGAATAAGTAGAAAGGATATTTGCGTTTCCGAAAGTTATCCTCTACTTCTATCCTCAGTCCCTATTTATAGGGAACATGAGTATACAAAAAATATACTAAGTCTAAACATTACACTTCGCACAAATATGACTTATTAAAATAACATAAACATGCAAAACTATACAAACACAATATTCGACTTTTACAATTTTGCTTCTACAATCTCCCCCTTTGTAAACAGTCGAAGCTATTCAGTCCATAAGCTTTTGAACAACAGAGTGAATTGTCTTTCGCACCTCTCCATACCAGGAAATCACCTTCTTGAGATCCTTCTTGTCTCCTTCATTGTTCTTCTTGCAATTGTTCATACGAACAATAAAGTGCGTATATTGCGAAGAAGTATATCTTTCCACCTCTGAGACTTTAAACAAGAATTTCTTAGGCTTCCCCTTCGTATCTCTTCCTGAAAACACCATGGCGAAAGGTTTCAGGCATATTTCCCCAACAACATATTTTGATAATGCTGATTGAGATAAAGTTTCTTCCCAAGGAACATTCACTTCTCTTCCCACTACAGTCGCCAATTCTTCATCAGTAAGAGCCAAACAATCGAAGTAATTGTCGATGTATGTCTTAACATGTGCGAAGCCTATCTTGAACACTTCAGTCTCAGAGCCTTTGAGCTTATTCTCTTCTATATGCTTCAAAATCAGAGCCACTTGAATCAAATCATTGCAGTTCATCAGAGGAAAATCAGCTACAGTGAAGTCATACTGCTTGTTGTCTGCTCGAATAACAAAATAACGGAAATTTTGTAGCATGTCTTCAAACAATGTATCTTTCTTGATTGTTAGCACCTTTTTGATCTTCATTAAAGACCAAACTTCATCCGGATTCTTCCCCAATACAGCATGAAATCTGATTTTCATGTGTATATAATCATCAGGATTATCAAACTTCTCGCTAATCTTGTACTGAGCAGTAATGAAGAGTAGTTCGTTGATTGGAAAATCTAGTTGACAATTGTCTGAATTTGCAATATCATAACTTCTCTTTGGCTTCTTCTCGAATTCATACATTTCCCTCCCCACAACTTTTGACTTTATGGTTTCGTAAGAGTACAACTTCGTAGAATCTCCTTTGTTCATCGTGGGAGGATCACTTGCCCTTTGCCTCATGATGCTTTGTACTTGCCTCATCCTTTCCAACTCTGCCTCAGCCTCAGCTTTCTTCTCCTCCTTCGATTTTTCGTACAATATCCCTTTTCCTTTTCCCACTACATCTGTTTGAGGTTTTGAACTCGAACCTCCTTCTTTTTCCCCAATAGAAATTCCTTTGGCAATCGGTTTTGTGGTTATTGTAGTTGAGGAAATTGGATTCGTAAGTATGGGAAGAGTAGTTTTAAGCTAGGTAGGTATAACTTTTCCCACTGTCTTCACATCCTCCTCTTTACTTAAATTCTTCTCTCCCCCTTGCACCCCTATGAAAGCAGGTGGGGCACTCTTCGGTAGTAAAGAGGTAAAATTGGCGATTGGTGCAAGAGTTTTTTGAATTGCTTGTTCTAAAGTATTAACCTTTAGAGACAAGAACTCAGGAGTGAGAATTTGTGTAGATGAAGATTGCGAAACCACCGTTTTGAGCTTAGTCACCAACTTGATCAGCTGATCAAACTTCTCCTGGGTTTCTTTGTTATTAGCTTCAAGGATAGGAACATCAACAACCTTTTGCACTTTTGAAGAAACCTCATCAATCTTCTTTTGAACTTCGACATTTTGAGAATTAATATCCTTGAGCTCCTTCGCAAGTTCGGTTTTCAACTCTTCAAGCTTAAAGTTGACATCCTCCCGAACTTTCTTCACATCCTATACAAAGAGAACATGACGTTCTTTTGCAACAGTTTTCAAATCCTAGACCACCGAAGAGAAATTACTCCCTTGAGCTTTAATGCGAAGCTCATTATTTTTATCAGACTGATCAACCTCCTCCATTATACGCTTCTCAGCACCTTTAAGCATTATATCAACCTCCATTGCTGAGATAGAAGACATCCTGCCAGAATCAGCTTGCGACTGAATAATGGCATTCAACTTATGATTTAGGATTTTAAATTGCTTTCCTGTCATAAGCATATGATCAGGAATATCCTCCTCCTCTGAATCAAAATGAATGTCTTCAAGTACTCCTACAAAGCCACCTCCTTCAGTTTCATTATCAGATAAAGTTTGCGAAGGTTGAGGAGTTTCTGGTGATTGTGAGGGAAAAAGGGTTGTAAATGGGTTTTGAAGTGGATGATCAAAAATTGATGAGGTTGTGGATAGATTTGTAGATGGAAATGAAACAAGTGGTAAAGAAATGGGTAAGGTGATTGGTAAAGTGGTTGCAGCACTCGTGATAGGTTCCCCCGTATCAGATACGTTGACAACCGCATCAGAAATAGGTACCTCCTCAGAAACTGATTTGGTAGTGACTTATCCGAGTGGTTCTGTGAGTGGTGTTGTGGTAGAAATTTGCGAAGTAGGGGTAATGGAAATGATTGGTAAGGAAACATTTAACGTAGATGACACCGGTGGAGTTTCTGTAACTATCTCTTCATCAGATGATTCATTGCGAACCACCAGCTTCCGTCTTTTTATTAGAGTATGTTGCATGTTTTTCGCAATGTCTTCAGCTCTTTGCCTTTTCTTTCCTGGAGAGACCGAAGCTGGAATATTGCAAAAGGTAACCCCTTTACTGCTCACCTCAGTCTTGCGAATCTTTTTCAATACCCCAGACTTGGAAGGTATTGTTTCTTTCTTCGATTTAGATGAAGTCTCTTCAATATGAACATCTTCATCCTAAGCTTGTTGCGAAGATGGACCTTTCGCATCCTTCTTTGTGGACTTCTTCTTCTTTGATGGTGCAGCAACATCTAATAACAATCCAGTCGGCACCGATTGATCAATTGTTTTCAAATATCTCACCAAGACCTTGTGAGTTTGAGAGACCTTGCGAAGCATCGCATCTGGAATGCGAGCAACATGAGTAAAAATTGTCTCATCATCTTCCACTACCTTCGGAAATTGATATAAAGAGAATTCAGCAACTTCAACATCCTCAGGGACAGCAATCCCTTCTCTTTCATACACTTTCTCTAGAATCAAACTCCAATACCTCGCACACGAAATTCCTTTTTCAGAGTTTGTGTTTTCTAGACTCTTGACAAATTCCTTCCACAACTGGGTTGCATAATCTACACTGATATCGTAGTACAAGCCCATAACCATGGCATATACTTCCACTCTCCCTTTATCCAGTCCAAATGTTCTTCCTGTTAGGCATTGGAGAAAAAAATCCAAATAAGAAATTCCATATGCACGACAACCCAGACTTTCGAAAGTCACTTATCTTCTCAAGCTTTGGTTGATGGCCCATCTCATTGAACATGTAAATGATTTGAGGGTTAACAGGTTTGAAAAATGGAGGATTGTTTGGAATCTGCAAGAATTCAACAAACATCTTCTTGGAAAGTTTTACCCGTTTGTTGTTTATCAAGTTGAAGGTTATCACATCAGTTGTATGGTTGTATGATGCCGTTGAAGCTGCTAAGGATAACCATGTCATCGGAACGGAGAAGGAACTAAACATGGCGGTGGACAGGGGTGACCGTTTTAGGGCAACGATGAGAATCTTCAAGCCTTTGGGATAAGAAGAGACATTTGGATCAACTTGATAATTAGTGCTTTGGATTTTCATCAGGGATTAAGAAAGAACTTCATCAGTGTTGGATTGAGTGGCCGCCATTGTTAGGGTTTGAAAGAGATGAAGTTTGATCAAGTTTGAATCTTTGGAGGTTTGTGAGAGTTCTGTTTGCGTAACCGTATATAGTGTTCTTGACCCCCCTTTTATAGTTTACCCAAATTGATTTGAAATTAAAGCGGGATGCATTTAATGTTATCCGATGTGGCACCTTAAAAATCGGATCATGACAGCAAAAGATAACCATGCTTCTAAAAGTAACTGTCACATCTCCTTGAAAACCGGATAGAATACCAATCATCTTGAGTACACAGCCTGTCAAGTTTCCCGTTATAGAATCTGAACCGTTAAAACCCTTCGCATGGAGGCAAAGCTCTTTCACTTTTGGGATGTAAAGTGAAGTCATATGCCAGATTTGCGAAATCATCAGCCTGAGTTGGTTTTACTCAGAACCTCAAGGATTTCGTGTGTGCATTGTGTCAACAGAATAAGATGAGAAACAACACAAAAAAATTTGGAATTCTGTGAAGTCAAAAATTCAATTTGACATGAATGCAGTTAAACCCCAAGCAAAGGTTGCTTCGTTAATCATCAAGAGAGATAATCAACAGCTTGTGTAGTTTCCCGTGAATTACAATCAAATACTTTTAGATAAGTATCGAAGGGCTTCTTTTAAAAGATATTTTGGGTTGGTTTCAAATTTCATTACATATTAGCCTTAACATAAGGTGATAAATTGTAAATGAAATTACTTGTATGACCAGTGTAGTCAGTGACAAGTTGGCTTTTGAAAATATTTATCATGACTAGGATTTGCGAATAAAACTCACATAGAAATCATATTCAAAAAAAAATTTGAACTGGATCTTGTTGGGTAACATACATCGTGGGCTGAGAATGTTTGATCAAGACCACACATGCGAATTGAATATGATTTGGAGTTTCGAAATTTTGGTACTGAAACAAAAGTTTCGTTAAAATCTGGAACGATGTTCCCCGTTAATTCCTTAAGGTTTATGATTTTTGGGTTTCACTTCCATCATGGTCTCATGATGTTAGATCATAAACACAGACTCGTGATTTGTCTAGGTTTTGATTGGTTTTGATCAAAGACCTCAAGGACAAATCTCTTCAAAAATTTTGATTGAAAGAATTGTTTGGTATAAAAAGATTGGTTAAGAATCGAAGTGTACCTCTGTTATAATGGACAAAACAGAAAACTCTTAACTCATTTGAGAAGAGTAAGGTAGCTCTTTTGACTTATGCGAATATAAGCCTTTTGGGAAGAAATTTTCATGTGATAATTTCATTAAGGCTTTCTTTTCACACACATAGAGTCTTGTTGAGGCTTTTGGTCTACATACATCAGCATGCTTCTAGGGACATCCTAACTAGTTTTAAAAAGAATTTAATACCTTCCCATAGAAACACATAAGCATGACCTCTTCGCATTAAGCCATGTACTAAATTCTCAGCACACAATATTTAAAGAACAAAGAAAACAAAAATATTTTTGTGATTTTTGAATTTTTCAAAATTAAAAACATAACAAAATAAAATCTTTTTGGATTTTTAATTTTTCAAAAAAAAAATGAATAAACATAAAATCTTTTTGGATTTTTGATTTTTCAAAAATTAAAAACTACAAAATGAATCGTAAACCTAACCTTAGTTGTTATGATCGCAAATGCGAAAAGATGTGGATGCAAAGCCATGCGAAGCCTCTGGATGAACAGTAACATCTGAACAAGTTTGACTCATAACTGCTGAACGACACTGTCATGCTTGAGTTTTTGGAATTGAATTCGCATCAATCATCCCCAAACCTGCCAAAATTCTAACAAATGATTTTTCATCAAGAGGTTTTGTAAAAATATCAGCAAGTTGTTCAGTTGTTTTAACAAAATGAATTTCAATATTCCCATCTTCCACATGATCTTTGATAAAATGATATCGAAGAGCAATGTGTTTTGTCTTTGAATGTTGTACTGGATTATGACAAATGCGAATTGCACTTTGCGAATCACAATACAAGGGAATCTTTTTCATGTTTATTGCATAGTCATGAAGTTGACTCTGAATCCAAATAATTTGCGATGTGCAAGCAACATCAACAATGTAATCAGCCTCAGCAATTGATATAGCCACACAAGTTTGTTTCTTCGATTGCCAACTCACCAACTTCCCATCCAATAGTTGACATCCACCACTCGTACTTTTCTTATCCAAAGTACATCCTCCTAGATCAGAATCTGAAAAAGCTTGAATGAAAAACCCCGTTTTCGAAGGATACCGAAGTCCTAACGAAACCGTTCCCTTAAGATAGCGAAAAATATTTTTCACTGCAGTCAAATGAGGTTCTCTGGGATTAGCTTGATATCTAGCACAATTGCAAACCGAAAACATAATATCAGGTCTACTTGCAGTTAAGTACAATAAAGACCCTATCATGCTTCGATAAAGTGTTAAATCAACAGCAGGAGCATCGAACGAAGGAGTTAGTCTTGTTCCTACTGACATTGGTACTCTTAATTTCATGCTATTAGTCATTCCAAACTTTTCAAACAAGTTTTCGTATATTTTTCTTGATTGATTAAGATTCCATCCTTGTTCTGTCTTATATTCAAACCAAGAAAATTATTAATTTTACCCATCATGCTCATTTCAAACTGACTTTTCATTAGATTTTCAAATTCAATTGACAATGCTGGATCAGTCGAGCCAAAGATAATATCATCAACATAAATTTGAATAAACATCAGATGATTCCCAACTTTCTTGCGAAATAATGTGGGGTCTACTGATCCTTGTTTAAATTTAGATTATTTCAAGAAATTTGTAAGTGTTGCGTACCAGGATCTTGGTGCTTGTTTTAATCCATATACAACCTTATCTAGGATATAAACATGATCAGGATGTTCATCGTTTATAAACCCTGGTGGTTGTTCAACATACACTGTTTCTTCTAGTTCTCCATTTAAGAATGCACACTTAACATCCATTTGATAAACATCAAAGTCTTTGTGAGCTGCATAAGCTAAAAATATGCGAACTGCTTCAAGTCTTGCAACAGGTGCAAATGTTTTTTCATAGTCTATTCCTTCTTGTTGCGAATAACCTTTAACTACTAGTCTAGCTTTATTGCGAATAATATTGCCATCTTTGCCAGTTTTATTTTTAAAAATCCATTTTAATCCGACAATTGAAACATCAGAAGGTTTAGAAATTAATCTCCAAACCTTGTTTCGTTCAAATTCAGCCAGTTCAGATTTCATAGCAACAACCCAATCTGAGTGTTCCATAGCATCCTTTACTGTCTTTGGCTCTATTTTCGAAATAAAGACATTAAACATACATAGTTCTTGGTTCGTATTCAATACCTCATTTTTCGCACGAATTTGAGCTCTTGTTAACACACTATCTTGTGGATTTCCAATTACCTGTTCTTTTGGATGATTTCTTGTCCATTTCTCAAGTGGTGGAAAATTAGGATCAAATTCTAATGGTGCATCTTCATACATATCTTCATTTTCAGATCCTGCAACAGAAAAATTATCATTTAGTTCATGAAACTCATCATTTTCATCAAGATTAATTGTCTGTGTTTCATCATGCTCCCCCTCAACATGATATTCATCTTGATGCTCCCCCTTAAAATGATGTTCCTGTTGATTTTGCGAATGCTCCCCCTCAACTTGATGATTCATATTTTCATTCTCCCCCTCGAAAGTTGGCTGACAATCTTCATGGATACTCGTATGCTCCCCCGCCATACGAGCATCAGGCATACTTTCGCAAGTTATTGACCTTGTAGTAATTGTCGAATCATCATTATGTTTTGAGGATTATGATGTTTGATTATCAGGAGCATTATTTTCCGCTTCAATTGCCCTGTCAGGAATTCCGAAAATTAAGTCATAATCAAAATCATTTATTTCAAAAATATCAATTTGAGTATTTGAATCAACAAGTATTGATTTATTTTCAAATTTACTATCTGTTTGTTTAAGATAGTAATCATCAAACGTTAAATTGAAAGTTTCTTCAACTTTTCTAGTTCTTTTATTAAGCACTCTGTATGCAACTGAATTCTGCGAATATCCTAAGAATATGCCTTCATAAGCTTTAGCTTGGAATTTGGATAAATTATCTTTGAGATTCATGATAAAACACCTGCAACCAAAAACATGAAAGAATTTGACATTAGGTTTCCTATTATTGATTATTTCATATGGAGTAACATTGAATCTTCGATGAATGAATGATCGATTCTGAGTAAAACATGCAGTGGAAACTGCTTCAGCCCAAAGATATTGAGGTAGATTCGCATATGTTAACATGGTTCTGGCTACTTCGCATAGAGATCGATTTCTTCTTTCAACAACACCATTTTGTTGCGGAGTATATGGTGATGAGAAATTATGCGAAATGCCTTTGCTTGTGAGAAAGGAATCAAGAGTTTGATTTTTAAACTCAGAACCATTATCACTTTTAATTTTGCGAAGACTTTAAACTAATAAAAGAATTACTTTTCTTTATTTTATAACTTATGGAATTAATTAAGGTTACACTTTATTTATATATTTATTAATGAAGTGACTCTTGAACCTCCATAACTTAAGGACAAGACTCTTCATCTTTTGTAACCATCCAAAACTTTTCATTTCATAACTTATGAATTAAAGGTTCATAAAATGAAGACTCTTCATTTTATGTAACTTATGTGTTTTTAATGTGTGTTAAAGAAAAGTGACCTTTGGATATCCATAACTTGAGGACAAATTATGGACTCCATTAAAACACATAAATGATCAAGAATTAATTCCAAACAATTCAGCAAATAATTCCTATCATCTTCTAAATTCATAAGAACATGAACATGATCATCAAAATTTCAAGAATTATATGAACACATAAAAATCATGGAATTTTGATATATGCTATTGTAAATGGATTAGAACAACAATTACACCAACTAAAACAAGTTTTAAAACACCAAAACAGTTTAGGGTAATATTTCTAGTCCATTTCCAGCACAAGTCGAAATTCTGTTTTTTTTTATTTTATTATTATTTTGCATCAAGTATCAAACAAGCAAGCCTAGTCTCTGATACCACTGTTGGGTTTTGAGCAATCTAACACTTCCTAAGTGTGCATGCAACCCTAATAAACCTTGGATCTATGTTTGTCTAAATACATGCAAAATAATAATTGTCCAAGGTTCATAACCTATCTAACATGGCATGGAGTACTTTTAAACATAAAAGAATTAGATGAGATTACATACCTTTTGATGATGAGCTTGATTCCTGAGGAGTTTGAGGGCCAAGCACCAATAGTGTGAATGCCTCAAATGGAATCACAAATCACCACAAACTCTTGGAAAACTTTGAGAGAGTGTATACACACTATAATTTCGGCCACACACAAACACACACACTCTAGTGACACTAGTCACACTAGTCACACTAGTGGCTATTTCATGCAACATAAGCATGCTTATATAGTGTACATGATTAGGGTGAAACCCTAATAACCCATGACCTTTCCTTTTCCAAGGATCCATGGGTTAAAAATTCCATGGATCATCCATGGACTTCCATATAAGCCTAGCCCATTAACAAATGAGTGTTAGCCCACACCATATAAAGCAATAGCCCACAATATAATTAGTCTTCCTTTTAATCTCTAAATTAATTCATAATTAATTTAAGACTAAGACTAATTAAATAACATAACTTCATATTAATATATTATAACTTATAATATATTAATAAACATGTGTGTATAACTCTCATAAAATTATCCATAAATAGTTCGGATGAAATGCAACCAAATGGACCATGCCGGGTCGGGTCAAGTATATACCAAATAAGTTATGGACTTAGACACCTTATCCAACACTTCAATCATTACTTATATGCATCTAGACAAGCACAGACATACATCTAACTACGCTTGAGTGTGTAACAACTGGATTCTTATCGTGAAGTATAAGTGTGCCAAAAGTAAGTGTATCACAAAGTAGAGGCGATAACAAGTGAAGTAGGAGCGGTCGCAAGTGAAGTAGGAGTGTCGAACAAGTATAAGGGTATCAAGTATAAGCGATATAGAAGCAATAACAGGTATAAGCGATATAGAGACAATAACGTGTATAAACGCATCACGAAGTGAAAGCGTTATCGAGTAGGAGTTTAAAATACATGAAAACGAAGCAACGGTATCTAGCAAGTAAAAGTATACGTCGTGAAAGGGAACTTTGATGTAAAACCTTTATACTCGGGGAAAATCACAATTTGTATTCTTTTGTAAAATATGTGTAAAAACCTTTGGAAATCTTTCATAAACCAGTTTTTGAATGAATTTAGATAAAACAGTATAAGTAAGAGCTTTGAAACAATTGAAATCCCTTTTGAAAACCATTATAGTGTCCTACTCGGTAAAACAGTGTAAAGTGTGGTAAAACCTTGTGCATGCGGGTTATCAATCACATGTGATTGATATGATAACTGGCATGTTTAACTTGTATTCCCCCCCTATAAAACATGTAAAAACATTTAAAAGGTTCATTCAGGGGTATGAACTCACCTGGTGGAAGTAGGTCCGACGAAGGTGCCGTTTGGGCGTTCGGTGTCACGCAAGGAATCGAACACACACAATGACCTATTTAACATATGATAACATATGTTCACATACAATTAGTATATTTAATACTAATTAAACAAATATACGCGCTCAAAGGAGCGGAAAACACTTTGGTTAAGTGTTTGGGGTGTCCCGGGTAGCGTCTAAATGTGTGTATGGCTTAGGAATGGAGTTTACTCTCCGAGAGTAAACTCCCAAAGCTTAGTTTACGGCCCAGGGACATCTCACCATGAGTTTATGGCCGTAAACTCATGGTGAGGGTATCTAGTGTGTTTCAAAGCTAAATCTTGTTGGTGAGATTTTTCTAAGTACAATTCTAAAAAGGCATGAGTGGGTTTGAGGCTTCTAAGGGCTTCATATAGGAGTTTACGGCCTAAGGACAACTCCTAAGGGAGTTTACGACCGTAAACTCTCATATCATGGATTTAATGAAGTTTTAAGCGCTTAATTCACTTCTAGTAATTATTCAAGGCTATAGGGGGTGTTTGGGGTTCCAAAAGGGGACTCCTTTAAAGTTTATGGTCCAAATGACCAATCTTTGAGAGTTTACGGCCGTAAGCTCTATGGCTTGGCCGTGAACTCTCATACACCCACCATTCTTTGATTTTAAGCCCTTAATACCTTCCTAGCATTTTATAGAAATAGTCTAAGGCCATTTGGGGGACAAAACTTAATGTTTTGACATGTTTAAGGGTGTTTACGGCCCTGGTACATGCCTGGGCCGTAAACTCCTTTTGTCCCATCATTTTGTTGTGTTTAATTGATCAAAACCCGAAATATCAAGTCCCTAAATTTTGAATTAAGCCTAAGGGTGGTTTGGGAGTGTTTTTGGGGCTTTTTGACATGCTTAAGAGGTGTTTACGGCCTTGGCATATGCCTAGGCCGTAAACTCTCTTTTATCCCCTAAATCCATGAGTTTTAATGTTTAAACACTCCTAGGCTAATACCTCAATTTATTTCCAAGCCATTAGGGACAAGTTTGGGTCATTTTGGCCTCATTTTAGGTGTTTACGGCCTAAGGAGGAGCTTAGGTCGTAAACTCCTTGTCCATTGCTTCTAAGTCCGATTTTTGGGCTATAAACACAAATCATAATGTTTAGAGTAAGCTAGGGTAAGCAGACTTACAATTTGGAAGCGTTTGGTTGCGGATTCGGTTCGAAAATGAGTCTAGAGAGAGAGTATAGAGAGAGAGGGTGGAAAAGGTTGAAATGGGGTTTACTCCCCTTTATATATGGGTGGGAGTTGGAGCACAGTGGAATTTTACCCGATACTGCCGTTAAACGGGGCTTTTGGTCGCACCCGATTTAGTGGTCGTAATAATAAACTTAACTTTTTCCAAATAAATGGAAATGTGTGTTATGTGTTTTTATTTTCTTTTATTACGACTTAACGGCATAATAGGTGTAAACAAATGGAATGTTTATTGAATTGACGACCTCTAATTAACGGAACTTTTATAAACTGGAATATTCCCTTAACGGTAACGGGGAAATGTAACGGAACGACTTGGGTTGTCACAATTTATTTGTTTATGAAAACTTGAATCTGTTTGTTTATTTTTGCTTTGAAATTTTGATGATGTTGTTTTTGAAATTTGTTCTTTTTCAGCTCTTGGTTTGTCATTTGACACAACTTGCCAGAAAATTGCTTTTCTTGCTTTTCTTTTTGAAACATTATTTTCTGTTGAATAATTTCCAACTATCAATTTGAATTCATGATAATTTAATTTCACTTCAGCCTTTGGTTTTTCAACTTTTTCAAAAACTTTGTTTGGTTTTTCACCTTTAACCACCCATTTTTGTAATGATTTTTGTTTTTGAAACACATAAGAATTTTGAGTTAAATTGTTTTCTTCTGTGTTTTGATTTGCGAAAAAACCTTCAGTGGTTGACCTTAGATTATCTTTTTCAATCATTTTGTTGAATTCAGGATGAATTTTCTCAGCATTTCCAGTAGAGACAAAAACTTGATTTGGAAAAATGGTTTTATCAGTGCATACAAAATTTGGATATACCACAGTGTTGGTTTCCAAATAATGTGCGCCTTTGTCATTTAAAATTTTGTCAAATTCTTTTGTATTCTCAAACACTTGATCAACCACAACTCGTGGAGGTATTTCATGTGAATCTTTCACTTCTTCTTTGTTTTCTTCATTATCATCAGATTTCCAGCTTTCAACTTCCACATTATCAAAGTTACAATGTTGCGAAGTTGAAGGTTTATCAATTTCATCCTCTACTATCGAATCAACAATAATTTCTTTACCTTTGATCTTAGATGTGATATTAATGATTGACAATTGAGAACAATCAACCTCTTCTTCCTCTTCTATCTCACTGATTTCACTCACATTATCTGAATTGTCATCAATATCAACATAATTGAATTGAGAGGCAAGAGTTGAAGTTTCTATTTTCTTTAAGATTTTCACTTGTTCACTCTTTGTCAAACTTTCATTGACAATGTTAACCAACTCATCAGCATTCAGAAATTCATCAATTTTGACAATACCATATGGATATCTATCATCAGGTATTTTGTAAAATTGAGCAATTGTACTTTCACAATCATAAGAAACAACATCAACTTTTTCACGTTCATACTCAAGAAAAGGTAAAAGTTTCCTATGTTGTTCTTTGCTAATGTCAGAAGAATGATGTAAAGCAGTTAATTTTGCATACAATCGTTTGGCAGAATTACAATATATGTTCCTTTGTGCTAGCAACAACCTAACATCATTTGTAAGATTATTCCTATCACAATCTACATTTTTGATCTGCATTTCAAGTTTATCTACTCTGCTCCTTTTTATTTCTAATTCTCTTCGTGTCTCACCTAGTTGCATATTTAATTTTTGAGCTTCAGTACTAGCAGACACAATAACAGAATCAAAATAAGACACAGTATCATCAAATGAAATGATTTCAGCATCATAAGCAGATAAAGGAATATTAAAAGATTCAAGTATTGCACGTACCTTGGTGGTTATGGGTGATTTGTCTGTGGATTTGGATACGAAGCACCTCCCTGAAATTTCCTCTTCGCAATCTTCAAAACTTGCGAACATGGCTCCATGTGTGGGATGCCTCATTTCTTCATCATCAGATCCTGATGACTAGATCTGATATGTTCCACTCTCTTCATCAGCAGATTCACCCTTCGCAACTAGAGACACTCCTTTTGTCTTAGCGCGCAATTCTTCAATCTTTTCAGAAAAGTATGCTTCATCTTTAACTTCTTCTTTCTTTTCTTCTTTCTTTCGCAACATGCAATCGGCTGCGAAGTGATTCGCACCATTGCAGTAGTGACAATAGATTCCTGAGTCACCTTTCAGCTTTTTCACTTATTTCGCATCTTTTTGTTTCTCATCAGCTTTCTCCAATTTCTTCCTTTCCTCTCCTCTAGTTTTTGTGACTCTACTCTTCGCATCACTAGCCTTTCCGTTTGGATTAAAAGGCTTTTTGAAAAACTTCTTAACTATGTTGTTTGAATAAAATGCCACAACTTCATAAAAAATCCTTCATCATTTGAACCATCTTTTTCATTAACATCAACTTCTGATACCTTTGAAACAAGAGCTAAAGGACCTCCAATACTCTGTTTTGATTCTTCATACATTTCTGAAACTTCACTTTCATGTGTTTTCAGCTGATTGTAGAGATCATTCAAATGAGTTGTATCAAAACTCTGTTGATTCTTAATCATCATGCTAACACTTCGCCATTCCTTGCGAAGACCCATAATGAAAGTTAAATTGAACTCCATGAGAGACCTAGTGATTCCATACCTATTGCAGCGAAACATAAGCTCATTCATACGATCATAGTAATTTTCAAGAATTTCAACATCCTTTTGTCTGAATTCTTTCAGTTCAACTAGACATTGCTTCACAGAATTGATCTTCGTCTTTTCGCTACCTTGATACTTTTCTTTTAAAGTGTTCCAGATCTCCTTTGCTGTTTTACAACTACGAATGTAATTATAAACCACAGGAGGAAGAGCACCTCTTAGTTCCCTCATGCACCTCTTTTCATTATTCTTCAACCTTTTTTCTTGATCAGCAACTTCAGTAGATACAGTAGAAGGTCCAATTGGTTGAACATTAGCAGGAGCTTGCACTGTTCCATCGATACACTTCCAAAGTTCTTCATCAATTCCATTTAAGTAATCTTCCATTCTATCAGCCCACTGATCATAGTATTCTGGAATTAACATCGGAATTTTGGTTGAGGAACCAAGCAAGTGAGAGAAGGAAGTCATTGTATTCATGTTGAAGTTCGCCATTGATGAACAAATAAATTTTTCAGAAAGCTTGAAAAACTTGATGAAATTGAGAATTGATCACAAATCACTGATCGATTACTCGACTAAACAATTCAAAGACAGAATCAATTCAAATCTGAAGATCAAATTTGATTTTCAAAACCAAAATGCGCGGAAAATTTTGAGTAAAGTTGCAACTCAAAAAGCAAATGATTCTAACACGAGAATCAGATCGATGCAGTTTGAATCCTGTTCTGATACCAATTAAAGAGAATTGTTATCGAGATTTACGAAAACAAAATTTGATTTGAGTGATTGAAGAGTTAGCACACGAAGAGTAAATATTAATCAGATCTTATATTGATGAAGACTAATTACAGAATAAGCAGAAAGGATATTTGCGTTTCCGAAAGTTATCCTCTACTTCTATCCTCAGTCCCTATTTATAGGGAACATGAGTGTACAAAAAATATACTAAGTCTAAACATTACACTTCTATCCTCATATTTTGAAATGATTGACTTCTATTTCTGAGACTAGATCTCTTAATAGAATTACAAAGTAAATATCAACATTCTATAAATAAAATTAAGTTCTATATGCAAGAACTGTTGACTTAAACTTGTTTTAAATCAAACTTATCTATGACATTGTTATCTTTATTGTATAAATGAAATCCACATATTCCAACTTCAAGAAATGGATCTTTGAAGGCAAATAATGTCGTTTATTTGACATATGTGAATCTTATTTATATATAAAAGATTCCTAATAATATTTTCACTAATGTGTAGAGAAAAATAATTATTAAGGAACTATACACTTTGGTGTATGACTTCCTTTCTGATGAATGTCTGTGATTAAGCACAATATACAACCCAATAGTACCATCTAAGGCCTTCGTGATGATAAAGGGTGAATTAAACCTTACTTGATATAGTTTACTTTCTAATCGGTAGAAATGTCCTCCTTTTTAACCTTTTTGGGATTATACTTCAATCACTATTAATTTTATCTAGAATACAAACACCAACTAATTACATAATTGTAGAATATTCTAGAAGGGCATTAAGATTATTATATACAAACCCACCAAAAATAAGTTCATTTATTCCTATGAAAGCTGAGTTAGCAGAAAACAAGCTTCTAATGACAAAGCAAGTGGGAGGCACGTGAAACTTGAAGCAGCTCAAGAACCATAGTCGTATGTAACAATTGTTGGCACTAGTTTTAACAAGAAATTGTTAAACATGAATAATAGCTATTCATAAACACAAATTGTTCACAATAATGGTAGAAAGTATCTATGATTTGAGAAATGTGGAATCTCTCATTGATGATTTCTTGATGGTTTCTAGTTAAACCATCAACTATCAAAATGTTATATCAGATCTTGGATCAGACAAATGACTTAGAGTCGTGAACATTGAGATGTAATCCGTGCTTAATAATCAAGTATGGGCTTGATTAATATTTCTCTCTATAGCAAAGCTATAAGGAGTAAGAGATTCTTCTAGAAAGAATATATACATGGATATATATATATATATATATATATATATATATATATATATATATATATATATACACACACACATTTAGTAATACTTGTTATATAAGGATTTTCTTATATTGATGCCATTGACTATGGTCCTTATCATACTCATGACAAGGATATTATTTCCTATAACTTCATATTCTTAATATGAGATATAGCAAATAGATTTCAAGAAAGACCGCTTTTCTTAATAGACATCTACTAGAAGATATATATATATATATATATATATATATATATATATATATATATATATATATATATATATATATATATATATATCAAGGTTGTAAAATCGTTCGACGTTAGCTAGTCGGTGGACTGGGGTCAAGGGATTAATCGGCTAAGCGGAGATTAATCGGGGACCATTAATTGCTAATTTGTTAGACTTTAAAAAATTAAATATGACTAATATCATATAAAAGTTCATAAATATCACTAATATCATAAATAAATAGGTTAATATGATAAATACAACACTAATCATACCTCAAATAGTTTCTATTGAGATATAACTTCTTCAAAGTGTTAAAATTTCATCGGGTTCTACTGTTTCAGTCATTTTGTATGCATGGATGAATCGCTATATGCTCTCTAATCGGTCAAGTAGCGCCTGGGGATTAATCGGAGATTAATCGGGACTTAATCGAGATTTTTACAACATTGATATATATATATATATATATATATATATATATATATATATATATATATATATATATATATATATATATATATATATAGTTTAGCCTGGAGGTTTTCTTAATTCATGTTATCATAACCAAATGTGTAAGGCTTAAGATCCACTTGTGGATATAAAGCAAACATCTCAAGGTTGGAATACTCATTTTAATATAATGATACAAGGTATGCTTTTATATCAAAATGAAAAAGAACGTGTGTGTGTTTACTAAGAACTAGTGGAGGTTAGTGATATTCCTAATCTTGTATGAAAGAGACATACTTAATCATTTGAAATGACATTCCGACTATGCAAGGTGGTTTTCACCTTGACTCGAAAAATATTTATAAAATAAAAGACTTAGGAATGACAAGATACATTCTTGGAATGTAAAATCTATAAGAGATAGATAAAGATGAATGTTAAAGGTTTTAAATTTTTTTCTTTTGCATGAAATGACAATATCTTGAAAGAGCTCAAGATACAGGATTCCTTTGGATGACTCTTTGCATTGTTACATGACACCTTTTAAGTATGTCTCAAAGGACCTAGCACATAGGTTGAGCTAGATGAAATGAGTTATATTCTATTTGCTTCGCAAATGAATCCATCATTTATGCCATATCATGATATACAAAATTGAATACATGGTTAAGTCACTAGATGACTGTGAGAACATTCTAAAAGTACTTAAGAAGAGCTAAGAGAATGTATATGAGTAGTTTAGAAAAAAAATCTTAATGTAAAGAGCTACATGGGATTTTGATTTCTAAATAAATATATATAATTATGAATTATAACTGGATTATGACCTCATTTTGGAATGAAGAGTAAGTTTAGTTGGAATAAGATCCAAGCAATACAAAATAACACAATCTACTAAATAAGAATACACTACTTTTCAGAAGTTGAAATCAAATATAATCGGATGAACTAGACCCTTGAAAAATTAGGTTGAATCCTTCCATTAAGGGATAACCTAGAAATCTTTTGTGAGTAATAGAGTGTACTTAATGAAGCTATGAAAGTCTATGTCACATAAGAGCACCAATTATATTCTCCAAAATATTTAACTATACTTAGAGTAATGTTAAATATGGAGATGATTGTATTCGCAGAATTCACACAAATTAAATTTAGTCAGACCCATTAATAAAACCTTTCCTTTTAAGCTAAGTATGAGTGGTCACACTTCAACCATAAGACTTTTATTATGCCAGTAAAGGGATTTTGATTTGAATTTAGTATTTGGACATTGGAACATTGTAACAACAACTAGTAAATAATGTTTAGATATACTGGGATATGATCATTACATTAATACTTGTTTTGTTCTATATTAACATTTTTAATCCATGAATAATCTTATTATTCTAAAGGTTCATAGTCGGTCATGATTGTGGGAGCAATTATGAAGTAAGACTAATATAAAATGGTTTAGTTGTGTAACATCTCGATTCCTAGGTATGAGATTTATGGCTTAAAAGGTAATTTTTCTTTTTGAACTCGTCGAGTTGAAGGTCCTAACTCGACGAGTTGGTGGCTGATTATGAAACCCTAATTTTTAGGGTGTTGCACCTTATTTAAAGGCCTTATAGCCTTTGCATGACCTCCTTATCCACCCCCTCTGTCCAGGAAACCCTAGTTCGTACATTTTCTCTGATTTGTGTGTGTGTGTGAGCTTGAGGAGTGTTTCTTGGTGTTCTTATTAAGGAGTTTGAAGTTTAAAGAAGCTTGATTGAGAGGAAGGCTGTAGATCCAGGATCTTCTCTGTTGTTGCAACCATTTTGAGGTATAAAGTCGAAACCTTGACCATTTATTGGTTAGATCTACTCCTTGGAAGTTTATTGTCATTTTAGGTCCATTTTGGAGTCATTCTTAGGTTTGATCATTTTTGGAAGTTGCCACTTCAGATCTGGGCATTTTGTAATGTCATGATTTTCACGATAATTTTTGTTCTTTTTAAAACATTTACTTAACAGAATATATTAGTGGAAGACTTAGTTTTTAATTCAAAACATTTTCAAAACCACAACGTTACTTCAAAAATTCAAACATAATTCCAAACCATTTAAAATGTAAACAAAAGTACTTTAAAGTAAATAATAAAAAATATGTCCAAGAGTGGTATTGTTAGTATAAATCTAGTACCCATAAGAACCCCTCTCACAATGCCAATCTTCTAAACTGCCTGCACCAATCATAAGGCACAAAAGAGAAAAGATACAAGTGTCAACCACTGCTGAGTGAGTTTATAAAGTTGCACATAAAACATACAAACCCCAAATGGGTCAATAATTCATTTTACGATGAAGCATAAAAATGATAGATAAGTAAAAGATAGCAAACAACCGCATAATATTGTTAACCAGTCATATATTCCACTGCATACATGCATAAATGTTCAACCACAATTCTACCACATAACATATATGATCAACCAAATACCATATAAACAACCGAGTAGCATGTAAACAATCACATTTCATATATATATAACCTTTAATTTTTCAACCTTTTATTAATAACCAACTTCTTGTTACATATTCAACCTTTTAATATACAACCAACATTTTGTTATGTATTTAACCTTTTAATATGTAACCAACATTTTGTTATTTATTCAACCTCTTATTATACCTATCCAACTGATTGATAGAAAAGTGTCCCTTAGTGCTACTTATCTCAAGAGAAACACCCCGCTCACTAATTGTGTACACGGCCAACCGAACGCTCTAAGTGGCTCATGACTTCCACCCGAAACACCAATCCCATGACTCCACTTCCACTACTCTGGCTCTGCAAAGTACAAGTACCCTGCAGTGTGGTTCAGGATCGATACAAACGGTGTCAAATTTGCTGATACACCTCCCGATTCCCACGTGATGTTTGAGCTAGCCATACCATAAAGCCAACACCAATCTAGTTTCCGTACACCGAGGTGTACACGAACCACGTGTCACACGACCATCTAGAAAGTTCATGCAACTAACAACCGATAAGGCTTAAGCTCTTTCAACCTATTAGACTTGCAAGGTTCTACCCACGTCACCATTACACCCCGTAATGTCATTTATACATTAAGTAAAGCATGTAATGCATACCATATAAATGTATATTAAACATCAATGTACTCATAACCAACACATCAAAACACAACCATACATCATATTTCAAGCAACTTAAGCTAGCATACTATATACATCAAGTTCATGAAAGTGTAAGCAACATAGTAATTAGGTCATAACATGACATTATCACAAAGCATATATCAGCATCACAAATATCATATCATCATCAAACACATGTAATGACATGGTCATGGCCGGTGTAGGGCAGGGCAAGCTGGGCAATGGAACAGGGCCCAAAAATTTTAGGGGCCCCAATTTTTTTTACTTAGGCGCTTCAATCAATCTTCCTCCTTCGGCCTCTTTCTTCACCCTTTTGCGCCTCAAGATCTCATGTTTCGAACAGACCACGATCAGTAGTCTCCGATTACCACCATTATACCCTCAACCACATCTGAATCTAAACCAACAATCATAACTTCCAGAAGAAAACCAGTCCCAAACCCAGGAATCAGATTACTCCTGTAACCCAATTACATCTCAGTGTTCAAACACGATTTGATTCATCAACAAAATCTTATCAAACTCCTGATTTCTTCAAAGTAAAGCAAGCTTGAACATCAATTCTAAGAAATTCGTAAGCATTACTTCCTTCTTATCTTCTGCATCTTAGAAATTGTTTTTTTAGTTTTCTGATAAGGATTATGCATTTGATTCTGAGTTTTTTTATTGACTTTGATTTTGGTAGTGTTGGGTAGTGTTAAATAACACTTAAAAAATGGTTTTGTTAAGAACCTGGCTCGTAGGAGATGGTGTCCAATGTGTAATAGTATTAAAATAACAAGAAAAGTTTGCATGCCAAACACAAACTCTATTACAAACTTAATTTTTTATACTTAGCAGATCACTAATCTGATACAATGATGACAATCAATTAATGTTATGAAAAGAGAGACAAATATGTTATTTATTAGAAATTTGGTTAGTTTGTTCGACAAATTGATATGATACAAATTTTCTTCTTCAGGTACAAATATATCCAATTTGGGTTTAGTGACTACAATAATGCTAGATTTTTGTGTACTAAAAGCATATGAGCACCATTGATTCTAATTTTTTTTACAAACATTTGCATATAAGGCCCTAATCAAATTAACTTCTTATATATTTAGGTGATCACCTGCTACTCCTATATATAGATCATTATGAAATGCATGATTATTATAATGTGTATAATATATGAGATTATACACAAAAAAAACATAAACATGAAAAGAAAAAACTGAATGCAGGTTAGTTCCTTGATTTCCCTTTGATATCCTTTTTGAATGAACAATTATCCTACTATATGCCTATATCTGAGTTTATTTTTTAATTGACTTTGATTTCGGTAGTGTTGGGTTTATCCTTTTGAGTTTGTTCAGTAGCTACACTTGATGAAAGTTGGTAACTTGGCTTTACTCGTAAAATCAATTGATTAGACTTCACAGATTGTTGATTGAATCGGTTATTAATGAAATGGTTTTATCTTGACAGAAGATGCCCCATCTTACCTTCCTTAAGGTTGATGTTGATGAACTTCGATAAAGTAAATTTAAAACTTGTTCTAGATACAAAATGAAACACATGAGAAAAGCATATTTGTGAAACTTGTGCCCTTTCACTCTGAGTAGAAGTTGTATCTTCTTGTTGTTCGCAAAGTATTTGACAAAATATCCTTCTACGATTTGAAGATAAGCTTCTGTTAATAACTAATGATTCACACTTTCACATGAGAAAAGTATATTTATGAAACTTATCGTCGTTTTAAAAAACTTCAGTTTATATAATTTAATTCATCACACCTTAGGGTCTACGGGCCTTTTTTTGCGGCTCGTCCCAGACATTTGAATCCTTAGGACCGACGTTGGATATGGTCATCCTAAAGTGAATCAAATCACCATCTACAGATTGCACGTTTCAAACATACAACCTTAGTGAGTTAAAACTATGAACTCACCTTTATCCTTGATGAAATCTTCCTTCTATTCCAAGTCTTGAACTTACTTGAAGTTTTCAAAGCCTCATTAGCACATATATCACTATATTATTAAGTGGATCCCAAGTTCAAAATCATAATTTTAGTAAATATTAATTTATTAGATTTTGCCTTTTTCTTGGTTTTCTTAGCATTCTTTACATACATTTACATAAAGAACATAAATATGGTTATATATTTGTTTAGGATATATTTTCAATATATAAATTAAGCATGGTAATGCTTAGTACATAAGTCAGTTACCTTAAATCTGCCTTTATACATACCTCGTCCATTAACTTGATACATGTGGTGATTAGAGTAATTGGAATAAATACTAAAACCCAAATTTCATGGCCCATACGTGAGCATGACTTCAAGCATTCAAAATGGGTTTTAACTAGCTTGAAATAAGCCATACTCTTGGTAATCATAATTGTTGTACATGAAGAAAGCATTCATGGCTGTTTAATCTGCAATATAGTTCATCTAAGAAAGGTAATTACGGCTGTTATGACACCATGAGAAACCGAAGGATTAAGGTTTCATCGGGCTTGCTTCGGGGTTGAACAGAAAAAGAAAAGCATAAACTGTGACCTGAAAATTAGAATAATGTATGGGGTTTTTCCATGGCTAACTAGTGACAACTTAATTTGAAGATATAAGGTTTCATGGCTACCTTCATTTATGATCTTTCATTTGATAATATAGAGTGAATCAGCAGCAAGTTCATGAAACAAAAGCAACAAAATGGAAGCTATGCGTAGGGTGTATGTTCAAAATGGCAGCAAGGTATTCACAAAAGCTTGTTGGGACTCAATTACATATGGAGTAGGAGGATGAAAACTTACCCAGTAGTCTTTGTTTACTACTTCGATCCAAGGTCACACAAAACCACTGCAGACTTAAACCCTAGCTGTACCGGTCTCCTCTTCTCTCTCTCTCTCTCTCACGATCTCTTATGCGTCTCTCTCTTGCATCGCATAGGCAGCCCACCTTCAAGAAGAAAGGTGGCCAGTTATTAGGGTGGAGGGACGGCACATGAGACGTCGAGGCAACGGAACGAAGGATAGAAGAGAAGGATCGATCATTTCCTGATCGCATGGGGGCTATTAAAAACATTTTATACCAAAGGACTTGTAGCCCAGCGGTATCAGGTGGTGCCTTCCCTCTTTGAGGTCGAGAGTTCAAGTCCCGTCGTGGACATAGGTGTTGTTAGCTTAGGAGTAGATTAGATTTGCCGGTTAAAAAAAACATTTTATAACTTTGGTCCCTAAGCTTCTGATCTCGTGCATCTTGTACCCTAAATTCTAAATTCCTTTCTAATAAGGTCCCCAACATACAACTTCAGCCCCTAGACTTTGTTATTACTTGTTTTTTAAAATCCCCAATTTGATTATTTTATATTTTATTTTATTTTATTCTATTCCAAATAAATCACATATTAATTAAATGGTTTTATCGATTTTAATTATAATTTAAAAATCCTATAAATCATATAAATCTCAATTAAATCTTAAAAAATCCTAATTAGTATTCTTTTGTTCATTCTCTTTTATCCTAAACATATAATCCTACACAACATAAGACTAACTTCACTAACAGAAAGAATTTGGATCCTTACACATTTTGTGGCCTCTTTGGGCATAAAGTCTCAAGCTTTTCATAGATCTGGGCTCCCTTCATGTTCTAAGTCCTTTGTTAAGTCATTTTTAGTAGTTTAGCATCTTGGTGTGATGCATGGACGTAAAGTTAGCATCTTTACGTGGTTTTCCAGCTATTGGGTACCAGATCTACATTCTTGGGCATTAGAACGGATGAAAGGGGTTGAATGAGTTAAGCTGGTAAAACTCGACGAGTTGTTCTGGCAACTCGACGAGTTGAATCGTGGTTTTCCCGCTTTCAGGAAAACTGTAGGAACTCAACGAGTTGCCGGTAGGACTCGGCGAGTTGGCTCAGACTTTTCCCGTTTCTCTGAGTACTAAGGAAACTTGATGAGTTGGCATGTGTACTCGACGAGTTGGGTCAACATGGACTGTTGACCTTGACTGTGGCTATAGTTGACCAAGTTTGACTTTGAGGGCGTTTTTGGGTATTTGGAGGTTTTGATAGAATGGTTATATGGTGGTTGTAGGCTATTGAGTCCAGAGCTGATTTTTGGAGTTGGATTTTACCGGTTCAGCACTACTTGAGAGGCGAGTCTTCCTTACTGTACTTATGGGTCGAAGGCGCCAATGTCAGCCCTGTTAGATTGTTATCCTGGTTTCTCGTATGCTTGTTGCGATAGTAATCTATTAGATCGATATCATGGTAGATAAGATGATGCTATGCTTATTGATCTGTATGATATGCACTTGCCTATTAATTGATTATGTGTTTATAAGTTATATATACGTCGAAATGTGTGTTGTGTGGTCGGGTTGAGGAGGTCCTGCTTTGTGCTAAATGCCAAAAAACCCAAGGCGGTCCGGATAGACTAAAGGCCCTGCGAGGCAGTCTAGTTAGGCCGAAGGCCTAGCGAGCGGTCCGGATAGGCTGTAGGCCTTGTGAGGCGGTCCAGTCATGACGAAGGCACATGAGCGTCCAGATAGGCTGTAGGCCCTGCGAGGCGGACCAGTCAGGCTGAAGGCTCATTTATGCATGTTGTGTTTGTTATATGTGTAGTGGTATTTTGGGGAAACTCACTAAGCTTTGGGCTTACAGTTGTTGGATTATGTTTCAGGTAACTCAGAGGATCGCGGAAAGGCGAAGGCGTGATCGTGCACCTCCTCATGTTTTGTTTCACGATTTTGGGTTTTCTCTGATATGAATCTTATTTTGAAAATAGGTTGTAAACAATGATGATTTTGGAATGTTTTAAAATTTTAAAAATTTCACGATTTTTTATGAGTGTTACAAATTGGTATCAGAGCCAGGGTTTGAGTAAATTAGAGGAACACTCGTGTGAATCCAATCTCAAACTAAGGAAAATATTTTCAAAATGATTTTCAAATGGTTTACAAAAATACTAAAGGAGGATGCGATGTGTACGATTAGCTGGAGCCAGTAAGTAGACACCAAAATACCATGTTATTACTCGATACTATGATATGTTAGAACAACATGCTAGTGATAGGATAGGGATCTTCAGGGATTGCATGATAGAATTGCCTGATTATATGATGCCGGATAGCCTAGAATCTTTTCTTTATGAAATTGACATCATTACTGTAGTTGCTTAGTGTATGCATCACGGTTATATATAACTAAGATCTTATAGCCTGAGAATGTTTGGGTTGGCCTTATTTCTTGTTCTTGTTAGATGAAGGGCGTAGGGTAGGATTAAATATTTTAATGTCTATAGGGTCCAGTGTTATGTATGGCTATCATACACGAATGCTGCAGGATTGGTGGAAATTTCATGGTTGAGTTGTGTGAGGTCAGCCGGCCAGTCGTGAGATGTTCAGTTTCCTCTAGGAGTAAGGACTGCAAATTCATTTATGCTTATGAGTATTGTTAGAGTGTAGTGATGATCCCCGAGACAAACTTGGGTAGGTTTGGAAGGTAGTATGTGTTGGATTAGGTGTTTAAGCTCATAACTATAATTGGTATGTACTTGACCCGATAGTAGCATGGTCCTTTTGGGTTGCCTTCACCGGAGCAATTTGATAGGATGGATATTTGAGAAAGAGGTTATTTGTGATTTATTAATATATTATAAGAATAATATATTAATTGAGAAATCATATTATTTAATTGGTATTGATCAGGATTTAATTTGGAATTAATTTAGTGATCAAAAGAGACTGATTAAATTAACGGGGACTGATTATGTAAATCAGTGATACATATAGTTTGGGCTAATGATCCATGTTGATTAGAGATGGACTAAATCTATGTGAGAGTCCATGAAGAGTTAGTCTAAAAGGCTATCGAATGGGTTATTGGATTAAAGGCCTAAGTGAATGAATTAGGGTTTACAAGTTGAAACCCTAGGAATTCCACACTATAAATGTAACCCCTAACACTCCTAAAATTGGCCAAGACTTCCATGAAGAATACCTAGCCGATTTTGGTGCCTCCTAGCCTCTCTATCATAATCCTCCATTGTTCTTGGTGTTTGTGGCTTGTTAGAGGTCTCACACTTGAGGTACCAAGCTCTTGAAAGGCCAAGTTCTACAAGCTACAACAAAGAGGTATTCATCTAACTTGTTTTATGTTGTAAATCTCAAAATTGTATGCTAGTTAGGGTTCATGATTTGGATAATATGAAAATTGCATGTATAACTTGAGAAAACTTAGATCCAAAGCATTAGGGTTGTATGTGCACCATAGGATTGTTATAATGCTCAAAAATCATCAGTGGTATCAGAGCCTAGGGTGTTTTCTGTTATATTAATGCATTGGTTAATTGTTCAAAGTTGAAGCAAATTGAAATCTGCTCTCTGACAGGTGGACTCGTCAAGTCGGACTCGACGAGTCGAGCCAACTCGACGAGTCCATTTTCTGACTTGACGAGTTGGATCATCTGTTTGCAGATTTTCAGGTTTTTTTTGGCCAGAATTGGATTAGGATTATTACCAAAAACTGTTTTGACTGATAAAAATCATTTTTTATGATAAGGTAATAATTATCCTCATCCAATTGAAGGATAATTGTCAAAATTTGAGATAATTACTTGTTTATGTGATAAATTAATTGTTTGAAGAATTTGATGTGAATTATCTTTCTATATGAAATTAGATTAGGTCAAATTTTGTGATATAGATAAATTATATATTGATTTAATTGTTTTCAAATTTGATCTAAGAGGTTTTGAAAAGTTTCAAAACTTGCCCTCAAGTTTTGGAAATTTAAAAATTGATTAAAAAGTTTTGATTTTGAAATATTTAAATTCTAAACCCTAGAGTTTTAAAAGTTTAAAATTCAACTCTTATACTTTTATAATTTAATAACTTAATACTTATGTATATGTATAAGACAGTCAGTCTTACCGTTAGTAGGCCACATTCACGAAGCTGGTCTATAAAGGGGGTATAAGGAAATTGCCTATAAAATGACGATTAAATGAGTGTCCACACTCACCTACCGCTTCCTTGACTAGTGGAGGGTCGTTAGTCGAATGAGTAGGATAGGACATTAATTCTCATTAAAAAGTATAATGATAATTATAAAAGTAACTAAATGTTTTTCTAAATTCCCAATCTTAGTTACTTTAGGAAAAATGTGAAAATGGTGCTATTCCATGAAATTGAACTTTGCACTTTGCCAAGTCGTTAGTGGGCCGTGTGTGGTTTACTGACACACTAATTTGGACTAAAAAGGGTGGAAAAGGGTAGCTCGATGTTTGTCATAGATCAACGGAGCGTGTGAGGTTCACCGGTACATTGATTAGGTGATAAATGACATCAAGAGTACCATGCATATTTGCATGGTTATTCACATCTTATTTGTGAACCTCAGTATCCCAGTCATAAACTTGAAGGGCATAATCGAGATTAAACATGCCATTGAAAGGTTCAATGAATCTCAAAGATCTAGGATTTTTATAAAACTTAATTCTTTTAAATTTTGGTTTTGGGTGGTGAAAATTGGTAAATCATCATTTACCTCCCTTCAAATAATTTGCAATTAGATTACAACATCCCTTTTCTAAGTTGTGAATTATTGTGTTTGGGTCCTAGCCTTAATATTTCATTTGGGTGTTATATTAAGGAATTTCTATCTAATAAAACTTTGTCTTTCTTTTTCAGATGTCTACCTCAAAAAACGCTTCAAACTCAAACTCTTCCGGCTCTTTCTCCCCCATGTACTTATGTGGGAGGGTCATTTTCGATGGGTCGAATTTCAACGACTAGATTCGAAACAATCGCATGGCCATTCGCTACAAGGAAAAGGAATATGTCGTCAAAAAAGAGCTAAAGGAGATTGATGAAGAAACTGCTACTCCTGAGCAACTGGCTGAGTATATGGCTCATGAGAAGGACACGAAAAAGGTATCGTGCATCATGCTAGCCACTATGACTTTTGAGCTTCAGAAGTCCTACGAGGACTTTTGGCCTTTCGAGATGCACTAAGACTTGATGGAAAGGTACCATCAGAGTGCTCAACAAGAAAGGTATGAAATCATTGCCTTCATGATAACAACAAAAATGAAGGATAGAGAGCCCATCACGGCCCAATTACAAAAGATGCAAAGATATATGGACCGCTTGCTAAAGTTGAATGTCAATTTCAACGAATAGTTGGCTATTGATATTATCCTACACTCTTTGCCTCCTTGTTATGATCAGTTCAGAATGACTTATCATATGAACAAGGAGGAAGTCACTCTAAGCAAGCTTCAAGGCCTACTGAGAACTACTAAAAGTAGTTTAAAAGGAAATTATGTTGTATCCACTCCTACTGCTGCTGCCCCAGTCCTGGCAATTGGACATGGGAAGGGAAAGAAGAGTAAAGCTTCCTCAAAGAATCACAAGGGAAAGTCTCATGATGGATCCTCTTCTAGTTGGTCCAAAGGTGGTTCTGTTGCTCCCTCATCCAATCCAAAGGAAGCAGAGTGCTTCCATTGTCATGAAAATGGGCATTGGAGACGAAGCTGCTCTAAATACTTGCAAGACATTAAGGATGAGAAGATAAAACCCACCTTTGTAGGTATTTACACTATTCAATCTAGCAACTCATCACATGCTAGCTCTTGGATCCTTGATACAGGATGTGGTTTTCACATTTGTTCTGATTTGTAGGGTCTAAGAAGAAGTAGGGATGTGGAGCATGGGAAGATGAACTTGATCATGAGGAATAGGAAAGCGTCGCCTGTCACTAAGATTGGAGTTTATTCTTTAATGTTTAGTAGTGGGTTAGGTTTAGAGTTAAATAATTGTTGCTACTCATCAGATATGACGAGAAACATTATTTCTTTTCATGGTTTGTATAAAAAAGGTTTTTGATTTTCATTTAACAGTGAAATTGGTTCTATTAATGCTTTTTATAATGGTAAATTTTATTTGGAAGCATTGTCTTGTAATGCTATATATGAAACTGTGATGGCTGTAGACAACTTAGGAAATAATGTATTGCATATTGATTCTTTCAATGGTTTGGACAAGGCATGCTTGTGGAATTGTCGTCTTGGACATGTCAACAAGAAGCGCATAGCCCAACTCCAAAAGGAAGGAGTGTTGGAGTCATTTGACTTAAATTCGGATGACACGTGTGGATCTTGTTTGCTTGGAAAGATGACCAAGTCACCTTTCACTAGTACTTGTGAAAGAGGTGAGGGTTTGTTGGATCTCATACACCAATGTGTTTGGAACCTTCAAATCTGCCACAAGGGATGCTAACCGCTTTTATGTAACCTTTATCGACAATTATAGTAGATATGGGTATATCTACTTAATCAAGCACAAGTCGGAAACCTTTGAAAAGTTCAAAGAGTTTAAGAAAGAAGTGGAGAATCAATTGGGCAGGAAAATAAAGATGCTCTGATCCGATCAATGTGGTGAGTATCTTAGTATCGAGTTCCACGACTATCTTAAAGAATGTGGAATTTTTTCACAATTGACGCCACCTAGGACACCGCAGCTTAATGGTGTGGCTGAGAGGCACAATCGAACCTTGTTGGACATGGTTCGTTCCATGATGAGTCGAGCTTCGTTACCTATCTCATTATGGGGGTATGCCTTAGAGACTGCCGCCCATATCCTTAATCTAGTCCCAACTAAGAAGGTTGCCAAAACACCCCACGAAATGTGGACATGGAAGGTTCCTTCGTTAGCGCATATCAAGGTTTGGGGTTGCGAGGATTTCATAAGACGAGAGACTCACGACAAGCTCGAACCTTGTAGTGAGCGTTATATTTTCATCGGCTATCCACATAAGTCCTTTGGATATATCTTCTACAGACCGAGTGACAATGTTATCTTCATTGCGAGTAGATGAGTTTTTCATGAGAGAGAGCTCATATGCCAAGAGGACAGTGGGAAGCATATTGACCATGAAGAGCTTTAGGAGTTAAGCAATGAAGGAACCTCTAACACTAGCGCTTAACCTGAGGATGAGACTCCTGTTGAACCAGTTGATGAGTCCTTACCTCTAAGAGGTTCCAGTAGAGTTAGTTTTCCACATGTTGTATGGTTTTCATATAACTACTGAAGGTGATACGTTTATAAGTGATAGTACATTGATAAATTTGGATGAACCTAAAAACTACAAGGAAGCCATGGCAGGCCAAGAGTCCGCAAAGTGGAAAGAGGCGATGGACAACGAGATTCAGTTTATGTATGGCAATCAAGTTTGGAACTTGGTTGAAAATATACCAAGTCGTAAGACGGTCGGGTGCAAATGGATCTTCAAGAAGAAGACCGACATGGATGGGAAAGTACACACATATAAGGCGCGATTTGTTGTGAAGGGCTTTACTCAAACTCCTGGAGTTGACTATGACGAGACCTTCTCACCAGTAGTGAAGATCAAATCTATAAGGGTTATGCTATCCATAGCTGCGTTTCATGATTATGAAATATGGCAGATGGATGTCAAAACCGCTTTCCTTAATGGGAAGTTCTCTGAGGATGTTTACATGTGTCAGCCAGAGGGTTTTATAGATGCGAAGTACCCTAATAGAGTGTGTAAGCTTAAGAAATCTATTTATGGATTAAAGCAAGCATCTCGCAGATGGAATCTTTGTTTCGATGAGAAAGTCAAAGAGTTTGGTTTTTTGAGAAGTGAGGATGAGTCCTGCGTATATGTCAAAGCTAGTGGGTGTATAGTTAGCTTTCTGGTATTGAATGTGGATGACTGTTTACTCATAGGAAACGACGTTCCAACCTTGCTGGAAGTTAAGTCCTGGCTTGGGAAATGTTTTGCTATGAAGGACTTGGGGGAAGCTGCTTACATTCTAGGGATAAGGATATTGAGAAATAGGAGTAAAAGACTAAAAGGACTTAGTCAAAGTACCTACTTGGACAAGATGTTGAAAAATTTCAACATGGAGAATTCCAAGAAAGGAGAATTGCCTATCTAGAGCAATACCAAACTGAGCAAGATTCAGAGTCCGAGTACCAATGCCGAAATAGCAGAAATGAGTCGAGTACCATATGCTTTTGCTGTTGGCTCGATCATGTATCCTATGACATGTACTTGCCCTGATGCGGCTTTTTCTTTGAGCATGGTTAGTCCATATCAAGGGAATCCTGGTTGAACTTACTGGATAGCAGTAAAGAAAATTCTTAAGTAGCTACGGAGGACTAAGGACAAGGTCCTTACCCTCGGTGGGAGTGATGACTTTAGAGTGACAGGGTATAGTGACACCAGCTTTCAGACCAGCCAAAATAATTTATGCTCTTAGTCGGGCTGGGAATTTACCCTAAATGGAGGAGCAGTAATATGGAAAGTTCCAAACAG
Source organism: Lactuca sativa (assembly GCF_002870075.4). Taxonomy (NCBI): domain Eukaryota; kingdom Viridiplantae; phylum Streptophyta; class Magnoliopsida; order Asterales; family Asteraceae; genus Lactuca; species Lactuca sativa. The sequence goes on from NC_056627.2 coordinate 226,937,155, forward strand.
GAGATTGTAGCTGATTCAACATGCGAATCAGAGTACATAGCAGCAAGCGAAGCGTCGAAGGGGGAAATATGGCTAAAAAACTTCATTAGAGACCTTGGAGTTGTACCAGCTGTAAAGGAGCCTATGTAAATTTTTTGTGACAATGAGGGTGCAGTCGCCTTAACCAAGGAACTCAGGGATCATGGTAGATCCAGGCACATCGACAGAAAATATCACTTCATAAGACATCGAGTAGAAGAGGGACACCTTGTATTAGGGTATCGTCAGAGGATAACCTAGCAAATCCCCTTACGAAGGGACTGAGTAGGGTTAAGCATTTGCAGCATGCTAAGAGCATTGGCCTAAGAGACGATATTAGTTTTAGTGATTAGATAGGCAATTAGAAACTTGTAATAAATAAATGTAATTAACATTTTATGATTAAATAATAAGGGTTTTATTTATAAGTAAAGTTTACTATCGTTGTCAATTTTTTATTTTATGTTTCACCTTTTGCATGTTTTGACTTCCAGAATAATATGATTATTCGAACAATCCGCAGTCGATCACTTTGGAAGTAGGTTATGAAGTTAGACTGTCATGAATTGGCATGTAGATTGTCTAAAGTGTTTATACATAGCAAAGTTTGCTTCAACGTTCATGAGTGCTCCTAAAATAAGATTTGAGTGTTGGATTAAACCCACGCTCATTCATCACGAGTGATTGTGAGACGATAATATCGTATAGTCTTCAAACCAAGATATATGAGTTGTTGATTACGAGCTGGTTGTGCATTGATAGTACAGAAACATATCAGTAATTTGATGTTATAAAACGTGTTGTTGTGTATAATTTAACAAGTAATTAGTACAAGCATATAATTCGAAGTTTATATGTTCCTTTTATCCTGAGAGGATTAAAAGCGATATCATGGGCTCCTTGATGATTTTATTTTGACTTATGTGTCGGGCCCGATCATGACTCAATTGATGTGTTGGAATGAGTTCTATGTCAAACAAATCAGAAATCGGGAAACAAACTGCTCAACAATGAGTATGACTTTATTTAATGCTTTTCTCCACACACTATCTTGAAGAACAGATGATTATATGATCCCTTATCTAAAGGACAAGTCATTGATTAGTTCAGAGTTGGAAAGCGGCTTTTGAGAGCTACGATTGCTAATCGGATTTGAAAGTTACATTAGTAGTTATAGTTATTAGACTTATCCAAGTGGGAGACTGTTGGATTAGGTGTCTAGGTTCATAACTATAACTGGTATGTACTTGACCCGATAGTAGCTTGGTCCTTATAGGTTGCCTTCACCGGAGCAATTTGATAGGATGGATATTTGAGAAAGAGGTTATTTGTGATTTATTAATATATTATAAGAATTATATATTAATTTAGAAATCATATTATTTAATTGGTATTGATCAGGAATTGATTTGGAAGTAATTTAGTGATCAAAAGAGACTGTTTAAATTAATAGGGACTGATTACGTAAATCAGTGATACATATAGTTTGGGCTAATGATCCATGTTGAATAGTGATGGACTAAATCTATGTGAGAGTCCATGAAGAGTTAGTCCAAAAGTCTATCAAATGGGTTAGTTGATTAAAGGCCTAAGTGAATGAATTAGGGTTTATAAGTTGAAACCCAAGGAATTCCACACTATAAATGTAACCCCTAACACTCCAAAAATTGGCCAAGACTTCCAAGAAGAAAACATAGCTGATGTTGGTGCCTCCTAGCCTCTCTCTCACAATCCTCCATTGTTCTTGGTGTTTGTGACTTGTTAGAGGTCTCACACTTGAGGTACTAAGCTCTTGAAAGCCAAGTTCTACAGGCTACAAAGAAGAGGTATTCATCTAACTTGTTTTATGTCGTAAATCTCAAAATTGTATGCTAGTTAGGGTTCATGCTTTGGATAAGATGAAAATTGCATGTATCACTTGAGAAAACTTAGATCCAAAGCATTAGGGTTGTATGCACACCATTGGATTGTTATAGTGCTCAAAACCCATTAGTATGGGCCCATGCTACTAAAAGCACATGACCCGTATGCGTAGCAAGGAAGTCACAATCCCTAGGGCTTCATTGGGAGTTGGTTCCTCGTTATGTATGTGGATTATCTGATATCTTCTTGGTGTATTTTCAGTATGGTGGTTACCAGACGATTCGAGACTGGATCCAGGTCAGGACCGGGGCAGATCATCCGTGAGGAGGTGGTTGCTATTGTACGAGGTCAGATTCCAGAGATGTTCGGGTCTATCAAGACTGCGATGATGAAGTTCTTTGATGATCGCTATGCAACCATTGTTGAGACGGCTGCTGCTGCAGCCTCCGAAGCTGTGGCGACTGTAGGTGTTGGGTCAGGTCGGGTTTTTTAGCGGCCCAAAAGTCAAAAGCCCAAGTCCAACTTCAGTACGCTAAGCGTACCACTAGTATGCCCGACGTACTAGCTTGCTATGCATGATTGAGGATTCAAATGGGTACACACATGGTACGCTTGCGTACGCCCGATGTACGCCCCCATTAAGCCATTTTCCCCATTAAGCACTTAATGCTTATGGTCAAACGTCCATATTTCAGATCCAGACCATAAGGAACG